>NW_026138130.1:3673035-4897380 GCF_025592945.1 Manacus candei
CTGGTGCCAGCACACAGGGTGATTGTTGGCATCCAGGACTGCTGGGTATTTTAGTATTTTAATTTGAACCTAACTTTTGAATGCCCAAATCTTTATAAATTCATGAAATACCACAGTTGCAAGCACCACTCACATTTAAGTAATAACAGCTCTTTTGGACTTTGCCTTTTTCGTGTAGAACCCTTCCCTCTGTTCCCATAACAGAATTTATGAACATATTCAGGGCAAGAAGTGTCCCATTTATTTATATATTCATTTTGTACTGGAAGAAATTGTAAGGTATTACTTCTAAAGAAAAAGAAAAGCCTATTTCTTATTTACTTCAAGATTTCTTTTAATCAAATCAGCCACACCAAGGTAATTGTGGTCTCACATGGCAAAGCAGAAAATTCCACTATTGCTGTATGACAAGGAGAGAAAGTCAGTGTGTGGAAAACTAGAATGCAGACACACCTGAGGAAAGAGGAGTGTAGTGGGAAAAACAGAGATGGCATGAGATGTGATGGGTTACATTGAAAGAACAAAGGTAGAGGTGAACAAAAATTCAATAGAAGAATCAAAGAGGAAAAAAATAGAGAAAAATTATACTTACTGTTAAATTTATGGGAGATACAGGCCTTTTCCAGGAGCAAAATCTTTACTGAAAGCAAAAGTTTTGTAGATTAAAAAAAAATTGGGAAGAGGAGAGGGTGTCACAGTGGCTACATATCTCTGCCTGCTAAATTCAGACAAAAATGATGAAAAAAAACAGTAGTTTCTACAGATAGTTATAAATTACTGAAAAATGAGGAAGGCAGGGAGAATAACAGAAAGGAGTGAGAGACCAGAACATTGGAACTAGTAAGGTTAAGTTTACATGGTTCTAAACTTTTATTCTAAGATTTTTATTCTAAGATAATTTAATTAGATGGAATCAGGGCTGGTCCTGTACTCACCCCATTAACATAATAAAGCAGAGCAGGGCACAGCAGACCTTGACCTGCCTGTCTGGCAGAGTTTGGGCACAAGGCAGTGCTGAGCACTGAGCTTTCTTGTTTGATTAATGGGGATGAGGCAAATCTCTGGATGTGGCAGGAGCCTTGACAGCTGTGACAGAACTGTGAGCCAGGAGTTGACCTCAAGGGTTCTAGTCTGCTTCTGCATGGCTCCTGTTCAATATGCACTCCAAGATTCCTGCAGGGTAGGAGATAAAAGCAAATGGACCTAGAGGTCACAAGGAGGGCAGAGAGAAATAGCAGAGAGGTGCTTTCAGTTAAATAAAACATTTGCTCCTACTGCCAACAGGGACAATGCTGGTTGAAAGAGAAGTGTGAGAGAGATCTACTGTGAGATGTGGATATAGCTGTTATTTTGCACTGGAATTAGAAATTACAGAATGCAAAATATTCATTATTGTGTCTGCCTTCAACTCCTTGAGCAAGGGAAGGGAGTGTAGAAAATCAGAACTCACTCTGGGCCTCAGAAAGGGCAGGAGGAGAGTGACTAAACATCAAACTAAAATACAATTCAAGTGAAGAAGAGTGGAATAGCACATCCTTATGGAATGGACAGCATACCTGGAGGGGGGAAGCCGCACTTCCAGGAATCCGGGAGCCGCAGTAGCCAGGCACAGCAGCGACATCGGGCTGCTGCAGGAAACACAGACATCCCTGTGGGAACAGCCGCGAGCGCCCCGTGGGGACACGAGAGGCTCCTGAGCGGCTCCGGGCACGGCGCCTGAGGCAGCCCCACAAATCGGATCCAGCCCAGGGGACGGGGACAGCTCCGCTGGGAAGTTGCGGAAAGAGGGGGGAAAGACACCAACTACGCAGAGTTTTTATGAGGAAGGCTGGCAGCTGGTTTTCTTCCCATCCGTCCGGGTTAGCGGGATGTGCTTCTTTGCAGCCAAGGAGAGCTGCCCGAGCAGGGCAGGGGCTGCCCGGGGAAGGTGGGCACTGCGGGGCTGGGGCCGCTCTGGGGAACGGCCCGGCCCGCACACGCTCGAGCCTCACCGAGCAGAGGTGCGCGGTGAAAGCTGCTCCATCCGTGCCCCACTGCTCCCATCGGGGCTGTTGCTATCCCTGCAGTTGGCAGGCAGGGCAGGAGAGGGCACGTGGACACCCTGCAGCGGAAAACAGGGATTTTTAAGTTGCAGCAAGTCCGCTGATAGAACCCAGGATCCACAGCACGTGATTCAAATCCCAAATTCATTTATAATGCAATCTTCTGCCTTGCAAATTGGGTAAGCCTGTTTTTGATGCAAGTGAGCAATCTGGCGTTCCCAGTTTCCAAATTCCACATTGTTTGTCGTGTAATTTGTCCAGCAAAATCGCCACCTGCAAATCTACATTTTGAAAGTCCAAGAAATTCACACAAACATATCTTGGCATCATGTCTGCATGGTTCTTCTATAAAAAACAGGCTTCTAATTACGTAGTTTGTTTATTGGCTTTGGCAAGAAATTGCTTCTCTTTTAGTACTTTGCTCTAAAATAATAAGGTTTTTCCAGTTATGTATTATTGGCAGGATAGAAAGCAACTTCTGTTGAACTGCTGGCATATTTATGGGTTCAAAGATACACAGGAACAAAAATTCTAAAACAAAATAATTTTAGAATTAAAAGCTAGGAACAAGCTGAAGACTGAAAGTGCAACTTGGAATCCATGGGCAGAAGCTTCTGTGTGTGTGTTTGCTCTGCAGTGTTACCTCCGTGCGTGGCAAGTTGGGGTTGAGTTATTCATTATTTGTGAAACATCTTCCAATGTTTGCAAAATGCTGCATGAAATGGTGCCAGAAATGGCTGCTGATTTATGGGCCGAGATGCTGTCTTTTGCAACCAGTCAGAGGTCTTTTTTGCAACCAGTGAACGGCTGTTTTGCAGATGTTTTTAAAAGGGAACCTCAGAGACTTTACAGCAGTGAATGGGACTGCAGCCAGTGCAGGTTTGTGGTCTCCAACTGATCCTATTTATTGCTGATTTCATCAGATTTGAACTGCCTTACAGAATGACCTCCAAGAGAACCTTAATGCAGCAATAAAATAAAAAATGAGAGACATGAAAACAAATACTGCCTTAAATTTCTTGCTCTTTCCACAAAACACATGGTTCAGGAACACCATCACTTACACCTGGATAGAGGGTGCACATTTTAGAAATCTATCCCTGTTTGCATGACTCATTTGTTGGCTTGGATGATGTTGCCACTGATTTTTATTTTGGAAACTTAAGTCCATGTGTCCATATCAAACTGTAAGCTGATAATGTTGATTTTATTTAGTTCATTCACATAAATCTTCAACAACAATGGATTAGAAACCGTTTTCAAACAGCAAACAAGCAGGCACAGTCTCATCTTGCAAGTATAATTGTTTCAAGGTAAAATATTTGTGATATATATTTTACTATGTATATAGTAACAATAAGGCTTTAACTGAGTGGTTTTCTTGATGAAAGTATCAAAAGTACATGGAAGAGCATCATCTGCATGGTTTTCTTTCCCAGAAAATTTTTTCCTAGGGAGTTAAATCTATTGACCAGCAGGAAACAGGCCCACGGGCTGACTCAAGCCTGTAATCTTTCTTGTACATCCTGAAACAAAATCAAAACAAGAAGAACTGTGATAACACACTCAAAGGGCAGGCCCAGAATTGCCCTGATGTGTGCAGATGGCACCAGGAGTCAGAGCTGCACCCAGGATATGATTATTCCCCCCATGAAATAGGAGCCTTGGGCCCTGTAGCATCACTTAACAAGCAACAAATTCAGGCTGTTAAGGAAAAATTCAAGTGCAAGTTATTTACACCAAAGAGGTGTGTCCATACAGACACACACTCCCCCAGTTTCATTTCTTTTGATCTCCTGTGTTTCCTGATAAAATACATCTCAAAGCACCCCCCCCCATGTGTGTTACCTGGAAACTTTGTGCTCAGATCCAGACACCGTTAGGAGTCTTTCGTCAGCTCTGTGGTTGATGTTGGAGTTATCCCTAAATTGTGCTTTTGAATAAAATTGACCTAAGCAGCAACAGACACACAAATTATTTAAAAATACAACATTGCTGGTCATTTAACCCAAATGGCAGCACTAACTCCAGGAAAGCAGCTCTTCATCTCAGAAAACAAACAAATGAAAGCTCCCTTAGCAAGTTAAGAAAATTCCTGTGTTTCAGCTGTGATCTCCTGTTATCCCTCACGCTCTCCACAGGGAGGCTCAGCCTCGCTCTGATGGGTCTTCACAATTATTTTTTTTGTGGTTTTGGGAGATGCAGCCTCTCCATTTGCAAAGTTTCTGAAACAACTTCAGCTTTAGTCCCATCAGGATTTTTGGAGCCGAGACATTCAGGATCAGCTGGTTTCCATTTTCTAACTGTGATTGTTTACAATTTTACATCTGTTATTTATGCTCCGTTACTTGACATCAAATGAGTTTGCTGCATAAATCATTGTCATTCCACAGCACTGGTGAGGTTAAGCCCAACTATTATTTAAGTCTTGTTTTAACAACTCCTAAACCCATAATGGGCTCTTTAGGGTTGTGCCACTGGTGAATGGAAAAGCATTGTGTTGTGTTTGCAGGGTCAGACCTCCCCTCCTCTCAGAGCAGGGTCTGCTTTGCCAGGCAGCAAAAGTTACATGTCCAAAAAGAATAAATCAAATGTGAAGTTTCTCAAGAACACCCTGAAACAAACCCCCCACTATATTCTCATTTCAGGAGCTTAGTTACAAGACCATCCTTCTTTGCCCCATACATCTGTAACAACACATACCCAGAGCTCCACTGGCTTTGTCAGAAAAATGGTTGGTGTCCAAGAAATACAGCCCAAGGAAAACATCTGGGAACTTGACCAGGGAAATTTTCACTGTGACCGTGTCAGGCAGTGATGTTGTAAAGCTTCTTTCCTTTTCAACCGAGACTCTAAGACTGGGAAGTAAATTGTGACAGTATTTCAAATAAGAACATGAAGAAAGAATATGTATTTAACTAACTGACATTAATTAATCAAAATAGGTTTTTTTTGCCTTTTGTCTCTTTGCAATTGCATTTTTCATGATCTGTTGGTGGCTATTTTTAAGCTAGGAAAGTAGTGTATCTTTTCTTTCTGTGCTGCACAACAGGTCTTGGAAACACACCAACAGAGAAGAACTTTTTGCTGATGAATACACCTTATTATCCATAATGACATGAAACACTTGGATGGGGGAAAAAAAAAGAATATTTTCTCACCATTTTAATGAGAAAAAAGGTAGACTAGATAAAATATTTCAGGTTAATTAATGAGCAAATCAAATACTTTTTGCTTGGATATTCCACAAGTTTTTTCAGCCCCTGCCTTTCCTCTGACCCATTGATGTTATTGTGACCCCAGGTGGGCTTGCAGAACACAACTGTCACTGTCACTTGAGGCCCCCAAGTGCTGGTGTTCACAGTGCTGTGGGTGCCAGGGCTCAGCTGCTGGTTTGAAGCAGGAGGATCATTCTGCTTGGCAAATTACACAGGGGTGTAAATCCAGCATGTTCTTGGCTCTGTTTGGACTACAAAAATAATTGAAAGCAGTTGTTGTAGGACTTGTTATTGTCTAGCACTGCCTGTAAGGTAGGAGCACTCTGTGTCCTGTCTGCCCCAGGCAAATTGTGGATTCTTGGGGGTGTTTATTCCAGCAATATAAAAAAGCTGGTGGAATCAGCTACACTCAGCTCTTCCTTGTGGTAGCAAAGGATCCTGCTCTAATTAGTCTGACAAATAAAGTCTACTTTTAAAGTGCTCCTTTTCCAACAGCAGGCATTTAGGTACAGACAGCTATTCCAGCACTTTATGCCTTCCCATAAAAAATGTCGGCCACCCAGATGGGAGTTATTGCTAAAACTGAGGAGAAAGAGAACTCCAGCCTGTGTGGAGCCAGCTGCTGTATAAAAGGGACAGTAAATGTCAAAGCCATCACTTTGCAGTGCTCGCTCTGCTGCTGGAGGGACACAAAGTACCTCGGGGTGGCACCAGGGCTGCCACACATCGCTGGGGGTCCTTTCCTTGGGAAGATACAGACATGTTCTGCCTCTGATATTGAAGCAGAAAAGCAGGCTGGTGTGCAGTTGTTTTATTTCTCTTCACACAGGCATGGAGTATTAAAATCAAACCTACTTTGTTCTCCATATTTGAAATGGGGGATTATGAAGGTACCCTGCTGCCGCTCACACTGAAATACTCACTGGATAAGAACATTTGTAAGCACTCACTTCAGGTAAACAGCAAGGTGGAGGCCTGAATGAACAAAGATCTGACACATTTTCAAGCTTAGGAAAGGACAGGGTGATGTTTCTTACCCCTGGATGGTGGAGGTGGCTGACTCTGTCCATGGCAGCCGAGTGTTCTCATTATCATGGCTGACAACGATCCCATCGGTGGAGACGTGGATTTGCACGGGGGGGTTCACATAGTTAATTCTAAACTCCACAAACTGATTTGTTCCATCTCCAAGTTTCCCCATCACAGTCAGTCCTTTAATACCATTAATACAGATTTTTCAGGTGACTGTGCTTTTAAGGTGCAAGTGATCTTAATGAAACTGCTGCAGTTTTGTTGCTGAAACCACTTCACGGTCTCAAATCTACTTTTGTGAGACACAGTACCCATGGATTTCATGCCCCAAGGCTGGTGGGATCACCAGAGACTGTTTAACCCTGTGTTGCCACCTCCTGCATGGAGGTGTCTGTTCCATGGTCAGAACAGGTGCCTGGGTCCATGGCTCCTCTGATTTCAGGACCACAGAAAAACTGCCAGAGCACCTTTCTGTCACCACACCTTGGGGTTTAAGTTCTCTACATCCTCCAAAGCCCCCAAGGACTGGGCAGCAGAAATCTGTAAAGACCATGGATGTGACACCAGGAGGAGGTGACCCACAACCAGACCTGTGAGAAGTGCCCTCAGCTGTTGCAACATTAATATTGCCTAATAGAAAGGCAAAAATTAACCCCAGCCCCTCTGGTCAGTGCAAGGCAGCAGGTATGATATGGCCCTTCATGAAAGGGGGTTATTTCCAAAGGCACCAACTGCTCTCACAGACCAAGTGACTCTCCTTGTCCTTGGTGTTGGGGGTAACCTGGCTCACTCACCTTGCTCTGGATCTGACAGCAGGTGGACAGAGGGTTGTGCTTTTCCATCAATATTTAAACAGATTGTTTCACTTGGTTTGGCTAATTCCAGAAGAAATTGTGGATGCTCGTCGACTGAAAAGACAGAAGAACAGTATCAGCATACAACAAAAAATCTAGTCTGTGCCCTCTGGATAGGCACAGCCAAAATACTTAATACATTTATACCTAAGATATTAGTTATGGTTTTTAGAATAGATGATTAAAACCACAGTAATAATTATTGAAAACCACACCCAGACACAGCACCTTGAAATGAATGAAACCAATAGATTTTTAAATTTAGATTTTACTCAGGACAATGAGCCCTTAAAAAAGCTGAGGCTGAAGATCTGTTGTACTGCATTTCTCTTGGTGGTTATATCTTTGAGTCAGAGAGGCTTTCTCATGGGATATGGAGATATTTTCTACTTAAGTGGAAAGAGCCAGTTAAGGTTTGCAAGGAGAGGGAAAAGGTTTTCATGGAGTTGATGCAGTTAGAAAAAACATTGCTGTATGAAAAAGTATACATTACAGTTATATTAATAATTGAAATGGGACTAGGATATGTATCACTTACCAACAGGTTGTGCTCTCACTCTGTCCATTAGCCTGGAAACTGAAACACTTAAAATTAGTAAGAAGAGTTGAATGAAACATTTTTCTCTGAGTCAGCTAATTAACCAGGAAGAATGCTGGGACAGAAGCCTTTTTAGCAGAGGTCTGCGCTAATTTCTACAGAAAGCTTTGCTTAAAACAAGATGTTCCAACGAGGGGAAAAAAGCCCAACGTCCAGTGCCTGTTTCTCTCAGGATGGGCCGTGCCACGGGGACCGCTCAGCCGGGGCTGTGGGAGGGTTTGGAGCTGAGCTTTCAGGGCTGCCGAACCCAGCACAGCCGCCCCGGCTCCTCCCGCACAGGCGGTGAGCCATTCATTACCTCCTGAAAACAGCTTCCGGCTGCTGACAGTTTGGAGCTCAGCCCACCGACCTGAAATAAAAGGTTTTTCCAATGTTTTGTGGGTTTGGGGTCATGCCTTGCATCTCCCTCCTCACCCTTTGAAACAGGGAATCCCTCCTGCTCATTGCCCACTGGTATTTTTGGATACCCCAGGACTGGTAAATGACACCCATGTCCTTCAGCTTATTAATATATACTTTCCCCAATAATTCACATTTATTTTCAGGAGGTGTAGTAACTTTTTATTTCTGAAAAGGGATCAAGATGGTTTTCAGAAGTTTGTAGTTCGTTATAAAATATCTGTGGACTGAAATACATCTACTAAAAACTAAATTGTAAATCAAGTGGGCATTCCCAATCAAAAGGTATTTATTAAAGCAATGTAGCTATGACCCTACATATGAAATGAACTTTATAGAATTATTCCAAATAAAAAAAGAGGAACACTTACCAGGAGCTGATCCAGCCCTCATTCTAGAATTAGCTGGAGAAAGAAAAGAGGGTGTCTGTGATTTATTCATGATTGTCTCAAGTACCTCACAGGAGTGTTTCAAACATCCAATCTGTAACTCTGCCTTCCTTTCCCACAGTGCCCTCGAGCAGCTGTGCCTGCCTGACCATCACACCAACACAGGGCTTGGCAGCAGCTACAGAAACAGGTGCTGCTGCAGAGGTGCCCCAAACTCTTCTCCTCTTGCAGCCAGAGGGAGCTTTGAGGGAAGGGCAGCCCCGAGCCCTGTGTGCCCCCTGAGCAGGGCAGGACAGTCACTGGGCTGTGCTCCTGGTCAGGGGCTGTTCTGCTGCTAAACTCCCTGGCACCACTTTGAAAGAGGCAACCTCCAGAGAACAGGGCAGCATTGTGGTTCCCTCAATACCTTTCTGTGAAATGTAGAGTGAAACTAAGGCTCTTCACCTATAAAATTAATATTCAAATAAATACTATCCCCTGAAAGAGAGGGGGAAATAATACCTAAATCATCCTCAGAAGGCATTCCAAGAGGTCCGGAGGTGGATTTCTTGAGAGGTGCTTCACTCATGGTAGGAGGAAGCAGAAAGCATCATTAACATCATTCACTTCAAGAACTACTTTTCCTCAAGAGCAAAGACAGTTTTGGCCTTTGAGACTTTCTGAAGGGAATACTTTCTCCCTTGGACCATGTCATCCACCCAAACCCTGCCAGAGACCGTGGCAGGCTTTGCTTATGTTTTGCTTCACACATTTTTCCAGATCTCAGATACTTCCCTCTGCAGAACAAATAACTGTTTGTTTTTTCTTTGGAGACTATTATGGAAATATGCTACTGGAAAAGAAGAAAACACTTACCTCCTACTAGACGATTGCTGGGCTTCTCATTATCTAAGGGAAGGAAGAGGGACAGATTAGTGTAATAAAGTCTACTCTAAATGACTTTATCCATGTGCAAAACAGCAAACTGGGACAAGGCAGTGTTGAGCTTTAGGTGAGGAGAGAGTGCACCTGCAAGACTCCTGGAGAAGCCATGCTTTCCACCCACATTCATTTTTTAGCTACAGAGAAAAGTGTGGAACCCCTTTGCTTCGGCAGGAATGTAATAGTAACAACTACCAAATTACCTTTGGTTAATATTTAAACAAATTATTTTCCATTTCAACAGTAGTGCCCATTCCACCACTTCACCTTTCAAAAAAAATCCCGTATGTTTTGTTTTGAAAGGAAGCCAATCCCTGAACTCCTGCCTCTGATGTGCCTCATTACTGTCACATCACTATCAAATGAACCTAAATGGAGACCAACAACAAGTCAGGAGCAGTAGCCTGTTTCAGGGGGGCTGTTTGATGCCCCATTTACCAGCTTCAGTGGGTTTGTTTGCCAGCTCTCCCTGCTGCTGGTCGGCGGGTTTGGTGACCACCATGGAAGTGAGAGGTGTAACGAAGCTGAACTGCAGAGACAGCTCCAGGGCTTGTGCCTCCAGGGCCTTCTGGTCCTCTTCTGGGGCTGAAATACTAAAGTCTGTGTTAATGATGAAGAAATAACACGTAGAGAATATAAACAAGTCATCTACAGATTCCTTTACATATTAGCTGTGTCTTGGCAGACACTTTTTATTATTGAAGAGTCAGCAGTTTGATTGGGATAACCCAGCTGTTCACATGCTTAAAATTATGGAGGTGCTTAATTCTTTGCAACACTGGAGCCTGTGTGTTGTTCAGATTCATAAAAATAACAGATACAAGACCCATGTATGTCTTATGGACATACACACTGTTCTTTTCACTAGCTATTGCCATTTCCTTGTCTACAGACAGTATTTCTGGATGTGTAACAACAGCTCAACACAATCCATACGATTAAAATCTATTTCATAGTAATGTCATGAAGAACATTTTACATTATGTTTTTATATGTGTATATGTATATATACACATTTAATGATCCAGTGCTATCATAAATTCAAAGGCACCTCATACTCATCATACAGTAATGCAGTATTCTCCCAGTATCCCATGGTTTTGATACTACCTGGAGAAATATTCCTGTTTCTTTGTGTTTTCTGATCATATACCTTGTGAATAAGGAATTTATGTTGTAAGAAGTTAGAAGTTTGTTACACGAAACATTAAAATAACTTACGCTTTTTCCAGAAGCTGTTGGATGGTTAGGTAAGCCCACAGCCTCTCTATGAAATTCCCAAAGATGTATCTTTGATCTTGGAATATTTGCTCCTTCTCTTTGACATTTGCTTCTTCCTTAAGAGTCAAGTCACTAGTGTGCTGAGGTGGGAGAAAACTGACTGTCAAAAGAACAGTTCCAGGCTTTGCTTCTAGTCACATTATTAGACTTAAAGGAACATCCTTCTGTACCAAAGTGCCCTTTTTGTCCTTCAATTTTTTCCTTTCCCATTGGAAAATGCAACTCCAGACTACCAAAGAAGCGTGTTGAAAAAAGGGGGTAATGAAATTGCTCTGCTTCAACACTTTTGAGATGAATAATTGAGATTTCCTACTTCACTGTAACAGTACAAACCTAAAAATGCTTGAAAGGCCAAAATATTATAGATTCAGAAGGATTAAAATTGCTGTTTGCTTATTTGTGAATATTCTTCAAGTTTTTCTTTTGTAGCACTTTCAGGAAGGGGAAATTGTTTGAATTCTCACATAATTCATAAAATGGGAAAACAGCTGAACACCCAAACATGTACTGCACACAAAACACTTCTGGAAGTCTCCTACTGGGCCACAATAGACAGAAGGGAGGGGTATTTTTCACAATTAGTGAACAACACTTACTGACTGAGCTTTAATTTCTACTGGCAAAAGATCCAGTTCATTCCTAATCTTTCCAGACACTACAATTTCAGATCCTTCAAAAAACAGCACGAAATTGTTCTTGGTTAATCCCTCGATGGCATTTTCTGGATACTGCATTTCAATTTTCATTAATATTGGCGTAGCCACCTCTTGATAAAAGCCCTAAAGAGAAGCAGAGAGAGAGAGAACACACACAAATGACTGCAAAATAATGCAAAGCAATATGCTGAATGTCTAAAACACCTTTAACAAGATTTTTCTTCAGTAGTGCAGGACTACTGTGAACTTAGAAAAAAAAAGGATGTTTCTTCCCAAGGTTCAGCACACCTTCTCCAGCCAGGCTGGCCATGCCAAATCAGCTGTATTCCCCATGGAAATTCAAGTACCCAGGAAGCTTCCTCATTATCACCATCCCACCCCAGTTGGGTATTTTGCTTTAGCCCCTTTTCACACCTGATTTTTAAAAGCTTGACAAGAATAATATTTCTCTTTCTGGGCTGGGGCTGGCATTACACAAATTCAGCCTCTGCACAGCCATTCAAAACAGGGGGAATTGGCTTCCCAAAAGAAAAGAGAATATCCCAAAAGTTATAACCCCTCTCCAGATGGACAGGGAAGACCCAGACTGATGGAACTGCACAGTTTGCCTGTAGGTGCCTCAGGTTGCCTGTTGAATTTGAGGGAAACCATAACAAGCAGCTTTCAGGGCTGGTACTTCAAGTAATTTGAAATCAAACCCAAGAACAGAAGTTCTTCCACCATCACTTCCCCTGGACTATTTGTCTTTTTGCTGAAGTGCAGAAATGGGTGGGTTTCCTGGTTTGCCTGGATGCAGCTGATTTGAGGACAACTTCTACTTTGAGTCATGGTTAGGGTACAAACGCTCAGATCAAAGTAGCCTTCCTTACTCCCCAAAATTAACAGGTAAAGTTAAACCCAACATTTCATCCCAGAAAATCTATGATTTTGCTGCAAGGACTAGCCATAAGCTGTAGCTGATAGATGGTTTTTCTGGCATACTCCTTGCTGCTGACCTGGAGCTGCAAGGCTGCATCAGCATTTTCATATATACGACGTGCTATTCCCCCATTGCTTAGGGCCATTTTCTCCAGGAATTTATAACTGACATCAAACCCAAAGCCAAGGCAGAAAAGAGCATATTTCCCATTGATTGCTTTCTGAATGTTTTCTTGAATCTCTTCCACATTTGTCTCACCTGTAATGAAAACAAAAAACATGTCATTGTTGGTTTGGGCTTTTTCAAGTACCAAAAGACAGCAGCAGGTTTAATGGGAAATTCTACCTGAAGGTTTTAAAAATAATTCAGAATGAAATAGTAGAAAGACACAGGACAGAATACTGCTAAAATGAATTGGAGATGAAAGCACCACTCTGCATATGGAGTGCCAGAACATGATTCTTCCCCTTAATGATTTTTAATAACTTCTACTGATGTCATCATGGCTAAATGCAAAATGATTTACAAGATTACAGGATCCAGAGGAGGATTTTAGGACAGAAGGGATACACGCTACAAGTTAACAATGTGAGGGGTAGATTTGTGGGGAAGACAAGTACCATTCATAAAAATTATGTGTGTCAGTTCAGAGAGGAAGGATTGGTTAATGGTGTAATTCCAATAAACTGCCAGTAAGCTCAGCCATGCTTCTCTCTCAGCCCCTTTGGTGACAGAGGGAAAAGGTTTTCACACCATCATCTTATCCCATTTGAAGAGCTCCCAATGGCCATGTATAGAGAGCTTCTCCATCAGTATTTCCAGGCAGAAATGTCACTGCCTGTAGCAATATCGTGGGAGCAGATCGGATTTTTCCCTTTCAGTTGCTTTGCCAAGGAAGGCAGTGTGTGCAACAACACCAGGTACTCCACCCCAGCCTGATTTCTAACAACTGCTGGGTGTGCAAGGCACTCAGGAGTATTGGAGACTCACTGTGGCTGTGCTGAGTAGGCAGCACTGGGAGCTGAATTTTATTTAAAAACCCAGACAAATAAACCAACCCCAAAGCAGAATGGCTCACACAATCCAAAAGGTAGATTGATCTTTTCAGAGGGCTTACAGCTGGATTAACATTGCTGGCCTTGGAGAGATGCTGGTGCCACAAAACACTTCGATAAACCCCTGTTCAGCACAAGGGATGTTTATGCCATTGCACTGGGAGTTACTGCTTATTTCACCCAATATTTCTAACTCAGTTCTCTGTTTTGTGCTGCCACAGCTGATCACTAGTTAAGACATGGGAAAGAATACAAAACAGGAAGCACCTTGAAAATATCTCGAGTTTGGGGCAAGGAGGGTGAAGAAACAATAAACCAATACCTCCCAAATGGGACTGTACATAGTACATGCAAAATATCCATGTTTTCTCTCTAGGTATTTTTCTTTCATATTTCAGCTGTGCCTGGAGGATCTCCAAAAATTCCCTCGAGTTTATAAACTGGGAAGCCAGTGGTATTTAGCAAAACAATTCCCAGCTAAAGGACAAGAAGTCATGGGCAGGAAGGGTCTGCCATCACTCCTTACATCCCCTGGTAGAGCCCTCTCATAATCCCCCTCTCCAGATCCAGCAGTAGCTAAGCTGGGGTATTCCAAAGCTCTTCTGAAACACAGGCTAAGTCCATCAACACCAGGGATGCAAGTGCAAAAGACAAAAAAATGCAGGGGAGAGAGGACTGAGGGCAGTATCTACTCACCAGAAGTGGGCTGGCCATCTGTCAGCAGGATAACCATGGAGACACTGCGCTCTGGCAGGTTCTCAGCTTTATCCAGCGCGCCCACGGCAGCCAGCAGGGCACCATTGATATCTGTGCCTGCAAAGGGAAGGCAGGAATCACTCACCTGAACTGGATAATCACCCAGAGAAACTGGTGCACTTCATTTTTAGAGCTGTTTAAAGTTTTCTGCAGGAAGCAAAATCCTTCTGAGAGACGAGGATTTAGGGGCTGGGCCTACTGGGCTTAATCGTGGTGTGTTATGTTGCAATGGCAATGCCAGGGTGTTCTTTTGGGAGCATTTTCCACACATATGTCATGGGAAATATAAACATGTCTAGAGCCTTTAAAAAGGGCTTAAATAAACACCCTGTCATCTGTTGATCTACATTTAAGAAAAGTTTCCCTGTGTTATTTGAGAAGTCAGGGAAGTCAGAGCTGGGCACGGGTGGGTTTATTGGTGTTAGTGCCCAGGGTAGGAAAACCTCTGTTAATGCCAACAGTGTAACAGTGCAGGAGACAGAGCCCCAGAGAGGTGCTTAAAACTAAACAGTAACACCAGGCACACTGCCTGATGCAACAGTTGAAATGCCACATGCCTATTTTTCCTGTTTTGTTTCTGTGGTGTGGCTTACAAGGGAGTATAACTGTGGATGTGGTTTTGGGTTTTTTTTTGTTTTGTTTTTTGTTTACAAGGGGATCCCATATGTTAAAAAAATCAGCAAACTGCTGTCAAATGTTGAGTGAATTGCCATTTATCTGTAGAAAAAAAAATTGCTATCAGGGAATCTTACAGTTGCCTCTGTGATAAAAATTTGAAATAAAACTTTGTGGCTTGTATGGTTCATAGATTTGATGCAACCACCTCTTTATATGCATATATATATAATAATATAATCACTAGTCCATCCACTCTCAGCCTTTGTCTCCCACTCATCGCTTATAAATATTAAAAACAGTCTGCCTTGCTTTGGAAGCACTGATTTTAGCTCGGGGGCACTGTATAACTAATAAACCCAGTGATTTCCTCAGCAATTCATTCTGTTGGGTGCATATTTGTGGTTCCAAGCAGGTTTACCTCCCCGGGCAAACAGAGTCTGCACGAAAGCAGCAGCACTGGCCACGTTCTCCTCGGTGGCTGGCAGCAGAGAGCTCTTCCACTCCTCCACTCTGTTGCTGAAGGTGATAAAGCTGAAATGATCCTCAGGCCTGAGGTCTTGCAAGATCTTCAACAGGGCATCCCTTGTCTGTTCCAAGGAGAAAACGATCACTTTTATTATTCTTACTTCTCTGCCAGAACTGGGATTGGAACTGCAGTGTGATAAGGGGGTTTTCTACAGTGTTATTCCAGATGCAGTTGAATGCCTTTATTAAACCCTAACGGTATTTTTTAGGTTGAAACCATCAAAAATGGCCAATTCACTTATAGACACAGAAAAATTGTCTATGAGGGCTGTAGGGGGCTTGTCTGCTCTCTAACAGAGCTTCACAGGTAAAACAGAAAAATGAGTTCTTTAACCTCATTGAATAAAAAATTAGAAGCAAAATATTCTGCAAAGATGGAGACAGAAGGCACTCTCTGCCCTAATGTTTGGTACCCATGAGAGTAACTGTCAGACAAGTGTTGCTCCTTAACAGCTTCAATCTGTGCATATGTGTTTTCAGGCACTTCTGCAAGTCTGAACATTTTGCTGTGCACAAAACCAGCGTGTGTTTCAAAAGAGAAATTCCCAGTCAGTTCCTTGGAAGGCTGGTGTGTGTGTCCCTGGTGCCTTGAGGGAAGTTACCTGTTCGATTTTCCTGCCTGCCATGGAGCCACTTCGGTCTATAACAAAGATGACATTTTTGGGAAACACTGGCATTTCACTGGGTGCAAAGTAGTGCACAAAATACCCATTGACAATCTGAAACACAGAATGTGAAATCACCTGTGAAATTACATCTGAAGAAATAAATATTGCATCTTAAACATTCTGGCATAGCAAGAAGAGGGGAGGGGGAGGATCATGCTCAGTGTTCTGCTCTTCTTGATAAGCCCAAATCAAAGAACTTAAATGAAAGAAATTAAAATGTATCTCCTAGCTGGAAGCAAGACCATCTGTAGAGAGGAAATTACAAGAGAGCAGCATACAAATATATATCAGACACCTCAGTGACGTGTATGATATGTCCATATTATCACTGTATATCACCTTAGCTCTTTATCATGCCTATGAGCACATCTCTGCTCAGTGACTGTGGCTTCCATCTTTTAGCACATCCCTACATACTTCACTACTTAAATGGTATGGAAAACACTGTACTTTATTCCCTAGAATATGCATCGGTCCATAAATATTTGTTAAGTTCCTGCTGTCTTCAGTTATGCCTCAGTTATCACAAAAACCACAAGGAAACCAAGCATTCATAGTTATATAAATCACAGTCCTCAAAACTTCATTTACAAGAAGCCACAAATACACCTTAGATCAGCCAAAACAGTAATAAAAAAGAATGTAAAGAGACATCTATGAAGTACCAATATAGATTTGGTATTGAAACAAAATTTGAAAGATTGTTTTTCTTGGGTGATCCATTCTTGCAACATGTCCAGTGTCTCTGGGGATTTACTGAGTATCCCTCAGCTCCTGCTGACCCTGGATTAATGGAAGGTGCTTTTCCTCTCATTCTTGCTGTTTCAAAGCAAATGTTGCTGTTTTGCTGATTGCACTTCACATTCAGACCTATCTGTGACCTGAAAGCATTTTAATTTTTATTTCTTTTTTTTTTTTACCTGTATATCACCCGCAGTGGCTTCTCTCTTAACATCATAACGCACAACAAAATCACCGTTGAGGAGAGTTTCGTCGAGTTCAGGGTTTACCTTCTGCTGATCTATAGTTGGCTTAAACAAAATATGAGCCTGCAAAGCAATCAGAAGAAAAGTTTTAGAGCAATGCTACTGACAGCTGGCAACACCTGGCAGCTGCTGCCTTACCTTGGTTTCGTTCTGCACTTTGGTGAGGGCCTCAGTTAACTCGTTTGTCATGAAGGTGCTGTCTGTCTCCAGGAAGCGAATGCCCTGGGGCTCGAAGATGTGCACGTCGATCTGAGGGCAGAGGAGGATCCAACATCAGCGTCTCAGAGGGAACACAGCCACGCCCCAAACCTGCAGCACTGCCCCCTGCCCAGCCCTCACCAGGACAAGCTCACCTGGTAGTGCTTCACCAGCTGCTTCGGCCGCACCTTGATGAGCAGCTCGAACTTGCCCAGCTGCCGCTTCAGCAGCTCCTCGTAGGTCAGCTCGAAGGTGACTTTGCTGGCGGCCGCGATGCTGACGGACACGTGGAACAGCTCCAGCTTTCTGTCTCTGATCCTGGGGGTGGAGAACAGGGATTTACCTCCTGCAGGGAAGGTTTCCTTGTGGTGGCCGGAGTTTGTGAAGTGTGCGAAATAATGGCCAGGGGGCCACATGGGATGAATAAAAAAAGAGCAGCAGTAAATCCTGTTCATCATAGAGAAGATTTTTTGCGTTGCAGTCACTACTATAGATGTCACATATATTACACATAATGTGCCACGGGTGCAAGCTGAGAAATGGAGCAGAAACCCCTGCATGCCTCAGACTGGGATCAAGCAGAGCTGGGTCTGAATACCTGGGAAGCACAGATTAAATGTATCCTGAAACTGTGATATATGCTCAAGTGCCATGGTCCTCTGGGTTTGTGGGGAAGCAGACTCAACACTGAGCATCATCCCAGCATGGGAAGGTGCTCTTGCATGACAGAGAAGCAGGTTGGATGGATCTCTGAGAAACCTGGTCTAGTGAAAGGTGTCCCTGTCCATGGCAGGGACTGGAACAAGTTGGTCTTTTAGGTCCTTTCCAACAAATCATTCTATGACAGCAAGTTCCATGGAAATGCTAAATGGTAACACTTCCCACTGGAACCTGTTGCAGGACCAGATATAAATCATATTTATATGGATATATATCTATATGTGAAAAAATATATATACCCACACACTGTCCCTCCCATCAAGAACCCAAGACTGATTTTCACAGTTGCCCCCACTGGGAGGTGACTGGCTCCAGGGTTCAACCTGCCCCCAGCCAAACGAGGAGCCAAGGAAGAGTGTTGGAGCAGCTTTACACAGAATGGCAACGTACTTGACGAGGCCGGCGCTCTGCCCGCGTGAGACTGCAGTGTCATACTCCTTCTGAGCAGCAGCTTTCTCCTTTATTACTCCTGGGTACACTTTACCATCAATGGACCTGTTTAGTTTCCATAAAAATTTAATTAATATCCAAAAGAATGCGCTGGGGAAAGAAACTCAACAGAAGTTTCTTTGTGGCCGTACTTTGTGGCCCTTGGGGCACGAGCAGGGGTTGCTGTTTGGGTCCCACATCCCTCCCCACCCAGGAGGATGTCAGGAGCCACCAACACAGTGCAACCCTTCTCCAGCCCCCAGAGCTGCCTCCTCCACACCACAGGTAAGGGCTGGGCCTACATGGAGAAGTTGGTGATGAAGGCTGTCTTGGGTAACTCCACTTCAAAGGTGGCCTCTCGGGACTCATTGGCTCTGTTGACAATCCTGCTGGTGATGACGGTGTGAGCGAATCGTGAGGTGACCTTGCAGTCCACGTGGAGGCTGTAGATTTCAACTGCAGGCTGGAAAAAAGCAAACAGGGTGAAACAGAAACACTCTGGTTTTGCTCCTAAGCAGTCCTTACCTGGGTGATGTTGTTGGGGAAGTCTGATGAAGGAATGAACTGTTAGAAAGTCTGGTTGGAAGAGGGGAGAGGATTGTTCAACACCAATCTGGCCATCTGCTTATTCACATCTCTGCAGCCACAACCACTGCCCCGAGCAAAATCTGCAGCTACCTCTGTGCATTGTTGTCCCACATAAGGTCCTGTTAAGCCTTTTTCTGTGGTTTTCTCTCCTCAAGGTACAGCAAAGCAGCCACTGCATCACCCCAGTACATCACTCAAGATTAACCTCAGGAAGATCAGAAGCTTCTTTAAGCATTTGACCCATGGGACAGGCCCTGCTTTTTGAATGACTACTTACTCTCTCAGCTGTTGACTTTGCTGTCTGTTTTCCACCTTATGTCCTATACAACACTTAGCAGGTTTGACACCCCACATGGGCCTCCAACCCCTCACTGCTTGCACAAGCAGAGAGGCCCTTTAATAGCAGCCAGTGGCCTCTTCTCAGTTATGGCACTGGCCAAAATTCAAAACTTTACCCCAGCTAAATATGGCCATTCCACACAAAGCTGTGACCACAGCTCCGGGCTCAGGCATCAGGGCAGGAGGTGCCACAGCCAGCGCTGGGTGAGTGATGGATGGCTGCTCCTGTTTTCAATACATGTGGCCAGGGTGTGCACTCTCTCCTGATGCCTACTGACAATCCAGGACAATGGGATAAACCCCAAAATATTCATTGAGAGAATAATGCCCTGACCCCAGCAGTTCAGGTACCTGCCCCTGCCCAGGCACCCAGAGATGGTACAAAACACAGTTTGTCTCTCCAGACAGTGCAAGTAACTGTCTACTCTCCTTTTTACCATTCCATATAAATTATTAAACACCTGTCAGAAACCTCCTGGCACTGCAACAGTCCTTATTTGGTCCTGTGTCAAGCTCCAAACTTCACCTGGTGGCCAAGGCAGAGCCACTGATCACTCAAATTTGATATCTTACATCCCTGAGAAAGAGCACGATCAGACACATCTGCAAATGCCTCCTGCCACATTCGTACTGTAACAGCCCAACAAACAACCAGAAAGGTCTTAAAAGAACACAAAGCTCTGAAATCCCAACCCAATCCACCCAAGGCTCCCCAGGTGGTGGTTACCAGAGGAGTTACCTGGCCAGCTACTACCACCAGATCAGCAAATGAGATATTGATAATAAAAATAGAGCAAATACCTTCTGAGCTTCTGCTAATACTATGAGTGAGGAAAAGACCAGCAATGCAAGCAATGTTCTCTGCTCCATTTTGGAAAAAACAAATTTTCAAATGAAATCTCTATTTGTCTTAATCGGTTAATGAGTAACTTGTAGTCGGGAATATCATTTGGACTTTGAAGAAACTTAATATTTACCTGTTAAACATAAAACTCAGACTTGCTTAACGCTTCTTTTTCCAACAGATCTTTGCTATTAAACATTATAATTTTAGTGTTCCATAACACAAAATTAAGAAATCCTTGTGTTTCCTTTTTGAACTTGGATCTCGCCATGTCCTGTGAAATCCCACAGGCAGATGAACTGGTCTGTGTAACAAGATGCAGGAATCTCTACCATATTCCTCAGCAATAATTTGGAAAAGAACATCCTTAACATTATCTCAAGCAACACTTCAGAGATTTGGAGATTGCCAGGAGATGCAACATGCAAACCAGATTTTACAGCTGATGGTTTCTTCAACCTTTGTACCTCCCTGCCCAACTGGCCCATGAGAGGTACAGAGCAGCACTTGTGAAACATCCCTTTTGGCTGCCTTTGACAAGCCATGATCTTTGGTAGGTGATGCCATTCATTGTCCTAAAGTAACACAAAAATCCTGTGGAAACACAAGCATCTGTGTTTGCTTCATGGCTATTTTACAGACAGAGTGTCCAGATGGAGAGCCAGCTTCTGGTGACCTTGGATTTGTGAGGAGACACTAATGCAGGGCTTGATAATTTATCACTCACCCAGTTCACTATAATGTGCTGAGCACACCCTGGCCTTACAAGGTTTGTGCTTTAAATAACTCTTTTAAAAAAATAAACTTCATTTCTCCCAGGCAGGCAGTTTATACTACTGGCAAATTCTGTAGTCTTTATAGCAGGACATGTAAATATATACATATTTTAAGAGAAAAAATTAAACTGCTATACATTTGATTAACTTGTACAACTTGTGTAATGCTTTAATCCCTTAAAATATACAGGATTATACACTTAGTGGCCTAAGAGGTGCAAGAGCCAAAGCTTTAGCTTTAATTAAGTGGATCTGTCATTAGTTTTCTAATGCCCATGTGTAAAATCCCACGGATGTTAAAGAGCTGCTTTCACTGCACACTTTTAGGCTGTGTGGTCAGCTCTGCCCCACTCCCGGGTGCCTGGGGCAGGCCAGCACCTGGGAATCCTGTGAAATCCCCTCCACATCCCTCTGGGGCCTGCTGAAGCAGCTGCAGGAAGACCCTCAGGTTCAGCCCTGTCCCCAAGTCGAGCACCAAGCCCTGGTTCAGTACAAACCCTGCCACAGCCATCCCTGCTGGCATCCAGTGCCACTGCTGCTGGGACACTGGGCACAGTCCTGCAGCTCCCACTGCTTCTCACTCTGAAGAGTGAACATGCTGTGAAACGACTCCAGGTCATCCTGGAGGAAGGATCTGAACTCACCATCACAACAGGAGGTACTTTTGAGTGCAAAGTTACCTAAAAACTCAAACCCTGGGGCTTTTTCCAGGCATTCCTCTATCCATTTTCCCTGAGGTCCCATGTCCATCGTCATGTTTGCCGTGATTGGACTGATTAGACTTGCAAGGATGAAGTAAAAATGGACAAAAGAATTCTCCAGGCAGCTTTCTATTTGTCCCTCTCCCCTACAACTATCTCCTGTCCTGCAGCAGCAGCCAGTACTTTTTCCAGCACATCAGCAAGCCTGGAGACAGGGGAGGAGTCCAGTGATCCATACAGGAGAGCACATCCTTGCTGTCCCAAATGGGGACTGACTTTGCCCCAGGAATACGGTTTTACCTCCAGTGTGTATCCTTTAGATGAGATCCACCTTAAAAGACAGAAAAACTATAAGAGATCCCCAGTCCTGAGAATTTCCTATCCCACTGGGAGGCATCACAAGTGATTGAACCTGATGACATTGTGAAAATAAAGTTGTTAGCTAAATCCCAAGTTTCTGGTAGGTGACTTACTTTGCTCCTCTGTTGCATTTGTGCTGCAAGTCTGTGGGACACAGAATTTTCTGTGCTTTACTAAATTGGCAGCAACATCCCTGAAACAGAATCTGGAATACAGCACCCCCCTCTCCTGCCACCCCACCTGCAAATCTGCAATAGTCAGTCCCTTGTATCACACAAAAGAAAGCAACATTTTGCCCAACTTGTCCTTCTCCATCATTTTTATAACTATTGAACAAGCTCCTGCCAACTTCTCATGGCAGATTAATTAAGAAGGGTTTGTTAAACTCGTTGCAGGGGCAGCTCCAGTGTTATCGAGGTGAGAACTCTTTTCCACCATGACATTTTTCATGTTCTGGAAAGATCTTTCTCAGGGGAAAAGGCTGTGCCAAGGTACCTGTGAGGAGCCCAGGCTCCATGGAGAAATCCTGTCCAGCAAAACGAGGAGGCAAGGTCTGGGCTGCAAATGATAATCCTTGAAAGTGAAGAATATGGGGTAAGGCAATGCACCAGCAATATCCTTAAGGAAGCTTTCCCCTTAAATCCAAAGGATTTTGCTGCTGCCTCACGTGGGCTCTGCTCTGCAGCCTCTCTGGGAGCTGTGTGGGTATCATCATGTTTTATCTGTCAAGTGTTTGGGGCACAAAAGGCAAATGTAATTTTTCATGGTGCACAGAGACATTTGACATCACTTTTACCTCTTTATCACATCCAGCCTGTGCAAAATTAAAGTAATTTCCTAAATAAACATGTCACCTACCTTACTGTCCCTGGATGGGCTGCAGGAGGATGCTCCATGTTGGAGCACAAAGATCCAGCTGAGAGGAAACACTTCAGGTTTTGGGGAAAGCAGATTTGATGTTTAATGCAGCAAATCAAGAAATAAACAGCATTGCAAAAAAAACAGCTCCCCCTCAGGGCAGGCCAGCTGCCATGCAGGGACACTCGGTGGGGTGGGACACGGCAGCTGGGTCTGTCACCACATTTCTCACTCAATTCCGTGGGACATGAGGAAAAAGCCACTGGGAAATGGGCTTAAATCCCTCCTTTGGTGCTGGTGCACTCTGAGGGTGCAGCATCTGCCCTCCCAGCAGAGCTGCATGAGGGGAAATCACGGCAGTGCTGCCCTGAGGGGTGTGAGGGGGAGATGAGAGGGAAGGCCGTGAGGGGAGAGATGTGAGGGAAGGCCGTGAGGGGAGAGATGTGAGGGAAGGCCGTGAGGGGAGAGATGTGAGGGAAGGCCGTGAGGGGAGAGATGTGAGGGAAGGCCGTGAGGGGAGAGATGTGAGGGAAGGCCGTGAGGGGAGAGATGTGAGGGAAGGCCGTGAGGGGAGAGATGTGAGGGAAGGCCGTGAGGGGGGAGATGTGAGGGAAGGCCATGAGGGGAGAGATGTGAGGGAAGGCCGTGAGGGGAGAGATGTGAGGGAAGACCGTGAGGGGGAACCCGTGAGGGGACAGCCAGAATTAATCCAAGCCTAAACCAAAATGAGTCACCACAGTGTGCCGAGGTGTGTCCAACAACCTTTTTTTATTAAACCATTGTAGCAAACACCGTCCAACACATAGAAAGAAAGCATGTAATAAAAATGAACGTGGAAGTTTTACCCTTCGACTTGTGCATAATCCCTCCTTAATGACTTACAGTGGAAAATAGCTGCTTGAATCTACAGTGACTCTAGTGTAAGGGACAGAAGTTTGGGAAAATGTTACAACAATCATCTGGGTGAGACACATCCAGGTCTGCTGTCAGCCAAAGACGCTCTTGGCCGGCTCATCCTTTGGTTTCTCAAAGACTGTTTCAGTCCCTGTCCGAGCCCGGCTGAACACGGACGGTGCTGCAGAGCCCATTTGTTCTTGGAAAAGAAAACCAGGAGAGACAATCAGTGAAGTAGCACCCAAATTTGGTGAGTGAAACTAGTGCTGCTGGAGTACATGTATACATATTTGATAAATACTTCATCTGTCCATCAGTTCCCCAAACCTTAAAGCACAGCGTTCCCACCCCGAGCACAGGGCAGCTGACAGCACCTGTAGGTCACTACCATTGACTGGCCCCAAATCCCTGCAGATGCTTTAGAAATTTGGGAACTACTCAATTCCAGGCTATTATGCTAAAATGGGTTAAAATTCATCATTTTCCCCTATACTACTGGTAGAAAAGCAACACAAAGCCAGAGTGCCAGGGGCATTCAGTGCAAGCAGCCACTCTCTTCTATCTCCCCTCCTGCCCTTTATTCCTCCCAATTTCTGCAGAATCTCAAACACATCAAATTCATCAAATTGAGAGGCCAGAAATCCCCTAACCCATGGATCAAGCCTCTGATTCTCAACTTGAGCAGTCATTGACATTGATGATAGTCCCAGGGTTTGGTTTGGCTCTCCTTCCCCTTTCATCCAGACAAGAACAGCACCACCAAGCAGAGCCCAGCTGGCTCTTGATGGACCCCAAATCCCTGCCCAGCCAGGCCATGTGGTGAGCACACTGCAGGCTGCTGTTCCACTGGTGACTCTGTCACTTGTCTTTGTCTTACTTTGCTTAATAATTTCCATCCCAGAGACTTACCACACTGCCTCATCACTTGGTAGGTTTTGGATTTAATTTCCTGGTTTTTGGCAAGGTTTCCTCTGGCTCCTTTGAGGTCTTCTTCCTTCACTGGAGGACGCTTCTTTTTCACAGGCGCTGGCTAAGAAACAAACATGTTGCCCAGACATCAGTATTTTGGGTTTGAAGCGCAGGGAACAAAGTTGCCTTAACCCAAAGGGTGCAACACACAAAGGTGCTAACACAATATTCCACCAATTTCAACTCTGAGCCTACACACTCAGCTAGTCCAGGCCTTTGTATAACCAAAATTTCACTGCTCTTCCCAAAATCTGTTACCATTTTGCTGTTCTGAAACTGTCTTCTGATTGCACAGCCTTTGAAAGAGTAGTGGATTGTTTAATTAAAAAAAAAATTGTTTTTATTCTTATATTTTTTTCTGTCCAGCCCTGCTTGATCATTCTGCAAGTACTGATTAGTAATTCAAGAATCTGTCCACTATTTGGGAAGGAAAAAACACTTCATTACTAAATTGGGCTTGTGCCTCAGTCTACTCACTACTTCTTCAGGAAACTGCTCGGAGAGATTATGAAGCCAGAATTGATTTAGTTGGAATAAACACTTGACCCATCATAGTTATCATCTTAAATTTAGGGAACAAAAGTATCTGAGCTCTCAACAGGGCTGTCTACAAGCATGTACTGAACACATCTGAAACACTGGGCTCAGAACCCGAAGAAGGAGAAGGAAATCTAATACAGAAACAGATGCATCATCAGGTGGTGCACTGCAATGGCCAAGTACTAATCTGTTTAGAGTTTATCTTGCTAGAAAAAAATTTGGATAACACTGCTTCATATCAACCTATCTCTACCTTTAAATAGCACTCCACAGTCAGACACAACTTCACTCAGCAGCAGGCAGCACCACCAGCATTCCCCCTTCAGTTTACTACTTCATGGACAGATTTCTGAAGTCCCACCCAGCAGCCCTCGTGGCAGGATGCAGGGACACTGGGATATGATTAAAAAGAACAGAAGACCCACACACTCCAACTGGAACAGGTCTGCACACTGAACCATCAACTTGAACTTCTCTGACATACACAGGGCTTCTGATATTTGGGTTCTGGCAGTGGTGGAGCCCGCTCAGGCATTTCCAGGCACTGACTGTGAGGCTAAAAGGGGTTGTGGAATGAAACAAATCCCTCAAGGCCTACAAATGGCTGGAGCAGTGAGTACCAGGGAGTGTGCACAGCCAGTGCATGCCTTCCTGGATCTTGGTTGGGTGGGCTGGCTCCATGGGGGCCTTCAGCATGTTTTCTGCTGGCTGTAAATTCCCGGGAGCGCTCAGAATAGCTCGCTGTCAATCCCATTTGTGTGTGGTGTGGGAAACAAAACATGTACAGGATCTCTGGGGAAAACACTCCACCAGTGGCCAAGGCAAGTGAGGGGAAAGGGTGGTAGCAAAGCCTCCAAAATCCACAACAGCTGATGGTCAGTTAGCAGAGTAACCAAATATCCCACAGCCAGGGTTTCACTTTTTCCTCTGTAATGACAATTGGCATGTGATGGGAACAGTCCCTCACATCCATGGCACAGTCCACAGGCAACCAAAGCCCCTTGTTTTGTTAACAGAAATGGGAAACATGCAAAGATCCTTCACCCATTACTGGCAAGAGACAGTAACTGCAAGGTTTCTTCCCACTGGGACAGAATTCTTGGGGACAATGAGGAAAGGCAGCTCTTGAGAAGCACCAAGATACAGCCAGGCCGAGCAGAGCTGTTAAATTTCACCCAGTTCTTTTAAGATAAACCCTGCCATGCTTTGATCACAGGATTTTCCAGCAGGACAGTTGCTGTTGGATTAGCTGGCCCCCAGTTGAAGAGCAAAGCTGCTGCACAGAGGTTACGGTGAGCCCTGGCCAGCAGCTGCCAGGGTCACAGCCCCACCACTGCTAATTGCTCCCAGAATTTGTGAGCAGGGTTTGCCAGGAGCCATTCCCAGCTGGCACAGGAGTGCAGCCTGTGCTTTATCTCCTCCTGTCACAAGTCAAAAAGTGCTGGCTTACAAGACACATGACTGGTTTTTAAGTCCCTTTTACTTTGGAATAAAGAAAATCAGCTGAACTGAGTCACTCTATGTGGCTGAAGAACTGTCCTCCCCTACTCTCCCTGTGTTCCTACTCTCCATCCCACCCATCCCATAAAACTCTCATGCTGGGGAGAGCTCTGCCAGGCACACACAGCTTGCATTGCAAATGTAACATTTACGTGAAAACCTCAACATTTCTGAACTAATTTTGAGAGCACTTTGAAAGCCTGATTATTGGGGAATGCAGTAAAGACAAACCATTAGTTATAAAATGAACATAAAAGCGTGTAACACAAAATTTCAGTCTGGAATACTGTATCCTAACAGTTATAATTTTCAGTCACACACTCTTTTCCTGCGTGTTAACACATCAAGCTTTACACACTTCAGCACAACCACCTCCTTTCAAAACTACTGCCAGAATTTCGAATCACTGTCTAAGAAAGCGTGTTGAAAAGGCAGAGATTCCCCCCTTCTGTGAAACATCCCCAAACCAGAAGAGGGGAAATGCTTTTTTCCCTTCCTACAGAAATAAAAATATTTAAAATTTTAATACTAAATCAATTAACCACATAGAGGGCAGCTGTTTTCCTTCTTCATCAAATAATCCCTCCTAACACTGTACTTGTTTAAACTGCACCAGTGCAATCACACAGGTCACAGAAACTCCGAGCTCACTGGTTAACAAGAGGCACTCGCTAACAAATTCTTCCAAGCAAAGCATCCGAACCAGCAACAGGTTTGCCAGGGCCCTGCTCCGAGGACAGCCACTGGCACAGCTCTCCCCGTACCTGTGACATAACTGCGCTGCTCCCTCGCCCCAAATCCCTCCGAGGTGCTTTCCCGGCTTTGACTCAATCCAGCCCGTGAGCTCTGCGAGCGCCTCTTGTTTTCCTGGACTTATATAGAGCATCCAACGTGAAGTCATGAGCTGGGTCATCTTCCCAAAGCAGAGCCCGGGATGACTGGGGTTGAGGGAGGCTGTTGTTGCTGGAGGGTTTATTCCTGGCGATGACTCGGGCGCGCAGCACTGCGGGAGCCGGGCTGACGGGAGCAGACAGCTGTGGCAGCGGGATGTGGGGAAGCCCAGTCCGCTACGGGAGCGGCTTCCCTGGGAGCCCCATCGGGCTCTATTTATAACTTTAAAAGGCAAAAAACTTTGTTATGGACACAAAATTGACTCTGAATCCTCTTGGGGGAGCGAGGAGACGATAAAAAAGAGAGTATTTCTTTCCCAGCATAAAAAAAAAAAAGCATTCTCTAAAGATTATATAAACCCAATGTCCGAAGCATAACATTGTGCCCTGGATTGCTTTTGCACAGGATCTTCAGCAAAAGAGTATTTTGTGTGTTTTGGAGAGTTAATAAACTGGTTTTATTAACTAGTTTTAACCCTTACAGTTCTATCGCTCGTCTTACACAACTGAGGGGAAAATCACTTTCTACTTCCAGCACTATTAGTAAGTGTAACCATTTCACTCATCATCTGTACAGGAACAGCTTACTCAGACATGGATAAACTCGGTGTTCCCCACTGCACATCCTGACAGGAGTAAAACCCTTCCCAGAACTTTTAATGTTTTTCTCTAAACAATATTTAAATTAAATTAAAGAAAAAAAAACCACCTCTGAGCATGATTTCTATTTTTCATTAGTGGGAGAGGATTGGGTGGGGAACTATTTCCCTTTTTTTTTTTCACATCATGTAAAAAAATCAGCTTTTATGATTGCACTCAACACAAAGAACCAGGACTCCAGCCAGGTAGGTTAATGTGAAAAGGCAGTCGTGGCAGAGCTCCAAACATCTTCTCCTAGAGAGACTGATGATTGATTGTTGCAGTGGTAGCAACCTGCCCTGGCCTTTCTTTGAGCTCTGCCCATGTTTTGTTTAGGCTACAGAAAAAAAGAATGGGAGGTCAAATAAAATTGGTATTTTCCATTATGAGAACATGACATCAAACACAGCTCTAGTGCTGTGTGATTGGGACTGTGGGATTTGTTGGCTGTGAATTAACCCCCCCAGGCCTCTGGGTGCCCATTCTGCCTTTCAGCTGAAGACCTAAGCCTGAGAGGTTTTCCTTTATTGGGGGAATTATTTGTGGGTGAAGAAGCAGTTTGGATGTTATGTCCTCAGCTATTCCTTAGGTTGAATTTCTATTTTAAAGCCCTGGCTTAGTAAACCAGAGGAAGCATTTATGCAGAACAGCAGTGCCTTTAGTAGACCAACAAAGCAAAAATAAAACACTGATTTTAGAAAAAACAGCAGATTTTTTTTCTATTGCACAAAGCAACACTTCTCCTTCTCTGCTGTTTCTCCACAGTCCCACAAGCATCACTATTCTGACACTATCTGTTATGACAGGAAAATAACATTCTGCACGTTTAAAGCAAATATTTAGAATTCAAGACACTGAACTATTTTTCCCTTCAGCTTTCAAAATTGCTTCAGTTAATTGGTACTACATATTCCTCACTTGAAAGTAACAGAGTTGTGCTTTCATGGCAATTTAATCTGTGCAAACAAAATCATTATACAAACAAAATTAAATCACTTCAACCTTGCCTGCCATTTAGGGCAGGAGGTGAGGAGCTTACAGAGGTAGGGGGAATATCCTGAAGTTTCCAGGACATCCCCCTAGCCTGGACAGTTCTTTGATTGCACATTTCTTACACCAACACTCAACAACAGCCACAACCATTTTCTTGCACAGATCATGGGCTATTTTTCCTTACAAAAAACCCAACTTAAGTCTACAGTTACTTACATTTCAGAGTAGAAATTCTGTTCCCATGGTTGAGGTCCTCAGATCTGTCAAATGGGACATGAATGACAATGATACAAGATAGGCTCATTTATTCAATAGTGGCTATTAAAAAGAAAAGTTGACCCTCTTTAACCTTCCACTGCAACAGCAAGTGTGGAAAACTCCTTTGCAGAGAAATGGTTGCAGATAAAATATGGCAATGACCAGAGAATTTGGTGAATATACACAGGTGCTGCTGTGGGCTCCAGATCTTACAGAAGATTTCTCCTCCAGGGAAGTGCTAACACCCCTCAGGGGGCTGACAGGCTTGGTAGAATGAAGGTTATACTCTGAATTCCCTGTGAGGATGAACTGAATCTGGGGCTGCTTGGAAAGTAATGGGTAAATGTTATCCAGGAGTTACAGAGGTAGGATTGGATTGATGCTGTGTAGCTCCAGCCCTGAAAAAGCCTTCCTCAGGGAACAGATCTGAGAGGAGCCTGCAAGGATTCTAAACAAAATTTGCAACTTAATAGCACTTCTTCCAGCTCAAATGGGATTAAGGTAAATGGATATACTGAAATTAAAATCAGCAGAAGAGTGGACAACATTAGACCTGAATTTGAACTCGAGTAGCAAAACCTGCTTCCCACAGGAGCACACTATAAACACTGAAACACGGGGACTTCGAAACAGAGCAAGTATAAAACAAGTGTACAAATCTGTAATAAGTCCAACTTTATTGTAAACCATTATACAATGTAATTACATCAGATACCTTTAAAAGTTTAAGGTAACACCACTGATTAAACAATATGGTCCAAACAGAGGGCAGCAGAATACAGCTGTTGGTTTTGCTCACATTGGCTATACTCTGAATTTACCTACAAACAAACCCCACATTCAGTTTGAGACAGATACCCACGCAAGACAAAAACACCTACAAAAGAGTCCCTTTTTTAAAGATACTGCAGTTTTACTTTGTAAAACCATAGTAGTCATTTTCAGTAATTGAACTGGAAACTTCCCCTAAAAAAAGTTTGCACGCCTATGCTGTAGATGTAACTCTGACTTGATGTGGCCGAATTTATTCGCTTTCACTACTGGTTTCTCCTGTAAAAAGCACAGCAAAGTTGCAAACACGGGTTAGTCAAGCACAGTGGCAGAGATTCCTTGTGATGCTCAGCTCTGAGCAGAGCGGGAGAGCCCAGGCCTCCCTCCCCAGGCCCGGCAGGAACGGGAGCAGACACCTGCCAGAGGGGATCACTTTGCATTGCTCTAATTTGCAACTCAGTTTCTGAGTTTTCCCTGAAGAAAAGCTATAGTACATTTTAGTTAGCAACATTAACAGACAGCATTCACCTACTTAAAGTAAGACAAGGGGACCTGAACGTATTAAAGCCAGAACTTGAAAACCACATATTAGACAACACCAGTGTTTTAAGTTTATGCAGATGTCACAGGTCAGATCCCAGAAGCAGTTAATACATTTAGGTTGACCATTTGTAGTAAATTCTCTCTCCACCAATACCTCTGTGTCTCTTCTCTCAGTTATAATCCCTTTCTCTTACTTTGGCATAGACTACATAGCTTATTTTCACTAAACAGAATCACATTTCCTAAGCACAGCCTGAATTAAACCTTTGCTATGAGTTGTCCCGAAGTACATTTACAAGCAGAAATTTGAGTGCCAATTTTAGGATAATGCAAATGTTGAGAAGTTCCAATACCATTACTGGTACCATCAACTCCTTATGAAAAGCCTATTTCAGACTGTCCTGCCAGTCCATTTCAATGAGCAGTAAGACACAGTGAAGCACCAGGCACATATTCCCTTCTCACACTTACAAGCCTGTCAGACAAGAGCACCTGTTCTACTTGTACCTACAGCAAGAATTCCAATATTTACCTTACAAAGAGGAAAACCACCAAGTTACATCTTCCATCCCTTTCCCAAGACAGCAAAGAATAAATAGGAAAAGACCTCAGATTTTGTTATTTAGCTAAAGTTGTGAATAAAATTATTGTCTCAGGAGAAAGAGTCAGAACTGGGTTTTCCCCTTTGAAGGCTGCTCCTCCTGTTACTAATGTGGTGTTCAAAATATTTCTGTGTCTTTGGCTCATGGTGCTTTACTATATCATCTTGCTAGGCATACCAAAATCTCACATCAAGCGACATTTAAGCACTTAAGACATGAAAAATTAGGCATTCAGGACCTTTGCTACAACCACCTTCAACAAACTGCTCCATAGCACTTTACACTGGTTTGTACTTGGTCAGTAAGCTTGAGGTCTGCTGAAAACAAATATTTTCACATGATTAAGGCCATAATCTTATACTGACAATTCACAGGCTAAACATGAGACTAGAATCATTTTGATAACTGAAGTAACTGGAGGGAAAAGGAAGATAAAATGCAAGCAGTTCAATCCGTGTGCGCTGCTCAGGTATCTCAGCGGGCGAGGACAGCGAGGGCTGTGCAGTGGGACACAGCACATGTCCAACAGCTTTATGTCACTGTCTGGAACAGAACAAATCCTATACTAAAAGAAATAAATGCTGACATTTGCGACAAGAGCCAGTCCTAGCTCTTAATCCCTTTGGAAAAGCGAGTTGTACTAGACTATTCTGTTGCTGAAAATGAATTCCTGGAAGTACTGTGCTTCTGGAAACCCGCACCCACCCAGTGGTAAATCATCAAGAGAAGATGCAAGTCACACAATCAATAAAAAAACCCCAAAAAACCTAAAACAGAGGCAACACTGATCAGGGACATTTCCCTACCCCCCCCCCCCCCCCGACATAAAAAAGAACTCAATTAAGCTCCTGATGTCATTAGTTTGTAGATTTAGTCTAAAAGAAACACTAGTGCTGTAACTTATTGCAGTTCTGACATTTCAGTGCACAGTAATGAAGGTCAGTGGCTCAACTAAAACCTCAGGTTTGGTAAAATGGCCCTTGGAGCCGGCTGGACACGCTGAGGTCTGGGAGCATCGTGTTCACCTCGGCAGCCACGCAGGGAAAGGGAATGCTGGAGTAGGGACAGTAAGCACGGGAGCACACAGCTCAGCATTTACTAAGGCCCATTTAAGTGGTCTGGATAATAAATCACATTAAGACCTAGTAAATCTATAAAAAAATGTAAAAAAATCTTACAAAGTTCTGAGCAGTTTTCCAATGAAACTGTTTTGGTTTAAGGCTTGGGACTTTCCTGGTGTCCAGATCCTACAACAGATTTGCACTTAAGGTCTGTTGTCACCTCTTTGACAAGTCGCCTTGTCCTGCACAAGGTTTAGCTAAGCAAGGAAAATTGTCAGAAACAATCATTGAGGAAACATGCAAAGCAAAAGCATGTCACTGAAAACATGTCTGCTAGGTTTCAGATGAGCATGTGTTGTCAACTACCAGAAGAGAGACACTGAAAATCACAGAAATTCTGTAGTAACAACTGCACTGTACCCCTTGGGTTGTTTGTTTTTTTAACTGCTAAAGAATATTGAGACTTTATAGAAATGAAACAGGAGAAATTTTTTTGTTGTTGCTGTTAAGTACATTAAATAGAGGATTGTTTTTCCAACAAAAAACAAGGGACAGAATTGTTTTTTGCAATATTGTAGCACAACTGCTTCAGTCAGATCACGGCCCTGTACCACAGGCCCTACAAAAGGAAAAGTGTCAGAAGTGTTCCATCTCTTTTGGGTCATTTGAGAGGTATGCACAAGAGACTTGCAGGAACAGAAATAATGAGTCATCCACAGATACTCATTTCACAAATAACCATCACAACGGATTTTTGTCATACACTAAAGTGCACATTTGTCAAATATGCAAACACCACCTCCTATTAAAAAAGGTATTTTCGAATTATGTGGTCGAAAGCACACATAGGACTGCATTTTTAGTGATATTTGGTGACTTCAGCAGTGACAGAGAGCTCTTCCCTTTGCAATCCCTTTGTCTTAAACCAGGACATAAGGATAAATAAGATTTTCACTACAAATATTTTGACCTGTTCTGCACAAAAAAAGGGAACTGCACCCTTTTCTCTGACAAAGAGAATCTTTAAATACAACTGTATGAAAATATAACTTAAATATAAAATAGTCAAATAGATTTGAGGAGACTTGGAAAAAAATCTTTGTTCCACCTATTAGTTCCATAGGTACCCGGTAGCAAGTAAACATTTGTACTTAAAAAAATAATGTTAAGTTACAGCTTGTAACCATAAACTATTCTGCTCTAGGAATTATGCTGCAAAAGCCAGTTTTAGTAATAAAACACACTCCTTTAACTTAGTCAACTCTGATGCCTTTTTGAGAACTTCTTACACTGTCTCATCAGTAACCAAAAGTGAAAGATTCTGATCTGTTCTCTCTGATCTTCTCTGACACAAAACTCCTTAGTGACTCATCCTTAACACCTCTGCAGTTTTTCACCCATGATGAGAAGACATTCTTGCATAATTGGTCAGTGTGTCTGTAGTGCAACTGAGCTGGAAGTCTTCCAACTGCTCGCCTTCTGTTGGGAGACCTTGCTTTTTGAGTCAGTTTGTATGCGAACGGAGATGCAATTGCAACATTAAACCCCACTGACAAAGTTCTTTTTGCCACGAAAAACCTGCAATCACACAGGCCAGGGGCTGTGTCATACGGGCAGACCAAAGCGGTGCTTCTTCTTCTTGATGGGCTTCAAGCTGGTCAGCCTGCGCAGATCCTCCTCGGCCTCCGACTCCTCCATCTCGTCATCGGCTGAAATCAGGATCTAAAAACAAATGTGGACCACTCACTCTTTCTTCTTTCTGCTTTTAAACTTTCACCTTTTTTTTTTTATGTTTGCAAAGCGCCTTGTTATCAGGGAAGAGCTGACAGACCACAATTAGGATTTACTGCCTGTGCTATCAAACACCATCACACATCCTATCTGGGAGCTCCATAAATTTCAAAGAAGGATGCATGCATATTGATCTCACTACAGCCACTGAGCCTAAACCTGCACCTCCAGAACAGCAGGGGCAGTTTGAGAGAGAATATTTGAGCTCTCTCTCCAAACTGGTACCATGGAGTCATTTTATTAAGGAAAACCTCCTATAAATAGCACTGTTCATCACACAGAAAAGTTACATTAACTCACTAAAGCTAAAACAACCTACCCTCAAAGAAATGACCCATCCCTTCAGCTAAACTAAAAGCTGCTCACTTAGTGTGATTTAGAATAAAATTATGCTAAGGCAAGTATGTAAATGGTTCTCCAAAATCAGGTCAGTTGCCTCCACCAGCTCCCTCTCACTTTAAGCTATTAACCTCTCTTTGAATTAGAATTGTCTGTTTGTTTTGTATCCCCTGTGGGGTTTTTTTTAGAAGTATCTGCAGCACAGCTCACCTGGGATATTTACATATTTTATTGTGTCTTCCTGCCCATCTGGAAGGAAATCAACTGCCAGAGTGGTGCAACAAAGACATTTTTCTTAACTGGTTCTCCACAGCAAATGCTGGGAACTGCTGCTAGGGGTACATGCACAGAAAATCAAACCTCAGTTGACAGTGTTTCAATGAAATCAATGGCAGGAGGGGTGAACTGGGTTGATATTGCATTAACTGCAATGGTGAACTCTACATACTTCTGACTCTGACTCTTCATGTGACGCTGCTCTCCTGTACCGGACTTTACTTCCATTTCTTGAATCTTGTCCTGCTTCCTTTTCTTCAAGTTTAGCTTTTGTCTTCCCTTTCTTCATAAGAAAATTATCTACTACCCAGAACATCAATGCCTGTCAAAGAGAAGGGGAAAGTTCAGCTTTCTTCAGAGTAGAATAAGTTCATTTGGTCAGTATTTGGAGTTGACAATAATTCTGAATTGGCCAAACCACCTTGTGCAGGCACAGTGCCACATGGCTTTTTACACAGCACAGGAATGCCCTAGAACCCAGCTACTTGATTCCTTTGTGGAAGAGAAGAAAATAAGAAAAGTAGTGACTATTCACAGTGATTATATATTAACTCTTCATGCAGCAAAGCTTTACCAGCAGTTATTAAATGCAAGGACACCCACTATCCCTGGCTCTAATCCCTAAATCCCGGATTCCTGAAAGAGTACACTTTGGGAAGCATGACTGCACCCTTGCCCTTTTCCTCTGCTCCACCATAGGCCAGCCTGTGGTCAGACACTGGATACTTCACATTACATCTGTCCTTAGACCAACTGCTTCCTGAAGCAAATTTCACTGCAATTTTATAACCTCTGTGTCAGTATTTCAGTATTACACCCAACCTACTGAAGTCATCAGGCCAAAGAGGTCTATGAGGCATTTCTGTCCCTCTCCTGAGCCCCATCCCTTAGCTCAGTGTGGATTTCAGCTTTGTAAAATCTACATATCCAGACATTTTATCCATTCCTTAACACCCCTTCTCTTAAGCACCAAGATAACACTGTGTTTTAAGGACTAATGTTAATTAATGAAGATGTGGTAGAAAGATCTCCATTTTAGAGAAGCCTTCAAGTTGTACTAACATTAACAAAGAAGGGAACTATCAGCATGACGATGGCCAGCTCCAGCTGGGGGTTCTCTATGGGATTCAATAAAGCCACCTGTGAAAAGAAGAGCACAAGTTCAGATCAGGGCAGCATGTGCACAAACTGGGTTAGGCAGTGCAATGTTCATGTGCCAGCTAATGCGACAGAAATAACGCAGAGGAACCAAAAAAGGACAGCTTTGAGAAAAGCAAAGTACTTAGGACAGCTTATAAATTACCACAGATAAGTAAGTGGGGCTGACAAGAAACTTATCTCTGTCACTTTTGCTTACAGAAATCTGAGGAGCTGTGTGAGAATCATCCTGGACATTTTAGAGCTGTGTGCTCCCAAGGAACATGTCTTAAGTTCCATCTTTAGGAAATTTAAATAGAGCAAAGTTTTACAAAATGCACAGTAGGAAGACAGTTCCCAAAGTAGTCCAGAGCAAACAACAAGGCTAAACTGGTTTTAATGGGCTGTAACAACATCACTTTGAAAATTCAGCTGCAGAGTCTATCAAAATAAATATTTATCTAGTCATCAGCAGTGGCTTTACAATCCACTGCAAACTTCTAAAGGCTACAGTTAAATCTATTAAAAAGGTCAGACGAAGGAAATTCTTTAAAATTTAAATGCAAGAATATAAAATAGCCATAAGTAAGAGTTAAAGAATTAAGAATAAAGAGCACGTTAGACAAGGACATTGAATAAAATTTTAGATATCAGAGTATATAAAAAACCCCTTCAAAATATGATAGGATGTTCCTGGCAATGGATGTCAGGAAGCCTCATTAGCAGTATCCCAATTAAACTAAAAGAACATATCAGTACCACAGATTTAATAGCAATGACTGTAGACAGCTATGATGCCTGAACCAAACCCAGAAACACTACCTAAAGTCTTTACAGCTTCCACCTGAAATTCATTTGTCTGTAAAATGTTGTAAAAGGACAAACCTCTTTCCACTGAGGTATAAGCAGCACTATGATGATGATGGTTTTCTCAAATGTCATAATCATTATGTACAGAGCACACTGGCCCACCCAAGCACTGCACTGCAGGGGGTCACCTGCAAGGAAGAAGGAAGGTTCAATACATGCATAGATTTGATTTTACTTCACAGTAAACACCTCAGAAAAGCAGTGTTGGAAGAGGCAGCAGGGCAGCTAAATCCTCTGAAACTGTCCTCTCCTGATTCCTTTAGGGCTGCTCCTTCCCCTCCCTCAGCCTCACCCCACCTTTCAAAAAGAAACTGGATCTCACAGGACTTGATCCAATTCAGTAGTACCTGTACTAAGAGCACTGTTTCATATAATCTGATGAAAGCAAGACAAATAAAGTTGCATTACATTTGTTTCCCAGCCCATTGTTAATTTTGACCCTCTGTCATGAAGCATGAAGTTTTCCTTTGAAAAGGAAAACTTAAGGGAAACACAGTTGGGGGAAAACACACTTCTCTTCAGTCTAAGTAGAACCATGATTTTGCCACTCTCCCTGGGCTACCTTAAACATATTTTTCCTCTCTACAAAGTTAGTGACCATAAGTAACTGATCACAACTGAAGCAACATGTGCAAGGGCTCCTATGAAAAATTTAATTGAACAAAAAAATTAAGATCACATTTTAATTTCAATGTCAAAGGGTTTGAAATTCTGCTGCACCCCACTGTGGCAGAGTAAGAACCCGAGTGCATGAAGTTATCTGCCAGAACAGGATGAAAACCACAAATATTTGACCAGGAAAACTTGTGCAGATTCTTAGACTCTATGAAAGAGAGCAGGAAAAAAAAAAAGAGGAAAAAAGAGGAGTGTTAGGCCTAACAAGCTTTGCAGGTGAGTTCAAAGCAGCACTTCACTGGAAAACAAAAGGAAGGTCTGGAGGGGTATGACAGCACTTTAGTCTTTGCTGCAGCTTCTGTAACATCTTTAAAGACAGCTCAAAACTTTTAGCCTGGGGATGAATAATGGGCAATGGAAAATCAGATGCCTTTATGTGTTTGTAATGCATAATGGACAGTTGCTACTTCCTTTTCTGGAACATTTCTGAAAGGCTTTCAGGATTAATAGTTGGTAATAGGCTGAGACTGTTTGCAGCTTAAATGCCACACAGAGAAACTGGTAAATCAGATTGGAGTCCAAAACAAAGCAAACTTCCTAACCACGTTTTACAGTGTGAGGTAATGAACACTCAACAAAATGCTCAAGTTTCACAACTACATACTGCAGTTTATGACAGTCTCTCAGTAGTATCCTTGCAGAAAAGCTGGGAAGGATGGACTGGATGGGTGGAGACACAATTCTGATATAAAGGAAAAAAGCTTTCACAATGAGAGTGGTTAAGTACTGGAGTAGGTTGTTCAAAGGGGTTCTTAAATCTCAAATCATGGACAAATTAACAACTGGATGGACCATGCCCTGAACAACACACTTCAGCTTTGAGGTTAACCCTGCTTTGAGCAAGAGGTTGGATCATATGACCTCTGGAGATCCCTTCCAACCAAATTTTTCCTCTGATTTTATAAGCCAAGCAATTCAAGTTGTTAACATCACCACATCCAGAAGGTGCTCCCAAGAATATTTAGGACATTTGTACATTCAGAGGCTCAGTATACAAACTCAAATTAGAACTTCAATGTTAATGTTGAAGTCAAAGCTCTAATTCCATTTCTAAAGTCTCTCACAGCTTCTCTTGAAGACTGATTTTATACCTCTCGTGTACAAGATGCATTTATAGAATAATCCAGCAAATTAGTGGAAATCTTGTTACTGCGAGAAAAGCAAATAAAGAATGAAACTGAAACATTTTGAACCCTCTGCAGTGACACTGTAGCAGCATCTTAGGAATATGCTGGGCAATGCAAAATTAGTCTATACCAGTGTCTGCTACTGCCATCAGCTGCTTTGCAGAAGCACGTTTTCAGACAGCTCTTGAACAAGATACCTGTTATTCCTCTATCCTGTATCTTCTCTCTGTTCTTCAAATCCTGAAAAATTCTCTCAAGAAAACTCCAACTCACAGAACAACTCCAAAACAAATTTTCAATAGTTTTAAAGTCAGTACTCTCTACCCCACATGGCTGCAAGTAACTTGCTCTGCCAGTGGCAAACAAAGAGCTGGAGGGAAAAGATGCATCAGATACAGTTTCTCAGCTTTGCCACATGAGAAGCAAAGACAAGCAAAGAGACCACAGCAGGATTCAGTTGCCAGCAGAGTTTACAGTCACCAAGAGGATTTATCACCTGTTTGCTACTCACACAGCTACAGCAGCCCAAGACAAGAAGGGAAGGAGAACACAGGGAACATTCTTTTCAGCACAGCTCATGGCTGCTTTTCTCCTCTTTACATACTCAAATATATTAACTGATTCTGCACCTCTACTAAAATCCAACTGCTGACGTGATGAATCTGAAAATACAAAACTGGAAATATGAAGACAAACCTAATAAAATTTAAAATTCTGACATTAAAAAAGCCCCTGAGGGATCATCATGCTACTTTGTTCATAAATCAGCATGTGGTGCTGTTTTGCTGTACAAACAGCAACCATTTATAAATGCTGATATTTTGGTATCCATTCCTTCCTTGAGGCATTTATGCTTAAAAACTATCCTCCATATAAAGAAGAAGCTTTTAAAACCAGCAGGACACTGCTATTTTTGTGACAGCTTCAAGTAATGAATCACCAGGGATCAAGTAATAGAGCTAAGAAGGGAAATGAGCTCACAGTGAGAACTAACTTGAGACAAATGATTATTTAGGCTCTAGAAACACAAACAACATCACTCAATCACAAGAAGAGACTTGTCTGGGGACAGGGGGGGAAGGCTCTTGTTTGTTTTCCTACACTTGATAACAAACTGAAATCACAGTGGTCTCCAAGCTGAGAACTTGGGTTTACTACTCCAAATAAAATGCCCCAAGATTTGATACCTTTCAATGAGCAGACCCCTGGCCACCCACAGGGTGGAGAAGAGAAGGCTCTGACCTTATTGTGGCCTTCCAGTACCTGAGAGGGTCTTTTGACAAGGGCATGGAGTGACAGGACAAGGGGGAATGGCTTCACCCTGACAGAGGGCAGCGTTGATCTTTGTAAGACATAAGGTGCACGCTGAGATATAGAACTTAAAAGAACCTTCATTACAAGTAAAATACTAAAATGACTGTGAAATGATCTTAAGATGAGTTAAGCACTGGCTGAAATACTCTGAGATTCTCTCCTGGAAATCATTTCAGCCCAAGAAGAGGGCCCATTTACCATATTCCCCAAAGCGAAGGGACTCCCACTGCTGCCACTCCACGAGGCTGCTGACGGCTCGGATCCCGATGTAGATCAGCAGCATTCCCAAGGTGGCATCGAGCAAGAAGTTGATAAGGTACCTGAGAGGAAAAACGTAAGAGAAAACAAGGAGCAAAGGTCCATTTTCTACAGGTTCAGGGTATTTTAATACCACAATCAATAAAAGATCTGTTGCACACATGTTGAGAAGCCAGAGTATGGAGAACAATCATCTACCCACTTCTGTAATTACACAGACTAAAATTTATATAGTTTTAGTAGTCTCAATATTTTGTTTCTGTCCTTAAACTTAAATTCCAAATTCATGAACTCTGCTGTGTGCATACTCTACATAAACTCCAACATTAAATTATTCCTTGAAATTAAAACCAGATTTCCTTTTTACCATTACAGTTTAATTTTGCATGGAAACTTGACTAAAACCAAAGGAATAAGACCAGAAGTTACCTTAAAGACATCTCAATGAATTTGAAGGTAAAAAGTCCAACCTAGAAGTTTTATGCCAAGGGGGAAAGTAAACACAACTAGAGCTTTTCTTGCTCAAGGGAGCCTGTTCCCTGCCCCAGCAACGAGCAATGAGCAGTGAATACCATACCCAGAGAGTACTGTCACTACTGAGGCCAAATTTCAACTTATTTTGTGTGAGGAATTGATTTACTTTCTTGCACTTCAGTTCTTATCCAATGAACATTTAAGTATCAGACATAAGCCTTCCCAGGAAAAAATCCATAACCAAACCAAACCAAACCAGCCCTCAAGGGACAAACTGCTGCAATACTAATTTTATTGTTTCAAAAGCAGCTTCTGGGATCTTACCTATGCTTCAAAAAACCAGAGATTTCAAATTAATTCTTAGGGTCATTCAAAGATGCAGCTGAAATTCAGAGCATTTTCTAAGTCAGTTTGGTTTATTTAATATCACCAATTTTAGCTGAACAAAACTGCATTTGAGAAAGAGCCAGCTGTAAGAGATATAGTAAATCCCTGTTATTGAGGTTCTTATTTGGTAATTCCAAATACTTAAGGTAAACCCTAGAGTCTATAGGAACTTATCTGCAGGGATAAAAACAGCAATCAGGGACCTGTGGGCTTCTGCAGTTGCAGAGACAAATCCACATGGGCCAAACAGCATCAAAAGTGTAAAGCAAAACAGAATTTGTGCATTCAAAATAGTAAAAGAGGAGCTCCTCTGACCCTCAAAATCCCATTCAAGAGCAGGTGAAAATTAAAAATGAAGTGGATGTTCCATAAGATTCCTAAAAATAGTTATTTTCTAATAACTGTCTGGCAAATCTCAGTTTTAATTAACTTCATATTAGACCAACATGAAGACCCAGAAGGAGGCAAACTCGGCACTGACAAGCCTGCACAAGTCACGCTGAGGCCACAAGAGGCTGCTGTAAGCCCGCAGCAGGAAGGCAGCGCCGGGAGCAGGGAGACACCTTCACATCCAGTCACGGCTCCCGGCACGGCCCCAAATTCCAACAACCACCCGCCCATCAAGGTGTTTGTAAGAGTTGTTTTGTCAGCTTTGATATGATGACACGCAGCACTACATCCCCCAGCTAACAAATGGCAACTTCCAGTTGTAGTTCTCTTCAAGCTCTAAAACTACATTTTCTGGTTTTGTTCTGAAAAGAACCCAAAAGCTACAAAACAGGAAGGAACAGAAAACCACCCAAGTTTGAATTTGCTGAGTAAAATTATTATTATTTCAAGTCACAGACAGAAATGTTGCTTTTAGTCGCTAATTTTGACCCACTTTCAAATTTTATATATATTTTTCCTAAGACAGGACAAGCAGCTTTGGGTAATATTACATGGTATTTTTTCTGCTAAAAAGAACCTACACCCTTGTCTGAGAAATTATACAGCTGCACACTGTAATTTCTGTTATCCTGAGAACAGTGGATAACCTCACTCTCTTGTTTTGTGTCATGTTACACTTACATTAAAGTGGCATTTGAAAATAAAATTATGCAGACTGCAGGAGAGAATGCACTTGTCAGTAAACCCTTTATTTTGAAGGCACAGCACACGGCACAAAGGTATTTTTAAAATACTGTAATAAACTATTGTGCTTTACCTTTAAGCAGTGATAATTTTCGACATGCTTTGGGGAGCTCACTTGAATGTATACTTTGAGTTATAAAAGGGGAACAAAAGCAATTTTCACCTGCCAGTTTTTAAATCTGTCAGGAAATTCTTAAATCTGTAAGCAAGGAAAATCCTTACAATGATGCCTGGTATTACTGAAGCTGTCATCATTATAACTCAAACTTTACAGTTAATGTGTTAAAATAAATGCAATTTCCCTACCAAAATGCTCTGTGCTGGGAAGAGGGAAAGCTGTGTTTTCCTTGTGCATTTATAGCCTGTAGGAACACAAAAAGAAACCAAGGGGGAATAAAGGAAATAAAACAGGCTTGTGCAGCAACACAAGCATATTCCTTGAGCTGTGTGTCTCCTTTGTTTAGCAAAGGACAACAAGTGAGCAGATGCCACTGAAGGGACTGGATTGGTCCTAAAAGGCAAATTACTGGGTTTTTTAAAAGTAATTTCACAGCTTCCATTACCAGGACTGTGTAGCTACTTCGAGCCTGAGCTTTATCAAGAACAAACCCAAACAATTACCATTTGCTTCAGGAGCTCCTGTAAAGAGCCTGATGGGGTCTTAGTCATCAAATCTTCAGGTTTAACACACTACAGTGCAATGTTCATCTGTTTAGTCACAGCGCTCCAAGCGTGACATTGCAAAATTAATTTCTGCTGTGAGTGCCTGACTGCTGAGCAGGATTCCCCAGTCTTAACAAGAAAACAATGCTGCAGCAGCAAATGCAGAGCTTAGAAGAAAGTAGAAGCACAAATGATTTTTGCTAAATAACCCTGAAAGCAACCTGCCTTTGTGTGTGAGCTTGGTTTTAACACGGTGAGCAGAGCACTGGGAGGTCAGTGGGCACAGCTGGATACTCATTTCCTCTGGTCCCAGCACCTCCTTCAGTGAACAGACTCATACTACAATGTGCATCCCAAATCCTCACTCATTCACTGCAGAGGGAGAAGTAGTAAGACTTTGCCCTTGGTCTAAAATATCTATATACAGCCCAGAATCCTGCCAGCCATGAATTTAAAGAGCAGAACTCCAACCCTTGATCATTAACTAAGCTTAAACCATGTGCTTTTGAAAGTGATTGATTTTTAGAATGAAAACTGGTTTTTCAGTTCTACCTTACCCTACCATTCACATACACCATCAAACTCAGCTACAGAACTTCCACAAAGACCAATTATTCTAAAGTGAAACACTCACAGTGAACAGGGGTCTTCTTCTGTAAGGTCTGACAAATAGACATTTGCAAAGTGGATGAACAACATCCCTATGGCTTGCTTGGAAGTATCTAAAAACCTGTGGAGAGTAAAAACAGCTTTTAAGACACACAAAACTGTTTACATGATAAAGGTGTCATGGTATTTACCTTATTTAACAACGTTCCATTTCAAATTCTGCCCCTGTTTCTTCTTGAATACTGCTAACAATAACCCAAATCATATTAACTTGAAACCTACCCCTGTAAATTTAAAGTCTATGGATATCCTCTTGGTATCACATGCATTATCCATGAGCTAATCCTCAATAAATCTAGCTAAGTCTTTAATAACCCCTGGGAAACAATGAGTATCCTGGCCTCTCTAGGTATTTTGGGCCTTTCATGTTTATACATTTTTAGCAAGTTTATGGCACAGACAAAAATAAAATCCTCATCACAGGCTTGTGGGTGAACAATTTAATAGTTGGCTAATGAGTTCTTTATCTATAGTATTTTATTTAAAAGCCAACGTATTTTTTATCTGAAAGCATGAAGTGGTTTCACCGAATTTTATCTGTAGTACAACAGCTTAAAACACACTGCAGAATTCCAACCTTGACAGCATTATCTTCAAAGCAGATGACAAGCCAGAGAGAAAGTCGTTTGCCACTTAAAGGGAAATATAAATACCCCATTTAGATACTGATTCAGTATTGACTCTGACCCTTACCATTCTTTTACCATCACCCTTTGCACAAAACCAAAACTTTTAGTGGGCATTTTATTAGATGTTAAATACAGCAATCATAACAAAAGTATTCTGCAGGCAAGAGTGTGTTCTTTATACAGAGCAACACCCATTTTGCCTGTTGTTCCCACATCTAAAAAGATCCAAACACCCCAACAGACCCAAATGACATTTCATGCCTGAATTCATCCACTCTCCCTGATAACTTTGTCTTAAAGCTCCTTCTCTTCATTCACTGCACGACACAGAAAGCAGAGTGTTGGAGATGAGGCAGGAAGCCAGTGAGTTACTTATCTAATCAGTGTGCCAAGCTAAAAATAACAATACTTGAGTTCCAGAACAAGATTCTTTGCTTAAAAATTAAGGGCTATCACTGCACTTGTCAGAATTTCAGGCTGAGGTAGACTGTAGCACACAAAGATTTTGCATTTATTTTTTCAATAAAATAAAGGTCAGGATTAGTTTGAAAAGCAGCACCCTACGAGGTGAATTTAAACCACTGAAACCTTCAACAAGCAGAATGACAACCTAACATTTACACCAGTCTAAAAACTGGTACAGCTGATGTTGCTTTGCTTCAACCCAGGAACTTTTAAAATGTAATAAACACCAATACACTTTTTATACCTTGTATTCTTCTATGGCTGATGTATTTCTATCTTTTATCATACTGTTTTCTATTTGATACACAGTAAGATAGCTACAGAACATGGAGTTCTGTTTAAGCCCAGCTGAGAGCTTCCTGTAAGCTTATTTAAGTTTGTGGATGTTCAGACGAACCTTAGGGCAACTCTAAGTTTCCATGTTCAGGAGGAACCACAGCCTGAAGCTTTATGTCTAAATGAACATCTCTGTAGAGATTCCTGGAAGTGTTTATCAAGAAAGGACTCACCAGAAAACACACAGAAGGTAACTTTTCACTGACTCATGTATTCTGGTAACTTTTCTGGTTCCTCACTGTCAGTTACCAATTTCTTGCCATCACTTTTCTCTATTTTAATCATCATATGCAAACAATCATCCCTTCAATTTCTAAAACATGCAAGAAACAAACAAAAATTCAGAAATAAAGCCTGCAGAAACCCACCATATCCTCCAGGGACGTCTTTCGTGCTTTGGTTCTCTGAAGCGCTTTACTAAGAAGAAAAAAAATAAAACAAAAATTAATTGAAGACAATCAGCAACTCCCAAAGCCAAAAAAAAAATAATAAATACAGAAAAAGGAAAGCAAATCATCTTGCAGAAATGTTACATTCTTTGATAAATTGGATCTTTCACTACTGCACTTTATCAATCTCCAAGGATTCATGTTTAAAGGAACTGGCTCCCTTCCATCACCTTCAAGTTTCTGCAACTCGCTCCTCTGAGTGCCAGGAGACCTCACATGGAACAATAATCCACGTCCCACCACCATTCCATTGGTCTGAGTTTTTACAACAGCCCATCCAGGAAGTTTAATTTCCAACAGGAAAGTAGGGATTAGAAAAAGCTGTTTCTTTTGCTCACTGGAGGCCAAAAGTCAAATTGGAAAGTATTCTTGCAGTATGGGGCAATATTATCAGATAAATTAAGTCAATTAACAGGAAGACAAATATATTCTCTGACAAAGTATCTTTGTGTATGACAAGACTTTTGTGGGCAAACTGAATTGCAAAAGGAAAGCAGGACGGATGTTTTTTAGTCAGATAATCCCTTCAAAAAAAAGGTTGATAATTGTTACATATTAAAAACTCCAAAAAAATCCGTAGTAAAATTAATGCCAATTATAACAAAGGCAAAAAACCCCCCGTAAGTTTGTTTATTTTGATTTTCATACAGTTTATAATACAAATTGTTTGGGTGTCTGATAGAAAGCTCTTCTCACACCCTGCCCAGGTCCATGTGGAAGGACCTAGATGACTCCTGAAGGAATAAGTGTAGGAAAATAGAGGGGTAAGGAGATAAAAATAGTTGCTCATTTGTAAACAGTGGCTGGTCCATACATTTGTACTGTCTGATCTGCAGCTGTCCTATCTTCTTAGGAAATCCCATTTCTAACTCCTTCTGGGCAAGAAAACCTTTTTCCCTACTGGGAACACATACTCAGCCCAGCCATGGGTTGGACCACAAACTTATTTTCTGTTACTGCTGCAAGACACTAATTCCTTACTCATCCCAAAGACAGACCAAAGATAACAGGGAAGAGGAAACCTTTCCACTAAGGTTGAGGTTTATATATGGGTTTTCCTTCCTTCTGGCCAAGGTTCACTGTCACTCACCAGCTCCTTCAACGTAAGTCTCGAAAAATAACTAAGCTCTTACTGCAGAAATTATCTCTTATAAAAAAAATTAAGTCCCAATTCCCCTCCAACCTTTGAAATCGCAGAGATTTGGACTTCAAAAAGCACAAACCACAGCAGGTGCAGTCAGGCAAAACATCAACAGGTATCTTAACCTGTTTTCCAGGTACTAGGGATGAATTCCAGTCTGACACAGGATGCTGGGTGTAAGTCATGCTTGCCCAGTTTACCAGCTTTTAAACCACATTCTGGTTTCTGAACCAATCACAATTTTTTTACAAGTAAGGCAATTTCCTGAGAGGCAACTGTCCTCATACTATACAGCATTAACAGTGACCTAAATGCCTTTAAATAAATAAAAAGCTGAATGAATCACCTCCAGGCTGGAGGGGCAGCACTTGCAGGGAGCACCAAGCTCCCACCCTGCCATCTCACTGTCTGTCACTGCTTCTGGCAGCAGGGAGAAACATGGGAAATTAAAAAGTGACAAGAGGAAAAGACTGTACATTTACACCAAAGATAAAGTTGTAATAGCAACATTTGCCAGCAGTTTTCTCCGTGAACAGCATGACAGAAATACAAAACTTCTGTTAAAAATGAGCAACACCCAGCCAAGTTAACCAGTTTGTTATTTATGACAAGTCCTCCCCAGTCACACTATGGATTACTTTAATTAGTGGCTCTTTTGTATAACAACAGGAAGCCAAAAAGCATCACAAAACAAATGCAAGGAACAGAAGTTTCAGTTTACTGTGGAGTTAGTGCAAGATGCTTTTCTGCACACAAAATGGAATTAAACCGGTAAAAGATGGGCATATTTTGGGGAGGGGTGAATTCCAAACTTAGTTTTTTGGCTTTTATTGCAGTGAAGTTCTATAAGCCTGTGGATTCATTAATTTCCTTAAAGAATTCACAAAAATTCATTTTGGAAGAAGATATTCCAAACCAATTCAACTAATACCATTTCAAATGTCACCCCTACTGAGAAACAGACTCGAGGTCTGTGTTTCTCTGGCCAGCTCTGAAAACACATTTCATTTGAGTTAACAATAAACAGGAGAGTTAGCTTTGAAAGCCTCTCAGTTGTCTTTTGGGAATGTACTGATCACACCACCAACTTCCATCTCCCCAAATTAAATGAGACAATCTGTGCAAATGCTTTAGGAGGTGCTATGTGCTGAATATGTACCTTTTCACTTGAAAGCCCAGTAGGTCTTTTTTTTTTTTTTTTAAAGTTGTAATTGGTTCAGAAACCAGACTGTGGTTTAAAAGCTTGTAAGCTGGGCAAGCATGACTTACACCCAGCATCCTGTGTCAGACTGGAATTCATCCCTAGTACCTGGAGAAGCAGGTTAAGACACCTGTTGATGTTTTGCCTGACTGCACCTGCTGTGGTTTGTGCTTTCTGAAGTCCAAATCTCTGTGATTTCAAAGGTTGGAGGGGAATTGGGACTTAATTTTTTTATAAGAGATAATTTCTGCAATAAGAGCCTAAATAGTTATTTTTGAGACTTACATTGAAGGAGCTGGTGAGTGACAGTGAACCTTGGCCAGAAGGAAGGAAAACTCATGTATAAACCCCATCCTTAGTGGAAAGGTTTCCTCTTCCCTGTTATCTTTGGTCTGTCTTTGGGATGAGTAAGGAATTAGTATCTTGCAGCAGCAACAGAAAGCCCATATATGAAAGTGCTGTTTTCTCAGCCCAACCCCTTGCAGTGTGTCTGTGAGCACCAGGTATTTCTGGCATACACAGATACTACCAGGTACTTCCCAACAAAATCCTTATGCAGAATCTGGGCCTTCCCAGTAAGTAAACTGAGCAAAAACCCAGGAGGCTGTAGGTGACCCCACTGGATAGCTCAGGGTCCTTGGCACGTTTGCTATTAATACATTAATTTTAGAACAAAAAGCCAGCGTGTTTTTCCAGCAAAGATTCTGTACATTTTTAAAGCATTTATCCAAACTGGGTAGGGGAAAGCAATTCTTCCAGTGGCCCTCCCCCAGCACATGTGAGGACTGTAGCTGCTCTCAGCCCCAGTCCCAATTTCTCCTGGCAGTTCCTCTGCCCCCCCCCAAACTCGTGTGTGTCAGCTGACAGATGGGTCCCAATCTGCCAGTTCCTCGGCACTCCATATGCTCCGGCTTCCAGCACTGCACTCACACCAGCAAGAATCCACCAGATTTAATATTAATTAACTAATAATGTTCAGAATTTCATGCTGAATTGTAAATGAAGAGCGAAGTGCTGCTTGTTTATACACTGGGTGCCAGAATTTTTCAGGAAAGGAAATAAAAGCACTTGTGCCAACAAGCATGTGAGCTGCCAGATGGACAGATAATAGATAAGCATATAAGGCACAGTATCGCTAATGCAAAATTCAAGTTCATTGAATTGTCTTCCCACTTCATTGAAATTCTAGGAATAATTAATGCCAGAGTGCTGTGGAAGGGTTTCTAACACTTTCTTTAACATAGGAGGTTTGCAATCAGAAGTTCAGAAGACTCATGGGGAAGAATTAAGGCCAAAACGGACAAGAAATAAAGTAAATCATCTCCCAGTTGTCACTACAAAAAGCAACACTTGAATCTGTATTACAAATTCAGCCTTTCTTTCTCTCCCTCCTTCACCTCCTCAAGAAGTCATACAGCAAATATTCTGATGTAGAGTAACTTTAATATGGATTTAAGAACTCCAAGTTTCTGGATGGCTGCTCTTGTAGCAGCACAAAACTGGTGCACCTCTCAGGTTTGAAATGTTCCCATAAATCATGTATTACTGCACTTCTTAGGTGTTGGTTGGTTCTGGTAGTTCACAATGAGAATCTTTCCGACCGCAATAAATATCTAAGAAGATACCTCTGAGCTCATTAATTTGAAATTCATAAAAGCAGAGCCACAGCTGAGTTGGTCAAAAGGAAAAGGAGGACAGGCTGGTGAGGGTCACACTTGCACATCACACACTCACAGTCGCTCACCTGCCTGGGCAGCTGCAGCAGGGACAGAATCAGACCCTTCTCACAGGTGCCCAGGCAATGGGCACCAGTAAAGCTGCAGCCAGGGAAATTCCAGCATGAAAGAAGTAAAAAATTTCCAATGAGAGAAATTAAACTCTGCAACAAGTTGCCCACAGAGGGTGCAGTGCCTGCAGTGTCACAGCCTCTGAAAATTCCCTGGACGATGCTCCAAGCAAGGGGATGTCAGAACAGGCATGGCCCTTCCAACAGAAATTGGTCTGTAAGTCTAAACCCCATTTTTCTGTGCTATGACATTTAAAAGTTCCAAGATTTGAGCCAATTACCAAAGGACCAAAGTATGGCTAACTGAAAATCATGCACACATATGTGGATGCACAGAATTTAACAGTGAGACCCCCACTGCACTTTGAGCCTCCCGAATAACGTGTTTGCAACCAGACAGCTCCCCCAACACAGCCCTCTTAGTGCAAGACTTGGGATCTGCAGGGTTACTTTGACACTAATTCATGTGATTCCCAACATTCAAGACAAGTTTCCCATAGAAAGCTGTGTGTGGACTAACAGCTGAAGTTACACCAAGCATTAATTAGCACCCAAACTCAGAATCAGATACAGGATTTCACACGGCTACTCCCAGACAACTGAGCTATTTTCAGAACATTTGGCTATCAGAACATATGCATCACAAATTTCAACCTGCAATTTCCAACCCTGTAAAAAACTTGTAAAGTCAACTACATATGCAGGCCAGATTTTTATTTATTTTTTTTTTTAAATTCCATTTAGGAAGAGTGTCAGAAACACCGTTCTGCTTGTTAGTATCAACACTTTTCCCACAACGGTGGGAACCATGTCTGTTCTAAATAAACACATGCACACCTACAATTCCTGGAAATTCACACCACCATGGAATAACAACTATCACTGAATTTCACGTTACCTGTGATCTTTATTAAACATTTCAACTTGCCTCCCTTTCCCACTAAAGCAAAGCTTTTAAGAGGCTTTGTCTTGCAGCTTCACTTTATGCCTCCCATTATTTTCCTGGTAGCAGCAAAGAGAGAACAGTAAGAAATTACATAAGATTACATACAAGATCTCCCCAAAATAGAATTTTTCTTTTTAGAATTAACTTTGCAAGAAACAACATGCCTGGTGGGAAGAGGCTACAGCGATGCCTTACAAAAGGTACCCAGGTGTACAAACCACACATCACTCAGCTGCCAAAAGCTTTTGTGACACTTTTGAGCTCAGCAACTCCCTCTATTCATAGTTTAAAAAGAAATAGGAACTCTGTGTTTGCCTGTGCTTAAAGAGAGATAATAAATGTGATTGCAAAAAAGGCCATAAGAACCGGTGTTTTTGGTGTACTGCTCATTTCTCCAGCCAGAAAAAGGCTCTTGATAATTCAACTTTTGCCCTACTGCAAACTCTTCCTTCTCTTCTGCCCTGTTAACTACAACTGAGATGCCCAAATGCAGGACACCCTGCTTATTTCCCTACATAAGAGTCCCAAAATTTTTTATTCCATTTTTGCTTAATGACCCAGACTTCTCAACAGTTGAGACACCAATTATATTAAAGTAGAAATTATACTGGACTAGAATAACTGATTTGCAGTTATATCCAGTGTTACAGCTGTACTGGAGAAAGACACCAGGAACCATGGTTTCTTCATGAGGAAGAAATTTATGGAACAACTCAAAGGAAAATTCTGCTGTAGTTGATATTAGACTGACATACAGTCAAGTGCATGAGCCCAACAGCTTTGCTCCCCTGCAAAAAGGATTTTTAAAACTTCTGTAAGACAGAAAACTATTAGCCATGCAAGTAGCCAAGGCCTTTTCTTAACTGCACCCTGTCCTTGGCCTCAGTGGTTCTGTAGTGTAATTAAGAACTGGTCCATTAAAGATGGTCACTCAGGGAAAAACTTATAGAAACACTGGACACAATGAAGTTTAATGACCCAGCTAGTTTGTTACTCAGAGACATGTCAGACAACGATTCAGTGCCTGGACAGCCTGAGGTACCTGCCAACTGCAGCCCTTATCTCTCTGGTCCACTGGCAGCAGTTAGAATAACGTGGTTATGGCAGCAAAACCTTTGTGACAGTTAAAGGGGCCTGAGTGGCACTTCTGTTAGAGCAGAGAACAAGGGGCTGTTCTACTGCAAAGTTAAATACCCCAGTGTTGAGCATCTGTCAAGCCCAGCTACCTCACCTGGGCTCTTGTATCCACACAGGTGACAAAAACAACTGAAAACAACGTGTCAACACTGGATTCCACAGAATTTATCAAATGGGCAGCAGCGCTTTCTGGATAAACACTGGTGAATTACAGCTACTGGAAGCTACCTCTGGATAAGCATTTACTTCCTCCCTGCTTCCACAATCAGCTAAAAACCTACTGGTAAATTTTGTCCCCACAAAGGTTTAGTGACAGCTAAACCTTTACAGCCATTCCACAGGGAATTGCTATCACAAAGTAAAATTCCCCTTCACAGTGCAGGGGAGGAGAGGACAAATCAGGGGGAAAAAACCCTGCTACCTGAGCTTGGAATAAACCAGACAGTGTTGCTGCTTCAGGAAGGGCAGCCAAATGCATTATGAGGCTGCTGAGCTCTTTATTCCCAACACGTACATACTTAAAGCTCAGATTTTTTTTTCCAAACGCTCAGCTTGTATAGACTGGCTGTGGGAGACACAAATAAGTCATATCACCTGCACACAACTCACACTAAGACCATTTCAGCAAGGCTGTTCTCATGCATCCTGGCAGCACACGATAGTGTGGCTCTGACAGGGGCATTAACTCGGCTGTCCATAAAGGAAACAAATGTGTCTTAGCAGAGCCAGTGGCCCAGGCATTCCACACCAATAGCCATTGTCAGGGAGCTTTTTCTCCTTTCCTTTTTTTTTTAAAGGTAAAGCTTACTTTTAAAATAGCTGAACTAAGTTAGTGGACAAAGAAGTTCTCACTCTCAATTGCTGACCTATTTGCTGTCTCCCCAGAGAGAGCAGCACTTTAAAAGTCAGCAAATGCAGGTACAAGGCACTGTGTAAACAGAAACATCCCGCCCTTTGCTTCCCAAAAGACAGGCCAAAGCCACTGCAACACTAAAAATAAAGGGCTGCAAGGAACTGCCTTAACAACTCTCAGGTCAACAGCACAAGTAGCTTAGGAAATATTTATCTAAATATTAAAGTTAAAAGATGTGATTCAGCCTTAGAGACAGGCATTTGTTATCTTGGCACTGAGCACACAGGGCACTGTTGGGTCAAGGTGTGCTCTCTTTGGAAGTCCTCATAAATCACAGCTTCCCAGCTCTTTAAGAGCCAGAAGCATTTGCTACTCTGGTTCTTCAACACCTATCAGACAGTTAAAGCAAAGCAAATCTAAGCTTCCAGTAAAAATCCCTGTGAGATTGGCTTTAGAAGGTTAATACAGAGCTCTCTTGCAAACACTTTTATACTCTGAACCAGGTGTCATCAAACAACCTCCAAAAAAAAGGCAGGTTCCCAGAGAAACAGCTGTACCATCCCTGCCATGCAATACAAGCACCCAGTGAGAACTAAAAAGTACAGCCTGATGTGTTCAAGTAGATTTTTTTTTTCAGCTAAAAAATAAGAACCATTTGGGAAACATGAATTATTTAGCACAAAACAAATAGAATCAATCCATATTAATGTGCACTAAGCAGCAATTTACGATTCACAACACCATTTTCACGTACAGCATTCACAAGATCACTCAATAATACATGAAGCTTTCAAAACATTATTAGTATGACAACAGATATCAATGAACTTTAAGTCATTCAAGCTGGTTGTTTTAAACTAGCTCTTGGGAACAGGCAGAATTGCCAAAGCACAGCTCAAAACTCAATCACCATTCATTAAAATATTAAGCAAGCCAGTAACTATAGCAGTTTTAAAAAGCAAACCTGAAATGTAAGTTCAGATACACACAAAAAAGATGTAAAAGGAAACCTGTGTTTCCATTTGTAAAAAAAGGATAAACAGCAAATATGTTAAATCAAGGAAGCCAAAAGGAGATATAAATTGTATGTTCAGTCCATTTAAAGTCTAAATAGCTTTGCTTACCACATTCAGTCTTCCTAGGCAGAAACTATCAAAGCACTGAATTGCAAGACACACATTTCATATAACACCAACTGTTTTAAAAAGGACAAAAGATACACAATGTCCTTTCATCCATTCTCTTTACACATGATCAAGTAACATCAGAGTCAGAGGGCAATTATACAGACTTCTTTGATATAACATATCCAACAACTAGGTATTCACTGCATAAATTAAATTTCTGAAATCAAGATAAAACTTCCACCTGCAAAAAGCTTCTTACTTTCCAACAACACGAGAATCTAATGCCAGCACTGAAAACATGCTGCCATAAGGAAGCTCAAGGTTATAAGATCAGATGGAGGAGGGTGGTTTTTTTTCCCCTGCCTGTTTTAAAGCTCCTTGGACTATTTCATCTTCTAACATTACAATTACCTTCCAAAGAAAACATTTAAATCCTATGTATATAAAATACCATAGGCTATTAGTCACACCCCTGCCTCAGAGCAAGAAAGGTGTGCTGGAAGATGTTGCATAGCAGCAGGAAGGAAGTAAAAGCAATTATTCTAAGAAGGAATTAAAATTTTAGGCACAGTATCTTCAAAAATTATTAGAGACAGAGGATATATGCTGGTAGTTGTGAATAGTTGTTTGTAATTTTAAAATAATTTTTATTCCACTGAAAAATTCTGTATTTTTGAGAAATGGAAAAAAAACCCCTACAGTGAAACAACAAAAAGCAAGCAAAGGTTGTTCTGCAAGTAAACAACTTATTTGAGGTGCCTGGCTAATCTGTCCAAAATTGATAGGATGAACACTATTTGTAGTTACTCCATGTCCTGAGCACCTTGTAGCTCACAGGTCAGTGGGTTCAAGTCCTCCTGAGCTCCATTTACTGCCCCCCCACCAGATAAAACAAGGAAATGCAGCACAGTTTTCCTCTTCTCTCAGGTGAGTCAACACATTAATCACTACAAGAGGAGGAATGGTTGGTCTTAGAACCTGGGGTAGCCAAAAATGTCACAGAAGTTTAGATGATGACCAAAGACAAAGCATTTCAAACGACAGAAATGTGTGATCATTAAAAAAAAAAAGGCAGCAACATCTAGAGGAAAACCCCATCAGGAACAATAGAATAAACAAGCTTAGTGCCTCCCTTATGATGACTTTCCACTGCTCTAGCTCTTCACATCTGTGAACTTACACCTGGAACTATGAATCTGAACCATGAATGTGAGCTATGAGGAATCTGAACTGTAAATCCACTTTAGCACATTTTCATCCTCAACCTTCCTCGCATGTGACAACGTATGTATGAGGTTATGACAACAAATACATATAAAATGTGTGATTCAGGGTCAGTGGTAGAAAAACAGGACTTCAGTATCTTGAGCATCAGTGCAAAGAGGTTTAGTTATTCCTGACTAAGCCCCAAACCCTCCTCCCCAGAGTACAGCACCTGCAAAGGCAGACTCATACAAGCTCTGAGCTAAGTCAGCCTGACAGAGACTAAAAACAAACTGAGTTTCACAGGGAATAAATTTTGCTGTGATCAAGAAATCTTTGAGAATGCAAATCATTTCCTACCAGCAGGCATGAGAAAGAAGACCTGATTTTTCATTTCATCAACAAAATCTACACAGATAAGACCTTGTTAAATACCACTTTAGGAATGCAAACTTCATTAACCATGAAATTAATATCACCACAGAATGCAAAACTGCACACTGTGTGTCCACACAAATCAGCTCCACACAGATTTAATTATAAAACACTAGTCAAGAAGACATTCACTGTGTTAAACAGAGTTAAACACCAGTCTAGCTAACAGCCCAGAAGTTAGTTCTAATTAAACACAGCTTCAGAGTTTTTGGATTATCTATCATTCTAATAGTTTACAAATGTCAACATAACTTATCCTTCTTCCTAAACATTTCATAATGTGGATGACGTGTAATTAGACTTAGAACAATTTTATTATGTGGTCTGCAACTATATCCAGCAATCCGCTGAGTAATAAGAAAATGTGAAATGTCCTGAGCCAGCAAGACAAAGTAAGGCATCAGACAACTGTTCATGAAAAGTGCAACTAACTTAGAGACTGCAGATTATTTGTCTAAATTGGTACCTTATTTTTATTGTCTTAACTTTTACTGGCATGGCATTTCAAGGATTGTTAGTGACACTAAAATATTAATGGCCCGACATGATCAGGACATCAGGACCAATAAAGTGCTATTACAATCTACAGCCAACAAAGAATCAGACATCTTGCAAGTAGTTTTAATAAAAAACCAAGGAAATGTAGTTCAAGCAGGACCAAATACTATGAAAAAATGTTTCACCTATTGTCAGTGAAAGCAGACACCTAGCTATGCTACAATACAAGATCGGTCTTCTGTTTTCAGTGTAGCAAACAATTCCAAAATTGTTATTCCTAAATTCATTTCCTGTTATTTCCTTTGCTTAAAAGGTTTCAGCTGAGCAGATCCTAACACTATTAATACTTGCTTTTGTACAGCACAGAATTTGTCAGCAAGATTTTGACTTTTTCTGGAGAGCTCACAATAGACATAATTTATCCCAACTAGTTGTTTCATATGTTAAAGAGTACTACAATATTAGCATGGCAACAGAAAAAATTTAGTTTGCTAATTTACCCGTGTGTTTATATTTCTTTTTTTCTGCTACAGCTCATAGTGCATCTCTCCTTTCTGTCTCTAACACGGATCAAGATGTCACAGAGGCACTGGAAGGGCTGATGATTTATTTAAAACAAACAAGAAGCAGCCACACTCCACGGCTGCAAGCGATCCCTCACCATCTGGGGATAAGGAAACACTGGATCATTGTAAGGCATAATTTACTTAGCCGTGACCAGAGTGACCTCACAGGGCTTTTCTGAGTCCTGCAGCCACAAGCAGACACTTAACCTGCACAATAACAGTGCACTGAGATACCGATCATTACTAATTGCCATGGAACGGGCTGGAAAGAGGGAGAGGACAACCCGTATTTCTACCACCATCACCCCATCCTGTTCCCTCCTCGGTCCCGGCCAGCCGGGGGGGAGCTGCTCCCCCTTTCTGCCAGCCGGCAGGGAAGGGTGTTACTTACTCCAGATCCACAGCACTCGAGGAAAACCCACCTCTGGATCCCAGGAGAGCACTCGGGGCGAGGGGAGGGTGCGATGCCGGCCGAGGGCAGGACACGGCCCCGCTGGAGCTGTCCAGGGTCCTGCCCCGACCCCGGGGCCGCCCCCAGCACCCACCGGCTGCGATGAGAGTCCTGCTGGTCCCAGGGGAGCCTTTTCACCTCCTCCTTGTCACAAACGTGCTCCCCCTTCGCTCCCTCCCAAACCTTGCCTGTTATCATAGTTCAACAGCACATCTTACTGGTTTTCTTTTACCTGAAGAGGGATTCATCCCTGCTGCTGTGATACCTGAAAGTGGTCCCTAAACTCATTTCAGGTAATTCCCAAACATACAGTGGAATGCCAGTTCTGCATCCATCTGGCGAGTTCCAGGAAAAAGGATAAAGTGCATTCTGCAGCATGTGATCCCGTGTGCAATAAGTACAATAGTGCTCCTAATTCCATAAGAATGAAAGAGCCTATTTGTGATTTGAAACTTCTGCAAAAGTTTTAAAATCAGATGCACGTAGGACATTTCTGAGGGGGTCCTCAGGAATTCATGTGAACATGCACTGTTTCACTCAGACTGAATACATTCATGGATGCAGTATTATCAAGTCAGGATAATATCAAATCTTTCTAAATAATGTCTTTATTAATAATACACCACCTTGCTATCAGGTCACTGCCCTGCATCCTACAAAGTGCCATGTGGAATAAGCTTGTTGCTGTTACTCAGAGGCCTGTATTTCATGCCTGAGGTTCTAGGGCATCAAAGACAACTCCCTGTCATTTTTACATGTTTTAAATCTGCTCAAGCAGAAAGAAAATTGCTATAGAAAACAACTAAATCATATTGTTTAGTCCTTTTGTATCCAACACTGACTTTTTTGTTACAGGCAACTGCAATTATTTTTAAATCCTTCTCCCAGAACATTATTCCCCATAGTATTACTCTCTTACCTTCATGAAAATAAGAATCACTCCTCTGAAAAGCCTATTTTCCTAAAGCATTTCGAATTCTACTAAACTACCTCTTATGATAGTTTATTATATGAAGAAGCATTCATTTTCCTTGCATGGCTTATCAGGTGGGAAAACCTTGCTGTAAAGTTAACTGACATTAAGGATGCAGTTTTTAAGGTATATCCTTTAGGACACTGTAACTAAAGAGAGAACCTTAAAAATATATAGTATGTTTTAACAGAATGGTTTCTTCTTTCTCTTTCATCTGTGACCCTCAACAGCAAATGCACCTTCTCACTTATTCACTGCACCTCTACCCAATCATTTCACTTTTGTAAACCCTTCTCAGCATGAGAAGGATTACACACTGTAATAAAGCCATAAAAAGGGAACAGAATCCCACACTCTGGTCTCTTTTACAGCATATTTATATTTTCCTTGCAGACACAAACCTTCTACCTGCAGAAAATCAAATGATGCTTCTATTTCAATAATTCATCAATACAACTCACATCTAATTTCCCAGCCATTCCTAAGTGCCCCAAAACAAACATTGCTATATTCTGATAAGGTACAAATCTTCTGACAAACAAGCCTAGTAAATAAACTGCTTTACCCTGTCTGACACCAACTGTTTTAAGGGATTGGCAGTGGGTTTTTCCCCATACCTTTACCAGGTTTGGCTAATAAAAACTGTGTCATTTATAACTACACCTATGTCATACATGTGTGGGATACTGTGCCAACACCACTCTCTAATCATTCATGACCAACAAAAGCCCAACCAGAGAATGCTCAGAAGGTGCTTGGGATTATTGACAAACACATGGTATTATGTAAAAATATTTAAAGTCAGCTTTGTGTCATCAGTAAACAACTACAGAACTATTGCACCAAAGAGCCCCAAATACCTAAGAAGCAAAGCTACCATTTTAAATCAAGATTCCCATGAAATAAGATAGAAACATTAGAGTGGTAAACTGTGAAAAAATATTATCTTTGGCTTACTGGCTTGCAATATAAACATACATCTCTTCCATCGAGGGAAACTCATTGAGACTTCCTGTTATGAAGTGGCTTGGCTTAAATAAACTAGGGTGGAAAACGATGTGTACACAGGCAGGAGGATGAGAACGAAATTAAGCAACAGAGTTCAAAAAAAGCAGGTTCACAGGCTGGAGAGTCAGTGACCAGAGTCCAAGCAGGTTGCCAGTCCAAGCAGATTTGCCAAAATGAGGTGGTTTTTAATCAGAGAGTTCCCTTGCACCAGGACTTAAAGCCCATGGTTAGGAGAGAAGCTACAGAACTTGTCTCACCCGACTTCAGTGAGGTTTTTGGTGTGCTGAACATCTGTAGCATCTGGGGGAAACTGTTTCAACAAGTCTTTAGCTTCACAGCAGAGGACCCGACTCTGAGCAGTAAAGATTAATTCACGGTGATTTAAGACAACACACAGGTGGGCTCTGATGGTTTTAAGTATATTCACTACTGGTTCAGACATCAGAAAAGGACCTCCCTGCACAAGCTTCACACCAAGAGCAGCAGAGTAAGATCTGAAAGCACAGAGACTTAAGTAGTGGATTTGGAAGGCCTTCAACAGCTCACAGCAATAAAAACCAAATGCTAACTTCTACTCTGGTTAAGGAGGCTCCTATATAAACTCAGGATAAATGATCACTCAATAAAGCACCTTCTACAAGAAAAAGATTAGGGGGTTGTGACAGGTTGTACCTGAATCTGAAGGTAACAGAACAAAGTCACTCCTTTAAAAGGTAAGGTGAGATAAGCAGTGAGTTACACTGTTCTTCATTCCCTGCGTGACACAACAGGGAGGCAAGAGCTACAAAGAAAAGGAAACTTCAGAATTAATTTCAAACGAACATTTTGTCAACTCAAAGAGAGAAATTTTCTCTTCCTGTCACTTCTTGGTTGTGCCAATTCAGTAGTGAGGGCACACAAAGGAGGCTGATAATGTGACTGGGCTAAAAACCTTTCTCACCAGTATCAGAAGACAACCACAGCAGTGCAGTTCCCGTGTTCCCTCTGGCAGGGAGTCACCATATCTTCCACAAACTAAAAACCTTTTCATAACCACATTTTAGCCCTCAAAATCATGAAGTTTGACTGATGTAATTGGCAGGTCAGCTGACAGCACAACTTTACAGCAACCAAACAGGTGCACACATAAGAAAGTGGCACACTGGAGTGTCACATCTTAAATAATTTTGCTTTAGGAATGGTCCTTTAGTCATTTGTAGATGAACAACCCCCAGCAAGGAACAGAAAAGGGCCTACTCCTCTTACAGCTAAATACTACAGAAAAAAACATTTTAAAATATTCTTTTTTCCAATGAACACAAGCAGGGTAAGATTTATCTAAAAAGAGCAGGTCTGGGTCAGCCTTTGATTTAGCCACTTACCAAAAATTCTTATTCTTTGCATGTCAAATCAAATATTTTTCAAAGGAAAACAGCTTCTGTGCAAAAAGAGCAATTGTACAATGTATTTCTGGTGCCATTACTTTAATTCCTTTTACTACAGAGGGCTCAGCACCATTAATCACAAGCAAAATATTAGAACACCTCCTTCTAGTGTCCCCTTAAAAAAAATAAAAAAAAGAGAAGTGACTCGCTCTTTAGAAGTTAAATTTAAATACCAGACAGCCATGTGTCTTCAGGAGAAATTATACAGCTGCACACAGAGAATTACTGCTGTTCAAAAGGGACCCCACTGAAGAGACAACTCTCAAGCAGCCCCTGCCTACAGCCACTTGTTTCTCCCTCAGTGCCACCACCTCTGTTGTGCCAGCACAGGAGCAGAGATACTCCAGCTTAAAAACAACCACATCTCCTCATTTATTTTCCTTGCTGTATCAGTTCTGTGATCCAGCAGCCAGAAGCTGTGTCATCCCTCCAGCCCCAGCAGCTCAGGGACAGGAACAGCTGTGCAGGTGCCCAGGTGATTGCTGAGGAGAGGCCACACTCTCAGCCACAAGTTCCTGCTTCTGTGTCACATCAGATCTGTCACAAAAAGTCCTGTTTGTTGAGGAAACTTTGCAGGGTTTGGAACAACACGCCAGGCGTCTTGTATTTGACATAAAAAGGATAGAAACATTCAGAGCTATCAGACAGGACAGAACTGGCCCTCCTGCACAGCCCAGCCCATAACAGAGCTGCTCCTATCCCAGTGCAACAGGCCCACATGGTGTGACCAGCTTCTCCTGCTGCTCGGGGAGAGGCACAAAGGAAAGTGGAGGGGAATGTGGCTGACAAACCTGGGACAAGCATACCTAGCCTCTGTTTGAATGTAAGCATGACACCTTGCTAAGTTTTTCCTCTAATCCCCTTTGGACACTGATTTCTTTTCTGCCCAGTCCATTGTGAGGGACTGCCTGCTTTCCTTCCACTCCCTTCTGCCACAACTGCAAGCACTGCATGGAAGTCTCCTGACAGTTCCTGGTTTAACAGCACCTAACCCAAGCCAGGAAGTGCAGCCAACAACAAGACTTTCATTTTCCTAGTCCTTACTTTCTGTATTCACTTTTTCTTGTCTTCACTGAGCGTTCCAAGTTTAGATTCATTTATGTAAAATGCATAAAGACACACAATACCATTTCCAGGAAAAAAAAGGCACTATCCCGACAAATAATATCTGTAGTTCTTCGTTTTTGGATGCACAATCCATAAGAATTACCTATTTATATCTCTTAAATCTAAAATCAACACTGTGTACACATCATATTATTACAGAGAGGTACTTTTGTTTGAAAACTGCTTAAGCTTCTATTATCAGGCTGCCGTGACTGACCAAGTGCTACAGCAGTGAATACTGTTGCCATTCAATCACATAATGAGGACAGTTACACACATAGTTTTCACAAGAGCAATGCAATTGTTAACAGTGACTGGGACACTAAAGCATGCAAACACAGCCTGTGGCAAACGTCTGACTTAACCATAATAGTGTGACACCAGCACGAAAAGGCATCAGTGCAATTTTAATGTAAACAGGATCTTGGTTTTTAGATCAGTCAAACTGCAAAACACATGACGCTGGCGATTCCTTTTCCCTCTCCCACTTTTTGTTAACAGCAATGCCACAGTCAGCGGAGTCAAGGCACTGGGCTGCTTCTCCACTCCTCAACCCAGAGAGTACGACCTACAGCATGGGATAGAGACAAATCCACCAGAACTGTTCCACGTTGTTGGGACTCCCCCATCCCAGGGTTGGGGCCTCCAGCCTTCCCTGCCTTCCCACCACACTCTGAGCAGCCACACAGCTCTGGGGTTGCCCCAGCTCCCGGGTATGGCCCTCCAGGCCAGCGTGGCACAGCACCCTGCGACCGAGAGCGGCGTGTCTGCCTTTGCTGCCGCTGACACAACACGGTCCACCTGCGGTAAAACAGAGCAGCCAAACCCGTGACTTCTGTACAGCCCAAACCCGAGTGACACTGCACACACCGCCTACCTCATCCTGCCGGCTGAATTCAGAGCAGGACACACACCCCCGCGCCCCCGAAGCGGTAAATGGCACCAGCATGGGTGCCGACCTTAGGAAGGCAAGTTTCAGAAAGTGCAAGGACTTGCACCGCGGTCCCCGAGGCCTCCCCGCCGGCCCCGCTCGGCTCTCCCGGCCCCACAAAGCGCCGGCGCTGCGCTCCCGAGGCCGCCGCGGCCCCTCCCGGCCGGGAGCCCGGGACAGCCCGGCCCTTCCCGGGATAACCTCGGGGCACCGCAGCGCGGCCGCCGCCCCACCGCCCACCCCGACCCCTCCTCGGGGACACCCCCCCGCCCGCTCCCGCCAGGCCGCGGCCCCGCCACTCACGCATGAGGGTGCTGAAGGCCACGACGCCCAGGAGCCCCTGCAGGAAGATGCCGAATCTGTCCATGAGGGCGCCGTTCTCGCAGCCGCGGTCCCCGGGCCCCGCCGCCGCGCCGGGGCTGGCGGTGAGGCCGAGGCTGGCGTTGGGCGGCGGCGCCCCCATGGCGAGGCCCGGCCGGCGCCCGCTCAGCGGCGCATGGCGGCCCAGCCGGCCCCGCCCCGCCCGCGCGTCACCGCCCGCCCGCCCCCGCCGCCCTCAGCGCCCCGCCCGCGCCGCGGGCACCGCGGGGACAGCGGGGACAACCCGCGGGGACATCGGGGACAGCCCGCGGGGACAGCGGGGACAGCCCGCCGGGACAGCCCGCGGGCCCGCACCGGGACCGCCTTCGGGCCCCGCGCCCCTGGCAGCAGCGGGGCTTTAGCCCCAGGGCCTCCCGCTGAGGTTGGGCAGAGCCGGCTGGTGAGCGCGGCAGAGCAGGGTCCGAAGCTCCGAGCAGCCAAACGCCGTTTGGCTCCGGCATCCAAACCCTGTCTGGCTCGGGCACCCAAACCCTCCTGGCTCCGGCATCCACAGCGATTTCTAAACCGCACTCCAGCCCTCCTAGAGGAGGTTCCCAGCCCTGGGTCGGAACCGCAGCACCCGAAGGCTTCGCTTAACCCAGATCCCCGCAGGGTCAAGCAAGTCTGACCAAAGTAGAACGATAAAATTATGGCCTGGGTTCTTTAGCGAAAAACGTTTGTTCTTTAAAAAGCGCACAATGGATAAAACAGAGCACGTCAGATCTTTCATTTAGGAACTGCACCTGGGAAACTGCACCTGTTGGCCAGTGAGCCTTGCCTGACCCTGTCACGCCACACCCCTCTTCTTCATCACCAAGCAGAACTGCATCAAGTTTAGGTTCTTCTTTTCAGTGTGGGATCCACCCAGGCCACATTGCATTGTATTTTTTTCTCATGCTGTTTCTGTAATATTTTAAATCATTTAAAATCCCAGCCTAAGTATGAATTCACTTATAAGTACCACCCAGAAAGTACAACATGTTTTAAGTCTATCAGAAAAATAAGCTGAGCACGTGAAGCAATAGCTCTTCAAATAACAACATTTGTTGCATTTATCTCACAACCCACCTACGTGACTGTCCTTCCTGGCAGGCAACACCAACAGTTTTGGCACATGACACAGATTTCTCTGATATTCAGGCTGTGCCATAAATGTCTGGAAGCTGCAGCTAGAAAAAGAAATGTTTTCAGTTCCCTGACTTACAGAGCACACAGCCCAAATGTGTTACAGAGCACACAGTCCAGTGCCTCTGGCCCCAGGTCAGTGCTCTTCTGCTCTGAGCTGCATCAAAGGCAAGAGTTCAGGAAAGCAAATAGACAGAAAGGACAAGGACCAAAGCAGATTCGTTGTTCTCCCCCTTGCACTCAGGGATCACAGCCACCAAGCACTGTGACTGTGACCTATTTACTTGTGGCCCGGGGACGGTTTTTAAGCTTTCACAGCACCTGCTGAGCATTAAATGTCCCCCCCACACACCTGACCTGGTCGCTTACACCGGTTAAAGATTTACCTAATGCTATTTACACACGAAACTTGTGTTTCAGACACGAATCCGGACACATAACTTGCAGGGCTTATGCCTCGTGGTACTCCATGTTCCATGCTTTAAAATAGATCATTCCCCCAAAATACCTCTTCGAGGGTTTCATCTCCTCAGGACTCCAATAAGCCCTTCTGAAACCTGTGTCAGACAAGTCAGCGCCTCCTGCTCTGTGCTATTCACAAGCCTTCAGATTTCCCACAAGCAGGCAGTGCTCCGTGGAGGCAAGCAGCAGATTTATGTTAGATCCTGCATATTTATAGATGTTTAAAGACAGTGTCAAGCAAATCAGTCTCATCCCACTCCGACGTGTTTTCTGCACCTCGTGTAAAATCAGCTCAAGGTAACTGAAGTGCAGCCAATAAACAAGTGCTGAGGAGCACACGAGTACAATCTGTTGGAAGGCCAAGTAAGGAAACAAGAACTTCACAAGGCTGACCTGCTTCTGAAACGTCCTGTGGACTCTCATGTTATTCAGAGGAAGCAAAGCCAGCTCTTTGTAAAATTTCAACTTGCTGGGGTCGTGTAAACCTTTACAAAACCATCCAGGAGGAGCAGCAGCACCTGCAAGGTTTGCTTCACATGGTACCAAGCAGCTCCTTATGCTGAAAGAAAGCAATAAATTACCCCAATTCACAGGTCCTGTCCTCGGCTCCTGTATTTTAATTAGCTTCTGCACCCTGTGAAACAAAACCAGTTACCTCACAAGAAGGCTTTGATAAATAGATCTCCTGCATTTGAGGGAACTGAATACAACCCAGTCAAGATCTTTAACACGAAGCCTGTGCAAGTGGTATTTATGTGGTTTGCATTTATCTTTTATGTAAGTAATGGAGCATGCTAGACAGCTTTCCACAAAGTTTTGTAAAATGTGACATTTCTCATGGTAAGCAGCAGTATTTATCATATTAATACCAAAGGCATCAGTAACAGTTTAAGTATCTTTTTTAATTTTCTTACAACCACTTAAAACTGTCATATAACACAAACTTTTGTACACTATTTACAGACAAAACAAGCAAAATATCCATCCAAAATAGTTTTTAAAAAAATCCTCTGATTAAATTGTTACACCTGCTCAAACAATGGTGGGACTTAATAGGCATATTTTCTTGTGCATGTTTCTCTTCCATGTAGTATTTCAGTCTCACTGCATATATATATATATTTTTTTTTAAAGTTAAAGAAAGATAAAACAACAAGCAGAAGGGACACAACACAATATGCATTTAAATCTTTGTTTAAGAACAAGCAGCTAATTAAAAAAGGCAAAATACAGGAAAAGTGCATCAGTTCCAATGAGTTAGTATAAGAAAGAGGCCCACAGGTGGGGAGCTGGTACCCTTTAGGGCAGAGTCTCCTAAAAGACCTCTGATTGTCTATAAGGATTATTTAAAATTCCTTTTAAACAGAAATAATAATAAAAAAAAAATGAAAGAGGAGAGGAGAAACATGACACCTCCAGATTATTTTTTTTTGCCATGAGGTTTCTTGGAAACTGGTGCTTAACAACTTTCAGAGTGGGCGAGGATTCCTCCGTGCCCGGAGCTCACTGTCCATTGCTGAGCTGTGCCCGGGTCAGGCCTCTTCCTCTCGGACTGTGCAAGGCCAGAGGGCTCCCACAGACACCGTGTTTGTGCTCAGTCAGTCAGACCTACTGCCTCTGAATTTGGTCAGTGCAACACCTGCTTGCTTCCATGGCTTAAAGCTGAGCCAAACACTGCTGGCTTTGCACCCAAGAGAGTAAAACTTTGTCTTCTCATCAAAAGTCCATTTACGCGTCTGGTGCATTTCAGAACAACAGATGCCACTTGAGGAAGCGACTGTGGAGACCAAGTGTCATCAATCTTAATTCATTTTTGTTGTGTTTCCTACAGATTATTATTAATTTTTTTAGAAAAACACGTAACAATAAAAGAGGCTTGTTGTCTCTGGTGTTCCCAAGTCCCATTCTAATCTCTCACCCAAAAGGCTGCCTTTGAAAACAAGGCTACACACATGTTGGGGAAGGGAGGCAGCATTCTGAAATAAGGGTTCAGCACACAATCCCTTTAAAGAAGAGCCTTCATCATACACCTGAAGTCTCCTGACCGAGCCTACGTCTTTGTGCTTAGTTACTTTTAGGTAATTTGAGCTCACAGTAGGCAGTAACCAGTCTGCCACTATGTGACAGGACTAGTTAAGGAGTAGCTTTGTACAGGATCATCGTATTTTTGGCTTTCTGGTAAGGCTACTTCATCTAGTAACAACAGATTTGGTCCAAAGGTATCCAGTCTCCAGTTTGAGCTTGATAGTTTTGAAGCCTATTCCGTTACATTCAAAAATCTCACGAGCCACTTGGCTTTTCGCAAACCATGTACCGAGTCTTTGTACTTTACACAGAAGAATGGAGTGCTCAGTCCAATTGACTGTAAATATATTTACAATTCTGTGGACCTAGCAGCTAAATACTCCTTCCCTCCTTTAAAGCATCACTGGAATAAAGAATAAACACTAGCAAATCCTAAAGCAACAACAAAATACTGCTAAAAGTTGTGACAGAGAAAGTAATCTTAAAAACCACTCCCGAACTCTGTATGTACTGTTTCCATTAATCCCAGGAGAGACTGCAAACACTCCTGGAGTACTGTACAACACAGAAACTAATCTGCCTTTTATTTCAGTCCTCAAAGAGGAACTTTCAGAAATGTTTCGAGTTAGGAAAAAAGTAGTCTTCGTTCACCAAGATCAGTGCTGTACCTCTGCTCTTCTGGAAGGACTGCTTTCAGTTTAGGATGGACTGCAAGCTGCTCATGCTTTGGGGGATAATCCTACCACATGAACCTTCCATGACATTTCTGGAGGTTGAATACTTCTCTATTACAGAATCCTTGTGCTGGTGCAGAAAGCACACCACAGTAACCAAACAAAACCTTTCTGCCTAACAAGGCTAAGCTTAGCACAGCACAAGTGGCACCACCAGGTTTCTAAAGCCGTGGTGTGCAAACCCAAGACTGCACAACACGTATGAAAATATGACAGGCCAGAATACAAACCCTCAGTGGGTCAAGCCAAGGGTAAACTCCCTTTACCAGCCCCAGAAACAGCACACAAGGCCCAGTGGGGAGTTCATTTTCTTGTGCTGAAGATAATGGCAAGACACCACTGCCTTTCTCCTGGACTCCAGCGTTGTCGTACGTATGGTGAACGATGTGGTAGAGGATGGCACAAATTCCTGAAACCCAAATTATACTGCAATCCCAGCAATTCCTGCTGGTGAAACATTGCTGGCACCCAAAGCCAAGATTCAGCCACCAGCTAAGCAAAATCCAGTTTTGAAGAAACAGAGCAACTAAAGCCCCACGTGAGCTGATTTCAAGTCATGTTGGAATAAGTTGAACAAATAAGTGCAGTTGTGTCATCTGCCACGCATAGAGAAAGAGGAACTTGAAACAGAGTCAAGTAGAAACACCATCCATCAAGATAAAGCCCCAATTATCCCTTTTAAATCCAGCAATAAAACAGAGTGCATTTTTTTCCCCAGGAAACAGAGTGTACAGTACCCGTGTGCAGCATAAAAACATTTCACAAATAATGAAAACATCCCTTTTGAAAATCTCAACAAAAATAGATCCCATTGGGACCAGACTGTCAGTGCCTCCCAAAACAAGGCAGAAAAATCCAGCCTATAAAACATGCCAAAGGTGACCAGTAAGTATCTCACTAACATCTGAAACTGCTGACTGCTTTATTTACTGAGAAAAAGAAGTATGACATTTGTATTTAAAACCCTAGGCACCATCTTAACAGGTCCACTAAATTACACTTTAAGCTCTATTCTCTCCTGACAGCTACTTAAAAAGATATGTATCTGTCCGTGGGGAAAGGTGGAAGCAACATCTCTTGGCTATGCAGGAGGCATCAGGGCAAGAGAGCTCTGGAAATCATATTGCACTGATACAAAAGCATCACCTTCCAGCCCAGAAGTTCTCTGCTGGTCAAATTTCTCAAGACAAGATGCTGACAGTAAAGTAGCAGTGTTTCTTTTAAAATTTTTTCAGGCCTAATTGCTTATCACTGAGCTTGTCCTAAGGGAATGGAGTACAGGCAGATGACCTAAGCACAATATGAAGAGCCAAAACATCCATTTACTGGCCACATATCTGGTGTGAGGAGGAAGAAGGAACACTTTGATTTCAATTTAATTACGTTTTCAGACTCTGCTTACAGCATGGGAGAAAAATTGTCCAAGCTACACACTGCCCTCCCTCCCTCAGGAATATTCAGCTAATAAACTGTCTGGTATTTACATTTCGATTCTGGAACAGGAAAAAAAAATCTGATTATTTATTCCTGTAAATAGTTCTGCCTTGACTAGGCAGTTATTCTAAGGGGCAAAGGAAGTAAAGTCCAGTCACTGAGCTTTGCTTAGTCCCAACAGTTTTCCCTGGAGGCAGCTCCCCCTCAACACCAATGTGGCAGGTACAGACACAGGCTGTGCAAACTCAGCTCTCAGCTTACAGACACCTCCTTCCTGAATCCTGCAGCTCACAGCACTGGAACGGCCGATCCCACTGGGCCTACGGGACACCCCGATCCCTCCTCTGACCAGAGTGACCCGTGCTCATCACAAGCCAGTAGATGTGTCATTCCTAAACCAATTCCTAACTCACACACCTTTGTATGCCAGGGGCTTCCTGCACAGCTGGATTTGAACAGGAGATAAAGGGCCATGGCTGCACACACCCAGCTCCTGCCCGTGCCCCTCCAAGTACTGTGAGGAAGGCAGTGGCTGAATGCAAGCCAGCAGAAACTTAACGCTCATGTGATGCAGATCTCGAGCCTGACACAAGTTTCCCCACACCTTTAATGGAAAGTAATGTAAGCCCTGTTAAAGTGTAAAGCACAGGTCTGCAGCAAGTGGCTGACTGGGTTTTATTACCCTGGAAAATTAAAATCAGCAGTTCATCCTACGGTGAGCCTACTAATGGACCTAAGATGTTCCTCTGGTCCTTTTCCTTTTTTCTAATTAAAGCAGACAAGTCCCTTCCCAACCCACCAAATTTTCACCAAGTCTGATCCTGAGCATCTGCAGATAGTTAAAAATACAAAGTCAAGCTCACAAGAGTTTCCAGTATGCAAACACTGGCAGAGCTTTCTTGCAGTCCTCTAATGATTGCAGTTTCCTTAGTGTATTCTCTAAAAAGATGTTCAGATAGCAAAGCAAAAGTCTGCTGACAGGCTCTATGTACATGGCCCAATTGTTTGCTAGAAGAAAAAGGAAATAACTTCACACAATTAAAAAAAAAATATAAAATAATCTGACAACCAAAATATAGAAAATGCAGAGGCACTTCCTCTTTCCTTCCTTATTTCCTACAGCCTGTCTGTAAGAGAAGTGCAAAAATAATTACATTTTCTGACATCTGAAGAAAAAGGAAACATCCATGTTACGCCTACACAGGTTTCACTAAAGCTTTGGAACAGAAGCTCTGTATGCTGACATTGGTTTGTACTCTGGACATGCCCACAGAAGCCAGACTGCTGTGCAGCTACAGAAGATTTGTCCAGAAAGAATAGTTCCCTCCCTTTTTAATTCATCACTTCTACTGTTCAGGCTACAGAGGTAGTAAAAACAAAACCGAAACCCAACAACAAGGAAACCAAAAAAATCCAAAATAAACAAAAGAACTTCAAAAGGAACCACACTCTTGCTATACTGTACATTCAGAACCCTGTGGCCACATTGTTGTCCTAACAATGAACAAATTCATTAAAAAACTCAACATTAACACACGAATGTGCAAAGAGCACATTCCAAAGTCAGTGCTGTGGTAAAGCAAGTGTTCGTCCACAGGGAGGGAAGGGGATTCTGTGAGACATCAGGGACAGAGAAAGGTTATTTCTGGCAGCCTACATGCTAACGTAAACAGGATCCGATTCGCCTTTTAAAGTTCCGTGCCAACAGAACTATTGAAATGTCATTTCCCATGAGAGGAGACTTTTCTGTAATCATTAAAAAATACATTAGAAAAAGGGAACCATAGAGCAAGAGACTATTGTGTTCCCGAGCTGGCAGCTGGTAGAGTAGCCCCTGTGTTTGCATTGGCATTTTGCTCCAGATGTTGTCTTCCTTTTGTCAAAACAGAAAAATCGAGGCTGACACACACTTTTAGGTCACCAGGGCCTCAGTTTAACTTCATTTGGCTTCACTTGCTAGAGAGAGGAAGGAGCATGTTTTTGTAGTTGTGCTTCAAAGGTCCACTTCAACTTGGCTGCTCCTCAGTTAGCAAACTGCTGGTAGAAGGCAAGTTTGACCCTCTCAATGTGATGGCAGAGTTTAATAGCTGGTCCAAGCTTCAAGTCCATACACTCTTGAACAGTGGGCAGAGTCAGCAGCAGCAGGGCCTGGCCATCGATTTCCTGTCAGGAAACAAAATTCCATAGTGACTTTGTATTTTTATTCTCCTTGCTCCTTCAGCTTTGATTTGCTGTAATTTCAGATTCATGACCGTTTGTGAATTAGATGTTTCTTTCATGCTACTCCAAGCAGCTTAAAAATCTCTCTCACAACAAATTAACTCCTTTCTTAAAACGTCAGCTCAAATTCACTGGCTGAGGGACAGAGTCTCATGAGATGCTATTGCAAAAAAATCAACCTAACAAAAGAAACCAAGGAAATTTCATGCAGAAAGTCATTTTACCCAACCACTGCATCTTTCTATAAAAACAGAGGTTCTACAAGGTCAAGTAAATCCATCACTACAAACCATAGTCATCATTAGTTCTAGTACTACAGTTTTGATAGCCAACGCTTCTTATGGCAAATTTTAAGCAAGATGCAAAAAAAATGTTAACTCGACTCTGTTTTGTACTCTGGTTGTCATACTAACACAAAAACATTCACTCCTGCAATACAACACTGTGACACCTGCAGTTACTCTGTAAAATAGAAAATATTTATCACATGGAAAAGGTAACATAAGTGGCAAAACTTTATCTCCTAGAAAACAGGCTCCTGCCTTCCTGGTGCTTGGCTGTAGGCATTCTTTGTAGTTCTGGGATTCAGATACCCCACAGATCAAAATGCCCTTCACTGAGTGCTGAGAAACCTGAGAAACTCTGGTCATTCCCTCAGCTCTCCTCTCCCAGACTGCTGTGGGTTGCACAGGTGTTTGTTTCCTCAGAACCCTACTGAAAAATTCAATCTAGTTTCTTCTCATGATTCCCCAGAGGATAAGAAGCAAAGTGACAGATTCGACATTTTAACAGACAGAAAATGATACCTGGTCAAGGAAAATTCTCGCCAGTGGAGCACAGTCAGTGGATTTGAGGAATCGTACCACATCAGCCACGCTCCACTCCAGAGGGTTACTGTCCAGCTGCAGCTTTTCAGCAACTTCCACCTTTATGTCCTAGACAAGCCACCCAGCGCAAAAAGAATTCCCAGAATATTACATATGCCATGGACCAACGCTCCCATCTACTCAAACTCAAACATTCAGCTGCCAACTAAAGGTCTAATAAGAGCTCAAACTGCAGAGGTTTCTTGGCCAGCAGAGATGTGTAGAACAGCCTTCTGCTCAGGGCAGAAGACAGTGTTACAGTCTGTCAGTGTTACAGACAGACAGCAAGGATCTAAACCCGAGATTTGGTCCACACCACGTCACTGCTCTGGTTGAACCAAGAGGAGTGCTAACAGTTGGAAAATGGGAAAGCTCACCATTCTGTCTACATCTTTCTGCCTAGTTCCTTATTACAGTCCTGCCCTGTAATAAAAATAATGATTTTTAATTACTCTGTAGTTTCACAATGCCCTTTATGGGTAACAGTGTTTTATGAGAACACATGTACAATGGTTAACACTCCCAAGGTATTTGTGCTTGCCCAGCACTGAGCAAGCAGAAGCAGAATTCTAAATTCCTGGTTACCTTTGGCGAAGGAGGTTTATTTTCATCATCAGAAAAGGAAAAGGTCCTGAGCTTCCTCTTCCGCTTGTCTCGGTCCTGAGCCAGGGAATGAGACAGTTCACTCTGTGTGGGAGATGATGACAGCGATTTCTTCTCTGATACCTCGGATTCTTCAAGCAGTTCATCTTGGTGCTCTGAGGTACTGTCCTCAGTCAGAGATTCCTCATCCACCTCATCCTGGTCATCCTCCTCTTCTGCCCCACTGCCCTGAAAGGTTCGGAAAAAAGAAAAAAAAGGCAATGAAATGAAAAACAACGGGAAGTTTAGGACAAAAGCTGCAATTGCCACCCGCTGCCAGGTGTAACCCGAAGTCACAAGGAACTAACATTTGCTGTTTCAAGGGAAGCTGGTCAGAGATCCCAGCCCGTGCCCATGAATGCTGTTGGCAGTGTCCTACCTGGGGAGATCCAGCTGGGGTGTTATCCACGGACGTAGAAGAACGTTTTTTCTTATGAACAAAAAAATGTTTTCGCCTCTTCCGTCTTTTATTTGGTTTCTTCATGGCTACTTCCAGGTTACTGTGGCCACCCGGGGGCCTACCTATCCGCTTGTTTTTCCGCTTCCCATAATAGTGTGCTGCCAGGACAGAAGAGAGGAGCACCGTGTTGAAACGCACCTTCAATGTCACTAGTTATGTTTGTCCATCATCAGGACTGGAAAAATCAGTAGAAGGACATTTCCCAACAGGAAACCCAATTCTGCCAAACTTCAAAATCAGTGTGTCTATATTTTCCTCTTTAATTTGGTCTAAGGAACAGGAGTTACTCATCAATTTTGTTTGCCCTGTAAAGATTTACTTCCTCCATCTCTGAGAAGCCCCAAATGATCTGATTTTATACAAAAATCATCAGTCAAAGATTTGGTCCAATTTAACTGTGCTTTTTATAATGTTTTGTAGTTTTTAAATATGGCCTCAATGCACTGTTTGTTCTCACAGTGTCAAACGGTTAAAGTCAGTTTACAAAAACCCTAAAAACTAAGAAAAGGGTTTGAAGGTGTATTTTGTTGCACAACAAATTGGTAAAAGCAATTATAATGCCACTTAAATTACAATGTTAGTCAGTTCCAGCCCCAGAAGTTGTCTTAAGGAGGTAAAGCTTTAAGCACACAACAAGAAGTTAAGCCATGGTTCTACTACTTAATGTAGAATCAATTTTTCTCCCCTACACATTGGCATGTGGATATTTTGTAGGTTTGTGCATGTAGAGCTTGAGCTGTTCCTTATGTAGGCAAAGCAATGTATTTTGGATTCCTTCTGGAGCCAAAACCAAAAAAAAATTAAAATGTAACACTCCAAGCTCCACCTCGTTATGAGATTAGTGACCTACTCACTGTATTTAGTCTTTGTCAGGACAGAGCAGTTCTCAGAACACTTATCCAGCACCATTTGAGGGCCAAAGAGGTTTGGACAACATTCCAGCTTGATGCATGTTTTCCTACAGAAATCTGCCACCCGATCTGCCGTCCTCACAACTTCCACAGTCGCACGGTAGCTCTTGCCTTTGTATCTAGCATTGGAAATATGGTCATAGTTCAGGAATCTTCCAATTACCAGCAGGAAAAAAGTACTTCATTTATTGTTTTGAGATCAAACAGAGAAATCTGAGCAATGATGAACTCTATGGACTGCCAAGTCCAGGAAACAGGTTTTCCTGTCTCTTACGACAGATCCCCAAATAAAGAAAAGCCACCACCAGAGGTGGCTGCAGCACCAAACACAGCAACACTGCCCTGTCAGTGACTACAAAATACCATCTGAGAGGACTGTTCCAGAGTTCAGATGTTTTGCTTTCTTTGCTCACAGATGGTTTGCTCTCTTTGCTTTTACGGGACTGCAGAAATTCCCACTGTGACACGGACAGCTGGTCACACAAAACAACACCAAGAGCACCCCCTGAGCTAATCATGGTAACAGCAGACAGCTTTTGGTGAGCCCTCTATGCACAGCCTATGGCAAGCAGATGGATTACTGCCACATTTCCAATCAACTTTTATCTAACTGCTGAACAGTTCGCCAGGACAGTCACTCGCCATGGCTCGACATATTGCTCCTGTTTGATTTAAATTAAGAAAAGATTTCTTTTTGTTCACCAGCCTTGCCATTACCCTGACAGAGCCACTCCGTGCAGTATCTGCCAGAGCTGTTGATCATTTCTGCTTTGTTCTCCCAGCACAACTACAGCACATGCTGATATCTATTAGGGGTGTTTCAGGCCTCCAAGTATCTCGCTAATGCCTTGAAAAAAAGAGCAATATTATCATAGTCCAGAGATCCCTGGTGTCATTACTGTGGCAGGAGAAAGCACACAGCAACTTCGATGAAACTAAACAAATATTTTTTCCTTTATTCTTCAGCTACATCTTCTATTTACACTAATCTTTCACATCACCCTCTTATTGCCCAAATCCAGAGTAATCCTTCAATACACGGAAAGGTGTCTTTTTATACACAAATCGGATCCAACAAAAGATTTACTGACATGTTGAAAATTATGTAGGAAAGTGTGCTATGGCACATTGGGAAAATCTAATCTCTAGTATGCAAACACAGTGACCTAATTACAAAACCATCCCTAGACTATAAAGGAGTATCTGGACTTATCAAATATATGCAAATATGTTCAATGCTTTCTTTCCTTGCCGCAAAATAATCTTGCAAAGAGGCTTCAACCCAAAAAGCTCAGCAGGAAAACTAGAGAGTGCTTTAGGGTAGACTGCTGTAGAAAAACTTCCATGCCAGGCTATTTCAAAGCACTGTTGTCACTTAATTTCTGAAGAATCTTCTTCCACTGAAAAATCTGAGTGGAAATGCCATGGGAGCCTGAGAAGCCTCCCAGGCAGTATGTGCTTCTGCTTTAAAACACTGACAATTATCTTCAGGTGAATTAAATAATCTTAAACCTCACCTGCAGGTCTGTCAACATACATACACTGTTGTACCAGTACCAGACCAGTCTCACTTGACCACTGGCTGCTGGCATGCCAGTAGCAGGGTATGCCTGGCATATTATGGAGCATTAAAATGGGATGCACTTCACCAAGCGCTCATCAAGAAATTTATAAAGAATTCAACATTTAATGGCTGTTGGCATCTTGATATGCTCTAAGCAACTTTTCCTTCTCTGAAATGTATGAAGTTAAAGTACACACTGCAGAGAAATCCTACTGGGATCAACTAATGGGGAACAGGACAAGAATTTACTTGGCTTTTAGGGTCTCTCCATGTCCATGCCAGGCAGCCTCTTCGTCCAGCTGCAGCTCTCGCAGGACACGGCTGGGTTTGTAGGCGGCATTGATCAACAGAGTGAGAACCTGCAGCGTGGGAGGGAAGAGCAGAAAGTATCTGTAGGTTATTTGTACAATTAATCTGTTTTAAAGTGCCAGGGTAGAATAGGAAATTACTCCTATTCATCCAAATTATCCAGCATCAAAGCACTCATTCACAGCAGGATTACAGATACCTCCTGATACTGCCAAAATGAACACTGAGAGCAGTCGACACTTCAGGCCTTGCCAACCTTCAGAATTTGTCTGCAGAGTCATGAGTGTATCTGGCAATTTCCAAGTCATTGCCCTTGAATTACACAGCACTAAATTAACGCCTGGGGCTGAATAACTACAAAACTTGCATAACCTTGGCTAAATCTAAGTGATTATCTTAGAGATTGTATGTCATGTGAAGATGTGCCAAAAAATGTTGCAGGATTTTGTTGCCTGCCAACCCACCACTTACAGCAAAATCATACTGCAGAATCTTAAGCTCTCATCTGTTTTGCTTTCATGAACCATGACAAGGTCTGGATTATAATAAAATGATAATTTCTCTGGTAATGTAAAATAACTTGAACTTGTGAATAGCCTGAAGTTAGGGAGGTATAGTACAAAACATGCACTCAAATTGTATTTCTTACATTCAGTATGTGCTTACTCCAAATCATTCCAAAATTGGGTGCATCAGAACCTTGACATTACAGACTTGCAGCTTCATTACTACTAATGCAGCAGTCCAGAAATAAAAAAAACAATTAAATATAATGCAAGTCCAAACTCTCTCTAGGATTCATACAGGGAGCACGACTCATAACTGAAATGAATGTACCCAAGCATATTGGTTGAACTGTTAGCAACACTCAGCATCTGCACATCAGCAGGATTTGTGCACACTTTCTACTTTCAGGCAATGAAGCAGATTAAACCTTCAAGGTTAAATGAAGCTGCCACAGAATTTCACACTTGTTCTCCTGCAGTTCTTACATCATGGAAAGGATGGGGTAATTTTCTGCATGCAAAAATGGACCTTTTTCAGTAATCAGCTTGACTCTTGACAACCAGACTCTTGTTTTACAGCATGTCTGATACGATACTTGGTAGGGAGGGTAAAAATTGCAAAGATGTTGAGCCAATTCCTACATTTAAAGTGATCACTTCATGAGAGCTCAAGTGGGCACATGTAGTTATGCCTTAGGAAATTCACAGCCTCTCAGGTCAGATAATAAGCACCTTTTTGGAGATTTCAGAAAAATAATTATTGCATTAAAAGTATCTGTAAATTTGCTGTGATACACCTTGTGGAGAAGAGGCTCTTTGGCATTAAAGAAAGCCTCTTCCTCCCTCAATTACATTAAAAAGCAAAACTGCAATTTCACCTGATCTTTGTAAATTGTATCCCACTTGCAAAACAGAGAGAATTTTTTTAATTTTCCAATTATGGAAAATAGTTTGCCATTTCTACTGAGAAAATCTGTATTCCTCTGTTTTAACATCAACAGTGCAAACTGTAAAGGAATTTTGGGATTATCTCCAGCTAAATTCTGTTAATTAAATTTGAAGCATTTATTACAGCTATAAAGAGATACTGACTCCTTTGATTGTGGCAATTACAGGTTACACTGTTTTAACCTAAAGTAAAATTCAGCAGTAGAAGGCTGATTGTAACCCAGATAAATGAGAGGCTTTTACTCTTTTAAACCGTTCCTGATTTATACTTTACTAGATGCAAAAAGACCCTCTTTAATAAATTCAAGCTGATAATGAGTAATTACCCATCTGTAATTAGAGACACTCAGTGTTTATGACAGGCCCACTGCACACAACCATCTCACCTCTTTGAGCACAAGGACACAGTTCCCAGGTCCCACGGACTGGGGGAGCTCTGCAATCCTGCCCTTGTTCAGGTAAGGCCCCGAGAAGCACCGGTGGTTGAAGTAGATCTTTGGGCAGCAGTACTTGCCATTAATTACCACTGAGAAATGAGAAAGCAAAGATTTAAACCACATGCCACAACCTCCCCAGGAAAGAATCTTGCAATACTACAATAATAGTTCATCTGCTGTGAAAAAGGAGGGGAGAAAGTCTTGAGTGACGTGAATTTGGGGTAGTTTCTGTGTCACGTTTGCAATGACAGCATTAGTTATTCCATGTTGCCAAAATATTTTTCACACTTCACACCCATGCTTGCAAATTGTCAAACTATAGTAAATAAAGATGGTCATCCATCAGGAAAGAAACATTCCTTCCTGGCTAGTCTGATCCTTCATGGTATTACACCAGTGAGAACAGGAAAGACAAAGACAGTCCCAACTTCTTGGTTACAGAAGCAGTTCCTATACAGCACTTACAGATAAATTTTCCAGTCAAGTAATTATCTCCCCCCAAAACTTCTGTCACCAGAGAAGCTGGCAAAATTATTCTACACAGTTTATCCTAAATTGCAGTATAACATGGTTGTGCATTTTTAGACTCTTTTCCCTCAATGAGCAAACAAAAGATGCAGCAACTGATTAAGTGACCTTTGATGAAGCAATATCAAGCATTCTAAACCCATTAAATGGTTCAATATTTCTCAATATTGAAGTGTAATACATGTTGCAACAGAGTTATGTGTAAAGACAATATTGTTTTATCTAGTGTTGTTGTAGTTTTCCTTGACTGATCAGTACTATCACTTAAAGATCTTAAATTCAGTGGTTGAAAACTGGCAGATAAATAAATGAAGTTAAATTTACATTATGACTCTATTAAAAGCCAATTAAACTGCTAAACAAGCACACACCATTTCTATCAACACTTGCTTTAGGTGAAGCTTCAGATGTGCACTTCACTGTACAGAAAACAGCAGAGGAGGCACTTTGTTGCCAAATGGATGGATCTGTGTGACTGTTTCACCAGCAGATGTACTTATTCATCACAGTCGTTCTTGCAACAGTTTAGAAAATGATTAGATTTTGCCATCTGGCACACAAAGCAGTTTACTGTTTGAATTGCTTTTGTTTATCATGATGATGAAGTTAACATAAAAAACAGACAGACCTGCTTCCCAAACTTAGAATCCAACCACTCAAGAGCACAGATGTAGTGTGCCTGTTTCTCCCAAGATTATTAAACATAGCAGGGGACAATAAAAAGTCACCTGCATAGGTCACAGTACACATAGAGCTCCATGTATCCTCTACTGGGGGGGCAATGTTCTGGTGTAAAAATCTCATTTCCAGGTTTAATGCACACATGAACTGCAGGACACAAGTAATTACATGTTTTTGTTTGTTTCATTCTTTTTTGAAGTTCAACAAATCATCAAGGGATGAAAATCTTCAAGCCCTTTCCTCCTCTTCCCTCTCCTAACAGTGCTGAGCAGGTGAACTGTTAAGAGGATTTTGCCTTTGTTAGCCTGACCTCTGTGATCAATACCTGAGTCAGAAGAGTTCAGTTCCTGGTTCTTTAGTCCATCATGAACTGTCCTTGAAGACAAAATTCTGAAATGAAAAGAAGTAGTTTGGGAAAAGGGACAGATGGTAAGGACAGTCACCACTCACACAGTTACTAAAAGACCATTACATTTTTTTTCCTTAGCTCCAGCTTTATTAATCTGCTTTTTATACCTCCCTTGTTTAACAATAATAACATGCAAAATCTACCCAATTCAATTTGGAAAGGACTTCTGCACTGCTACAGCCAGCAGCAATCCTTCCTTGCTTGAAGTCTATGAGCTACCATGGTGAAAAACACCACCAAAGCCACCCACAGGAGTTTACATTTCCTGCCTCCTCTTAACTTCCCATTTAATGGCACAAGGCACTGTGGTCTTACCTTACCCATTTTGAAAAAGTTGGATTTTAAACAAAATACAACCAAAATGACTCAAGTACTCTGGTAAGGATCCCAACAACAAAACACAGAAGAACAGCCTGCCCAGTATTTTAGGAGCAATGAAAACACTGGCACAGCACTACTGACAGCTCTGGTGCCTGTAAAGCTGTAGGAGTCAATAAAGCCAATTGGGAGGCATTCATGGAGCAGTGCAAAATCTTCTTTTTTTGGCTTGTCTGGGCCAAATTTAATCTGGGAAGGAGTGATTAGAAGTTCATCTACTAAAAGACAGCACTCACACTAAAGTGAATTTCTCTGATCAGCTGTGCAAAATCAGTTACATGTTAAGGCAGCCACATTTTTTAAGCATGTTTACATTACAGAAACTGTATTTTTTCAGAGAGGAATATTACAAAAGGCAATACAGTAATTTTTCCTACTACTCACCATTAAAGAAAGGCTCAAGCATAAATTTACAGTCTTAAGATCAGAGCAGTTTTTCTTAAATTTACAATACAATCTTCTAAAAGCGAAAGACCAACAACTTCAACCTCGGAACTTCAATGGCTTAACCTGTTCAATAATTCAGCTCAGTTGCAACAGCATTGTTAAAAAACAAATTCCAAGGTTTCTACCTCTTCCTGCTGTAATGCAGGTCTTTTTGAATATCAACAGAAACGACCAGCATTAACACAAATGGATTGTAGAATCTTTCAACCCTCAGTAGAGCACTTCTGTAAAGCTAAATCTTCCCTAACACAGCATGATTTTCCAATTAGAAAAAGAGAAAAAACCCAAACAAAATCCTAACAAAAAATAAAAGCAAAAAAGCTGTTACTTACTGTTTTTCTGGTTGAACTACTGCAATTTTTTTCTGCTTGTTTACTGAAAGGAAGACAAAAACATAAACAGTAAAGTATGAGAGGCAAACAAAACCATCTAGTACAAAAACCAGTAAACTCTTTTCTCCTAAGTTACACACCAAAAAGAATCCATGTTCCAAGTCACTGGCAGTGTCAGACAGCTGACCCATCTGCACTGGAGTAACTGGCCTAAGTAATTTGACAATAGGTTAACTTCAACTTTCACTAAAAATCCATTAAATCAGGCATGATACCCCCAGCCTTCCAGGAAATCTCACTTTTTGCATCTTTTATTTGCACCATAGCCCCTAAACTACCTGTAGTACCCGCCAAAAATGAATTTTATGCTTCCTTTTCAGCACCCAAGGGTCAGGTTGTTTGGCCTAACTTGCCACTTTACCAGCACAGCAACTTCAACAGTGTTTAACTTCGAAATGGAATAAAATCAGCAGGTTAGAAACACATATGACTTAGGCCAGTCGCTATAGAGGAAAACACTTGCAACTAAACCAGTCATCAGGGTGATGGGTCCACTTGCTCATTCTGGCTTTCACAATCAGGTAATAATATCAAACAAGTCAATGCAACATATGCCTCTTCAAGCTTTGTCCCCAAAAAACTTCTGGATTTTTTTTTTTTTAAGTTTTTTTGCCCTAATTAGGATCTCCTCTACTCCCTCCTGTCCTTGGCAGTGCAGGCAGATTAGTTTCTCTTGTTTTGACTTGCAGTAAATGACAGCTCACTCCAATCTTAAAATTCCCTTATCTTAATGAACATGCAGGAAATTCTTCAGTTGCTCCAGCTCCCACTAAACTTTAATAAACAGAGCTCACTAACCAGTTGAGAGAAGACACTACCTTATGCTACTTAGTCATGTAGTTAAAACAGGTAGGATTTACTTTTCAGCACTTTGTCATTAAGGGATCATTACCCTCTGGCCCATTTAGAAAGTTCCCTTTATTTAGACTCCAGAATGCATACACACTGGTTTGTTATGGCATTAATTTTACTTGAACAAGTGCAAATGTAAAATCAGTATCAGGGTCAGACACACTTCAAGAACAGCTTAGACAGAAGTAAATGCAGAGCATGGGGGGTTGTGTGTGTACATACATATATGATTTTTTTGTTATGACTAATGGATTGTTCCCACAGGCTTGTACAGCCTGTGGGTCTCCAGCCAACACTGCTGTTTTGGAGTTGTTGTATGGCTTCCAACTGTACCCACCAGCCAGGGGAACACTTGTGCAAGGCACAGATTCTCTGTGCATGATGAATGTTTCCAAATGCAGTAGTGCCAGCAATAATTCTGCAGTAGCCTGCTCTGGAAGGTCTGCCCATCTCTCTCCACCCAGGTAACCCCTGCAAACAGAGCAGAGCTGGTACCTATTGCTTTGCGAGGAGGCCTCAGCTGATATCCATTCGTCTCACACCAACCCACTGGAAAGATATTCATGGATTCCACACTCACTATGCAGTCAGGGACAGGCTTCTTGGAACCTGTTCAGTTTAGAAAAGGAAAAATTGAAACAAGTAATAAACCCCCCAATTTGGTTAACGCTTGCTATATGTTTGCCAGTGAAGCCACTTTTACTTATGGCATATCTGGGACACAGTATCAATCATTTATTCATCCCCTTTCACTGACCAGATTCTTTCCTGCCCTCATTTGCTTCCTCCTGAAGGCTGGAAATGGGAATTTGCCATCCACAGTTTAGCAGAGATGCACAGTGCATAGTAAGTGCATGTTGATGTACTCCCAGTCAAGAAATGGGATTATAAAAGAGAACAATCATAGGCCTACTCTGTTTTAATGGGGAACCTCTGAAAGTTTTCTTCCTCAATCTGGTTAAAGCTCGCTTAGAATGCAAGTCACTGGTTTGTAAAACTGTTCCAAGGCCCTTGCTTTCTAAAAGACCCCAATCAGCACTTTGCACAGTGCACCAGCCCAGCACTGACACTGCAATGCACAAATGCCATTTTTGGCTTAAATAAGTAGTGCCAGCCAAGGCAAAGTGGAGACAGACAATGCAAGTGGGGTTTGCTGTGTTTTCACTGAGGAAACTGGAACTTGTTCCCATACTCTGCACACAGTGAGTATGCTCCAGATACACCTCAGGTCTGATGATGGCATTACAGAAGAACCAATGCAAGTGCTACTTGCTCTTTCCACATCAGGCTTACCCTCCAGCTCAAGCCAGAGGTAGGAGTCTTTCAACTTGGTGACTGTAGCAATGCAAACTTCTTCAGGATCAACTGGGTTCACAGCCTCGAGTTTCATATTCTCTTTAAAGCCATGGTCAGAAGTTAACTAGGAGAAAGCCAGGACACTTCAGTAAGATACCAACTGTGTGTGTGTGATATGAACAGCCATGAACAGGAGCAATACAAAAACCTCAGTGCTGAACAACACAGAAAGATACTCAGGCAGGCAGAGAAGATTTCAGATAATTAGCACATTGAATATGAGATGTATTATGAACTATGAAGAATTTAAGTTAAAAAAACCTCTACAGACAGACCTAGAAAAGAACATATTTGTTCTCAAAAAATAAGGATGCTGAGAGTCACTGGAAGGATTGAGTGCATTCTCAGCAATCAAGAATTCTCTGCTGCTTGCTACCCAAGTGATAAGTCTGACAAATAGTCTGACCAGGTTCTCTATTCCATCGTGTTAGCTTGGAAATCCACTTTACGTATGCAAATAACATTCCTGCCTCATCCAAATGAGTTCTGGCAGACAGCATAGGAAGCTTTCTTTTAATTTTAAATTTTTTTGATAAGTAAGATCTTACTTTATTCACCAACTTAGTTCACATTTATTAAAAAAAAAATCCCCCAAACATACGAATGGATGTTTATCCAGCTCTGAAGCTCCTGAATTAAAGATAAGAAGTAGCAGCCAGACAGAGGACTCTTCCTCCCAGAGCCACTCTGCAACATAATTACAGGATCAATACATTATGAATTCTGGAACTAGCCTACAGTGATCAACTCTTCTCAGAAAGGGATAATAAATTCAATGACCTGTTCTAAGATGCCACAGCTTACAAGACAGAACAAGGGCAACAAGAATTCATAGCCAGCAACACCCTCTTCAAAAAATGGTAATTATTCATTTTAATTTCTCCCCTAAGCACTGCAATAGCCCAAGTATTGTAAATGGAACTGGAAGGCAGGTGTTTATAGAACCCTTTTCTGCTTGACAAGGTATTGTGCTTTGGGAGACAGCAATACTGTCACTGAACCAACAAAAGCCCAAAATGTTGCAAGTCCTTCAGGCACTGATTAATGTAAAATGATTATCTGGTACTAATTTAAGATGACTTGGTATTGATCAATACAGTGGAATTAATTTTTCAAGCTGAAAGGATGGAAGATTGAAAGAGCACACTAAATAAATGAAAATAAAGTCTATTGAAAGGCCCTGTTTCTACAATTACAGGAGTGCCAACAACTGATGCTGTTCTGTGACTCTTCCACAGGCTCTTCCACATTTCAATTTCACAAAACAAACATTTATTTTCAATCTGCATTATCTCAACTGAAACATTTGGTCCACTGCTTCCTTATGCAGGGAACTGGCATGCACCTTCAGTTCACATACATTTATACTCTCTTATCTCTTCTGTTTCCTGAGCTATCCCAGGTAAGGTGTTAAGGCACTCAAATGTGTCCAGAGGAGGGCAACAAGGCTGGTGAAAGGGCTGAAGGAATGTCCTGTGAGGAGCAGCTCAGGACTCTGTGTTTGTCCAATTTGGAGAAAAGGAGGCTGAGGAGTGACCTCACTGCTCCCTGCAGCTTCCAGAGGAGGGGAAGAGGAGAGGGAAGTGCTGATCTCCAGTGACAGGACACGTGGGAATGGTTCAAAGCTGTGTCAGGGGAGGTTCTGACTTGACATCTGGCAGAATTTCTTTACTGAGAGGGTGGTCAAACATTGGAACAGGCTTCCCAGAGAGGTGGTCCATGCTCCATCCCTGCCAGTGTTTAAGAGGCATTTGGACAACACCCTTTAACAGCACATTTTAACTTTTGGTCAGCCCTGAGAGGGTCGGGCTGTTGGACTGGATGGTCATTGTAGGTCTCTTTCAACTGAAATAGTCTATTCTACTTGGAAAGGCAATTTAAGTCAAAAACATGGAAAAGTTTCTTCTCTCTGGAATCAAGAGTGTCATTCACATAACACAAGAGATGTTTCTGGAAGAGAACCTTACCGAGGGGAAGCAGCTCTGGGGAGCGGCCTCAGCACCGCACTGTTTGAGGTAGTCTGCCCAGTCAAAGTCCTGCCCGGGGTAACCTAGGAGAAGGAAAAGCCAAGGGGTTAGAGTTTAACAGCCTGAGACTCCATTCAAACTGACATGAAATGCAGAGCACTGAGATCTGTTCGGGCCACTCAGGTTTGGCAGCTGACTACAGCTTCCTCAGCCACCTGAGGGCAGCCACAGCAACCTGAACCGTGAATAAAGTACATCTGCTGAGCAGACAAGGGCAGCAATTCAAGCACGGGGAAGCACTCTCACCCTTTTTCACAGGGTACAGATGAAATTCAGGAAAGATTTCTGCAATTGCTGTTGTGTCAGCTCTGAAACTTTTCTTTAAAACAGAGCAGTCAAAATGTGCACAATATCAACATACTACTCTCTCAAAGACGTGCTAAACACTAAGTCATTAAAGAGAGCAGTCAGATGTGCCAAGAGGCTCATCAGGTTTGCCAACAGCCGTAGATCTGCATTTATGTTTGAAGGGAAGACTCTTAACAAGGAGGCCATCAGGAGACACAGCATCCTTCCAAGAAAAATTATCCTCTTCTTGGGGGAAATACTTGGCTTCCCTGTGATCTAATAAAAGCAAACAAGTGAAGGGAAGAGGGAGCAGAAGTGTGCTGCCATGTCAGTTTGAGGCTGGCAGTAAATCAGCAAGTACACAAGTGCTGCAGTTATTCCACTCCCCTACAAGGGACACCTGTGACAATGGTTTAAGCAATCCAACAAAATCTTAAACCCAGTCTAAGAATACAGTATTAACATGACAAACTAAACACACAAAGTTCAACCATGCCATGTCTACACATATTTTAAATATGTGGGATGGTGACTCAACCACTGCCTTAGGCAGCCTGTTCCAATCTGTGACAACTCTTTCTGTGAAGAAGTTATCCCTAACATCCAACCTAAACCTCCCCTGGAACAACTTGAGGCCATTTCTTCTCATCCTGTCACTTCTTACCTGGGAAAAGAGACCGACCCCCAGCTGGCTACAACATCCTTCTTACAGGTAGTTGTAGAGAGCAAGAAGGTCCCCCCTGAGCCTCCTTTTCTCCAGGCTGAGCCCTCTCAGCCCCTCCTTGCAGGACTTGTGCTCCAGACCCTTCCCCAGCTCTGTTCCCTTCTCTGGACACACTCCAGCACCTCAATGTCTTTCTTGTAGTGAGGCCCAAAACTGAACACAGGATTTGAGGTGTGGCCTCACCAGTCCAACCTGAACTATTCTGTGACTTTTACCCCCTCAGAGAGGGCTGAACCACAGAAGGATCTATTTATTTGTCTCAGTTTTATCAGTCCCAGTAGGGCTCTTGAGACCTCACGCAATTCAGAACGCCCACCATGTGCAAGGGACTACAAGAGCAGGAACTGAAAATCTTTGTCAGCTCCAGTCACATGCCCACAAAGTGAGATTTCATTTTTCACATGCAAAATTCTGGGTAATGCTGATCAAGCAAAGCCACTTTTTGTATTTTTTCCTACCTGAAAGGCAGGAGACAAACATCCTATGGTGGTTGCTCCTCTGATGTAAGGAGCAACTAAAACAAAACATTCTGAATTCTGAGATGGTGAATCAGAGAACTGACTCCCTGATTTTACAATACCATTGACATTTCCACTTTGAGAAAATGAATAAATATTTCAGCAGCTGAGGAACACTCCCCTATTCCCTTATGTCCCGAAGCAATGTTTCAGCAATCTGCTACAGTGCCTGATAGGTCCCTGATAAAAAAATAGTTCATTAACTTCTAAGTGATAAGATATCCTAAAAATATTATAAAATAATTATAACAATGTTCCATTCTGACCAGAAGCAAAAATCCAATGCAAAGACTACAGGTTTCTGATATCATGTTAATTAAGGCTGAAATCAACATTTCTTTCAGCCCTGGAACACACATACCACTTGTTCCAATGTTCAGGATTTTATGCATGACCAGCATTCCCCAGCCTCTCTCATCTTCCCAAATCCAGGCTTAGACCCAGGAAACTTCAGTTTCACTAACTCAAAGCTCCTGTTTGTCAGAATTTGATCTTTCTTGTTCTACTACACGTAACTGTGTTGCAGAAGTGCTGTCCTAACCAGAGCAGTGGGGACTGGGGAGCTGCTCCCTTCGGGGAGCACGACAGGGCTGCACAGACATACCTGGGGGGGGGCTGAGGTTCAGGCCATTCTTCAGGCTCCACTGCACTGGGAAAATGCCAGCACTGTTGACATGACAAACGTAGGACTGGCTGCTGGGACGGTCTGGTCTCAGGTCATCAATCTCTATCATGAAATATTTGTCATTGAACACCTGGAGTCAGGCAAAAGAGAACCACGGGGTCTGGTGAGTAGCAGGTTCTGATCTACTGCTCCCCATCCCTCATTTTGTTAACTTTAGTAAAGAGCAATATTGTATGATACTAACTCTTTATCTTGAAATACTGTGAGGATTAAAAAAAAATTAAAGGAGAATCTATGGGATTTATAAACCAGTGGATTCCTCTGCATTATCTAGAAAGTTAACAAATATAAATAACAAAAGTTAATGTATAAGCACTTTAAAAATGAGGTGATCAAGCACTACATGAAATTTTCTCATGAAAAATGCAGAGGAATTAGTGTCTGTGGTCTTCTTACTATTCTATAATAACAAACTGCTTATTTCAACAAGGCTGTGTCCTAGGATGGACTGTCACAAGTAAACCCACTCCACTGCTGATGTAAACAGAAGCAGGGTAAGCAAATAGCAAGAAAAGTAAGACCTGATTATGTTGGGAGAGTTTTCATTTCAACTTTTAAATCTGATCATCTAAATGTCATAGGTACATAGTAATGACAAAATGCCATATCTACATAGCAATGACACAACTTTTGCACAAAAAAAAAAGATCAAAAATCTATCTTCAACTGGATTCTCAGATTATAAGACATTACATCAATTTTAATAACCTGGGTTCGACAATTCTAGTAATTTGATCTTTTAAGCCTGTATCTTTATGGAACTTTTCCTCTCTGTTCAAATGCAATGGCTTCACCATCAGCAGTTAAGATGCTTTATCATGGCAGCCTGTCCCCTGAGGGAGACATACAAAATACTTCATTTGGAAACTAGTTCAAGATTTTAAGATAATCAGTTAATGAGAATTCCCTGAGCACTTCAGAACAGAAGTTGCAGTAGTACTGAATCTTAGCAGGACTAGTTTAAGAACGCTGGTACCTTAAGAACTGTAGCAGGAGAGATTACAAAAGGAGCCATTGGATCCACAGCTTCCAACTTCATGCCTTCAGAGAATGAATGCACTCCAATCACAGGTTTATCCTGAAAAATGAGGTGTCAGTGTGATTACCTGCCTTTCTCCATCAAAGACAGACGTACCTCACATAAATCAGCTGAAGAGGATGACTTAAGTTTTTATTAGCTCATTCTAAGAAATCAACCTGTTGGAATAGCAGCAACTTCCCCAGGTGAAAAGGCCAACAATGCCCTCTGAGACTGACAGTCTTCAGTGAGTTTTAGGAAATTGAGGTCCTGCCACTTCCTCCTCTGACATTCTCCACACAGAAACAAGATTTGACAATACAAGGTGGTCTGGTAAGTCAACAGAAATGTTCTGGGGTTTGTTCCTCTAACTTTTAGCACTCCTCTAACCACTCATGAGCTACACTAAATGAGAACTATACAGTCTCAGTTTTCAGTCTAACAAAAACTTGCAAAACAGGGCTCCTTCTTCAGAATTATGTATATCCTGCTCTACGTATGACCCAACAAATTCAAGAGCTGCAGCACCTCCTCTTCTATTCTGCTTACAGGTCCAAACAAAGCTGAGAAAAATTAATTAAGAACTTGAAGAATTAAATTTACATTCCTATTTCGCAAAATATCTTAAGATTTTTTTTATTATTATTATTATAAACAATTAGAGAGACTGTTGTAATCCAACAATCTGTAGTGTCCTCCAGAAGGACACTAATCTGCAAGACCAAAGTGGGCAAACAACTGGAGATGCCTTTATAAAGCATCAGAATTGTGATGGGTGCATTGTCTAACTTACCAAGAATTGATAGTAGTATGATTATTTTTTATTATCCTTACATTTTTAAACTAGAGGGAGAAAGGAAATAAATTTAAAAAACCAACAAAACAAAACAGGGAAAGAATTTTAAGTAAGTGACTGACTTCCCTGAACTGTTTCTTAGGAATATAACATTTTCATGGATTCATCAACAGCATTAAACTACCTTAAAAAGATCTGTAGGAACGGATGATTCCTCCTCCTCCTCTTTCACCTTCTTCAGGATCTCTTGCCAATCTGCTTCACTCCTCAAGGACCTAATGGCTTGAGGAAAGAGAGAGGGAAAGAATGAATAAAGTCACCTTCCTTCCTCTTTTCCTTCAGACACAGAGCAATAAGGCCAAGAGTTTGATTTGTGCTCCTCTAACTGCTAAATTCTTATCTGTTCAGAACCTGTGCAAATGCCTTCCTTCTCAGAAATGTACTGCTTTCTTCAACATTTGCCTTTTTATGAAGAGGAACTGAACAAGCAACACTGTATCACCCATACACTGCCCAGTCTGCTTTTTCTGAGAGTACAGAGACCACATTAACACCAAGGAAAACTTCTGGAGAAACATATGACAAGAAAACAAATCCCCAGCTGGATAATCCAGCTGGTTTTACGCTTAAGCAAGCAGAAAGTTCAAGAAATGTTCCACTAGCCTGTTCCAGATGTATAAGTTACTCCTTTAACATCTGCAATTGCAGGCCACACACCTCTGACAGAAGAGAAACTACTCATAGCAGTGCCATCATGCACAAAAGATCCCTGGGAGTGTCTCAAAGCTCTTACACAGACACCAAAAGGAAACAAATCCAGTAGCTAACTAATATTTTTAAAAGACACTAATCACTTAAATAGTGCTGTGGAATCCCCCCATCTGGTGCTTGGCAGTGATTTGGCATCTCCCTGTTCACAATCCTGATTTCAGCAGAGATTGGTCAAGCACTAGTAAAAGCAGATGCTCAGTCATTCCAATAGGATTGGTTTGGTTTCCTCAGCATGATTTCTTCTTGCTGTGAGGGGAAAACATTAACGAAGAAAACCACAACAAAAGCAACTGTTCTAAACAACTTGAACTTCTTCAACTTGTAGCACTGAGTGTGCCACAACCTTAAATGCACACCTGCAGAAAGGCTTTAGGGTAATGCTCAACATTTTCCAGCTTTATCCCAAGGTTTCCCTTCATCAGGAAACGTTACATCACTGCTCAGCTTGTAAGTCAACTGTGTGTGTTTCTGCCATTTTATGCCCCAGTCCTTTGAGGACCAGCCCTGACATGAAAAATAAGCCACCTGTCCCACCCTCTGCCTCAGTTTCCACGCACTCATTCCTTTTTTTAAGGGATATTTTCATGTCTTTAAACAGTGTCTAAATTAATCCAGTGGACTTGAGGGTCACAACTGCAAAAGCTCCTGTTGAGCAGCACTTCAAAACCTTAAGACTTTCTCACCCCCAGGAATACAAACCTAATAAAATTAACAGTGAAGGCAATCCCTTCCTCAGTTCCTCCTTTTCCACAAACAGGTGGAAAGTTCTGACAGGCAAAAGCCATTTAGCACCTTCTGAATGAGTGGGTGAAAAGTCTTGAAGGATTTTTTTTTTTTCCACTTACATTTTATTAGGTACAATACTTGTCAGATCCCACAGTGATTATGTGACCACCATGTGCACCCAGAGGGCAGATTCAGAGCACTAAAGCAGCATGCAGTGTTCTCTACCCTCTGATCATCAAATAAAATATGCTAATATACAAAAAATAGATGTTTTGAAGTACCTAAAGGTGGTTGCAGGCTATATCCATGCTGGGCTGCCCAACCCACTTGGTGAAGGAAAGGGTCCAAGTAGAACAGCCACTGGTCAAATTTGTCAGAGTCCTCCAGTCCTTCATATCTCAACTTCAGTCTCCCCCCAACATTTTCTACCACAGTGACTATCCAGGCTTCCAGGGAATCCCGGATGTTTTGCAGTTCTAGTCGGGAGCCTGGTGCAATGAGATCCAGTGGATTTTTCCCTCTGTGAAGCTACAGAAAGAATACAATTATTCTGCACAACAGAACAAAACGAAGCCCATACTTCCACCTCTATACACACTTCTTTTTTTCATAAATAAAGTATGAAAACAGAAGAAATACACGTCTCTTACTAACACAAGACAGAAATTACAATGTTCAGAACCACTGCTGTTTGCATCAGAGCTTCCTCAGAGCCTGTGGATGCAGTCACACATTTCACTTACATCCTCATTATCACTGTCAGAGGCATTATCACTTTTGTATTCAAGGTTTGAAGGAAACATGCATAACCTCTTTCTAAAACTGAGTCATCCAACATACAAAGATGACTAGACAGAAACACAGCAAGACAGAAATGTTAGCTGGAATGAAGATGTCAGTGGTATTTTCAAGAAACCATTATGTTCTGCACTTTATAACCGTGAGGTGCAAATATTGTTGAAGTGCAGAGGAGGGGATAAAAATTTGGTTCTTCACTAGCAAAGATGTGATATTTAAGTAAAACAATAACCTGCCCATTAGTAAAAAACCCAAACAGAACAAAACAATCTGAAGTGAAAGGAGTCAACTGAGAAAGGGGACAACATGGAGGAGCAGAACTGGAGGAAGACTGAAACCTAAGGGAGTTGAAGAAGATCTTTCTTTTGATAGGATTAAGGAAGAGCCCAAACCTGCAGCAACAGATATGTTTCAGGGCAACACTAGCAAAAATGAATAGTCTAAATAAGAAGCATTAGAGAGTGGAATGCTATGGTCAGCAGCACATTACAATGCTCCCTAAACTTAAACAGGGAACTGACAATCCAAATAGTGGTTCCCCTAATGAAGAAGGGGAAGGCCAAGACAAAGACCAGGATGCAGCACATTGCAGGACTCACCCCCTCGAGCAGGTTGGCAGGAGCACTGCACGCTCCCTTCAGCACCCGCTGAAGGAACTCCTCCTGGTCAGGTATCCTGTCCTTGATACCTATGTGAGAAGTGAAGAAAAGAGACTGTGATTCTTCCTGCCAGATAAAGATTATTCAGACACGAGATGTTATCACACCCTTGTGCTGCCTAATTCAGAAGAATCTGCCATGCACCAGTAACATCTTAAAAAAAGAAAAAACAACAACATTTTGGAAGGAAATGACAAAGCAGTAGATTTTGGTGGGTGATAATTAAGATAATCACAAGCCTCTGTAAGAATTAGTTCTGAAAGTTCTGAAATTAACCTAACTCCTCTCTGGTGAAGGAGCAATCTCCTAATGTAAGCCATGGGATGTCAGGAAAACACAGCAGATAACCTCAGCTTGCCTCCACAACCCCACCACCCGCACACACCAGCAGCCCTGCAGGCTACCTGCCAGGCTGCCACAGGACAACAGCACACTTTTGTATGTACCCCCCCCCCTTCTGCACACAGAGCTGATACCTTCAGGCACTTTGAGGATCTTCTTGTTCTGCTCACACCAGCCAATGGGGTGCAAATCAGCCGTCATGATGTCGCACCAGAAGTCAGCCTTGCGGTCCTCCCCGTACCCATCGTAGCGCAGCAGCAGCAGCTGCCCACAGGTGGTGATGATGGTGGCTACCCAGTAGGTGTTCTGGTCAGACTTGACAGCCACTTCCAGCTTCATTCCAGGAGCAAAACCATTCTGCAAACTTGTATCCACCTGAAGAGGAAGATCATCACACCTGAGCACCTCCCAGAAACTTTGTTGAACAACAGAGGGAACAGTTTAGACACGTTCATTAGCAAAAAACCTCATGGCAAATTCCATCCAGTGTCTTCAGAGAAACAACTTCATCACATTTATGGGACCCAAATTGGAATGAATAAAATCATCCTTCATGAAATCTTCTTTGCATTTCAGAGTATCTTTTCAACCTTAAATCAATGCCTTGCCATTCATGTTCCTACCCTGAACAATACCTCCCTCACCACTGAAAGCCTTTCCTGCTCACAGCTGGGCTGTCAAGCTCAGCAAAACTAAAGGCCCAACTCAGGATCATGACTTTGACTTGTTGTGTTAAACTGTGGTTTTCAAGGTCTTTGGACAAAGAGCCTGTTTAAAGTACCTACACATGCTTTAGGTAACAATATCAGCATCCCTTCCACCAAACTCCTCTAAGAACTCACAAACTGCAGAATAAGGATTTTGAATGCCTCTATCCAAGAATCTAAATAATTCTGTACCTAGCATTGCTCCATAAATTGCATGGAACATAATCAGTATGTGTTCTTGAGTTAACTCATGCTTTGACACAGTAAAGCACCAAATGCTGTGATTGCTCTGTGTGTATGTGGGTGTGCTGTGGGCAGGTAAGGAATCTGATTGCACAGTACTGATGCTAAGATGTGACCTTAAAAAGAGAAGGCAAAACAATAAGTTTCTCATATCCCTACCTTCTCTTAGCTCAAACAATTCTGAAAGAGCAGAAAGAGCCTCTTCTGCTCTCACTGTAGTATGTTTGATCTATGCTTAAGTTTAGGTCCTCAGTCCTAATTAAAACTCTGACATGTCAATCCCTTCTTCTCAGCTGACTGTAACTGGTGTTTTCTTTCTTAAGTGGTCCCAAGCTTCATTTCCTCTTTGAATCAACTGCAAGAAAGGCTTTCAGCATGATGCAAATGGAGTAGACACTTTCTGGGGTATTTATTCCCAGTTCTGCACTGACAGTTCAGTAACTGCCATAGCTGTTACAGTCTCATCAGCCAGCACGTACTGGTTTGCTAAAAATAAAACTAAGAGAACCACATCAGAAAGAAAAGCATATGCCTCTGTTAACTGTTCACATCCTTCAGGTTAATATCCTTCACTTAGAGACACCTCTTCTTGAAAACATAATCAGCAGGTTCTAATACCTGCAGCCATCCTGAAGTGGTATTATAGAGGGTGACTCTTAAAAAAGACAGTTGTCTTGCTGTCTTCCCAAAGACTTTGTATTCTGGTTCCCAAGGGATAAGCCTTGAGCTCGACACAGTGTGAGGAATTGGGCAATCTGTGCAGCTCTCTATACCCGACCTTTCAGCAAAGCCTCACGGCAGAGAGAGCTGCAATCAAGGAGCCCAAGAGCAGCAGAAGGAGCTTTCCCTGCAGCCAGGTGCGTGTTCCTAACGCCGGCAGGGATGTTCCCTCGGGATTACAGCGCAGACCGAGCAGCTGTTCGCGCCCTCTCCTGGACACCATCGAGCAGTTCAAAGCACAGCACTCGCTTTCTCCAGGCGGGTTGGGGGACCAGGGCAGGCTAGGAACATCCAGAGGGTTTTCTTTGGAGCAGTGGGGCGGAGAGGGCAGCCTGTTGCTGCACACACGGCAGGCTGAGATGGCCAGGAGTGCTCAGTGACTGCACTGCCCAGGCAGGTCCCACCACTCCTTCCCAGAAGGTCCTATCCCCCTATCTGTGCCACGGCACAGGTCAGAGCTGGGGGTCCAGCTCAGCTCAGGAGAGTGATAAAGAACACACACAAAATACTAAGAGCATGCAAGAACACACAGCAAATAAGTGTGTTCAGATGATGCTGAACACCAGGTTATTTTTAATACGTGTTTACACATGTATAGAAGTAGCAGAGAGGAATTAAAATAGAGCATTCAACAATTCTAGACAAAGTGTAGACTTAGGGGGGATGACAACATTGGCATCCAGTGCAGCTCTAGGTTTTTGCTAAGTTCTTTCTTCTGCTACACTGTAGGTAAAACAGTCACTTTGATCTCAATATCGTTCAGTTCTGAAAATGCTAACAAATTAAACATTAGAACATGCTTAATTTGAGAAGTAGCTTACATTTTCCAATGCATCTTGCTTATAGCAAGGCAAAACTCTGAGAATTAATATAAGCAAAATATAAAAGGTCTTCTCTCTCATCTAGCTTTGCTAACACTGGCTATGTAACAATAGATTACATTTTCTTAATCCGAACATGTACTCTCTCCTGCAACACAGGTCAGGTATTTCTCACTTGCTACTCATAATGGGAGGTCACAGTCTCACTGCTTCAGTATTTAAAAAGAACCAAACAAAACCCTTAAGATTCCATCTAAAATGTATTTATATTAATTAATTAATTTGTAATACACGTTCGTTTGTTCTTGTGCCAAGGCTATTCTTCAGCTTAGATTTTTCCACTCTGCTTTGTTGAGAGTACAAAAGTATTTCCTTCTTACTTGTCCTGACAGTGGATCATTAAATATGTCATTCTTCAAGTCAAGCAACTCACACCACAGATTTCAACTGGAGGGACCACCAGTCTCTGGCACAGGCACATCCAGTGCCTGTATGCTCTCCACTGGAAATCACTCACCTAATGTACCCTGGAATCACCTTAACCTTTTCTTAGGGCTTCATCACACAGACAGGCTGTCACTCTCCACTGGGAGGCAGTGAGACTCTCCTCCTCTACCTTTTCCAATGCCTTACCTTCTAATGGACAGCAGAAACCCCCAGCATGTGACCCTGCACTCCTGCATTTCTATGAACAGCACGATCCAGGTGATGTGACACTGATGTAAATACACTCCTCTCTCTGCTTGTCAATTCACTGTCAGCATTGACTCCTCAAAATTTTATGCCAACCTTATTACAGAGAACATCAACACTGGTGTCTGGACAAATTCTAAGGAACTCTGCTAACAAATGCCTGATAGTTCTGTTTCTGAACACACAGGAAACTATTTCCCCGCTCACTGATGACCCCTTGCAGCAGTCCTGGCCCCCCAAGCCCCCAGGGCAGCAGGACAGGGCTGGGCAAAGGGCTGGGCTTTGCCCACACCTGCTCACTAAACCACTCTCCACCGCAATGTTACCTGCACCAGCAAAGCTGCACTGTGCTCCTCACATGTAGGGACTAATAACAATTAAAAATGGGGATTTTTTTTAAAGCTAATTGTATTTTTAGCAAGCATGGCCACAGCCAGCAGACCTGTGACGTGACACAGCTGGGTTGGCACAGGGGTTGCGAGTCTTTCAAAGCCTGTCTCTTGCTAATTAACAAAATGAAGCTATAATATTAATTCAGTTGGCCACCACTATAAAGCTGGCATTACAATTAGTTGTATCATGTCCAAGCTGTGACAGTAGGCTTCCTTAACAGAGATCCTGTCAGGTAAACCACACCAGAGAACAGACCACTCCTCACACTCCTGCAAAATGCTCTACTCTGGGCCCTCAGCGTGGGCTGCATGGACACCACCACTCTGAGTAAGCTCTCTCTTGCCACAGCCTCAGTACACTAAGGAAGAACAAAGCAAGCAGAGGCCCCTTCCCTCCAGAAATGAGATACCTGAATGTTTATTTTGAAAAAAAAAAAACAACCCAAAAACGAAAAGCTTACAATTACATCCCAGTCTACAGAAGAGCTTCTGTGAAGCCTGTGCTTACTCTGCATCCTCACTACTAACACGACTGCATATTTGAACAGATTGTTTAATGTTTTGCACTTCTGCAGGTCACCTTTGCATTCCTGTGATCCTTCCTTCAGTCTGCTTTCTTGCTGATTTAAGTTTCCAATAGAGAAAGTCATGATACTGGATCCAAAGCCTGAGCACTATGGGATGCTTTCCAAGTAATGTGTCACACAAAAGTCACTACCCTCACTGACATGGTAAAAGACCCACAGGCAATCTTTGAAAGACTATTAAAAAGTAACTTTAGTAAAGAGCTGGATAAGGATACAGGCTGGCAATCTGGAAGGTGTTTTAATTGTTGGAAGAGAACCAACAGGTTTGGACACCAGCCCTACAGAGCTCACCTTCACTGATGACCCAGGACAAGCAGGCAGATTTCACATTCAGATCCCACCCAATGGGACAGGGTGTTCCAGGATTCTACCATCAAACATTTGATTAAAGATGTCCAAGGGCAAAGACAAGGGCTTATCAAGACTTCATCCTAACCATTAAGCCTGTGATCAACAATTATCCTAATCAGTCTTCTAACTACTACAGCCAAGTATTTGGCAGAGCTATTATTTTCTCCTTCAGATCCACCATTAGACTTCTTTGAGAGTACATTTGAATTCTGCTGTTCAAGAACTATTCTGCCACCAGCTTTTCTACAGCAAGTCCTCCATAGCAGCTGTCCAGTAGCACCACAAGGAGAAAGAGACTGGCTATTCTGAGCTTCTTGAGAAAAATCAAGCTTATCCTCTGGTGCAGAAAAGACTAAGAGCTCCTGAACTTTCAGCACCTGTGGATGGGGTTACCCTGTACTACATACAGAGAGGAAATGAGAAACAATAATAAAAAGGTTAAATTCCTCATTTCTCTTTACTCTAAGTAACATGATTTTAGTTAGTCTTCCAGATTTGAAAGCATCAGCATATTCAAAGAAACCCTACATTCAGTGTATCAAAAAACCAAGGCAGGACATGATAAGCAAACACACACTCCCTTACTCACATGTTTGAAAGATCCATGGGGGGCTGCAGTTGCTCCTGTGTCTTCTAGATACTCATCCCAATTGAATTCCATTTCATCCACACTGGAACCAGCATCTGAAAGAGAAGCCAAACACCTGTAATTTAGCAACGTGTTGGCTTAAGTTTTAGGCTACTACAAACCACAGCAAAGTCTGCTTCAATTCCAAATGACTGAGTACACAAGTGTGTGTCAGTTATACATTTCAACACACAGACAACACAATCTGGCCTTTCTTTGTATGTGAACAGCACTCGTAAGTTGGACCTGGTCTGAAAAACAGTGAAATCCTGGGTTTTGGTTAAGCACAGATTGCTTACAGTTTGTGAGGGAAGAACATAGGCAGGAGAGCTCTGTGTTTGTATCAACAAATATCAGAGACTCAAAACTTTGGGCACATTGGACGGTTAGTGTATTAAATTAAAAACCATCCAGGAAACAGCAATACCAAAATTAAGAGTTCTGAAAAGAAATACTAAAAAAAAAATTAAAATATCACTGTCCTCTTTTCTAAGTTAGATAGTATGCATTTAGATGTTCTAAAACATCAAAAGCAGAGAGAGGGACTGAGGGTAGTTCTAAAGAAAACAGCTTGAGACATAACTGAAACCAAGGCCACTCAGATTAGTCACATTAAAAAGGCCAGCTCATAAGGTGTAATAGTTTCTTTAGACCGAGAAAATCTCATTTCGGGATGCATTTAAACCATAAATGTGCTAAAACCACTCAAACCACAGTTCAAAACTCACTCAGGCTGTTAGGGAAGCAAACACCTGGAGTGAGCCATGCTACAAATTAGTCAGATTTCCTACTATTATTGTCAAGCCTGTCCTCTAGCCCCAGTCTCCCCTTCAGTTCTTGGCTCACCTCCTCACTCCCTTTCTATTCTCATTTTTTCCAACGTGTAACCCACTCTGCTGAAAAGATGCCAAACCAGCAGAGGTTGGATTTCAGGTCCCCTATTTTTGTTCAGCATGCAGCCACACTACATTTTTCCTACAGGCACACAGTGGGATGACCAGGGAGGGTCCCACCTCATGCAAACATCATTTTTAACCTCAACACACAAACTAAAGCTTCAGGTTCAGCAGCAGAATGGGATGGCAGTGACATGACACCAAAGCAGAGCTTTCATCTTCACTTTCAGACTGATTCCACCATCTGCACCATAGTTGTCTTTATGAATGAACAAGGGAGCTTTTCCTCTCTCAGTACCAGGAAACCTGATACCTTGTTTATATTTGAAAACAGAGAAATCTCTGTGTATCACAAGCCCGAGGAGAGCTCAGCACAGGTTACAAGACACCAACACTTCCTACACTCTGAGTCTTCTTTAGGACAGGCAGTAAACTGTTCTTTCCAGGAGCAGTAGCTTGAGTAGGAAACAGTACACATAAAAAAAAAATATAAAAAATGAAGTACTGCTACATGCCCTTATCAGACCCCTGGACGTGCTGACAACCTGCTAAGTGTGCTCCAGGACAGTTCCTAGTCCGCCAACAGAAAGGGGCAAATATTTGCCCAAAAGTCTGAGATATGTTAAATAGACTAAAAAAACTAAAAGTCTTAAGTGTAAGTAGATTCAATCCATCTTCAGACTGATGGTTAAGCTCATCTTTGACTTCTCACTGTAACTCTAGGAGTTATCATTTCCCAAAACTCAGAAATGTATATTCAGTTAGCTGTTGTCTGCTGATGACAGCATCTATTTTAAAAGAAGCTCTTATCTCTCCCAAACCCAACTTCTGTTGTTTTTAACCAACCACAGCTGGTTATATTGGCCTTTCATAAGCCTCAGAGCTCAAAAGATTCAGAGTTTAAATATGACCATCACTTTTAAGGGATAATTTTTAATTTACTGAAGAAATTACCTGGAGAAATAAATAAGGAGTTTTATTTAGAAAATTTTTGAGGGAGTTAAAGAGGCTAATGCACAGACCACAGCTGTTTGCAAATTAGGTTGAAGCTGATCAAAGCTTTGGCTGTAAGTCATTCTAAGAAAAATATAAGTTCATTGCAAAATGTTGTTAAAACAGATTAAGATTTCTTTACTCATTTAAACAGAATTTTATTTTATTATGACCATAAAAATGCTTAAGTTCAGAGCTCCAGAACCAAAGTGGGAACAAACATCAGCTCGGACACAACATATATGGGTCAGTCAAGACCTGGAGCGAATTCTGTCTCATTTTTCTCCGGACCAGAGACAGTCAGCTCATCTCTTCCCACCAAAAACCACCCGGCTGCTCAACAGCAGCAACAGCCCTGCCCTCCTGCAGCCCCAAACAGCACTGCCTGCACCATCCAACACACTCCTGTTTGAGGGAAACAAAGCAACGGGGCTGCTCTGTGCTTTTGAACCAGTTTGAAATCCAGCAGCTCCATCTGGGAATGCCACACGGCCCTCGAAGCTTTCCCAAGCCTTGCAGCACCGAGTCTTCAAGCCCGTCATCATCAGATAACTGGCTGAAGGGCAGTTAAGCTCCTTAAATGAGGCACAGGTCACTTCACACACTGAAAGGGTCAATTAGTAACTTCTGTTGCCACTTAATTGCTACAAGGAGCTCCAAGGAAAGCCAGTTTGCCTGCTGCTCCAGCGACCCTTTGCCTTTAACTACGGCTGAAACCATTCCCAACTGGATCAGTTACTGCAGGTCCTTTGTCATTCCACTCATCCATGATTTCTGCAGCCTGTGTGTTCCATATCCAAACGAGCACTTTTCTTCCAGGTGAGAAGGGCTCGGATTGCTCTGTACAGTACAGTGCCCAAATCTCACCAGCACACCCAAAAGCTCACTTTAAACACATTTTTCATGGGAAAAACAAACAAAAAAACCCCCAACCAAACCAACCAAAAATTATCACAAATCGCTGTCCAACACTCATTGCAAACTTAATACTTTTCCTGCTTTATTTTAGGCAGTTTCCTTGAGTCAGAGGGATTTTTTGAAACTTTTTTTTAAAAAGCACACACAGTTTTTGCTGTTCATTCATTCATTCATTCATGAAAGTACAACTCAGCTTGTGTTTGCACCTTACTAAGGCTTTGCAATTAAATGAGAGAAGGTGATCAGACTCGCCCTTCAAGCACTGAACACGAGGAGTCAGAGATTTCAGGAGCTTTGCTCCCTTTCCAGGGGCTGACACAGCTGAGGGCTGTGCTTAGCTATAGTTTTAACCCAACCATCTGCTGCTTTCACACAGCCCTGCCACAGCATTCCAGGTGATTTAGCACAGCACTTACAGGAGCAGTGTGGAACAGGAAAAACCCACTGGATAAAGCTCCAAGCAGAAATGTTGTGGGAGGATTCATAGTGAGAGCAGTAAATTAGTTTTTTAATTGTGGTGTTTGGAAGGATTTCATAAACTGTGAAAAATCTCAGACATCAAGTCTCTCTTTTTCAACATCTGAATAGAGAAACACCCCAAGAGTGCAGTGAAGGACCACCTCTCTGGTAAGGCTTTCAGAGTCAGAACCCAACCACTTTGCTGGTTTTATTGGCAGGACAAGTAGCAGCAGAGCAGGCCCTGCTTAAATCAAGCCTTTGATCTAGTCCATTGGTATTTTTTTGCAAGACCCTCTTGCACAGCTCCATCCTCACAGGTTAGCAGATCCCTGGATACAGAGAGGACCAGTTTAAGGAAGCCACATTCCTGAGGGGCCCCATGTCCCTATGAAACATCCTGATCAGTCTGAGTTCAAACTACTCAATCAAACCAATAAAATATCAATAAAAATCAATAAAACACCAGAAATTCTTCCTACTGTGAGAAATCTTGCAAATGAATATGACAGACGACAACAAGCAAAATCATATTTAATGCATTTGATTTTAAAGCAAAATTTATTAATCTAATGCTGCATGGATGTACATATTTATGCTCTTTCTCCCCATATCCTTAATTGCTACAAGTCCTAAACCAATTCAGCTTTCTACTACATGGAGATATATTTTTCCCTATTAGACAGGATGACTGAGCAGCAAAGCACAACTTTGGCAAAGGCAGGGGAAGAAACCAGATGCAATTCCCATCTCTCTGGCCTTGCCATACAACTTTGTCAGTAAAGCTTTCAAATGAAGCTAATGTTTTCTCCAGCAAAATTTGAGAAGTGCCCTACAGAGGTTCTGTGGAGAATGGTCATCCACTTTGGAGGAGAGAAAATGCTCTGTAAGAGTATCAGCAGTTTCCTAGGTGGGTACAACACTTTCCATTTATCACTGTTTTTACTAGCATTATTGGGAACACTAACTCTTCCTTTCTGAATTTTATCATGATTCACTTCCTGCTGCTCTCTTGATACATACAGGAAAAGAAAGAACATGGAATTGTACCATTTGGACACAAGAATGCAAGGAAATATTAAGGAAGGTAGCCCTTAGAAATACCTGAAATGGAAACAGTCTACACCAGGCTGTTTTGATCTTTGGATTTGAGTTAAATTCTCACTGCAAATAACTTTCATGCATCTTTAATGTGATATAGTTGAAGGCTGTCACATTGGACATTAAAGTACATCACACTGAAGTCTGCAAGACCTTCAATTAAGGCTAACCTAAAGGTTTCTCACCCTGAAATGTAGATACATTTCAATCTGATTTTAATAACAGTTAATCTTTTTCATCTATACCAGCTGCACGGCCATGAATAAATAAAGACAGGTTGGAATTTCGGCAGCTGAGAAAGACTGTGACAAGAATGAAAGTTGTCTTTTCCCCCTGTAGTGTGGAAGAGCATCACAACCAACAACCCTGACCACTGTCTGGGTTCTTGGGAGGCAGAGAGCCTGTAAAAACAGAAAGACAGAGGGGAACCTCCAAAACTGCTACAAATTATCAAGTGGAAAAAATTACATAGGTCAAAGAATAGGAAGGGAATATTCTGGCAGTAGTTTGGACAGGTTTTACTCAAAAGCACTTCAGAAAACAGTATTTGAGGGCACAACAAAACCAATGTGCTTATGCTTACACAGGCATCATTTTCTGTGGGCTCTCTGAATGCAGCAAGTAAAGCTCCTGTCTGTTATTGTTTGCTTTTCACAGCCTCCTGTACTCAAACCTGGCACAAAAGGATGCTCAGGAAAATAGCTGTTGAGTAATTTCAAGGCAGTATCAAACCCTTCCCAGCTATTCCAAAAGCACAGAGTGAGAGAGGACTCTGTGTCCTCTGATGCTTTTTGAGGAAGATGGAAAAATGACAATAAAGGCTTCAGTACCAAGGAATCAGCCTGTGAACACACCACTGCTGACCACTTAAACATCTCCTTACTGTTCCTCTCTCTTATGCTCACTGGCAGAAGTCTGCAATTTCCTCTAGCTGAGAAAAAAGGCAGAAAAGTGCCTGAAGACATTCTATATCCTTGTCCATGATGTCTTTTCTTGCTTATTTGAGGATATAACATCGACAACAAATAAAAATCATAAAGCAGAAGACAGCGTTCTCCTAAAAGCACTAAAGATTAAACCCACATTTAACATTTCTTCACTAACACCGGCAGTAATTAGATTTCCAAGAAGTAAAGGTACAAAAACTACCAATAGTGAATTTTCCCATGAGAAGAGCAGCTTGCAGGACAAGTACCAAAGGAAATTAATACCCAGATGAAGTCCTGATCCAACTGTTTACACAACTAAAATTTGCTTTACATTAACTGTACCAACACTATAGGCAGGGACCTCCTCAGGGACAAGGGACAAACCATGGCAAACAAGACAGAAAAAAATGGATGGTCCCTACCCCCATAAGAGGGTACAATCCCAGAACTGCTTCAGAAAGCTGTTAGTATTCCCAGCCATCCCAGACCTGGTGTTTCAAGGTGAACCAAAACCTGAGCTAATTTATCATAATATACCACTCTGCAGCAGTTTAGGGATTGATATCACAAGCCTATCAAAGTGGACACACCAAGGCACTTCAGAAAAACAGGACAGATTACAATGGCAGCAAACAACTTCAGTTATCTGACTTTTTAAACCAGCAGCACAACCTTGTCAAAAATTGAAGAGTAAGATGAACACAAGGACAGACAAGATAATATTAACTACTTTGACAGTCAAATGCCTCAAAATAGTAGTGTTAAAACCACTGAGCTTTTTGTAAGCCCATCTCATGGTGGTACCACAAAGAAGAGAGTCACAGCTTCTTAAAAACACAATTCCTAATGTGGGTGAGACTTTGTTCTTTAAGTCAGTGAGACATCCTCCTTTGAAGTAAAGCAAAAACAAACATAACCACAACAGCCTGAGGGCCAGAATCTAACCCCAAATCACTGAAATTTGCATTTCTCCCTGTGTACAGTGCACAGCATCAGACACGCCCAGTGGACATTCACTGTCCTCAGCTGTCTTCCATCCTGCTTGCCAAGTTTTTCAGGATAGTTGGCCAGGGAGCTCAGCTGGACTATTACCTGCATCATACTGCTGTTCTCCATTCATCTCCACAGCAGCCTGGTGGTTGTTTCGAGCAGCCAGAAGCAGGGGAGCCCAAGGCTGTCACTGTTGGGTGGTCATGAGTCGCCTCCCGCCGTCGATCCTACTGGGAGCCAGGACATTCAAGGAGGAATCCTGGAAAACACCTGAAAAGAACAACTGGTAAGAAAATCTTTATGTGATTTTAACTATTTTTAAGATAGAATCATAGAATGGTTTGGGTTGGAAGGGACCTTAAAGCCCATCTCATTCCAACCCCCTGCCATGGGCAGGGACACCTTCCACTAGACCAGGTTGGCTCAGAGCCCCATCCAGCCTGGCCTGGAGCACTTCCAGGGATGGGGCAGCCACTGGGCAACTTGTGCCAGTGCCTCACCATCCTCACATTTAAGAATTTCTTCCTCATACTCAATTTTCAAACCTACTCCTATGAGCTATTAAATCATGATTTCATTATGAATGGTAGAAACCGAGGAAGGAGAGGTCTAAAGTGAGCCCACTAGCTCAGTGCACTGGCAGTGAGTGCACTGCAAGTTTTCTTTCCTTACAAAATTCTCCATTAAAGCAAAGTTGTTTAGTAAATAAAAGCCTAGGTTACATGTTTATTTAATAACAACGCACTTTGACTGACAACTTTATATAAATCAATGAGATGAGGCATGAAGTGGCCCTAACCCCAAGATTATTAAGTTAAATTCCTGTTAAAAAAAAAGATAATTTTAAATAGCCTTTGCATTCTTGTTGAATGTCTAGGAAGCACCTGGTTTTTTTGTTTTAGTCAAGATACCAGAAATAATGTAGAGGACTAAAAATCAGCTTTAAAAAAAACCATAGGTGGCACTTCTGAGATAAACATGTTTTTAATAACTATGGTTTAAAAAAAGAAAGTCCTATACATTTGAAAAGCCTTTAATTTTGAGTTTTGTATAGCTATACTGTCTATGGAAACTCTGTGATAATCCTTAGAGGTGGCATCAGTCACACAAAAATAAACCAACTTGAACAGAATTAAATGTCTTACAGCAGTGCTCAGTCCTGTAGAAAGTTCTCAAGTACAACCAGAACTACAGCTGACTTCAAAAAATTTCATTACATGTGAAAATAAAATTTTTTTAGAGTAGTAAGAGTTATTATTAAGAGCTCCTATTGAATGGTAGCTTAGTGCCACAAAAATCTACTGTGTAGAAGATATTAATAAGTTTTATTCATTATAGCTCCAGGAATGTGTCTGGAAGGGAACTCAGCTGCCAGTTCCTGTGATATGCTTCTAACCTACTGCACTCCAGCTCAGAAAGACTGTGCTCAGCATGTAACTGCAAGGTCACAACTGAACTCCTCAATTCAGCTCAGCCTCTGTGGGAAAGTTATGAGAAATGAAGCCCAGGTACCACCCTCTCTCAGTCTCCAGTGGTTCCTTACACACTTCCTCCATGCTCTCAAGACAAAGCAGTGCAGGACAAGATAATGCAAGCACATGTTCCCAGCCTACCCTCTCTCAAGACTTTCCTCCTACAGACAGACCGAGTTTCCATTTTTCCACCTTTTATAAAGTAATGCTGGAAGATGATGTCACTGGCAACCTGCACGATGCTTGGCACACAGGGAAGAACCAACAAAATACTTTAGAATCATATAATCATTAATCAAAATACTCCTTGCTAATGCCCTATCCTAAGTGTATCAGCTGTCACAGTGCTAAGCCAAAACAAAGGCAGCGCTGTGAAAAATGCCAAGCAAAGCACGTAGTCCAACAGATCTGGGGATGTGCCACTGGTTTCTAACAGTGAAGCCCTGGCAAAGTACCCTCAGAATTAATTGCAATTAAGCTATTTTCAGTTCATGGGATTCAGCTCTCGATTAGTGTCTATAACTAAAGCAACATGAAAATATTTAAGACACCCCTTCCCCCCCAAAAAACCCCCCACCCCAAACTGTTGATTTAGAAGATGCCAAATACTGGCAGCTCCTGTTGAAGTTGATTGATATTCTGCCCAAGTCAAGTTGGGGAGTTATTCAGGATTTCATAAGCAGCTCTGGTGTTTTCTGTACACAAAATTGAGAGTACTTGTAATTAGCCCCCGCCAGGGCTGTGCCTACAGTCTGGCACCCCAAAGATTATCTTTTGATAAATCTCGAGGGAAGGGGAGCACAAGTGCTGCTGGAACAGAGCTGATTTGGAAATACTTTGGACTCTTCAGTCTCACTTCTGCATTTCAAATCTCCTTTCAGCACATGAAATATTCAGATGTTAGCAACTGGAGGCAGCATTAAAAACAGTTACAGTTCATTAAAGCCAGATGGCTCACTTGAATATGAAAAGAAATCAAACATAAGTTGGATGTTGAATTAAAGTAAATCAGCTGGTGTCTGAGGCTTAATATTATTTTAAAACAAAGGCACAGGAGACAACGGGGACAGGAGACACCCCTAAGGACTGGGAAGAAGCTACAGAAAGGATCAAGTTTTAGCGAATTCCTTCATGCCAGGCATCCAGTAAAATCTACTTTGGCCCCCTGTGTCTACTATAGAGAGCTTCACTCTGCCCAAGCAGGCAGGAAACCTGTTGCAGGTCTGCCAGGGCAGGGAAGGGGTTCCTCAGCACCTGAAAGCTGCAGCTCTGCTTCTGAACACTGAGATAAATCTACTGCTAAAGCAACAAGGAAGGTAAAGGTCCTTTTGTTTTTCTTGGACCATACCCTGGAGGTGGGAATAGAGGGTCTAACTGTCCTCCTGGTCCCTAAGCCCATTCACACATATACCTGTGCTTTTTCACTTCAAGGAAACACTAATTATGTGTTCCCTAGGAGGGGAGACGGCTCCCTGCACTTCATTCAAAGACTTTTTGTAACAAATCTTTTATTAGAGGTTTCACAGCTATGACACAGACAGTGCCCTGTTCAGCACCTCTTCTAATTAGGTCCAGTGTTTGCAGTGGAAATTCTTGTTGTCATTTCAAAGAAATCTATTCAGGACAAAAGCACCCCTCTACTACAGACTCCTGCCTGGAAAAAAAAAATTCAGGAAGAACAATGAGAAGTACAAAGCTGGTACAGATGAGCACCCAGCAGTAGCAGCAGCAACCCTTTCCCAGCACACACTTACCCAGTGACCCCTTCAGTGAATATTCCCAATGCCTCTTACTCAGGCACAAGCTCATCATAAAAGCTCTTCTGCAGTTAAGATCTAAAACTCTTATGACAAAATTAGCCAAGAGACTTTTCCTTCACAGAGAAGGGACTGTACCAACACTCCATCCCAGAGGGCCAAATCCTGCTGCTGCACTGACTGGGGCTCCAAACCACAGGGCAGAGATCTCCCCCAGCCTTATTCCTGATGCTGCCACATGTAACCTCAGCTACAACCTGCTGCCAGTCCCAGGTGCTCACCTGCCCTCTGCTTGTACTAGTACTGCAGAAATCAGCAATTTCCACAGCCTGCAAAAGACAACTTCCAGCTTATTTTTTAACCTTTTTCCTAACCTAACACACTGCAGTCAATCATGAATACAGGTCTCAGCTGCCCTTTTTGCTACAAGAAGGTGAGACAGTGGCTCCAGGGCAGAAGGGGGCACGTTCAAATCAAGATTTGTATGTGACTGGGCACTTGCAGGTCATGCACCTTATCAATGTACAAGCAGATCTAAGGTAGCTGAAATGCAGTTGCACAGGTCCTTTACCAGAGGAGAAAAGCCAGGTGGAGAACATCAGCCCTTTGGAAAACACATCTGCACCCTCTCAGAGGACAAAGAGACTCCACCCAGCCTGACTGAGACTCTGCCAACTTGTCACTGATGGAAGTAAAAAAATGGAAAGGACCTTTTGGGATGACAACTTAAGTTGAAGTATGCTAAATATCAGTAGAGCTTAGTAAAAAAAAAAAAATCTGTAGCACAACCAGAACTCAATAAACTACTCAGGTAGGAGCCAACTTAATTTTAGGTCTGACTTACAAGTTCATACTTGATTCCTCATAAATGTTTTTGTGTAATCCATTCCAGGTATACTGGTGAGTTTTGTATCACAGCAGTTGGGAGTACTCTTACTTAGTGTTTTCAGCACAAAACAAGTAAGATACAGTGCAAATTTCTCAATCAGAACCAAAATCAACAGTGCTAGAGAAAATTAACTTTCAAGCTATTCAGTGTGAGTTTCATTCACTCTTTTGTAGCAATGCACTCACAGTACAGAAACAGCCAAACCCCCACATTAGTCAGTACATTTCCTCAAACAGCCACATCCTTTTGGGGGAAAATGTCAGAGATTCTGGCTAAGCACTGCTGCCAACTCAGTGGAAGGATACAGCTGATTACTTGCTACAGCAAATCAGCAACCCCCTCCATCAGGGCACAAGAGCAGATATTTGCCTCCTTTGAAAAAAACCTCACCCTTGAAATCAGCACTGACAGAGCCAAAAGCAAACAAATATTCAGCGTTTGGTGTAAGAAATCTTTAGTATCTGTGATGGAACTGTTTCAGACTCACAGATCAGCAAGTGTCTGCGTGGTCACTCCTGCTACACTTGGAGCAGCAGCTCACCAAAGCTCCACAAAGCTGCAGGAGCTGTGAGACACCAACACAGGGGCGTGGAAGCCACCAAGGCTTTGCCCACCTGAGGATTTCTTAACTCCAGTCACACTGTGCAGGAGCAGGGTAGGCACAAATCCAGGCTCTGTCTGATCTGCCACATGGAGTACAACTCTCATTTCTCATGTTTTGCAATTCAACAACCACAGCAATGCTCCTCTTAGGGTCCACTAACTCTTCTTCCTCACCCACAGCACCAGAAGGCCAGTAGACAGCTGTCAAACATCACATCTGAATTATTTTCTTGGGAAGCAAAGTATTGTAGACACCTACATCTATGCCTTTCCCTCTTGCCCCAGCCCCATCATTCTCCCTCCTGCTGGGACCCTCAGTAGAGGTCCCACTTCTCCAAGAAAGGGTCTCCACACTCCTGTATTTCATGCAAGCTCCTTGTTCTCTAAGGTTTTTAGAGTGAAAATAGGGTTTAAGACCTTTCTTGTAATTTTCTCCTCTCTTATTTAGTCACTAACAGCTGGGAGCCTGGATAACACTTTAGATATTTTCTAACTTTCAGTTGCATAAACAAAGTAAGTATTTCACAAACCTTCCCAGTACCTGACCTTCCACAACCAAAAGACAAAGTGGAAGACTCACAATCTCCACTTTATGCTGGAATTTCAAGTTTTCAAGCCATTTTAATTGCTGTTCTGTGACAAGCAAAAATCAGTTTACAGTTACTTCAGCAGCAAAGAAAACTACCTGCCACAGAAGCCTTGGCTCAGCACTGTTAGCACATTCCAAATCTTCCCAAGACAGCCCTGCAAGGCCCAGAAAGCAGACTACAGATAGGCAAAATAAAGTTTGATGCTTCTATAACAAAGTAATAAAAATACTACCGATTTCATTAGTCACAGCTGCTGAAGGAATAATCCCATCCAGCGTGGAGAACAGAAACCTTTGGCTGACTTGCAGCTCTTTAAGGTATTATTTTTACACACATACATGAAACAGCCGGTCTGTAAAAAGGAGCTTGTTTGCTTGTTTCTCTAACGATTTACCAAAGATAAACAAATAATTGAATGACCTTTAATTGTAGGTAGGACCACCAGCATTTTCCTTAGGCTGTCTCGATGGCACACTGGGTGCTCCAAAACAAACACAAAACTTTCCTATATTAAAAAAAATAAATAACAGGGGCTACTGCATTCCCACATTTTTGCAGCTGCAAATCCAACTGTAAGCAAACCTGCTCTGAGTTTACCACATTCTGCTTGCCCCTCTAACCTATTTTATAGCCAAATCAGACAATTCTTTGCTCTTGTACGAGGCCACAGGACACTTGCCAGGTGACCAGCCCTTCTCCAGCAGCTCTGGCTGCAGACTTTGCCTCCGTGCTGTCTCAGGGCCACAGCAGTGACCAGCAACCAACCATCCTTCGCGAGGAATTTTTATTTTGACCAAAGTGCTCGAAATTTCTGAAGTTTCAACCCCTCTAATCTCTGTCTGCCAAGTCTCTTATTGTCAACTTATTTGGGCTTTGTCCTTGCAAGGGCAGAAATTGTGTTGGTCATAAGGCTTGACTCCTGCTCCTTGCAAAGGAAGCTTTCTTGAAGACATGGCACAGGATTCCTGCAATCCCTGTCATCTTTCTACCTGCCAAGAGCATGCCTGAGTTTTCTTATCTGAACAGCTTCTGTGTGGCCTCTGAGAACAGAACCCATTGAACATGAATATTACATATGTATATACATGCAAATATTATCACCAGAGTTGGATTAATTATTAAAACTTACTATATTTCTCTCACACCTGCACTGCAATCTCTGCTCACAGACCAGTACTCCTAACAGTTCCACCCTTCCAATTCCCTGCTGCTCCCATTAAATCTATTTTAGCAGAAGAGAACTCCAAGTTCATCCCTCCCATTGCGAGAACAACTCTGAGACTCCGCAAGAGAGCTGCATTTAAAGAACACACCTTCTGTTCTTACACTTCCAAAGAAATTCTCATAAAATGTAAAAGGAGCAAAGAATCTGCCATGGAGAATCCAGAACACTACCAACACCAGGAAGCCAGGCTTACAGAAAATTGTGTGGCTCTGGAGCACATTAACACCTTCTGAACGAAAGTAACTACAGGACTGCAAACATCTCTGCAAAGGATGTTAAACCAGCCTGCACCACTGCAGTCTAATGCAATAATACAGATACTATTTTTATTTCAAGGGTTTGATTAAAAAAAAAAGCAAGCCTGTATTTATGACAGTTTTCCTGGATTTACCCAGTGCCCACAAACAAGGTGGGCAGAACAATCCAGCCAGCAGGACAGGACAGGGTCCCACCACTGCCTGCAGCCAGTGCTTCACCAGAGAACTGGTGTCAGAGCTCCTCTGCTTTGAAAACGTGGAAATGTTGTCTGTGAACATGCATTTTTATTAGCATAAGAGTATTTACCAGAGAAAAGGATAATCTGTTTTGTCACAAAATGGGACCAATGCTCATACCTTTAACTCAACCTTCTACTCGAGCTACTTGTACAACATAGAAAAAACAACATATAATAATCTATTTAGCAAAAATCTGCCAATATAATCTGTGGTGTTTATCTTTTATGTTTAGGTTATGCCAATTTTTGCCAGTTTTCCACTCCCAACCCCTGTCTGAAGTCCAGTGGCTTCCAGGATTTGACTCACTGCCTCACATAACACACCTAAAACTGGGAAGCCTGGTTAATGAATCTTGAAACACTCAGGTCCAGCTCAACAAATTATGGGATCTTACTTTACAACCCTTGCTGTGCTACCCAGCTGGGAAAGCAATTTCCATGGGACTACAGGTTAAGTCCAGGTGAGAATGTAAAAGTCACAGCTCTGTTCCCACTAATTCAGAAGCCACTGGACAGCCAGAACATTCACTTGACAGGGGAACAACACACAACAGGGTGTCCCAAGAAGTTCCTTTGTGTTCATCACTGGTTGTAAATAGAATTTGTTAAGAAATGCTTCCTTTGAGTCTTCAACTTTTAGGGAAGTTTTGGGGAGTTTTGTCAGTCCTTAAGGTTTGGTTTTGTGTTTTAAATACAAAATCTCCAGCATTTTTCTGCTCTCTTCATCTATTTTCATGGCATGAAGAGTAAATGCACACTGGGGGTTATGGGCCAAATAAAGACACCAGACAGAACAGACTGCTCTGTTTTCATTGTTGATTTTTGTTATTTCATATCCTATTGTACAAATACAACTGCCTGAAGTTACAAGCTGGAAAAGATGAAGTAAAAAAAATGTGAAGTTCCTGCTGCTCCCCAGTCCCAGACAACCCCTTGGCAGCTTCTTATCCTCTGTAAAAGGACAAGCAGCATGAACAAGAAAATGTTCCACCAGGAAAATGTAGTATAATTTGTGGTGAGATAAAATAAGAGCACTCAGATGGAAAGAAACCGACTTCTACCTCTGGATCTTAATCCCTAGTGCATGTAAGTATTGAATCCCAAAGTCCATAATGAAGTGACATGGATGGCTGCCCATCAGGAAGCACCAGGCAAGAGTTAAACTGCAATGTGACAGCCATCAGGGATAGGAACCCTTTCAACTTCGTTTGAGAAGCCTTCTCAGCTTCCCTGGAGAAACTACATTACATAAATGGGTTTAGACTTTAAGTGAAATGACTTAACTTTTTGTCAGAGTCACCACTAGTCTTGTTCTGGCTTGAAATAAAAATGCAAGGAACCGACTCTGTTCAAGAGCCAACTCTGAGCCGATGCCAAGATCTGAGATCTGCAGCACAGAGCCCTAGAGAGCAACCTGGGGGGAGCTATGGGTGGCAAAGCACTCAACTATCAGCTCCCAAACAAAAAGAAAATCACGCCCTTTCCAGGGCATCAAGAAGAGCACCTGCATTGCTAAGTGGGAGAAGACAAAGTATCAATGGCTGAATATAATTAAGGATACAATTCAGCTATCCCCTAGTGAGAGTAAAATGTTTTAAATCAAGAAGTACATTCATTGCACATACATTTTAGGTAATTAACAGAGATACAAATTAATCCTGAGTGCCTGAAATGTAAGAATTACAGAAGAAACCTGAAAAAAATCACCTGTTAGAACACCAGATTTGGAAACTAATTTCAATGTATGAAGGATGTCAGGCCTACAGATAAAGTATGAAGGTCAATGAAGTTACAATAAATAGCTCCCTAATACTGCCATGAGGCTCAATTTATCCAAACAAGTCCTCGTTGAAGCCTCATATTCTGTACATATGTTATAGGAAAGTCTTTGAACAAAATCCGAGCAGGACACTCAACTTGGCTCAGCCCTCAGGTCACGTAAAGGGAAAGAATTTGCACTACCTTCCAAAACCTTCTTTGAAATTGAACTTCTGTTTCAGAGAACCTCCTAATGGATGTCACCACTGCAGACAACACAACAATTAAAGGAGATGTGGAGGGGGAAGGAAGCTATTTTGCAAATAAGACATTTTTTAAAAGTCCATCAGATAAAATGCTTTTTTCATGTCAAAGCACGCTCCTACTTCCTTTGTCATGTCATTGAAATGGCACACAATACAGAAAAGGTAATATATTACACTCATTTCTCAGAACAGCTCCTAAACCACAAGGTACACACAAAAAGGGCAACTCTCCCTTGAATGCCACCACAATCAGAGGACAAACTCGGATCCTGTCAGCCTGTGAGGGCTCACACGACCTCCAAACATTTGAGATCCACAAAAAAGCCCAACTTACCACTAAGAACTTTTATTCCCAACAAGTACACTCTCCACCTCACCAATATAGAAGTTTAAAGGTTAGGAGCTAAACCTATTTATTAATACATTGACCTCTAGTTCTAGATCTGATTTTCCTAGAGCAAGCAGGGACTGCAACACATCTCCAGCTCAGCTGGTACACTCTTCAGTGCACAGCACTTGTGAAATTATAAACAATCTCCTAGATTTGGGTTTAAAAATAGACTTGATGGTTTAACTTTTGGTTCCTATATTTAAAAAATTTGGCACTGATACTAGGGGACAACAAAGGGAATGGTATTTCATTCACACTTCTTTACATACATAGATCATCAGGCTTTCTTCCCTGAGCAGACCAACTAACCCATTAGTCAAACTGTCAGTGGCAGGCTAGAGTGAAAATAAAGATGAAAAATACTTTCTTATAAAGTTTGTAGTCTTGGTAGCATATAATTTCAATCTAAATAATTCAATCTTAAATAATTTCAATTAAAAAACTCCTTAATCATAGAAGCTGTGTTTGTTTTTATGCACGCTAATGATATTTGAACATAAGGTCTGCTCAGACAGATGCAACCACAAATCAAACTGCTGTTGCTGTCCAACAGACAGAAAACCTATTTTAACAAGCAGCGGCACTAAAAAACCCCCACAATGACTGCAAATAAAAGCTGCAGAAGCAAACAGAACACAGTTATCAAAAGCACTCATCACAACACATTGAGTTGGATCAAAACAGACTTGCAACTCACAATTTTCCTTAGGAAGAATTAATTTACTCCTGAGTGGCCAGCGCAGGTCACAGAACAGGAAACAAACCAGAGAAAGTTTGTGGCTGATGAGGTTGTCTTTGGAAAGCAAAACCCAGCATCATTTTCCCTAACAAGGACTCTGTGCTATAAAAGAAGTAAGACTCAACCTCCCAAATGGACTCAGGTGCTGGAGCTAATAACTTTGGAAAGTGATTAAGGGAAGGAAGACTCTAAAAGCTGTCAACCACACCCAACACTCACTGAACACCCTCTACAAAGCCACTTCATCATCAAGGCCATCAGCACCCAGGCCTTGCTTTCAGAAATAAGCACTTCTTCATTTCAGATGAAATCCAAATAAATGAGGCTACAAACTTCGAAGGGTCAGGACTCCAGGCCTGCCGTGCCATTTTCTTCACAAAGCCATGTTTCAGAGCACAGCACCGCCTCGGGACTTCTGTGCCTCAGGTTTTTATTTTCCTGGTTTAGTCTCGCTGTTTCATTACTGTGAAAGGCAAGTCTCATTCCCAGAGCAGCCCTGGAACGCTCCCAAGCTGCACTGCAGGCGGCAGGTGCCGGCACCATCAGGGCATCTGCAGCATCTCCCCACCCGCCCCTCGGAGCCAGCAGTGTCCATCCATCCCTCCTGCTCCACGGGGCAGGACAGGCGCATGTCACCCATGTCATGATGGGACCACACGAGGATCAACGTCGCAGGATGGAGCAGCGTTTGGAGCAGCGGAACACGCCGGGATCATCTCCCTCCGCTCACAGTTCAGCACAAGGAGAGCTCCCAGTGCCCTGCACTGTCAGCTTGGGGCCAAGGAGCAGTGAGGACACCCCCTTCCTCCTCCTTGCAGCTCTGCAAGCTGTGACTGACCTCACTAGCAGCACAGGACAGAAACACCAGGAGCACAGAAAATTAAACAGCAGCAGGTTTCAGTTCTTCCATAAAGGTATGTCCTCTTCTCCTTCCCCCAGTAGAACAGCATGCTACCTACATACCATCCAAATGTTAGTCCTCACCAGGACTACAGTCATTTCTCTCATGCAGGCACTCCCCATCTTAAAAGCGAAAACGTGACTGTGAATTATCACCTTAAAACTGAGGGGAAGCCCCAAACAGAACCATGATCCTACCCCTACCAGAACCATGATCCTGCATGGGCATCAATGGAGAATGTATCCCAAGGGCTGTGTCCCTTTGCTCAAGCCTCCAAATGTGAATATAAGAACTTCTAATTCCATTTTTATTAAATAAAATCACTTTCCATCTCAACTACTGAGAAAAAATTGTCACCTCGAGTCAGCAATCCTAGACGAGGCAAAATTCAACTTCCTGCAATGCATATTTAAAGACTCCTTACCAAAACAAGTGCTGAAGGCAAGTTTATCCTACATCTTAACCGCCACCACTTGTTCAAAAAAGAAGCCCTCAGCAGTTTGGGTTTGACTGTCAGATCCCCAACCTGCCTCATGTCTCCTGTGCACTCTTGAACAACTGCTGTGCTGTTACCACGAGATGCATTCTGACCTGAGCTGCTCCTTATCTTCCAAAGATAGTGTCGCTGATGAGGAAGTCTTGAGTATAATCACCTGGAACTAATCTAATCTAAGTTGGTTTAGAACTGATTTGACAAGATTCCCCAGCCCGGAGCAGGATCTATCACTGCCATGTGGTGATTTCCCTGCAGGTGCAGGAAAGCCCATGGTGGAACCAGGAGCAGGAGCAGCTCAGCAGTCTGGTGTGTGGCTGCACGAGCTGCTCAAGTGGTGTATCTGTCACACACTACTGGAGCTTTGGGGTGTAACAGCAAAAACGAGTGTATTTTCCCCAGTGGTGACAAATACAAGTTTACTGACACTGTTTAAATGCTAAAAGCAAAGCCAGTGATACTGAATAACTAGACAGAAACATCTGAATTATTTAGTAGACAGTGCAGAAGCACAAAACAAGCCAAAGCATGATCTGACCAAGAAAAGAACAAGGAAAAAAAAAACCCAACAGCTATTGGTTTTCTGTTGAAGAGAAGGAACAGCTGAGTGCAGGATTATGACAGCAGCCATGGCAGAGAGGGGGCTGTGACTGCATGGCCAGGGATGGTGACAAGCAGCACTGCTGCTTTTTGATTGCCAACTACTACATTGACTGAGCTGCAACAGGAGGCAACATCCCAAGACTTTTTTTCTTTTTTTTCTTTTGGACAATCTTCCTGAAACACTCCAAACCCCCTATGTCTTCCTTGGCCACTATCAGGGAAGAAGGAGAGTGGAAAAGGCAAATTTCAACCACTCCTTTTAATAATCCTACAGAGAAAATCCTGACCAACTGATCACGGCTAACATTTCCTCAAAGGGAACATTTCTTCCTCATTTAACTTACAAAACTCTGTCTCCTGCAAATGACATTTTATTTATAGCAGTGGTATTTGCTGTATAACTGATTGGGGAAGGCTGTAAATGAGCATCATTGCATATATATGGAAAACAATGATAAAGCAGTCATCAAAAAGCTACAGAACATTTAAATATTCAAATAAGGCAATCTGCATAACCCCCACCTGAATTTTAATTTTGCAGAACTTATTTCATAGCTTTGTGCTGCAGATGATCTCTGCAAGCTACTTCTTTTCCACAGAAAAATGGCATCTTTCACTTTGAGAAGTGTCCACCCCAAGTGATATTAATTTTAATTCTTGGAGTGAAGGTAAAGGAGGCTTTGCCATAGGAGGACATGTTATTTTTAAAAGGTCTAAGTGCTCAAGGCAAGAAGGCAAAGGTGAAGATGCTGATGAGCCACAATAAGGTTGCAATGGCAGTGAACTGCATCGAGGCTCCTCAGCAGTCAAGCAAAACTAGGTTATAACTTGTAGCTCTCTAAAATGTGAGCTATCAAAATGGGAAGGAGAGGAAAACAGTGCTGCAGAGGAAAGGAAGGCAGACATGACAGCAAATCAGCCTTGATATTGAAGCAAGGATTTCCAAGGGAAAAAGAGGACAAACCTGTGGGGGAGCCCACAAGGAACAGGCTTGTACCAAGCAGGTAAAACAGATGTATTCACAAACTGGAAGGCTAAATGAAAGCCTGTGAACCTGCCCACATGGCAGCCCCGGAGCTGGGATGTTTCAGCTAAAAACCAAAAACAAAGCCAAACACAATGCTCTTGCAGAGCAACACAGTGCTGAAGTCACAACATGCAAGACCATAACGTTTGCACTTCATATAGTGGAAACACAATGGGCAAGGGAGATCAGGAGCTTTTCTTGTTCAGATCTTACTCTGAAAGCTTGAACAAGGCAGATTCTAAACAGTTTCTCTTTACAGACCATGGGCTTTTAAATACTATCCTCCACAGGTGCTCACTTAGTGGTACTTGTTACTTTTTCAACATTTTTACTGGGAGACTCACTACTGCTTTAAACACAGCATCCTTAGTGCTGCTGGGATTCACAAGTGAAAACATCAGAATATTCCTCAGACAACAAGATGACTTTTAGCACCACTCAATTCCCTGACCGCAGACACATTATATCATACATATTTAAAGAAGTATCATGCCTGAAAAAACTTAAATTTGGTAAGAAAAGCCTCAAGAAGGAAAGGGTGTTAGGCTCTTTCCCATGGTACATGCAAAGCTGGGGAGAGGGGGAGCCAGAGAACAAAGAGGGAAAACGGGGGATCAGTAAAAACAATCACTGCAATGTTGCCCTAAGGAGAAACTAAGGGCAAAAGAAAGAATAAACACCTAGAAAATATCCAGTTGCTTCAGAAACAACATTTTCTTTTACAAACATGAACTAGTTGGTCCAGAGATTTCCATGAAGAAGTTGGAGACCAAGCACATCAAATGCTTTAGCAGAAGACTTGGTCATTTATTTCACTGACCTACACCACAGCGGTGTAGCAAATCTCTTTTGCATTTAAAATTCCTGCCCTTAAAGTCCCAATTACTGACACTTCAGGGATAAAGTGAATACTTTCTAAATCTAAAGGATGTAGGGGGGGTGGAAATCAAATAAAAGTTGCTTATACAGGTCTCATTCTGTCAAACTCTTTTCAAAAACCAAGATCTAACAGAAACTCCTGCTCTTCCTCATACAGTAGCTACCCCAGGTCAACATAGCATTACAAGCTTTTCTTCCCTTCAGCCCAACAAATCCACCGCACCGTCCTCTGTGATGTGAGAAAAGGCTCCAAGAACAGTGTCCCAAAGAGCTTATTCATTTTCTGCATCCATGAACTCTACAGCATTCATTGCTGCAATAAACACTGTAAATATTTCTCACAGCCTCCTAAATTGCCAGCTTTCAATGATTTTTACTGTTTTATTTTTAACTTTCCACACTGTGTCTTCACTACGTGATGGCACAAAACCCCACAAATGCTGCTACCAAGATTATTGCATTATTTAAATAACAACCAAGTTAAATTTCATTGACGTTAATTACAAGTTGGTTCATTAGAATGTCAGTTACTGTGATAAAACTCAGTTACTGTGAAATAAAAAAAAACCCTACTGCCTGTTTCTAGCCTAGATTGGTTGCATGCATCGTGGCTTTATGCTCGCTCAGGGCAAGGCACGAGGCTGGGGACGTGCCCAGTGCCATTCATGCCTTCAGCTCTCAAGCACTCAACAAGGACGGCTTCTGAAGAGGAGAAAGGGGGAAAGAGCAGGAGAGGGAGTTTGCCTCCTAGAAACCAGCACGAGGGAGAAAAACGGAGCAAACGTACATTTTTTTAGAGCTGTCTTTTTCCCCTCCTAAATTTTATTTCAGTCCAGTACTCGCGGACAGTTCAGATTTGTGGTGTGTTGAGGGAAGTGAAAACGCGGAGCTGTCTCACATTTCCAGTTCAAACCACCCCGACACAAACAGGGGGCCTGGTGTAATTGCTTTGTTCACCTCCATGCCTGGATTCAGAGAAGAAACGGTGGAAATCACACTGACCCTGGGTCTGCACCACAGAAAATCTTCCATAAACAAGTGAGCAACAACGCAGAGAGCAAAAACCAAAGCGCTAACAGTTAATGTCCAAACAAGCTCCTGCCTCAACATGTGTTATGAAAACCTTTGATGTTTAAGAGAAAGAGGAGGAACCTTGAAGAAAAGGTCAGGCTTTTCTTGAGAATAACAGCTCCTCAGGGCTCAGCCTCAGCATGGAACAAGGAAACCTATCTCAAAACATTTGTTTCTAGACTTCACCACTTAGATGTTTTAAAAAGACTTGTGAGCATTCTTTACGACTTGGCTGTAGTTCCACTCATAACCAAAATAAGGCTGCACTACTCCCAAGAAGGCAGTTCCACACCCACTCATTCATCCCTATCTCACACTAAACTTTCCACTGGAACAAACTCATGCACTAAAACCAGAGAGGAGACTGTGCCCAGGCTAAAACTCCCTTTATTTATAAGATTTATAAACAACTACTACCCCCTTCATCTTCCCCATCAGGTGCAGCACTCAATTGTAGCAGCAAAGATGAATGAAACTTCATTACTTCAGTTATTTATAGCCCTGTCAGTGTCCCATCATCCTGGCTGTCACACAGTGTGCTTTGATCTGTGATCTGTTGGGGCAGCGACACCCGTTCTGCACAGTACAGTACAACAGAGCAACAGCTCCATTCTGACGGAGCCACAAGGAACATTTAAGCACAGACCAGAAACTACAGAGCTCAGAGTAACAAAATGTTTACTTTGTACATTCACGTGAACTCCCGAAACTCCTCAAGCTGGTGTCAACTGGCAGCACTGCCTGACACAGCTGCACATCACTCAGTGACCACGTTTTTGCCGAGAGGGATGTGCAGCAGAGGCTTAACCATGAGCTTGTTGTGCAGCCACCAAGCAGTGCAGCAGACTGGCAGTGTTCTGGGGCACCCACATTTTGTACATCTCCCCCTGCATCATCAGGAGAAGCCATGGGAAGACAGCACACACTCTGCCAACTAATCTGACTTAGGAGCTATACAGCTGCTTCCAGTAAGTTTTGAAGTGCAAAGCAGGAGATTGGATCATACTTTCAGGCTACCTGCGCTTCCAGCAACACCTGATTTCTTTAAGCAGCAGTCACAAATAACGTTTAGGAAGCCTTGAAGGCCTCTTTCCCCTTCTAGCTGTTTGCTGTCAATGCTTTCCACCTGCCAGAATGCATGTTGAGCAACTGCTCTGGGCTGTTCCACACACTCACTCCAGAGGTGCACGTTTGTGCCGTGACCTGAAGAGAACAACAGTGCTCTTACAGCTTGAGGAGATCCACACACCACAGCCCTCAAAAGAACCAATTCACAGCCTGCATGAGGGAAGTCAGCCTTGCTAAATAAGTTAAATGTTGATATTTAACAAGCTCCACATATTCACTCATTGGATGGTTACACACACAAAGTGTGACCCGTTGTAGCTAAATTACATTTTAGTTACTGTAAGGATAAAATTCCACTGTACACTTTAACTTTTTTAATCTAAGAACTTGTGGAACTAAGACACATCCATTTATGGAATGAGTCTCCTTAAAGCTGGTTCTGACAGAATCATTATGCACAGATTGTGTGAAATAACAAAGAACAGCCATTCAGAGGTTCACTAAGTTGTATCATTAAGCCATTTAACTATGTATTAGGTAAGTTGTCCTCCACAGGCTAAAAATAATAATAACAAAACCCCACCTTCTATGAATTAGGAAAAGAGCCACGGGAAACACAAGCATTCATACAGTGACCAACAAAAAATAAAATGGGAAGTTCTATACAGATGGTGGTTACCTCTGCTTCCCTGATGCCAGCAGTACTGCCCAGGCCTTGAAGGGGTCCTGTCTATGTGCATTCACAGGTACTTGACTAATTGCTCCTGACCAGTTTCCCATTCAGTTCTGAACACAAGATGACATCACCTATGCTGATATTTAAAGTACACAATATTCAGGCACGTTATTTAAAGGAACTTAACCAGCACAAAGAACATGGTTTGCACATCATTACATGGACTCTTTCCACATTACAATCTTGGGAAGAAACCCCTCTATCTAGTTGTTTGGGTGACCAGAAGATGCAGGTTTCCCAGTTAAGCTCCAGCATGACTCTCCATGGGCATCCTTTATCAGTTAAGGGAAGGCAGGGCATGTGGTGAGCTTCATCGGTTTAGTTTGCTGAGGAAGTCAACAGGCAGACTAACAGTTAATAAAATAAGCATCTATTATTGCACTAACACTGAACTTGTATACTTTAGGGAAGACTGAAGCTATTTTACTCCATAGCAGCTGTGTTTACACTATAGCACAGTCTGGTACCTCTGAAACTCAAGTGAACTTACATCCGACAGTAACTGTGCTGGTTCCAAGGGAAAAAAACCTGTTAAGAGAGAAACATACTTTGGCTTCTTGTGTCAAATGAAAATCTTTACTTTAGCAGCTGCTTTTAAAGATATCACAACTCTATTTACCATAGACCAGGAATACAAATTGAAACCCAAACATATTGAAAACAGTTGTTTCATTCATACATTTCCATATGTTTCATTTATTGATATATGAAAATTCATCTGTGCTCACCAGATCAAACTTTTCCCTTCTCCTCCAGCAAGGTACACAAATACATTTTAATCAATATGAAAGCCAGTTTACAGTTTAGACTCTGAGCTGCTGACAGTGACTCCATCAGTCACTGTCAAGAACAGAGTGCCTGTTCTCTAGCTTTCTTCAGATGAAAAAAATTATGCACATTGTCAAGATAATTCAGTGTTACTTTTTAATGACTGAGGCTCAGTGGATATCTTCCCTTCTCTTAGCACCTGCTGAACAGAATGGGAAATGACACTTTATCTAGAACTACCAAAAGTTTTGGACGTTTATTCTGCACGACGCAGTCAGCTGGACCAGATCTGGGAAGCTCACTACTCAAAAAAGGATCTATCTACTTGCTTTTACCTGAAAGCCACAGTTTATGTTACAGTGATGATGCCAGATCCATCACAAGAGCACCACCACAGAGCTAAGTCCTCAGGTGGGGAATGTCATCAGCCTTCAGGCATCATCTGTGACCCTTCTGCTCTGGCTAAGCAGAAACACCACTTGGTAAATGACAGCCCTGGCACAGACACACTCACCAGTGCTCTGAACCTACTCTTGGTTCCTGGCACAAACAGCACCAGTTGTTCAACTTCAGAAAGTGGACCCTTCTTCAGCCTGGCAATTTCTCTCCTTGCTCAGGATAGTATAATGCCACTTTGCAGGGTTTACTTAATATTCCTTTTGGGGCAATTGCTCTTTAATTTTAATTGAGGCTTACTCAATTTGCCTTTGGTTTATGGTGCTAGATCTGTTTTGGACTGGTGAACACAGATGATTTCTCCTGAGCTTAGAGTAACAGAGGCAGAACAGATTTAAAGAGCAGTAAATTCTAGATTTAGAGGTGTCCTACTGCCCAGCACATCAGGACAGACTGCTGCCTCTAGAGTGCAGCAAGAGCATGGCTGTGTGGTGGATGCAGCCAAGCTCTAGAAATGGGAATGTGACAGTCCAGCTTTCCTGCAGGGTGCTGCATCCCCAGCACCCTTCTCTAAAAGCAAGGCAATGAACCCCACAGGGTATCTACCAGTCAGTTTGTCTCCTTTGTCATGGCTTTCTTCTAACCCAGAAGACAAATAACACCAATTAGAAAGGTCTGAGAGAAAGTGCTGCATGGAAATACAGAGGGATGCAATCCTACTTCCCAAGCAGGGGAAAACACAGTGAGAAAAATGAGGAAATCTGGAATTTAGAGCTGGCTTTTTTCTCAGGCTGGCTGTTTCCACTGCCTGCAGGTATGTAGGTGAGGCTGATCAAAAAAGCTTTCCCAAAAGGCCACTGCCTTCCTAGGAGGCAGCTGGGGATTAAAGAAGCTAAAGCCAAATATTGCTCAGCAGCTGAAGCTAAAGTTCAGAGCCACTCTTAATTTTCCTGCTCTCCTTGCTCCAGAGCCACATTCACTATTGCTACCACAAACACAAAGCCCAGTAAGTGGTGGCAATGCCACTGGTCAAACACCATCGACACCTGAGTGTGAGCGGCTTCCACTGCACTGATCCGCGAGCCAGAGATGCTGAAGAGCAGCCAGGTGGTGACATCCAGCACTGCCACAGAACTGCTCAGGCAACACAGAATCTTCACATTCTTTTAACCAAAATTACTAAAAGCATAATGAATTCTGGTTTTAATTGTCACTGGACACAGACAACTCAGATCAGCTCAGCAACACTGCGCGATGCTGGGCACGCTCTCGATTTGAGCACATTTTCTTATAATGCAAAACCCCAAGTTAATTTTTTCATAGCTGATGCATTTACAGTAAGTTAAGACAGAGAGATCACATCATAAACATCTATTACCAAGAATTCATAACGACCCAAAAGGCACATAAATGACAGGGCCTTTTAGAAACATCCTCTCGATCTTAAATAGATGCCTCTCAAAACAACTCCCGCGATTCTTTTACAGTGATTCTTAGTCATCACTGTAGCACAGCCTATAGTGCTTTGCTATAAAGAGATTGTGGGCAGAGGACACTCAAAATTAAGTTTCCACAATTTACAGCAGCACTGATGTTAAAGACAATAAATGCAACAGGAATAAATAAAGTAGGAGTTAAGTTAAATGCCATGAGGGCTTATTAATTTATAATGTAACCAAATTAATCCACTATCAGTATCTAAAGAAAAACTACTGAAATCAAAAGCTCTTGGGGAGTTGTTAAGAGGAAATGAGAAATTGGTTTACTCTTCACTGCCACTTCACTGTTTTAGCAATATGGGAATCCAGGCTCCCATTCCAGATCTTCTGTTTTAAACAGTAAAGCTGAAAATAACCTCCTACTTTACCAGCATGTGCTTTTTCTTCTCTGATGCACAAAGCTAAAGACTTAGTATGGGAGTGCTGTCTGCAGACAGCACAACAACATCTGGCAGCTTTCCGAGCATCCTGCTTGAAGTGACTCGTTACACTGCAAACTGCAAAAGTCAAACTGTCTGAGGCAGAGCTGGGGGATGCCCCAGGTACGATCCCAGTCTTCACATCAGAGTTCTGCCTACTAGAGATCCAGACTATTATTGCAAATTGCTGAACCACTGTATCAGGTGTCCCAAGAGAGGACAGGTACCTACTGCTGGTTTGTGTTGTACTTGTACTTCACAACAGGTTCTGCTTGTAACACAAATGGAAACGGAGAATTCAGCTCGGGTGTGCCAGGGCACATGGGACTTCTGCAACAACACCTCAAGTGATGCTGCTGTATAAACACTACTGTAATTCACAGTACCAACCTTTTACTAAAAAAGGGCAGTCTTGCAAAGAGACAATGACAAAGGTCATTTTTAAAAAGGGAAAGCTAATAGAGATTAAAGTAATTTCAAAAGCATCTCCACATAGAGAGCAGACCCCCACAACCAAAGTTAATCCATAGAGGTCACATCGTCCACAGAGTGAATGAGACACTGCAAGAGAAGCCCAGCAGCATGACATCATGGTGATGTAATTTCACACAGGAAATCAAAATTTAATCAAACTTGGAGGAATTGCAGATCTTGGGCTGGTCAAAGCAATCAGATTTCAGCACAGCTTAAAGCATGTGGAACCTGTCAGCACATCTGAGAAATCCCACTGTAATTATTCATACCACACCTTCCTTATTCAAAATTTCTACATGACCTCCAGAGAGCACTTACTCCAACAGCAAGGTCTGATTGCCATCTCAGTTATTCAAATGTATTAAATGATAAACCTTAAAATGTTTACTAAATTATTAAAACATATTTATCAGCAGCTTTGCCTTAGATATCAATTAATCAAGACCTATTATCTAGCTTTTCACCTGCTTAGTGAAATACTTTTCAACTTTATACACATATGTATTGACAATATCAGAGAAATAGATAATACAAATTTAGGAGGAGAACTAGACACCATCAGAAAAACAGGAAAACTCGTGGTTAGGAAGAAACTCTAATCAAGTAAAGGGAAGACAGAAATTTTGCACAGCATACAAGTTTCTGCACACTAATAATCAGTCACGGTCAGGCAGCTGAAAAGGCCACCTGACACATTTATGTGGAGAGAGCTGGATGGCTCAAGGGATTTGCAAGACATTAAAGCTCACCTGGGAACTGGTCCACAGTTTGATCAGCACAAGTATCGTGCATGTACACTTAAGGCAGGTTAAGAATGCTCCCTGCTGCTGCAGCTGAACTGCACTGTAAGCAAGGGTGAGCAGAGATAAGGTGCAAGAGGAAACCTGCTACTAAACCAGTTTTGATAGAGAGAGAGAGAGAGAGAGAGAGAAAACACTGCATGTGAAGGAGCTCCAGGCTGGCAGCGTGATGGCAGCTCGAGCTGGAAGGTCAAAAGCCACTGATGTGATGTCTGTACAAGAGCTCAATATGAAGCAAGGCAGGTACCACGGGGCAGGAACAACAGCCCGCCTGTGCTCCCAGCATTCCTCATCCTGGCCAGGAACAGGCTGAACTGACAGGAATAAAACTCCCTTCTGCTGTAACCAGAAGAGATAAATAGGTTTGCTGCCGTTACATACACAGAGCAATGACTGAAAAGCCATGACAGCCAAAATCAGGAATTTTTCTTAATGTTTTCCTTTTTTTTCAGTCTCTCAAGGAAAAGATTGTTATGAAAGGTCTTCGAGCAACAAAGAGCAGGCAGGTAACTAAAATGGATCATTACATTTTGTGTATTACATGCATATTAAACCATGGCCACTCCACTCCAGGCTTTCTCACTCTGGCAGCCTATTATTTCTGGGACATACTGTTATCTCTAGTCCTTCCATGCACTGCTACCTCCCCTTCCTCTGATCAAGATTCAAACTCTTTCTTCCAGGCACTGTAGGCACTGTAACACTCTTCATCTTTTGCCCAAAAGCAGACTGATAGCATGAATGAGCAAACACGAACTCTACTTTCCTCATGTCACTTCGCATAATTTTTAAGGGTTCCCTGTGTTTGGGTAGATACAATCTGGTTTCTATTCTAACACAATATTCCATTTCACTTTTTAAAGCCTGATAGGCAACCCACAAAAACCCAGAAGGCACATTACACCTTTTATCTGCTGCAACTCTAGACTAATGTTACTGCAAACCTTGCATTATTTTCATGACAGGACAAATGGTTTCAGCCTTTTTATTTATTTAAAGTCTGCAAAGGCTTTGCCATTCTGCAGGTGAGATGGTGTTAAGAGGAGATAGAGGTAAATCAGCAAAGGCTTGATTTTCCAATGTTAAATTTTATCTATCTAGCAAGATTATAGTGTCTATGTTGATGAGATGAGTTTTAGTCTAAGCTCACTCTGCTTTACAAATAACAGTTAAATAGATAACGGAAAATTAGCAGAAAACATTAGTTATGACTGCAGCTTCCTACAGAGGACTGTCAAAAGTATCTTTTTAGGCTTAAAACAATTTATAAAACTGATTATTGTGATAAAATCAGGTTAAGGAGCAGCAACACATGAAGCCTTGCTGACTGATGGAAGACAACAATACAGAGAAGTTTAAATAAAGTTCAAGTTAAAATAATCCTGCTAGAAGCTCTTAGGTTACACTTGATTGGTTATTGAAGGGCACAGGATAACAAGTCATAAGGATCAACTTTGTATTAGCATATTTGCAGCAGAGTTAAGGCTATGCCTCTGCAGTGTATAATTTATGTTTTTTAAATTTTCCAAATCACACGTCATCCTTCCTCAAGTTCACTTTCCACTGAATAACTTCCACTTGCTTCCCTGAAGCAAACATTAGACAGCAGAGAAAGAGAAATATCAGCTATGATTGGGGACTCTGCATAACTTCATATTGGTAGTGTTGGAAATCATTTAGTCTGTTGGCAGGGAAAATTGTTTATGACCAAGTCAGTAAAGGGAACCATCTCAAATGTGCATCTACAGCCTGCAAACACATATGTGCATGTCTTGTTACAGAGAGAACCCAAGGAGCAAGAGAACAACACAAAACAACTGCTGAAAGCAAGTGCTGGCAGAAGAGCATCCCCAGCACTGCAGTGGCAATAATAATCAGGCTTCAGAGTTAACAACTCACTGTCACAACTGAGAAGACAAACATGTAAGAAAGGTGTGACAGTGTTGGTGAGTTAAGTTTTATTATAAAAATAATAAACCAATAATAAGACCCAACTCTTACGAAAGTGGGAATGGTGAAAATGGCAAATTCCTATTGTTGGGGAACTGAGAGTCACCTGTGGGCATGTATGACTGCCTTGTATTCAATCTGTTCTGTAGGTCATCCTCTACACTCTGGCACCTACAGCAGGTGACAACTGTTGAGCCTTGTAACTTTTTGTATAAGGAAGCATCAGAAACATCTAGAATATATTTGTACAATATGACAGTACACTATAGCAACTATTACAATAATTCCCAAAGATTTTCAACATTTGGATGACATGAGACTTTCTAAAAGCTTGGGGAAAGTATTTTTAAAAGTCTCTACCTTTCCTTTGATGTGGTTTTCTACTAATACTCAAACTTCTCCCTAAGATATTTCATGAAATGCATTAAAGTCACTGTTACAGTCTCCAAGTCCCAAACATCTGCACTGCAGTTCCACCATTAATTCAGTCCATCCCAAAAGTGGGTTTAGCCACCATAAAGACCTTCCCCCCCAATCCCAGCTCCATTCCCAGCAACACCATCCCACTGCCAACAGCTAATTACCAAACCCATCACAGATGAGGTTCCTCAAAGGACCACAGCCACTTAAAGGCATTTAAAAGCTGCTGTGAAACTTTCAATGCAAGACATGTTTGGGAAAGGCCGGTTTCAAATTGAAGCCCAGGACTTCTGTCTGACACAGCTGCCAGGAAACGTGTCCTCGGGGAAGGATCAGAGTCACACAGTGTCTCAATTCATTCAAAAATACTACCAGCATGTCTAGGTTCCTCCATTTCTATCTCACAGAACATCAGGAGAAAACAAACAAACTCATCTCTTGCAGGAACGGGTTTTCCAGTGACTTTCTCTGAAAGGATTGTGCCTTTTTTATAGATTCAAAAATGCAAATGCACTGGTTGCAACCTGATTTCAGGAACCTGTTCATCTGAGCAGTGTGATTACACACTTGCTCTCTCTGGCTGAAAAGCACAGCTGCTTTTAGTGTCTGATTGCGTATCTTTTAATTATTAGTTTTATCAAAGGAGCTAAACTGATGGCACAAGCTATTTTTACAAAAGGAGACAAACAGGACATAAGGTACACCAGGTAAAAGATGAATCGAGGAAAGGATGTTTTTTGACTAAGAAACCTCATTACAAACTTACATTGCTTGTTTTTTCCTTACATGAAGTTTACTCAACACAAGGATCAATTTTGCTATAAACTTTGAACACAATATTTAAGCAGAGAACAAGATATGCATATCAACTGCTGCAAGAAATGGATACTTTCTTTAGCATAGTTCAAAATATTTCCTTCACAGAGAAATTTTTTGCACAAAATAATTCATGAAATAATGGTACTAATATTTTATCAAGCTATCAGTCTAAAGTATTAAATAATCCAAGGAAATTGTAATACTTAACTCCAGAGTACCGGGAAGGAGATGAGTTTTTGAATGGTATTAAGGGCATGAGATAAGAGCATTCAAAAACACATTCTGAAACCTCTTGACTGTGAAGTTCATGTTCAATCTTGATCTTTATACTCATCTTCATTTTTCTTTTGCCGGCTCCCTCCCACCTTTCTTTCCTCACAGCTTCTCCCTCTCCATCAAATCAGACATCATCCATGCTTGTGAAACCAAACCCCCTGCAGTTCCTGTAGGAACGAGGGCCGAAAGAGGGACAGCCTGTCAACTTCCATTGCTCCTGTACCCCTACAGGTGCTCATTTCCAACCCAGCTGCGGGAGCGGGTCAGCCTGGGCAAGTACTGCTTCACCCTGCTAGACACAATCAGAATATTTCTACCATAAAAGCCAGTCCCGATAAGGAAATGTCTCTAACTCCTGCCAGGGAATGCTTCACTACCAAGAAGATCGCTGGTCTAACCCAACTGTCGTCATTAGCATAAGACTAAGCCGCTAATTAGCAGAGCAGAGCAGTTGTGTATTTACTACAACACCGCATTAGCACTTAGCACAAAGCTCTGAAGAGGTTTTTCAAGTTCCCAGACTAATGTGGACCTCAGGCCGTACGTCCTATCAAAGGTTTAGGCTTCAATGAGAGTTGGACTCCAAATGCTTTGAGAATCCAAACCTAAACTACTGAACTTCGGGAATCAACCGCTGGATTAGATGGAACAGGAAAGAACAAGCTGTCCCTGCGCTGCCTTTGGTTTCTCCTGCTGACTGAAGCACTCGGTCTGACAGGACAACTGCCATTAGCGTGAGAAAAAAGGAGAAGCAGCACTCATTTTCAGCCCCCTTTTTTTTTTTTAAGAAAGATTAGCAAGCAGTGAAGGAAAACTCTCCACCAAGCTGCCTTAAGTGGAATGCTTGTGTGAAATCACACTGCCAGTTACAGACGTCATCCTTTCTGCATCCTCTCAAAAGTGTTTCCCCTAGGAAACTAAATCAATAATCTTAAGCAATAGCAACTGCACACACAAAGCAGACTGCTTTAAGTATAACACGAAAAAGCACTGTTCATGTTGTTTTTAGGATTATGTGTTTTAATTACACCCCTTCACCCTCCTTCTTGCTTTGTAATTGAATTTTCTTTTATCTTTAGAAGGCTAACTTTATTCATAAGAGGCTGTGGATGGCAGAGTTCAATCCTTTCACTGTAGAGTCCTGAGGTCTCCCACTGCTTTCCGAGATTTCATTCACATTTTGTTTTTAAAAGGGTTCCAGTTCAGATTAGCAAATGTGTTTTTAATGGAAATAAATGCATATCTAAAGGAGGGGCACTGTAAGGATAACAAAAAAAAAAAAAAATTCCTTTTTTATCTGAAGGGAACCTAGAAATATCAATGTCCAAAGCTCCATCACAAAGGGCTTAGAAGAAGTCTGTTCAACCAGTAGGTATTTACAGGACACACACTATTCTATTTGAAATTACTGATCTGGGTACCATAACATGTTTTTTTGTTCTACCTCTGAGATCCAACAAGTCTCACAAAGACAAGCTGGCTTCAATACACTGCCATTGTGTCAGCAATGCACTCTTCCTGACTGTCTGATGCCCTGACACTTCACTTCTCCTATGTGAAAAGAAAATCCTTTTCCAGCTATCATTACTGACTGAGCAGAACTTGGCCACTATTTCAGTTCCACTGCCAGCACATCTCAATATTATGTCCAAGCAGAAATAACAAGAGGCTGAAAGCACAGAAATATAGTTACTTTTCACCTTACAGACTGAATTACTTCATACACTTCAGGTACTAAAGCAGTAACCAAGCCTTTCAAGTGAAGTAAGCGAAATTTCATAACAGGCTGAGAAAACATTTCTGAGTAACAAGGCTTTAAATGTGGCATTTTAAGTCTAGAAAACTGAGAAAAACATACACACTAGGCTGGCCTTAATGCCAGTATAGGTCTTACTGGATAGATTAATTCCGAGAGACTTCAGGCATCAACACAAATAATCTTCATAAGTCCCCGCATGTGATCTTGGAACATCTTCAACCAAATGTGATCCTCAAACCTTCTGACGGGGAGCCAAAGTCACCTATTTTCACTGTAGCTCACGAGCTGTCTCTGCATTATCCACTGAAATGCTGTTTTAACCTGCTAAAGCTCCCTTTGAATCACTGCTAAGACTCTACCTCTCTTTGCATGTAGAAACTGTGGTGGCAAAACACAGCCCTCCCCTGCATCTTCTCCTAAATGGAATTACAGTATTATGAGTGGTGCTAAATCATGGCATTCCCTCTCTCCAGGCAATGCCACCAAAAGACAGCCTTGCCTTTTGTTATTGCTCATTAACTGACATGCTTCCTTCTTGTTCCTCCCTTTAAGAAGTACCGAAAGGTTAAAAAAAAGAGGGAAAAAAAAGGAATAAGAAAGACAACAGCTTTCAACGACACAAATTTCAAATCACAAGAATGTTAACAGGCCTAAAGGCCTAAGAATAGCTACAGCACAGGGTTTTAGTGAAGAGCTCACAGTAAGTGATGATGTTCTTATTACCCCAACATCAGGAATGGCAAAATTACAAGAAAATCTGTTCTCATTTTAAGATTTTTTTCTGCATGTCTGTTCATACAGAGAAAAACAAGACTTGAGCCTAAGGGCTCAAAAGACAGAGTGCAACTGAAAAAGATGCCTCTATTTTTAGGAGTACAATTTCAAAGCTTGATCCTGACAACGCTGGAACATTTACACTGCCATAAAAAGTGTTTTCAAATTCATACTTTTTTTTCTCCCATTGAATTATTTTTGCAGTTCTATCCCTGCAAGGTTCAGTGTGTATTTTTTCAGGCATCTCTGTGCTGGCACATACAACCTCGTTTCTGTTATTAACATGCAAATATAAAAGAGAGATAATACTCTTCTATTCAAGTTCCACTTCAACTTTTGCATCAATACTTGTGATTATTAAATCAGAATTTTAATTCTGTAGCGGGATGTAATAAAAGCAGTGCCTCAGAAAAATCAAAGGATATCTTTGTCCTGAAAACATTACCTTAAGAAGTTATTTTATGAAGTCTCCTGGATTTTCTTCCCCTGTGTCAATACTCTGCACCAAACTGTAGGCCTAAGGAAGCTCTTTAGAGCTCGACCCACTAGAAATATCTGTATGTATTATAATCACGTGCTTCCGCTGTGACATTCAATTTTAAATATACTCCTGATTAAGTGGAAAAGAAAACCGTTTGCCTGGCTGTGTTTAAAAAACATCTCTGCTGACAGCCCCAGTCTGTTTTGATTTGCTCCCTATAGATATGGAGTTGGTAGGCAACACTAAGTGGCAAGAGCAGCGCTGGATGTAAATGACACCATCTCACACTGAAGTGCTGCCCTCAGCTGCAACCGGAAATTGCACAGACAAGCATTGCCATGATCACTCCTGGAGTAACAAGAATGTAAAAACATGAATTATCAGACCTCTATGCAAAGCAAGAACATAAACTGAGTGAAGAAGAGGTCCAGAAAAAGTACTCCCTAAAAGCTTTCCAGAGCTGAGGTCAACGCCTCTGCAACATCTTAACTTTAATTCCGGTAAGGTACTTTGTTGGCATTTATGGTTACAAAAATGATCTTCTAAACACAAAAGATTAAAAGCTTGTTCTCCCATACCAGGGCTGGGCACATCCAGGAGAAGGGAATGGCCACAAATTGAAGAGAAAACTGCTGAGAGACAGAGAAATAATGAATGGATTTTTCTAAAGGGCCGATTTAAAAACACTCATTAACAGCAAAATGAAATCACTTTTCTGGCTTCTTGATTCAACAATCTCCAACACACTTATTACCTTATACCAAAGTAAATCATGTGGAATATAGATCCTTTGGATTGTGGTATATTCCCATGTAATATCAATTAAATACAAAATCCATGTTTTCCCACGCACATCACGCAGGTGTCAGGCACAGGGCACAGGCCCCGTACAAGGAGACCGAGATGGTCTTGTTCATCCAGACCAAGAATGTTCATTTTGCCATTTTCCAAACTGAAGCATCCAGTGATCTACTCACACCATAGCACTTGGTGGCTGTGGCAGCATTTTAGAAGCTTCACAGCCAGGGAACTTCGGAATAAATGTTGAAAACACCAGTGTTAAATTCCATACCACACATTGCACAGCAGATCTAGTCAAAGATAACTTCATTTAATGAAGTTTCATCATTTAGTGAAGTTAATTCATCAACTACTTTATCAAGAAGTAAGTGTTTTACAAAGCATATGATACTGTCTGAGCATTAAGGCCCAAACCAAGTTTAATGGTCACCTCTGGTGAGAGGGCACTGTCATCCACTGAGACTTGAAATATTTTGGAGCATTTTCTGGAAGATCATCTCATCCTTAAAAGGCTGATTTAAAGACAGGAAGGAATGAAAGAAAGAAAAAGTATTTTTTTCACAATACAAGGAGAACTAATGAGTCCATAGTGTGTCCTGCTTTTCAAGAGAAGCACACAAACATGAAACGAGTACAAGTTTTAAGACAATACAGAACTATTTAAGAGATAAGAAATAAATGCCGTGTGCTAAGAACTGCAGAAGGATAATAGCAGATGAAATTAAAAGCAGGATAAAAAGACATAAAGAAATAACCTCACCTATACAATGAGATCTTAATTAGCTACTGCAACTCGGAATTTTGAAACTGTTACAACTAATTCTCTTGGAACACCAATTCCATACTCATTAAGAGCCCCAAGGAATGGAGAAGAAAACAACAAACACTGTGCTACAATTCTAGAAATTCAGATCCCCTTGAGACATCCTGTAGTGCTGGTGTCAAACAGCCATGGCAAGACTAGGAGATGCACAAAAAAGGTAACAAAGAACATCAGAGGCTTGAAATACTTCTGTACTAACAGAGGTGGATGTATAATTCAGTTTTACAGCAAAGTTAAGAAATACCCCCAACCATAAAGAGCAGCCCTGCCCACTCCAGCATTGCACACACACAAGCTGTAGATTGGCTTCAGCACCTTCTGTACAACAAAAGAGATTCCTTCTTTAGCTCAACGGTGCCACTGTGGAAGAGAACAAGAGATGTGCACAATCAAAACTAGTATGAAAAAGAAGAATATGGAAAGGTTATTCACTGTTTCTCCTATCACAAGGAACCAGAAAACACAAACTGAGCACCTTCTCACATGGCACATAATAAACTGCAGACTCATAACCACGGGAAGTTGCGGACTCAGGAAGGATCAGACAAATGGCAGAGAACAGGCCAAGTCACCGGTTCCTCCGCAGCCGAAGGGCCATGCTCGACTTCACTGATTCTCAGCCTCATTTCAAAAGATTTCTGAGGTGAGGCACAGCACTAGGTGTCCTACTGATGGGACACATTGTGACAATTTTTACACTCCTCACAATTTTAGACAGATCTGAAGCCACTCTTCTTCCAGCAAAGCAGAGAAACTTCCCAGCCCCCACCACCGGCCATCGACTGGTCTCTTTCTTCCAAATCTCAGGGCTAAGTAGAATCTCAGAAGGAGTAAGTTTATACCCTGAAGTGGATTCTGCCGTGCTGTTTGCCAGATGCAAGTTTTTGCACTGCAGTAAGGCAGATCTCTCTCCCTTCTGGGCAGATAATAAAGAAATCATACACTCTTAGCCTTTGAAATCCAAAAGCCACTGCTTGATTCAGAGACTCCTCCAGCCTGACCACTGTAACCACCGTGACCCAGCCTTCTCTTCACAAACATCAATGCTGCTATTCTTCTATAAAGATGCCTTCATTAATTGATAGGCAGTTGTTATTTTGTTCTGTAATATTATCTACACTCACAGCTGCATGTAAGAACGACCAAGACTAACGAAGCATATTTTGATGTCATTATCTACGCAAAAGGAAAGCACTTACATAAATTGATTTAAACAAAAGCTTGTTAAACTACGTTATATTGCAATTTCTCAATGACCTAAAAATAGTTCCCAGTAAGATTCAACCACTGTTTGGAAACAAAGGACAAGTGCAAAAGATCAAACTTGAATATTGAAACAAAAAACTTGTTTTTACTACAAAAAGATAATGTCTGTACTTCTTATTGGATAATCATAAGAATTATAATTTATGTCAAGTTGCTTTTAGAAATTGGACTTCAACTACAAATAAAAACTGCATTTCATTTTACTTAGGTAATTAATATTCTTACCTTAAAAGCATATACAGAGAAGACAGAAACAAAGAAAACAATATTTTGGTTTTCAACAAGTAAGAATATAGAGTTAAACCAAGAAACATTAACTTCAGTTTGAAAAGTTGGGGTTTTTATTGTCATTTTGTCCTTCCAGCTGTTATGCTCCTCTTATTTTTGTACAAAGACTGGAAAAAGAGGCAATCTTCCCTGATTCTTCAGTTTCCAGTCATTATCTCTTTCTTACATAAGATGAACTGGCAAAAAAACCCCAAACCAAGCAAATCAACTGTTGGGACACACTCCCTCTACACTTGCAGCAAGGCTACAATTATCTAGGACTGGTTTATTATCACAATAAACTGGACTCATGTGCTTCGACAAAGCCACTTCCCCAAATACGCTGGTTTTAATTAAGAGGAGTGACAAATTACATGTTTAAATTTGCTAAGGAACAAATTCAAAATGTAAGAGTTGACCCCAACAGCAAGGGGAATTCAAAATTCAATTCCTCTTCCCTGCCCAATATCTATTAAAAAAGTTGAACAAATAACTTAGGACATAAAATAATCACTTGGAAAAGCAGACTTTTGCTCTTGGCCGCTGGACTAAAAAGCCTTCCAGCTAAATTGATTAAGTCTTGTTTTGCAAATAAAAGAGAAAAAAACTTCTTTGGAAGAGGGGAAGATTTCCCCATGCCTGTGCCCATGGACACATTCATTTAAAAGGAGTTGATTAACTCGGTTCAATTGGCCAATTAGTGCTCTATCTGTAACACTTCTGACTGATCCTGCGCTTGCATTATTTCTTAGGGCCATTAGTTTAACCCTCATGGTAACACTTTAGAGAGCAATGAACAGAGTTAATCCTGGAAGGAATCACTGCCTTCTTTAATAATTTCTTTTTTTAGGATGTGAGTTCTGCTGGCCCAAGTGCAAGAAAGCATCCCATGTTCTCCCCCTGCCTGTCTGCTCGGCATTCCCTGCTTGGACATTCCTTTAAGAATCTAATGACAGATCTTGGAATTTACTTGAAAACACCACTCGAACAACTCAGTACTTAACACATGAATAGGGGCATATTTGGAACTCAACATTAGGGAAAAATAAATATTAATAATATGAGAGTGACATACACCTGTCGGGCTTCTCTGGCATTTCTCCTGCTTCAAAACAGCACAGCTTTTACTGCACCGTGTCCTCATTCTCAGAGCAAAGTTATTGGGCACTGAGGCCAACATTGGCCTCCTTTCAAGAAAAGATGCTTTGACAAGAAAGAGACTTACAAAAACCCATCCTAGTTTCAGGCAAGACTTTACAGTATAATGGAGTTTCACAGACCTTAGATTTAAAAATCTTTTTCTTTTTTTATTATTTCAAGACAAATAACTTTCTTTTTTTAAGCCAGAAGCCACGGCTCCCCATGCAGAGAGCAAAGTGCACGTGCTCCAGCTGCAAACCTGTACATTACGACAGCTCCTGGGGAGGTAGGGACTTCTAAATGCATTTCCTACAGTCAAGCAACAAAAAGAAAAAATACACCAAATAAAAAAAAAAAAATGTAGATTTTTATATATTTTCCCAGGTCAAGAGATCAAGAAAGAGATAAGAAATGCCAGGGTAGCACTGACTCCAGCATGGAGAGGGGAGACACCCACAGAACTCAGAGCCATTTGTAATAAATGTGCACCCAGCATGGGAGGGGAAGTGCCTTCACTTCCTGGCTTGATTGGTTTCTTCTGGAAACAATGACAAATCTGAAGGTGCTATTTATGGCTTTCTGTCACCCATCCCCAGAAGAAATAGTGACTGCAGCCTCTAAATACATCAAGCTGGAGTTCATCTTCCCCAAACCACTTGATCTCTACTTCAGTATCACTGCTCCAGTCCCTTACATCCTTGAAAAAGATTAAGTGACAAACAGCAAAACCTTGCAGGGTTCCCCACCACCATCATTACTTTCAACCAATGACCCAATTCTGCAAGACAGAGCATCTCCTGAGATATGCTGAGAGCCCTCAACTCCAATCAGCCAAAATGGGAGAGGTCACTCAGCTCTGTACAGTTTACTCTTAGAGAGAAAAAATAATCCAAGATGCATCTCTTTTCTCACTCATCAGTACTCTCAGAGAATCTCAAAGCTGGTTTAATGGCTGCATCATTTTTAGATAACATCACATTCCACTAATCTCCTTCCCAACTCATCTGTTTGAAGAAAGAGATCATCTCTATAGTGAACAAGAGTGTCCTCAAGTGTAACAGCAAATAAACCAGTGTAAATGAAGTGCCATAGCAATATAAACAATGACCCTGAAAACCTGCAAGCTGCTGCTCAGGGTGACTCTAGGGACAATAATCACATTTTAAACATCCACATCCACTGAACAAATTGCTCAGATTACCTCTGTAGCTAGAAACTCACCTGCACTGTAGGTGAGCATCTGCAACCTGTCCGTGTGCCAAGTCCCAGTAGGTGAAAAAATCCAAAACGAAACACATATGGCTCCCATATACTTTAAGTGAAGGTAAAACTCCTATTTGTTCATTATTTAGAAGAAGTAATCTGTGCAGCAACTCGTGTCTCTTAAGGCTGCTCTGTGCTATCAAAAAAAAAGGCCGGCTTGAAAGAGCCGAAACCCCAGTTCTGGAGTCAGGCATCCACAGGAGAGGTGGTTATTCTACTTCAAACCCCCCTGAAGCCCTCTTTACTTCAGGTTCTAATATTGTTGCTTACCTGGTTTTCTTAGGAAACAAGGCTCATTGGATTAATTTGGAGTGTCTGCATGTACCCATTTTTTGCCTATCCTCTCGTGACTCTTCCTCAAACCCCATCAACAAAACATGACTGAGGGGCAGGGGTCTCAATGACACTCAGATCCTACAAGTGTTGGAAAAGGATACTTATTTTCACAGGGAAAATAAATCTGAACATCACTGTCTCCACTGAAAGATGAACAAAGACATTGCAGAGAATCCAGAAGAGGTAAGGAAGGAAAAAGAGGAGGGGGAGGTAGAGGAAGAAAGAGACCTTGGGACCTGGGTTTCCTTATTCCTGCAGCTCACAGGCCTTCCTTATTTGCACAGTTCCCAGCAAAATGCTCCTCAGTGGTGTCTGGGGGTGATAATCCAACACTTCCAAAACAAACAAAGCAGAAGGTGCCCCGAAGACTTATTGCTTTCCAGCTTCAAAGGTTTTTTAAGCATTTACGTAGGACTTGGTAACTACCGTGCAGCTTTACATCAGTTAAAATTCACTCATTTCCCAGAGATGTGGAGAGTTACCTGGAGAGTCCCAACTGATATGCAGAATATCTTCCAGCCTAAGCTCACACCCTCCTTTTCACAGGGGGACATTTAAAATATTCAAACATGTAATTCCCCTAAGAGATGCCCTATTAAGAATGCAGAGTAGAATTCATGCTGTAATACTTTAATTCTACAGACCAGCCTTTGCTAATAACTCTTAAAAAATAGTCTCACCCATAAGATAGCGGCAAAAGCGTAATTATAACTGGGATGATAATAATAATTATTACTATTACTGTAATTATTGTCATTATTATTATTATTATTATTCTCCTATTATCACCACCAGTCCACAAAGGTTGTTAGCAAAGTACAGGAAAAGGGTGGAAAAATCGACATGGATACAGAGTGAACACAAAATATGTGTCTTACATGTGCCACATCTAACTTAAATATATATATATATATATATTCTGTACCCTTAAAACCAAAACTATTTTAAAATCAAATGAGAACTAATTAACATCTCAGTGCTTCTTTCATAGGCTTTATCAATATAAAGAAAACCAAGCAGTGGAAATAATTATACATTAAAGTTAGTAAAATATGTAATTACATAAAAAATATCATTACACAGATATCATGGCTTTAAAAATCATAAGATATTAGTATAAAATTAAGATAAAAATTTACGCTAATTTTCAACTTTTGCTGAACTTGGAGAATGCAAACTCCTAAATCTCCCCTTCAGGATCTTCCACAGTGACACAATGTTTGCATACAGGACAACTTCAACAAGCATTTGAATCAAAACAAAACTAACAAATCAACACCCTCCCCCTTATGTTATCCCTTGACTTTTCAAGTAAGTAATCTTGAGAGGGAAAAAAATAAACAACCTAAAAGCTTTAAACAACACCCACCTCAAGTTTAAACCTATGACCTAAAATCTGACAGCCAGTTCCCAAGTGCAGAAGGAAAGGAGCACAAAGTCAAGTCCACCACCAGCAGCAACACTGATGCTCAAAGCTACCCAAAGCAAGATGATACACAAAAATCTGCTACTCGTCCTGCAAGATGAGTCAGATGAGCAAAAGAAAAATGTTACAGCTCCAGAAAACATTTGTAACTTACACAGGCTACACTGTTTTAAGTCAATGACCAATCTACCAAACACAGAGACGCACATCTAAAAGGTCAAGAAACCAAATCTGAACACTGTTCTGTAGCATTAAGGCTGCCATATTATTATAGGAACAATGCATGTGATGCAAGCCATGTGTTTTTAGGCACTGGAAGCTCCTCCTCAAAATGTCCCTCGCTAAACACCTCCCAGGTTTAAATTTCTCATGCACTCAAAGGACACTTCAGTGAATTTACCCTGAGTCATTTCACTGTCAGTGTGTTGGTGTAATTAAGTTGCCACGTGTCTCAAGTGCATCAGTTGTAGGACAATTACTTAAGCCAAGCCAGTGCAAAATGACTGTATTGATGTCTGCATCACTGCTTGATGACAGTGCCATGGCCAAACTTAGTAAGTGGAAGCACAGCAATGATGTTAAAGAGATTTCCAAATACAGTGGATTCAAAAAGCAAGCAAGATGGGAAGACTAAGGTCTACAGCTGTCACTGGTCTGCCATGAAACAACAAAAACCCCCTTGCAAAGTGTTACCAAAACATATTATGACAAATGTGGGTTTTTTTGCAATACTCATTAACATCTTCCCCATGAGACAGTGAAAGGGTTCCTAGAATATAAAGATTACACCACGCAAACTCTATCAGTCATTAACATGTCAGCTTACACTTAATCCACTTTTTCCACACAGCAATTGCTTAGGAGGTTTGCCAGGTTTAAGAATCAGATAAGAAAACTCAATACTAGCAAATTAATAGTAGAGAGGAAAAAAGGGCAAAGGAAAACCCATACAGATCAATAATCACAAAGATCTGCCACTGTTTCTCTGCTCTCTATCTTGCACTGTTGTCTCCTGTGGAGAACATGTGCATGTAACAGGATACTGAAGTCTTCAGTGTAACTGCCCAGCACAGACACACCAAACACTGGCAAAGCCATTCTCCCAACACTTCCACGCTACCTCTTAGCTGTGAGTCATAAAAAAAGGTAGTGGGCTCTATCAGTTTTATTTGGTTATCTGTCTTGTTGAGAAGAATCTTCCTGTTTTGACACCAACATAGGCTCTGTGAAGAACTAGATTTCATTCTTGTCTCTCAATCACAGCAACAATTCACAAACCAAACGCAAAAGAGGAAGTGGCTGAATTGAAGGCAGGAAGCCCACTAAGTCTTGTCCCTAGAGATGATCTCTTAGATAGATAGATGCTTTTTTGCTCTTTTTTCTTAATTGTAAAATCCATGTCAGTAGCAGCTCCCACACAGGAAACCTATGTTTTCAGTTAATTGATCTATTTTCATCTTGACATTGATTTACTTTGCCCCAACAGTTGGCTATTTTCAAACAGTAATCACACGCTGTAGCTACATCAGGAATCCATCCTGCCGGGTGCTGTAGACGCTACAAGTTACAGCTCCTGCTCCTGTGGGAACGAGACTATTTGCCATTAACAACTTTTTCTCTTACAAATCAGATGCTTCTGACTAGTCCACATACATTGTAAACAACTAAGTAAGTTGCAACAACGATGTTTCTAAAGTTACAAGGTGGATTACCTTTTTCTCCGGCATGAGTTCTGCACGGTGCACCTTCCATTCTGCCTTAGGGAAGTGTTCGCTATGGTAACCTCCTGGGCTACTGACAGCAGCCAGCTCCCATGAAGGAAGGAAGGAACAGCAAAGAAACAGCAAGGTAGGCCTTTTCTTTTGCTGTAAAACCTCTCCCACCAGAATTCTGGCGTCAGAGTGGGTAAAACTGTCAGACATGAAGGTTACCATGTAAAATCATTTCAAAATGGCAACAAGTTTCTCCAAAGTAGATATAATTGTTCCCCTAAAGCACACATGTGACTGTGAAACAGGTATCACTGGCCTATTTCTGAATAAATAAGGGCCTTGTGGAACTGCAATAGCGAACGTAGTTAAAAATTCACAATGAACTGCCTGCGTTGTTTTTCTCCTCCTTTTATTATTTCCATTGTGGAGGGGGGCGGATGGGGGGGGGGCCCGGTAGCAAGTTTGCAAAAAGCCACGGACGGAAAACTTGCACAGTCCTTCCGATGCGGGCATTCCACCCTCCCGCTTCCACCCGGCTCTGCCCGGGCGGGAGCCCTCCCGCCGCCGCTGCCCCGGCACCGCTCCCTCCCCAGCCCGAAGTTGGCGTCCCGGGGCATCCCCGGCCGTGTCACCGCCGGACGGATTTACGACTTCAGGTGCAGGAGCGGCGGGCAGCGCAGCCCGACTCCCCGAGGGACAAAGGCTGTCCCTGGCTCGGCGGGCGCGGAGCCGCCGAGGTGCGGAGCGGCGGCGGCGGGCGCGGCGCGCACACAATGCCCGGCCCCGCGGCAGCGCAGGCCCCGCAGCGCGGGCGGCGGCGCTGCGGGAGAGCCGCCGGCGCGGCCGCGGAGGCGGCGCCCGCCCCTCTCGCTTCCCCCACACGCACCTACCCACCCAGAACGGGAGGCGAGAGCCGCTCGCTGACGGGCCACTTGACGGGGAGCGACGCCGGGCGCTGCCCCGGGCGGGACGCGCGCCGCGCCGAGCGGAGCGCGGCCGCGCCCGGCGGGGGTGCGGAGGGGAGCGGAGCGGGGTTTAAAGGTCCCCTTCCACCGCCATTTTGAGGGGGAGGGGGGCGAGCGGGAGGCGCTCGGTGGGCTCGGCCCCCCGCGAGCGCGGGCAGGGACCAGCCGCGCCGGGGCGGCGGCGCGGCGCGCACAAAGTTCCCGCGGGGGCCGGGCGCGTCCCCGGGCGGGCGCGGCGCCGGCCGGGAGGGCAACTTCGGCCGAGCGCGCCGCGGGACGCCGCGGGCCCCCGGCGGGAGCGCGCAGAGTTGCGCGCGGGCAGTTGCGCGGCGGCGCCCGGCCAGCCCCGCGCATCGCTCCTCGGCGCGTCCCCCCGCGCTGCCGCCGCCGCCGCCGCCTCCCCGCCGCGCTCCGCCTGCCTCTTCCCCCCCCTCCTCCTCCTCCTCCTCCTTCTTCTGCCTCGCCGCCTTTTTCCCGCATCCAAACTTCGGGAGCCCGGAAAAACCCTCCGGCCCCCGCGCCCCGCCGGCAAAACGCCCCCAGCAGCTGCGCCCGGGGCCGCTCCGCCCGCGCGCGGGCGCCACCGTCGCCCGCCTCACCTGCGGGGAGTTTTTCCAGCCCTGCGCCGCTGCCGGGGCTCGGGTTCCCCGGCGCTCCGCTCACTGCCTCATTCCAATATGGCACGGCCCGCCAGAGCGCATGCGCCCGCCGCCCGCCCGCCTGCCTCCCCCCTCCCGCCCCTCCGCCCTCCCCTCCCCTCACGGCTTTTCGGGCGCTCCGGCTCCCTCCTGCCGCGGGCGCGCCGAGCCCGCCGCCGCCGCCCGCCCGGCCCCGCGGGGCCCGGCCTCGGTCCCGCCCCTGCCGCGCCGCCCCGGGCTGCTGCCCCCGGACACCTGCTCCCGCCGCGCCGGGGGCAGCGCGGGCTCGCCCCGCCGGTAACGGGACGCGCCGACGCCGCGACTCCGCCGGGGCGGCCCCGCCCTGCCCGGCCCGGCCGCCGCGGGAAGGGGCACAGCCGGGCGGGCGGGCGGTCTGTGCCTGCCGCGGGATGCGCGGTCCCGGCTCCATCCCCTCGCGCCCTGGCGAGGGTTCAGCCCCGTTCCCCTCGGAGATCGCCCGCCCCGTCCGTCGGGGCGCGAGGACCGGCGGTGCCCCCCCTCTCGCGGGGCCGCGCCGGCGCCGCAGTTGGCGGGGAACGGGCGGGCGGCACCGGCCGTGCCGTCCCCCCCGCCCAGGGCGGGGACCGGCGCCCCGCGCACTCCACGCCGCAGCCCGCGGCGCAGCGAAGCGAAAGAAAAAGGAAGCGGGTTGTGCAACACCGCGCTGCTCCCGCCCGTGCGGCGGGGACGGAGGGGCGGAAAGGGAGCGCCCCCCGCCCCGATCCGCGCAGATGGGTCTGCACCGAGGCGGCGGCCGGCAGCGAGCCCGCCGGGCGGTCGTAGCAAGCGGCGGCGGGGGACAGCGGGAGCTGAGCGTGAAAAGCTCCTGCGCTCCTCGGGAGCGCATCCGCCCGCCCGCCCGCCCGCGGCGGCCCGAGCCGGCGGGGGGAGCGCTGCGGCCGCGCTCCGGTCCGCTCACCGCCCGCAGGGACGCGCTCCGGGGCCGCGGGCGCTCGGCCGGCTCGGCCAGCCCCTCTGGCACCGGGGCTGATCCGTGCCGAGGTGCCCTCGCGTTGTGGTGGACACCAGTTGCTAGCGACCCGAAATAAGTGCTCCGAGGGAAAGAGCGGGCGGATGGAGCGAGCTGTAATGGTTCGTCTCTGGAGCAGAGAAGTACCAAGAAACAGAGAGAGCGGCAGTGCCGGAACAGCGGGCAGGAAGAACGAATGGAACCATGAACTTGCTCGTTACGCATCCAGCGGGCAGATCGCACACACCGCTCTGAGCGCGGCGGCACCGCGGAGACGCGCCGGGCTCCGGTTACTCCCGAGCGACACGCTGCGATGCCCGGCAGGACGCACCCGGCCACGCACCCTCTTCCGCAGGGGAGATGTTGCTCTCCACGCGGATGAGAAACCTCCGCATCCCACTGGCTTAAAGTATAAAAGCGGCGGCGTTTCCCGTCGCGCTCGGGAGGGAGCACAGCCCGCCCGGGACAGCGGGGGCCGCGCCCGGCAGGAGCCGCCCCGGGGCGCGGGGCCGCCGCGGCGCTGCCCGGGGGAGGGCCCCGCGGGGCTGCAGCGCTTCTGCCCCGCGGTTCCGTTTCCCGGTGCGGCGGCCCGCCCGCTCCCGTTCCCGCTCCCGCCGAGGGGCGGGCGAGGCCCGGGCCATCCGCTAGAGGGGGGTCTCGCCAAGCCGATCCGCCCGGCCCCGCCGAGCGCCGCCGCTCCCGGCCCGACACGCCGCAATTAACTATTCAAATTAAACTGCTGCCGCACCGCCTAATTGAGTCCCGGCAGACACCGGCTGGATAACCGGGTGCAGCTCGCGGCAGCCCCGGGCCAGCCCGGCCACACAGCCCGTGTCCCCGAGTCCCCCAGAACAGCTCCGCGCCCATCGCGAGGCACGGCATCCCCCCCCCTCCCAAAGCACGGCCTCTGAGAAACTGCGGACTTGTTCTGCAGCAGCCCCAAACTAGTGTGCAACAGGAAGAAAACCGCAAAAGTCAAGTATCACAAAGTTCTCGGTCCGGCAAGCGCAAGAAACGTGCCCTTTTCAGAACGCTCGGGAGGAAACAAACAACCTAGAGAAAGAAGCGTGATCCACACCGGTCTGATCCGTGAGACACCTAAAAGGTCCGTTTTGCCACTGCACGCTGACTTCTGTGTCCCATTAATCGTCACTCACAGAAGAGCAGCTGTTTACAGAACCTTCGCCTGGCCAGCTCCGCGAGACGTTAACTTTGTGTCATCTCTGGTGATTTGGAGGTTAAAAAGGCACGGAAAGCAAGCTGAATCTTTCTGGACCTTCTAGCATGTCAACAAACCTCCTGAAACACGGGACTAACACACTGCAAATACACACTTAATCACGCGGGGATTAAGCCTCCTTATATCCCCTTGACAGGAATGGTGATACACAAGACACCCAGCACCTTCAGACACACTCTGCCTTCAGACAGCCACGGTGTCTTGCTTCTATCTTTAAGACTTTTCTAGCATCCACTTTTCTGAAACTAGAAACGTCCTAATTTCCAGTGTAAATGTATTCACTACCAATTTATAGCCATTTGTTCTTCACCATTTTTGCCCTTCAAATTAAATAATTTTGCCTCTCTGCTATTTACCTCAAATGTACTAGCAATTATAAAATACCAATTAGATCATCTTTTCTTGGTCCTTCTGCTTTGTTTTTAATCTTCTCTCCAAATAGGTTTTCTACTCTTCCAATGTCCTCTATACCTTCTACCTTGTGTGCACTGTTCTAAACAAGGTCTTAACAACTGCCTTGTACCATGATATTAATACCTCGCCGTCTACTGAAAATACTTCACTCGATGCATCCCAGAATACATTAGCATTTTTAAGACCACATTACAGTGGCATCATAGTTATCCTACAACCAATAAGGTACCTGGATTCCTCCTCTTGTAATCTCACATTTGATGAACCTCTGAGCTTACTTGCAGTTATTCTAATTAATCTTTAAGTGCATGACTTCTTGCTGTTATATTCCAACCCATTTCTGGTACTCCAGGCAATAGATCATCTTCATCAATTGTGCTAGAGCAGTTCAAGATACTATGCCTTAAAAAAAAAAGCCTCTCGTCCTATTTTTAAAGTTATTTATCATCCAGCCTGCTCAAAGGTTTCCCCTTTTCCAGCAGCTCGCTCTCTGTGCAACCTGCCCACACCTTTGGCCCCAGGAGAAAGGTGGCAAATGCTTTCCTGTAAAGCAGCCTGCTCTGCTCCTGAGCTCCTGTGAAACTTCCCGGCTCCAGGCTTCCCACAAATTTCTCAGCAGGCCCCATTTCTTCAACCAAAGCTACCATTGCCATGGTTCACCTGTTTCTCTACAACCTCCTACTGTATTTTAGAACTAGTTTTAGTTTTGATGCAGACTGTGGTAGGCCATTTCTTCTACAAAATTAAATTGGAATGCTTCATGTAAAATAAGCCACGTGTCTTTTAGGATCATCAGTCTCCTAATAATTAAAAATTTATTTTCCTTCTTTACATGAAGTGATTAAAGACAGATTCTAAATTTTCCCTAAATCTTCAGTCCTTGAACCAGTAAGTCCCATATATTGCTAGCTACCTTTTCCTTCTGTGGTTCTCTCATATTAAGAAAAACCTTTTTTGAAGCTTAAGTATTCAAGATGTGTGAACAGTGTTAGGTAATCAATATCCAGATTTAAGTGCCAGACAGTTTCCCCAATCAGGGGTTTCTGCTCATTTCAGTGAAACATTCAGCTTGGTTTTGTTTTGTTAAATTAAGTAGGACCACACTCCTATAGACTGCAAGTGCCAAGAAGTCCCTCTGACTCCACCGAACGTTTTTGTGCACAGACAGCAGGTTCAAGCCCTACATTCCTGTGCTGAGAACAGGACCAGTGTGGGTTTGCAATTCTGTGCCTGTACTGAAATGTAACTCATGCAGCAAAGCATTCCCCTTCAGTGGGCATAATTCAGTTACAGAAATATTGCAAGTGTCTGCAGGAGCAAAACACAGAGGTGATTGCTTTGAGTTACAGATACATCAGTTCAAATTAGTTACAAGTTGGTTAAAACGTTTTGTCCCTACTTCTAGAGCAGAAGATTTGCTCGTGTAAAGTTTGTGAGACTAGAGCTAACCCAGACATATGAGTACCAGGTACTGGTCTTACTGGAATTACTATTTGTGCCTTACATAGGAAATTCAAGACTACTTCTGAAATCCTTAGGCCCGTTGTGACCCGTGTCTGCAACTCAACCTCTTAATGGGGCAAAAGTTGGTATTTGTGAAGGAAATAGGGATGTTACAAGAGCTGCAGGGCAGATCAACACAGCCCAGGATGCCCAAAGGGGAGCTGAGACCAACTCAAGTTAGTCTGACTCGACACAGTGGTTTGAATTCATTAAGTTTTCCATAACTATAGGGACTGTCTCAGCAAATGCTGTTGGTGTTTAGCTTAGAACTCCATGTCGTCTTCCAAAACATACAGTATTTTACTCCAGTGTTAAAGCACATTTGCCAAAGACTTTTTAAACTTCAATGTTCTCCACTGTTCCCAAGGGCAACAACTCATACTTCTGGGATAATAACCAGAGACCTCCACTGAAGTATTTGCAGTTGCCATTTCTGTGGCCAGTGAATTGGACTAACTCTAACCCAGATAATAACCTCCTGTGGGTGACTGAGTGACATCCCTGGACTTCTGCTTTGCTCTTCCTGTTTTCAGACTTTGGTTAGCCTGAAAATTATGTCAGTGTTCAAGCTGGTGAAAGGCTCAGCTGACAGCCCTGCGAGAGACAATCTGTTAATCCTCAAAGGAACCATAACACAAACACAAGGGAAGAGCCTCTCGAACTCTTCCCTTTGCTGTTGCAGAAGTGTGCTGGTGGCACACAAGTGCAATTCAGACCATCTCTCTCCTTCAGTGGCCTTGTTAAAGATGCTCCCACCACTAGCAGCAGGTGCCAGATGTGTTGGCAGCTTGGACATTGGGGATGTTAATAGTTATTGAGGCAACCCTTCCCTTTGTTTCAAATATTAGAGACAGCTCTCTTTCAAAGGCATTTCATTGGCATGAAGGTGTGTTTGATCAGGTTCAGCTGCAGGATGGAGGGAAGAAACAGATCCAAGCGGTTTGCTCCATATCTCCCTTCCCCAACTGCTTGCTTTCTGGTTTCCAGACTTTGCACAAGGAGGCTTCAGGGCCCATGTAACTCCCTTTTCAGTCATTTTAGAGTAAGTGATTAAAAAAAAGGCTACAGGGCCTTTAGTTAGACATTCAGTTGGCAGTGGCAGCAGAAAGCATCTGGAAACTGGTCCCCACAGAATAGGACACCCAGCTTCCACCTTCTCTCCCATTCAGCTTTTGCACATGGTCCTTTATGCTTGACTGCTTTTTCCATCTGCATTCTTGCTTCTTTTTCATTTCTCCTGACTGCTGTACATCCAATTTTTATTATTTCCCTTTAGTGTCTATTGTACCTCACTTGGGTTGTTTGGTTTATTTTGCTCTACAGATTGATTCCCATCATTGTAAGAAAAACAAATTTGTGAAAGAAACCTGACTTTTACCAGCCATGATGCTGTTCACTTTACATGTGTATTTTTGCCCTGAAGTTTGTTTAGTCTATTTAGACTTAGCTTTTCAGGGAGGTTTTGCTTTAATTTGTACTTGTACAACAGCTCCCTATATATGAGGTCCAATGTTAGCTGTGTTCCCCAGGTTCACATGTTAATAATTAAGATATTAGGATACTTGCCATGCTATGAAAATCTTCATAATTTTTTCTTAGTTAACACTGTTGAATGCTTTGCATGTCTAAGACACATTATACAGGTCACAACAGAGAGGGAATAACTTTTCAGGCTAAAGCCTGGGAGAGATGGGGAAAGACACTGTGAGTAATCCTGCAGTTTTCCCAAGTACCTTATAAGCAGATGTGATTGATGCCCTTTCCACAGCTGACTGTGTAACAAGTAGGAAATTACTGCTAACTCTGAAGATCTGTGATACCTGATGAAATACAAGAAGTCCTATTCCTCTCTAATCTGGTTCATTCTGGTCCTTTCTTTTCCTTTTTTGGTAACTAATCTCCAGAATGTTACCAGACCTCTATGCACCTCCTGTTGCCTTTGGAAGCTCTGTGAGATGGCACAGGTGAAACATCCCATCACATAAGAAACAGTGAAGCAGTTCCAAAGAGAGTCTGACAATGACCTAATGAAAAGCCACCATCCAGCTCTGAAGGTAAAGCTGGACTGGGAGCACTTCTGTTACTACTTAAGTACATTTCTTTTTCCACAGCATCAAAGAGGACGAGAAAATTCCAGAGGAGAAGAAGGAATTTGCTAACTGTCACCTTCTTCCAGTATAATTTTTGTAGTAGGCACCTGTATAACTATTATGGAGGACTGAAATATTGTTTGTGCTTGTGGCAACAGAACATTCAGGCACCACTTGCTTCTTCATGTCCCCCATGGCTTTTATATTTCTGCAGTGTGGGCTGTCTCTCCATGCACAGTACTGCAAGAGAGCCAATGCTGACTTCAAAACAAATCAGAGCCAGTAATCCAATAATCTCAGAATAAAAAGTGAAGCAGAGAGAAAGCAAGTACGGTCACAAAACAGGAGAAAATTGAGTATATAAATACTCCTTAAAGAAGATACTATGTGAACTAGAATATTCATCTGTAGAGAAAGGCAAAGCTCCTGTGATTATATGATATTAATTTTGCTCTCTTATGGTTCTCCTCTTAACATTTCTATCTACTTTCCAGCTTCTCATACAAGTCAACTTAACACTTGTACACAAGTCTTTGTAGGAGAAGATACAGGGAATGTTTGAGGGTTTTTTTTAAGAGCTATAGAGAGAAAAGAGAGGCAGACAACATGCTTTTTAGTGATAAAGTTTAGATACCACAACGAGATTGTGCAAAACCAATATTATAATCTACCTAAGAACAAAAGCCCAGTTAATTTGTTTCAATTTACAGGCAAAGTGATTTCTTCCACCCCCCATCCCAGATTACAAATGGTTATGTAGTTTTGGAAAATCCCGATCAGCCCAAGCACAGTAAAACCCTGTTAGGAAGACTGGTTATAAACAGCAGTAAAGCAGCCCATCTTGTTTCATTATGCAAGCCAAATGAAACACAGAAATTAAACCAAGAGCGGGAAAACAACTAAGACTTAAAACTGTGTTGGGAATACTCCAAAGACTCATTAACAGATGAAAAAGTATGATTATCTTATTAGGAGTACTACCACCCATACAGAAGCTCTGATCAAAACAATAATTAAACCACCAATAACAATCTCCCTGCATCATTAAATACTTTTGTACAAATAAATTAACTCTGCCAGCCAGAAACATCAAATGGAGATAATTTACCTCAACCAGCTAATAGGCCCAAATACTCAAAAAGCCTCTTGCACTCTTACCTGGGAGCATGCTATCATTCTTCTTCCAAAAAAAGCTTTAAGTAAATGATTTTGACAGCATTCCTATAAATTTCTGTATTTACACCACCACTGATAAATCAATGAACCATGTGGCTTGAGATAACAACCTGTCCCCTTGCCAGTGGTGAAAACTGATTCTCTTCCAACCAGCACGTGCAGCTGGGCAGGAATATTTATTTCTGAGCAAAGTAAATGGACACTCAAGTGCAATTGTTGATATGCAGAATCTGGCAACAAATCAATATTGACTTTAAATAACCAATTTATGCCATTACTTTTAAATACCCATGAATCTTGTTAAAATCCCATAGCATAATGTCCTGAAGTGGCACAGCCTGCTTAATTTCTTTTGGTTTGTGGGTTTATCGAATTTGAGGCTTTAAGAATCCTGTTATTGGTGAGTGTCACTTTCTAGCTTTTCTCTTTTATTGGCTTTCCTTGAAATATCTCCTGAGCCCTTATACCTTCAATTCCATTTTTTTCCTGTGTCTGAGAAAGGTGCAGAAGTCGGCATGTTTGTGTTACTGCTTTGACTTTACAGAGGAACCACTGCCAATATTATTTGGGGTTTCAGGGGCAGATATACTGAGCCTTTATTTATGCTCCTTTAAGCAATCTAAAGAAGTGTAAATATATTAGACATTTTCCCAGATCATTCAAAACTGCATCCCTGAGCTACATTTATAGCAGTGCTCAGGTATATATCATTTTGTAGCATAATGATCAAAAATTTAAGATCAGGATTAAGAAGATTGCCTACATTCCTGTGGTCAGAATCAAAATTTAGACACAGAAATACAATGCAGATGCCAGGAGTTGAAATTCCTATAAAGTAAAAACTGACCTTCCCAGATGCACTGCCAAGAATGGGTCAGGGCTGAGATACATCAGCAAAGCAGCACTGGTAGGGAACTTCAGCCACTGCAGCCCATGCTGGACCTGTTTAGGGGAAAGCAGAGTAGCACAGTCTCAGAGGGGTGTTAATCTGGAAGCTTTTGCTAGCAGAAAGCTCAAAAGAGTGTAAAATCACTGGTTTGAAATAGATTAGAGCCAAAGAGCCTTATATTACCATGATGGCTTAATATGCATTTTTAGGAGCAGCCTACAAGTTCGGCCTGCTCATGGAAGTGAGGAGACAGGAAAACCCTTTGGAAGAACTGCAGAGAAAGAGAACTTTGTTTTCTGGTGTGCTAGACTCTACACCATCTTTGACTAGCTACTGTTTTAGCCTTGATTTGTGAATATATTAAGCAGCTGAACAGGTTTACATGTTTATTCATTTTCTCCTTTAATTTAAGAGGAAGTTGCACAACAAATCTAACTGTACTGCCTCAGGGAAAATACAGGCTGTGTCCTATGATAGATGAAGTGATCAGCACAGCCATGAGTTCCTGTGTTGTACCTGGGTTCTTTAGGAAATGCCACCTAATTTTTGGAACACTTGTAATGTGCATAACACAGTGAGAATCAGACCTTTTGCTCTCTGGTGTAACACAGTTATTGCTACTCTGTCAGAAGGCAGGCCAGTCCCTTGAAGTGTCACTGAACACTTAACTATTTTGGGGCTTATTTTGTCTTCTTGTGTGTCATTTGTTAAAAACTATCTCTGAGGAGAAGTTAGGAAGCCAGGAGGACCAGTCTGATCCATTCAAACAAACCCAATATTCCTAAATCATGCTCTTTAGTTTCCCAAATTAACTTACCTTGCAGTCTCCCCTTTATGCCTAGAAAGATTTATTGTTTTTATTCAACCTGAAAATCCGCTGGCATTAGATATATTAGGATACCCACAGGTGGTTCTTTTGTCATCCTATCACTGCAGTGGGAAGATAGCAAAATAAATCAATAAAAACTATGTCTTGGCTGATGCTTGGGGAAACCAATCTGTGGTTGAATATATAGCTCAGCACCAGACTGCCCCATGCACAGGCAGCACTGGGTAGTGTGGCTTCCACCCACTGGAGATCTCAAATAAGGATTCTGAGTTTTATTTAGCATTTTCCCACCACTCAGGTTTCTATCTAATTCTTTTTCCTTTTTAAAATAAACAGTTTCTTTTTATTTTTTTTTCCTGCTAAACACTAGATTGAGGTTTATCTTTCCACAAGGTCATGTTTTCTTTCTTTGACTTGAACACTTCTGCAGCAGGAGCCTGATATAAAGCTGGTTCTCAGTTGCCACCACTCGATGTTTGTTTTCAAAGACTATATGCAAATCATGCCAGTGCTGCCTTCTGCACTTCCTCCATTTTATTTCCTATTGAGACTGAATGTGAAAAGCTGCAATCTATTTAGAACATTGTGGTTGTTGCAGCAAAAAAAAGAAAAACAAAGCTATTTCCAAAAGTGGAATTTCTTACAATGAGTGTATTTTCTTCTTCTTCTAATAGGAATGAGTATGAGCATTCTGAGTTTTTAGCTAAAATCCCAGGTCTGAGAAGATGTGAGGAGAAGCAGAGTGGGTATGGAAAGAAAAGCAGTTGATTAGTAAATCCATTTATGCTTTGTTAAGGAAGCAGCATGGAGACTGCTGGAGTGAAGTGAAACATAAGAGGAACAAGTAGCAATTTGCCATATAGCTGCATTCTCCAATTATTTTTCCCTAGGGACACAGTGGACATTAGCAGGCACAGGCACAGGCACAGGAGAAAAGCCTTCAGTTGAACTTGTACCCTGAGAAGCACACAGCTCCAGGGCATGCAGGGCAAGGGGGTGCTGGCCCTGGCTGGTACAGGGGAGGCACCCCCAGGCTGTACAGAACCACACCACGTGCCTCACTACATGTTCTGGAGTCCAGGCCACCGCCAGAGGCACATGACTCAGAACCTGAGCTAACCTGAGAGGGAATGCAGCAGTGTCTGTCAGGATCTAGCTCTCTGTGCTCTCAGAAGAACAGTGCTTTGTCCTACTTTTGCAATGGATTTCATACTTGAGGCCACAGATAACTGAAAACTCATAAAGCCATAACTGAAACCGTTTAATAATTGAAGCCATTGAAGGACCTCTAATGGGAAGCACAGCTTTGGTTTTCTGGTGTCCTATTAAGGGAAGACTGGCACTGTGTGTGTTGCAGATCTGGTTGATAAATTTCTATTTTTTATCTTGAATACAGTGTGCAAATGCAGATCCAAAAAGTGAAATACATAAGGAACAAACAGCGGCTGTTTCCTACAGGCTGCCATGCCTACTATACAGAATATTTTTTACCTTGTCAATCAAATATAGGAGCTCTTCAGTGGAGATAGTCAAACAATAGAAACGGGCCTCCTGTTTTCCAGAGCTCTTAGGTTTAAATTCCCCTTACTGCAGAGCCAGGTGTTCCATGTTTCTGTTGCAGAAGCAAAGCTCTGTGTCTCTCTGTCAAAGAAAGCATTTGTTACTTGTTTCCAAAAAAACCTGGAGTGAATAAACATTTAGCTAAATAGCTAAAACATGCATAAGGTGCCCTACGCAATTTTCAGCACTATCAGCTGCAGCACAAGATGCTCGTGTAGCAAGAACAGTCATGCCAGATGTTAGGTATGAACCCGCTTGTTTCCACTGCATTTCCTCTGTGGAAGGGTTGTGTTAACTCTGTGACAATTGCACAGAGACCTTGCTGAGGCATAAAAAGCCTCTCCTTGCATATCTGAGACCCCTCCAGCACCAGAGCCTTTGTGCTTTGCTTGCATCCAACCTGAATGGTCAGGAAGCCTTACAGTGGGAACAGGAGCCGAGGCTCGGTCAGCTTGTTTGTGAGAAACAGAGTCAATGCAATGATGCAACTACTATTGTGAAGCAAGAAAAATATATTTGGTTTTAACATTCACTGTTTGCTGCAGGAAGACAGTGCGAGGGGTTGATTGCCAAAATTACTCAGTTAAGGCTTTGATTTGCTCTTTTATGTCTCTTGTATAGTCCAATTTCTAGGGGGGGTTTTTTGGGTTTTTTTGTTCAAAAACTGGACAGCAGAGGGTGCCAAACCCCCAAGAGGGAGCGCACCCATGAGCTCTCACGCATCACCTCAATTCCCCGCTGAAAGCTCTGCTCCAGCACGAGTGGTCCGGCCGCAGCGAGACCCTTGAGAGCCGCGGGTACCCTCTCGCTAAGAGCTGTACTGAAGTGTATTATCGCCTTTGGTTGTGTCAGCACTTCCATTACAGTTTATAACCTCTTTCTTTGTGGATCAATCCAGGCTATTGCAAGCCAAGTTATTTTCTCTCTGATGTGCAATTGGCACTCAGTGCTATCTCAGGAATCTGAAGCCATGTTTTGTTATCAGGATGTTGCAGAGATGACTCACTAAATTAAAAGCAAGCACTTGATCATACAGAGCAGAGCATAAACCCTCCCCCACCTTTAACATGTGCTACAAATATGACACAGCCACTGATGAACTAAAACTGTTTAACTTGACATTGCTTGTACACAGCTTTTTACTTTGGACAGGAAACATGAGATTAAAACATCAGCAGCTCTGAAATCCCATTCTCATTCTACAGTGAACTATGAAATGAAGTGGTATTATATTAGCAGGCATTTCTTCCTGTTCTAATAAAAAGACACACATTCTACATTTTCTGCAAACACTACTCATGGGAATGAGATTGAAATTGGTCCTTGAGTAGTAACTAGTTATAATAGCTTCTAAACGAGCTTAAAAATTATTCTGATTGTATTTAGGAGCCAAATCCCGAAGCCTCTATTGTATTCAGATTCTTGTTCTTTTCTGGAGTCAAAAACTGCTGCACTTGGTCCAAACAACATTTCTTTTTCTTCCCACTCCCTGTCCTGAGGATGAGCGCTGTCAGAGGGCCAGTTTTACTGTTCACATACCTGATACACATAATCACTGTCCCATTATTTCTACACCGGAATGGGATACATCATTCCTAACTCACAACTGTGCAGATAACAATTGATAATTTGTAAACAGTTATTCGCTTTGAATGAGTTATGTAGGCTCTGTTTACTTAATCCAGCTATTTGTCAGCTTTATCAGTCACTTATCAACAGAAGCAGAAAGCAGGGCACACATTACCCATTCATCATCCCTCCTGTCTCTGGAACACGCACAATATATATTGCACATGCCACAGCACTGGTGAAATAGCTCACAATATAACTGCCAGCAGATCTAAGTGCAATAGTTACTTCCTCAGTGCCAAAAACTTTTGGGGTGCTTCATAGAGGGGTAATGTTCTCATTTGGCCCCAACACTTAGACCTAACAAATGAAGGTATTGCAAACACATGGCTGGTATGGGCAGGAGAGTGGGCAGGGGTCTCACTGGATTGGGAACACCCAACACCCCCGTGCAACAATGTGGGAGGATATTTTATGAACATGGAAAAGTGCAGAAGACGCCATTAGAGAGGCCCTGTGGTCCCTCGGGGTACAAGGAGGTGCAATATTTAAATGTACTACACAAAGATTTGCACTACACAAAGATTTGCACTACACAAACCCCTCACTGGGCTCAGTTACCCCCTTGGCACTGCTCCTCCAGGGCCCTGCCGAGGAGAAGGCTCTGGAAAGGGACAGGTCCCACTTCCAGCGGTTGCCCATGGACGCGTCTCCGGCCTGAGGGCCAAGATGGCCCCTCCCGTCCCCTCACCCGCCAACTGTCCTGATGCCCCTCACACACAACGTTTTTCCCCACACTGCTTTTACCCTCACCCCCTCTTCCCAACCTCAGACTTAATGCTGGGCATTGGTTTTTACCTCTGAAATGTCCCCCCTTGCCCTCCCCGTGTCCCCACAGCCGGCAGGGCCTGGCCGTGCTTCGCCCAGCCCAGGTGCTTTTGTCGCGGTTTGGGTCAAACCAAAATTATCGTGTGCCCTTAACCAAAAAGACTTAGTGGAAAACCAAGGGTAGAAAATCCCCAGTTCTGCCTTTCCCCAGCAGTAAATAGTGCACTTCTAGAAAAAGGACACACACCACCTGCCTTATGCAAACCAAGGGCATCGGGCTCAGCGCAAAAACAGTAAAACGCGAGGAAAGAGGCACAGGCTCTCTCTTAAATAAAGAGTAACCTTTTAAATAAAGTCCGGTAGGGAGATGGAGACTTAGAAGAGATTTAAAAAAACAAGCCCTGTCTATTAGCTCTTTACAGGGAAGGTAGGAAGCTGTTGTAAGGATTTCAGATGTAATATGGCATGAAAACAGTTTTGCCTGAAAAAAACTCTCATGGGAACAGATTTTAAAAAAGTTATTATTTTGCAGTTCCTGCAAATTCACTGTTACTATCAGTTAAATATTTGCTACTGCTTATTCCTGCCCCCCCCCAAGATGTTCTTTTGTTCCTTCAGTCTAAAGAGAATAGTTTTGTGGGTTATTACTGTCATTAGCAATTTCCCTTCTGAGGGAAAACTTGTGCTATTTTTCCAATCCAAGAACCCACACACCCCTTTTAAGATGAAAAAATTAGAGCTTACAAATAATTCAATAGTGCCTCAAAATTTAGATAAATTACTTAAAAATAAGGTAATGATAGTGTAGAAGCTGAGGAGCTAAATTGGCTTCTTTGGTCTTTCACTAGTAGCCCCACAGTGAATTAAGAAAGGAGGGGGTCTTGCAAATCCCCCTGGGATATGTGACTCCCAGGAACTCTGCTTTGGGTAGTCAGAACCTCCTAAAAATGATGCTTTTCAGGACACTGCCAAAGGGAAGGTGGAACAATGTTAAAAATCACAGTCAGTGTGGCTGTGCAGTCACTGATCCTTAGCTCAGTTCAGACACTTGTGAATTCTGCAGTGTAGATGAGCCCTTTGGAGAGCTTAATAGGTTAAGAGAATCCATTACTTTTTGCTGATTTATTTTATAATGGCTCATTTACATGCACTAAGAAATGGTATTTTTATACTAGTAGAAAGGCACAGATTGCCTCTTTGCAGTCATACAGGTTTTCAATTTTAGACAAGATCTTTAAAAAATTGACAGTGTTATGAACTTCCAAGAAGCTTTTCAAAGTCACTTAGGTTTTTAAAATCTATTATGGTTATTTTTTCCTTCATATTCCAAAGGTTTGTATTTTTGTACTCATGGTACTAACAAATCCTCTTATATATGTTGAGCAATATGAATAATAGGGCACTAATGTTTTAAAGTCTCTAAAACATTTCTCAAATTGACTGTAAAATGTGGTATTTCTACAATACATGATTGTTTGGCAGGATATAAAAGCTTACTGGTTCTCATTTGGGTGATTTGCATAACTTGTTCATGGCATCATTTGTAAATATTATGCCCATCCCAAGCTGCCACTGATAAAAAGAATAAGATCGCTTTTGCCAAAGTACATCACACTGTAGATGAGAACAAAACCTTTCCTGTCTAAAAAGAGGGAAGCTATACAAAGGGAGTTAAAATTTTATACTGCATTAATCTCAGAAATCACTTTTGATGTCGGTTAGAGAATACAAAAGTGAAAAACAATTTCCTTTCACTGTGCAAAATGGTTCTACAAAGATTGGACAAGCCAAGGAGCACTGGCTGTACCTGAGGAGCCATTTGCTGTGAGCATGGTTGATACCAGCACCCAGAAAGCCCCTTTGCCTGTGCATTAGAGAAGACAGGCTGGGCTGAGCTGGGTGGTTCTGACTCCCCAGGCTCACTGAGGATGAAGATGTAGAGAGCAATTCTGGTTCACGCAGACAGATGACAATTCAGTTTGCTCGCTGACCTGTGTTGACTCTTGGATATACTAACAAAACCAAGCCACTGCAACAAATCTATTTCACCCAAAGAGATTGAATACAGAGGAAAAGTTAATTTATTTAGCAAGGCAGGGCAACTTCTATATGATCATTTAAGAGTGTGATTTAATATTCATGACTATCTTAGAAGGTGGCAATTTTGACTTGTGCTACGGAGTTCCCTGGACTGTGCTTGCTTAGAAAAGGTCCTTCAAGTGACACTGTATTTCTCATGGATGAAGGCTGTGGTGAACATGATTCTGTCTGTCTTTAGAGGCTCTGACACAGTCACCAAATAGATGGATGTCTGGAAAGCATGTGTTTGTTTGCCTTCACAGTCATGTCATTGTAGCTTTTTCACAACTTCCCTTATTAGAGAGCTTGAATGAAGACCTTTGTCTCTGTATTTAGAGTATTTAGCAAGAAGGAAGAAGAGCAACTAGGATGCAGAGCGTAACCACATCTGTCTTAGAGTTTCAAACTCACTATATTGGCAGCTGTGCCAACATCCTTGTGCTAATTTTTATGCAAGTAGTTGAACTGGTTGTTGTAAACTTTCAGCTGATAGACCAGGCCCTGAGATATACTGATATCTGTAGATGAGAAGGTAACACTTTATCATGGTACCATTTATACATGATCTGGGACAGAGCTCTGAAGTCACTCACGTGCTGCTGGGCAGGGAGGGTAAGACACTGCTCAGCTCCACTAAACCTGACATCTGGCTTAACTAAAGTGTTTGTCTCCTCTGCAATGACTAGAACACAGCGAATATCTCAAAAGGATGCTGTGACTCCTGAAATCAGTGAAATTTAATGGCTTGCTTTGGATAATGCCTTTTCCCCTCACCTTGCATTTTTCTACTTTAATTTCATAAACTAGAAATGAATGGCTTTTTTTTTCAATCAGACCTTAAACTAGGAAAAAAGATTTTAAGCCAGCAGCCAAGGCAAAGGAATCCCCAGAGAAAGCACTTGGTGTTATTTCCCGTAGTGAATCTTTGCCTGCCAGGTTGAATTGGGAAAAGAGGCAGAAAAGAAAGTTAGAATTTGCCTTCATCATGAAAGACAGAAAAAAACCCAGTAGGTGACTAATTAAAAGGTGCTACATATTCTATTCCTTCAGTATTGAGATGCCAGTAATAACCTCAGGTATAGGAATATTTTTATAAAGTACAGTGCTGGCACTTGAGTAGATATAGCAAATGAAAAGTATTATAGATTGCATTCTTCCTATCTCAATTGCAACAAGATTCAAACACAATTTCAAGCCATTAAAAACACAGTGTTTTGCCAAAGCAAGATTGGAAATACTTCTAGGAACATAATACTGGATATACTTATTTGCTACAAAACAAGATTAACTCAGGTAATGAATTTATAATGATGAGTGGAGTACAAAGCTAGTAATTTTTGAAAGTAATCTGACAGTCTGGGCAATAAAGCTTGGGAGTATGGAAAAAATCTACTTTTTAAATAAGTGTTCCAATCAATAATGCTATATTGGAGAGTAGAAGCTGCAATTAACTTTTCAGCCTGGTTCTTGGAGCTCTGTATGGGTGATTTTGAGGCCAAGCAAAGCTTTTCTTTAAAAGCTGTGGAAAAGATGAGGTTTAGGTTGTGAAAGTATGGAACAAGGAAAGATAAGGATTTTTATTTTAGAATTTGTTCTGGATTCAAGTTCCTGGTCTGCTGATTTTAAAGAGGAAATTGAACCCAAGACTTTTACCTTAAATAACAGTAGCTGGTTACTCAGGAGGTTGATCCAGCAGCTCTCTAGGTTTAATCAAAATTGGATCCAAGACATTATTTATAAAAATCTTCCCACAAACACTTTGCTTTGATGAGTACATATTCTTAATGAAAGAGCAGAGTATAAAAATGCTTCTGAACATCTTTTCTCTGGGTTACAGAAATAAATTTACTTCATGATGCCCACTTAATTAGTGCTATACGTGCATATCAACACTGTGTCCAGAAGGCTCACCAAACAGAATTAAAACCAGCCGAGGGAACAAACCAGCCAAAGAGTCACTCTGATAAGTGATCTTGAGTAAAACCAAGCAGCAGAAAAGCACAGAATCAGCAGTGTTACAGCATGGCCTGTACTGTGCATTTCTCAACTGGCTCAGCAAGAACACAAGAACACTGTGCCAGTGCACAGCAACAGCCAGACAGAACAGCAGCGATCCCCAACGTGGTTATTTCCCAAAGGACATTTTCTGTGTGCTGGAGCTCAGTAGGCAGCTTCTGCTCCAGGATTTGAGCATCAGTGTTGGCATCAGTCCTTCATCAAACTTGGGAATAGGATCCAGCTACAGAAAAGAATACCAGCCTGGACCTTCTCCAGCTCAGGTGGCTGCACCTTTCAAGAGAGCACTGAAACTTGTCACAGAGCCTCTGGAAAGAAAGTCCTCAAAGAATTAGTCACTAACAGCAAAGCTCCTGAGTGCAGGTGCAAAGCCTGAGCTTACTGTGCTTTGACCACAACAAAATGCCATGATTATTCACAGAGCTTGGCTGGAAATACAGCAACATAAAAGACAGTAAAGCCAATTGAAGCTGTTGGTGACCTGGAGTGGCTGACAGCACATAGCATCTACCTAGAAAACAATTCAATGCCACAGAAATGAAGGGGCAACTATTCAATAAAATCAGAAAAAAAATCTGGAGCTCACAGTGGTCAGAAGGTATTGCAGTGGCATACAGACATGTCCTCAAAAAACCCCAAAGCATTACTCTCCATTCAGTTCCTTCCCAGCAAAACGTGGCCTAAACAGGCAGTTCAGAACAGATGCACCCCAGTTTGCTTGGGGCCACCACCCTTCCTAAGTGACCATGACGTGATAAACAGGGCTGGCCAGGTGGAACAAGTGATAGGATGATTGTGGCTCCAGCACAGAGTCAGAGTCCTGTTTCTGGAGAAGATTTAAAGCATCTTGAGCCATTCCCAAGGATCAGGTGTGGACCTTTTGTTTGACTAAATCTCTCCGCAGCAAGGCTTAAGTAGAAAGGCAGCAGCTGGAAATCAATAGATGGGATCAGCAGCAGGAGGAAGATAAACATAAACTGCACCTGCTGAAAGACAGTGATGTGCATGTGTTAATCCCCTTCCAGTATATAAATCCAGGAGCTATTGCAATTATCATGCTGAGCAAGGAAAACCAAAAATATGATGGCAGAAGAGGCCCAAGAACCTACTAGATGCTCCAATGAGGATTTTTTAAAGGAGGCCCTCACTTTAATCTCATTCTTTCTGAATACAGAATGGGATCTGATTATTTAAACTCCATTGGCCAGAATGGAGCCCTAAATCAAGGGAAGAGAAGGAGGCACAGCATCACAGCTGATGCTCTCTCATCTCAAATCACCTGCAAACACTGCATTTCTGTAATGCTCCTTGGTACTCACTAACCTTTGGGTTGACTGAAGGACCACAGCAACTTGTGAGCCATGCTGGGGATGCAAGCAGAGGGATTAATCCTTTGAGCATGACTAGAATCCCCTACAGGTCCGTAGTGACAGAGTAGCTCAAAGCTCTGGGCATAACACTCTGTTCAAGAACAACACAACCTGAATTTTTTTTTTTTTTTAAATTCCATCTTATCATCAAAATAGCTTGAAACAACAAAAGAAACTATAAACATGTGAAAACCAGGCTGGAAGGTCTGATTTCAGCAGAGCAATAGTTGCTACCCTGACAGTCACAAGGCTACAGGTTGTACTTTTATTATATTTGATTTTTCTGTTCTTAAAGGACTGACCACAGAATAAACCTTGACACAGCCAAAATTGGATGGTACTAATGAAGCACCCAAGAGGACAACACGCTGTTCCTCTGTGTGAGCAGCAAATGATTGGTAATTAAATAGCTGTCAGTGGGGGGTGCCTGATGTATTTTTATTCACTTTTTGTGTCTATTGCATACATGCTCCAGAGTGACCAGCTAAGGTAGGTTGCATGGCATTTGGAGCTGAATTTCCTGAGGTGAAAACCTAATAACCTGACAGAGCACAATATTATAAGTGCTTCAAACCTGCTCTCTTTCTCGTGGTGGGTGCACAATTAATTTTTGATCTGGAAGGGCTGACTGACATTTACAGGCATCGCAGACACCTGCTTTAGAGCAGGGATTTCTTTCTGTTCCTATAAAGTACAATACACAATTCAGCTAATATCAGATAAATAAGGTCTATAGAAAAGGTTGCAGCTGCTTAGTGGTCTCAAGGTTTTTTTTTCTTTGATAGCAGAAAATGAATGCACCTGGTACAAAAAGGGTTTGGTTTGGGGATTTTCCCAAGCGGGAGTGTTGTGTAGTACAAATGAGTTTTACAGATAAATGCCATAATATTTGACACTGAAATCCAGAGATTAGCTGAGGCCAACCTGAAGGATGCACAATTAAGGAGAGAACATAAAAAAAAATATATCTTGTATTTTAGTTCTTTTACTGCTTAGCAGAAGGCATAAAATGGTCCAAGAGAACAAAATGAGCACACACTGTTTTAAAGAGTTTAAGCTGTTAAGCAACCTGATTTCAAGGGAAGATTGCAGAAGGAAAGGAAAATATCAAATATTAACACAATAGGAAGTAAGAAGAGATTTTGATGATTTGCCAGATATCCTCAACATGAATCACAGAATGGCCTGGGTTGGAAGGGACCTTAAAGATCACCTAGTTCTGACACCCCTGCCATGGGCAGAGACAACTTCCACTAGAGCAGGTTGCTGAAACAACAAATTTTATTGCACTCAAAATGACATTTGAGGAATAAGGACTTGGAATCCCTTCAACACGGTGGTGAGTCTTGTGGGCTTTATCAGAAATGCTGAAGGGAATATTCAGCTCATGGTCATTGAGACAAATGCTCTACTGACACCCTCCTTTTTCAATAAAAAGAAAAAAACACAGAGCACCTTAAATTCAGGTCCTGTCAGTACTTCTCAAAGGAATGTCAAACTGGGTTTGTCATTTCTCCTGAAAGAGGACACAGTGTCCTTTGGTGTGGTTGTTCTAATGGATTGAAGGGGTGGCTTTCTCCATGTCCTGCTGCTGTGGCTTCACTGGAGGGTGGCTGCTGCCTGCTCTGTGAAGGATTGCTCTGGAGGAGTGGACAGCTCTTCAGGAAGTACTTTATACACAATACATCACACTGTGCAACTTAATAATCTAATATTCAGGTACCGAGCTGCCACATTTTCAACAAATCCTTGGAGAAATGTAGAAATCCTATCAAAACTGCTGCCTTATCACTCCTTGGAAATTTTCTGATGTGCAGGAGAGCAGAGGGCATGTCTTATACTGAAAATAAGATCAGACATTTCCTTTGTCTGACAGCCAACTGTGGTTAATGGGATTCTAATTTAATCAGAGTACAGACTGGGGCAGATGTAACACTGATAAATTATAACAGGGATCAACATGCAAGAGTAGTGTGGGTAGGGGTTGCCATGAAGAGTGACAACTTCAGGAGAAACTACAGGAGTCCAGAAAGGATTTTGCACACAGCAGCGGGTCTGTCCCACAGCATAATAAGTTGAAGCACGCCTGCATTTTAAAACTACTCTGAATTTTCTTATGTATTGTACTCTGTCCAGCCCTACCTGTTTTTCAAAGGTGGCTGATTTGTTTCAAACAGCACCACAAATACACTAACTTTTTTTAAAGCAGGCTAAGCTGCAAACACAGAGAAGAGAAAAAAATGTAGTGAGGAGATTAGAGCTCATCAAAAGCCTTATTTTTTTGCTTCCCAGTTTGCTCACTGAACATGAATTACTCCTGTTTTCAAGGCTTGCTGTGTGGACATCTTCATGTGCCTCTGAAAGCAGCCCAGGATGTTGCATAAGAGTTGCTCTGCACCTTCCACCATGGAACCCCTCTCCTAGAACTAATGCTTGAGGCAGACAACCAGGACAAGCTGGAAAAAGATCCCTGACATCACTGGGCCTCCTTGTCACAAGAGGTTGTAAATGCAAGTGTACAGGGATTCAAAACTTACTGGACAGAAGAATGGAAGAAAGACTCTTCAAAACAGGAACAGTCCCTGGTTTAGGAATTATGACTGAAGACTGGGAGAGTATTTTGAGTAGCATCATTTTGAGGGTATGCTTGCCCTGTCTTTATGCTGTTCACCTGACATTTGTACAGGCCAGAGACAGATTATTGTAGTAAATGGGTCTTTTTCTGACTCGATGCTTTATTATTTTCTGCAGTGATGGTAAATGTCCCTGTCCAAAGAACTCAGTGCTTTACAGCAAACATCTGGATGTGTTTCCCTTGCAGGGCTTATTAGCTGACTCAGCTGCACAAATTAACCCCACCAAACAGCAAAGGCATGCTGAGAGCTGTGTGGGTACCTGAGAGCTTCAGTGCTGCTGGGATGTTCAGGGAGGGCTGGTTGTTAGACTTTAGAGCAAGGCATCTTTAATATATGTAAATAGGCTTTTTACAATGAGCAATGTTGCCAAATTTTCCAGATTGCTAGCACTGTCCTCCATTAAACTTGGAGGTCAAATTCACAAAATACATTATTAGGAGGGGGGGCAGTACTGGCTGGTGAGTAAATCTGGTGATGCTCTTTAGCCTGGGAAACAAAGAATGGGTATCCTTGCTTCTTAGCAAGGGCAATGCTATACGTTATCAAACTACTAGAAATAGTCCATGGTATTGTTGTGTTTGCACAGATTTAGTCAGAATACACAAAATTAAGTAAAAGCCTAAAGAACACTATCACAAGGGACAAAAGAAAATATTTCTTACAATAAAAGTGAAAATATATTACTTACAGGACAATGCAAGTGAGCCAAGTCAGAATTTCTCTCAGAAGAAGAATTTAAATATTAAATACTGCAAAGACACTTGTACTTAGACCTGCCAGGAAAAGAAGAAAACATTCAAACTCCCACATCCCTAATGTAATTTATTCTAATCTGGCCACACAATCTTCAACCATCTTAAACATGTGCTGTGTGACTTCACAGGGCAGAGTTAAATTTCATAGGTGCTAGAATTATGTATTTTAGGAGCCATCCTATATGGTGACTTCCCTTCAATTCCAGGTTGGTAAAAAAATTAAAATGTAGAAGAAACTTTTCTGTTGCAGTGTAGATATTTGAATGGATGAAGCAGTTTCAGTTAGTAGTGTGTGAAGAAGGTAGTTCTAGAAAATTAATGCTGTGAGCATTAGCCAAAACAGATTTTGGATCTTCTTTCAACACTCCATTCATCTTTCTTAATCTATTTCATATTTTATTCATGATTTGAGTTCAACTACAATGCTTAACTAAATTGGTACGTTGCTAACAGACCTTTTAAAAATCCTCATGAAATCTTTTTCACAAGGTGGTATGATGAAAAATGTTATTGAAAAATAGCTATTTTATAAACCTTGGGAAATCTATTTAATAACTGCAATAGCAGACTCAAATGTAATAACACACTCTGATTATCACCAGATAAACACACTTTTTTGGTTGGCTGAAAGTGCCAGGCAGTGCACACACTGCAAGGAACTTGGTCTGAGTGCTCCTTGTGACCACATTATATCAGAGGCTGTGATGGAACAAGTCTGTAATTACCACTCTGTGCAATCTTACATGATTAGTGACAACCAGACAGTTTTCTAAGAGCAGCAGAACTGTTCCCTTCAGGATATCTTTCACTTCAAATAATGATGGTCGACATTGCCTAAAATTCAACCTGGGCTATATCATGGTAGAGGGTGGCATTTCTGGCTTGAGGAGGACGCAGAGCTGGAGGACTACCAAAGCAGTCCACAGTGCAGAAGTGCCCACTAGAAACCCCCTGTGACAGGCAGGTAACTCATTTCTGCTGCAGAACAGGAGCCCAGAGTGCTGCTCTCCTCAGAGAGTTGGTGAAAGACCAGACCTTCAAGAAATCTCATGTTGATACAAATCACTCATGGAAAGGAACCTCAGACTGAGCATGAATCAAAACTTCTGCCTCACAAGTCCAAAGTCTGGTCTAGCCTTCAAAAATGGCCCCAATCTTAAACCCACTGAACGGGGCATGTCAGGGGATTGGATGGTCCCAAGGAAGGGGTTTAACAGAGTCCTAAAACAGACATCTGTGTCAGCACACAGAGTGATGGGCTTTGCCTCCATAACTACCTGTGAAGAAAGAAATATTTGTATTCTGACAGACAGTGCCAGCTCAGTGCTCTGGAGCAATCCAGATATTGGGATATCCTAGGAAAGGAACAGGGACATCCATAACACACCTGCATCTTGACAACCATGAGCTGTTCTGGTCACCATCCCTCACAGAAACGATTTACCAGGAGTGGAGAGGACATGAAGATGGGCAATAATCACAGTTATGGAATGGCTTCTGGTTGCTAAATGACTAAAGGAACTAGGACTGCTAATGCTAGGAAAGATCTGACTGCAGGGGATTTTGTCACTCAGTGCACAGTTCAGCTGTGAAGCTGTTGCTGAGCTGTTCCAGAGGCTAAATTGGATATGAGTTCAAACACAACTAGGTAAATTAATAGAAAAAAAATTCACTAAGCAAATAAAGACACAGATACCATCTCTGAGTCAGGGAAGCAGAGCTGCAGCTACTTGGGCACAGGGAGAGTGTTTCCAGGGCTTCTTCCCCCTACGGACCCTGCTGTCAGTCTCCAGTTCTGACAGGTATTGGCCAGGAGGGGCTTTGTTTTACCTATTCCATCTGGTTTTATGTTCTACCTCCAGCCTTCCTGCATAAAGCTCCACGATCACATGCTAAAATATACCTTTACTCAGTTGCTTTACACCTGGGGAATGGCAGAATAGCCAACCACTAGGGAGAAAAACCTCCCGCAGGCCCTTCAGCTGCACGTCAAAATGCAGATCATCTTCCCTGCTCAAAAACCTGACAACCCAGAAGGGGACAGGCTGGTGTGTGCACCAAATTTCCCCAGAACAACCTGGCAGTGCCAAAGACCTGCTGTACCTGATGGAGACCAGCATTACAGCCCCTGATAGAGAGAAGCACAACTGAGCCCAGGAGAGGAGAAAGAGGTTCAGGAAGCTGCAGCATATGGGCTGGTGTTCTGAATCTCTCCTACCAATTTGTGTAGCAAACCTGCAGTTTCTGTGGTAGCCATGGAAACTGAGGTACTGGAGCACAATGAAACACATGTATGAATGCCGTTGCCACCACTGAGCGCACATCACTCAGCATTTCTCAACAGCAAGGGCAAAAAGGATATCGGTGGAATCACGGTTTGGTTGTGGCCACCGAGTCCAGCTCAGGCTGAACAGACATCAGACCACAGCATCTCTTCTGCTGTGACCAGGGGGTAGGATACTTGCTGGAAGGCAAGGCCAGTGTCAAGGAAGACAACTTTGTCCACTCTAGAAGAAAAAAAACAAGGAATGGATGGGAAGAAATGTTCCCTGGTGAGCTGTAAAAAAAGGATAGAAATCTGCCTCATTTTGTCTCCCTTCACACTGCTAATAATCTTGATACCCAGATAAGTTTGCTTTTTGATGGTTTCTCAGTCAGTGAACTACAGAAGTCAATGGAGTCATCTCACTTGGAGTGACAGGCAAAAAATACGCCCCTGCCTGTAAATTTTCTTGTGAAATAAATGTCTAGAAGCTGGTGAAGGACTCCCATTCAATGTATAGCATAAAGCTGTAAAGAACTGCCATCCTGTAGGAGGCTCATCCTGTAGAATACTAAAAAAAAAGCAAACATTATTTCCTTCAGATGAGTTCTCTGTAGATCACTAGCTTTTGTTTAACCACTGCAATTGAGGCTTGTGCTGTGCTCCTGCCCAGACTCAACAGATGTGTTGGTTTGAGTGGGCTGTGTTGCTTAAGGCTTTAAAGTCAGATCAGGTCAGCCTGGCCAAAGGCTGCCCTCCCTCAGGATTTGAGGCAGACCTGAAAATGGACATGTCAGCTTCTCAGGATGGCTGACACCAAGGAACCCGAGCTGTACAATCTGGATGAGAATTTCAGTAGGAAACAAACACTGACAACCCTTCAAACAAGTTGGAGTAAAGCAAAAAAGCCCCCAGACTATATTGTTTAAATACTGAAAGGGACTGTGTACAGTTAAGTGACAAAGGGGCTTTAAAATAGGGCAAAGCACAAACAATTCCTTATAATTTGCAGCAGTTGCTTGGCTTGCACCTGTAGGCAATGTGACATAAAAAGGCATCTAACAGAGAGGTGATACAGACTAAAATGCTGAGCCCAGGCTGTTTGAGCAGGGCTGAACAGACACCCACAGTGAGCCAGCTCGAGGGTCAGCCCAGAGCAGACAGCTGTGCTCAGCACTCCCACCCCACAACCCTGTGGCACTGTCACTGAAACACAACAAATAAGATTCCTAATATTAAGAGCTTCTTAACATTCATCAGGTGGAAGTAAGAGCTGAACACTGATAGGAATGCCAAGTCCTTGGCAGGGGGACTCATGCATCATAACTCCTAATTAGGGACTCTGAAGTTCACCTCTTTAATGGGCACAAGCATTGTTACCTACTTAAATCCTAAAGATCAAAACATAGCACCAAGGTAGACCTGCAGAAAGAAACTGCTATGTGCTCAGTTTTCATTTTTATCTTTGAAAAGGAAAGATCTCTGCCACCACTGCCTGCCTGTAAAATCCAAATCCCGGAGTCTGGATGTGACATTTTTTCAGGCAGTGTCACTGCACTCTGTATCTGTTCTCTAGCCAGTATGTGTTTTTATATTAACTGTACCTATACCTGGGCGTGAGGTGAAGACTGATCAGAATTCATTCCATTTTGTGCTTTTTTTTGTACTTTGGGCTCATGAGCTGGTTCACAGATGCCTCATTAGTTGTCTGAGATCTGCAACTTAAGAGTTGTGTAATGTAGGATGCCAGGTCTGCAAACATGAGAGCTCTGTGACGGGATGGGCTCTGCAACTCAGCTGCCTTAGCAAACCCAGCCAGAGGTGGCCTGGTGTCTTGGCTGCTGAAAGGGCCCTGACTGAGAATTAATTTCACAGGCTTACAGAAGAGGTAAATCTGGACACCAAGAAGAAGGATAGATTGATTACAAGCCTGAAATAGCAAAGTATTTCATATGGGATCTCTAAGTCACAACAGACTCCTCCAAATGACTTTATTTCCGCCAACACTAATATTCCTAAACAATATGCAATTTCAGAATTAAGCCAGAATTTAAGTTTATAAACTTGAGAACTGAAATGTCACTTATCTTCTGTATTCTGTTCGCTTTATTTTTACCTTTCTTCCTCTCAACACTCATTTCACTGAGCTCTTATGTCCCTGAGCACAATACTCACAATATTTGGGGAGTTGAAGATTGTTCCATTTCCCCAGAAGCACTTTCCCCACCAGACTCTGATTCCTGCCTGGCATTTTCAGAGACACATAATATTAAACAACAGCAGAGAGGAGCAAAGCTTTGCCACAGGTTACAAAAAAATGACACAGAAACTGGATGAGCCAAACTCTCAGCTCTGCCAAAGGGACGAGGCTCTACAGGAAAAACTGCAGTAAATATTCACTGGCAGTAGAGGAAGAAAAATGGGCATTTAGTTCACTGGTCTAAGCAGAGAAACAGAGGCACGAATCACAGGTTAATTCTGCTCTGAACCTGAAAGTCACAAGCAAAAGGGATCATGGATCCCTTGCTAATCTTCTCCTTTACAGCCACAGTGTTGTGTGGTTGTAGCAGGAGGGATGTGCACATTGACAGCCAGGTTAGGCATTCTGAGAACTGCTCAAAGAGCAATGGTGGGAGGGAATTACATGAAAACAAGCTCCTAATTGCTGTTCCTTTTCTGTTGAGGATCATGCAGTGTTCATGAGCAAATTAAAGTTCAGAGTTTAGCAAATTCAAAGCCCCATTGCAACTGTCCCATAATTTCTAAAGTGAAATAAATAATTTCCAGTTAATAACTCAGTTGCTTTCTGCCTATGAAGTGCATAAAGATCACTGTCCTCAAATTATTCCTGGTCAATTAAACTTCACAAGTTTGACTTTACAAGCTGTGAATATTTGAAATTTGAGCTGCTGCACAGGGGTGATATTGATTCTCTTTTCTCCCTGGTTGAGTGCACAAGCTTGTCTATGAACACATATTTAACAACTGAAAATTCAGCTTTTATAAATACACAGGTGTAACTGAAATTTGTTTCCTTCATAAAATTTGGCTACTAAAATTCAATTACTGAAGTTAGAGCTTGATCTGATTTTAGTTTTGTGTTACAGAGGCACCTAGAGTCAAGTCCAGCCAAGGTTAAGGGACTCTAGGTACTACTGAAGCAGTCTGTGTCTTGCAAATACATGTCCCAGAGCTACATAAATATTTCAATAATGGCAATGCACCTATACACAAAAGAAATTGAAGAAATTTGGGGTAGTTGCATTTCATCATATATTTTATGGCTACTGAATATCACAGAACAATTTTGCATAGCTTGGGAGACTAATAAATTACAGCATATGACACAAAACTCTCTGCACAAAAGTCTGTTACACAGTGTTCAAAAGTAATTCAAGCCTCTGCTTAAGCAGTCTCAGCCCTCAGAAACGAGAACAATATTTTGTTATTTTAGGTAACCAGTTAGACACTTTTAATAGAAGATATGAGCTCAAATGAACCACAGTTGACCAAACTGTGATATTCAGTGAACTGTGACCAGTGTGATATTTAGCAAGTCCTGTTGTAGTGAGGCTGCAAAAGTGAGAAGCAGCTTAACTAATGAAAATAGGGAAAGAGCCCATGTGATATGAGCAGTACCTGGGTGCAGCATCAGGAGATCTCCTGGGCTTGTGGCCACCAGGTTGGAACTGCAGCATCTTGGGAAAGCATGGAGCTTCCAAACCCCTTTAGCCTGCCAAAAAAAAATCTCTGGGCAGCACCTTTTAGTCAGATGTGTATCACAGCTTCCCTGTCACATGTTTTTGACCTCATTTAGGTACTGCACGTGCCCAAGACAGTCCCTGCAGAAGGGGAGTCCTGATCCAGTTCTGTTGTCCTGCTCTCCTTCTTCCCAGTGCACAGCTGATGTTGGCCTGTCCTCACACAGCCTCACAATCTCTCACACCTGTTCTGATCAAATTCACCCGATAGCCAAAACTCTTCTGCCCTTTGAAAGTGATTGCCTCCCGATAACCTAAACATCTGGCAACCTTTAAAATTTAGATATGTCCTGTTTGATTTGCTGCATGAAGGGAAGGGGAACAGGACTGAAATAGTATGGGAGACTGGAAAAGAATACATGGATCAAATTTGAGAAAGCCCTGCTATTAACACCACATCAGAGCAGCTCTGGTGGCTGTCCCCTTTGAGGTTTTTCTCTCCTCTGTCATGATACTGAAGGTGATCAACTTTTAAATATTTTCCCTGTTTGGTCTGGGCATTGTCAGGTTAACCTCCCGACTGCTTCATTCTTACTTGCTTATCTTTTAGTTTCCAACTTGAATGAGAAGCTTTTGCACTTACCAATGCAAGGAATAAAGATAGGAAAAGTAGTTATACTTGAATTTTTAAAAATATCACCGTACACAGCCTGCAGTGGTGCCACTGTTCCAACATAGCTGGGTTTGCAAAGCTGTGTGACAAGATGCCAGCAGAATACTCCAGCTTCCCAGCTGAGTAGGAAAACACTTTACTCAGAGATTCCCTGTTAACTTCACAGCTTGAAGGACTCTTTTCCCTCTCTAATTCAAGTACAGCTGCATCCTTCCAACCTGCACTGTAGCAGGTTGTGGTATTTGTAGTTGTCGGTAATAAAATATTCCTGAGCTTTTTTCCTAATTCACAAGCAGTTGGTTTTTTTTGCTAATGTGAGGAACAAATAAGCTGATAATATATATTCTCTGAACTCCAGCAACAGAGCTTTGGCAAAAATCTGTGCAACAATAAGGTTGACAAGAACAGTGGCTTTACTGTATTAATAAAGTGTTCTGATGTGTGGTAGAGATTAAGTTAAGAGAAAGCATGACATGGCATGAGCTAAGTAAAACTCACATATCTCAGAAATTGAAGCCATATTACATTTTTATACAAAAAGTAATTAAGTTCTGGTACCTTCATTTTCAAATCTTGAGTTTGAAACCCCAATGGGCCCAATTTTGCAGTGCCAAAGAACTGCCCATAGAAAAATCACTTTATTATGTCATATGTTGGGAACTCAAGTCAACAGATATTTTGGAGAAGCTAATCAATAAAGCTCTACCAGCCATTAGACCAAGAAGACATCATTTTAGCTGAGAGATCAAGTTACATCTTTCTTTCCATGAAGAGCTAGAAATTTTATCTAAGTGCAACACGAAGAGAGAGATTCCTGTTAACTGGAGGAAAGGGGGTTAGATTTTGTTACACTGGGATAAGTCCAAGAGGAACTTGTACCAAATTCACTAAATAAACTTTAGCCAGAGATTAATAACGAAACAGGAGATGTGGCAGATGGTGGTGCTCATGGAATAACATGGTCCTATTTACCTTTTCTCCCACTGAAAGGAAGCATTCAATGATTTAAAAAAAGAAGGCTCCTGGAAATGGATTTGGAAACTTCTTAGAATAATCTGTTTAATAGAGGAGATACAGAAAAATTATTTCCAAACTGGGATTTGACATTTACACTAGCAAGCCTAATATCTCTAGTAATACTATGGCGTTTGACGATACAAGAGCTGTTAATATTTCCATTTCAGTACACAAACTTGTCATCAACTGGGGGTAAAGAAATCACATCACACTTAATTAAACAAATCAGGGAAAGGGTACAAGTGGAAAGAGAAAGGGGGAGGGGGCAGGGAATGAATCATTCTTCTCTTCCCTGAGTCTATCCATCACTGGTTACAGTTAGCAACAAAAAATCAAATTAGTTGCACCAGTGGTCTGTTCAGACCTGACAATTTCTGTATTTCTAGTTTAAATTAGAGTAGAATCAATGGAAGTTTTACAAAGATAAGTTAAAGGCAAAGCTTACAAGGCACAGTGTTCAATCTGCCTGGCAAGACAAGGTTTAGCCTTACAGGAGTCATTAAGGTTAATGCAATCTATACTGATGTGACGGGGAGATGCTCTATTTTCATTACCCCAGAAAGCAGCTCTGATTCACTGTGGTTAGGGCTAATTGACAGTTTCCAAATCACACAGTAGTAATTGTTTACAGTTGTAGAAAGGGAGTATATTGTTTTCACTGCTGGTTTACTTGATACATTTATCCACTTAATCCCTCTCACTTAATTTTCTGTGATAGGTGGAAATAAGAAATAATTTAATTCTAGTATCTTTTGACATTTACTTTTCAGCTAAGAAACTGGTTTGTTTCTCGAGCAGGAATTCAGGTCAGGGGAAGAGCTTGAACACAACTGCCTCTTCCTTCTGAGAATGCCCACCCAGCCCAGCTCACCCAGCTCCCTGATTTAGGTTGGACAAATCAAAAGCATGTTCAGAAAATTAAAAGATGCATTCAGAGTGCCACAACCTTTCTTATTGACAAAAGCAAAGGGCGTGTTCAGCCTGCTGCACATCTGACTCATCTCTACCACCTCCTCAGCCTGTTCTTCAGACACTTGCTTACAGCAGCCCCTATATTGTGTGCTTTCATCACCCACTGCTCAGCCTGGAAGAAGCCTGGTGCTCTGCTGCCATTGCTGAGCTTTAGAAGACCCTGTGTGTACAGAAGAGACACTTCAGAGCAGCTCTTTGTGCAAGGACAGACTCAAACAGGGCTTGGAGGAGGCAGGGGGTGAGCTGGTGAAAGCCCCACAGCACAAGCAGCCCCAAGATCCTGCATGGCTGAACTATGGCACGAGAAGCCCCCAGGACCAAGCCCAGCTTCCAGGCAGGGTTTGGACCTGGAGTGATCAGCAGCCTCAGGGGCTTTGTGCAGGCACTCCTGGCATTTGCAGTGCAGTAGCTTCAGGAGGGAACTGAGGCAATACAGCTGAGTAGGTCTCTAAGCAAACTTCAAAACCCAGCAGTTTAGAAACAATTCTCCTCAGAACACCCCTTTTGCCAAGCTCACCCAGGACATTGTGCAGCACAGCCCTAGTTAGGGCAGCTTTCTGTGCAGAGCAGAGAAGTGCTTTCAGTGGACTGTGCCCTTTGGAAAGCTTTCCCAAACAGGCACGTCCAGAGCTGGTTATTTAAGTGCCCTACTCCAGAGAGGTTTGCTAATGGGATCTGGAGATCCTGCTGACAGAACTTTCTTGATGAGAGATTGCCTCATAAGGGTGGTCTGTTCCAGGGGCTTCCATAGGTACACACAGCACATGCTTAATGAAGTTCATTTTCTGCAGGGGAAGCACAGGGGCCTGTGTTCACCTCCAGGGAAAATGATCAGATAATTACAAAAATAAAAGGAAAGAAAGGAAGGAAGAAAAGAAGTGAGGAAGAATCTATTTATACATTAATAGCCCACAGCACCTGGGTGACAGGGAAATAAGACTGAGATAGGTTGGTAAGGCTGTGGTGGATATGTGAATGTCACTAACATACAAAGGAACTTCTAAAAAATATATGGGAGTTATCTTCTATGAAGTCAAATATATTTATTTAACTAGTATAAAATCCTCTGAAATATAATGAATTCTGCATGAACTACATAAAAAGCAAACATGTTATAAGCTCTCTGAGTGAACCTGACTGCTGTATGGTGTGTAACACTGACCACACTGATACTCCATGTGGTGGTGATCACAAGTTCTGAGTCACACTTTGATACCAGGCAGTGCTGTGATGCTTTAGGGTGGATAAACCTGTGGATCATCACATCCCCTAATTTCCTCATCATCTTTTATAAACTTCAAAATGAATTCAGGAAACTTCAGCTCTGGAGGATGGCACAATGTGATGTTCTACCTGCTGAATCAGGTATTTCGTGCTGCAATAAAGCCCATCTAGATTCAGTTGTTTCTAAATTGAAAAGCAAAGGGGTAAAACCAAGTGCATATGGTCAGGTCTGTTAGGTACTACCCTATATGTCTAGAATGAAATATTAGGAAAACAATAAGTTGTCAGATACTGGAAGTTAAAAATGAACACAGCACCAAGGCCCAGCCACTAAATCCAGTGAGAGTTGCTGAAGAAGGTGATTAGTTTGGGGGAAGACACTACTTATCATAAACTCGATTCTACAAAAACAGTCATCCCAGAGGGTGGTTCAGTAGCATTTGTAGTGGCAGTGAAGTAGTTAAGAGAACCAGTGCTGAAGAACAAAGTTAATTGTGCTTCTAAATCTGTGAGTTAAGGTGGTGTCTGTTTGCACAAGAGGTCTCTGAAGCATCTGTACTCACTTCCTCCAGCTACTGGTTTATGAATCCTGCAATTTTCTCTCCACATGAGCCTGCAAACCTCTGTAATTCACTGTCCTTCCCTACATGTGCGAGTTCAGCAACTTCTCCTCTCTCAGAGTCAGTGATGGAGTTTGCCAGGGAAATTCAGCACAGAATTGCTTCTTCCAAACACAGGCATTTTCAGGCTCTGTTTTAAAGCAGTAATGAATATGGTAGTGGATCCAACTCATTTCAGGACAAAATCAATATCTTGTGGTCACATTCCCACAGTTGCAGGGTCTCAGACTGTACCTGTCCCTCACCCAGGCTGTCTTTTAGCACTGGGTTGTTTGTTGGTTTAGGATCCCTAAACCAATGAATCTTTCAGAAGGCTGTAATGTATGAAACTTTTAAAAATGTAAACCCACTCAGTTTCAGTACCCAGGACTGGCAACAACTTCCTTCCTCTGACTGTGGCTCTCACATAGTCTTTTATTTGACTCACTTAGCAAAGAACACTGTGACTAATTCATCCTTTGCATCTCCCACCACATCACATCTCTCACATGACATTACTCAGTCCTGCATTATTATGCATTATGTCCTGGGCAGGCAATACTGAGAGGTATTCCATACTGTCAGATTGCTTTCTTCTCTTTAAAGTTCTATTGTTATGTAAAGGAAGCATTTGTTTTCCCTTCCCTAACACATTTTCCTTTCTGCTCATTTGGTTAATTGAATGCTATCACTTTTATTTGTAGCTGGGTTTAGAATGTAAAAATATTTGATATCTGTCAGCAAAGTTCCAACTGGTTTCACAAATCACTGATTGGTCTAGTTGACATGGTGGTGTTTGGTCATAGGTTGGACTTGACGGTCTCAGAGGTCTTTTCCAACCTAATTGATTCTGTGACTTCCGTGAGATAAAAAACCTACACATTTACAGAAGTTTTTGGGGACTTTGATACTGTCCCCCACTGAAATACAGCCATACATTAGACCTGTCAGTAATTACTGGAGCTGAGTGAACTGGGAAGATGTAAAGAGCGGCTTGTAACCTCCCCCTCTGTCACAGCAAAGGAACATGTAGAGGTATCTGCAGGGACAGAGTCAACCTGAATGTCCTGATTTCAGATGGAAGCCTAAAAACATAGCTCCAAATAGTGATGTACTGTGATCTGAAACACAGCTTTGAGATAAATATGGAACATTTGATTAAAACTTAGAAACTGAAGCCCTGGTCAGAGTCTGCACCTTTCCTGGGGTGTTTGTGTTAGGTTAAACAAACCTGCTGGCAAAGCAAAGAGCTGCCACACCAGATTTTCAGACTGGTTTGTCAGCTACTCAGTGGTTTGCTGGAGCCATCCAACACCCAGATACAAACAAGAGAGGAACAAGAGAGGCTTTGCAAGGTGTACCATATTCTCCCCCAATGAATTCTATCTCTCAGGCCTGAGTTTTGTTAATCCTGTGTTGCTCAACACATATGTGAGATCTGCAGTGGCTGCTGGAGCTAAGATGAGCAGTTCAGCAGCTCATCCTCCTCCCAAACCATGTAAAACTTTCCAAGCTTGGGCAACATTCAAAATTCATCTCAGGTCTGGCTAAACACAACGTCACATTTTCGCTTTGACACCACCAGATGCCTGGCCCTGATACACTACCACATGAAACTGCTTCTCTGAGTAGAGTTTCACTCTGAATTTTTGCAGGTGGAGACCCAAGGGTATTTTTACAATGCAAGCTAAGTAAGTTAGAGTCTTAAGGGTGTCTCTGCTGGGTTTTACATAGATCCATCAGGCCTTGATGCTTAATGCTTTTGCTGCCATTATTCAAAAGAACTTGTGCTGCAAATGCAGAATATGTGCATGGATCATCTCTCATGTTTATAAGCAAAATACAGACTGCAGGCACATTTATAACCTTGGGCAAAAGAGTGTATATAAAATGCTGCAATTGAGGAGGCCTTGCTGACAGTGGCCATGATCAAACTGCCTCAGCAATCTGAGCTGGGCACTGAGAGCACTGTCCACACATGGGAAAGAGCAAAGCTCCTTCTTGTGTGAAGCCCTTTCATAAATCCTTTTCGATTCCACCCTCTGGGAAGTGAGTAGCTCTAAGACAATTTGCTCACACTGCTTTGTCAGCAAGACTCTCAGCGTGGTTATGGAGATTTCAACTTTCAATCAATAAAATAGGAGTAAGACTTGCTTATCTTTGAAAAAGAGGGAACCAAAGAGCAAACCATAATGTATTCAGCTAAATAAAGGTATTTGTGTTGGATCTCTTGTAAAACCACCAGCAACAACACGTAGGCACAGCAACACAAGAGGTGAGGATTTTTTTAATTTTTTGAGCTATTTCTAATACTCTGCTACTTTTGTTGATAACTTCTCCAAGAGGTCGAGAAAAAAAATTAATAAAACTCCAAACAGACAGCTGAGACACCAGTGTGGGCACAATTTGGCTGATGAGAGCTTGCAGGGACACATCCTGCATCTAACACATGGTCTATACTCCTCTATGTGCATGTGAGCAAAGGCTTTGGGGCTTCCTCACAGCACAGTTCATCTGAGCAACCACAAAACACAGTAAACAATGACTCAAACTGATACCACTTTTAAAGAGAAAGATGTACATACTGGAAAGAAAATCAGATAATCAATGTGAAAACGACTCCTATAAGACTTCCAATCAATGATCTTTATTCTTTTCCTCTAATCGTGTTGGTCTTTATCTAAAACTCTTTCTCCCCAGATCATACAGTCTCCATACAAGCTAAATACTTACCTTTCCCTGTATCCCCCTTTCAGAATGCAGCACACTGATTAATAACGGTCCATTTGCCTCTCTATCCATGCAAAGAACAAATTCATAGCAGCTTTAAACTTAAAAGATAAGTTCCAGACACACCTAGACTATTTGCACAAAATTCTAGAAAAAAAACCCCTTCTGCATATTTAGTGCTACCCCTTGAAAAGATCATCCAAACCTGAAAATGGAGATAACTGGAGACTCTTCTCAGCCTGGAAAGCAGCAACCAGCCCCTTGGAAGGCTCAGCCTCCTGGCTGGTGGGACTCACATCAGCTTTGCTTGGCTTCACAGATGAGCTCTAGTCGTGCGTCCCCGACCCTTTGTGCAGGTCCCACCAGTGATGGTTATTGTTTTTTTTCCTGTTTCAACGCTGGCAGAGATTTTTAAAACAAGAAAACAATGAAGAGAAAACATTCATATGCAAATAGACCCATTCATATATATATATTTACATGTTTGCATAAAAGCAAGTGTTTCCTGCATGAAATAAAAACCTCCCTGTAAACAGACACTGAATGTTATCATATGGAGAAGTGCTTCAAAGGAAGGCTTACAAACACAGCTGATCTCAGTATAAATTTATATTCAATACCTAGAAGATGCTATTTTTCAGAAAGTGGTGAAAAAAGAGCTGCCATCTCCTTTAAATAAAACATTTAAACCACTCCTCACCAGAAAACCCGCACTAAAAACATTCAGCCAAAGTATTTTTAAAACTGAGCGCTTTCATTTTGACCCTTCCAACCTAACTGATCCGTAATTCCTGCAGACTAATAGCCCCCAGAAATGAAAGAGTACCATACAGGTCTGCAGGGAGCTAATACTCCATATGTGCTTTTTTTTTTCCTGTCCTCTGTAGCCCTCTCTGCTTTGAACATGGTTTTTGTTATTGCTCTGTGAGCATTTTGCACCAAAGCCTTGGCGTACACTTGTTCTCTGAGCTTGGCGTGGCCACGCTGATTATATTAAACCCCTCACGATTCACAAAGTGTTTGGATTCATTTGGTCTATCCATTTCTGCTGCCCAACAAAAGAGCTGAAATGAATGAATCAATTTTTAAAACAAATAGGACTTGACAGCAGAGACACAGATTTGTGTGAATGGCAAAAGGTGCCTAATTAAGAGCTCTAGGGATGATGAGGCTTTCATTTCTCTAATGAAAAGGAGCTCTGTGAGCTTCCAAGTATTATCCAGCTCCAGCAGAATGAATCTCTTCTCCAGGGAGAAAAAGACAATTCATTTTTCATTTTCATTTAGTTACTGTTACTCATTTTGCCTTCTGTGTGAAACTTGGGTCAAAGCTTTTGGGTGACCATCATTTCCAAAAGCTGAAACAGGTACCTGGAAGGGATGTTTTCAATTTCCAGGCAGTATGGAGTGACATTTCTAAAATCAAACTTGCTCACCATGTCCCCTAACAGCTTGCCTTAAGCACCTGGTATTTTCTCTCTAAAAAACCCAAGAGATCCCTGTTTGTTACTCTGTGTTCCAGTTATAATGGAAACACAAGGTCTGGATATAAATAAACCTGATTAACCAAGCACACTGCTCTGCCTATTGTCTTCTGTAATAAAAATATACAGAACATAAAATAAAAAGTTAATAGGCAGGATTGCATCAACGATTGCACTGCTATTTGGAAACCAGCTCAGAGGTGGCTCCAGCCAACAACAAAGCTTGCTCTGAACACTGCTGCTCACTGAAAGTCCCCCAAGGGCAACAGGCAGGGTGTTTCCACATTTGATTACTCCTTGTAGGATTAAACTGGGCTGGCTTAATCCTCACCCACAGAGAACTTCATGTATCTGCCTTCGAAGTCCATCTGAGTATTTTAGAGAGTGCTAAAACTGAAGAAATAGCCCTCAAAGTAGCAGATTTACTTATTTTGTTTTGTATTTTTTGTTTGTTTTGTTTTTCAGATGAAGAAACAGGCTCTTGTATAAACTGGGGAGGACTCAGGGCTGTTCTGGCCCACAGTTGCAGTATTTGCAGCTGCAGTTACTGAGTCTGTGTGGGCTCCAGGCAGGCACCAGGAAGAAGCCAAGCTGCTGGGTTCCCACTGCCTTTGCAGTGCTTATACTTTCTGGAAATTGTAGCCATACCAGCACCCAAACTGAGCCCCTGCTCTGCAGAAAGAATTGTGTTGTGCTGTTGCTTGAGCAGCAGAACCCTGGGGGCAATATTATTTACAGCCTCTGGATGAGGCTGGACTGCTTCTTATCCCAAGAGAGCACTTTGATGTGCCTTCATCAAGTTATTCACAGTCTTTTTACTGAGGTTGTTCTTTAACCCCCCATCACTTCTCGTGATACTCTGTCTTCTCGATTATCTTGCTCTGAAATGAGATTATTGCATAACAGCAAAACCCTTTTGTGTCCCAAACATTCCTTGGCACAGAGCTGGTGAGGTGCCTCTGGTCCTGCTTACCCAGGAACAGCACTGCAGGGACCCACAGCAACCCCTCCAGTGTGGCTGCACCCATGTTAAATCAAATGGGGTCGAGGAAACCAGGAGCAGAGTCAAAAATTCTTCTGTTCTTCAGAAGAGCCATTATTTAGTGACAATTTGGGACAAGTCATGTATCTTTAGTAATATCTGATCCTGACCTGCCTACAGGGGAAGGACTTAGTCCTCATGTAAAATAAATCCTTGTGAACGGGCATCCCACCATCCTTGTTGCTCACCATGGCCAGCCAGCCTCAGGCAGAAGACAAATGGGGCAGGGCCTGATGCAGAATATTTATGCACTGTGGGCACATCTGTGTGGACACATTAGTCCATGCAGGTGAGCAACACCGGGCATTTTGTCCATTGTGTCCAATAGGAAAGGTGACTCAATCCTAACACCACCTCCTACATCTCTACAGGCACTGGGGAATCTGGACAGGTAAGCACAGGTAAGTTTGTGCCTTAAGTCTGACCTTATTTGTCACCTAGGAGAGAAACATCTCAGTTGTGCCTAACATGGAGAAACAAAGAGTAAAAGCAAGTGGGAGAAAAAAGCTTTTCCCCTTTATCTAAGCATCATGGCTGCTGAGGCTGCAAACCCAGGCACAGAGTTTAAGGAGAGGGCACAAACAGGAACTGTGAGAGCCTGTGCACAATGGTGGGTGCTCTGCATCCAAATAGGAGTGAAGTGGCAACTTCCCAGACAACGAGAGTTCAGTTCATAGAAAACAGAGCAAAGCTGGCTACCCACCTACTCATAAAATATTAGAGGTAATGAACTTAAACAAAGCAGCTCGTTTCTCCTGGCAAACAAAAAGGAAAGTCATTTTAACTGAACTGGCTTAAATGAAACATGAGGAGCTGCTGCCAGCAATCCAATTTAGGACTTGGCTTTTTTTCTTTATTTTAGTTTGTAACCTTTCGAACGCACGCACCCACCAAGGGTAACTTTCTGCTGAGTAGGACTGGTTATTTCAATGGAAGTCTTTAAAGCTCAGTGGGGAAATTTTTGTCTTTCTTCCCATTTTCGCCGAGATAAAAACAGTTCAGACGGGCAGAAATTTTATAAAATGGAAGAGGACAGACAGATTTGCTTTCTGAACTATATGTGTACCCATCCATGCCCCACTGGTACCAAAAAATAAAGACAAAGGATCCTGCCTATGGTTCCCTTCTGTATATAAGTTTGTCCTTAACTGGGTAGGAATATTGACAAATTAACTGTATGACCCCAAAAAATCATAGAGATTAAGATCTACTGTTTTGTCAGCTCAAATTAGAATCACAGAACGATTTGGGTTGGAAGAGACCTTAAAGATCACAGGCAGGGATGCCACCCACAGCATCTGTTTTGACTGAAGATAAATATAATACAGAACTGCATTTCTAAAATACAGCCTGACAGCTGCTGTCTATCCTTCTAGAAAAGGATATTTTTGAAGATCTCAGTAAAGATGTATGTTGTTAGAAATTTATTAGGAAGAAATACACCAACCTGGCTCCGCAACCCAGGAGTCCATCTCTCACAGACATTACCATCATGTCTTGGTTCTGAAATGAGGTCTGAAAAATAAAAATTATAGACAGATTTTCATCTATATATATGTAAATACTGGTACTTTTCAGTAGTGATTTGGAATTGCTGTAAAAGCCTCCAAACTAAAGAAGTGGGCAAATCACATTAAACAGTATATGAACTCTCCATGCTGTGCTCAGAATACCAAAGCCAAATTTAATTTGAAATACATCTTGAGAAATTTCAAAGTGTATTGAATGTTAAAAATGAAAACTTAAAAAGTTTGATTATGCTGGAAAGGATCCTTTGTTATCAAGTAAAGCAATGGCCTGTGGGGAAAAATGGAGAGCAGCCTCAGCTTCCTCCTTACAGGTTTCACTGTAATTACTCATCTCCACTTGTGTTATCTGGAAGGCTTGATGAGACCTCCCAGTTTCTCAAAGCTGACGTTGGTTAATCTGTGTTTTAACACAGAACAGACATTTTTGCATGTTTTGGCCAACAAGTGACTCACATTTCAGTGGTGATGACTGAATATACGATTTCTCAGGATGATTTAAATTGAAATCCCCAAGTTCTGTTTCCATTTTCAAAGGATTTTTTTTCAAGGTTATGTCCAAAGGTTGTAAGCCAACACCATTTTTTCAAATCATACAAATCAGCCAGACCTACTCTCCTGTGCATCCTACTATCACAGTTCCTCTAAGGAACTTTATGAAGTGCCCTGTTCCAGTTTTGCTGAAGTTACAGCAAACATGAAAACAATGGCATCAAACAGAGGAAGAAAAGTGGGCTGAAATTAAGTAGGACAGTTAATATGAAATATGAAAGTGCCACATGGAAGTTGGCACCAAAATAATTTGAAATCACCTGTGTATTTTAACAGGAGTTGGCGTGGGTTGTTTCTCTCATGAGGAAGGAGTGGTTCTGGCTGCATCCTCTGGACAATGCACAGCAAAGTCTGACTTCTGTCTCTGAAGTACCCAGAACCTTTTAACCCTGGAAAGAATAAGCTTTAAAAAAGGAAGAGAAATCCCCTAGCTCATAGGGACTAGCAGGTGCTCCCAGGCAAATCCAGAAGGGCCAAAAGGAAAAATAAAAATAATGAGTGTAAAAAAAGCCCTGACAACATATTCAACTTCTTCCAGCATCAGACTGTTTTCTTCAGGCCCAGCAGTAGTATTGGGCCAAAATTAACATAGAAAACTCACAGAACTTATTTTTATCTTAAGCAGGTTGCCTTTTTCTTCCTTATTCTCCCACACAATCATTTAAGAGCACAAAAAGCACTCAAAAGGCTGAAGAGTAATAGTTACTATTTATTTGCTTCTAACTGAAATAAAGGACTATGGCCTTGCCTCCAAGGGCAGCATATTTTTTGATTTCATATCCACACCCATTTGAACAATCAGCTTTCCAAACAATATTTCCCAAAGTTACAGGCACTGAGTAATGTTGTAATAAAGGGGATGATTTTTAAACCTTTGGTTGTCTTTCCTTTCCTCCCTGGATTGTGGGCATTGCTCACGAGCTACGAGAGTCACTTCCTCGAGGGACTGCTCCACATCTCCAGCTCCTGTGGCTGCCTGTCCCCTCTTATTCCTGACAAATAACACTTCCCCTGTGTTTGCTTTTGGAGTGAAAAAATTTGTGTAATATCATAAATTTGGGAACAGACCGTTGTGCCAGTTATTCATGAGCTCTGCATTTTGCATGGGGGGTTGTGATGGTAAAAAAGAGTTGCTTGTGCTGTTATATTTGCCTTGTGCAGACATTTAGTTACACACAGCCTTATACATGGGCCACTCAAGGTCTAATTTCTTGTGTGAATAAAATCCAGGCACTCACTGTGAGGTGGTCTGAGCATCCAGGACCACCAGCCCTATGGTTCAGGAGGGTTGGAACACAGAATTGTCTTTCATCTGTATGTTATGCTGAGATTTATTTCAGCATTCAGAAGGAGGAACTTTTCTTAATATGGAAAGAAAAAGTGCTTTTCCTTTTATTTTTCCCCCAGTTTCTTTTACCAAGCATGGTTACACACATAGAGTGTTGCAAGCAACCCAGAGCATCAGTTGGAATTTCTCCTTGAAGGCATAAAAGCAGTGACTGAGGAAGCAGCTGATCATGACAGAAAATGGAACAGAGTGTCAAGGGAAACAAATCTTTTGGACACTTCTAAAGCAGTGTCTCATTAGGCACAGTCCTCATTTGCTCTTTGCACTTCTGTCCTGCTTGGTCAGAATATAAAACTTCCTTCAGCTCTCACCAAAACTGTGGAATTTTTACTAGAACAAAAACCTCCAAGTCAAACACTTTTTCTTTTCCTCAGGAACTGTCATTTGCCATGAAAAGCAGAAAGCATCTAACAAAGTTTGCATGTTGGTAAGAACTCCCTTTCCCAGTGGAAAGAGCAGGTTCGAGCTGAATTTAAGCAACGCTTTTCCCTTGGCAGGGATCTGATACACTATAAAACCACATTATTTGGGCTGTTTTTCTGTCAACAGGAAGATATGAAAAAAATGCTCTTTATGGATTTAATCATCTTTTTCTGGGTAGACCTTCCAAGAGCACAAACCCCTTTTGAGTGCTCCTCTGTTTAATGGATGAGCAGGGCTGCCCTGTACTAACAGACTCTAATCTGTTCAGCACAGTCCAATTCCTCAAATCTGAGAAAGTAATCAATTTTATGGTAAAATACAGAAGTGCAAAAATCTGAGATTATGACATTTCATGCCTGTTCATGCTCCATTACTGACAGACTGAAACAGCAAATGCAAGAAACTTTCCTTACTGATCACCAGTCCTACAAATCAGGTGCAACATCCACCTACACAAGTCCAGCTGCACCAGTCTCCAAATGCATCTTGGAAACTAAGGAAACATGGTATTTTGCTCCTTTCTGTGCTAACTTTGTGTTCCAGGAACATGCAAAAGCACTTTCTATATCTTGCTTCTAGCACTGTAGCAAGAGCAATGAACGGATAAAGAGAGCAGAGAGCACCCCAGATGTAACCCCAGTTACACAGGCTTGACAGTCCAAAGAGCATCTACAGGAATAATGTGATGTCTGGATCTAGTGATGAACCTTTGGATGTTGACAATTACCAGCAAACTTCATTAAAAATTGTAAAAATTGGTCGTTCTTTAAGAAGAGAAAGAAGGACAGTGACAGCATCTGCCTCTGGACCAACCCAAGGCATATGACAATCCAGGAACTGTGAGGCTCTGCACTCCTTTACCTGCCAGTGGGAACACAAGCAGCTTTATCCAGCTGTGGGGGTGGCTTCAGGAAATATGCACAGGGCTCCACTTGGTCTCTACAGCAGCATTTATAGCACTGGAGTGTTTTGTTTGTACAGTGGGAGCACATTTCTGTATGGATAAAGCAGTCCTTGGCTACAAAGTTGGTGACTTGAAACTGTGGGCATTGCAAAGGGCTGGGAGAAGGGAAGAGAAGGGCTGTTCCACCAGAGCAGCACTGTGGGAAGCTAAACACCAGACTCCAGTGTGGTCTGGGGATACAAACACAGAGCCTTAGCAGTGCTCACTAAAAATCCTATTTCTACTATGGGAAGAATCATGGACTAGTTTTTGTACAGCAGTTAATCTAAGTGTGCAACTCTGAGTAACTCCATTTTTTTATTTAAATAAACCAGCATTCTCCCTGCCAGTGAATCCTTCTTCTCCAATATAATGTAAATAACTCTTTATACATTTCATTTTTATGGTCTCTCTGATTGTGTCTTACACTTTCCTTCAACAGCAAAAATTATTTACAAATAAGAACACATTTTCCCAGTAAAAGGAGGACATTTAGGTTACTTTTCCCTCCATCTTTTCGAACAACTTTACACTGTGTGACAACTACCCATTCACTGGACCCCTGCTGCTGGAACAACTTTATGATTTTATTTCCTTGCACCTCTAAAGCTCAGAGGGAAAGAAACCCCGTGCAATGTACGGATATCTGTGAACTCAGTTCTGCCAGTGGCCAGTGAGGACAAGAGCCCTGTGCATGGGAATTGTGCCAATCCAGGCTCCTTCCCAGGGAATCCTGTGTGCACAGAGCAGCACAATTTCAGAAATTAGTTTCCTGGCACTTCAATAGGGAAACTGTCTCCTGTCCATGGGCCATTATTGTGAATAATTATGGAATTTGAGGCCACTCCGAGCACATCAAGCCTAGAAGAACTCTTTATCCCTAATATTCCTATGTACCATTTATCAGTACACAGTGACTACAAATGTTCCCAGAGACAGATGTCACACAGAAGCCTCAAGGAAACATTGGGTGGCAGCTTCAGCACATCTAATTCTGTGTGTGCAAACATCTTACAGTTGTATGCAATTTTGGGGCTAAAAAGCATAAAATTAACACAAAACTAGAGAGTAATGTGCTATTTGTCCCCACCCCAGTAATCATTAGCTTCTTTGAAATGCTCTAACACCAACAGGCATCTTCTAATGTTAAGTGATCCCACATTTTCATACCAAGATACATAATGTTTTAAGGAAGTGTTATATTAGAGCATGATAATAAATAATTTGTGCTGAAAGCTTCCCTGATCACTGCACAGAAACACTTGCATGGACACAAAAAGACAGACTGGAAAGCTAAAGCCTGACTGCTGTAGGCAGGACTGGGAAAGCCCGTAAGAGCAAATAATGGAGAGATGTGGGAGACACCATGACACCCCAGTCTCAGCTGAGATGGAAAAGTGGCTTTTACCTGGCAGTGGGACAGGTAACCCTACAGAACACTCTGCTGAGTCCTGGTGAGCCTCAAGTGACCAGTGCTCAGGGAGTTGGGTCCCATCTAACTGGTGGGGTCTTGACAGCATGTGTCAAAACCTCAACAGAAGGAGTTTTCCTTCCTCTCCACGTCCTGCTGCAGCACCTCTCTGGCAGAACAGACCTGAAAAAAAAAAGAAAAGGAAAAATGAAAAGGACAAGCTCTGCTATTAGTGTAGCTACAAAGACATTTATAAACCAGCACAGAAAGGGGAGCTGCTTTTAAAGCCTTTTGACTCTTGCAGTCCTGCCAAGAAGGGGGAGTAGGAAAGGGTTGGTCATATTTATTCTTACGCAGAAACCCCCACCCGCCCCGGGCTGAGCGTCTTTCAAGGAAACCAAACATTTTCTACTGCCAGTAATGAAGCTTACATCTAAAATCAGAAGGGAACAAGAGAAAAGGCTTTTCGGTCGTGTGATAGACAACCTGCACTCCTGTCACAGCCCAAGCCCAGTGCTCTGTGTGGCTCAGAAGCGCTGGGCACAGCAGCGGGATGGCACCGAGCGCTGCAGGGAGGAGGCTCAGCTGCGAGCCAGAGAGGCGTGTGCCGGCTCCACGGGGTGCCTCCAGCCCAGCCCGGGCAGTTATTCACTGCCTCGGAGAATTTTCTGCCTAATTAACAAACTAGATTGGGGTTTTCTTTGTTTTCTAGACCACCAGGTCACAGACCAAAGAAGCTCCCTTTGCCTCTTACCCTGACGACACTTCTGTGGCCACTGCTATTCCCAGGAAAGCATGGAGCACGTTCTACTCATTCCCAGTGCTTTCTTTATCTCCCAGTGCACACTGGCTTTATCCTGAGGTGGTTGTTTTCCCTGGCTGAGTGGAGGGTATGTCTACACAACATGGGAATGTGCAACACGTGGCACAAACATGACCTGATGGACCAAAAGGACTAGACCAGAAAGGCACAATGGAAAAGATGCCAATAGGGAAGGTCGTCACTTTGCAAGAAAACCTGAGATCAGCTGCAGGAAGCTGCCTTGTCTGCAGGAAGCTGCCTTGTCTGCAGGAGTACAGATCAACCCCTGCAGCTCTTCCAAGTGGGTCCCTGCATGGAGAAGCACCTGGCCCTGGCTGTGCTGCTGTCACCTCCTCCTTGCACACCCATAAAGACTGAACAAGGCAAAAGGACCAAAGGGTTAAAACCACTCCAGCAGCAGCTGTGTTGGATAAAAGCACAGAAGATGTTCTCACTTAGATCAGTGTAAATCAGAAAAGCCTCCACTGACAAAGAGGCAGCCAAGTCTGTCGGGCTGAACAAGGCTGGAATCAAACTGACAACAATTAGAACTCTCTCGCTATTTTTCTCCTCCGCTCCAGTTGTTTACCTCTGCCTCCCCGCCTGCTCCCTGCTTCTGACATGGCAACTAAAACGTTTTCGTTCACAGCCTCATGAATCCTTTCTTCAGAGCCTTCCCTGAAATGTTCAGATTTCAGGTGGTCACAGGGTTTTGCCTTCAGATTTCAAGCTCCTCAGGGCAGAAACAATGTCAAATCAGTGTGAAGCATCCTGCATGCTAATGAGGCCACAAAAACAGTAACTGTACATACAGTTAACACATTTTTTCTAATCCACATCCTTTAAGTATTTTGTAATCCAAACCGCCAAGAACCAAGGGCAGAAAGAGCAGGGGTGTCTCGCTCCTTCCATCAGGTTTTACAGCTAACAAAGTACTTTTACTGGTGTGCTACAGCATATCCAACTCAAGCATGGCCATATGCTCTGCTCTGTAATCAAGAGATCTTTCTTTCCCTCTGCCACGCATCTTAAATCACCGGCTTCAGTCACTTACAATGTGCTGCTCCCTGGAAAAAGTTAATAAGACTCCATAAAAAGGCTGTACTATTACAACTTCTGGCAGTGGCCCATATATACCAATCACCTCAATACAGGATTTTTGGCAGGTATTTATGCTTAATTTTCTACTTAAGCAGCTATTTTATTAAGAATCCACATGTAGTTGCTTGACATTTCACTTGACCACAGATGAACTTGGACAGACACCTCCTCTTGCAGTGGGTGTTGGGCTCAGTGCAGACACACGGGATGGCAGCCCCCAGATATCACATCCTCCTGTTCCAAAGGAGGGAGAGTGGGAGATTATCCATGGGGCTGCACAAAGTCCATCCCAACATGACATCATGACTTTAGACAGACGTGATGAGCAATACTTCACTGAATGCTTCAGGGTTTAGGGATGGACAGCTGAAGCCTTCCAGCCTCCCAGATGGCAGACATTCAGTGAGCTCTTGTGCTGCTGAGGTGACCTTTTCTACTCCCCTGAGTTCATCCTCACAATTTCAAATGTTAGCACTTTAATAACAAAATCTAACACACGCCAACAGTTCAAAGGTGAAAAGCATTTTACAACAGAATGAAAATCATAACAGTGTTCAGGAGACTCAAAATGACTCATTTCCCGGGGGGAAATTATTGGTATTCCCTCTCCAGCAACTCTGCTGGTGTCAGTGTCATTAAAAAGAGGGAGTGGGAAGACAGATAAACAAAGTCTTAAAAAGCAAATACATTTTAACTAGTGGTTGTCACCACACTTAATAATTAGGGTACTAATTAAGAGGGTAAGTAACACACTAGCTATTAGCTTCTAGTAATTAGTGTTTTTTTCTCTAGATAATAACACGCTGAAAAGAAAATAGAAAGACCTGAATCCATTTCACCATTCACCCTATCCACATTGTGAAAACCTATTACACACATTAATCACGAGCACCACAAAGCAATACTTTCAGATTTTTCAGAATCCTGCAGCTCAGCATTTCAACATGTGACCTTTTACGTGCACAGCCTGGACCTTGATGATGCCTAATGGGGTTACCTGTATGGGCACAAGTCATAAGGACCACAGCTTGGGAAAGCAATTAGCTACCTGGTTGGGTTTGAGTACTTATGCAGAAAGGAAGATGCTTGAATTATGTGAATTGGGTTAAAAGTAACTAAGCAATAAAGGATTTGAAATCTTGAATTTCTGATTTTATGGAGAGAAATTATCAGATGACTACTTGCTTGTATACATTGCTTTTCTTTTGCTTCAGGTTTCAGGGGCTTATTAAGAGGATAAAAATACTTAATGCTGAGCTACATCCTGTGTGTTTGCTTTTAAAATAAATCTTTGTGTGGGTGTAATTTAGGCTGTGGGTAGATTAATACTCTCAGATTTGCCTATGGATAAGAATATCCATGCAGTGTCTCACTAAAGCACCTTTTTTCCCCGAAGATACATCAAATGACTGTGTTGCTGGACACAATGCAGAGGTGTTAGATACCACTGAAATAGTCCTGCCTGGGGTAAAAGAAACAACCACTCTAGCTAGCAAAGTTACTCAACTGTGGTGAAGGACAACGAAGGAAACATTCCATCTCATGCTGCTTTTAGGTTTACCTCTTATATGTATCTTCCCCCAGACTGCTAGAAGGCCCAGGAATGGTTCTCTCACTGTTGTTGTCTTCAGTGAACTGCACTTTCCTTGACTTTTAGAAAAAAACACAACACTTGAAACAATGAAATCGAGAGTTATTCTCTGCTAAGCCACATCCCTGTGCTCTCACACATTTCAGTACCATTTTATGAGCAGACACACACACGTGCACACACATCAGTCCCACTGGGGAAACAGGGTTATTTTAAAAAAACCCCACAAAACTAAGAGCAAATATGAGCAAATATGTTTTTCTTTAAACTGGTATTAAAAATGCATCAGTTGCTAAATTTAAAATTGTTGGTAAGTAAACAGCAGGTAGCATTATAGAGAGCCACTTCATAAAATTCTAATTATCCCTTTCCTATTTGTTGTGACATGCCCTCACTCAGATTATGTGTTTGGACTCGTGCCCAGTCTTCTACTTGGAAAACGCAGAGTAAGCATGAGAGGTTTGTGTAACCTCCAATTGGTTTTCTCTTCATTGTGAGGACGTTTTGTGAAGCTGCTGCACGTGAAGGGAGCTCAGGCTGTCTCACCTGCTTCTTCTCACCCTTTCCTCACCCCAGAGCAATCAGCATTTCTCCCCATGGCACTGTCTGCAGAGTGGGGCTTCTCCAGGTGCTCGTTGACAGGCCAGTGGTGATGCCTACAGAAATGTACAGAAATGCACTCCAAAATCATTCATAAAGGGTATTTCTCTCCACATACACTCCATTGGACCCTGGCAGGATCCCCTCACTCAGGCCTGATGTTGTCCATGCAAGGCTGTTGGGTCAATGCAGTGTTAATCCAGTCACTGTCCTGCCTGCTCATGGGAGAGCAGTTCCTGTTGGTGCTCCCATGTACTCTCTGGGATGTTGGAGAGTGAAATTCAAAACACCCCTTTCAAACCTTCAGAGTTGCAAGCGGGAAGTAAGGAAGGGAAAAGCACTGGTGGGTTTGAGAATGTCCAAACCACTGATGTTCCTTTCAAATGAGCATGTGGGTTTTTGTGACTCCGTATTTTGTGTCCGAGGCAGAGAGTAAAAGACTTCCAAGTATGTTGTAGAGACAATCTCCCCTTAATTCCATGAGCTGAGGAAGCCCAGCTCCCAGGAGCTGGTGGGTGCAGTGCACTGACCATCCCCAGGGCTCCATGACTGGTACAATGTGATGGGCATTAAGGATACACGTGGCAATAACCACCCTGTCAGCTCTAACACAGCGTTGTGTATTTAACCTCCAGGCTATTACCATTATCCAGCTTAGCCAAGTGAATGTAGTGGAAAAGCATTTACAGTTGTTGGAGGATTAATCTTCTGAATGATGCATGGATTTTAGAGAAATGTCTTTGATTTATATAACGCTATACTAGGGGATATAATTTCAATTAGCAATTGCTAATTTTGATTTAGTATGTTACATACTGGATACAGCAGGTTTATTATGGTTATATTATCTAATTTATTATGATTTATATTTACTCTAATGGGAATATATATTAATCAATAGATGCACTGATTAACTAGGGAGTATTAACTATACTGTAACACTGGAATAACACAATCAAGCCAGTGACAGACACAGAGTATTGTCAGATGGTGTGACTGATATATCTAATTCTGAATTTTACCCTGGAATAAATACAAAAAATAGGCAATGATTATCAGCTTCATAAATGAATATATCTGCTGTAACAGGCAGCATGTCAGATGCAGCAGCTAAGCTACTTGCCCAGAGAGTCCAATTCTTCTCCAAGTAGATGATTTATATGTTTTAATATGAAATGTATCACTCACCAAACAGCTTCTTTCACTATGTGATATATAAATTCCACCTGTCAAGTGCATTTTGATATTGTAATATATCCCGTTGTCTTGCTTCTTTCAGGGGACTCTGTTTCTAATTCTTTACATGCTTCCTGTGTCAGAATGATATCAATAGCATCTTTCATAGTGTTAGTCTCATGATGGCTACACAAAACCTCTGCTCAGTGCTTTGCACAGAGGATTGTAAGCAGCTGAGGTGCCCTGGAGAAATCAGGACCTGGCAATGACTCCTTTCCTGCTCTGCTCCTGGACAGGCCCCATGCTGCTGCCTGGCAGCACTGGAAGCTGCTAAAGGAATAAGGAATAGAGAGTTTTACCCTAAAAGACACTCTTTCCCCCAGTTTCTAACAGAAGAACGTGTAGGAAGCTGTAAGACCAAGGCCAGAGGGACAGGACCTCTAACCCTCCACAAGCCCTTAGAAAGGTTGTTTGTGAGCTTGTCCTGCTGTTATGATCACAAAAACATGTACCAGGCTAATGTGGGAATAAAGGCTCTGTTTGGCTCTTTGGTTTGAAAGAATACCTGCAAACTTCCAGCTGCCTTTAAAGTTTAGTTTCAGTGGCATCCGCTGCCTTGATGGACGGTCCTCCTGTGCTGAGAGCTGGGAAAGGCCTTGTGGGATCAGCCCAGGACCCCTCAGTGCACAGGTAAGTCCAGCATCCCCAGGTGCTCCTCTTCTTCCAGCCTGTGAATTATTTCACACATGTAAGTCAAAAGAGCAGGATATTCCCAGTGTCAGATGGAAGGAAACCAGCACCTGGCCATAACAGCCATTGACAACTCCCATCACACCAGTAAGGGAAATGTCACCCCCTTTCCCCTTCTTCCTCTAATGACCTGCATTTCTCAGGCTCTTTTCTGCTCAGGTCCATCTGCATGTCCCCCCACAGGAGCTGCAGCCCTCTATGGATGTCCTGCATCTGCAGTTCCCTGAATTGAGACAGCCACTTTCCTCAACTTGTAAAGACTCAAACAATGCCCCACACTCCCAAAACTTGTTTGTTTAACTGGTTCTCCAAAACCTTCACGACCTGCCTATCTCTCAACCCACAACAGTCAAGTAACATTCCTAATATCCACCTTGCATTTTCTTCACTGCAAAATTTACCCCTTTTCATCTTGCTCCTATGGAGAAGGAGGCAGGGGGGCAACAGGGATACAGTCCCTTCACCTGTGGGATGGTGACTGTCAGAGCTGAGACTTTTCTTTCCTGTGCTGAAACTCTGCTGTTGCTCACAGATCATTTTTTCTGACCCCTCTCTTCCTTCTCACTGCTGCCTTTCAGAATACCTCAGACTTGTCCATATCCTTCTCATCCCACATTGCTTAGAACTGGAGGCAAGTTCAGACATAGACATTACCAGTTTTAGCTGAAGCAATGTAGCATTTTGTGACACAGACAGGATATATTCAACAGCACATCCCAGGATGACACATGCCACAATGCACCACTTATTGGTCTATATTTAGTCTGAGGTACAGGTTTTCTGCCCCTTTTATGCCTAGCAGCATTTCTCCATTTTGTGCTTGGGAGCTGATATATCACTTTTATCTCTCCAGAGTCAACCTCAGCACCACATGGACAGCATTGGGGCACCCTACCATGAGAAAAGGGGTGCCAAGGAGGTGGCCAAGCTCTGAGACATGACCCAGATCAAGGTTCCTATACACCATTTGCACCCCATCAGCATCCCCACAGCAGCAGAGCAGCAATCCACACACTCATTTCCATGGTGGGTGTTGTGGCTAACGGGAATCCAGGTCATTTTGTCTGAGATGAGAGGGGAGAGCAGACATTTGGCTGAATCTTGGATGATAGACAACATGCAGAGGACCTACTGTACCAAAAGGGGAAAAGGAATTGTCACCTGTGGACGTCAGTGACTGTAAGTCATGTACATGGCAGAGGGTCTCTCTCAGCTGAGACCAAAACCAGGACTCCTAACTTAGAAGTAACAGAAAAACCTTGGAGAAATGCAAGACAGGGCAGATGACTTTTTGATTACCAAAACCAAACTCCTCAACTCCTCTTCCCTAAAGCAGATCTCAAGAAGAAAAATGTTAATCTACAGGACTTCCAGGGCCAGAAAAGCCACTGTTTGCAGAGTAAGCAAAAGCATTACTGAGCATATGAAGAGCACATGCAGCAGAGGAAAGCAGAGGCCAGTTCCAGCAACGAAAAAAATAAAAAACCAGCCCCAGAGTATAGATTTGAAAACCGTAAGCAGGTTTCTAAATAACCAGCCCAATTTTTCTGACGTGTTGAAGGCTGACTAGTTCCCACTGAAATCAATAAGGGGATGTTGATTGCCTGGTACTTTTGAAAATCAGGCCAACTCTTCAGGAGCATAAGCAGGGGCCTGAAATGCCTGATTATGCCCCATTTGAAGTCTGAGCCTCAGTACACAGCATTGTGCCTGCTGTTCAGAAACATGTCTCTCAACATGCACATCCTCTGCGAGGATGAAAGCGGAACCCTCCTGCCACAATCAGACCGGGCATAGAAACCTCTCTTTCCACCACCACACACTCCACCCCCCTTATTAAATTGAATATACCAGCTGCAATTATGAAAGAGGAAAAACCTTTCATAGATGCTGCAGCACATCATCAAGCACTGTGTATAATTCAGAGATAAAGTGATGGAAACCTAAATTCGCAGGTAAATAAAAGCTGCGTATAACTGTGACCTGTCCTGATCTACCCACAGGCAGAAAGCAAGGCAAGGGTGAGGAAAGGGTGAGGTAAACAGAAGGTTAAATACAAGCCTGGCAGAATATATTTCCTAATTAAATAAGCCCTCCAAACATTGGCTGTGAAGCTTTATGTTTCTAGTGCTGGCTACGGACATGCTTCAATGAGCATTCTGGATCTGGGGCAGGTCCTTCTTCCCTTTATTACCATTCCATGCCCACTGGCTGCATTGGAAAACGTGCTGTGTCCTTCCACGAGCACCTTCCCACCTGATGCAAACTCTGGCACCCACAAGCAGTGATTTACTGCTGAATCACACAACAAAACTGACTCTATCCTTTATAAATTCATAAATCCCGAGTAGGACAGTTTTCCCATTATGGCTCAGTATTGTTTCAGTGTGTCACCCCCATTGCTGAAGGAGAGACAATAAATCCTGAGACTGTGAAATCCATTGTATTTATATATGAGGCTGCTTTTGGTCTCCATTTCCCAGCCACAAATAAACTGAGATCTTCTGAGTTTGCCACAGGGATATTTATAGTTTGCAAATGGTGACACATTAAATCAATTGGCTTCTATATTTTCTCTGGGACATTTTATTGTTTCCTGTAAGACAACAAATACTTTTCCCATCCTACAGACCCTTTTCCATGTGGAAAAAGTCTGGATGAGCTTAGGTTTTCTTCACACTCTTCCTTTTTACTTATGAGGCTGTGATTTATACATGCACAGTCCTGCCCTCCTTGCAGCAGATAGAAACAGCAGGAGAAACTTTCTTTATTATAATGGCTTTTTTGTTTGTCCTTTTTCTATCTTCTACCTTCTAATGCCTCTCCTTGAAGCTACTTAGATAATATAATCACAGAAATGCCTATTATGCATTTATAATAATGCTTAGTCAAAGCAGTTTTGAGAGTTTTGGGCAGTACCATTGTATCTGGGATGTGGTCCTGGGCCAGGGCCAGAGGTGTTAGACACAGTCCCATCACAGAATGAGGATTTTCACAAATCCAGCCACCACACAGTATAAACCTGCAAGTTTTACAGGAGCTGCAGCCAGATAGTTATATACATTCCTCTGGTCCCCAAAAGTTAATTATCAATAGCTTTGGAGGACTACATGAAGGAACATCTCCCAGTATAAAATCACTCATAAAGTTAAGAAGAAAATTAAGGCCATGGAACTCACCTGAGCTGTGTGTGAGCTGAGCCAAGGGAACTTCACCCTTTCTAAACCAAAGCAAAAGTGTGGTGGGGAATGGAGGCATCTGTAAATTTAAAACCACAAACAGAAGATAAAAAACAACACAAAGTGTATCACTAGTTAACTTGATGGAAACAACAGTAAAATAAATTAATATCTTTTCCTGTTTTATCTCCTACCAATTATGTCTTTAATTAGAGGACATTCAAAAGAGAGGATCTATTTGTACACTGTGCATCCTTTGGGACACCAATATCAGTGTCAGGCAGTGTGTATGGACTGGTCTGTCGTAGTGTGGGACATACACAAGCTCCTGAAGAACAAAAACCCCCTTTGGATTCTTTATTTTTTTCCCTGGTGTGGCTGTGCTGCCAAAAGGGCATATGAGGATTTTCTCTAAGTTCAGCTCCACACTGGGGCAGTTTTGCAGCAATCCTGCAACTGCAGCTGTATCAGCAACACTGATTCACTGGGTGCTGATGAAAAACTAAAGTGTTTGAAAAGCAACACTTTTTTTTTTAATTTCTTTTCATTCACATGCTCATAATGGCAATTAAGGTCCAGGATTATTTTTTTCCTGCTTAAGTAAATGCACTTATACTAAAAGACCTGAAACAAATTTTGCTTACTGCTGAAACAGCCTTATGTTCAAATTACTAAAATATGAGAAATGAGTTGTTGAATAGTGTAGCTTATCCTTCTGCTTTGCCTTATTTACTACTTTTCTGCAGTACTTTGTAAACCTTACAAATAATTCCATAACTCTCTGCAATCATATTTCTACACATGAATTTTAGTGTATAGATCTTGCCTTTACTATATACAGTCTTGAGCAGGATGTCTAAAGAATATCTAGAGCACCAACACAAACATATCTGCTAAAAAGAAGGCAAAAATCACTATAATTTCTTCTGCATCTGTCAACCAGAGCTCCACATTATACAGGGCATCAGTGGCAAGAGCAGGAGGAGAAATACAGGGTGCAGAATGTGCTCAGGTTAAGTGAGAAGTGATTAACATGTTTTCCCCGTCATGTTCTGATCATTTTGAAGCTCTAGTAATCTTCTGGAATTTAATTAATCTCTTTATTTCTAGAGCAGTGGCTGTAAAGATCAGAATTTAGACAGGACTACAAATGATACAAGATTAGCAGGCCTCGAACTCCTCATATCAAGGATAAGCTGCTAACAGGGTATAAATAGGTGCAGTCACACAGGAGGCTGAGAAAGGCTGAAGATACTGAGCAGGGAGCAGCATCACACACCCAGGCTCCAACACACTGTGCCATAGCTGTGGGGTGTAGAGGGCTCCCCTTCCCTGGCCAGAGGTTCCCAGCTCTGCACTGGGAAGGACAGCAGGAAAAAAAGAGGAAAAATAATAAAGGGGAAGTTGAACAGAGGCCTGATTTACCAGGTGATGTTCTGTGCTGTAGACAAGATGGTTGTGCTGTAATTTAGATTAGCCCAGGACATAACCTGCAGGGAAAGTCACAGAAGATTGTTCAACCAGCTTCTGGTCCCACATGGCCCATCACTCCAGTTACCATCCAAAGTGTCCAGGCCAGTTCTTCCTTTTAGATCCCTGCTTCTCTCCCAGGTGCACATAGAAACATGCAGACAGCAGGGGCTCAGCACCTCTGCCTCCCCTTTATCCTTTGCCTCTCCAGTTGCCAGGGCATCTCCAGTTGCAGCAGATGTAATGCTAGTAAATGCTAGGCCCAAAAAGGGGCAGGCAAAGGGAATGCAGTTGGAATTTTGGACTGGCTTTTTAGCCACATCCTTCCCAGAGACAGTGGAGGTGCCCTCACATCTTCTAATTGCAGACCTAAAAACCCTAACCCCGCCTCCCAAAAGTCAAGTGAAATTAGCTATTCTGTAAAGCTCAAAACCACAGCAATTAGACTGAACCCACTTTTAAAGTCCCCACTAGGAACTGATCTCTGCATGAGAAGTGCTTGCATTTCACTCTGATTTTCAGGTATTTGTAGAGTACAACATTAGCAGGTGGAAGGCACAGGTGCTTTGTACCAAAAATACTTTGCACATGTGCTGTCCTGTTCAGCTCCCACAGAAACCCCATGTTTAGATAAAGATGTTTTGATAAAGAGGCAAAATGATCTGTTGCAGGTAGAGAAACACACTGCTGGAAACCCAGGGAGATGACAGGGACGAGTCTCCAGATCTGCAGTGCTGTGCCTGGAGCACGACCTCTTTGCTACACGGATGGGGGGAAAGGTTGCTTTGCTTGCCCTGCCTGGAAGCAGCTGATTTGAACACCACCATATCTTTTCATATGGACAAGAAATTAGGTCAAAACTTTCTAGGAAATTTCTGCTGCCTGTTTTAGAACACAGTTCAGAAGATCAAAGGAGAGGAATTCTATAGAAACCCGTGTGCAACCACATGTGGAAACGAAGCATTAACGGGAAGAAATCTTGTGCCTGAGCACTGCTGAGCTGACATCCAGGGGCTTACCTGCAACAAAACCTCAGCACAGCCCTGCAGCAGCTGAATGGAAGGCAAAGAAAGCAAGTAAACTTAAAACAACCCTTCCAGCAGTGCCCCCCTGAAGGACAGAGACATCATTCCTTCCATTAGCATTATGGAATCCTTCCTCCCTGCTCCCAGCTCCACCAGCAACTTGGCTCCAAAGAGCCTCTTCAGGCTTTTACCAACAGTAACAAATCTTCCCTGAGCAGTGGAGTTTTTATCAGTAGTTAGAGAGCTCCTCACTTGTGTTCAGTATTAAATGGTTCTTCCTTCTAAAGCACTATTTTGATTAGGTGATCCCTTCCCTGAGAAAAAAACAACACACTTAAGGCCAGAATTTTAAAAAGCTATTAGACTCCTGCTTAATTTAAATGCATAACAGCAGGCAACTCAGCCTAATTCTCTACTTGAGCACAGAGTCTCTTGATTTATACACACAAGTGGAATAGCTTTTGCAGATGCATATTTTGCCATTTGCTTTATCCTCCTTGTGTTTTAATAACTTACCTTTACTTATGATTTTCTTAATTCAGACTTAAATTAGACAAACAATCATTTGGGATACAGCCTGCATTAACCAACTTCTCCAGTGGCTTTGAAAATAGAGCTCATTGGACTCCTTTAATCCCAAGTCACCTTGTGGTGTATTGGGGCAGCCCTACATTAGAGAGAGAAATCTGGATCTTGTTGTGAATCAGGAGGGCAAAGGACATCAGAAACTCCTTCCAAACATCCAGAGGGAACACTGAATCGCATACTAAGACAGCTTTTGCCACTGATAAATCTTCTGGCAATTTCCACACTGATCTCTCCATAGATTCCCTTGATTTATGAGGTCATTTGCCTCTTGACAACTGATTGAACTAACTTCTCTAGAGGAGCATTTCTGTCCCAGAGCAGGAAAGGGTTTTTAAACTCATTTTTGATAGCTGGAGTTGAAACAAGTGGTTGGATATGCAGCTCATCTCTATACAGTGGATAAATTTCAAAACATTCCAGAGACAACTTTCTATAGAAGATTCAAGAGAGACAAAGAACTTCTTGGTCCATAAATAGTGGATTTTTTGCACAGAGGAGAATATCAGCGTGCAGGATGTAATATCAGATAGCATTTCCTAAGCATACAATTACCACTGATTGTAATTTATACTGGAATATAGCTTGGCCAGCACCAGTTTCCAAAACATTTCCACCTGATCATGCAATTCTTTCTGAAATGACACCAGAAAATTAAGCTCCTATTGAGAATGAAATTACCTCCTGAGGATATAGAAGGTGTCCCTGCCCATAACAGGGGGGTTGAAATCAGGTGATTTTTAAGGTCCTTTCCAACCCAAAGCATTCTATGATTCCATGATTCTGTAAAATTATGCTATTTAAGTTTTTATTTCATTTGATATTGTATTACCTCTTTTGAGACATCAGTTGTATTCTGTCATGAATATTTTCCATGCAGTTATTTTCTTGACAAACAGTTCTTTGCAATACCATGGGTTTTTTCTGACATTGATTCTCTGATTATTTTTTTTCTTGCTTCACAACTCACTCTCAAGGCCAAAACTCCACAGGCAGGATTTCTATCAATTTGAGCTGGAGTTTTCACCTGATTAGAAGCTGCAGCAAAAAGTCTTATGATCACACCTGGACCGTGAGGTTTCAGCTTCTCCTGACACGTGACCAGTTCCAGATTTGATTTCAGTCCCAAGTGTTCCTTGCCAGTTGGAATTAAAACCCAGTTCATTTTCAAAATTCCCTGTAAAGGAGAAAACATTAAAATAAAAATGGAGGAAAAAAAAATAAAAATACCCCCTATAAATATTGTGGTAATTTGAAATAGTTTTTTACTTAATTGTTTATTTTTCTTGTTTGACCTGACTGTATGACACAGCAGTAACAGCATTGCTTTCTAATCACAGCATCTAATCACAGCATAAAAATATTTCTTGGTAATGCATAACAGTTTTTCTGAGCTGAAAATAAAAAGTAATGTTCATCTGCCTACAAGGTTTAAAGTAAATAAAAATGAAATACACTATTGGGATTACACCATGTGAGATGATTGGAAATGCTGGCGTGATTTGACATGTAACAGCCCCCAGCCCTGGTATTAGCAGGCTGTGAAATCATATAAAAATGAAAAGAACCCAGGAGTAAAAATAATGAGTTTCAAAAGAAAAAGGCACTTTTTGATCATTTCTCAAAAAGAAACTTTCTGTTCTGCGTTTTGTCCCCCACCACTTTTGGGGCTGTTAAGGAGCCTTTTCACCAACAGCAGTAATTAGTGCTGTGGTTTAACCCAGCTGGGAGCCAAACACCAAAGAGCCCTTCACTCCCCCCATGGCATGGGGAGAGAAGGTGAAAAAACATAAAATAGTTTTCAGGTTAAACAGGTCAGAAAAGGAGGGAAAAACAATAATACTGATAAAAGAATATACCAAACAAGTGATGCCCAGTGCAAGTGCTCACCACCCGCTGGCTGATGCCCAGCCACCCCCGAGCAGAGGCTGCCACCCCACTGGCCAACTCCCCTGCTTTTTGTTCAGCATGATGCCACGTGGTCTGGAATATCCCTTTTGCAGTTGGGGTCAGCTGTCCTGGCTGTGTCCTCTTTCAGTTTCCTGAGACCCCCTGCCTCCTGGGGGGGTGAGAAGCTGAAAAATCTCTGACTCTGTGCAAGCCCTGCTCAGCAACAGCTAAAACATCAGTGGGTTATCAACGTTATTTCCATCCAAAATCCAAACCACAGCACTGTACCAGCTACTAGGAAGAAAATTAACTTTATCCCAGCTGAAATCAGGACATTAATCACTGATAAAACCCTCTGCAGACCAAGCCTAGCCAAAGCAAAATCTGGCAGGTAGCTCATCCCTGGCCCCTAATGGCTTCTTCAACTTCCCCTCATGTCAGCCACTGTTCAGTGTCTGTCAGAGCTCAACTGGTGAAGTTTCACAGCAACTCCAACCATGGTTTAGCTCTACCACATGCCCATGTTGTGACCAAACTGGTGACACAACCCCACTGGTGGTCAGAAATCCTGCTGGGGCTGCTGAGATGCTGAGGATCAGGAAACCAGGGCCACTGATGGACACAACACTGTAGGTGAGGACTGGCCCTGAGCTGGTACCTGCTGCAGACTGGGTGGATCCAGCCCAGTCTCTTTTGACAGCCTGCAGTGCATGGGGCATCCCAGAGCAGGTCTTGGGGCTGCTACACCTCTGCCTGTTCCCTACACAGATGTTCAGCAGGTGAAGATGGGCAGTTGTCAGTCTTTGACTCCCTTTGCAGTCGGTGCTCTTAAAGAATTCAATCATTTCACTGTGTCACCCTTCACTTACAGACAAGGACCTGTTGGCCTTACAACATGGGAACCAAGGAACAAGGAAGAGGAATAATGATGGAAACTGCCTCAAATGGAAACAATGTGTTTAATGATCAACAATACCCTGAACTTGCTACAACTGAAAATATGTTTTCCTTCCACTGAATACTCTATTCATTATAATGAACTTCTATCTCAGTGGCTCCCAGGTACTTTCTCCTAGCTGAGACTTTGAGACAAGGTCTGGGTTACAACATTCCCGTGGAGGTCTTATGGAGTTACGGTCCTATTCCCTAATGCCAGCTTTTGGGATGGATGTAATTTGTCATAAAATGGATTTTTTTTTTTTTAGGTATTAAAACAGTTTCTCATCTTGCAAAGAACACATACAGAGAATTTTTGCTTCACAGACTCTTGAAGTGTTTTCTGTGGAAATAATTCAAACTTTTTAAACGTGACACAAAAGTCTCTCGTTTCATGGGTCTGGATATAAAACAAATTAGAAGCTACAGAGACCTGCTGCCTGACATCAGAGGAAGCAATTAGGTTCCATAAGCTAAACTGAACTGGCCATGTCTGTCAGCTGAGGGCATGAGCAGGAGAATACCCAGTAGCTGAAGGAGCTTGTTTGGACACACAATCATTTCCCACCTGGACTGACCAAAGGCTCCAGCACCATGGGAATAAAGGTCCTCTCAGCCTGAACTGCCACATTACAAGGAGCCAACAGAAAAGAGTCAATCCAGAATATCTCTGCAGGATAAAATGGAAACAGACTCTTTTAAAACCATTGCATTCTCTCTCATGTCAGAAACTCTTCATCAGTGTTCTGTAAAAGCACATGAAGTCATTTGGTTTGAAAAGTATCACATTAGTACATTCTGGCTTTCAAACATGAATTTTTCCAAAACGATCATTTTTATGCATGCAGATACTTCAAAGGGAGAGATTAGAAGAAACAACACTTCTTATCCCTCCCCTATTTCATCTATCACCAGGATGGTAATCTTTAATACCAACTGCAACTTCCACTTCAGTCAGCACTGAAGCAGAGTATTATCTGCTGAGCAACATCATTATTTCAGCAGCAGCACCTCTGCTTTGTTTGGAAGCTCCTGGTCGAGGCACTGCTTGTGCCTTGGGCCTGGTTAGTGCATTAGCAAGACCACAGCAGGAGTCATATGAGCAAAGGTCCTCAGAAATGGAAATTACTTCATAAGCTTTCAATGGAAATAAGAAGAGGTCAGTCAAAACAAGCACCCACAGGAAACTAATTGAAAGTGAAATATGGAATCAGATGATAAAATATAGCTCATTTTTATACAGCCTGATGCTCACATGCATTTATTTCTAACATCCAAGGACAACAGTATGGAAACATCAGCCTAAGCAGCTGTTTTGCACTTGGCTTCCTGTCTGTAGCGATACCTTTCAAGCACAAAGCTCTCAGGTGGGTAACATGATTGCTCAAATCATCAGAACTTCAAAATGTTTTCTTTAATTAACGTCACAGTCCCATAGGCATCACTGACTGAAGCAAGTTGTTAGCCTACAAAACCTGAACACATCTTAGAGATAAGGCCTTTAAACACAACAACAGATTTTAAAATTTGGGGAAAAAACAAACAAACAAAAGAAAACAACAAACAAATAAACAAACCAAAAATCACCCAAACTCCCAAAAAACCCAAACCCAAACATTGTGAGGATGAGGTCAAACAAGTGCACACGGTGCTTTACTTCCAGTTTAGGACCCACATGGAGCACAGAGAAAGACACTTTAAATTAGGACTTTTAATAGGACCAGTTTGTTTTAAAGGTTTACAAGTTCTGCAGTGAACCCTCCCAACAGTGAAGGGTTCCTTGGATGGATGGAGGAAATGGGGGCTCCAAGGTGAAAGCACAGGGAGGTACCCAAGCAACAAACAGCAACACTACAGAGCTGCAGGGCTCCCACCTCCCTCCAAGGACTGCAAGATGAAGAGAAAGGACCAGCTGTAATTATATAAATTTTTCAGAAATTCTGGACATTATTCAAACCTAAATCCAGGCCTCTGTTCCACAGCAGACCCACACCTATATCAGAGCCCAACCTAAGGCATGAAATTCTTTTATACAACCCAAATGCTGCAAGGGAAGGTGCTGCTCTTGTGCAATTAAAAAGAATGACCAGACTGGAGCAATGTTGGGCCATGGAGAGAAGCCACTCCTGTGTCCTGCTAATAAGCCACGAGCCAACTTTCCTGTAGGTGCACTTGGAACTGTTAAACAAAGAAAATAAGAGCATCACACTGGCAGAGCTCTCCTTTGGAGAGGTCACAAACCACTCGCCTTTCCAGCAGTGAAAACCATGGCAAGGGAAGGGGGCTTAGCACCTGCAAAAATACTGACTGCTTGTGGTGAATATATAAGCATTTATTTTCATGAGCCAGATAATTGGGTCCTTGGGAAGCAAACTAACAGGAGGAAGAAAACGTCTAAAATTCAGATTTCCTTTTAAGCCACTCATTTTTTGCCAGTTATCATTTTATACAAGAGCAGTGACTGAGTGCAGATGCAATTGTGGTTGTCCTGTCAACCAACCAGCTGTACTTCTTGGGTCCTACTCCTCTCTAAGGGGTATAATTTCCCAGAGATCGTGGTGTCAGAGCAGTAGCACTTTTTACTGTAATCTCTTTTTTTCACATCTTCTTTCTCTCTGCACCCACTGGAATCTCTGTGAACACCTAAAAATATGTATGACTTGGCAGATCTACGCTGGGGCTCCTCACACATCAGCAGTCTGCCTAAGGCATTGTGTCTAAAAGCTGAACATCATTATAAGTTATCCAACTAGCTGATAAAATGTTACTTCATTTTTGTTTCCATGCATTGATTTCCCCCTTGATGTGACAGCCCAATCTCCCACTCACTCACTGTCAGCTGCTGTTTCACGTTTGATTCTGACATTCAGTCACTCCGTCCTTTCAACACACACCTTCCTCAGCACTAAATGTACACTTGCTGTGGGTCTGCCATGCTGAAATTGCTCAGGAAAACTTTCTTGCTTTGGTTTAAAAATAATCCAAAGTATTTCTTCATTGTTTAAGGAAATCATTTCCCCTTGGAGAATGACAACATGCTGCCTTTTGTATGTGTGCTGCATATTGCAAACAAATACCTAGTACACACTTATATTATATATCCACCAGTATTTTATGCTATTTATATATACAATGCCAAAATCTGCATTGAACACATGCAGTCACTATGGACCCCTGAGCACCTTTCAGGAATCTGCACAGTTGCTTGCCCCAAGTCCCAGTAAGTGCCCAGCTTCACCCTTGATGTCTCTAAAATTCCCCAGTAGAAAAGATGTGCTTTCTTTCCTCAGCTAAACCACCCATCCAGCTCAAGGCATGTGTTTTTGCTGGGGTTCAAGGTGGCAAACTTGGAGGCACTGAAAATCACCTGCAGGTAATTGCATCTTTAAAAAAAAAAATCAAAATTCATAGACTGAACTTAGTGTATTTGTTTGATTTGATGTCTCAATTCTTTGCAGAAAAGCATTGATGTTCTGATTGCCAGGGCTGACTGTTCTCTGCATTGTAAAGTTGGTCTGGTGTGCTAAAGCATCACACCCAGACTTCTGAATGATGATTTTTCTCTTAGCAACCGATGCTCCTTCCTTGAGCTTTTCATCTAAGTAAAGCTTTTGAAATGGTCTTTCTTTCCACACTCCAGTAATCCCAGCCAAATGATTCCCTGAACTGTTAAAGCTATCCTTATTCTTTATATAATATATATACAAGGATATGGGCATCTGAAGACCAGACTCAGTTTGGCTGCTGAGCTTAATTATCCACCACTGTGAAAGCACCAACATCAAGTGCTACCTTAAAAACCCAAAAGAAAACAAAGGCAAACAATATCAACAACCACAAATATTTTAAAGGAGGAGCAGGTGCTTCCACTCCTGTTGCCCATCTTGACATACCTTAAAAAGCTGCATTTATATGGATAAACACAGAGTCAGTTTAAGATTGTTCATACCTTTATATTGCATTTTCTAAACTTTTTGTAACATTCAGAAATCTTTCTCCAGGAAATAAGTAAATTGAACTTTTTCCTGTAAATCTCACAATAAATGCTTTAGGTGAGTTCTGATCACAGTCTGCTCCTTAAGGGGCACTTGTCACATCCCAGTGATAACTCCTACACATCCTTTTCAAAATAGTGAAAGATAAATAGTTTCACGGTGAACAAATAGTAAGTGTGATTAGAAACAATGGCTAAAGTAACTGTCAGGTCGGGATAGCAACTTATTGAGAGTCAAGTCACAAGTATCATAATTAAACAATGACTTGTCCCTATAACAACACTTTTCAACATCTCTATCTGAAACCAGTCAAACTTTTAAAATGCTTTTTGAGAAACACAGATAAATGTCTAAGACTCTCCTAATGGGTTTTTTTTGTTGTTTTTTTTTTTTTTTTTAAGGTTCTGCAGTCACTTAGCACTTCAAATGTACTTGCTTAGAAGAAAAAAAAAATTGGGCTAATTTCCCTGGTACAAACCTTCTGGAATTTTTAAGTAAAAGCACACTGTATTGGACAGTTTGGGTTTTGCATATGTGAGCGTGTCACCCCTCGTTTGCACTTTCCAAACGGTGTGATTTGCTCAGTGTTACTCTTGAGTTACCTGTGGTCTGTAGCTACAGGTTGTTAAGGGAGAGGAAATGGCAACAGTCAGGCAAACAGCCAAAAAGTCAAATGCAATCATGGTAACCTGCTGCTGCTGCCTTTCCCTCACACAAAAACAAGTGAGGACGAGCACTGAGGTCAGACTGCCAGGACATGGACAAGCTAAGAGCCCTCTGAGAGGTCCTGCAGTCTGGATCTGATATTTACTTTAATCCAATATAGCCTCAACTACGTGGCAATTGGCACGTTAGAAAAATCTCAGGTTTTATAGGATTTTTTACAAGGATATGCTTCCTGTACAGAGGCAGAGGATGAACAAGAGTTCCTGTCACTGCTGCTGGCAACCAAGTCAAGCAAAGGACGTGCTGGACAGCAAAAGAGAATTCTATCATGGCCCTCTCAGCCTAAGGAAAATTAAATTAAAGTCTAAAACAAAGAACTGAAGGTCAGATTGCAAAACAGCTGGTATTACTAGTTGTAAATAGATTTTAAGAGAGCTCCATCTATATGGGCTGAGTGCTTCTGAGTTTCTGCCCACAAAACCAAACACCAAACTCTGATGCCTCAAGCCATGCTACAGTCTATATTAAAATAACTTTTTAATATTTCAAGGCTTTCTCAGTGCCAAGCTATTAAATGTGTAGACTGATTTCCTTAGAGCAAAATCCTTTCCCAAAAACCCAGACAGAATGTCAGTCAAAACAGTTAATTACTAACCAAAAAATCCCAGTAATTGACTGCATGGATTTTAATTTTATGAGATAGCATTATCCTTGTGAGAACTCTCCAAGCAGAGGCTGGAGAACAATAACTCCCTGAACACAAAAGCAGTTCCCAAATCACAGCAGAGATGGTAAGGTTGAATTTGACCTTGCTTGCTCCAATAAAAAAATCAGGTTATGTCCATGAAAATGAGTGAGAAATAGGTAACAAAAGGGGTGACAATGAGAAGAGAAGGGTCTTTTTGAGGGGAATTTGCAAAATGCTACAGTTAAAACTACCTTGGGCCTTTCATCAGAAATGCTCTCTAGGAGGTAAACAGTTTAGCAGACAAAAAGCCACAGTTTAGTGACAAAAAGTGACTACAAAAGCACCTTAAAAGTGGTTATTAGATAGAATTCTTGCATATTCTTTCTTCCCTGCCCAGCAATAATTGGTCTCAAATGGGGAACAGTGACAATGCCAGACCTCCACACCGGGTGACAGATATTCCCACAAAGAACAGCAGTGCCCATTGTCAACATTTTATCTCAAGTTTCACACCTGGACTTTTTTCTAGAGGCCCTGCATTTATGTAAGAATCACTAGGAGTGTGTTTGAAAACTATTATTAAGGCTCAGAGTTGTGGGGGAAAGCTCTAAAGTGTAACACAGAATAAAACCTGCACTGCCGATGCTCAAAGCCTGGAGACGACTTAAGGCCCCACCAGCTCCTTGCTGCAGAGTCTGCCAACAGCAACTCCTCCACACACAAGGTTCCCTCTCATGGGCACAGTCCTGCTCTGTGCTTTGGCATCCAGTTTGATGTCAGCTCTGAAAGGGGGGAGGACCTGGGAGAGCAAAGCTGGGATGTGTGTGCCGTGTCCATCGCCTGCGGCATCAGCGTCGGCCGGCCGTGACGCTGCTCCTCCAAGAGTCTGGCTGAAAGGCATCCCAAAGCTGAGGGGAAACTCCACACTGGAGCTAAACAAAGTCTGTTCCCTGAAAATGCAGAAGTGTTACAGACAAACCCTGGCACTCCCACACCAAATGGATCAGGGTGGGTCTCACTGCAGGGTAGGGAGTGGTGTTGGACAGTTGGACAGTCTCAGCTTCAGCTGGTGGGTGCCCTCAGGCAGATTTTCTCCTACTACAGGACTCATTTTCAGATACACCTGTGCATTGCATCCAGTGTCACCATCCTTTTCTCACAGAAGTGTTTGAAGATGAGTGGGTTTGCCCAGGTGTCCATAAAGTAAGCTAAGGAGATTTCTAATAACTGCCCCTGAAAGGTCCTGTAGGGACCTTACCCAGAGGCTGGCCAAGCTCAAGCAGCAATTAGTAGAACCAGCCTGGTATCTTCAGATTTTTGCTAGTCCCAGCAACATGTCACTTCAAAAGTGAGAGGTTGTTTATCCCCTCTTGGTTATGCTCTGTGGTTCAGCACAGCTTTTGATTGTTTTCTTAACAATCTGACATACAACCATGAGTTAAAAACAGCAAATAGTGCATGCATCTTTCCTAGCAAAAACTGTACATATGGAACATTTGAATCCTGTGCAGTGATATGCCAAGTGTACACCCTGTCCTCTGCTGGGGTATGACTAATTTTGCCTGCTTTGTTTTGTTTTTCCTTTTATTGAAAACAAACTAGTAAAGCACACCAAAGTTTTACTACATAGGTGTTCCTCCTCTGTATGCAGCACAGCACACCCCAAACCCATGGACAGAAGGCTCAATAGATACTTAAAGTGTTGCCTGCACTGAGTGGAAAGCTTAGGATGTATTTTAGGTCTGAAAGTTTGTTTCTGGAAATTTTAACGAAGTCTTTACCTACAGATAGTAAACAACCAACGTTTATTATTTAGTATCAGTACTGATGTGACTGACACGTAGAGATGTTCTCTGAACTGGACAGTTTCTCCAGCTGGAAGCTCACAGCAATAGAATTTATATTTATGCTACGTGTCAGCAGCAACTGAAATGATGTGGGACTAACAAGTGGCAGGTTTAACTGCAGCTCAGTTACCTCATTAAAACAGCTGTTAATTTAAACTGGAAGGAGAATCCATCGTTTTGACTGTCCATCAGAAACGCTCTCCACAACAGGGAAGAAGCAGCAGTTCTGCTCATCAGCTCACAAGTTCATTTGAATGAAGCACAGGAGAAAAACTAACAGGAGGAAATGCAGAGGAGATCCTGTTTAGAGCTGGTATCACAACTGGCTTCCATCAGGAAAAGACTGACATGAATATTTTAAACTCCCAAGAAAATTTTAAGCAAAAGCAGAACATCTTGAACAAATCATCTTGAAATTACGTTCATAGATCTTGCAGCTCTCACTGCCAGTCCTGGGGGCTTTATGGTTCTGTACTCAGTGTCCCTGTTCTCCTTTATGAGCAAGCTGTATATTTTAGGTAACAAAGCAGGTAATGGTTCCTCTCTGTTGGCCACTGCAGAGTATTCAGAGAACTCCACATAACAGTTTACCACAGGCTGTACAGTTTGGATGTGGACACTTGCTCGGACAAGAGACTGAAGGGCAGAGAGACACCCCGCTGATGTCTCAGAGTTTCTCTCTTCTGCTTTGGCAGCATATCCAAATAAAAACTTTTCAAGTTTTTGATGAAAACAACATGCTTAGAAAAAGGATGAGGAAAAATCCCAATCCCACAAAAACTGGTTAAGACCACTGAGAACATGAGCAAAGGACACTTTTTGACCAGAAAATTTCAAAACATCAGTATCCACCACAAAATCCCTAAAAGCTACTGTGCCATCTGCTGTAAATTGGAACATAGAAAAAAATCCTTCTCATTTGTCCTCACATATGCATAGAGTTCATGTTGACAGGTACTGCCTAAGACCACATTGCAGTAGGACCAGGAATCTACAGCTCTGGGGTGACCACTGATCATGGATCAGGGATCTCTTCCCATGTTTTCCATATGCTGCAAAAATCCCAGGCTCTAAAATGGAGGCAGAGATCTCACAGAGACAAGCTCCACTCACTACCCAGCCACGATTTATTCCCAAACTCATCCTTGATGTGCAGCAAAGGAGCAAAAATCCCATGGAGGAAACAGCAGTGATTGTAGAACAAGGCTACCAGAGGATAATCTCCATGTGCCAGCTCAGTGCAATTTATAAAGTAAAAAGACATAGTTTTTCATGTCACTATCCATACACACAACCACATTCAGCTAAATTTAAGCATGTGTGAGTTGAGGGCTCCAACCCTTCTCAAGCACTACAGAGGTTGCAGGAGGAAGACTGAGTGACTCAATTACCCAAAGGCAGTTCTTGGCAGGGCTGAGCCTCCAATCAGAGGGATTAGACAGGCAGGAGAAAAGTGGTGTAGCAAAGAAAAACAAAATGAAAGGAAACTGAGATGAAACAAGATTCTCCTATTGATTTGCACTGAAGATGAATTACTTACTTATCACTGCAGTTGTAAATGAAAGCTGTGCCAAAGGGGTGTAGCTTCCAAAGGAAAACAAATTAAATACATTTTCTTGCTTGCTTTGTGTGGACAACATGCCTGACTTCAGAAGGCTACTGCAGAAAAAGCTGAAAACCAAATAAAACAAAATAAATGTGTCCTGCACAGGACACATTTGATTGTGGGACTACATTACACTCCAATACACAGGAGAGTGTAAGACATTAGCAGACCTACAGCCAGAGTCATGCATTGCTCACACCTCAGGCCACAGCAGTATTTCCACACACAAGGAGGATTTCCAGTAGAAACCAGCAACGTTGGCACCTCAAAGTCCAGACTGTTGGCAGGTGCTGAACCTCCTCCTTACACAGAACACTGCCCTGGGGAGCTGCCAGGCTCACCCCCAGAGCTGAGCCACGGGTGCACGATCCTGACCCCGAGCTCTGAAACCATGGGCAGGCTCTGCTGTGGCTGAGTAGAGGAGAGACCAAAGGGAGAACAACTTCTGCAGCATCCACAGGGCCAGTGCCAGGGGAAGATTCCCACCTCTCACCTGCTGTTCACACCACTGCTGCACCACAGCTCCAGCACTGCTGCTCTGTTCTGGTATTGCTCCTGCACAACTTCAAATAAGTGAAGTCAGATATTTTAGTGATTCCAACTCATAAAACACATTGTACTCTCACAAATGATCTGAGAACTATGTTGGCTTTGGTGCTCATCAGCCCTCCCGTGGCAGAGCAAAAGCCCAGCTGATGTGGTATGCAAGGAGCCCTCTCTGCAGGAGAAAAGAAGTTTCTAACCCAGAACTATAAGATAATGGACTTCAAAGCTGTGGGGTTTATGCATGGAAAACCTGTCACTGGTGCAGGACTGAAACCTGCTTATCTTGGCCTTTCACATGGTGTAATTTGACAGGGCCTGTGGCACATCTAAAGGGAAGGAGATGGAAATGCATCTAACTGCATTGAATTTATTTACTTATTTATTTTTAAATAGTGGCAGGAGTTACTCTCTTCAGCTCATGAGCAGCCCCTGTAGAAGTGGATTAGTACATGGGCCACAGCAGGTGGATAGAAAGTAAAATCCTTTACGAGGTTTACCCACACTGGTCAGAAATACATTTGTAAATTGAAGAAATCATTATACTCCTGGGAGTCCTTGGGTAGGAAATGAGTTTATCATTTGCTAGCAAATGATTTTGACCTTTCCAGCAAAGGTTAGAGGACAAAGATATATTAACTGGAGTAATTTAAGTCAAGTGTAAAGTAACTAAGAGTTACGTGGCCTTGGGGAAGAGTCTGAAGTCTTTGTTGCTGGAGATGTTTCAGCATTTGGTAGTATTTACTATTTTAAGAAGAAAATTATCATTGTAAATTTCTGGGCTTTTACCTGGATGGGACTGTGATTATTTAAATCTCTGAATAAAGTTTATTGCCCACTTCATCTGTCTCTTGATACCTGTACCACAACACCAAACCAGGCTGCCAGGCTTGTGTTGTCAGCTCTAAGGCAGGTCATCTTGGTGACCACAGAGGCAGCACTTGAACTCCACTATGGCTGAGATGAGAACTTGGTTAATTTGACTGTTAATTTCATTAATTAATTTTTGTTAGTTTTTTTTCAAACGCCTCCGAATTTTAGCAAAAAAAAAAACCCAACCAAAACAGCCTCACTACAAACCTTTCCCAAGTTCCTCATTTCTGTGTTTCCTTGTGCTCTCAAATAATTCTAGATGCATCAGGGAACATACAACCAGATTTTACCTGATTTCTCCAATAGTTAAGGTCTGGGCAGATCAGAAGCTATTATTGCCCAAACAATCAAGAATTTGCTTCCTAAATTTTTCATTTTGCTACAATATAAGACCAAAACTTAGGATTGAAAGAGACTTTACTGTAATACCCAGGATAAGAGCTTGCTGAAGCACCACCTTAAACAGTAAATCATTGCTTTTACAAGTCTTAAATGGAAAGCAAAAATTCCTGTTGTGCTCAGATGCCTTGAATTTTACTAATTCTCTACATTCTACCCAGATTATTGCTCCTGATGTCAGGGCTGTTGGATGAAGATGTGTGGGCCTCTGCTCTCACTCTGCAATACAATGAGAACCAGTTTATCTCCTATCAGTTTCTAGAAGAGCTCAGCTATCTAAGGTTACCCAAAACATGCTCTATTTTCTGCTGCTAAATTAATATTTAGGGGAAAAAATTAACATATTTTTTCAATGTAAATTACTGAAAAACAAGCAGTTAGGAAGTCAGCCCAGTATAAAACACTGATGTTTGAAGGCAATGCACAGAACAGCTAAACATTCAGTCCTGTTAACATGTATTTACAGAGTTACCTAGAAACAGGAAAAGAAGAAAGAGAAGTTTGGGAATATGATGACTCAACTCTTCTCCAAAATATCAGCTAGCCAAGCTGGGGACAGACATTTCTTCCTAATGCTGAGAAAAGGCATCCCAGGGAAGGAGGTTGTGTGCTGATACTTTAAAAGGGGCCTAAGTTCTCCCATAGTTTTCAACTGAATGATTTATTTTCAGGTTTGACTCCCAGAATGGAGGAGGATGGTAACAGCCTTCTACCCAACATAATAAGGATATTTTACACAGAATATGGAAAACCCATTAATTCTCTGCCCTGTTTCACAACAGGGATTTAAAACAAGCCTTCCCTTTCCCGGGAAGTGCTTTCACTCTGGAACAGGAGTGTGTCCCAAGGCTGTGCTGTGCAAGCCACCGAGCACATCCCCTTCATGAACACAAAATGTCTCCAGAGAAGCCCCAAGTCTTTTTGGGCAGCCCAGGGAAGCAGAAAAGCAAACTTCAGAGCTTCCCTGTTTGTACCAGAGACTAATAGTGGCTGAGCTGGCAGTGAAAAGAAAGTCTCCCTGGCCTGATTAGAGCACCGACTAACCAGGCAGGACACCGAGGTGTCAGCTCTGCCCTCATGAATTTTCAAGCTCTTTAGACAAATTAAAGGAGTACTAATAAAAGACTGAGAATAGCCCTACAGACTCTACCGTGGTGGCCTAAACATGGGCTGCTGAGGTCCTTTTAGGTAGGATTTTGTTATATATTCAGCGAAGTCCACCCCCCCAAAATGCAGAGCCAGAGGAAGAGGAGTGTCTTCACGGCTCCCCACCTCTCTCCCTCCCATTTCTGTATAAATCCAGCTTTTTATTTCCTTTTTTCCTCTGATGTTAAAGATACGTTAAAAAATACGTCAAGGATTTGATCCAAATTAATTTCTGCTTTGCTTTTCATCTTAACAAAAAGAAGTATTTGTTAAAATCCAGACAAAACTGACTTTTTCTTTCCAGCTATAGAAAAGGTTCACACAGCACTAACTCAGACTTCCTGAGACCAGAGACAAGAAGGAGAAAAAGAAAAATGCTTTAATAATCATAACAATATTTACAGTTTAAAACCACTTTTGGATCTCGGTGTTAATCATGTTTTGTCTCAGAGGGAAACTGAGGCACCATTCACTCACATTGAAGCCCAGAGAACACAACCAGCAGTCAAACACTGGAGATCATGCTGCCCTTAACACCATTTGTCAGTGCTCAGAGAATTTTCTGTAGTCGAATATGAGTTGAAGCACAAACTACATTTCATAAGATACTATCATCACTCTTTTGGCAGTTTACAGAGTGAAAACACCTGTTTTTTTCTGTAACAAAGTAACTTTTCCTCAATAACATGCGTTAAACCACAGTTTTAGTCTAAAGAAAACTCCAACTTGTATTCAGTGAAATACCAAATGAGAAAATAAAGAGTTTTCAAGAACTGTATCAAGATCTTGCCACGCATTTCTCCTTCCTGGGCTACTCCAGCATTCAGCATTTTCCAGTGGCCCTTACTGTTCTTCTAATCATCTGAAACTTGAGGTCAGATGCTCTACTGTAAGAATGGGCCCTGATGTTACCAAGGCCTCAATTTTCACTTTTTTGAAAGTATTATGAATGGGAGAAAAAAAAAAATCACATCTTTTCCCTGTGATCTGTGCAGCAGCCACAATAGTCACATCCACTTCAGCAGTTGCCTCCAATGGCTTTCACCTTCTCTCAGAAACCACGAGCCTCTACCCATCTAGATGTTCATAGAATTGTAGAATTGGTTTGGGTTGGAAGGAACCTTAAAGATCATCGAGTTCCAACCCTCTACCATGGCAGGGACACTTTCCACTAGACCAGGTTGCCCAGGGCCCCATCCAGCCTGGCCTTGGACACTTCCAGGGATGGGGCATCCACAGCTTCTCTGGGCAACCTGTGCCAGGGCCTCACCACCCTCACAGGCAAGAAATTCTTCCTAATATCTAATCTAAACCTGCCCTCTGTCAGTTTGAAGCCATTCCCCCTTGTCCTGTCAAAAGTAACTGTTTTGGAGCCACGAGCAGCTCCCTTGCCCCTGGCAGGATGGACATCACAAAGAACGACAACACACAGAGACTGAGATCACTTTTTTAAAGACAGAAGGAAGACAGGAGTCATGTCGTTCAGCTACAGCACAAAAGATCACAAAACTAACAACCTGCCAGGAATTAGGAATGCTGGGCTCTAGCTGGGAACATACTCCAAAGCTGGGAACATACTTCCCTCCAAAGCAATGGCCTCTTTCTGACTACCCCTCACTTCCGAACAGCCCCCGGGACGCAGACCCAGGATTCGCTTTCTGGCTTGGTAATAACGACCCTAAACTTCCTGGCAATTCCTGCGGCTCGCGATCCAAAGGAGCCGAGCTGCCCTCTCCTGGGAGCAGTGCAGGCAGCAGGGCAGCCTCCCCCAGCCAAGCGCGTCGTTAGCAGGTAGGGAAAGCGGGTGGAACGGGAGATGAATGCATCAGGCAGCCTCCAACAGATGGACTGCCCAGCTTTGCCATTCACAGTTTCACTAAAACTGGGCTTCGTGCTTAGGATTCAACTTATGCAGCATTTCTTCTGCAGGCTTCAGAAATGGTCATTTGGCATCAATTCCGTTGCAGGTTTTTGCAGACAGGGACCCACGTGGACTGTTAGATTTAATCAATAGGGCAAAGATTAAGTGAAGGCTGTGTCAGAACAAGAGCTTACAGGGGATTTTAACGGGGCTGACACAACACAGCCTGAACAGGTACCTGGTGCTGGACATGGCAGAAGCGTGTTTGCACTTAGGATTTTCCCAAATCTCCTGTTTATTTACTAGAAACAAAAGGAGTCTCGGCTCTATGAGTGACGAAGGGAAGTAAATCAGCCTGCAGCTGTAACCCAAAGCACAGTTTGAGCTCATTGAAAACGAAAAGAGTTTTCATTGTTACATGTTTTTATTATACCTTGAAGCAAAGGACTTGGAGCTGGGGGACAGATTAGTGACAATATCATACAACTTTTAGCAGTATCAGCCTGCCCTTCCAGGTCCCTGCTCCCCATTTGGGAGACACCAGTGTAGACAAAAGTGAGGAGTTAGCTTACAAAGGCTGCAGGAGATATATAGATATATCTGTATTTAAAAAAATATTTTCTTGAGGGTTTTTTTGGAATATACATATGACAGGTTTGAAGTAGTTCTAGTGGTAAAAAGCTGGAATTTCCAGGAACATTTCTCCACTGAGTTGTTGACAGAAATCACAAGGTGGGTGATTTCTGCAATTTAAAGAGTGGGAAATCACAGTCAGTATGCTAATTAGGATGAGTTCTAAGAGAAAACATCTAAAGCAAAGTCCACCAGGAATAAGATGAGTATATGTTCTTAAGAATAAAAAAAAAATATTTAAATTGCCTACTCATATTTTTGTTTCTTTAGGAGATTTTTTGTTTTGTTTTAAAAGAAAGTTACATTTCTCTAATAGCTACTTCTTCTGCAGGCACTTGGGATAAGGAATATCAGGTGAGTCACTTCATGAATATTCCTGTCTCCATATGGCATGTACAGGAAATCCATTAGAATTAATATATCTTTACATGGTTATTTATTTGAGTAAGCCTTCCCTTCAAAGTGCTGCTGCTGTTCTCTTAACATAATAATTCTCATAAATTACTCTTTTCTTCAGTGTTCTATAAGCAAGGAACATAAAGACTCAGTGCTGCTATGGTAAGACCCATTACTCTGGCTCATTCCAAAGAAAACACCATATTTTAAGCACATTTCTCCCAACAACAAATGCCTCTCTACATTTTAGAAGCTGCAGATGCCATTTTTAAGTAAGGGGGAAAAATTTCAGCCATCACTTGCAATTATTAAAAATTCATTTGTTTCTGGCTGCTTATTGCTCACATAAATTTGGGACACACTACCATTCATTTCCTGACTAACCATAGCTGCCTCCAGACTTCCAATCTGCCTGGGGTCTTTGACAGGGCTCCTGATGAGAGACACACATAATTGGTGAGTATTTTGCATGGAACTGGATAAATTACTAGATCCTCACTTAAATTCAAGCCCAAATCACTCTGCTGAGTACAACTCAGCTAAGAAAATTGCTCAGGACTTCCAGAGCTTCCCATGTACAATTTTCCCATTTTCATTTGATTCTATTTGAATTAATTTTTCTGAAGAGAGATCAGGTGTTTTCTTGTGGTTTGTTCATAATCACGTTCACTAAAGGCTTTAGCTAAATGGGCTGGTTTGGAAAAATGTTCTTATGCTCTACTCTTCATATTTAGTCTCATTTTTCTGAAGGACTACCTGTAAGCTGTGGGAGGGAGCCCAACGAACATCACATGGAGAGCCTGATCTCCTGTCCAGGACCAGCAGTTCTGCCAGACACAGGTCACACTCCCAGGACTGAAGGACCACAGCAATTTCTGACCTTTTCCTTTCATATTCTCTTTTCTCCCTCTTCTCCTCCTGAGTTTGGCATCCTCCCTTAAGGGACCAGTATAGCCCAGAACTGGACTCTCAAGGAGAGGAAGGGATAGACAAAAAGGCACAGAGCTGGCAGCATAAGCAGAAATGGCAGAGAGTCACAAAGCCTTAAAGAAAACAGGATCATATCCTTCCTGCCACTGCAGATGGGATGCAGTGCTGCTTACAGGAGACAGAGGGAAGGAGAAGAATAATCCAGTTACGCTCTATGGACTTCAGGAAAGCAGATAAACCTGTCTCCTCCTCATCTTGCCCAAAACAGCCTCGGTGGCTAGGAAGCCTTTCAAGGAGCAAAGCACCAGCAGCAGTTGGTGCCATCTGTCCCACTCTCATTACTTCTCACTCAAACAATTTATGTCCCAGTTAGTGAGAAAGGTAAAAAAAAACCCCAACAACAAAAAACCAACCTGCAGCTGGCTGATAGCCAGGGAGCAGGAGAGCAAGAGGCAAGGAGACAGAAGGCTACTTTTAGCTGAATAATATAAAATAAAAATAATATTAATAACAGTAATTTTTAAAAATGTGATTGCTAAATGACACCACCTCTCTACAGTCTACTCCTTTGCCCCTGTGCCTGAAGATCAATGATTAGGCAGAAAATGAGACCATAGTATGGTTTTACCAATAATATTGTTTCTCCTTCAGTGTGAGAAGGTACTGAGGCTGGAGCAGGACCACAGCCCCACTACACTCCTCTTGCAGCTTTTCTGCTCTGCACTGCAAGGAATGTAGCTTTAGAAATGATTTCCTGAACATCTCTTGTGCCCCACACCTGTGTGTGCAGGCTGAGAAAAACAAAGGGATTCACTTGTGAATGATGAGGACGGAACGACAGAAGGTATTTGGCACAGTTTAAATGAGTTTTATTTTGGGCCATTCAGAATTTAGACCTTGGATGAATACTTCATTGAGGCAGATAAAGAATTTGCTGGCACAATGAGGAATAATCTCCTACCTCAACAACTGAAACAGGGTTTGATTTTTTTCCCCAATGGTGCAATATTCTTTCTAGATCTGTGTTTCCACCGACAGTTACTGTGCTATCACTGTGCTTGACACACTCATGTTGCAGACATTTTGCACAGATTGCTGTAGGAGAAGAGCTCAGAAGAACCAAGGATGCCACCACGCTGCAATTGTACTTCCCAGACCAGCCCATCCAAGCACTGAACTGGGAAATACCATTTGATAGAGGGTATGTGTCAAGATAAGAGAGAAAGGAGGTTCACAGGGTTGAGGGAAGAAGGAGACAGAAGGGCATCCCTTTCTGTGCCATACACTTCCTGAAAGCAATGCCTGAGCACACTAAAAGAAGCAATGGTGGGCACATGCTCCTTTGCAAGTGGAAGTAATAAAAAAAAGGACTAAACCAGCAGTTTCTACCCAGTGAGGAAAGAAAAGATCATTAGACCCACCGAAGGGATTAAACACACCAAGCCAGCACAGTTCCTGAAACAGCTCCACAACAGGAATTTATTCCAGAGATTAAACTCAGTTTCTGGTTTTAATTTTCAAACAGCAACACAAACACCCTTTGTCCACCCTCTGGGTATCCCTTCTCCAGAGACAAACTGGAGAAAAAACAACATTTAGCAAAAGCCATTGCACGCACTCACGCTGCTTGCACTTGGTTGTTACACACTGACTTTCTAGATCTTAAGCCCACCTAATCATTTCAGCTTTGTGGGTTTCAAAGCTGATTTGTGTTTAAGAATTCAAGTTTGTCTCCAGTGTGACATGTTTAATGCACCTTCTAGACATGAACTGAAGCTGGAAGAGCCACTTCCATTAGCTCTTGCTCTGAACAAGACCAGGGGCCGCTGTGCTGGAGCACAGCATGAGCCTTGCTGCCCTTCCAACACCACTTCCCAAACACACACCCATCATTTGGTCTTGTGTGGGCACTGACTATTTTGCAAAAGAAATGAAACTTCTCCCACAGCTTTATCCTTCCCATTCAGTACAAGAACTACACTTATTTTTAAACAGACTTCCAGTATTTGGCTTTTGGCACAAGGATTTTCCTCAGGCCAAGAATTCACATTCATTTTATACAGGGTGACAGCATAAGGCAGAGTCATTGAACACTACAGAGATGCCCACAGCTGTCCTGAGGTTACTCCTGTGCTGCTCTAGTATATGTGGAGCACGACTGAAGCAACAAGGGGATGTTACACACAAGTTTTTCAATTCTCTGTTGGCCACACCATAAAACTCCTGAGGTCTCTGCACCAGGGTAAGACAGTGACAAGTCTCAGGACCCTTCATATTTGCTATTCCACACTCTTCCCTCCAGACATCCATGGCAATTCTCAGTCAAAAGCAGCTCTGACACTTTCCAATGGAGGAGGAACATAATGTAGACCCTCCTCTCATCACAAGCTTGGCTTAACCCAGCAGTTTGGCATTCCCAGCAGCTTTCCTTCACTTGGGGATGCTCTGCTCCCTGTGTCCTGCTCAGAGATGCAGCACTCAGTATTTTTACTAAGACACACAGAGACAGGACCTGTGTGTTACCTTTGGGGAAGTCCTGAGCACAAACACTTCCCATTCTTCCTCCTCCCCTCAAGTACAACTGTTCACAGTTCAGCAGCAAAGGCAGGGGAGAAGGAGGCTGGTGTAGGGCTCATGAAATAATAAGCACTAGTTGCTAGAACCAAGCACTGAAACACACAAATAATAATAAGCATAGAGACATTCCCTGTTCCATCTGTATTGCAAGCACTGCAGTGGGAAAGCTTCAGGCCTCCTTTGAAAGAGTCCTCTGGCAAAAAGAAGTGACCCAGTCTAAGATACTTCTATTCAACAGTGATGAAGCAGTGAAAAGACAACATTTTCCTTTCTGCTGTCATTTTGAAGCCTGTTTACTTGCAACCTTAAAAGGAAGTGAATTACCTCCAGGAAAGGAAGAAAAAAAAGAAAAAGAAGGATGACTGCCTGGTCTCCATAGAACACCTCAATACCCATAAATGTTCCTCTTACAGAAACTAGTATTAGAGGCCTTGGATGGCATCTTTCATTCTGTGAATTGCCCAATTACTTCAGAACGATGTTGTGGCATTGTTGAATGCTGATAGAAACCCATTGATCTGCTCACAGACTCACCCATACACAAAGGATGGAAAACACTCCTGGCTCTGAGCTTCTATAATGTGCCTTATTGATTCTCTGAAATGCCAAACTCTGCCCTTATTTACACACATGCTGTGCTGCAAAGCCCACATACATAGAAAATGCCCTGCCCAATTTTTTCCTTCTTACTGAAACATTTTGTATGAAAGATTAAATCAGCTGTAAGTAACAGACATGGATTTTTGCTTATGTTTACAGTGTAGTTTTACCCAGAGAGAACTAAACGTGCATTTGTACACTGCTGTGACTTTTCAGCTCAGACTAGCATACATTTAATAAACTTCTTCAGACCTGTCTTAAGAATGTTGGACTCCATGTGGTTTATTGATTGGTTTGTCTGCCCAGGGTTCCAGAGCTCTCCCTTCACCTGCAGAGTTTGTCCATACAGGACATACAGGAATTAGCAATCCCCATGTTCCCAGATGTGCAGTGTACAATCCCTGTGCTCACACACACACACGCACACACAGAGAATTTATTTGAGCTTACACAAAAGCCACTTTTCCTGCAAAAGCCCAGGGTAACAGGAGTCAGAAAAACACTCAGTTGCCACAAAAAACTTATCACTCACTTTCAGGGCTCTTTCAAGCCACTTTAATGCCTTACAAAGCTTATTGTACCTCACACTGCAGCTGATCAGTAGGATTTCAAGGTCTGGTTTTGGTCTTTTCACTGGGGCACTTGCTAGTCAGAAAGATTTTGTTCTCTAGCCCATGGCTGTTCTCTTCACACTCAAATATAAGTTTTCACTGATATTACTTCAATCTCAAAGCGTGAATTTTTTGCCAACACAGTTCTGCTGGTACTGTTTACCAGTTCCCTGCTACTGTCTGTCTTATGAGCAAGACTACTCAGGGCTAGTAAAGACCTCACTTTTTCTAAGAACTTCACTTATTTAACCATTATTCTGAAACAGAATAATGTCTTTTCATCTATACTAGACATAAAATAATCGTGTTCATCAGGCTCGGTAAGACACTTCTCTGAAAAACCACAGGAAGCAGATCTGACTAGGAATGTATCATTTTCCATGGCTGGCTTTGGAATAGATCAAGATTTGCCCCATACTAATTTTCATCAAATTAATAGGTATCACAGCCTGCACAGTACCACCCTGAGCAGAAAGTTGCCCAATGGGCCACATTTGCTTTCATTACATCTGCAACAGACCGTGCAGAAAGTAAGGCAGGAAGCAGACACGACATCCTAATGGTTTTATTCCAGTGTTTCCATGGGCTCTCAGCAAAACAAAGAGTACTCTGCAACACAGAGCAGGTGTTGCTCCCTACAGGGTAAATACTGTGATTTCTCCTACCTTCTTCTGAGGTGGAGGGTGATCCCCAGGCTGACATGTGCTCTGTACAGCTGTCCTGGGACAGGGAGGTCACTTGCTCTAGTTCTCTGCAGAGTTCAGACACTTCTGGTTGTTGCCTCTGCCTCTGCTTTTTCCAAGCACACAGTGCTCAGTGTCTCCCATAGGACTGTTAGCAACCCACAAACTTCCAGAAGGCAGGAGTGGAGGTCACCAGCTCTCCTGAGCAACTGAAAGGAGAAAGATAATCAACAGCAACTGGGTAATCATAAAATCACAGAATGGTTTGTGTTGGACAGAACATTAAAGCTCATCTTGTTCCAACCCTCTGTCCTGGGCAGGGACACCTTCCACTATCCCAGGGTGCTCCAAGCCCCGTCCAACCTGGCCTGGAACACTTCAGGGGTGGGGCAGCCACAGCTTCTCTGGGCAACCTGTGCCAGGGCCTCACCACCCTCACAGGGAAGAATTTTTTTCTAGTATCTAATCTAAACCTGCTCCCTGTCAGTTTGAAGCCATTCCCCCTTGTCCTGTCACTCTATGCTCTTGTAATGAACTGATCTGGGGTTTGCTGAAGAGGAACAGAACAGAGGGGGTAAAGGGGAGAAAACCACCCCAAGTCCTAACGGCCACCTTGCTCCTGCACACATCAAGGGGTGAGGATTTTTTCCCCAATGACCAAACTCTCATCCCAAACATCTGTGTCTGAACTAGAAGAAACAGGTTAATGTGCAACTGATTCATAAGCCATGTGCTGGCCCTCTCCCCAGGGATGTATTTCACCCTGGAGTTTAATTAAACTCTCCTCCTTAAGCAAACAGTATATTCTTAAGGGATTCTGAGGACAATTCATTATTCCCAGTTGATTTCCTTCCATTACTGTATGTAGTCATTTCTTATTTCTATCACACCTTTTGTGTATTCCACACAGCAAACCTAAGTACCATACCATTAGCATACTGCACAGGCTCCTTCCAAAAATTTACAATCCCAGGCTAATTCCAGTGAAGTGCAGAAAATAAAGATCAATTTTGCCACATCTGAACTAAACTGGATTTAATTCCATCCAACACATTCAAATGACATGTCAGGAAACACAAGATTCTGTAAGGTCCTGAGCTGAATTACAACCAGTATTAAAGCAGTGGACTGGAGATGTCAATTGTACAATATCCTCCTAATGTTTATTAACTTCTCTGTCAATGAGAATCACTGCTCTGACAACAGACTGGCTGGTGAAAAATCATTGTCCATCTGCTCCCAGCTCACATCCAAGGGTAAAGGACTTGCTTTCTTTGCTGGAGTGTAAAATGTCATTTGAGTTTAAAAAGCACTAGAAATGCCTCTGCTAACACACGCAGTGAGCCACGGAGTTCAGCCTGTTTTACAGGGGCACTGCCATAACATATCAGGAAAAATTAGCCATTTAAGAACTTCAAAACCTCCCACTCCAGAGCCGGGGCTGAGGCTGCCACGTGCGCTGCTGGAGCCGAACGAAGGTCAGCTTCTTTTAGTGTTATGTCACCGTGCCAGGCGCTGCCACAGCCACTCTGAAACACTCACCATCTCCCAAACTGCCTTCAAAACACTGCTTCAGCCAACGCCACGTTATTTTGCTTGCCAGCATGTTAAGAAAACGCTGTTTCAGCATCCCCACAGTGCTCATCAAAATGCTGCACAAAAACCACGCGGTGGCCAGAAATGAGTCATTAAGGACTCCAACTTCTGATGTTTGTATTGCCATGTACACATCAGTTAACTGACATCCTCCTGACAGAAATCACTCCTGAGAAACCTGGTACAAGTCTAAACAATTGACTGGATCCAGAGTTTAGAAAAATCAATGAATTAACTGTATGCTGCACTACCTACAAACCTTCAGGCCCTAGAACCAGACAGGTTGCATCAGGTACACCAACATGATAACACTAATTAGATAATAAAAGTACAATGTAAAACAATTGATGTCTAGATAAAAAACTACAGTGGGTGTTGGAGGTTTTCTCTGTGGGGAGAACAGAGGCGTGTGCATTATTCTGGAGAGAGGTAAGGAATGACTTGTCTAATTGAAACTACGGAGGCGTAGAGGGAAGGGGGCAAGAAAGACAGACGGTAATTATATGAGCTGGCAAGTGGCCAGGACACTGGGGTTAGCAGCTACATGCTTTCAGAAACCATCATGAGATCTTATGTGATTACAACCCATCAAGAACCTAGCTCTAATCCTTACCCAAGTTACATTTGGCAGCAGAGCAAGGCAGCAGTCCAAGACACTGCTTTTCTTTGGGCTGAAGGACAGAAGTCACCTATAGTCCTGTATCCTTATTCTTTGCTGCCAACTTCTTTCGGAGGTTTCTTGTCTAACAGTAGCAAGGCCTTGGAGAGTGAGGCCCTGGTGAGATACTACATCCCTGGAGCTGCAAAACCCTTGGCAACCATCCCCTCAGGGAGGACTTGCCGTAAACAGCTGTGGAAGGGCTCATGAGCATGGCCTGAGCAGCCAAAGCTCTGAGAGCAGCGCTGCAGAGGGTGCAGGGCAGTCACCTCTGCCACTGCTATCCCACCAAATTCCCACAATTGCAGATGCCCTTGTGCAGCCTTATCTGAATGATGTACAGACACCAACACCCTTGGGGACCAACAGCAGTACCAGGGCTGCAAGCGAGCAAGCAAAAATTTTCTCCCCCAAAAACTTAAAAATCCCATTTCATCAGATCTACCACAGCTGCAAGGATCCTTTTGATCACAGAGGGTGTAGATTGTGCTGCTCCCAGGGAACGGTGCTTGTTTATGCTTCTCGTGCTCTTATTACACATTATTCTCCCAGGTTCTATTTGGAAAGGACATTGCTCTCAGTTACACTTATAGTACTTTATTGTTAGCATCCAGGATACCATTAGTGTTAGAATTGCAAGACACTATGACAAGAGTTAGAATGAAATGCCAATACCATGATTTGCTGTTTACAATACAGTGCCTGGTATTTCCAGACATGATATAGAAGCAGCATAAACACTTAAGTGTGTTACATGAACCATAAACATCTAAATTTCTGTTGCTATTTTTAAAAGGATCAAAGAGACTAAAGTAAATATTATCCCACTTAATTGGGAACAATTGCAGAATGTTTGTCAGAATCCCCAGAGACCATCTAGATCCATAGCCCCAGCTAACAAGGGCTGCAAGGATGAACCAGAGAACACCTTGCTCAGCAAAGAGCCTTCTCATTATATTATGTACAGGATACACATTTATCAGGAATCAGAAGAGCTTCAGGCCTGGATTTAAAAATATAGCAACTATTTGAGGTCACTCTCATAGCACTTGAGCTGTCTTTGTGTTTTCCCCCCCAGTACAAATCACTAGCTTTGGCTGTGTATATGAATATGCAGGATGTTCCCCTGAACACACTGCTGGAGTGATGGGGGTTTTTTAGTGTGTGTTGCCTCAGTCATTCGTTATTGGCGTATTTGTTTCCCTCTGCTTCAAAAGCAATCCTTCCTTACCTCATAAGATCAGATCCACTTCAGGACAACTAAGATTTAAAAAAGAATAAATCTTTTTTTATCTACAGTTACACTATTCAAAGCTTGAAACATCCCAGCAGCTACTCCTTTATATTTTTTTCCAAACTTCAGCCTCATGCAGCATCCAGAGAAATCATTTTATAATAGGTAGCATTACAGAAACATCAAAGTTGCCATGGAAAAGGCTCTTTGGGCACCCCCCAAAGCCCAGTGGTTAGAAGAACACGGTACAATTTCATAGAGGCTTGGTCAGGAGATTGGTTTTGGCAGTACCTCAGGTACCAACGAGGACTAAAGTGCACCTGGGCCAACCAAGCGGCCCCAAAACATCCATTGAGCCCCCAGTGAAGAAAAGAATCCAAATCCCACCATAAAGGATGTGCATTTTGCAGTGTTCTGTGTCCTGAGTGCAGGCTCTGTGATGCTTCATTTGGAAAATTATATTCCAAGTTAGTAGATGGTGGAACAAGTGAGAATTTCAGGGTACTGCCCAGGATTTCCCCCGAAGGAAGGGCACAAGATCTGTTATTCAGCACTTCAGGAGGTGTCTGCTCTTGAAAGTGCTGTTGAGAGAATGCCAATATTCAGGGCAATCCAAATGCTGGGACATTTTTGGCCCCACATAATATTAAGGAGGAAAAAAAATAAATTGAAAGGTAAGCACATCCTCTTCGTAATAAAAATTTTCTTATCTCTTCTCTATAAATTCGTGCTCTCAGGGTTTTACGTCTCGGTCATTTTTAAAATCACATCAGGCACCAACCTGCTACAACACAAGTAACAAACCTCCAGGCAGTTATTATTCAACAATGGACTTAAAATTAATGTAGCAATTTTTAGCAACCTCCAAGCAAAACAAAAACACATTTCCCAAAAATTTCCAGCCTTAAAAAAGAAGAAAAAGTCTGTCTTCTTTAGGAAGCAGCAGAAAGGTAGCACACAAGTTGCATGGTGGGAAAAAACAAAGAAAACATACAGATTACAACTTCTTTTAGTGCTTCTCACTGCCTGCAGTGCTTTTCACTTGGCTGAATCCCACTTTTGCAGGCCCAGAAACAATGACATCTCCAACAAGTTCAGCAGCCAGAAAGATAGGATTGCACATGGCCATCCAAAAATGCCAAAAAACAAGTAATAGAATCACAGAATATCCTGAGCTGGAAGGGACCCACTAGGACCACCAAAGCCAAACTTATGACCCTGCACAGGACAGCCAGAAGATCCCACTGTGTGCCCAAGAGCATTGTCCAAGTGCTTATTCAATGCTGGCAGTCTTGGTGCTGTGACCACTTCCCTGGGGAGCCTGTTCCAGAGCCCGACCACCCTCTGGGTGAAAAACCTTTTTCTGAGGGACTGCTAAGGGGTAACTGCCCAACAGGCATTCAGTAGAGGATGGTAGGTTTTTTCCAAGGTGGAAGAAGAAACAAGGCATATACATATAAACATCAAAGGGATAAAAAGAAAGGCTGAGAGGAGAGGACCAGTCCGGCCCCCACCAGACACTCGCTGCTCAAGCAGGGATTGTTGGCATTATTTTGCCATGAAAACAGATGCAATTTTCACTCCTTCTCCCAGCAACATTAAACTCTACTTTTGGGTTTCTTTTCAGGACCTAATACAGCAATGAGGTACACACACACTCTCATGGAGGCCAGAGATGGCCAGGGAAGAGAAGTACAGCTGCTACAAGTGACACTGGCACAGCACTAAAAGTCAGAGAGACACCAGATCTCCTGACCCACCTGCATTTTGCTACTGCAACAACACTCAGCACTGGGAGCTGGATTTCCAGGGATCACCAGGTGTGCAGTGCAGAAACATTTGCACTTTGTAAGTCCCAGAATCCTTTCTTTTTTTTTTTTTAACCAATCATATCCAAGGTTGCTCTGAGAACAAAACAGCTTTCAGTAGAAAAAACCTTTACTGCAAAAGTGAGTTGAGTGATAAAAGAGACAGCTTGTTATTTCTCCCAAGATGAAATTCCTCTGCAGAAATTCTTCCCTGTCCCAACAAGAATGTTCTGGGAAGCAGAGCCTCCTACCTAGCACAGAGGGACTTGCTTGTGCTGGCACCAAAGAAGGCACAGCTCCCCATAAAACCCCCTCAGATGACAGAATGATTGTCCTTTCTGTCATGTTAAATATGGAGAAAGTGGTAGCCCTTGTGAGGAACACAAGCCTCAGCAGATGTCAGTGTGCAGCATCCACAGAAGACAACCTTGTGGAAAAAGCCCTCCCTGGGTTGTCCATTTAAGTTGCTGCTTGGCTCTGAGTCTCTCTGAGAACAGATTAACCTGGGGCAGCCCTGCCAGAGCGACAGATTGGCTTGAGAGGAGGCAGACAAGTGACCCAAGTACCATGAGCACAAAACATGAGCCTGCTTTTGAATCTCACAGTTCCCAGCCAGGAATGTTGTCCTTGCTGGCTGGTCTACAAGACGCTACATGCCTTTTGCTGTGCCAACACACAGTGACATTTTATTCAGAAATTCAGCAGCATCTGCTGCTTCAATGGCCAAGTTTCTGCCTCAGCAAAACTCGGACTGGATTTTAGCTAAGTGGCCAGACAGGTGATAACATGGCGAAGTCTCCCTCCTCCTCTCAGTGTTGGCTTTTCACAGGGATGCAAAGGGGCTAACACCTAATTCTGGAGGTGTGGAAAAGCTGTGCACTTCAGCTCTCTCTACGTACCACAGGCACCAGAGATGATGTGCTGCTTGACTTCAGGGAATAACTGAGAGTGTGTGAGGAGTGCCAAGGTCAGCAGAAAGGGAAAAGAAGGAAGATCAGAAATAGGCCTCAGGCACCTCAGAGACCCATAAAATGTGGGAAAGCTCTAGGTGGGAGAATGTACCACCCCATCTCCACAATTTGTTGTTACATTCACTCTTTGTACATTGAGAATCCAAATACAGCAACCCCACCAAGTTTTAAGGGAGAAAAGAGGGAGAAAACAGTGTCCAGGATCATCAGGCACAGAGGTACAAACAGTAGGAAACCAGTGCTACATTCCCACAAAGAGGTGTGTCTCACAGTATACAAAAACTGTCCTGGAAAAGGTTTTCTCCAGTTACACAATTTTAATAAGCTTGGACCATCTTAAAATCAAGCAAAGGCTATTGAGAGAAAAAGGCCTGCAGGCACCAAAATACTTTGCTTATTTTAGTGCTTTAGCTTAGCAGCTTGTCAGCAGCCAGGCTGAGGACAACAGAGTCTGCAGCCATGATGTGAACACAAAGCAGAGACACCAAGACTTGCTTTCCACTCAGTAAAGCCTTCAAGATGTTAAGAAAAAAATTGTCTGCCAAAAATACAAGTGTCTTCTAGGGAATACTTCAATCACTTACTTTACCCACACTGCCTATATTCACAGTGAAAACATTCACTGGAACGGGGAGGGCATGACAGGGGAGGAAGGATGAGGACTGGTAAAACTCCAAAAGTTTCCATGTTCCATCCTTGGGTTCTGCAAGAGGTGACACACGTGACCCCAGACTCCACAGAAGCAGTAAGTACTTTGCAGCAAACAAGCACTCTTAGGTGGATGTCATCACTCAGATCACAGTCAAATACTTCCAGACTAATACCTGGAATCCTGGCAAGATTAGTCAATGCTCAAGCTGTGTAGCAGATATCCTGATTTATGCCTGCAGGAGAAAAGAGGAGCCACGGCCTCCTCATTACTGTTGTCATAAAGTCCCTCTTTCAAGGAAAATTCAAGGAAAGAACGTTTGGGAAGACTTTGCAAATACTGGTTGTGGAGGACACAAAGCAGGCAGAGTGCAAGAGGGATTTTCAGGGTTATTGCATGCACAGATCCCAAGCTGGTAACACATTGGATTGAGGGAGCTCCCTTTCCCTCAGCAGAAACTCGAGAGTTTGTCCCTCCGGACAGCTCCCGTTTGCCCCTCTGTGAGGGGGGGAGGCCTGACTCTCAACCCACCTCAGAGGAAGAACTTTATCCAACCACAGCCCCAGAAATTGAAGGTAAAACCAAAAAGGCTTTTTTATTAGCATGGGTAGGTTGTGAGATTGCAGCCCAGCCGCTTCCCTCCCCTCACACACAGACCTCCCCTCAGCTCCTCACAACGCACCTCACGGCCGCAGCGCTGCCAGCAGCATCCTCACAACACGTGTTTCCAGTTATTCCCTCCTAACCCCTCTGGCTTCACATTACAGAAGACCAATATAATGAGCTCAGGTTCACTGTAGGTGGACAGGAGCAGAACTTGATCCAAAAAGGAGCAAAATCCTGCAGCTGCCATTGAGGTAAAGGCTTAGCGTGAAGTCCTAAATCACAGGGACCGGCAGATGCCGAATCGCACATGTGTGGGATTAAGTCACATCTTTCTCCAGGCTTCCATGTACAAACGTTTTAACAGTTACCTCTGTAAACACAGATTAAAAACATAAGCAGAGAAACGTGAAATCCAGGAGTGCATCTTCAGCTGCGCAGCTGGGGCCAGCTGGCACACAGCTGTCACGAAGCCCTGCGCCGCTCCGGCAGAGCCTCCACCAAAACTCCATCCCCCCTCTCCTTGAAACACTCCCCAAACAAAGCCTCGCAGCTCAGACCTGCCAAGTCTCCTTTATTTGGACAGAAACTCACTCATGCTTGGCAGCAGTTCGGTGCAATTTGAAGCTGGCTCAGACCTAAAGTGAAAAGATTAATGGGATATTTGAAATCTCACTCCCATTTTTCCTCAGATCTCACTTATGTAAAAGCTCTGATGTTGGTTGCTGAGCTCCTTAAAACATAATCTGCACAATGTGCCACAGTAAATAAACAGATTTAAACAGCAAGTCTGTTTAAAAGGAGTTTATTTAGAAAGCACACGCATCACTAAAGAGAGCTTATTTCTTATCTAACTCCAAGCACTTTGGAGGCAATCCTTCAGGGGTGTTCTGCAGGCAGGGCCAGATTAATTTTGTTTGCAGCAATTATTTTCAGGATGTTCTCCACTCATATTAAAAGGCTGAAAAAGTTCAGTTAGTTTCTTGGCTTGGGGATTAGAGAAAAGCTGGAGACATAAAAAAACTTTGGGCCACACTTACCAGCAGTGTGGCCTTCCCTTCCCTGCTTGAGCTGACTGGCCTTCAGCAGGGGAAGCAATGAAAGTCTCTCTCAAACCTGCCATCAGAGGATCTGATGGACCACAACTTCAGTCTTACTTCTCAGCAGTTGCCTCATCCACACAAGTTGAGGCCTCCAAACTGAAGCACCTGAATTCCCACACACACCTTTACTAGTCAGACAGACAGAACTGGAGTTGTCCTTCCTGCCAAGAGGCTGAAGAGGACCTCAGCAACCAGCCACAGACAGGTTCTGAACACTAACACAGGACCAGCCACACCATCCATTTTCAAAATCCAGATCTCAACCCAGTGACAAGTTGTACCATTTTCACATAAATCCAAGTGTCCAAGTTGAAGTAACAAAAAGCACACGTTCAACATCCTTTAGCAATGCTTCAGGGCAGCAGAAACTCTGAATTCCCTCTGGAAATCAGGGGAAAACTGATACTCTTCCTCAATTTGGAAGGTCCTGAAGGAGCCCACTGAAGCCTGCTTATGATCATTGTGGACTCAAAGCTCTCAATAGGGCTTTGGTTTGAAAGGTTACAGAAGAGATGACAACCTCAGCCCACAGGTTTCCTTCCTGCCTGCTGGTGAGCTGGTTCAGTGCTGAGTCAGGAGAACAGCAAGCAGCCACTGAACCTACAGACACACTCTCTTGGCTGCTCATTCTCCTGCACCTCAGAACTTAAATATGGAAGGGGAGTGACCCACAGTCTCTGCCGCTATCTCAGGAGTTGAGAAGCTGAAGTAAAGTCTTTTTAATATCAAAAAATGATATTATTATTCAGGTTAGAAAAAGATTTGCACATTGCTGCTCAAGTCTGAAGTGGTTTAGTCTTCTCTAGTACCAAGGAACTGTATTCTGTCATGTATGCACACTTTGGCATTCACACAAAGCATTCCCAGCATCCTAAATCCCACCATGCCATTTCCTTCCACACTTCTTGCTCCCACTCCCATGCCTAAATCGCTAACTTAGATGTAAGTAATTCTCAAGGTTCCCTCTTCTTCTTAATTCTGTTTTTTTCTATGCCCTGCACAAGACACCAGCCAGCACTGTCCAACTCATTCAGGCAGCTCTTGAATGTCTTTTTATCTTTTCTGATGCCAAAACCTGTGGCTGCAGATCTGAGCACACCCCTTGGTACCAGGCTGCTGCTGACTACACTGAGCAGGGAATTACCAGCTACAGCAAACAGCAATTGCTGTACTAAGTGGTTTAATGTTTCAATAGTGGCAAAAATACTTGAGAAAGTAGGTGCTTCCATTGTTGCAGGAAATTAATTCCATGTGGCCCTGTATTACCCCCACTGCCAAACACAGCATTGTGTAAGTGTATTGCAAACACTAAGTCTGTGCTGTGAGCATCAAAAATGTTTGCACTCAATCTCATGTATAACCCTTTGCCCATGAAATATGAGGCTGATGGGTATGAAAAAGCAGCCACCACAGACTACTGAAGAATATAAGTGAACAGTTGCATCTGAAGTATGTAACCCTCTGGCAGATCAGTGAGAGCTGACCCTGCTGACACCCCCTGCCACTGAAGAGGACAACATGTGGCCCTGAACGCCCGGCTGGGGTAATTCAGGGGGTCAGTACATGGAATACTGATTGTAAGGTATCAAAAAAAGCACTTCATTTGCTATGTTTTCACAGTAATTTGGAAAAGCCACTGTGCCTTGGCATCTGTCCTCTACAACCTTTTTTTTATTTCAGTAGTGCAAATTCTTCCATTGTAACGTTCCCCAGTGAGCATTTCTTACCACTACGAGAACAAAAAGCTGGGTTAAATATTGAATGAGATTCTTAATACACAAACAGTGTGGCTACTGAGCATAGGTCATTTTTCTTACATTATTCCACTAGTAACCTTCTTGAAGCCTCTTTGGCTTTCAGATTTAAGGCATAGAGCACCATTCCTCCTGTCTGCAGGCCAATAAAGCTGAGCTGAAGCCTGTCTGCCTTTAATTTGATTTTAGCATCTTTACACATTAGATTATTTACTGTAACAAGAGACAGACGTTCAAACAGACCCATTTTTGAAACAAATAAAGTCAAACATCTTGAAGCCACCTCTAGCTACCTGGAATCATTAAACACTCTGTAACAGCAGAGGTTGATGACACCAAGCTATGCCACTATGGCCTTCATAGACAACTTGGCCAAATACAGAAATATCACAATTTTTCCACTGCAACACTCCCTGAACTCTGTGTCTGGGTGATGCTTTCTATGAATTTTTAGTGCTGTGAGCCTTTCCACCCTCTTTCAAGGTCACAGCACTGTGTGCTCTGATGGCTCTCACAGTTACTCTACATGTTTCAGTTTCTGCAGGTTGGCAAAGACAACTTTGGATTTAATGCTGCAAGTCCACGTTGTTCAGTTCCAGAGAAGGAAATATTTCTAAATTGACTTCTAGCACTAGTATACACAAACACCACTTGTGGAGGGAGATGAAAGAAAAAATGCAGGATTTCTAGTCTTTGGCCTCTCCTTTTAACCAACTCAGTTTCCTAAAAAGACAGAGGACAAATAAGTGCCAACATTTTGCAGGGAGCGCACAGGAGCAGTGCAGCCATCCTGAGCCAACATAGCACACTGAAGTGAAACAACTACACAAATTCCTTTCAGATGAACCCCTTAAGTAGGAGGTTTTGCACCCTGGGATCCCTGTGCTTTAGTTCCTTTGAATAAACTCAAGTATCTGGACTTCAGCTCATCCTTCCCAGACACCTGTGGCATCACTGCAGCAGCTGCAGCTTCTTCTGGGGGTCCTTGGGGACCACCCAGCTCACTGAGCATCAGGTTTTTAGTTAGTTATAGAAAAGAATAAAACACCCAGACACACACACAAAAGCTCTGTGTACAGCCTCTTTTTCTTCCTTACCCAACACATTTCAGCTTCTGAAAGCCTCTCCAATTTCTCAGATTTCTCCAGTGAAATCCCCAAGCTGCTCGTTTGTGCTTGCATCACCTGTGTTTCTAGGTATGGCCTGTTTCATAAACCAGATACTTTTGAGCCCATTTCCTTAATTCTGCCAGACTGGCAATTATATCCATTCATCTACTGACTGTTTTCACATCCGTTAAATATTTTATTCAGGGCCGTTGCATCTTTTCATTTTCCAGGAATAACAGGCTATTCTGAACTAGTCAATCCACCCAACATAGCAAGATGCTACTTTATCTAAAAGTTACCTGTTACCCCCAAATTCTTCCTGACATAGATAGTTTCCTTTAGCAAACGTATCATTTAGCAAAGCCAAATAGCAATGTGGCACAGACCTCGTGCTGACATCAACCAACCTTGGACTTTCTTTGTATTGTGACTCTGCTCGTAGGCAAAACTCTTCCACAGAGCAAAACACGAGTAGGAAGAACCTCCAATAGGAGCATAAGACTTGAGCTGACAATGAGTAATTCCTCCCTCAGGGAACACATGGAACAATACCATACAATGAGTACAATAAGTTCGTGGTTTGTATCAATAATGCAGCGGAAAAATGTCAGAGTTTTAGGTGACATAACTTCGGAAACACAAAAGAAAGGCTCTCTATAAACGAAATTTCTGAAACTACCCCAATGTTTCATTATGTGACTGTGCTGGAAATGGGCACAGAAATACCTTTTTGGCTGTGCAATAGGATTTATACCTGCAGTGATCCAAACAGCACCGATACACATCTGCTTCTTTGTAATGGCCTCTGCTAAGGCAGCCCTGGAGATTTTTGTTCAGAGCAAGACCCTGTCACAACTGTTATTATCCCGAACCATAACACACACCGACCTTCCAGTCTAAACCTGGAGTCCTGAAGCAGTTTGCTACAAGTTTGATAACAACTGTGCACAGCGAGAGAGGAGGTCAGTGAACCAAAATCTATAATCCTTTATGAAACATCAAGTCCTCTCCAGCTTGCAGAATTGCCTGAAAAAAAAAATCTGCTACAAAAAGCCAAAATGTCACACATTCAAAGTGTGTAGCTGTAGCTTAACAGGGGTTGTCCACACAGCTTTAAACAGGTATGAATAATATTCCAGACAAGGTAAGACATGCAAACATGTGGTGGCTTACAAGTATGTTCAAAGTGAACCTTTTACTATTTTTAGACAGTGTACTAACCACATATGAAAAACTTCTGACTGGATCCTTCCACTTGAAAGCTGACACATCTGTCCAGATCCTGCTATAAAGGACCTACTGGAATTCACCAGTTCTGTTTCCCGTGTTACCACCACAAAACCACCTGAGAAGCCAAATACACATTGCAGCAACCAGAACCAATCCCCCTTCCATGCCCTCTGGAATGGATAACCTGATTGGATTATAAAGCTTTGGAGCAAGAGCTGGCTCTTTTCTTTCTAACATTCACACAGTAAGTAGCATAATGAGGTTCAGGATGCTGATTCTACCGATGGCCATAAAGCAATTAAAATCCTGCCATGACTTCCTTCAGCCTTTTTATTACTGATTTCCTACAAGCAGCCCTAAAGTCTTCATGAGTCTGCTTGTGAGCATTAACAAATGTCAGGAATAGCAAAACAAATCCTAACAAAGACACACATATTTTGATATATTGAAATCAGAGACATTCCTTTCCACACAGCAGTGATAATGAGTTGAACAAAAACCACCTGAGTGTGAGCCCCATGAAATGAAAAAATACCTGTAGGTAGGTACTTCTCAAGGTTTTTTGGTTGGTTGGTTGGAGTTTTTTTTTAAGTTCTTCTCCACATTCACTGTTGATGCCAAATGGTGAGAACCCCTCTCCAGAGATGGACAGGCCCATACTGTCTGTTCCCATTTCCATGTCACCCTCATAGCACCACAGCTACTGCTGGAAGGGCATGGCTGTATTTATCAGGGGTTCTTCAGATGAAAAAACTAAGACATTCTCTTCACATCAGATGCGAGCAGTGGTTCATATCTCTGGAGAGGGGAAAGGCAGGGTCTGTTAAATTCAAAATCACACATTACCAACCAAGCAGTGCTTTGCACCACACATTGTTTTTCTTTGTGCCAGTTATTGTTTGTGGTTCCTGGCCAGCCCTTTCAGCAGGAGCATCAAGAGCCACTCAAGGGCAGTTGGGTCACCACCCAACATGCCCAGCACCACACACCAGGCACCCACAGCTCCCAGTCCAGGAATAAGACAGACAACATGGAGAGTGGTTTTGTGAGCTGCACTCTAGGCAAGTTTTCACTTACTCACTGATGTCTGAAAAGGTTTTATGTGACTTTTTTACTTAAGAACACAATAAAAGTAGTTACCATAGCAATTTCCACATCACTTGATGCTTCTGCTACCTCTGAGTCAAAGCAACTTTTAATAGAAATTCTTACCAACACACCATGTGAACTTTCTGGGGTTTTTTGATATTTTTGGAGGAAAAGAGAGATCTTAAACCTCCTGAGATTTCAGAAATATGTTGAAAAGTGCTGCCTTTGTTTCAAGGGGAACGCTGCCTATTGCACAGTAGAAGTGCAATGCATTTCAGAGGAGGCAGAAGAAAGTGTCTCATTCCAGAAGTATTCATCATCCACAAAGAAGATGGAAAAATGTCTGCCAAAAAGAAGCCTCTTGCTCCGTCAGAGATACAGCACGCTTAAAGAGAAGTTTTGTTGCCATGGTGACCGAATTTGGAGTAAGAACATCCCCTGCATCAGACATTGCTAAATCAAAAACCCACTTGCTTTTGTTCACACAGAGAGCTGGGTTTTTAACCCTGCCTTGCCCAAACAAACATTTAATTAGTAATTTGCTCTCCCATTTTGCTGTGTACAGCATCTTTTTGTAAATGAAGCGGAAAAAGCAAGAAGGCACAGCTAAATATGAGAAGCCTGATCTTGCAATCTTAATAATTAGAAATAGCTGTAGTTTGTAATAGCACAGCAGTGTTTTTAAAAAACACTCACTAAAAAATATCAGCAACAAGTCGTCTGTTAATGATAATTACCAATTATGTGCAGGCCAATGATGTACAAGCTCTTATTTACATTCCTTCCTTCTCAGATGTAGCAGCTAACCCTGCTCTCATACCATCAATCTCACTAAAGACTGGGAAGGAAAGGATTCTCAGCAGCCAGCTTTGAAGGGAGGGGTACCTGCAGCACAGTCAGATGTAGGAAAGGGCAATTCCAAGCTGAAGGTCCTCAACAGCCACATTTTGATCAGTTTAAAATTCTGTTAACAATGCCTGTTTAAAATTCTGGTCTCACCTAAATTGCAAAAACTGGCAAAGCTCCACTTCAGTGAGCCAGGTTACTGCTGTTCACACTGGTACCAGGCACTGGTACCAGACAAAGGCCCTTTGCTTGAGCATCTCACCTTGTACCTTGCAAAGCACCACACGAGGCAGGAGGGTGTGTGGAGGCAGTGAGAGGTGAAATGGGAAAGCACAGCTCTGTGTCAGATCAGTCCCAACAGCCTGACAGGGCCATGGCTTTCCAGCACAGCATGGCCAGAGGGCAATGGGGAAAACGGCCCGATCCTTTTGCTGCTCCGGGGCTGTGTCTCTGGGGCTCTCATGTGTAGCACATCATTTCTGCCTCTGAAGCTGAAGGGCCAGTTTGGCTTTTGGCCACAGTCACTGAAAGAAAAACACAGCCACCAAAGCCAGCAGCCCCTTCCTGGGAGCTGTGAACGATCTATGCCATATGTAAGTTATGGGAGCTCAATGGAAGTTAAAACAAGTCCATAATAGCTCAGTCAATACACAGGAATAAATAAATTGTGTTTGAGATGCAGAAACCAGAGTTAACTTAAAAGGGTACTTGACAGTTATTCTTGCTTTTCTGCCAAGTGCACAATTCTCAGCATAGAGAAATTTCTTTTTTCCACCCAACAAAATGCTTCAGTACTTCTTTCTATATAAAAGAAAGAATGCCAGCTGCAGGCAAGAAACCCAGTAAAACAATGGACATTGGCTGTTTCCATTTAAATGTATCTGGAGGATTAGAGTCATCATTATTCAAGTTGCCCAACACTTTGCAGTGTAAGACCCTTTGTCAGTTATTTATGCCACTGCCAAGCATTAGGCTGAAAGTTTACATGCTGTGCATATGCCTCAAGCAAATTCCTTTATTTTTATTTTTTTCTTTTAAAATTTCAGCTAAAACAATACAGCTGTTTCTGAATCAAAATGAAGGTGGCAGTATGCTGCTTTGCCCACAACAAAAAGCTTTCAAACTTTGCCTCGTTTGGCTCTGCCCACCCTGCAATTGAGAACACAAGTCCAAGCTTTGGCAACAAGTAGCACAAGAGCAACAACATTTTGTGCCATCTCCATGAAAATCAACCTATATTTAGCCACTTTCCTAGGCTTGGAAAACAAAACCTCGACTGGTATGTCCCTATAAAAATAAGTATTCAAGATCCTTCTCTTTAAGCATTGCACTCTACATTTTGAGGCCAAAGCGTAATGTTTTGTTGACTCCTGTCAACAGCACTGTTCAGAGTCCTGTGTTACACACAACAGAGCAGGCAGGAGCCTGACACTGAATAAAACATCTCTCTCTCTCAGATCCCTTGGCTCTGACTACTTTTCAACAGCACGTTGCCCCTCAATAATTCTCACCCAACTCATTCTAGAAACAAACAAAAAGAAAAAGGCACAGAAACAATCAAGCCCAATTAATTTGAAGTTTCAAAAGGTTCTTCATCAGCTTCCAAAGATGGGAATTTCTTGCATCCAGTTTCAGCAGAACGTGCCAGATGAGAAACACTTGAGACCTTATTTTCATTCAGAGCAGCAAAATAAGTCTTTCAATTAACTTTGTGTACAAAAGCTACCGTTTTAAGTCCTTCCAAAAAATCATTTTCATCTGCTTTTATCAAGTTAAATGAAATGTTTTCATTCAAATGCTGTCTACAAACAAGCCTGTTTATGATGTCAAATCTTGTGTTATCAACAATTTAATTCTTCAGAACACAGGATGATGAATGGGACTCCTCTCAGCCCACTTAACCACAGATGTCTAACAAGGTGGAACCAAGTGGTCCCTAGAGATTCCTGTCTCTCTCAGCTGGCTACCGAATGTAGCTTGCACCAGACACCTGATTTCTAGGCAGTAACAGCTACATGAAACGAGTCCTATCCAAAGATCAGTTTTATTAAAACCACTGCATATCAACCACTTCTCCCAAAAGACAGAACTGCAGGATGAAAGTTTGGCTCTCCTCAGTTCTGCCTGTGCTCATGGCCTGATGTCAGGGATTCCAGCTGCAAGCATCAGCTTGACTTGTGTAGCTTTCATCATACTTTAAAGAGTTTTCTTTAGAACTGCAACATGAAATACTGGAATACATGAAATTCAGTAACAGTTTATTAGCACTGAGAAGCATTTCTGGATCCTGCACAGTCAGGGCCTTGGAGGAAGAAAAGTTCTCCCCATGTCACAAAGTGCAAAAAGGGTCCAGGGTGGGGATACAGCCCTTTTACAAGTCTCAGCCATGACTGGCATCTTTAAAAAGATAAAAGAAAGGAAGCAAATAAAACCTTTCTTTAGACATGCCCCTAATGTGCAAGCATGTACCACAACTCCACTACAAGGGAGCAAAACCAATCCATCCCATCGGTTTGTGTAGGCACACAGTGAATTTTGCCACTGATTTCTGCTACAGGAGTTCAACTATTCTGTCTCCCAGCCTCTTACTTTGATCCTGTTACTTGAGCTCCTTATGGCTCAATCTTTTGTTTTATATTACAAGTCAAAGAGTCCCATAAAAGGGTAAATCCAACATCACTATGCTCATATATTTTGAGCTGGGCATTAGACCTCAAGTTGCTGCTCAGATAAAAACAAGCTTTGGTTTTTACCACAATCTATTACACACAGCCAAACTAGAAGCTCAGGGTTGTCCACTCCTTCCCTAATTTATGGTTAGTACCATTAACTTCATAAGAAGGTGACAAAATAAATATATTTCTTCAGCACAAATTGGGCAGCACCCATTTGAGCTTTCTTTCCAACTTTTCTATAAGTTCCATTCACCTGAATAAGGAGAAGAATATATCAAGCACTTCAGCTTAATGAAGATTTCCTCTTCAATCTTAAAACTGACATCTATGATTAAAAAAAAAAGTTGATGTTATGAAAAGGTTCACATCGAAGAAAATGTTTGAGATCTATTGTGCATAGGGCAAGAATTTAAAAAATGAGACTGGGAGGAGAGGCACATTGTATTTTGAAATGAACTGAGCCCAGGGGTCAATAGGTTATAAACTGCTAAATAAGATGCCCATTCCTACAAGCTCTCTCCATGATTTACTCATTAGCACTTGCAAAACAACCAGAGTTCATGAACACAGTCACCAGAGCCTGTTCCTCACAGCACCCTTACAGCCTTCTGACCAGGGGCTTTTTGGAGGGATGAGTGCAGGGTGGCAGCAGTGAGTTGGGAACAGAGCATTGTGTCACTCAGCCCTATCAACCCCACGGACTGCAGGAAAGGAGAAGGCTTTGTGCAGTGCCACAGCTCCAGCAGCACTTCAGCCTGTCAGCATCTTGGCACAGGCAGCCAGCAATTCCACATGAGCCATTACTTGTCCTTCCAGGCTCGCTGGTGCTCTCCTTCCAGTTATTCTAATCCCCAGAGCACTGTGATTTTCTGCCAGTTTTGCATACGCTGCTGTTTCCAAAAATTCCAGTTCAGTGTTTACAAGTGTTTCACAATGATCGCTCCTAACAACCATTGAGAGACACAATATTATCATGTTTTAATTTCCTATGAACTGCTGGCTAAAGCTGCACAGAAAGTTGTGAGTGCCAGATGGTCCAATTTCTTTTATTTATTCCTTCAGCATCTTCACAGAGTCATGGGCACTTTACACATTTTGCGATTTAAAACCATAAACACTTCGCCATCACCCCTAAAATTCTGCCTTTGCTGTATCACCAGTTACCAGTCAGCACCACAGGGTTGCCAGCACCATGGCTGAGGTACAGTTAAGAGAACTGCAAATCCCAAACTGGAACACCTCTTTGACAAACTGGCAGCCAAACAAATCACGATCAGTGAGCAACCATAATTTTTCCTGGGAAATCCTCTCATTAGCCTTGGACAGGGAAAGTCAAGTGTACAAAGCACAGCACAGTCAGCAGCATTTACTTTGTCATGGCTCACATGGTGACTTCAAACACTTTGTAAAGACAAAAAGAAAGTCTGAGAGCTACTATTTTTATTTCTTCCATTGGCTCTAATTTGGCTGACTCAAGAAGATGGGCTGCTTAGATTAATCAGTGATAAATAGTGGAAGGACCATCAGCTGGAAGTGACAACAGACAGGAAATATGGATACATTCCTATCTTACTTTGAATTCTGTTTATAAAGAAAGATTCTTTGTCAACATACAAATAAAAAACAAAGCAAACAAACAAACAAACAAAACCCCAAACCCCAGAAAGTTATGAGAAGGACATTTGAATGTGCAGTTCCAATTAGCAAGTGTGGAAGTAAATACTTGAGTGTTTTTCTGAGCAGAGATGGGCTGAAGCACTTTGCTGAGGCAGGATCCACCTCCCCATCCAGGAATAATGGAAATTGTTTACTAGTCTTTTAATTCAGTACCTTTTCTTTTCTCTCTGAGAATTCCCATGACAGATCCCACAACACAGAGGAAAATCTGCTTTCCAGCCAGTTGCAGATCTAGCAAACATGGAAGTGGGATCCTTACCATCTGCTGCCTGGAAGCAGTTCAACATGTCTTATTTCTGCAAGAAAAATTACGAAGGCAATTGTTGTGTTACTCACAGTTATATTTAACAACAAAACCCCTAAAATATCACTTTCTTCCCAGTCCCAGGCTTCCTGGAGCCCATTGTCAGAACTGTTCAGGCACAACTTGTTCTGGAAGTGCCCCCACCCTCTTGATGTCCAGACCTTCTGCATCCTACCAGCTCCGAACCCAAATAGTTTGTCTGTCTGTTAATTTGGGGGCAGCTAGAACAGAGTCCTAACCAGAAGAGTGTGACAAACATTCCATGATTATAAAAAAAATTTCCAGTTCTTTTTATTGGGGATTTTAATTTGACTTTTTCTTCTTTCACTTGTTTTGGCACTTACTGAGCTATTAGACTTCAAAAAAAAAAAAAAAGGTCTAGTGACATGGAAAAGCTGGGAGCTACGTCACTGAGGCCATCAGCCATGGAGAGTGTCTGATTTTATTATTCATCATGTCATTTAGGTTGTCCTTTGTCACTTGTGTTGCACAGGTCACTTTACAGAGCTGTGCATTTACCCAATAGTCAACCCACAGAATGACTGCCATAAGACAAAACAATGTCACAACCCAGGCCAGTCACTCAGGTGAGGGAACAGCTTCCACTTCATTTATATGGAAAATAGTAATTTGAAACAGTCTTCACATGTGAAATATCCCGGATCAGATGGCACAATTATCAGCCTGGGCTCCTTGGAGGCCACTAACTTGTTCGGCATCGCACCTCCTAAGAAAGCTTAGCTCTCTGAAAACAGTGCTAATGAACTGAAACTCTGCTTTGAGAAAACAGTATCTGCACAGGAGAGTTGGAAGATGGTGGGGGTTTTTCTGAAGCATTTAATTTATTTGAAAAAAAAAAATCTCATTTTAGCTTTAATTACAGTTTGACCAGCTATACTGCTGCTTCCCAGGGAACTACAGATGTGCAGCACAGAAGCAACCACACTGCCTGGATGAAGTTTCTCTCCCCCCCTTCCCCAGATGTTTTATTTTTTTGGAAGTGTTCTAAGTCAGATGTCTGATGGGTCTTTTCTCTGGTTGAGAGCCATATTGGATACAGCTTTACAGTCCAATTGGAAATCCACTGCCCCGGGAAGCTGCTAATCCAGAGCCCTGCAGCTGTATCATAACCTGAATTAACGTCTCTGCAACTGCTGAAGACGGAGAAATATTATTATTCATTTGATAGATGGTTGAAAGGAGTTTTCCAGGCAGGCAAATTCAAAGAACTGCATAGATGTTATTTCTTTTTTTATGTTTTATGTAAACATCACTGGGAAGAGTAGAGGAATAGGACAGTAGCTTCCCAGTTCAGACCATTCCCTCACAGGGGGGTATCTGGGATGGAGAGGGAAAATAAGTTAATTTATTTAATGTAAAGACAGCACTTAAGTGACTCTCACTGTAAGCATTGATCGGATGTTCAGAGTTTACCACAGTTAAACAATCATGGAGAATGGAGCAAGCACAGCACTGCTGAGATCTGTCTTCATGCTGCACAGGAAGGATATCTTGGGGGTTGTTTCCAAACAAGCTGCAACTGAGCCTGGGTGTTATTTAGTCTGGAATCCTGAAAAAATCCTTCAGTTGCTATGTGGGGGTGGGAAGGGAGTGCAATATTTCGAGCCAGGAGGGTGACAGCTGAGGCATCTCCCTCTGCTCCGTGTCTGTGCCCTGGGAGGAGACTGGCACAGGCTGAGGGTATGAGACTCTCAGAGACACAGGCAATGTGCTCTTGGATTCATGAGACTGTTCCCAGCAGCTGGCACTGCAGGATCTCAGGAATCTCTACTGTCTCATCTGCCAAAGGACACCCAGTGCAGGACTCCTGAGGATCTCTTAACTCAGTACCACAATGGAAAACTAATTAAGGCAATACTCAAAATTGCAGAAGAGAAAAATATTGTCCACGTTACTACTATTACAGTGGACTTGTTTTTTCCTTTGAAAAATCCCCAGATACTCCATGGGCATCAAGCCCATGATCTTTTCCCACTGTGAGTACAGTCTGAGTAACACAGTTTTGCACATGGGGCATTTTCCATGAATTAGGGACCTGAAGCCATCCTTGTCTCTTGGCATAGCCCAACCAAATCCACAGCTACCAGGGCTTCCTGACACTTGCTGCTAACAAGTGTGATAGTCTGCCTGGGGGAGGGAGAAAACCCATCACACAATGAACATATTTGCCAAACACATCTTCCCCTGGGGTAGACATAAAAGTGTGGACCAGACAGACCCTGGTTCTGCTCCTAACAAAAAGCTGTTGCTCCCACATAAGTCTCTCTCCAAAGACAATGAGAAGGCATCATCTCCCCAGAAATGCCATGTCCTCAGGCCACACTGGGGCACTCCTTGCTTATCTGTTCCATAAGCATCAAGTTTAAACATATTGTCCATGTCTGCCTGTCTTCACAGCTCAGGGTGAAGTTACAGGGGAAACAAACAGAAGAAATGAGCATTCCTGGGCTGTGGCAGGGCTGGCACAGTGGGAGCACTGCTGGAAAGGGGTGTTTCTGTGTGTCCAGCCCACGGGTGGACAGCCATGGGACCCAGCAGTGTGGCAGATCCAACTGCCCTCCAGTGATCTGCTCCCAGGATAACCCTCTCCAGTGGGAACCTGGCTGCTGGCTGAGCTCCTTTTAGAGCTGCAGCTCTGCTGAGCCAGCCAGCAGTTGGTGTCTGTAACTACACATTAGCATCTTCTCTCTGTTTTCAGGAAAAAAGGTAATTCCCACCAGCAGAAGCCAAATCTGCGGATCACAAACAGGGCAGAACTAACAGATCCCAAAATGCTCTGTCCACTTCCACACATGCTGAAAGCATTAGTGCTCCTCTTTCTAACCAACACTCCTCAGCAGTGAGCTGAAATGTTTTCAGTCAGATTCTGGACTTCTGTTACATGCAGAAGTTATTTCTCACCTGCCACATTTTGCCCCAGTTTACCAGTTTTGACAGATCATTTTGGGACAGGTCGCTCTGGGGCAGAGCAGCCAGGCTGTTAATCCATACTCCCTATCCTCAGCCAAGGGGCTCTGGGTTATTCCAACTAAATCACCAGGTTGGTTTCTTTTTTTTTTTCCCCTTTTAGTCCCCAAACATTTGCAGGACAAAAAGGTGGGTTTGGATCCACCTCCTGCTTCCCCAACACTTCGTGCCACAGCTCTATCAGACGCTCCTGCAGGCCTGGCTGCTTAAGTGTCTATAAAGAAAACTCGTGGTATGAAACAGCTGCACAAACACCTCTTGGGGATGTTTCAAAACCACTGTTATATGTAAAATCTCAGGCACAGAACGAGCTTCAGTTTTCACTGTGTCAAACCTCATTATATTCTGCTCTCGCAAATGGTGGAATAATTTACTTTGTCACAGTCTGATGAGACTCCGGTGCCAACATTTCCCCGGCCCACATACTTCCTTCTGAGCCATTTTGAGGGAAGGATCTAAAGACCTATATTTTTAATTACTTTATAGCATGTGATTAAGATAACTTAGAATAAATTCAAGGGAAAATGAGGGCAGAAAAATTAACTCTCGAGAAAACCACGAGTTGCTAACATGAAGTGTACTCATTCCTTAAATTAAAATAAATAAAAAAAGCAAGATGTTATGCCTCGTCACCTGGAGTTGCCTTTCCAGTCTGAAAGCCAAGTTGTACCTTCCTAGAAATTCACATTTGAGTTTGAACTCTGTGAACAAGTTTTAGCTACCGCTCCAAGCTCACAAACCAGATGTCTCTATCTTGCTCTCAGTAAAGTAACAGAGAAACAGCATTAACCATTCCTGTTTCACTTGCACTATTTATTCCTTTTTAAAAAAAAATAAGAGTTTTAATGATCACTATGTCAGCACTGAGGTTCCTGGAGTCTGATGCTGTGGCAGGGAGCTACAGCCAGACATACTGGGCTGCAGAGACTTGAAGAATATATATTTTTTTGAGCCCAGAGGAGTTGTTATTGACAAAAAAAATCTACAGGTGCTTCATGAATTCATTGACATGACAGATACTCTATCACTGGCAGAGTTCACACATGATAAAATAATTGATTTATCTCAGGAAAAATGTGGTATTTTCTTTAGAAGCAAATGACAGAAGTTAATGATACGTCTGATGTTACAATGTTATTTTGATTTCTTTTTAATCAGTAAAGACACTTCCTCTGAATTAGTTTTATTTAGAGCTGTTCAAACGAAACCAGACAGGAATACAAACCTTGGAGTTTCAGATCTTTGTAGAAATCTCTAATTCACTGTGCTACTTTGAACTAGGTTAGTTCAACTTCAGAATTCTTCCTCATTTTCTAGCACCCATCATAAACCCTGAAATCACCAGGTTCCAAAGACAGGCAGAGCAAGCCTGAATGCAAGCCTGCTTAGCACTGCTTGTGGGAGATGTAGCTGTGGTCAGTTTGACCACCAAACAAAGCCAGAAAACCTTCAAGCCATGACATTAATGCTGCCAACACAACATCTCAAACAGACGTTTTCTAAAGACACTGTTGAACCCCAACGTGCTTTGTGTCGTTCATTCTCACTGGAGCACTCATTTCAAAGCAGCTTGTCATGGTTTGGGAAGGGGGATTTTCATTTTCCAACTATGCAGCTTGATGTGCCTATAACACCTTTACAGTAAAATCCCAAAAATATTGACCCAGTAGCCAAAAGTCCCAGTGATGAGACTGTTGTCTCTGAATGACAATTCCTGGCTTCCTGTGGCTGTTCCACGGCAGGAAAAGAAGTCACTGAGAGCCCAAAGCAGACACATGTCCACAGCCACAGCAAAAACAAGGAACTCGAGCTTCTCCTTCACAGAGAAGCAATCAAAACACAACACAGTAATGAGAAGTAGCTCTGTCCATGTCTCCAGATGTGGCTGCTCCCTATTGCCCTTCCCCAGCCTTCCCAGCCAGCACACCTGATCCCTTCCCCAGTGCCTGAGCCCTGCCTCCTCCTTCCATTCTCCTGCAGGAACTGGGCCATCATCTTCCTGCCCATCACCTGCAATGCCAACAGCAGAGCTGGCCCAATTCTCCCCTACCCCTCACTGGGAAGCAAGTGATGCAGAACTACAACTACAAATTTTGGATAAGGGGAGAAAACAGAAATTAGCTATTGTCAGAGACACTCTTTCTCTCAGTATTTCAATACCCACGTTAACTTTCAGGTTTGTAAACTGTCTTTTCATTTGGAGGTGAATCAATTCCACCAACAGCACATCTAACATTTAATGAAAGTAGCACTTCCATCTTAAGCACTGTGTGTTGTCAGGCTTTAGCAGGACTCTGCCTTGTGCTTCTGATATTTAAAGTCCAGGTTTTAAAAAGAGATAAATATTCAGTGTAAGAGCCAGTTCTGCAAGTCTATCTCGGTTTATCCCTTGCTTTAAACAAAATCTGATTTATCTGGTCTATCTTTCTTTTCCCTGTACCATGCAGAAGTGCTCAAACACTTTGAAGGTATAGAGATCTCCCAGAACAACAGTACCACATGAAACCAAGTGCTCACCATCTAATTTTTACTGACACTAATAATCCTGATTACAGCACACTAACCAACAACTTTACTTGGAGAGACAGCCCAGATGTAGCATAAAGGAATGAGGGGCTGTCCTCAATTGAAATTTGTAAGAAAAATCAGGGATTGTAAAGTTGGTAAAACAACAATTGATTTTAGCACTATGTACTGGCTGGCAGCAGGGTACATGTCACTGGCATGGAAGGACAGGAAATGATGCTGCAGGAGAGAAAGTATCCAAAGATACCACAAGGGAAGCTGGAGACAAGCTCACTACTCCATCTGAAAGATTTTAATCTCCAAAGAACAGTATTTCTCAGCAGACAGTAACTGCACTAAAAAAAAAAATAAAAATCTATACATATTAAGCCTGCCACACCTGTTTCCTTTTTATCCATCAGGAAAAAAAATATCAAGTCAAAGGCTCTATCAAACTTGTCAAAACAACAGAATGTTCCTACGTTTCAGCCTCATCAATCACTGCTGCCACTGCAGGAAATGCAGGATTAGGTTCCACGTGGATAATAAACACTTTCTATATTTGACATTGATTTCTCACTTGTCACTTTTTTTATTAATACCTCAGCCCAAAAAGGAAGAAAGAGAGTAAAGAAAGGCTCTTTAGTGGATGAGACTCTTAGTGGATGTATTGTATTTGATATTGCTGATGAGCCATGTTGGCCCTATCCAATGAACAAGGTGAACTCTACTGGCCCAGGACAACTGGTCTTTAGTGCTGTAAGACTTTTATAAGGCCATCTATCTTAATCTTGTTTTCAGAGTTAAGGAAGGAAATGAAAGATAATATTACAGGTGGGAAAAACATCTGGTTTCCCAACTAGTTATACATTTGTCCAAAACTGAAAAGGCTTGCTGCATCTCACCGTGGTTTTGGAACCATAATACCTTCTATCAATGACTGCTGTGAGTTAAGGAAATAGCTGTAAGCTTAATTCCTATGGAGAAAGCATTTACAGAAACTATACCTGTCCTGCTCTGCAGACACCTCAGTCTAATCTGGCCTCTGTAACCCAGAAATAAGAGATGAAATCACAGCTCCCAGGCCCACTGGGACAGGGGGCTCCTTGTGGCATCCCTGTGCTGAGATACAGTGATAACCAACATCCAGTTTTGGCAGGATGCTTCACCTGGGGCAAGTAACTCATCCTTGACTGCTGAGTTTTTCTCATCTGTATGGGAAGGAAAATTATACCTGACAGCAAGAGGGTGAATGATTAGTTAATGTTTGTGAAGTGCTCAGAATTGTTATTACAGACCTTGCTCCTGCCAAATGCAGGAAAATCAATTAATCCATCTCAGTGCCAATCCATCTCAGTTCCAATCAATCTAGTAATCAGCTGTCTGAATGCTATTTTCTATCAGTTATACATCCATTTTTTACCTTGTTGTAAAATAAGCGTGGTTTACTGGGGGGAGGGGGTGGTGTAAGGTCCACATAAGAGAGAAATTAAATTTCACACTAGATTTTCTCCTTCAAAAAGTGCTTCTTTATCTCTACACTTTCTTCTAGCAACAAGCCAGGCACCAGAAAAATATACATTCAGGTTGATTTCTACACTCAGTACCTTGATATCCCTTGAATGAAAGAAACGGCCAAGTAATTAATAAGATGCAAAAATGTGGCTTTTTGGTGAAGTGAATGATTGGAAGTTGCTCTCAAACGACACGAAATTTTTTCTGCTATGATTTTGGGCAGCTGTTGTGCTGTGGCTGTGGGTTATTGGACTAACCCTCATCTCATTGCTGTCTTCTGCCCCCTCGCTCATTTGGTACACTCATCTTTTGTTTCTCACAACTACAGGACAGTGGTTTTCACAGGAATATGCTTTTGTTCTGTGTCTTGTCTCACATAAAGGGTCCTTAATTCAGGCTGCTACATGCTAAATATTAATGTTTAGCATTTTCATGTCTTCCATTATGGCCATTCTGTGTTGGCTTGTGCTGCTGTAAGGGAAAAATAATCAGCTGTGTGCCTCCAGGGTAATCCTGGTCTTAGCAGAAGGAAGAAAGTGAATTTTAAATTCAACGCCTCATAAGCCAGGCAGCTTCTGCTGATTCAGGTGTGTGTGTGTGACAAGTAGCTGCCCTGGGGAATCCAACACTGCTCCCACAGCCACATGCTCACCAGACAGAGGGGAACCCCTTCTGCTCCTATCCCAGCTCAGAGGAGTCCAGGGAGAGCTGTGCCAGGGCAGGAGGATTTTACAGGGACATCTGAGAAGCAGATGGGCAGCTGAAGTGGAATTATTATCAAAGCTGGACTATTAAGTCTGCAGAGACCCCTCCTTAAAAAAAGTCCAACTCTGCAAACCCCTGGTCTCTAACTCACCATCTTGGGACCTATTTTCCCAGCAGACTTTTAGTAGGCTGTGACACACAGCAGTCAAAATAATCAGAAGAGTCTCAGCATAAAGTGGCAGCACATAAAGGTAATTCATCTGTGTTAATGGTGCCCCGGGAAACACAATACTCCTTCTTTAAGCATGTAGCAGAAAGCTTCATTCAAAGTTTGTTTTGAAGTATTTTTTCTACTCTTTGTTCTCTCTCAGTTCCTTTAAAGTTGTTTGGGGGGGGATTCTCTCGAAAACAAATCATACTTTAAGAGACTGCTGACCTACATTCTCACAACTGTGTAATTCTTAATTGTGAGGCGTGTCAAATGAAAGTCAGAATCGTCACCAAGACAGGCTGCTGAAACACCTACCTCAAACTCCTAAGCCTCTCCTTTGAAACCATCGGAATAAACTCTTTGAAAGATTTAAGCAGGATGTCCAATGAATGAATTTTTCTTTGGAGACACACCAGAGCAAGGTTTTTCACACCACAGAAAAGCCACTGAAGTCCAATGCACAGTCCAAGCTGAGCCTAACACAGGCACATTAAAATTGGAATATGTGTGGCCTAAAAACACCTCCATATTCAGGGATGTTGCTGAGGTCTGTCAAAATAAGAGCAAAGAGTAAACACCAAAGGAGGAGATGCCCACACCTGCATATTCTAAGCTAAACACTGTTAGGGAACAAATAAAATAATACTGTATTGAGTATTAAGCTCTTGAAGTGAGGAGTCTGATTCTGCTTGAATTGGTTCTTATCTCTTGCTGTAACACAAAACCAGATTCAGTTCATGTTTCAGGCAGCTGACCATTTCCTAAGATTATATGGTTTTATTTTGTGCAGTACCAGACACTCCATAAAGAGAATAAAGGCCATTACTGAATTTCCAAGCTCATTTTAGGGGGTTTTTGGTTATCTTGCATTATATTGCTATTCACTTACTCTCTCGATGGTCTCCTGAATGAAACAACTAACACTGAACAAATGTTCTAGCAAGAAAGCAGTGTAAAAAGTTAACATTAAACACCAGTTGTCAACTTTTTTGATCTCTCAGAGGGTGAAAGAAGAGTTTCTGTTTGCATGATGATGCAAAATGAACCCTGGGCATCAGGAATATTTGCTAAGTCAATAACCAGCTACCACCAAAGTCAATAATCAGCTACCACCACAGCTGGGACAAGGAAACAGCTGAGACTGATGAGCTGCTTTTGCTTGCTTTGAGGGATCTTCCATTTGGAAAAGGAGGAAGCTATAAAATAGAGGATGATTTAAAAAAAAAAAACATCTTGAGTGAGCAGCAGCCAGAGTTGAGTTGTGTTAAGAGTATGGACTTGGGCAGAGCTGAGCCTGGGCCTCTCAAAGGAGCTCTTGGAGAAGGGGTAGGAACTCAAAGCTCCACCCAGACCTTGGTTCTGTTGCATTGCCTGTTCAGTCTGGCTAACACAGGAGATTCCACTCAAATAAACAACCAAATATTGATATTTATGCAAATGGAACAAGGGGTGATGTAAACTTTTGAAGTTTGCTTGTGTGTGCTTCAAAACCAACAAACAGTGTTTTTACTTTGAACCTTCCATCTCAAAAACTAAGAAAAAGATGCCTTTCAAGTAAACAAATGTAATTCAAATCAAGGCAGAACATGCAGTGTGAAATCTGCTACCACATCACAAGGCAGCAAGTACAGCATTAGAGCTCAGCTGCACACCACTAACACCAAGATTTTGTAGTAAAAACATTGACAGACCTTTAATTATTATAGTGCCTCCTGGCAGTGCTATAATTAGATTGAACATAACTATTAGTCATCTTAATTAGTACACACATTCCTTGTTTAGCACAATAAAAATTACAAAGCAAGGATGCCACCTAATTAGGTGACCTGGGAATTGATACCTACCTATATTTCACTTTTATTTTAAGTGTCCTTACCAAGATTAAATCTAATATTTATAGCCAAGAATGGGTATTTATATGGTTCTCCACCTGTACGTAAAATCACCTGTTAAATTAATATATATTAAATACCTCAAGGACATTTCTGAAGTTATGCTAGCAGTTCATTTTGGAATTGTATTCTAAGGAAGGAAATACATCACAATTTTAGAAACTCAAGGTTAATTGCATATTCTAATAAGTGTCTTACATACCATAAATTTAAAAGAAAAGAAAGTGCATTCAGTTAAATCCCCATCATCCTTCCAGCTCTCCTGATGATGCCTCATTGTTCCCCAGTGAAGTGCTTGGACCTCTTTAAAACTTCTGACACAGAGACCATCTGATGGCTCCACTCCTGTGGGGAAGAAGGGTGGACACATTGGATCTGAAGTCCCACTGAGCTCCCTCACACCAGCAGCACAGTATGTACAATATATATCCACATTCAATAAGACAAACATTAACAACTATCTTACACGGGTTTGAAAACATCCAGCTATGAATCTGCAGCTCAGGACCTGTCTGTGGATCCAATACCCCTATTAAAACAAATGTCTACATGCTCAGGACTGGAGCTGTATTTTCTGCTCTTTTGTGGCTTGGAATTCACCTGCACTTTCCTCTTTTTGGTTCCTTGCCTTGTCCATAATTGTTGCAGGAGATTCCCTCAGGAAACTGGAAAAACTGCTCAGTGGTACTTTACTATTTATTCGAGCAAAGACACTCACCAGTGTATGGCAGGAGGCAAGAGCTCTTTAATAACCTCTGACTGGCCAAGGTAGCTTTAGTTTTGAAGGTCTAACAGATCTTATAAAAATGCTGGTAACTCAACAGGAAAATACAATGGAACTCACCACTTCCAATATCAGCTTTTGAAGAATTAAACACCACCATGAATAGCACCAACTCCTCAAACACAATTTCTAGTTGCAATTTCTGCAGATTTTTTTTTTTTTAAGTAGAACTAAGTAGCCACACACTACTTTAGAGACGTGCTTCTAATTGTGAATCTCATCCATCACACATTTTAAACCACTGGAAATTCTCCTGCACTTCACAAGCCTCCTAATTCCTGCAGTGCTGACAAGCCAGGGAGAGCACACTGAGGGCATTTGGTGAGCTGTGTGAGGACTTGGGTTTAATTTGGAGTCTCTGACTTCCCCTCAGAAAGTGGCAGAGCAAGGTGGTCTGTGCACTTTCCCGTTTCACAGGTCAACTGAGGAGTTATTTATCTGAGGCTTATTGAGGCTTGTGGTCTAAAATGAGACCAGCTGCTTGTTTTGCAGCATCAGACAATGATGCTACAGAATTGTTGATTATTTTTAACAATTTTAATTGCACTAGATTCATACACAAGTTTCTTGAAAATAAACCCTGCCCATTTTGCCCTATACAGATACACCATATACAGTGGGAGATGCAGAATAAAGCAGCTGAGAGGCTCGAGTGTGCATCTTTAACTGTGTGAATGCACTAACACCATCTTGTTTAAGCCCTGAGTGGGCAGAGAGTCTTTCAGTCTCCCCAGAGCACAATGCAGCCTACAATGAACAGCTTCAGTGTGATACAACAGCACTGCCATAAAACTGCTGCTCAGAACGAGAGCCCACAAGAAAAAAAAAAAAAAGACAAAACAAAAATGTCGTGACATTTGGTAAGGAAACCAACTGTGCTTTCTTGCCAGGTACTTGCTGACTCTGCCAGACTCCAATCTCCTCCCTCCAGCCCGGAAAGCCCACCACAGCAGTTAGCAATCTGTTCACACCATCATTAAACCCATTATCCCTTAGTGATGGAAAAGTCTATACAAATGCCACAATGCCTCTGCCCGGTGGCAAATCCCACTCCTTCTAACTGGTGAGCATTTAGTATTTACTATCACAGATTAACTTGAATTTAAAGACAAAAAAAAAAAGACAAAGAATGAAAAAAATTGCTTCTGTAGGCAGACAATAGTAAACATCAATACGTTTCATCAGAGCTCCTCTTTCCTTAGTTCTGGACCAATTACAGCAACTATTTCTTCTCCAGGATAATTCATCAAGCTATTAATTAAAATATGAAAAACAGGAAATTCTCTCTTACTTCCTCACTTCAAATGACTTTCCAATGATAATTGTTAGAGACATGGAGGAAATGGTTATCGTTTGCCAGAGATGAAAAGACTTGCCAAAAAACCACAGAAGAGTTGATATTCAATGTACCCAGCAATAGAAAAATAATATAACACATGTAAACAATTTAAGGCAAAAACAATAGAGGTGCAGAAACTGATTTTTCTTACCACGACTGCTTTTCTGGTTTCTTTCACTTCATCAGACTGCAAACTTTCAAACCACAGGCTCCCCAGTAAATACTTCTGGCTACTTCAGGAAAATCTTCCAGTGATGTGGCCCCAAGGTGATGGCGTCAGGATTTCAGGGTCCAAATCCTCCTGCAAAGCTGCACTGTGCTGGTGGATTTCTTGTGCATCCATGAATAGCAAGAAGAGGCAATTACTGTAAATGCTTTGTCCATTATCCCCAAGTAGCCTGACACTTCTGCAGAAAAAGTCTGGAAATGCAAGTGTTTAACACGGATAAAGTGATGTCTCAGGGCTGCAGCTTTGGCACACACAGAAGTTGAAGTGGGCACCATCTCTCCAACCTGATGAAACAGCACAAGTCAGTCTGCATTGGATCACACTGTATTGTGCCAGATTTCCTTCATAAATGCCTGTCTGCCAAAACAAAAGGAAATAAAGGAAAGAAGCACAAGGCCAAGGTTCAGGAGAACTAATGATGCCACAGAGACACTTCAGGAGGCTGTGAGGGGGACTTGACTATTAACACAAAACTCAGCAAGTATTTACCCAGTTTTTTTTATAGCTGAGTACAATTCTTGTTACTTCCAAACACAGTCTGTACACTCTGCACCCCTTGCCCACTGCCCCAGGAGCCTGAGGGGGGACCTTGGGGGAGGCAGTGAAGCCCAACCTACAACACACTTTAATTTAGAACAAGTCCTCCTTCCTCCCTCTTCTCCCATCTCCTCATTCCTGTAACAGACTGGGTATTCTCCTGCAATAGCTCTCCCCTCTGGCCTCTATTAACAGCCTTTTGGGTCACATTGTTCAGTTCTGATTTAGAACAGGCTCTCCCATTAAAACTAACAAGGTAGAGCAAGGCTCTGCTTCACTTCCTCCTCATGATTCTGTTTCTGTTCTTTCACACAACCATCAGAAATACTTTCTCATGGCTCAGGTGACAAACCACTTTCCCCTCTGCATTGTTTCTCCAAAGTTATACTTAAGAAAGGGGAAAGTGGTGCCTGGCAGTGAGGGTGAGGAAAAGGATGAGGAACAGCCCCACCAGCAGTGAGGCTGAGGAAGGAGCAGTGCTTTTCCACCCCAAATACATGCACTTATTTTTGAAATACAGGACTGGAGAATTTTTCCCTAGGAAAGGTTTATTTATAATAAATAAAAGAAAAAGTTTCAAGCAGAACTGCCTTCCAAATTAGAGCTTGACTTCAGCTTTTTCAATTTTACAAGTCAAACCTCTTGCTTTTATTAAGGGTGCAGTTGAAATTTCAATTTAGTCGTGATTGGATGTAGTTCTTCATTCAACTCACAAAAAATATTCGATTTATTGAAATGTTTCAGTTTTAGATCATTCCAAGCTAATATTTGTTCAGCTTAGCTAAGCTGAAAACCAGAAGAATCTCTCTGTTTAAATATAGTAGAATAATTTCTTCCATCCCTGTATCTATGTCAGCCTAATCAGGTCACTGGTGAGAACTGTTGACTGGTAGAAACACAAGGCTTTCTCTTTATGAAAAATGACTGACCTTGCTTTAAAGCAATTTAGTTTGTGTCAACATTGCTTTTCTCATTAAATAATAGGCTCTAAGTGGCACATCCATTCTTCTTCAGCACAGACAAGAGCTCTTCAGGCAAGTTCTGGGATGCTATTTTTAGGCATCTCATAATAATAACGTGTTCAGTGCACTGCTTGGAGTATGTCTACAATAATTATTCCTTGTCTTCTCTGTTGTATTGGTCAGGTCCAGAGAGAGCTCGTAAAAATGTTAGATCTGCACCCTTACTTGGATGCAGAAAGAATTTCAAATAACTGTAAATGTTTGGTAGCATGTTCTTTGTGGCACACAAACAGGGGTAGCTGTAAATAACACCCATGCAACAAGTTCATTAAACATACACACACCTCTGTCTGAAAATGCTGAGCAACTTGAGCATAATTCTTCCTCCTTTAGTCACTGAGATGACTCCTCTTCAACCACTTCTCCCTAATTCTCTCATATTTGGTATTTCCTATATATATTACCTGGACAGTCAAGCAAGAATTGGAGATGATAACACAGAGAACTTCATCTGTCACAACCAGAGCAGCAGTGAGAGGAAATATTCTGTTCACTTGCTTTTTTTGTTTTTAAACATTTCTTTTTTTCCTGTCTTTCCCCCCTCCTTTTTTATTTATTTTCTCTTTATGGCCATTTCAAATCACAGTGCTTTGTAGGAAGGTTCTCAGTCCAGATCTCAAGGTGACATATATTACATTATCCCTGCCAGTACTCCCAGTAATTCCTTAGAATGTGCTGTTTTGATTACATATTTCTCAGGAAATGTGCTTCCCTGTAATTAAACATTAGAACGATGCAAAATCAACCAAAAAGAATCTAATTAACATATTTAAATACATATTTATACCATCCACGTTATTAGACCAGGTCATTAAATATCTTTGCTTTGTGTATTGGCTACTAAAAATATAACAGAGGCTTACTCAGACTGTTCTGTAGTGACGAGTCATCTCTGTGGGGAAATCATGTGGGATATCAGTCCTGTTGTGGCACACAAACAGCTCATCAGAGCTTTTTAATGATTTATTAATGTAGTCAATCTGGTAGCATTTTAGCAGTGGTTATCAGAATTGCAGTTAATGGTGTTCCTTGCAGGTCTAACAACCTCACGTGCCTTTTGCAACGTATCACAGGCCAGACTGGCACTGCTTTGACTCAACCAAAGTCTTAGTTTAACAAACCAATGTCTTTCTGCAACAGAGACCTGTTTTCAGCCCTATACAGACATTATTTATAGGATCCCTTAAGGTTCTTGATCAGATCTAGTGCAATGTCACGTCACTCCCCTTCCTCCAGGTAGCCCTGTTAATCAGCATGATGTGATTTGTCATTTCTAGGTTGATGACATGCAGCTCTGTGACTTTTCAAAGCTTAGCATTGCTTATGCTGTCGCACCATTTCAAACACATTGAACTAAAGCAAAACTGCTTTCACTTGAAGTCAGATAAAAGAAGGTCTGTTAATGGGTCTGGGAACTTTGGAACAAGTTGCTATCTCCCAGCTAAACTCCATAAGTGGAAAAATAATTTGAAGTCTTGTGTTAGGAGTTAATGGGCTAAATTTGCCTCAGCATGGTTCAGAAAAATCAGAAAACAACATTATACTTTAAGAAGACGTTCTTGTTCCTGCTCCAATGGGTCAGAAAGAGCCCCACTGAAGCAGCATTGTGATGGCAGAAGAGTGGGCAGACTGGCTCCTGCCTCATCCAGACCATGGTCAGAGATGGGAGCACCACCCATGTATATCATTAATATGATATACATTTCCCTGGAGCAGCTTATGTGTTGCTCCTCAGAATTCAGGCTGGACTGACACTCAGCTGTGCAGCAGCACACAGCACCTTCAGTGCCTGGCAGCCTTCAGGGAGGGCTCATGTCCCTCATCACAGCATCGAGTTATCAGCCATGGGAACACACCAGAGAGCCTGAGCCAAAGTAGGGAACAGTAACACACAATGCCATTTTACATTGCCAGTCCCATTCCTAATAAAAATACCACGGCTACAATAAACCTCCTTGCTTGGGGCTTCAACAGCACCATGGCTAAAACAGGCACAGGCACAAGAGTGTTCCCCAAGCCCTACAAACAGGCTCTCAGAGGGAAAAGTTTGACTCTTCACTGAGGTGAAGTAGAAGAAAGTGACACAAAAGCAATGAAAGGATGAAAGAAAACTGGGCTTGAACTAACAAGGCCAAAGCAATAAGTTAGTGATGTGATTAGCTCATCTCTCCAGTGTCAATAAGAATTTATTCTTTTTTTTTTTGCTACTTTTTTAAAAAAAAAATAATTTTTTCACCCTCAACTAAGTCTCCAACCCTTTTAGTCAGGTTGAAGTTTAATACAGGGAGGGATACCAAAACAATAAATTATTTAAAAGACTATTTCTGAGATTGTCAGTACTGATCACACACAAAAGCCATCTCCTGATAAGCATGAGTGAAAAGGGGACCAGAATATTTGGCAACATGAAACAAAATTCTGATTCATCAAAGACTGACAACAAGGTCTAAATCTGTTGGGTCATATGCCCATATTTATATTAAGTGGAATGGAAAAGTTTCCCAAGACCTGATGATTAAAATCTAGTTTATCAGTTTTTAAAAACTAGTCTATTTTTTTCAGTGTAGAGTAAGGAAATTGCTGAAGTAATTACTGCTGCTTAAATTCATCTCCTGGATGTTTAAAACAAACTTTAAAAACATTTAAAAGGTTGCAAAATCCTTATTAATTGGAAAAGTTGAATTTTGTCCAAATCCCCATGAACTGTACCTAGCTAAACACCTGTTTAATCAAATCAATTGAATCTTCAGAAAATTAAAGCTCTAGGGTACAGATTACTTCTAATCCTGGAGACGTTAAAATTCAGCATGACAGTTACATTTCCAGAGCTGAAGTCTGAACTATAAGGACAAAAAAAAAAAAGTAATAATATCAGAAAAAATGTATGGAGAAAACTTAATTAAGATGAGAGGAGACCAGAGCTCCATCTGAAACATTCGAGCAACTTGTACTTATTTGCCTGAATAGGGAAGAAATATCCAAGAAAAAAATGTAACAATTCTCATTGACCTCCAGGATCTTCCAAAGATGTGATTTGTTATTTCTAAAAAATGCCTGTTGACAAAGGCATCAGTATGTACTGGAAAACGAGGGGCTACTTCTGCACCCTAATTTATCTAAGCATGGCAAGCAGAGATGCTCTGAGAGGCTCCCTGGGCTGATTAGCTGCTCGACTCCACTGCAGGAGGGAAAATAAAACAGGTTTTGTTTCTGCAAGGTTAAGTGTAAGGTTTGCAAGGCCTTGGTGTGAGCATCAAATAAGCTCAGGCTGAAAAGAATATATGTGTGTGCCAGTTCTTTAACACAGCAGAAACCACAAGATGCGCTGCGTGACCAAAATTCTACATATGCTATTCTTGAACCTCAATTATCTCCCACAGCGTTAAATTATCCCTCACAAAAAAACCCAGCAAGTGCATAAAAACAAACAGACATTCTTCCTTGCAACACTACAAACTGCCTGCCAGTAATACTAGAAATTGATGACTTTGCTACCAAATGGCTTTAAAGTCCATGAATGTCTATAATTAACAGATTATGCCCTATAAATGTCACTGCAGTAAGCCACATTCCCAATACTGATGTAAACTTGTTTCAAGAGTATTAAGGTCAGTTTAGTTGAAAAGGAAATATTTACTTAGGTTTCTGTAAAACCCAGCTATCTTTTAAGTATTAAAACACTGAGTATGTATTTCTTTTTTCTCTGCCCCCCCCCACTTGCAATAAATGCTGTTCCAGCAGTCCAGAAATGCCCAGCAATTCTGATGCAAAATGCAGAGACCAAACAATTCAGCAGGTTTGATTTTAAAGAATGAATAAAACACTTGAAAAGACACAGAGGTATTTTAACTGATGTTTAAACACTCGCAGTATTGGAAACAAGCTATGAAAATAAACTGAGATGTGTTTATATTCAATCTCTGCAGAATGTTTCTGCCAGTCTTATCATCCCTACAGGCAATGAATAAAGACTCTCTTCAGTGCCCAGAAACAGCACGAGGAGCAATGGCCATAAAATAAAACACAAGGTGTTCCACCTCAACATGAGGAAGAAGTTCTGTAGGTTGAGGATGGGAGAGCCCTGGAACTGCTGCCCAGGGAGGGTGTGGAGTGCCCCTCTCTGGAGACATTCCAAACCCACCTGGACACATTCCTGTGTCACCTGCTCCAGGTGACCCTGCCTGGGCAGGGGGATTGGACTGGGTGAGCTCCAGAGGTCCCTTCCAACCCCAACAATTCTGCTATTCTGTGAACACCTCTTGCTTTACGAAAAGGGTTTTGAGCAGTTGAATTCAAAAATAGCTACAGGTTACGCTTGAAGCTGAGTGGAAAAAGCAGGGAAGAGAAGGTCAGATTATCCCAGTAATACTGGTAATATCCCACACCCACAAAAAAAGCAGCTTGTGAAATGACAGTATGTTAGCCAAAAACTGCTGAAATTCAACTGTGATGCAGCAAGAGTAATTCAGGTCACAGTTTAAGCTTGTCACATAATTAGTTTACATTTAATCAGACTGCTGGTATGTAAACATAATTACCATTCTCAGACCTTTAATTGAAATTGTCACAGCACCACCGCCAGCTCCTTCCCGGGGTCTGCTGGAATGGATTTCCTGTTCACGGACACTAAGCGGGCACGACAGTGTTCCTGAGGACTGTGCCAGGCACCAGCCTGACTCACCCTGGGCAGGGCTCCTCCCAGTCACAGGGGAGGAAACAGGCACAACACTCTATTTCAGTTCTAATCACACAGGTAATACATTAAGTTCAGCTGATGTTAATCAGGCTAATTACATTTAAGCTCATGCATTACCACCAAACTCATGTACAATGGTTTCCAAGTGTGCCAGTAAAGCTTGTCTCTAATGGGACAAATCTGTACAAACTGCAATTTATGTGCAATGGTATCAAAGAGCACTTGTGACCTTTGACAGGGGTTTTCCTTCTTGAAAGAGCCTACAATTCACTTACCCATCAGGAAACTAAATATCTTCATTAAAATTGGTGCACGGTGTTCTTTAAAATTAAAGTTATACCTACAATTAAGTCTTGGAAAATATCAGCCCAAGTATTTAGAAACAGTGTTAAGAAACAACTTTTACCTCTTGAATTTCCATTAACATAGAATATAACACAAAGGGCAGGACAGGAGCAGCCTTGTACACTTCTCATGGGTGTGCCCTCCAAACACACCTGCAGGTCTTCTCCACTCAGTCACTTGTCTCTCTTACTCTGAACCACTCTCCAATTCAATATTCACAAATATTTTTTAAGAACTGGGTTTATCCTTGTTTTTCTAAATGCCCTAATTCATATTTTCTCTTTGATAAACTCCAGGAGTAGCAACATCAAAAACTCCAAAGCTGGTACTGAACTTCCACCCTCCTCGTGGAGGGCTGAGAGAACTGCCAAGGAAAAGTGACCCTGCCTTCATTAATCCCAGCTCAGGATGCAATATGTTGGCAACAGCCTTTTTCTTCTTTTTTTTCATTCTTGTTTTTTTTGTTTATTGGTTTGGGTTTTTTCTCCTTTAGCTCCTGTTGTTTGCTTGGCCTGCCTGGCCAGCCCAGACTTGATTATCTTTTATGGGGATGTGGAGGGAATGCAATTACACTAACAGCTGCTCAGTATTTGATGAGCAGCAGCCAAAGTTAGCCAGGAGGGTCAAGACAGTCTGAAGCTGGGGGGAGATAATGTGCACTTGCAAATTTTACTTACATTCTCATCAAGTTTAAATTACTTCTAATGAAACATTAACAGAAGATTTGACAAATGACCCCCTGAGACTAAAAGTTTCACAGGGAACTTGCAGTGACATTAAATTAATAGGCAAATTTTCAGCATGCAGTTTTTGCTGTTAAACCAAAATCTTTTTACCACTTAATTTCTCCTTATTATCTTATTATGTTACACTCAAATAATTTTCCCCTGTGCAAATAATACCTATTATTTACTCCCTCTTACTTATTAATGTCAGAATGTCTCTGCCCCAGTTCCTTTCAGGGAACTGAATATCCTTTGAAAGGTATCTCCAAGATCTTGCCTGGCACCAATGAAACTAAGTAATATTTTTCACACAACCAGAATATTTCCTTTGTGCTTCACACTAGTTTAACTTCTAGTACATATTCCTCCTGAAATAAAAAATTTGAATGAAGAAGGTATAGTTGCTGTTTTGGGGGGGGGGGTGGGAGAGGGGAAAGAAGAAAATATTCACTTCACTCCTCCCTGGATTAAGGGTTGTCCTGCATTTCTACAGCACATGACATGGTAATTATGAACTATATATTTGGCTCCTTAAGGTGGGATTGGAAGAGTGATTTCCAGATGATAACAAAACACATCCCAGATGTTAAAGTATCTGAGATAGCACACACTAACATGCTGTTTCCATTCTTATTCCTCTAAACCCACACATATTCAATGGAACTAGTGGTATTTCAGGCTCACACATCCCCACTGAAAGCATGGACACAAATTAAATTATACAGGTCACATACACCTGTTTAAATAGAATTATTTAGGTTGGAAAAGATCCCTAAGATCATCTAGTCCAATGATTAACCCAGCACTGCCAATTCCACATATAACAGAACCATTAAATAACAGACTAGTAACACTTTAAAGTAACAGAATAGACATACTATTTTTAAAATCCGAATTAAGATATGGAAAAAAAAATTTGCAAAACAATACAGGAAATTAATTTCTGACTTTATCCAGAGGCTTTGAAAGCCAACTCTTCAGAAGGCTATTCATGTTTGCAGGATGAGGAGCTCACAGTGTTCAGAATGGCAAAACAAGGGCTAAGGGCAGCAAGGGGAAAAAGAACCCGCTTTGAAACCCTGAGAGGCACAGTGTGGGCATCTGGGACTCTTGCAGTGGAGGTGCAGATCACACAACCTCTGTAAAGGGACCACATTCTTTCCCCCTTGGGTGTATTTAGAACAACAACTTAGAGGCCCAAAGCACTAAGGACACGGCACACACACCCCCTACACGGGTCCTTTTTGTTAACTTTTACTCAACCTGGATTGCTGAAACCCAACTCCAGTGATTTTTGTCTGCTAAGTCCAACTCACAAAGAACTTTTAAATGAAAAATAATAGATTGCATCTGTTCCCTTGGTTCAACTTTTCTTGAGGTCTGATAAATTAATTCAACCGCACTAGGTGTATCCTAGTCTGTAAGCATGATCTCATTTATAAATAAAACACTAAGGAAATTTCCCATCTCAAGAACTGAAAAATTCTAAGTAAAATACATATTTGTAGTCACGTGCCATAACCATGGAGCACAGCTCATTATCATCTTTGTACAGTTTAAATTAATTTTCTCTCTACAGAGAGGAGAGAACCTGATTGAGCCCCTTATGTCTAAAGAGTTGGTGCAAACACTAATGTATAAAATTGTAACCTTAAAACACTTGTCATATTTCTTTCTTGAAGCTAGACCTTAATAAGTCACAGAGATATGGCACTCTGTGGGATCTGCAGAGTTGCCTTGCAGATGCAATTAAGGAAGAAGTGTAAGACTACTGACTAATGCAAACATTTGTGCACACACAGTAAGTCCACAGTGTTCATCCTAAACTAACCTGAATTTTGCAAGTAACATGAAGAGCTCTTTTTTCCATTACTAGTTCATTCTGGCCAGGTGGTTCAAATAGTTTAGGTCAATTGTTCAAATAAACTCACCCAATTTATGAACAGTAAATCTGGAACAGGCACAAGAACATGTTTTTCTTCTATAAAGAAGTTTTCTGGAAATTCAGTCTGACACCCCCTTTCAGGAAGTTCTAACATTTATAAGAGAAAACATTTAAGAACAAAAACTACACCTGCAACGTGGCTTCTGCAGCATCTCTCACAGCACAGAGAAGGCAGGCTGCTGCAGGGAATGTAAACAGAAATCTTTATTAGGCTACCAAGTGAATGAAACTCTATTTTCCCCAGTCTTCCCACCTGGGAACTAACCCAGAAGCTTTGCTGGCCAATGAAACCAAAGATTTTCCCATGACATGGCCTGAACTTCACAGAGAAAACTACACTAAACCATATAGGGTTGAATTAAGCAGGGAACTTTCTAATAGTTCAAGCATTACACACACAGTTGTCACAATCTCCCCCTCTTTCGTGGCAGATCAGCAACCCATCACCCCAATGACAGTATCTAAAGAGTCCATCCCTCTGATCCCAATTTGGCAGTGATTTGAAGAACAAGGGTAGAGAAAGTGCTCCTGTGCAATTTAATTAACAAGCCATTTCTGCTCCATCAAACATCTGTGCTCTGGCTGACCCTCTTGAAAATATGAATGAAATAGTTGACCTGCTTCCTCTTAAAAGAATAACCCTGTATTCTCTACTGGAGCTCCTCCTATGGCACTAACACAACAAATATCCCATAGTTATCAACCTAAGGGTTGTATCCCCTTATGCTAGAAATAACCATTCTTCAACACTTCTTTATAGACCAAGTTTTGCCACTGTTTACTGTAGATTCATTGTCAGGGTTAATTCATTAGACAACAAAATGAGTGAGCTCTGGATAATTCCAAGATGAAAGAGAACACAATCCCATTGTGTGTGCTGATGACCAGGAGCAAATTGGAGATCTCGGTGTCCATTTTGGCTTTAAAACAAAAATAATATTGTCAGATTCTTCCACTACAATGGCTGAAAGTGGGTTCTGTGTTATCTCAGCACCAGAAATCTCCCCGAGGTCAGTGAGGGGGTTTGCTGCAGTGCTCTCTCAGATTTCTCTCACCAAGGCTCTCAGAGCACGTTGCTATTTTCTATTACAAGAACTGTGATTGCTTCTGCAACCAATTATGTGTGTTCAAAGGGAGCAGGAGCTGCAGGAATGCCTCACTTGATGGTAGAACATGTTGTAATTAGGTTTTCAGCCCTAATCACTGAGAAGGATAAAACCTTCCTTTGCAACTTATAAATGCACTATCAACAAACAACATTTTGTTGCATAAGTTAATTCTTGTGACTGACACTGGGGGTTTTTTTTGTGAAGCAGAATTCCATATACACGGAGTTCAGTGAATTATGTCCTGGAGAGCACTGTGTAAATGTTCACTTTTCCAACAAGCAGCTCAGTTTGGCTGATCATGGCCTATCGACAGACAGTTTATTCTGCTGAGTCCAGAATAAAATTCCTGGTTATGATTAGCCCATTAATCCCCTATATTTGCTTTATACCTGTCTTCACTCTGGAAAGGGAAACCAAGAGGTCAAAAATGGAAACATCTTGGTAACATTCATCTCCATTACCAGTAACAGCTGTAAGAAAATGCTGCAATTTTCCAGGAAACTCTGCAACTTTTACATCTCGAAGATTTGCTACAATTCAAGAAAATAAAAGCATTTCCTATGAACATTAAAAAACTCTTCAGGGGAATTCATTCTGATTTCCATTCTCTTTGACCATATAACAATATAAGTGTAGGCAATAAATTTGTCTTGGAATAAATTCCCCAAATCTGCTACTCTGAAAATGATCAAACAAAATGTTTCAGCTTCATCATCAGATTCTTTCAGTTTTTCTTAAATTGTCAGTCTACTAAGAAAGGTTATGCTTCAACAACAGAGATTTTTCCAAATGTAAAATCACAGAAAAAGTTATACTAGCTCTCCCTAGAGGCAAGATGGGATGCACTTGGGGAAAAAAAATCTTCACCAGCGGTAGGGAAACAACTAATCAATGAACTCAGTCCTGCTCCAGATTTTCCATTAAATACATCATTAGTACCTGCTCTAAATAGGAAACTAATCAAGAAATAAAGCTGTCAGCTTTTTTTTTTCCTTCTTTCTTTTTGTCTCCATAAAACAAATTCAGTCATAAAGCTGTGCCAGATTGCCATTCTCCTGGAGAGAACATCTGCCTGGGCAGCACAGGCAGCATCAGGCAGAGCCCTGAGTGCAGCCTGGAGGAACAGCCTGGCAGTGCCAAAGTGACACCAATTAGCAATGGTTGTGGAAATTCAGAGGGACCCCTCTGAGGAGCAGGGCTGAGGTAAAGGTCAGCTTCAAAGGAACAAGGATTTGTCCATGAAACAGAGCCACAGCCAGAAGACCCGGTGACAGCAGCATATAAACCCATTTTACACTTTTCTCCCCAGCTCTTGACACTAAAGCTGTCCTGGAGATCCAGGGATTGAACTCTGAATTGTCAGCTCTGGTTTCCACTGTTCCCTGGAGAGTAAACAGTCCCTGTGTGTGTCCCAGATGACACCACACTGATTCACACACACTTCTCCCTGTTCCATCAAGGCACAGGGACCATGGCTGGCCCAGAGCCACAGAGCAGCCATCACCCAAAACTCTGCAGCAGTGGTGAAACTGGCAGTCCCAGCCTGTTCAATGAGTTATCTAATATTTAAATATAGCACAGCAAAAGTGAGCTAAAACTTCCTCCCCTCACCTTTTCCCTCAGGCCCCAATTTGGCCACTGCATTGCTATGATCTGTTTAGCTCACCCAGCAGAAATCACAAGGTTGCTTGATGTGAAAGGTCAGAGTGGTGGGAGCTTTTCTTTAACCAGCACATTTCCCGTGCCAACCCATCCACAGGCAGTGGGAGAAGCTGTAGCTTTCAACACGTTGTAGTTGCAAGACATCATAGCCCTCAAAGCATCACTAGAGAATCAGCTGGACACTGCCACTATCAGAGGACTAAGGAAGCAAATGGCCAAATAATTGCATCTTTGTCAGTGCCGTTTTACTCCTTGCTGGAGTGTTGTAGGTGATAATCGACATTGTCATCATGTAAACAGCGATCGCCTCTGGGCACTAATGTGGAACATGTGCGGTTCTGAGCCATCCCCGAGCCGTGGGAAGGAGCAGAGCCCCGGCAGCAGCCGTGTCACGGATTAGTCAGCAGCGCCAGCCCCGCGGCTGCCGGGATTCAGGAGCTGCTTCCCCTGCGAGGGCACGATCAATCTTCTTGTAGACTCAGCCGACTTTCAAGTCACTGATCTTATCTCAGTGGAGCCCGGAGGAGCGCTCAGACATCCATCAGATCCCTCCACACCGTGTGGGGTGTGTGCTGAACCCCGGCCTCCAGACAGGGATGCGCTGCCTGCACACCCTGCCCGGCACCACATCTGAGCATCCAAAATTCCTGCAGGGCCGCAGGGAGGAGCACGTGTGTACATCCATAAAGCGTGCCCGGTGCAGGACTGAGAACATGGATATAAAATACCCCTGTCTAATGAACTAATTAACACCTAACTGCAGTACCTAAAAATGTTGATCCTGATTCTCCAAAAGCCCGTGTGAGCTTAAATTCACAAAACCAGGAAAGTTTCGTTGATGTAAATGGTATTTCCATAAAGCAATGCACCCACAGAATAATTTTACAGAATCAGGGTCTCAGTTAATTACTGTAACTCCTCAACATGCCGTTTTTCAAAGTCATTATTAGAACTTTGGCTACAAGTGATTAAAATGAGATCTTTGTATTTTTTTCCTTCTCAGATAAAGAAATGATGATTTAGACAAAATAATCAGTGTTCTTCCACAGACACACAGAAATACTGCTACCAAAAAGTGAAATATAAGGAATCCAGTGTGGAGAAAATAAGGAGCTATAATAAACGTGGTGACTGTAAGAACAAAAGTAAAATAGCTTATACTGTTGTATATCTGGGGCAAAGTCCAAAAGCTGCCATTTACATTAGACCACTTCATGCATTTAAAGGGCAAGTATAAACAGAGGGAAAAGGTCCCTACGGAACAGACACTTGCTGCTTTAAAAGTCATTATTAAAGCCAAAGTGCAAAATAGGAAATCACTGCCAGTTATAACTGTGGTAAAGTGAAAAGACAGAAACATTAACGACCTGAATTGCCCAGCCACTATTATTAAAGTTGTTTGTTCACTTTCCACTTAAGCATTCAAACACCTGTCAGAAGTATACTTCAAAAACCAAATATTAAGCCTGTATGTTCATGTATTTTTGAATTTATTAAGTGCCTGCTCAAGAATTATGCTTGTGCTAAAGTCAAAATTAGCCCAGTTGTCTGCTAGAGGCTTTCATGTATTTTTCTGACAGAGAAATCTTTTTGATTTCCACAAAATTCAACTGTGACTAAACACCTACAATAGAGAGTAGGTTAAGAAAGCCACAAAAAGAACTAATAAATATAAATAATGAGTAAATAATTGCAGCTTTTTAAAACAAAAAGATGTTACTGGTAGCTGAGTCATTATTTAGAACACGAGCTAGTTCAAAAACCAGCTGTTTTATAATCTAATGCAAAGACAAAATCATTGCTCTGGGAGAAAGAAAAAGTTTTTCTGATCTACATTTCTGCAACTATTTTGCTTTAATCATCCTCCCTTTGAATATCAGATGATCTGGCAAATGCAGTTTCACTTGCCAGATTTCTGTTTGTGTGAGAAATTAAAGCAGCCAGGCATTGCAGCATCAACAGTGTATGTGGCTGCTGGAAATCTGCCTCTGGGAGAGGTTTATTTTATAATCATTTTAGTTAAGAAAACAAGACATACACGAGAGGGCAACATAGTTAAGAAACTTTACTCAGCCTCCCAACATCAATACCAATCTTAGACCATTTAATGATCTAAGTTAAAATGACTTAACTTCATTTAGCTTTGCAGAGAAAACCACACTCTCACACATTTTCAACACTGTTCGTGTAAAGGCAACAAGAGTGGAGTTACTAGTTTTAAGTACTGTAACAGGGAAAATTAAGTTAAATTGAAGGAAGAAAAATTGTGTCTACATAGTAGGGTTCACACTCATTTGTCTGATTGTTAGCTCTCAAATGTTGCTTAAGTATGAACAATTTGTTAAAAATAAAGATCGTGGAAGCATATATAACATAGAAATTTAGACTAAAAAAAAATAGAAAATGACTTAACTGATTCCATGCAAGAATTTCAAAATTTCCACACTTTTCACAAGGTGGTTGGTAGGATTTCAACATCTAGACATCAGATAAGACACAAGAGTCACAGTGTTGTTCCTCCTCACCAAAGGAGCCTGTATTGTCTTTTAAGTACCAACCCAGCATTTCTGTCCTGTTTCATTTCCTGGCAAATTTATCAGAAAGGACAGAGCATAGGGAAGATGTGAGCAAAGTCTTACAGGAGGGATTAGTACAGCAAAAGCATGACAAACTGAAGAATGTGATGCAAGAGATACAGTGAAATAACCCCCAAAAATACAGCAGCAAGCACGTTGTTTGTTACTGCTCTTCAGTGCACAGGACTAAAATCCCACTCTGCTGAACAAATGCTTTGTGCTGTTTTCTGATTGTATTTCTGGTTGCCAGTTTTGTTGTTCTCTTTGTAGGAATTGTGAAAGATGCTCTGTATAATTGAGTGTATGTTGTCCCCAACAGCACATTCACAGACCCCCAGCAAAGGGTTTTGCTCTCTCCAGTATGACAGAACAAACACAGATCCAAATGCCTGTATATAATGTGATGAAGCAGAAGCCCTTAGAGCTTGGCATTTTAGGAATAACAGAAGTGTTCAGAGGAGGGAATATCTCTAATAAAACTGATATAGATGGAAAAGAAAATTTGTGGCACAAAGTCCTTCTACCAACAGCTGGAAAACTGAATGAGGTTTCTGGGATGCAATCTGTACTTTACTAGGAATAAAGGATTATGTTTTAAAAAGGTGAATTGTATGTCATTTTAATGTGCTCATGCTAGCAACTTCATAAAGTTGTTCACAGAGCTGGGCAAAACAGAACAACTTATTGAGGACTTATAGTAATGTTAATAATAATAAATAATAATATATAATAAAAAAGAAAAAATATAATGAATAATACATAATATTAATAGTATTAGAAAATGGTAAAATGTGATTGTTTCTCTTCTCAATAATTGTTTTGTGGTTTGAAGCTGGAGAGTCTCAAACTCCACAGAACTCAGAAGTACAGATAGGAAACAACTTGCTTACCCAGAGACTGAACTGAACCTGTGAAAAAAAAATACAGTGTTAAAAACAACCCTGGAGTTGCAGATACCCTAACCTTTGGGAAAGCAGTGATGTACAACATCAACTCTGTGGTGGACCCAACCAAAAGCCCCAGAACTGAACAGCTTCAGAGCTGAAAGTCAGGCCCCAGTTGCAAAGCTCTTGCCCATATTTACAGCCAGTGCTGAGGTGCCTGTCCCTGACACATGACAGCTGACAGTGGTGCACCACGCTGGCCACAGGCATCATCACTCCTTCCCCAAGCACTGGGAGTTATAATCCCATCAAACCAAATTCACTTCACTGAGTTTGATTTTGCTTCTGCTTTCATCATCCCAAATCAAATGGGAGTGAGGGACTGACAGGCCTCATGAGCACACACAGCACAGCACAGCCCCAAATCTGCTTTTGAAGTTTGCAGGCTGCTCATTACAGCAGGAAGCAACAGTCCTGATCCTGTGTCACATTTGAGCAACCCCATCCACATCCAGGGATGCTCTGAAAAGCACCCTGACATGGTTCCCCTGTCTAAGAACAAATGCATTTATATAACAAAAAACCCTTCCCTCACTGCCCTTCATTTGCCTATAGACTTGTCTCAGAGTTTCCTTAAGACTCCAGACTATAAAAGCACAGGCAGCAATGCAAAAGGTCCTTTTTGATCTTATCATCAGTGTTTCATGATGGAGATCAGCATATTAGCTTGGCAATGATGCCACAGTTTCACAAACATCCACCTAGCTCAACAGCCTCTGCCTCCCATTCAGGCAGCAGCATGAGAATTCTGTCTTTGTCAGGGTTTAACCAAGCTGGGGCAGAGCAGCTTGTGCCAGGACAAGACCCACAATATAAAACTGCCACATCAGCAGGTGACACGTTGCTTTGCTTCTAGACATGATTCTTAAGGAGAACAAAGCCATCAATGCTTTAAAAGCATGTGAGAAAATGTGATCACTAAATGAAAAATGCAAAATCACTTGCTTTTTCTTTTGCTGTATTAGACTCCCCTCCAAGACAAACATATTAAAAAAAATTAACTATGAAGCAAAATAAATACCTTGAGTCTTTTTCTTTGAGGAACTCTTTCAAACTTCTATTTAAAAATAAAAAGCAACTAAAACCCACCCAATATCAGCATCCCTTGTCCTGTTCTCATCAGCATTCCTTACACAGGTAACCCTACTCCTGGGATCTCTGTCAAAGAAAGCCAGTCGAGAATACCACTCTTAGTTCTAAATATCCATGGAAGGTATATAGCTTTTTCTACTAGGAACATTTCTGATTTTTGCCTCAATCTCCCAATTTTCTTGGAAAAAACTCAATCCCTGCCTAGCTCTCCTGAGCTTACTGGTGTAAACCTAAGCCTGAATTTGTCTCTGATACACACTGACTTCTCTCGGCAGCCTCTTCTAGGTGAGCACTCCATCTGCTCCAGGAGCAGCTGAAAACAATGGGACTACCAATATTGATAACAAATGTCAAAGGTGGTAGAAATCCATGCAGAACAATTAGGAAGACATTAATTGACGTGCTAGGAAGACTAGTAAGGTAATTAGAATATTAAAAGGATTAAAGATATAAAGAAAGAAAAGGCTTTGCTATGTCCATGACTCTGTAAGTCTGTATCAGGTAGCTACAATCATTAATAGCACTAAGTCCACAGAACACCTGGAACTCATGGGAACACCTGCACCCAAACCCTTGCACTTCAGGAATGGCTTAGCAACACTGATACTGGTAAATATTCATTCTTTGTTATTTGTGGTCTTAAAAAAACCACTACATCAGAAAAAAAGCTCCTCAGATTAATTGCAGAATTGATCTTTTTAATGATTCTCCTACCCAGGTCTCACTTTGTTAACAAGCCCTACTGATGTTTTGTAAAATCATCACAAAAACAACAGAAGAATTATGAATCCTGAGATCTTCAGTAAGGGGCCTTTGTTATGCCATGGAGAATGAGAGGCAGTGGAAAGGAGAGAGTACATTCAACAGAGCTTGCAGAGTAGGTCAGGTCCAAATAGCTGTGGTTGTGCCATCTGTCAGCACTAATCAAGTCCTTCCTTACCTCAAACCACCACTTGTGCTCCTGGGAATTACAGCTGTCCCAGACCAGAGAGGAGGAGGAGGGGAAAAAAAAGTGCTGGGTATTACTGTACACTATTGAGAGTGTTTTGAGAACTCACACAACGCACACACACTCTTCTATTTATGTTAGGTCTTAAAAAAAGTGATCAGCTTGAGCTAATCACACTCCCACCATCCAAGTTTAAGAGGGTCCTCCAGGAACTATTCTACTAATGAAGTTTAATAAGGCATCTTTGAGTAAAGATGTGAAGGGGCGTAGGCAAGAAGGGTTTTACTTATGTTCACTCTCATTGAACTGCTCCAGGAAAAATGCTGATTATGCATTTAATACCCTGCAGACCTCAGGTTTAGGTAACACACTAATGAATTTAAACTCTGAGCACAGCCCTGCTGTTGGCGTGAACTCATCCCATCACACTGCAGAGTAACTGCTCCTGCAGCCACGTGCTTCCATCCCAGGCAATGCATTGAGTATTACAGACCACATGTCAGATTTAGCTCCTGTGTTAGTGACTAGCAAAGAAAATCTCGTGCAATCCAATAGTTGCCAAGGTAACTACTCTTCCAGGGGGAAGATGAAATCTGGCGACGGCCTGTGTGCGCTCCCATCTAACAGAACAGCTGCCCCAGGTAATTTAGGCTCCACAGAAATCAGAGTGGATCTCAATGGTTTTGTATCCTCAGCTAAGGCAGACCTGTCTGAGGGCTGCTCAGGGAAAGGAATGCTCTGTACAGCTTTCAGGAACTGGAGTATCAGCATCGTGTAACCTCGACTCTAACAGGGCTCCCTCTGCCCAGGAGAGCATTGCATTGCTCCAGCCTGCAGGGAGGAAACAAGGATTACCTTGGTGGGGCAAATACAGTTGTCTAGGACATTTGCAGTAGCTGCAGGGCAACATAAATTCCTCTTGACAGGGCAATTTTTGAGTCAAAATGCACCTGGGGCTGCTAAAAAATGCACAAAATTATGCTACTCACTATATTTTCTGAAAACAATACAGAAAAGGGTCTAATATTTTCCAGGTATCTGAAGCACAGGATCCTTCATGCACTGACAGTAGCAACCTGCCAAAGGCAACAGGCAAAGCAGTGAATGCCAGGGATGTAACACAGTTTGACAAGCTCAGAGAATCATTCAGGACTTCTTCCCTTCTAACCTGTGGACTTGTTGCTGTGAGCTACTCTCATGCACGGGGCCTCAGCTCTTCCCATGGAAACCAGGGCACCTCCATCAGCTGATGTCAAAAGGCATCTCAGCCAAGCAAAGAGATGGAGCAGGAGTTTTCCTAGTGCAGATGTGTCTTCAAAATGGGGGCATGAGGAAAGGCTGCGAAGTGCATGATCCATAAACTGAATTGAAATAAAAACTCCATGTTTTTAATTGTGCATATGTACCAAGAAACCAAAGTGCACAAATGCTTTCACAATAGCCACAAGGGTTTATCCACTAAAATGAAGCCTTAATTGGGCTCTGAAATGCAAAACAATCTGCTTGCAATGGAGATGATGCGACTGTTGATGTAAAAATACTGGATTGACAAATTATTATTAAGTTTGAAAACTCTGTTTATGGTCAGTGGGTTTCTCTCTCTCAATCACTGACAATTTGGTGCAAGAGAGGTTAAAGACATCATTAATACAGGCTGTTCCATGCAAAGAGTCAGTCACATGATGTAAAGAGCCAGACTGAAAATCGACTTGAGCATTCATAAGGACAAAAGTGTGTTCCTGTGCTTCCACAACTATCACATTGTTCAGAATTTCTGATTCTACTCTCCTTCCCTCACGCTCCCATATAAAAATGAACCAATTAACTAATTTTCCTTAATACACAAATCACCTTTCATTCCCAGGCCAGTGATCCTCATGGACTAGAAAGACTGCATCCTACTAGAGCAAGTGGAATAGAAGGATCAGCCAAAAAGGCAAAATCTAAAGCAATCAAATAATGTCAAGGAAAAAAAGAAAACCCAAATCCTGGTACCCTAGCAGAAAGTTAGAAAAAGCTTAAAAATCAAAGACATGTACTACACTTCTAAAGATTCACAAGTCCTAGTGGAGGCTACCAAATGCTTTGTTGACATCTGTGAAGTTAATTAATGTTTCTAACCAAATTATCTACTCCATGTTTTTATATGTGAAATTGTGGTGAGATCACCATCTGGGGTTAAATTCAGCTTCACCACAGCCTTCCCAATGCTGGAGAAGAGACTCCCATGACTGAAAGTCTTCTACTACTTATCTTTAGCACTGCCAGTAGCTTTCCCCATGAGCAACAGTCAGGTGCCAAAGTTTTGCATAGACTGGCCAACTTGTCACCTGTTTTCTCATTCACACCTTCTCCACCTTTGCAAGGAATCATAGTCACTAGTCCAGCCTCCATCTATAACCCTGTGATGCAATAAACCTAAGAAATTTGTACAACTAAAAAATAAGTTTTAAAGCTGTCTTAAAAGCATAAGCCAGACCTTCATTCTTATAGCAGGAGGAGCTGCACAGCACAGCAGCTGTAATCTAAGGAAAATCATATTGTTTAACACTCATCAATTATTAATCCATTCAAGAATAAAAGTAATCTCAACTGACAAGGCAATGCCAAATCAAGTGTCAGCCCTGCATGCTTAAAAATGCTCCTACAGTTTTGTTCAGACAATAACATAGCACATCTACAAAGAGCCAGTAACACAATGAGATAATCATTTATCCAAACTAAAAGTGCATGTGTATAATAAACATTAAAAGGGCACGCATTGATCCATATATTAATCAGATTCATAACAATAGACCAATTTTTCTCTCTCTGAGGTGTGAAGAACAAGGTTATGAATCATATTGTGAACACTTAAAGATCACACTTGAATAACCTAATTGTGTACAGCAATGATAGGATGAAAAGAAACTTAATCAAACTCTGAACTGTTGTTAGGTTTCATCCTCCTAAATACAGTTCTGTGACATGACTCTAATAAATTATTTGGATAGAAAAAAAAGGTTGGTTTACCTTATTAATATTCTGAATCTCATCTATCTATTTTCTTCATGCTTCATCTCTTCATCCGAATAGAAAAACACAATTACAGCAAAAAACATCTGGGTTTACTGCAAGTTTTGATTCTTTTTTTTGTTACAAATCACGTAAATTTATACTTTTTATAAATTTACTGCCTAATAGAGAAACTGGAGTTTTGCTACATGTGAAAACTGTCAGCCAATCTTTAAATATTTATCTTTGAATTCCCCAGGTTGCATGTACTTGGAAATGTTTTCATAAATACATCGATAACTGTCTTGTACAGCTCATTAAGGAAGCTTTTTATCCTTTAGTGTAATAGTTCAGTTTACAGTTGTCTGTGAATCACTTTTATGGCCCTCCATTAAGCACGCCCTTCAAACTGCAATTATTTGTCAGATTTTGTATATACGGAAGCAATCACCAGAGAAACAGTGAAAGCTGAGAAGATGCATAAACAGTTGGAAGCAGACCTTGGCCCATCTCCAGCAGTGCATTCCCTCCTCCAGGGCTGACTCCACAGGGAATGAGACGTACTTAACAGATGACCCACGGGAGGCAGGCGGGTTGTCCACAGGTCGGGTGGGCACCCTGGTTGACATCAACCAGGCCAGGATGCCTCCAATTTCCTCCTCAAATCCATCATTTCATCCAAATCCATCCAAATTTTATTCTTTCTGCTACAGATTGCCCCAGATTTTACTCCTCAAATTTTCCTCACCTCTCCACATGTAATCAGCTCATTCTCCAACCCACAGACCACCTCAGGTTCAGTCTCAAAACTTTCCCTATCTGTTCACTAAGTACCTCATTTTTACCACAAAATAGTCATTCTCTACTCAGAAGTTTAATACCCAAAATTTTCTGTACCTGTCTACCACTGATTGCCTCAGTTTAGCTCAAAATGTTCATTCCCTCTGCAACAGACTGCCCCAGGTTTTACTCCCATAATTTTCCCTACCTCTCCACATCTGATCACCTCATTTATACCTAAGTATGTTCGTTCTCTACCCTACAGACTACCTCAAGTTTACTCTCAAAACTTTCCCTACCTGCTCACCACTGAGCGCCTCAGCAGAGAGAATAAAAATTTCCTTTCTGTGAGGTCCCAGGACATCCCACATGTTGTAGTTTTACCACTTCCCTTAGGACTTGGTCTACTGGGGAGGGGATGATCTCCTCAGCAAAGTGGGAGGCTGCAGCCACTTGTGCTTCTTGCCCAAACCAAAGCAGCAAACACAAGCAAGCTTCTGCTCTACAGAAGACTTACTTATAGAAATGTTGCCCTTCAATCCAATATGCCAAAGTTATTTTTACTTCCTAGAACTTAGTGAAATATAGACTTAAACGAATAAGTTTAAAAATATCAAGTTTGGGAGCTTTTTTTTTCCCCCCTCAATGCAATAATCTGCTGAAAACTCCTGGATGCTTTGCTCTTACCTGGAAATTTGCACCAGCATCCCATTATTTTTCCCCAAATCTAGTTGTGTAATTGAGTTTTTGACAGATACTGTCATCTGCCAGGTTAAGGTGAATTTGGTCAAACAGGTAACCTTGCAGTGAGCTGAAAAGGATGTGCAACAGGGTTAAAACTCCAGCCCACAGGTGTGACTGTCTGCACGAGCACTCTGAGGGAACATCAACCACACAACAGCACCCAAGGACACACTCGATTGATCCATTTTTGTACCTCAGCCTCCTGAAACAAAATGCTTTTATAACAATACAGATCATATTTTAACATATGCAGATGTGGCTTCCACCACTGTTGAGCATCACACACTATATTTCTCCAAGTATCAAATCAACTCATGAGTAATGTTATGAATACTACAGAAAATTCATAAGGATTTTCCACATACTGCAAAATACTATTGCAATTTAATTGTACAGAATTCTTACATTATTAAACTAGGTATAAATAGATATAGGGACACTGATCAGTCAGCTACAAGGTAAAATAATATTAACATTTTTAGCATACCGGGGAGAGACAGAAAAACTTTTGTTCAGTCACAACACTGAAGACAAACAGTGATGGATGTGGTGAGAGCTGCATTGAGCCCACACCCCTGTGCACTGCCTCTGTTCCTATGTTACTGGTAGATTTCACTTCTCCTCACATATTCATGAAGGCAGCAATAATGGATAACAAAGGGTAAAACTGGAGAACAAAGGAAAAAGCTCATTCAAAAGCAAAAGAAAACTTACCTTCTTATCTTCTAAGGAGGTTTTTCTTGCTTGATCCAGCCACTTTTTGTGATGTCTAAAAATAATTAACTCCAAGTTTACTATTAATTCTTGCTAAATGTCACATTTAAAAGACCATTACCGTGTTTTTAAACGTTTTGACATCCAGTGCTGCCACAGTTTACATTACTTAAAATACCTTTGCTTGTCACACTTGAGCAGGTGGAAAAAGAGAGTTAATATTGTAATTACACCTCTAACTCTCCATATCTGTACCTGTAGCTGTTTTTTTTCCTGAATACTGCAACAATTTTTCTAATTGTCCTGTGTTTTGAGGTCCTGTAGAGAAGTGATGCCCATCACTAACAGTTGCTGGGAGCAGAAGACTTTTTCATAGCACGAACCAGAGCTTCTCATCTTGGGAGGCATTAAAAGCTCTTACCTGGCTCCCAAAACTCCAGAAGCATTTCAAAGCACAAAAACTCTGCACTCTTAACTATGTACCTTTGTACCACAGAAGAGAGGGATCTCAAACTCAGAAACAGAGCAATGACTCAGCATAGACACAGCTCATAACCAGGGGTTCTGATGAAAGCAGGATCCTCAAGCTCTGCAGCCCTCTGAAGCCTGTGGATCAGGTGGATTCTCAAGCAGCTGCTTACAGCACATTGGCAAAGCCCACAGAGCCACTGTGCAGATCTGGGGAAACATTCAGAACTTCAGTATCCCAGCAATGCACTCGGAACAAGGCCTAGGAGCAGCTTTTAGCAAAGCCAAAATTACAGGCATGAGCCCTGGTATAAGGAAATGGTTTATGTTTCTTGCTCTGTTGTTTACTGAAGTGAACTTAGTCTTGTTACTTAAGACTCTTCTTCACTTCATTTGCACTTTGCCCAGCTCTGGTTGGAATTTTGTGCCTAGGACACGTTACTTTTATATGTGACAAAGGAAGGGGAGAAGACAGGGGAGAAAAATATATCAGTAACTAGCAACTGAGCTGAAGATGTCAGGCACCTTGGAGGATGGCAGACATGGCCCCAAGGCTGTACATTTCTCCAGTGTTTCAACAGCAAAGAAGAGTGTGTTTGTTCTAGATATTCAAATATTACACACATAGTTATTATCTAAACCAATAGAGATATAACCCAGCAGTTACTGCATATCAGCTAAAGGGATCTACTTTCTTCTAGACTAGTCAAGAGAAAAAAAGCACTTCTTCTTTTGGTTTGTGTACTGTGCAGGATGAGCCAGAGACTCTATATACCAGTGTTGCCATGAAATAAGTCATTGCACAAGCCAGGAAGCAGAATCGATGCACTTGTGTGAAGCTTCTACATTATTTTCCAAAGCTATCCAAAAATGAAATGTCATATACAGAGACTTGTTGTTTATTGCTTAATTCGTCACTTCCATGGCCACAATTCCTGGTGTAGCTGGTGACACTATATAAAGTAGCCTATCACTCCCCTAAAATCAGCAATAGGGTAGATCTATTCGGTTTCACTAAAATTATGAGCATTAAATGTTCCTTTTTACATCTTTAGCAGCTGCTGAAAAGAGCCTTTTATTCCTTGCACTGTGTAGAACAATTAACACACTTACTCTGCTATAAAGAATTGCAGTGAAAACTCCAGGTTGCAGTGGTGCAAACACTTACTTGCTCCTTGAAGTTTTAAATTCAGGGAGCTGGAATCATACAGTTGCACTGCACAGAAACCAGCTGACTGCTGGTATGATCTAACTGGCAGCTTCAGGTAACACCAACCCAAAATATTTACTATTAGGATCTGCAAGTTCAATGTGAGACCATTATCACCAAGTTTTCATCATCCTCTGAAGACTGAAGAACTGAAAAAAAGGCTGTAAAACACTGAAAGTTCAATTGAACCTGTAAAGTAGAGATATATAATACAACACAGGAACAAATTCAAGGCCATAGATATAATCAGATAAACAACTCTGGTTTATGTTAACTTGGACAAAAACCAAATAAAAGAAAAAAAGCAGCTATTAGATATGGCTTCATATTTCTCCAAGATTAAATAGACTGGGTTCTTTTGATGAGGTATTGTGCTGCAAACTAGTCTTTTTTTTATTTTGCCTGTAAAGTGTATAACATCAGTGTAGAAAATATGCATTAATAATGAGATTTAGTACCAATATTCTGATCCAGAATTTTTTGTACAGAATATGAAATCTTCCTACATAGTCACTGTTTTGTTCCAGTTGAATTTGTTCTTCTTTATTGTACAAAGTTCAAATGATCCAAAACCAGGTGAATCAATCCACACATTCACCTACTTCATAATGCTGTTGGACATAACCTAATTAAATGCTTTGTAAATATCTTATCCATCCTCCTGCCAATACAACATCACTCCTAGAAAACTATTTGCTACTGCTTTCTCCCATTAATTTTTCATGTGTCAAGCCTTGGGTCTTTTGAGACCAGCTTTTTATCTAAGTAATCACATTGTTAAAGTTTTTCCCCTATTATTGATTTAATCTTTACTTCCAATTTATCTGTTTCTCCTTATTGTGCCTCTTTGTCTTCCTAACTGCAGGAGAGAATGACAGAGGGCTGTTCTGAGCTGAGCTTACACTTGAGCTATTCCTACCCAAGCTGTGCTGGTTAGTGACTTCACAAGTTTCCCAATAGTCTAAAACAGTTTTGATGGGCCCAGGTTTGCTCATTTAATGTACAGAGCATTTCAAACCCTGCTCCAAGAGTGATTATTTCTTTCTGAAAGCAGCACTATCTTGGCTTAACAATAAAGTCTGACTACTAGTAGCTGAATCTTAAATGGGCAAGGTAACAAGCACTGCCTTGCAATGCCCCTCTGCACATATGGTCATATGTCAGTGTGCACACACATGAATTGCTTTAAAGCAAGCAAAATGAAACTTTGGTAATGAGACCTCTCTTCCTATTCTGGCACTTAAAAAGTTTTTGGAAAGGTATAAAGAGAAGTACACCAGTTTTTGTGAAAGTTATGGCTGCCAGGATCTGTTGCACTGTTTAGCCTTCACAGCTTGCAAGATTGCTCTGGGTACCACTTTTGAGCACAGTCAGTATGTTTTCCCACCTCACTCCACTTCAGCTTTGCTTACAGATTCAAATCACAGATCTTCCCGTGGAAAAGACTTCCCTGTTTTTTTCCCAGCTAGACCTGCTGCAGGGATGCTACAGGGACTAGGAAGAGAGGGAAAGTGCTCCAAAGGACAGCCCTGGTTACCAGCGGCCAATCCCCCGTGTCTGAAGAGCAGCAAAGGCAGCACAACACTGGGCTCTGTGTCACCTCCTTATTTCTGGGTTGGAAGTGGTAGGAAATGAGACCCCTAAACAAACTTTCCATTTGCTATTCATACTGGGGTAAACCAAAGCCTAAATATAGCACTCACCATTAAACAGCTTGACACTGACTGTCTCAGGGACTGCAGTTACCATGGCACCTCCCTTCATGGTGCCACTCCATCGGATCTGCTGCAGAGTGCTGGGGGTTTCAGTTTTTTCCACTCATGTTCTTATAAGGTGTAAAGAAAAAAATAGGCAAAAAGCAGAATACGCATTATTTAACACACCAGATTTGCTTGAGTTTCCCAGAATAAGCTTCTGAAATGCCTGCTTTGTTTTAATCTCCTTAAATTTAAATAAGGCAAATATCACCCTAAGACATTTGGGCCTAAATTTATAAAGTTACTGGGATTTCTGGTCATCCAAGTGAGGCCATTGAAAGTGAAACTCATCTTCAAATTGCTGAGTACACATCATCTTCAGATCACTGAAACTGCTGAGCTCAGAATTCAAAAAAACCCCAAAGCTTCAGAGTTGCCAGTCACCTGAACGGACAGCTGTAAAGGAAATAAGCATTAAATCAATTCAAACACTCCAATACCTAAAATATGTTAATCCCTAACAAAATAATTAATGAATAATGAAGGCTTAGAAAAATTACATCAAAACAGACATAATTTAAAAGACGACCAAAGAATGAAAAGTGAGTATTTAACAGTTCTCTGAGTGGGAGACTTGCAAATCTAACCAAAGAGAGTGTGACTAATTCTAATTTCAGACATTCATATTTTCAATCTTTTTAATAGCTCATTTTCACTCCCACATACAGATGGTGTACAAGCTTAATAATCCTTATACGTTTAGTAATTCACAGCAACAAACAATCTTATGGAGTTACAGCCAGACCAGGAGTTTAAAGTCGCACCCATGCAATAGGAAAATGCCACACAGCAAATTCTCTCAGCCTGCACTTGACATAGTTTGTCTGACATTAGGATTCCATGAATTACAGCTCTTGTTTGATTAATATATTCCTGAAACCTCACTTTGAAACTCTGTGACATGAAAGCTGAGAAATTTAGTGTTGCTTCCTGGGGAAAATAAATAAATAAATTAAGATTTCCCTGCAGGACACAGGGCTGGTTAAACCCAAATCCCATTCAGAAGTTCCTGAGATACTCCAGGCAACATTCTGTGCATCCCCACAACTTAGTGAATCACACTGTCTAGGACTCATTCACAGAGTGCCACAGGTGGCTGTTTGGCCAGGGGTTAAAATTTAATTCAGGCTTGTTATAATTCAGAACATATTCTCTTTACTTGATATTAAAAGACTGATTACATTTTCCAAACTCTCTCATGTAACATTCTTGCCAAATGCCATAGCAATAACAAGGTCAGATTAAATGCTGACTAGGAGCTCTGCTTTTAAAAAAAAAAAAATTAGTCTTTGACAGAACCTCCCCTCTAAAATCCATGTGTTTGGATTACTCAGTAGCTATCACAACCCTCGGTTATCTTTACAGGTGTAAAAGTTCAGGTTCTTTTTGCTTTGGTTTTTTGCTTAGCTGGAAATCCTTAGGAACAAGAAAACAAAACCAACTCTGTGTAGCTAAGTGCTTATTATTATATTCAAGCAGAAGGATGGCTACCCCACAGCTAGTCATTAGTTCCCAAGATGATTAAAACCAAAGCAGACCCCTCCTTGGCAGGCTGCTGTTGCTCAGGAACTCCACAGAACCTGGGGGTGCCCTGTTGGACCTGAATGAGGTCCAGTTCCTCTGTGATGTTCCTCAGTGCTCCAGTTTAGCAAAGCTGCTCCTCCCCTTGACACAGCACCTCATCCCACCACAGGGAGGGGTCTCCTAAAGCTCCCAAACACCAGGAACCAGGAGCTGCTGTGAGATACCTGCAGCTGGACACCAGCAAGCCATTTACAGAGCTCAGAACTCCCCAGAGAGAAACAGTGACCAAGGAAAGCCATCCCAAGACACGCCTGTGCTCTTTCCTGACCATCTATAGTGCTGAAATCAAAAGACTTGCATCTTCCATTGCTCTGTTTGGCACAGTTCAGCTCTACAGCAGTTGTATTTTGTACTATATCCAGTGTCCTTTTTCCCACCCCCCCACTCTTTCTTTCATCCATCTTGTTTTCTACAGAAGAAAGCTGAAGCCACAAAGCAAAGCAGAGGCAGAACCTCACAACAGTCCCTCCACCCTCTACTGCAGACATTCACGTGAACAACTGCTAAACAGCAGCTTAGCTGAAAGCCCCAACAGGTAGAGCTCTTTCCACTACCTTTTCTTCACATTCTTTAACAGTACCAAAATAATATTGATATTTTTAAGCCAGGAAGAATGGGGTCTGGGTAGGCATTTTACTGCGGGATCAAACATTAACCAGACATAATCCTGTGGCTTCAGAACATCAACCTCTCTCCATCAGCTACCTGAGCAGCAAACACATGTAGCTGTAATCCCTGCCTTACACCTCAAATCCAAACTGCCAAGGTTAATCTGTCCTCAGCCTCTCATGTTGGGCGTGTTGTAGCTGAAATACATCCTGAATGCACAAGAAACATTCTGCAGAAATCTCAACTGCATACATTGCTGGATCTGGTTTTGTAGTCGTGTCTTTAGACTAATCTTTTACAAAACACCATATAAAGGACTTACCAATGCTGCAATGTAATGAGCACTACTAACCAACTGGAGGAACACAGAGTGAGCCAACTGCCTCATTCTAATGAACTATTTAGCAGTTTTTTTCCAAAATCGTAGTCCAACCTCTACAAAAAGAAAATGAAAAAAAAAAAAAAATACAACAAAAACCCACACCAAAACAACAACAAAAACTACCCAAACAAACAAAGCAACAACAACAACAAATCCCCAACCAGACTAAAATACGTACAACAGAGGAAATACATTTTTGCCATGATAAAACCCTCAACTCCTTTCAATTCATAAATGAATAAATTCCTGGAAAAACTGTAGATCTCTTGCAAAAAAAAAAAAAAAAAAAAAAAAACCTGAAAAAACCTTTTAAGTGGTAACACTGAGCATTTATATCAAACAAAATATGCAAAATGCTCCCTTTAACCTATGCTGAAGGCCATAGAAGTACAGACAGAATGTTTTTATATTTAAATAAAATAAAAAGGCCCAGATTCCTCCCTCCACATTCCAGTCTGCATTTCCAACTTGCAGTCAGAATACTCCTTATATCAGATATTATTAAATTGTGAGTCACGAAGCCAGAAAATCGATAGAATTTATATGGCCTCAAACACTCCAAAAGACATTATTAACAATTTGATGCTGATTGCTCTTGGATGCCTTAAAAATCAGCTCTCACAGGTGTCAGCCCCTCTGAACCAATTTCCATAACTACTGTGAGAATTCCTCTGGCTGGATTCTCTTGGTGATATGGAAACACTTGATGTCTGATCGTGAACTGACTGGCAGTTCTCATCAAACTGAGTTACCTCACACGTGTGTAATGTGGTCAGTCACACCTGGGGCTGCAGTGGTGGAGATGCTCAGGAACAGGAAGGAGGGAGCCAAGCAAATGCCTAAGAAATACCCTTTAAAGTGGACTCAGACAAGTGTTACAAAAGGAACAGCCCTACTAGAAAATCACTGCTGAAATTTAACCATTAGGACAATCTCAGACATCTCTAAGGGTATAAAAATACCCACAAGAGAAACTTAACAAATCCTTTATCCAACCTGAGCGACAGAGAACAGTTGAAGTCCCTGTAAACCAGATACAGCTCATGTCAAGCACTGACAACTGCTTTTGAATGGTTTCAGAAATCTATGACTTCATTTCAATGGATTTGGCTAGTGATGTTGTTTCAATCTAAATGATCATAAACAGATTTGTGAGCAAGAATGAAAGAAAGGAGAATTCAGGTTATCCCTATTATTTGGCCATGAACTGTGTTCTTCATATTTTGGGAAGCACTCATCAGCATGATCTGTCTTTTAGCTGTTCTTTTAAGCTCTTTCCTCTCTCTCCAAATCCATAGAAAAGCCTGTATTAACTCAGAAGCTGACTTTTTTCTTTTTTTTTTTTTTAACCAGGTCTTCTGTGTGCATGCCTTATCTGAATGGACAGCAGCTCTGAGCTCTTCAGAGCACTTTGCTAGTTCAGAAAAAGACCTGTCCTTACAGAGCAGAGATTTTTCATTGTTGGCTACTAAAGCACTGAAAAGCTCCAAATTGTCACCAAAATTACAAAACAGAAGCTGGTGAATGCTACAGGCAGCATTAAGGAAAGTGCTCCCTCAAGTTCTGCCTTGTGCCTAACAAAGATCTCATCAGAACTGACAGTTGCTTTTCCTGACAGGAAATGTTTCACACAGGTAACAAAAGTGTATGTCAGAGCCCAGCATCTCCACTCCATGCTGTCTCACCCCCTTAGTGGCCTTCTCTAGGCAGCAAATACACAGGGAGAGAGGCTTGGGCAATGAGAACAGTTTTAGAGATGGGAGAAAAGCTGCTGCTGAAACTTTTGGTTTGGTTGGGGAGAAAACGGTTCCATTTTGGGGCATTTGGGATCATCACAGTAGCTTTTGAAGGGTCATGAAAATTTAGAGAAAATCAGATCCAGTCAGGCTCTGCACACCCCTTTGTGTGTGTTTGGCCTGACAAACACACTGCACCCTGGCCTGATGGAGCCAATGAAGTTGCTGAGAGCCAACAGTGTCACCAAAGGCTTCCCTGGAAGTCCTCAGTTGACTGTGACAGTGCCTACAAAGAACAGGTAAGCGGTTGAGGCAAAGTCATTCAAAGTTTCCATCAAAGTTAAATGTGCTTGCAGTATATTGCTACCATTAAAATGACTAGTTTTTGCTAGCAGTAATTACCGAGATGTCAAAAATCCCATGATGAATTAGTTCAATAGAAAGTCCAACACAGAAGTGAAGGGCAGATTCATCTTGCCCAGCGCACACAGGCACCCAGGACACGCTGGGTTTGCACAGCCTCAGCACATCCCCCTGCACCGGCTGGGGCTGCACCTGCCCGAGGTGAAGGGCAGGTCTGCTCCCTAAAGCCACCAGTTCACATCTTTCACAGCTCTGATCAAAATGCACTCACCAAATGAAACAGAAATAAAAGCATCATCTCGATACCACATTTAGTGACTCAGTGAACCAGAAGTCAGGTCGCATACCCGGTGACTGCTGAATCAATTAACCCATTAGGAGGAATTAAGCATGGCCAGCTTTGCATTTACTGTAGGAAAATGTGGAATTCAAAAAAAAGAAAACTGACTGCAGTTACTTATTCCTCGTGACTGAATATCTTTTAAGTTAATGTAACAAGATACAGACCATTCAAATGCAGGGACAAGCAGAAAATCCATTTATTTAAGGTTTTGCGTGTTAGATCTCGCTGTAACTCACTACTGAACTTCCCAACAGAAGTTGTTACTGGTTTAAATTTTATGTAAAATTTATTCCTTAAGGAGGTAAAACCAGCTTTTAAATTCTTTAAACTGCAGTTGCTCAATTTGCAAGCAATCATGTCAAAAAAGTAGGTGACCAGCTTTTTCTGTCTTATCATGCAACACTTATTTGCAGGTTTGATTCAGGGACCTGGTGAGATCTGCCTGGGTAAGGAGGATCAAGGAACAGTGAAAGGAGCAGATACAGGTGTCTGCTCTCTCCTACCTGCAGGAGCTCCCTGGCAGCTCCAGGAACAGCTCTGCCACCTCCTGCTCTTGGCTGGGCACTGGCTGACAACCACCACGTTCTGAGTTGCAAATTAACATTGGTGAGAGAAGAGGTCAGCTCCAGCTCTAGAAGGAAGTTCATTTCCCTAGCACCTTTTGTACCTCCCTTTTTTATATCTCTGGAAAATATTATCCATCATATTAGTAATACATAACGATTACTCAGTGCTTGTTGTTTGTAGATCTTGACACTCTTCACAAAAGGTGGCAAATACCCTGTTTTCAAGGTTCAGAAAAGAAGTGATTAAAGGAGACTTAATGGTTAATTCAGGTAAATCCAGGTCTACTGAGTTGCAATCAAGATGATTTTCCTGTCATATTTGTTAATGCATTTCAGACAATTACATCTGGATTTGAGCACAGAAACTTTCGCAGTTAAAAAAAAAAGAAAAAAGACTGAATTTTCTATGTGTCACGTAGACATAATTCCACCTCTAAAAAACAGCAGCCTCTTAAAATCATATTCTACTACTGCACTGGTATTCCATCAAAAAAGGGGTCAAGGAGGGGTCACCTCAAGACACAAAAACATTTTCAAATAACGTTATGGAGGCTAAAAGTGAAAACACAGCTCAAAATGCAGATTTCCAACAAACAGCTTGAGATATCTTTGTTCGACATTGTCCCGAATACAAAAGATTTGCTTGTAGAACAACTTTGATTGTTCTACAACAAAACAAATGCCCAGATTTGAGAAAAAACAGTTTATGTCTTACTAGTATTCAAAAGTTATATATTGAAAGGAGAGGTTCAAGGATGCTAAATGTGCCAGAGGAATAGAAATTCTGTTTCTAATGTTACACAAATAGTACGATCGGTGATTTCTTGGTGGTTTTGTAAACTTTTCATAACACATTTTAACAAACTGACAGTACAAAGGCTGAGTACTCATTTGACAGAACAGGTCTTAGGCAAATTTTGTTGTGTGGGTTTTTTCCATTGCATAAACCCACTTTTTTGCATAACAGATCTGAAGGAGAGCTCATGGATACCTGTAAAAACCATTTTTTAAAGCAACTAATAAATTTAGTAGGTCTAGGTTGTAAGTTTGGTTCACAAATATTTAGCACCCATGATCAGACAGAATTAGATCTGCCCATGACAACATCACATCTCCTTTCCATGGTACCAGTAAAATATCAACCATTGTTCCTATGGACTTAGCCTTTACTTATGTAAGAGGTTAAAAAAAACCCACCCACCCCAACACTACAGAACAACAAACCTCATTGATTTCTCAAGATGAGACTGCCAAGAAAAATGGCTTTCATCACACTTCATAATAAATTTATCTAAAAAGTCATTTGTTTAAAGTATTGCCTCAGAAAGCTCCCCTGAGACGTGCCATCTTGATGGCACTCTTTTCATTATTCAAATATAATGAAGTGATTCTGCATGGTTATGCCAGACTATAAATCATTGCTGTAAAAAAAAGGCATGTTCAGCATGTTAACAGACCAAAGATCAGATTTTGAGGAGTGTTTTATTATTGCATATGCACTTTATCACTTGCAAATAGGCAGCAGATAGCAGCTCACAGTGCTTTCCCAAATTCCATCATTATTAAATTTGGGAGCTGACAGGGGAGAGAGACTCTAAGTGGGGGCTTATTCTGCAGTTCCTGTCCAGTGCTGTTGCAAACTGTTTAACCTCCCTGCAGCCTCACACATCCACACAAGAACACTGGAAAAAGTCAGCAAAAGCAGAATACTAGTGGGAGTATTTTTTGCAACCAACTTCTGGTTTACAAAGAATTAAACATACAGGTTCCATCTAATTGACTGAAAAACTGAATTCAACTGAAAAATCAGCTAATCGGAGCATTTACTTTTAGAAAAGAGTGAAAGGAATCTAAAAGGACATGTCTTTTCTCCAAGGCTGCTGGGAATTATTTTTTAAGTTAATTTATACCCCATCTTACATCTGAGTAAATGTCAAATGCTTCTCTAAGGTTGCAAACTAAACCCCAGTGGCAATCTGTTTCACATAGTGGATTACCCAGACTGAAAATCATTCTAGATTTATAGGATAACATTTTTTAATTTAGTTCTGGTCATGCCTCACAGAAGTTCAAAGTTTTCTATTCTTTAAGAAACACTTGCCTGCAAACAAACAGGATCCCCTTTGTCAGTGCCACACAGACCGTAAGAACATTGAATTACTTCAAACAGGTGAAAAACTAATTAAAATTATAACTTTCTATTATCAAGGTAAGCTAGCAGTGATTTAACTTCTATGCATAGAGGGAACAATCCTTCATGTCTGCACATGGCCCATCACATGGTTTGCTTGCTTTTCCCCATTAATTTGGTCCTGAAAAATGGTGCAGATTATGGAACAGTCTGGCTGAGTCCCTGCTAACCTCAAGTAAGTTCAGTGCTGCAGTTTTACCTTGAAGCCTCTGACCTCACGTGAATAACAGCACTTTGGGGAGATTAGAGTAAGGTTTAAAAGTTGTACAAACAAAGAGTATCAGTGGAGTGCAGCCAAACTGTAGGAAATACAATAACCTGAGTAAAGTACTGACATTGTGTTCTTCGTTTCTGCACGGAAAAGTGAAGATCAGTAAGAGCAGGTAACAAGACAGTTTTAAAGATTGCATTCTAATGAATAATGGCTTTCTTTTATCAATTATGCAGTTTTGCTTTCTTGTGTTTTTATTGCCTTTTGTCACCATATCATATATTCATTCAGACCTTTAAAAACTCAGCCAGAAGACACAAAAAACATGACCACCAAAGAGAGGGACCTAAGCTACAATTTATATAATGCAAGAGAAAGTATTTCAAGACTTCATAAATCATTTCAACATCAGGGATACAAATCAGGAATGTATGCCCAGTGAGTAATCATGGTGGAATATCATTTAGCCTGGCTGATGGGAAAACCTCAAAGATGAGTGACATTGACAGTGGACATCATGAAAGGTTAGTGCATCTAACTTTACCAGACTTCCTAAAAGTGAGAGATCTGCAGGGTGACAAACAGAAGATCTCAAGATCAGGAGATCTGATTAAATCTTAACAGCAACTGCAGCACTATATAGAGTTAATGGTTCAAATTACAACAGGCTGAAAAGCCAAGTAAAGCAGTTAATGTGAAAGCTGAGTCACAAATGAATTCAGTGTTCCCTTTTGTATGAGAAACTGCCAGACTCAACAAATTATATTATATACATTGTATTATTTACTAGTGCCTCAGAATTATTCCTCAAAATTTTAACCCTTACAGGTTTCAGCCTGGACAGTCTCCATATCTACACTGGAAGCAAAAACTCAGTCAAAAGTCCAGCAGGGCTTGGGGAAAAGTCCAGACCACAGAAATCCCAAACCAGTCTCAATGCTTGGTTTCAAATGTTTTATCCCTCATTCAGATACAATCATTCCAATTGCTTGGTGTCTCGTAGAAAAATTATTTAGGTTGAAATAGTTTTGGGAAAGGATCTGTGAGTTGAAAAAAAAGCAGTTTAGGAACGTACAGAGCGTTGTTTTCTTTTTTACACTCAACAGAGAACTTCTGCTTGAAAGCAAAGGGACAGTAACCTGTATCCCAGGATTAAGGATCTCTAAATCACAGTCCTAGCAACGTGTATCTCCAGTGCCACTTCAGCAGACTTTAAGCATCCAAGTCCTCAAAGGCATTTCAGGATGACCCTTCAAGCTCATCTAATGGCTGCAGCCAGGCCAGGGAAAAACCCTTCACAAAAAATAATGGTACTCTGTTCTGCCACAGGAAAAAATGTTAACTCCAAATCTGGTGAATGCCATCTATTTATTCACATGCACCACCTCACTCTGTTCAGCTTTACCCTTGCACTTAACATTCCCACCTATACTGAACTGTAGATGATAATTGAAACCTTAAAATGTTATTTACAAAATCTGTCTCCTCGTGTGAGGCGTCGTGAGAACAATTAAAAAAGAGAAGCAAGCGTGAAGGGCGATGTGGCACACACAGATCTGCAGCAAAAGCTGATTGAAACATATTAATTTAGGCAAGCTGCTTATTCTTGCAGTGATCACTCAAATTCATTCACGCTCTAAAACACCAGTCATTAACCACAGGCTACATACTAAAAGAAGTGAAGTTGTTATCTAATGGAAATCACCAAGTGGGGCTTTCAGGAGCTTTATGTTTTTACAGCAGTGAAATTCCACAAGTTTCCAAAGAGCTTTTAATGGCTTTTAGAAATTAGTCACTGAATTACTACCTGGTAAAATTTTACTTACACAATCATATACATGGAAAAAACAGAGTGCAAGTATTTTTTTCTGGATAGCTGAACTCTCGTTGTTCATGAACTGAGAGAGAGAAACCTTCCTCAAAATCTAGGATTACAAACTGTGTTTATGGTGTTATATACCACGGAATGGCAAAAAAGCTCTTCAGTGAAGAAATTACAGAAAATAAGACATTTCTAGGATTTTATAATGAAGCCATATCACAAACTGTTTCAAGCTCCAGTTTACTGTTAAACTAAAGTTGGGGGGAAGAAATTATATTAGGCTCCAAGTTTCCAGGCAACAGTTTTAAATAGAAAAAAACCCACATCTGACACTGCAAACAGCACAAGACAAAATTATAAGGCAGGGGATATGAGTAAGATGGAAAATATTGCTACATGTCAGGCTCTTCTACATGAAAATTGTTGATCATTTCAACTGATTTTTTTCTTTAGAAAGGTTTTCATAAAAGTCCATGGAATTAGCCCAGGCAACCCAAACGACAAGTCAAGGTTTCTGTTTCCAAGTACAAAAGATCAGATTATTTTATGAGTAACTGAGGATATGGAGAAGATATAAAGAGCATCACAATGCGCCAAAATTGTAAAATAAAACTGTGGATTCTGAGTTCTTTGCTAGTTAATTTCCTTTTTTTTTTTCTTCCTTTCACATTCTCCTTCAAAAGAAAAATCCAGTTAATTTGTTTCAGCCAGCAGAATAGGCAGAGGTACGAAAGTCGGAGCTGGATCCTGATTCAAATCTTGGATTCAACCATTTTTTGAAGACTATTTCAACCTTGCAGCAAGCTACAGCATTAACAGATCAACCTTATTCTGAAATCTTTCATTCAAATTTATGGGGTTTTACTGTGCTCATTTTCCCAGAAAAAAAAATTACCAAATGATCATATCTGTAATAAATCAGGAATAATGTGTGCATGTGGTCAACATATCTTTATCAATAAAACATACATATATGTATATGAGGTTGACTTCAGCACATTGAGCTAAAAAAAAAAGAAAAGAGGTCTCATCACCATGGATTTCTCCTACCAACACCTTCTCCCATTTCACCAAATTTCCCTTTTCCCAGACTCTCTCCCACAACCCAGCAGTTTTATCCTGCTCTATCATTTCTGGATTGCGGCACAACAATTCCTGCATTGTGATTTATCCCCAGATTCCAGCGGGACTGAAGCTACAACTCCAGTGGGGTACACATGCATTGAATTTTAAACGAGTTGATTTAGATGGTAATCGACCCTCTGTCAGGTTTGTCAGGTTAGGAAAGCTGGCACAAGGAACCTGTACAAGGTGCTTCAAGCAAGGTGTAAACAGGCCAAGGAAGAGGAGAAAACAGAGCTCTTGTAAGGGCTTATTCTCTCACCATTTTTAATCATTCTACTCTTTAGCCACTGTGTGCCAAAAGACAGACTCCCCAACCTAAAATCCACCTCTCAGGTTCAGATACTTTCCCAGTCTGCAAGTTCGGGGGTGTTTGTGAGTTTGGGAGGGATCGTTTTCAGAGCTCAGTAATTTAAAACAGAGTCTTTGTGGAAGATGAAGGATTTAATTGCTAGAAAGAACAAAGGTAATGATTGAGTTTAAACACCCCAGCTTTATTCAGATCTCTGAACTGAAATCTTTTAATAAATGGAACGTCTATCCATATACTCCTTCATACAAAACTTTAAACCCTTCATTATTTCTCTTTTTTTGCAGGAGTTCTGTAGAATGAATAGAGCACAGAAAGTAGCCAAAGCTCTGAATGGTATCTTAATACTTAAGGAAAGTGATACACATACTAATGTATAAAATAGATCTCACCTTTCACCTTAAATCCTTTAGCTGACATGCTCTGAAAGGCATTAAAACCATATATAATTTAATACAAAGTCCAGGTTAAAAGGAGATGGAAAACTGCACAAGTTTAGCACAAATAATGTTGAACATGAGATACATTGGCCTCCCCTGCAACTTATTTCATGTTCCTGTAATTCTGAACTGCAGCATTGCTGATTAAAGAACATGCTTTCAACTCCAAGAAAAAAAAAATACAGAGGCTTATTAAGAAGACAGGACAGACTCAGGCTGGGGCTTAGATAAGGAGGTGGTACTTTTGGCATTAAGAATAAAAATTTTTGAAGTTCTATGCAAGGAAACCATTGACAAAACTTCTGATGGACTATGCAAAGATGTAAAAATATTCTCTGTTTTACCATGGGCTAAACTGTGTCCCACCTGCAGTAACTTGTATGATGGCCAATACAGAAGTGACCTACAGTTGCCAACTCTTCAACAAAGATGTTTCAGGCTTTAACAGTGTTTGGACATGAAACTTCTGTTACTGGAATGCCAGGAAAAGCAGAGCCAGCACTCATCTGAGACAGTGCAAATTCATTTTACTCCTGCTGGTCACTGTGCTGCAAAAGGTGTTTTTCAGACAAAAGACCATTCTAACCATTCTTGGTTAAGAGCATTTTGTTTCTAAAGCATCAAATAAGATAGTTTGTTTCCTGGCTGTATTCCAGGATTTGTATTTGGCCTTCCCAAGTTTTAGCCAAGAGTTTGGATTTGTTCTGACACTTCTTTCCCTGGCACTTCTCTGCACATCCACCAGCATTTCACTGCACGAGGAGTTACCTGTCAGTGCAGGGAGACTCAACATCGAAGGCATGCTCCAGAGTTTGGAAAGCATCTTGTCATCCTGACAGAAGAGGTTAAAGATAATGAAAAAAACATTTTGTATTTTTCACATTTATCAGAATATTCTTAAAATACTGAAATTATATTACAGAGGTGGGAACCAGCATGTTTTACAACTGCACCCATTTAATGAACAATCCCAGGTGTTTATTTCTGGGTTTATTGCATCCTTCCTTTGGTTACTTTGTACATTTTTCAAAAATCTATAGACTTTATAGCTTTCCTGCTCACTCTTTATGATCATTAAAATACAGAATGTGTTTTTGAGTTTGCAGTTGAAAGATCAAAAAATAAAAATTACCTCTCTCATATATTACAAATCATTTGTGCAAAAGAGATCAGCAGTTATACACTTACAAATGTAAAACAATTGTAAAACAAATAACTCTTGCAAAGTGGGGCTTCTGTGGGCCAACAGAACAAATATGAAACATGAATGACTACAGACATAAATATATAGGGGGCTGAGTTTTACTAATATATATATGGTAAAATTCAGCAAAGCTCTGTCATCATTGCTCCCCATGTTTGTCTTCTTACTCAAGTATGTCTCCTTTAGTCAAGATGTACAACATACAAAAAAAAAGGCCATGTTCTTAATACACAAAGTTTCATGCTGCTATAAATCACATGTAGTGGTGTTCTGACCAGAAATCCTGGCTAAAGTGGAAAGAAAAGCATGTGCTTCTGTCAAAGTTTTGTTCTTCTCAAGGCAGTAATTTTCAATTACAAAAGTTTACTGAGAAAGCTCTTGAAATCATGTTGACTTCAGATGAATATAATTTCTTCCTATTCAAGTAATAAATTATAGATTTCTGTTTGTTCAACCTGACTAGCACTCAACAAATTGAGAATTAATCTGATGCTTCCTCTGATTCTAAAGTCATCATGAGGAGTTTTTCAGGTTGCTGTAAACACATCTTAAGAAGGGATTGAATAACTTCCAGCCTACAGATCAGTTAGCAGTGCTTTTGGGGGATTAATTCCTGCTCACAGTATAACTGGGATACATCATATTTCTGGTGCTTAAAATGTTGCAGAATCTGAAAAACACACTGTGAGAGCAGAAAAAGTAAAATGAGATGCAAGAAAGAACTTGCTCCTCACCAGTTTCACTTGCACTGTGCCACGGGAGCACGTATAAATTAGGGCAGCGAACAGGCCCAGAGAACTTCCCCAGTCACCTACCTACTTGTTCCACAGCATCTTCTGTGCTTTAAAAGAAGACCTACAGTCTCTCATGACAAGAACATCAGGAGTTAGTTGTTCAATTGATTTTATGAAACATAAAATATGAGGAGCACACAGCAATTTAAGCATTTAATTGACCAGAGGTACAGACAGAATGTCTACTGAATGTTTCTTCACCACCTCAGGAAAGGAAAACTTCTACATCCTGTCTTTTGGGAGAAGAACAGGAGATTTTAGACTTTCACTTAGCTTTCAATGTACCTGTCTTACATATATTCCTTACAATGCTGTAAGGAATACACAAGCTTTTACCCTTAGGTATTGAATAAGGGCTAGACAGGAAACTTTCTCAACCATGTTTTAAACAATAAACTACTCCATTGCTTCCTCTTGGAGACTTACCAAACATTTACTAGAAGTTTCCTATTTTCCTATTAAGTTACCCTTTTTTATTTTTTTTTCTGTTTTTAACAGAAAGCCACTTCCCTCCAGGCAGAGGGGGAACTGAGTTTATGATCCCTTAACTCAGAGATATTTCCCCCCGTTCTTCTGTATTAGAGTTTATATGAAAACAAGCAAGAGCAGTTCTTTCTCTGTTACAGTGTCTCACCAGTTGCTAGTGGAAAAAAATACCACTAAACTTGTAAGCAACTCCCAATGCTTTTTTCTTAACTAACAAAATAAGAGCTACCACAAATATTTTAAAAATCAAAAAACCAGCAGTAGAGTATCAGCCTATGCAGCTCAACAGAAGTGCCTTTATTGCAATATTTTCTCATTTATCCACCCAAAGTTCTGCTGTCTCTTGGATGAATATTATAGCAAAGTATTCTTATATGTGCTTAAACAGAAAACTCAAGTAAAAAAAACGGGTTTGCCTTTTTTCCCCCCCATTCTTTTAAGACAGAAGGTGATGCAGCCACCAACCACAGAATACAAAGCTAAACCAGTTGTAATCCTTGCTGGTAGTGAACTACTTCCCATGTGACAAATAATTGATTTTGAAGCAAAGATACACACAAGCTACACACATTAAAAATGAAAAAGCCATTTCTAATCTGTATAAAATATCCCTCGGTTCTGTAGCAGCTGGACTGCAACTTAAGTTCATTCACAAAAGAAAAGCCCCTTGAGACATGACTTGCTGAATTGATTGCTGAGTACTGTCAAAAATATTATGAGATACAACCCAGACACTAAATCTCCACTGTTAATATATTTTATTTAATTATTTTCTTGAATGGGGCATTTCTTGACACAGTGGGCAAGGGAATTCACTGCTGTCAAGAAGGTAACATAGTTAATTGTGCAGCAAGGAACGTGTCCTTTCCATTATGTGTTCATCACTGGGCCACAGAGATGCTGTGTCACAACCCACTTGTATTTCTCCTCTGGTTTCTCAACTGTTCTTCAGGTTTCTCTCCTCTCTTCCCTTTCTTTGGAATGTGAAAGTTAGAGATCATCACCCTCATATAAAATTACTTCTACACTAGTCTTAAATGATAAAAAAAAACCCTAGAGCCTTTTAGGCCAGAGAGGGTACTTGTTATACCAATTTTCCAGAGAATTTCCCTATCCTCTGCAGCATTAGCACAAGTAGGTTGGTCTGCAGTGAAGATTAGAAAGAAAGCCATATAAAGTTACATAAATTTGATAATTGTAGCTAAGGCACAAACCTTACATCATGACATCTTTGGTCTTGGTGCACTTATTCCAAGGTCAGCCTTCACCCTCAGCAGTTCCATCCATCAAAAATAACAGGTTGCAGATTGAATCAACTGATAAGAGGCCAGAGTGCAAGGTGCAGAGTAATAGCTCTCCCACATCAAGGTTACAGCTTTTGACTCTCACTGCACAGCAGGCCAAAGCTAATAACATGTGAGCTGTAAGAATAATTCAACAGACTCCATCATAAGAAACATAAAAGAGTATGCAGAGTAACTAAGAGGTGCTCTTATTTCCTGAGGTATGGTTACTGTGGCAGCAGACACACTCCCCAGCAAGCTTGTCTCACCCATAAATTACTCAGATAATTGAAAAGTCTGAGGGAAAAGAGCTTTTAACAAAATTCTGAGTCTTACAGACTTGCAGGGATTTTGAGAACAGGAAAATTAAATGTTGTCTTTTACAGTGTATTTTTACAAGGGGCAGGCAGGGATCACAGAATAAACTGTGGATGGAAATGGGCACGACGATGCACGTGAAGCAACTGCCTTTCCTTCCCAGGCAAGAGTGCCATGGCTGGAATACAGGCACAAGGCAAGCTCAGACTTCACATAAACTTTTGCAAACAGCAGCAGAACGCTGACAACAGAAGGTGACACTTCTGGTCCAATTCTGACACCAGCAGCTACTTATGACAACAAAAGGCCTTGTCTAAATTCATCCCTCGTGTAACTCGTCTGACCACAACACACAGGAACAAATTTGGCACCTGATTTTCAGCTTTTCTGTAATTACAGGGCTTTGTATCAGCAGTGGGCATTTTATATACAGATGTTAGAGCAAGTCCCATCAGCTCAGCTCCTCTCCTGAATGCAGCCTGTCAATATTTGTGATCTGTACAACACAAGTGTTAAGTTGCTGTTTCACCAAAGAAGCTGCCCACAGTATGTAATACCTGAAAGGTAGAAAGCCAGAATATTTACCAAAAAAAATTCACTTATCTTGTAACTTTCTATGCTTGTTATCAGTGGTGTTATTTATAATCCAATACAGGGATTTTTTTTTCATCCAATGGGTTACGCTCCTTTTGATGAGCAAAGTGTATGAATTGTCATTTGTCACACTCCTTTCAGGTAGAGCAATTATGATAATGCATAAATTACAAATTTTGATTCATTGTATGAGCAAACAACAGAACAGTATCTTTTATCTGGAAACCTTTTCAAAACATGCATTTTAATCAGTAGCCAGGGAAACCAAAAAAGAAAATGCAAACTCATGCTGAAGAGGCTTGTGTTTAAGCACAAGACATTTTCAAATTTTTCCCAAGAGAGAAAATTCAATCTGAAAGTACTTTGAACAGCACAGGCATGAATTCCTCACCTGCTGGCTGGCTTATTGTGTCACAGCACTCCCTGATCTCCCTCTCTACATCAGCTGTAATAAACAGCTATTACCATACACAAAGTCGTGTTTGGAAAGCTTTAGCGTTGCAGATTATCAGCTTGTAAGACAAAAAATGCCTTTATATGGGAGAGGTGGCACGGGCAGGTAACCTGCACAGTGGGCTGGGAAGATTATTTGTTACTGCTCCACACAGTTTTGAGGAATTAGGGTTACACTGAATGAAACATTCTAACCAGTATGAAATACAGAAAATGCCTGAGCAAACCCACAGCTCTGCTCCCAAACATTTGTTATGACTCTATTGTACTGATAAGAATCACAATTTTCACAGGAAATTCTATTCTCTTCTCTGTTCTCTAGCCCTTTTCCTGACCCCCAGTACAGTGCCTCTGTAATTCCCTATAGTATAACATAAATGCCCTGATATTTTGTGCCTGAGACAGCAAGTATAACTCATCAATGGGAGACAACCAGCTGGAAGTGAACCTGGGCAGGGGACAAAGAGCATTCCTAAGATCTTTCCTTCAATATCTCATTCACATTGACCTTTGGGCCTTGCATTTCTTTTGGGACAGAGAGGATTTAAAATACTGGGCAAGGGGAAAAAGCAGTGGGCTGTGTCAAGACATGCTATTTCACTGAAAGCCCACGTAGGGAACATGTAGTAGCAACAATCTCTGGTTTTTCTAGAGACCACAAAAAATTGAAAATTATAAAGAGTGTAACTGTGTATAAACAGCTCTTGTGGCTGAAGGAAGGCTTGAGATGCTGCCACATCACTGAGGAGCTGTTAAAAGGCATCTGGAAGAAAGTTGTGTTTTCCCTCTCACTGCCTATTCCTCGTATCTCTAACTCCGCTGACTGAATCAGTTGAACAATTTTTTACTGCCCTTTCATCTTTACAATTAATAAAGCTGATAAGTCTACTTAACACTCCTTAAATCCTTGTAAATGTCTCTTCTTGGTGCCTATTCATCCTTAAAAACGCTGCCTTATAGAGCCAAATTGGAAAGCCTTGTGTTTCTTTTACACACACTTCAAAGAACAGTGGAGCTGTTTGCACACATCAGGACAGAGCATCAATAAGTAATCAGCAAACACCTTAGGAACTGCAGCTGTTTCACAGTGAAGCATCTTTAAAAACATTACCTGAAATTTGTTAGACCCTGCTTAAGGCACATTTTAAGAGAGCTGCTAATAGAGAAAACTTTCGCATGAGTTGCTCACAGGAGCCTCTCCAGCTCGAGGTGCAGCTGCAGCCTCTCCTGCCCCAGGCTGTAGTCTCATCAACATATTCTGGCAAACATCTGGAGAGATGCACTGTGATACTAAATGCAGGCTTGTACTTAACTTACAAGTATTTCAAGTAGGTCATGTCCAACTGAGCTGAGCTGCTGCCACCAGTGTGAGTTCAGCAATTTTAAGGATGAAGTTTAGACTGTCAGTGAAAAGATCTTTATTTTAAAAGGAAGACAACTAAATAGCAGTTTATTGCTCTAAAGGTCACATGCAAAATTTGCAATAAACACTTGAAATGTTTGGCCCAAAGTCAGGAATAACTGCAGTTGATATAAAGGTTTCTTACATCTTTTCATGGATATATTACACCCCATTCCAAACCCCTCCTTCTCTACCAACAGGACAAAATTTAACTCCAAGGTTTCAACATTATTCCATGAGCTGAATACTGGACATGTGGAGAAAATACAAAAAATCAGCATTTTCTGCTCCCTTTTAAGACCTATATTTATTCAGTAGTTATAAGTACATGGGAATTGGAAGTGAGTGGAATAATGACATGAGTAACCAAGGAAGTGGGTCAGTACCACAGATGAAAAGCACCAGACATATCATAATCTAAGTCTCCATTTGCTTTGTAATTCAAGCAGGCTGCAAACACAAACAAATAAATCTAGTTTTTAAAGGAGACAACTATCCATGGAAAAAGTAACTCTGGAGTGCTCAGAGAAGACAGATTTATCACACAGACTGTACTTAACTGATTAGTCCTTCACACTGCAGCAAACCTTTCTGTGCTGGCTCCCTTTTCCAAGGTAAGGGAGCCTTGTCTCCCTTTACCACACAAATGCCATTACAAGAGACACTTGAATTGACTGATATTTTGTTTCATTGCAGAGGTAATCCAAGGCACTTGATGCAACACTCCTTCTCCTGCCATATATTCTGTTCTCTTTGCAAAATGGCAGCAGCAGCTGCAGAAACAAGGCCAGCAAGAGCAAACGGGGAAGGAGCGTGTCCTGAAAAAGCATCTGCACCACATGTTCAAAGTAGTTTTAAAACTACAGACACAAAAGTCTCAGAGGAACACGAAAGCTTCAAGCAACTTCTCCAAATCCTCCCATGGTCAGAGAATAAAGGATTTACACACAGCCCCTTTGTTTGGGGAAGGCAGTTGCTGTGGGTTTGGAAGTCAGTCCGTATTTCCCCGCTGGGGTTTACCCGGTGATCTGTGAAGATCTGCCATGGCCTGTTTCCTACAACAGCCTTACTGGGGTATGAGAAGTCTCACTCTGGGTGCCTCAAAACATTTACCAACTTCATTATTTCCTGAATTTTGTTATTTAAACCATCCCTTATTAGCTGTGAAAAGCATATGGGACCCTGCTATAATGAAGCTACTCAATATTTTTAGCTGTTTAATTTTGGATCAGCATATCATCTGGAGCAATCACCCCTCACATTTCACTTTAATTGGGCTGTCTGAGACAGAAGGGTTGAGAAAGGCACACATGTTCCATTTCCAAGCAGTATGTTCAACTGGCTTATGAAAGGTTAAAATCAGGAATAAGAAAATAGTTTTATTCCCCCAGGAGTAATGCCAGTTGATCAGTTTAAACACAGATGTTTTAAGCTCCACATCTAATAAAGAGTATACCAAGGCTCCAGAGATCTGCACAAATAGTAAAATTCCTTCTCTTCAAAGTAGATCCTCATTATAATGACTTCTACTATGCAAATATCTGACAAAGAAATCATAAAAGCCAAAGCAGTGGGTGGTCTGCTTGGATGACAACACTGATACTTCTCTAGTTGATGGCAATATGTGATTTGTTACTGATAAAGAGCACTCAATATTCTCAAAATGCAAATGTTTACACAGGCAGACAATCAACTGATCAGTCCTATACAGACTGAAAGATTAGTGGTTGTGTATTCTTAACCAGGTTTCTGAATGCCTCATGGGAAATAAGGACTCATTGCAATGCCCAGCTCTCAGCATCACTCATAATAAGCAGGCAAAATGCCTTTTTTTTTTAAATGACAAAAGTTGAAAGCAGTTTTTTCCCTTAAAGAGATTATCACAGCAGTCAATATCACCATATAATATCGAGCAAATATTTGCACGTGAATAAATCACACTCAGAGAATTTAGAAGCTGAATTTCCTTAAACCAGTCCTTAGTTTAGTGGTGGCAGCTCTGTATTACAAACCCAAACCACCACAGGAATGCAGTGCTGAGAGTGGTTCTGGTTAAGTCATTACAGGGCATTGGCAGCCTGTGATACATCCCATTCCCTGTCCTACTTTCCATCTGTCCTACTTCATTTTCAGATTATTGCTTTTGTTGATAAGCAAAATAATTTTTGAATCTGAAACAACACAGCCTTAGAGATTGATCTTGGAAAACAGTGAACCTTGGATTCATTCTCAAAAAGAACTGATAACTTTAATTCAGGTATTTTTCAGTATGTTACAATAAAATTCCTAAATAAGGTTCAAATTTGATGACATTTTATAGCAACATCCTTGGAGAATTTGACAGGCTGCCTAATAGGTCCTCACAAAAAGCTCCTTATTCTCCTGTACCATAGAAAACTGTGTTTACAGGTAAGAAGTTTCATTTAATGAAGGGAGAGAAAAGGAAAAGTTAATTGAAATTAGATATTACACCATGACTCACCACACTAAAGAAGGAAACAGATAAATTAGACATGAAACAGCAATTCTCGTAAATGGCTAAAACTGACATTAATTATCTCTGCACTCTGTTTTTGTATCTTATCCACAGTTCTCAAGTGTTTGATACTAGAAAGGTTTAAAAGAGTAAATGCCATCTGTGAACTCTGCCAGGTTCCAAACACACAATCCCGTGGTTCAACCAGGGTGACGTACCAGAACACAGCACTTAGAGCACTGCAGGACCAGGGATAGGGACAGGTGCAATTCTGAGCATCAGCATAACCAGCTCTAACCTTCCACAATCATTCCTGAATGTGGAATCTTTGATATAATTACAAACTATACCAAAGATGAGCAAGGTTGTATGGAGAGTCCTGAGCACTTAAAAATCAGGACTAGTTTCATCACAACATGAGTAAGATCTTCATTTAGTGTGAAGTGATTTAGTGTGGCAGGCAGTGCAGTGTCTGAGATATTTGTCACTTACCTGTAGGTCACACTGCTCTAAGACTGGCTGAATCTCACAAAGATTCCTGGGAAGACAGAGGATGTGCCACCTCCCAGGAGCACGAGCCTGATGTAGAGACCTGGGCACAGCATGAGAAATACCCCTCTCAGCACAGAGCTGGCAGCCCTTTGGTAGGAAACATCAATAACTCAGCCAAGTTTCATGGGTGACAAAAGAAATTTTCCCAGGGCAGAGAGGACTGTGCCAGGTTTCCTCCAACTACAACAGTCAGAAATGAAGAACCAAGACATGTAGGTTTGGCTGAGGCAGAAGTTTGCACAGTTTGCAATAAATCACCCATAATCCCGCCATCTTCTCACTAATAACGTGAGGGCTTTGAGAGCTCCCATGGTGAGAAGCTGCCTGGGTTCCCTTTGCTTAGGAGCTGCCTCAGCTCACAGTAGGGTGGATGGGACACACCAGGACATCTGTCCACACACTGCAGCAGCCAAATCCAGTGCACCCTTCTAGGAACAGCAGCTCCACAAAGACGTTGCTGGGCACCAGAGCTACTCACCCCACAGCACACTGAGCTAACCAAGCCAAAACGCCAAACTGAATGTACCAGACAGGTTAGAAACACTGGACTGTTTTTTTGCTGAACTGGTTTTAACATTAAATATTAAATATGGGGCTTGTATGCTCAGCATTTTTTTTCAGCCCAAAATACTTTCTCATTAGATATATTAATTAGTATCTCTAAGTCACGGTGATAAAAGAAGGCTTTTTGAAAACGCTATGTAGCCATCTTCATATGTGTAATTTAGGTTTGCATCTGACACTAAACTAAGAACAAAACATAATTTGGCAAGGTCAGAAGAGAATGCTGAGCACAGCAGTTTGTAAGAGAAAGTTGGATGTGGCAACACAACTCCACTGCTGTACTAGAAAGGTGTCCCTCCAAGAACCTCCCAATATCCTGCTTAGTATTCAATAAAACCTATTAGGACAATCACTTTGACTTCTACTATGCTTTGTCTCACACATCAGTGGGTCATTATTCTTTGTGAACATGTTGTCAGTACTTAATTCAGCTAAGTTTGTATCCATGGCAATGGTTAGGAGTAGGCTAAAGAAAAAGGAATGTAGTCATAGGCCAGTAGCTCAGTAACAAAAAAATACAGCAGCCCATTAATGAAGTGAGAAGAGGTGAACAGGAGCAAGGAGAATACCAACAAAAGAGGCGGGAGTTGTAATTACAGTTATCCAAGGAGGGTAGAGAAGTGTGGGAAGCTGCCAAACTTCAGTTAGACTGTAATTTGGCAAATCTAGTGTTTTTATCATTACTAACATTTGGTGGTCACTTCCAGTATTCCAGTAAATAAAAACAAGCTTGGAGGAAGATGCTGACTAATTCCTCGCCACGTTAGGTCTGTCAAAATGAAGTGCTTATCTACATGAACCTCTTCTGCTGTTTTATCTTTCACAGAACAGCAAAGCACCATGACCCTCACCTCCCAGACAAATTCACTTACATGGATTTAAAAGGTTTCAGACCTTCCTTAAAGGATAATGCAGTTGTCAAGAAGGTAACAAGGCCCACATTACAAACTGTGCCACCTTCTTTAAATGACTGACAGAAGAATAAATTTGTGACCATCTTCACTATGTAAATTACTTACTATTAGCAGCTCTAGAAGAAATCCCAGGTTGTGAATCTACACAACCCTGATGCTGATCTTTAGTGAAAACAATATATCCCCACTAGTCAACTCAGGAAGTGGCTTTATTGAAATTCACTCAAACTGGACAAGTGTTTGAGATATTTTCCACAATTACCACAGGCTACAGAGGTTAATGAAGCACAAAACATACAAGCATCTTCTAGTTTCAGGTTTCATTACAAAAGAAGCTCTTATATTCAGGTTTTAGGGCAAAAAGAGTACCTCAAGCTGTTACTAAATCACTCAGCTCAATATTGGAGTTTATAATCACATCTCATTCTAATAGTATTTTATGCCTTCCAGGTTTTAATTCTGAGAGATTGAGTTGAAAGAGATTAACCCCAACACAAGATATACTATCATACTCTTATGCATTTTTCTCAGGTACAGACTAAAGTTTTTAATACATAAATTGCCAGCTACTTAATTCCATTCCCAGCTAAAATGAGTCAACTGTTTCTTTCATAAGGAGATAAATGCTCTCTAGTAACAATAAGTGTCAAATCTGCTACGTGCATGAAAACAATTGAATTCAATCTGTTCAGGAACCTGTACAGTTAAAATTCCTTCTGCATGACTGCCCTTTAAACAATATATCTGAAATCAGCTAAGCAAATCCGCAGATCTTGTAAACTGAAGCACCTTTGTCTGCATTAGGATGTTGTTGCATTAATTTAACAAATACACTTTTGAAACAACTTTACCGACTTAACCCAATTCTCTCATGCACACACCATCTCACACCTACCTTAAATGGCCAAAGCCCTTACTTTTAACAAATTATCAAGAAAGGAAAACATCTGTTGCCTCAAATACTTGATGGACTGGAGAATGAGGAAACATTCATTCACAGTGGCAGCTGAACATATGTGGGTTACCATTATACACCTTATTAGGTTAGCTTCATATTTTACTACTTTTGCCACAGTAGACAAACTCAATTTTGGTATGCAAACAGAAGGACTATCTGAGAACTGCAGGAACAATCTTGTGAGAAGCTGAAAAACATCAGCCTGGACAAGTTGAAAGATAAAAGATACATGGGCTAAAAGGTGGGCTAAAGATTCTTCAATTTAGGAATCCTTCCAATACCACTTCCCTTTTCCTTATTTCCACAGTGTACTTAAAGCCATTAAATACAGTCCTGTGGCCTCTGAAGCATGTAATTACTAAGATAAAATATGAAAACCTCTATTTGTCTTTCTGTGTTGCCAGCTCTGAGGCTGCCAAAAGAAGAGTGCACTGTTCTACATTCTCTTGGGCTTTGTCAGAAAGATTTTAATTGTCCAAACCAACCAGAGCAGATATACCAAAACATGCACTGCTACACCAGTGACATGTAAGATTTTTAAGGTTACAAGAACACCCAAAGAATAACATTCACCCATTACTTCAAAGGCAGCAAGTATGAACACTCCATACTACTGCAACTGTCCGAAATTCCTCTCACATGTTGTCACAAATTAAATAAAAACCCCACAGTGACTCCTACACCCATATGCAGAACCCAAAGGACAACTTCCTAAAGGACAATTCAGAATACCAGTTACCAGGAGTCTCTCCTACAGTGTTTCCTGGATCTGAGGTTGGTTCACAGTCACTTGGGCCTTCAAATAATAGAACAGAAGTCAGAAATTGTCCTCACAATCAGAAATTGTCCTGCAATTCTCTCTGGAAGTTTTGGGGTCACGTACACTATTTAGTTGAGTTCAATACACAGCCTAGATTAGTTAAAAAGACCATCTTATCCTATTTTCATTCAAAGAGACACATGCAGTTTGCTTACTCCTTAATTCTTTGCAGTGCTCTGAGCTACCACACCACACAGAATTAGTTCTACTGAATGAATTCATCAGTTCTAGCAGAAGCTGAAGTTCTAAAAATAATATTCTCTCACTTTTCCAAGTTTAGTAATAACTTGGGATTGCAAACTGAAAGAATGGATGCCAACTTTCCTTGTCTGTCTATTCATAGGAACAAATACAGCACAGTCCACTGTCATTCCCTTCCCTAAGTGTTAGCTCTGATCAGGATACCTGCAGTATCTCTCAAATTGCAAATCAGGCAAGAAGGATTTGTTTCCTAGGTTTCTAGTAAATCTTTGATCCTTCAGCTCTATCAACCTTCTATTAGCTCTGATATTTGACAGAATTTTGAACAGCTCCTCTCTCCAGTAAGGCTGTTGTCCAATGGCTAATTTTTTTATGCAAGTACAACTTCAGCCTTTCTTTTTACTTCACGTAGATATAAAAGAACTGCGTTTGGTTTATATATATAATGTACATATATTTACATTAAAAATTCGTGTTGTGGGTTTTTTTCTAGCTGAATCCCACTTTGAGCATTTATACCTCAGTGTAAGTGGCAATTTTAAATGTAATAACCAGCATCTCTCACAGTTACCTTAAACTTGAGTGTATTTTCCTTGGGTTTTGGTAAGTATTTGATGGAAATTGCTTCTATGTCCCATGAAAGAATAGAAGTAATGTCCATGAGTGCATGCTTTTCTGTGGAGTAGAATGGCTTATGGCATACATCCCAGGAATTTTTGTAAAATATTCCCTTCTGGGAGCAGGGCCATGTCCAAGACCATACAGAGAATAAAACAAAAGGCTCAAGTCACACTTTATCCAGGCAGGCAGGTTAGAGAGCTTCCAAGATGAAAGATTTGCCTGAACTTAGAGTCAGCCAAGAGCATGCCCAGTTCTTTGTCAGCACACTCACTTGGAGGGGGAAGGATGGCTCAAGGAACGGAGTTAAATCATCCCAATCCAACACGTCACAGCCCTCAGTCAGTTTGTGAAGGCAAAGGTGATAAATCTAGAAATTTAGATCACAAAGTACTTTCCAAATCATAGAATATTAAGGGGTTAGAATGGACCTTGAAGATCCTGATGGGCAGGGAACCTTCCACTAGGCCAAGTTGCTCAAGCCCTTACCCAACCTGGCTTTGAACACTGACAGGGTGGGAGCATCCACAGCATCCCTGGGCAACCTGAGCCAGTGTCTCACCCCCCTCACAGTAAAAACTTTCTTCCTCATATCTAATCTAAATTTTCTCTCTTTCAATTTGTACCCAAAATACAGCTGGAGACTAAGTCTTGGACTGTAAGAACACAGAATGGGGCTGGGAATTGTACATACACATGAACTTAAGATCAGTAAGAAGTTTAGATGAAGAACACAGAATATTTATGCTAGCAGTAATGGAAATGGTTTAGGCCAAGTGCTGCATTTTGTTATTCTGATTTTCAGACAAATATCATTCAACATGTATTGGAGTTAGTCAACAGCTGACATTTAAACATATTTATAAAGGAATTCTGTGATTCTTTAAAAAAACAAAGTTGTTATTTCTTCCAAAACATGTTGGCCTTGAACTTTTTTTGCACTGCATCACAGATTTATTTACAAGTTTTAACCAGTATTGAAAAATGCAGCAAACTAAATATGCAAACTGTCATCGGAATAAAAGCCACTTCTGTTCTGTTAGACTTTGTGTGAAAAACAGCTTCGTGTCACTGAAGTACTGCAGATAGAGCCTGAAGAGATGCTTTCCCAAGGTTTTCAATGCATTCTTAAAACAATCAAGTAGTACTTGACATAATTTCCTTTGGTCCTCCATAGTTGTAAACGATATGACTTTTTTAAAATATAAACCTTAAACTACCAAATGCATTAATTCTTCATCTTTTTCAGTTTATTTGGCAATAAGCAATTGGTTGTACCCCTTTTCCTACAGAAGGAAAATAAATCTTGAAATCAACCTTTCACCTAAAGAAGTTGCAAGTGATCTATGTCAGCACAGAGAGGGGCAGTCAATGCCTGCACTGCTGCTGTTTTCTGCTTTCTCCTTTCCTCTCACCACCAACATGCTTATAAAACAAATAAACCCCTCCTGCAGTTACAGTGGTTTCAAACATGCTTTCAACATTTTCCCGTGTGGTGCTTTGTTCTTCACCACCTGCTCAGCTGCTGATACAGTCTGATGCAGCCCCAGCACGCAGGTCACACACACTGAACATGCCAGGCAAGCCTGGGTCAGAGCAGCAGACAGAAAAAAACCTGCTTCCAAAGATAAGTTGAAAAGAAAGCATTTGCTCTTCTCTGTAGGTCAGTTTATGCCCCCTCAAAAAACAAAAAAAAAAAAAAAAAAAAAGCACCATCAAAATGAGTTTCTAAATTCCAGTGACTTTGAGAAGTCTCTTACTATGGACCAAATCCTCCCCACTGGTCCATGCACACTTGGATGTCAGTGTCTCTTAAGAATTTAAACTTAACAAGCATGCCTGCTTTTTTTCTTAAAAAGAGGAATCTTATCTGTCTATTAATTTGGGGGATCAGAGGTTGTTGTATCATATATTTCAGTTATGTTCCTGACTGACACCATCATCTCTGGTTAACACAAAGAGCTATTTCACTGCAGTAGGATCTGTTACCAACACATGCTTCCCAACCGATTCTTCTGGCTTTGAATTAAGAAAGTTGTGTGTCCCGGTCTCTCCAAGGAAAAAGGTTGTCTTATCTCAGAAAATCAAAAGCAAGATCAGGGATGGGGCAAGACTACTGAAAAAAAAATGAAAGACTCCTCAGAGTCCTGGGTTATGTGGCAGAAGTGGTTTTTTTTCTGAAGAACTTTGCTCCAGAAATATGAAGACACTTTGTCACAGCTTAACCTACCTGAGTGGGACAAAGATACAACTAAAACTGTAAACTGCTCAAAAAGCCCAAGCTGTTACCTGCTAATAACCTCCACTTACGGAAATACCTAAAGTTTTTTAGAAGAAGAACTTAAATCTGTGTGGAACATTGTTAAAATATATAAATATGAATCCCACTTTAGAGATGTGGAAACAAAGACAAAGTGAATTAGGCATTGCAGCCAGAGAGAGACCAGAGGGCAGAACCCCGGCCATGCAGAGAGGTGGGATCACCACTGGATGTCTCCCAACCTCCTCTACAGCACATTCCCAACGTACAGAGGGATCTCTGATCCATTATGGATGAGCTGCTATTGACTTTCATATGAAGTAGCACAAACCTGAAAACATAATAATATGACTTACACTATTGTTTTGATAGCACAATTACACTAATTAAAAGCTGATCATTAACAACCTTTGCAAGGGCATGAAATAACCACTTAAGCAGAGACAATCACCCTTTTAAGGGTCTAATATGATGTAACATCCATGATTTTGTGCTTTCTGTTGTTAAGTGGTTCTTTCTGCAATCACTGTCAGTGCTCTCAGAAGTCACAGATGAAAATGATTCTCCACAAGCAAGAGTCTTACTATTAAAAAAAAAAGTATTTAAAGGGTCTATGTTTGAAAGGGAGAAACATGAAGAATGAAACAGAAGGAAATGTATCTTAAAACAAACCTGAATTTGTAAGCCATGCTATGGGTGGATGTTTATTGGCTTAATTTCAAAGCTTTTCCTATACCAGTCTCCCCACAGAAGATGGGAAGAAGGAGCTCAAATTCCCTCTTTTTTACTTTGTCTGAGCAGAGCTGAATGTCCCATTTTTAAAAGAATAAAGGAGAAAGGAGGCATTGATACTTCTACATTCCTAAATCTATTCTTTTTCAAATATCTTTGGCTATTAGGAAGCAAATTTAGCTACTGATCTAATTTGTTTCAACTTATAAGTACTAATACCCAAGCAAACATATGTTGAACAGGCTGGTTAAGAATATTTAATGAGAGTTTAGTTACTGATTTGTAAATGAAAAGTGCAAATGTGGCAGTTGCCATAGATCCTTGTAGCTCCTTGCTGGCACTGAGCCCAGCTAGGCTTAAAAATATGCAACATATTGATGGGAGAAAAGGCGAAAAAAATTTAACATTATGTGTAAAACTTGCTGTGAAAATACAATTCCGCATATGGATCTTAATGTAAATTATACGAGCAAGACAATATAATTCTGAATGCATTTATGTATGCTTTGTGCTGATGGGATTAATGCAAATATTACAGTCACACCATAAATTCACAATGAAGTGAATGCCTACAGGCAATTCAGTTTCCTGTCCTTGGTAACTGAACAGAACTGTGTTCTGTTCTACATTTGTCAGCAAATGAAACAGTGAGGAATAATCTCTTCACTTGTACCTACCTCTCTGTGACATTTCTGCCTTGGAATCAGGAAGGCCCTTTATTGAAGAAAGAGACACAGGGAAGACACATCTTGTTCCTGTTCCTGGAAAATAGAAGGAATGCAAAGACAGTGAATGAGCTGTTATTAAACCCTGATGCTAACAGAAGTTAAGCCTCCTGCATTCACAAATTATGATAAACTCTAGCACTTCCCTCCTCCCCCAATTATCACACCCATTTCTGTAAACTTTTGCCTCATTTTCTTTCCTAGCCCTTGTCTAGGAAGTAAAAGAAGCCCTGAGAACTGGGCACTAAAGAGCTGCTACTGAAAGTTTACACGTCAGTACCACAGTTCCCATCACCAGGCAGGAAAGAATAGCCCTTATAAAAGACATTTGAGTTTGGAGAATCCTTTCTGGGTGACCTGCCCAGGGCAGCACTGCCCTCGTGAAGATTTTTTCCTGATGCACAACCTGAACCTCCCAAGACTTAGTTTGTGGCCACTGTCCCCTGTAGCAGTACTGAGGAGAACATGCCACCTCTGATTACTACTTGGAGGGCAGTTGCAAAGCTGCCACTAGGTCACACTTGAACCTCATCTTTGCCAAGAAGCAACCCAGTATGAGCTTCTCTTCACTGAGGAAGCACAGCTCCCTCAATCCCTGGTGTCAACTCATACCCTGCTCCCTGGAAAAGCAGAACTTGTCTCTGTCAGGTATTCACAGGCTACCTCAAATTAATCAAACAATGTAACAAGTCTCAGAAAACAGAATACAGAATTAAACATTTAAGAACCCAAATGCTTCAAAACATTGCACAGACAACATTAGGACTTGGTACTTGTCCTGTGTGGTCACACACAGTGTGTACTTTCCATCTTACAATGGATAGAGAAGTCTTAGTTTCTCTACAGACTTTTGTCATTTTAGACTTAATTCACTTTTAAAACACTGATATGAATGAGAGTGATATTATTTCACATACACCAAAACCAAACCACACATCACTGACACCTGCTTTGGCAGACTCTACATCACAACTAGGAGTGTGACTGTCAGTGAACTTGGCATAACCTCAAGGAATTAATAAAATACCACAGAGAACATTAAGACACCACACTGAAATACAAAAATCATTGAAGAGCTGAAACAAAAACCTCAATATTTAAAAAAATAAAATTTTAAAAGAAGTATATTATTTCAAGTACATTTTCTGTTAGTGGTCTGAGATTGACTTCTGTTACACACACCCATGTCCCACGAAGACCACACAGAGAGCAGGGCTGCCACAGGGATATCTGTGTGTTTGCATTAACCCTGGCACCCTGTGCCTGCAGAGATACAGAGCGTGTCATGGACTACAGAGGCACAAATCCTCAGCAGCTCAGTGGCAGTGAGTCCTGTAAAGCTGCTTGTGGGAAAAGCCTTCAGGTTAAATAAGGGATATTCCACTTTCTCAGCTATGACTGAGCAGAGCTAGAAAGCAATTCATATTTTTAAGTGTTTATAGGTATTTAGAAAAATGTTTATATACTCCAATTAAGTGCCTATAGTCCCTTCTAGTTCCTTCTATAGGATTCTTGTCATATGTGAATGGTTACATTGCCATTATTAAAGCTGATTACACACCAAACAAAGCATCTGTGTGTAGTTATAGACCCTTTACAAGAAGTCACGATCTAATACAGGATCTGCGTGGCTCATTAAGAATCTGAGGAATTACCCTGAAGAAATTTGACTATTTTATAGAATATTATTTGTGTAAAAAGCATTTTTATGGAGTTCTTAAATTACACTGGCATATAAACTGCCAATCAAGACTGCCTATAAAGAGCAAGCAAATGAAATGCTGGTGAACAGGCACAAATAATGAAGACAAGGGCTGAGAGATCAAATGAGTTACCACCATGCAACGGCATGGGAAGCAAAAGATATGTTTTCTACAGGCAATAACATTTATTGCAACTATCAGTTCAAGTCTATTTCCATCCCAGCACCAATGAGTTCATTCAAAGTTGAAAGAACTTCGGAGGATCCTTTTATGAGGATGATTTTGCCCATGCAATATGGGAAATGAAGTTCAATGGCATTTGTCACTGGTTCTCATGCAGCCAGGGGAGACCAGCCTGGCTCACTTTCATCAGGAGGTTTATATAAGGAATTGGGTATATAAGGAATCACATCACTAACTTGGAAATTAATTTGCACAGAACTTCAGTCAGAACCCACCTTCCTTGTCATCATGGAACACTGATTATCTGGATCAGGTAAAGCAATTGATGATGTAGATACTCATTTTACCAAAGAGAAATAACTTTTGACAAGACTGAATTTTGTATTTGTTGGCCTCTTACTTCTGGGAAACTAATCTACCTCAAAGGCCACCCAGTCGAGTACCACAGCCAGACACAATATCTCAGACACACTCTAAACAAATTCCTGCTGCAAGGTCCTTGCTCCTCTGAGCAGGGCAGCACCCCGTCACAAACTAAGTCAATCCACTACATCCAATCTCACTCTACCAACTCATAGAGTGGCTGGTGGAGCTCTTTTTTCTGGCAGCAGTGACACTTGTCACATGGGACACTTCATGTCTCCTCTCCTTTCTTCTCCCAGAAGGTCTTTAGTGTTACTGCAAGGATCCCTCAGCTGACCTGTTCCTGGTGATGCTTAAAGCAGAAAAAACAACCCAGTGTTTTTGTCAGATCTGTGATCTGCACAGGAGGCAGTAGAACCTGCCCAGTAACTTGAGCAGGAGGACTGAAAGCAGGTCATGGACAACTGTGCAGCAAGATAAAAGCCACCTATGCAGCGTGTCTGTCTGCAGCTGTCAGTTTTTTTTTTTTGGTCAGGAAGGTTTAAGTTGGATATGAGGAAAAGGTTTTTCACCCAGAGGGCAGTTGAGCACTAGAACACACTCCCCAGGGAAGCGGTCACAGCCCCAAGCCTGAGAGTTCAAGAAGTGTTTGGACAACACTCTCAGGGACATGGTGGGAGTCTTGGGGCTGTCCTGTGCAGGGTCAGGAGTTGGGCTTTGATGATTCTTATGGGTCCCTTCCAACTCATGATATTCCATAATTCTCTCTTCATTATCTTGGCCTGCTGCTTTACTTAATATACAGATAGTCCTTTTACAAGCAACCAATACTGACATACCATATTTAATTTTTTTTTTAATCAGCAGTAGAAAAGTCCTTTATGCATTTAACATATTAATTTTAAAGCATAGTATTCTCAAAATGCTCCTAAACTATCCTGACATAAGTGACTATCTAAGAATAAACCCACAATCATCATAAATCATTTAACAATCTCTCAATGACATATTAGGCACCCCCAGGCTTACAATTCATCTATAGGTGGTAATCCAATATTAAAAAAATCTTGAATATATCAATGATTGCACAGTGAAATAGCAAATGGCAGGAAATTAGAGAGCATCAGCACTTCTAAACAGCACCCTGAGGGCTGCCCAGCTTACTTGGGAGTTCTGCAGCACTACAGTTCAGGGCTTGTCAGTTCAAATCTGACCCAGACTGGCTGCAAGCAAATTCACCCCTCCAGTTTCAGCTGCAGCCCACCTGCCCACCCCACGGGAAAAGAAAAAAGCCCAAAGACCAGTTAACAAGGAAGAGATGGGGATTTTCTTTTGCCATTGGAGTCTAGGTCTAGAGTGAATTCCAGCTGTATATGAGCTTGTAGACATCATCAATAGCATTATGAACTCTAATTTAAAACAAAACCAAGTCTCTTAGATTCTTATAGAAGTAGCCTCCATGTTCCCTGTTACTGAGAGGAATGGAAAAAAACCCCACACCAAAACCATCTCCCCATGAGCTCAGAGTGCTTTCCTGTAGGAGACACTTAGCAGTGAATTCTACAGGAGCTGCCAGTGAAAGGTACAGAATAAACAGTGTCTTCTCTTGAGTTTCATAAAAACTACTGATATCAGGGGTTTATTACCAATCCTTTTTCCCTAAAAACAGTCTAGTGTATAATAGGTTTTAGTACTACAGCCAGCAATAAGTGAGTGTTTTACAGACTCTGCTTCAACACTGAGAGATGACTTGCTTTTTAGATTTCAAATTTAATCTTTTCCAGAGGGACTTTATAGAGTGAAGAAGAAAAAGTTCATCCAATTTTTACTAGACTAGCTAAACAAGTTTCCCTTGGAAAGAATAATTTTCATCAGACTAGGTCAGCATGAAGGCATAGGTGCTGTTTGTTTATGCCTAGAGCCTCAGGCCCTCGAATGATATTCAGGTTCTTAACTAAGCCCTCACATAAAAAATCCACAGTTCTCACCTGTGGAGTAACTCATGTATGTTTTCACAGATACAACCACATGTAGCTATGGCATATATATTGTGTATGTGCATATATGGACAATCTTACACAAAACAGCCCATACACAGAAGCTTAGGCCAAGTTCTGTTTTCTGCAGCTCGCTCATCTTCAATCTTGATGAAAACTGCAATTAGATTTATCATCTCCTCCTTTCAGGGTCTACCATTTTTCACATTAAAGAACAGCTCTTCCTCTAGGGTATTCAATATGCAGCAGAAAGGGAAGAATCAAGTCTCCCAAAAAAGATCATTTTGTCTGTTTCTAGTCAGTCCTACAGGTCCAAAGTACTGCCTGCAAGGTCAGATGTAAATCTGCAGTTCATTTCTGCATTTACTGAGATTCACTCAGGTAACTTTTTATCCCCAATCACTGGCTAAGTAAGATGGACTTGCCTTACATTTAATAAAATTAGTTCAATATTTAACATCACACACCACAAAACTAAATCCTGAAAGTGCAGAGAGCAAATTGGCCTCAACAGTGTTCTTTGTTTTAATGATTCAGAACTTGCTGCCATCTAAATCTACTCCAAACTAAGCTGCCAAGAGCATATGAACAATAATATTTTCAAGAGAAACATTATTTCTATTACACAAATACTTATCTCATTTCTGTAAAGAGAAATCCCCAGACACATTATAAATTTCCTCTGGTATACTTATAAAGAATGGATATCATGATCAGATCTATGTTATTTCTATTGCTACTACTCATAACTAAACATCTTTTCAGTAGTTTCAATAATATTTAGCACTGGAAAAAAGCATTTAATTGTTAAAGAGAAAAAATCCTGTATGTACACAACAGACCAATGTCATTAGTGTCTCTGCCCCCCATACAAAGACCAGATGAGCTTTGTGTTTGAGGAAATCCTCCCGAGTCAGTGTAACCCAACCTCTGCTGAAGTTTTGAAGAGAAAGTTGATGCTTCTCCAGGTTTGTGACTATAAACTGCTTTCACAGCACATTCAAATGGTAATAACTTTGGAAGGCATTGTAAAGGTCTGAGATCCTAACTTTGACCAACAAAGAGCTCAAATCCCAAGGAAAGTATCAATTTTCAGAATGAGCTACTCATTGAAAACTCTCATAATGTACTTATCCTTCAATGAGTCACATGTCAAAGAATCTTTACCAAAACTAGAGATATTTGCAGTCTGTCAGTATTATGATTTTTAAAAGCAATTATCAAAATGAGAGAGATTTACGAAATAGTTATTCTAAAGCTCTAGATGTGCTGAAATGAACCAGTATCCCATTCTTGATTTTCAGACTTCGAATTACTGAGGAACAGGAGATCCTTAGTGATGTGTGTCCTGGAAGTGTCAAAGCCAGCATAGCCTCCAGAAATAAACAAGCAGACTGGTGTGCACTGCAAGAGAAGATATCCTCCTATCACATATATTAGAGTGGGAAGTCAACAACCCAGTATAATCAGAATTCTTAATAAAGTTGGTAAACTTCCCAACACAAATGTTCCCACTGAGGAATTGGATTTAATGAAAAAACCTTTCTATTTTTGTTAAGAAAAAAGTTTGCCATACTTTTTCAATGGCACAAAAACATTAAACAAAGGTAATTGAAAGTTCAGTTCTAGTTCTGTTTTCTCCAGAAGGGTATTAAAACCTTTCCTTCCCTCGTGCACTCTAAAAGGGTGAGGAAAGGCACAGAAATTTTAAATTAAGAAAAACAGAACTTCAACTGGAGTAGCAGTTTTAAAAAGAAGTTCAATTTTTTTCTTAATTATTTTTACTTCTTTCATCTGTTAAATGTAAAAAACCATCTTTTTCATCACTTCACCCACCCACGGGAAGCTGTGGGTCCCCACAAGCTTAACAAAAGCATTTGCTTGCAAGAAAGAAAACTGAGCACTACTGCCACTTATTGAAGAGCCCTGCCTAGTTAATGGGAGCCATTATTTACAGGAAGCCTTTGCAAGGCAGAAAAGACCAGAGACCTTCAAGCAGGGGAATTGGTTTTTGTTCGTCCCATAAACTTTGTGAGCGTGGTGAAATAAGAGCCAGTGTTATAAACACGGCACTGCTGGGCTGGAACTCTGCCCAAGCACCAACATCTGCAGCCAAGGCAGCAGCCAGAGCTGGAAGTTGTTCCCAGGTTCGATTCCTCCTGTGAGCTCTCGGCACATAACACTGACACACCAGTCCCCCAAGGGAAAGTCTTCTTCTGCCACCCACTGCATTAGTCTGGCAAACACCTCCACTGCATCTGGAAAGCACAAGACCTAAAATATGCATGATGGGGCAGGGCTTTACCAATACTTTTCAGAGGACAATATTTTTCACCCCTTTTTTTTTTTTTGGTGAAAATGGAGAGCAGTAAGTTACTGAGAAACTGAATTATTATCAAAATTAAGCTAAATCAAGCTTTCAACTTAAAAAACGCTAGGCCAGAACCTTCCTGAACAGGTTCCTGAATAGGTCACTTCTGCCCCATCTTCCCAAGTTTTAATACCCTTCACTTGCAAAGCTGAATACTTATTCTCTACAGGGCTCCCTCCTTGTTCTGTACATGACAAGCACCACACAGCTGTAAAGCTGCTGTTTCCCAACATTTGAATGCTCCTTTTTGAAACCCTCATTTTTATTGGTAAAGTAATAAGTACACCCTAACAAGGTACCCGAAAATAATAGATGGAAACCTGTAATATGCTGCTGACAGGTCCTTTTTCTCAGTTTAAGTGCATAAGTATTCTTAAGACTAGCAGGAACATTACCATATCTCTACTGGAGAAAGACAAGATTGATGCTGTGTTGTCAGGCAACCAATTGCAAACTAAATATAATGCTTCTAAACGCTTGTATATCTCAAATTCATTAAACACAGAAACTAGATAAAAGGGGTTATGCAACAGAAAACATAACCACCAGCTTTTTAAAAATCAATGTAACAGTAAAAGCACATGTGACAGCACAATTAGCTAAGACTGAATTTTGTATATTGACTATAAAAATTCTTCTATGAAGTATGCAATCCTAGTAAGCATAAATGCCTCCCTGCATACACTCATGTAATATCAAGTGTAAGCATGTGTGCTGTGTGAAGAGGTCTGTGCTCAAAACAAAGTACCAAGTGCATATATAGATTGTTTCCTACTGGATTGATGGTACAAGTTTAAGCTTTTTACACACTAAACACGTATCATGAAGTTTACTCAGATTGGAACATAAACATCCCTGTATTATTGAACAGGCAAAATGTTACAGTGAATTGGATGAGAAGAGTCAGCTAAAGTATTAGGCAAGTAACAGATTTATTCCTGGGGGCAGCAATAATAACATCATATAGTAAGTAAAATGCACCAAAATGACCCCGTTTTCTAGAAACAAATACATTTAAAGGGTATTGTAGATAACAGTGATAGTGACATACTAAAATCTGTTCCACTAGAAGCAGATGCATCCAAACTAGGAGAGACATCTGGCAACATTCAAAAATGTAGCTTCAAACTTGAAGACATACAATGACATCATGCTAATTAAGTTCATATCATAATCATACTGGGCACACTTCTACTGCAGCTGAGTGATGGTGCTATAAAAGTATGTACTGTGAACACTATACACAAACATACACCTCCACCCCTCGTGGAGGCTCTGGCCTTGAATGCATTCAAAACTTGGTTGTACAATTTTGCCTTGAGCAAACTGTAAATTGTCATATTAACTGCATAAAATATAAGGGTTATCAGATACATGAAAGAAAAGAGATACAGCTGCACACAGATAGGGCAAGCAGACCCTAAGCCATTCTGTCACAATGCAGTTATCAGACTAACAAATTAAAATATATTAAAGTTGGGAAAGAATTAATTAATGGCACAGGCTTTTTTGCCTGTAATATCTTTTTAAAATGTATGTGAGTCTTTCCCTGGTAATTCTGTCCTTTTCTGTAACTGAAAAGGAGTTTGTAAATGGGACTCATGGTCTATAAAGGTGTTAACATTACATTTCAGCAGTTGGATGAATAAAGTCTTGATAAGGGTAAAAAGGGCAAAAAGGAAACGGGCCTAAGAATAATTTACAACTTTATCAAGCTTAAAAAAAATCCAATTCAACTGTGCTCAAAAATATCCAATCCCTTTTAGAACAAATACAGCTATTTCTTTGACTCCCTGGTGTATACTATAGACAAAATATTACCAGAATACTCTGTCTCTATAAAGTACCTATATACTATGTATTTTGAGAGAGAGCTCAAATAGAAACATACACCATCTGTCTCTAAAATAGCCACTCATACACCAAATTACATGAACCAATTGCCTGTATCTCATGTTGCACAACATTCTCCTTCCATCTTTGTGACTTGAATCTAGACCTCTGATAGCCTGTCAAAAGCTTAACTGCAGCACAAACAGAATAAATAAAAAGAGTAACGGATGCAATTTTTTTGTGAAAACAGATATACAGGAAAGCCTAATTTTTGCTCATTGCCACTGTCCTGAATAGGAGAAAAACTACAGTAGTTACCAGTGTCAAGGAAAATGAGGTCAAAATTATTTTGAAGTGACTTGGGAAGAGCATGCATTTGTTTTCTACCAAATCAAATTCTCTACTGACACAGGGAGCTGCAGAGGCAGCAAACAATTAACCCAGCATACCTGCTGATTGAGAAAAACTTTGCTCTGTTACAATAACAGACACAGACAGGTAAGAAATTTCATCAGGAATAACATGTCACAAACAAAAACAACACTGAGGAAGCCAACACGGTCCCCAACTATTCCAAACAACTCATATGTGCTGCCATGCAACTGGACAACACATGCAGCAGAGCTGTGAAGTCATCTATTAACCAGCTGGATTCAGTTCTCTGCAACCCTACACAATCCATGCATGTCCTAGAAATAGCTGGGAAGGTGGTCTCTCTCTCCATCTGACCCCATACAAGTAATTTAAATCAATTCATTCTTTCTCCCTCTTAATGACATTTAATTATTATCATCACAGAACAGAGCTCGAACCTGTCCAGCAATCCACTGCCTGTGGCAAGACACTAAACTCACTCAGCCCATTAAATCCTTGCTGAATCACAAAGACAACACATACCATTTAATTTTAAGATGTTCTCTGTGGAAAAGGCTACTTTGCCAGTGACAATAAGGGGCTTCTCCCTCTTCATCCCAACCAGTTACTTCTTGTGGAGCTTTATTGGTCACAAAACTGTCCCAGTGCTCCCACAAGAGCCCAGGACCACTTCCCTTGTGGCGTTGGTCCAACTCACATTAAAAAATTATAAATCCTGAATTAGATTCTCTTCCCTTTTGTAGGTATAGAAATAAGCAAAAAGAAGTGTAGTGTCCCAAATCAAACACCTGGGTACTATGGGGAGTAAATCAAATAGCTTGGATGTGAACTCCTGATGCCAGAGAAACTGTAGGTAGCAAACTGCAGTGTCAACTTTTAAAAGCACTTGGGGGATAATTCAAAGAAATACAAAGCAGAACTTCAGGTTTCTGCTGCAGTAGAACTGCCAGAACTGATAAGGAAAATTTAAGGACACATGCATAAACAGAACATATGGAGGAAGAGTTAACATCATGTTTCTAGAAGAAAATTACGACTCACGAGCTACTAGAGTTCTTGGAAAGAGCCACAGACATATGGACAAGATATATATGCCTGATATAGTCTTGTTGGATTTCCATAAGGCTTCTGATCACATGTATCAGTGAAATTTCTTATAAAAGTGATCTGTGAGGGACAGAAATATACAATTTAAATTGGTTAATATTCACAAATGAATGATACAAAAATAAACCTATCCTCTAACCCAGGAAGCCTCCAGTGTGGTCCCACTGCTCAAGCAGCAACCACAGAGAGATCAGACAGCATAGATTTCTGCTAAAGGCCAAACTGTTCACCACATGCATAAATCATCTGCAAAAGGGATGAATATCAAAATGAGAAAGTCTGCTTATGCTAATAAAGCATCTATAATAATAAAAAAATAACTTGTCTGCAGAGGGTTCTCACAGTGCTGAATGAGTCTGATAGAAGAGCAGATAAAACTACAGACTTACAAATTCCCAGTAGTGCATGCAAAGAAAGATAATCCTAACTTTATATACAGAGTGATTGACTCAGAAACTATTACCACACAGGAAAGAGATTTTGAAGGTACAATCTACTGTTCTGTACACACCTCAACTCACTCTTCATCAGCCATTAACAAAAAAATCAAATCAAATACTAGGAATTATTAACAAAGGAATAAGTATCCTCTAAACTAAATACATCAGTACTATGTCTGGAAAAGAGGCAGGTAAGCATATGATGAAGACTATTAAGGTATTAGAAGTCATGGAAAAGTTAGATAGGAAACAATGTTCAATAACTCTTATAATACAAGAGCTGTGGGATGTCAAATGAAATTGCAACACATAATTACACTGCAGAACTCATTCCCTTAGGATATAAATACTTACAACGGTTCAGAAATGAAGCGGATCACTTGGAATAGTGAGGGAAGTGTTATTATGTGCTTATCCTGCTCTTAGGCATTTTCCTAGGCATCTGCTCAAGCACTGCTCCAAACAGGATCTGGGTTTGGGAAGCAGCATGAATTAGGCTGTACTGGGCCAAAGGAGTACACTACAACCCACTCCACAAGACATGGGAATTGCATTCTGCAAGGGGCTTCACGGGGATGAGGCTTTACAGCCTATTCTTAGCAGTTTACAAGTAGTCAGAAAACAAGTCTGGATGACACAGTTTTCAACAAGATGTTGGAAACGTTTTCATTCTTCATAACAGAATGTTTTCATCCTTTGCACCACAAGAACAGTAAGAAGAAAATTACTCAACAGACCCTGCCCAACACAGCCACAAACCACCAGAGAACCAGTGCCTAAGGAGAGGTTGTAATGGTTTTCTCTGCAGTTTTAGGAAAGCAGATAAGATATTAACTATGATGAAAACAGAACAATAAAGGTAAGATCAAACAATTTTATACCAGTCCTGAAAAAATTAGGGATCCAAACTGGGAGAAAAAAGACTATCAGCTCCAGGGCTTACAATTTTTCACATCAGATTTTTCTTCTTACCAAATACTAAGAACATTCCTTGTTTTATATGTATTTATGGAGGGGGGGGGTAAGAAATGTATAGAAAAACGCTCCTGTTAAATTCTTAGGTTACTACTTTTCCAGGATTAACATTGAAGCAACAAACACATTCTCAGCTTTACTTCAACTCTAGAGCCAGAGATAGTACCACCTGCTTTGACACCACAGGTGTCTACAGGAGATGTTAGTATAAATTCATAACATCTTGGTTATATTATTCATATTTCAATGAAATCAAATCAATCCAAATCCAATCAAAACAATCTGCATGCAAAACAAAGGTGTCAACTTTGGTGTCCAGAGCCAGGTGGTTCTTGTTTAACTACTGGAGATAGTAAGGGAAGCTAAGGCAACAGAAGAAATTCTTGTTTACTGACTCATAACAACAGTGGTAGAATAAGTAATATAACTTTATTTCTGTATTTAATAGCAAATATTACTCTCTGCACAGCAGCCATATAACTTCCCCATCAAGGGAAAAGCCTCCTTCTTTCTTCAGGACTTGATCCTTTAATTTGATCAAGTTTGGTTACCTACACCAAAGGCAAGGGCACAGAGCAATATAACCTGCAGTTCAGACAATTTGGGATCATTTCTGCTTCCACCACTGCCCTGCTGCTTTGCCCTGAGCACTCACTCCACCTCACCCACCTGAGCATTCATGTCCCATCCTCTGCCTCCAAAAGGTGCCCTTCAGTGGGCTGTAAGCTCTCCTGGGTCAAGGTTTGTGGGTTTACCCTCTGCAGCACCAATACTTCACACAGCTGGGTCTCCATTACACTGAAAGCCCTTTGGCCTGTGTCCAATACAAATAGGACATGACAAGGATCCCTTCACGTGTGCAGAGGGAGAAAAGTAAGGTAATGAGCCAGGGATCAAAGGCAAACCAAAAAAAATCCTCTTTAGTTACACATGTGGAATGTTCCTGACACAGAAAAAGTATTCCACCTGCAGGAGAAAGACTGTCCAAAAATACCACACACAGGAAACTTGGATGGTTGTGTAACCACTGTGGTGATACCAGGCAGGTCCCACTGGAAGCACAGACTGTTCTGCCAACACTAAACCACATGGTAGGGTGAGTGTGAAGGTCACTGAACACTCCTTGAATTCTCTCCCCCTCCTGAAAACACCTGGGCTAAATAACTGTATCAGAAAGAAAAACAAGCAGCAATTCACCAGCCATTCAGCTTCCCTTTTCTGTGGGGGAATATGTGATGCTCTCAGGGCAGAGCAGAGAACAGAAGAAAACAGGAGTAGCAAGCTCCAAGTTCCAGGCATTTGCAGGACAGGTAGGAAAAAGGTGAAGCAGAGTTGGGATATTCATGGGTCAGCTAACTTTTCATTTTAATAAAAAGAACAAAATGGAGAGTTTGAATGATTTAGGACAGGTCAGCATCCAGTCCTACCTTCACTAACCTAAGCAGACATTAACACAAGACACTTTTAAGAACTTTTGCCTATGACTAGAATGGACACTCATCTTTTAGTGGGTTCAAAGAGGTCATGAGTAGCAAGTTACCATATGAAGTAGGAACCATATCACTAGATGCATTTTTTTTCTTTTAAAAAGCACTTTCTACAATTAATTTGAGCAACAAACTCTAAAGCAGCTTTCAGCTAGGAAGATATTTTGAATTAGAAGTTACGACTGAGCAAATAGAATACTAGTTACTAATATTTATGATTTACTTACAGACACTCCTGCAAATGGAGTCTTCTCCCTAAAAATTTTGACCAGAACTTCAAAGAATAGGATAATTTTCCATGATAAGCACATCAGACACTTTGGAGTTTGGAATGTTATTTCAGGGCAGTATAAAAGTAGTACATGAAGGTCATGAGTCAGCTAACTGGAAGACACACTGAATCAAAGGCCTTATGCCACTAATCCCACCAGTAAGTACAGCACTGTATCTATGAAATATGGCAATATATTTTTAAAATATATTCAGGCTGCTCCTTTTGAGTTTGTTTTTTTTTCAAACAAATCCATATGTTTAACAAGCCAGTTCATTAGGGAGACTGGGTCTTTACACTAGTAATGTTATAGATTTAAATACAAAAGGCTCTGGCAGGAAGAGCCCCTGTAGATGGTTTTAAAGAGAACACTGAGTAAGAAGAGGAAGAAAAAAAAGTAAGCCAGTAAGAGCTCTTGTGTCTTCCAGTACATTCCCCACTATAAATGCTGAAAAGAATGCACATGGAAAGAAACATGAAAATGGCTCACAAAGTCCATGCTAGTTTCTCTTCAAGAATGAGAGATTCACTGGAGGTCTGGATTTTCCTGCATTATTTAAGTCAGCCTTAGGAGACTACATTTTTGTTTCTTTTTCAGATTTAATAGGTTTCTGATGGACAGCCTCGGGAAACCTTTTTAAAAAAGTAAGAACTTTGATGACATTACTGTCAATATTTTGGGTTTAAAAGATAGACCTGGGAGCTCACTCAACCTTGCTACAAATGAATACTGCAATTTAAACTGCACTGTCAACATTGGAGCACACCTTGTAAAAAACAGCACACCAAGGAGATAGCTTTTTGATCTCTAAGATACATTTATATATACACACAGTATTTCAGATAGAACTTTTTTTAAAATTCAAATCCACTTTAATTCAAAGACAGGTTTTTTTTTCTTCAGTAGGAGCAGGATCAGATAAAACTAGCATATAATCACAATGTGTGCAATTACACCACTAAGTGCTTCTTCACAGCTGTAGCTTTATGCTACAAGGACAGATGAAACAATCCCTATTTACATGCTCTAGAACCAAAGCTACAGCATGACTCTGCTTGTTCTCAGCAGCTCTAAGTAAAGGACATCCAGAAATCAAACTAAAACCAAGAGACTGTATTTGCAGCTTGCAATTTCCTCTGTAAAGAGATCAGGCAGTGCCTTTGATTTGAATGTCCAACTACTGAGTGCTCAGACTGCAGACTGATCCTGTATCTCAGGTCAATTTGCTTAAGGGTATTAAATGCTTTGAAAGAAAGATATTTATATGAATGCAGGCCCAGAGTTCCCACAGCCATGTCACTGCTCTGTGCCTTGTGCCAGAGTGCACGAGGAAAAGCACATTATATGGGTGTAAACAACCAACAAAATGAGACCACTCCTATTTTGTCTATACCACCAAGACAACCACAGATAACTCTTAAACTAAGTCTTCACGTCCACACAAGTAGGCACCACAAGCTACTTGCTTCTTCAAGTATTAGAGTGGCACCCCTGCATCCTGCCATAGATAATTTTATCTACAGAGCTTGTACAGAGCTCCTGGCACAGCTAAAACAAGCACAGAGCAGAAATAGAACAATGAGATTCTAGAGAGTGTTTCCCATTCTCTGGTCTGCCTCAATGTATTAAATATGCTCTTTACTTTTTAAAAGGACAACACCACACCTGTGGCCCACAGGAACCAAAGGTTGTTTGGGATGTCAGGGAAGAAACACATTTTCAATATTTACAGTGAGTTGGATCTAGAAGTTGCAAATATTAAATTAGCCATCTCCATATTGGAAGACCTTTCCCATGCAGCACAACAACTTAGACCTGAAGAGAAAAATCTACTTCTAGAAGCAACTGTTTTACACAAAGCATCTCTTTTCCTCCCTTACTTTCCCTTTTCCTTCAGCTCACACCTTCCAATTCTCCTAAAATGAATACACAGAGAATGGATAAAGCAGTTGAATTGATTAACATTTAAGTTTGTTCTTCCAGATAGTTTTGCCTTATATAGAATAAGCAACAAAGTCAGAGTATTTCAAGTATAAACTGCTGCAAGCCTGAGAACCCTTTTCATTTTGAGAACAGTGTAATATGCAAATACAGCACTGCAAAGGACTCCATTTAAGTAAAAGCTCATCACTGTGTGTCAAATCAAAGCTTTTCTCCTCATCATCCTCTCAGTGTGAGCATTCTTCATATGAGCTACTGATCTAGCTAAAGTATCTTGCATGTTTTTTACAATAATGGGTAAAAAAATGTTACATAAATGCACTTGAAAGCTGAATAAAGTCTTGTAAGACACCATTAGAGCTGCCAGTGTTTGCAGTGCCCACATGTACAAAATTCATTGAATCAAAACAACCCTCCAATTTGCTGTCGTAATTCCTTCACCTTCCCACATTGCATTTTATATAATCACCTATTAAGTGCTTACAGTGGTTTGTGGGGTTTTTTGTAGGACATGAGGGAATCAAGGGGATATGTTTAAAATTTTGTACAGGGAAGTTGATGCCATAATCATCTGAATGCCTGAAAAAGGAACAAAATCCCAACTCTAGTCTGGACCTGCAATCTGACACAGACTTCCCAAGTGCATCCAGGGAAGTCATTTAACCTCTCTGCCCCATTTATACCACCTACCAGACATTTCACTTCTGTTCTAATGCTGCAAGTTACTGACATTTAAAGGGAGAAATCTGCATTCCTAGAAATGTTCAAAGTTAAAAGTACTCCTCCATCTTTCAACTCTCTGAAGAGCTACAAAGTCAGGACTGAAAAAGGGATATTCTGGAAGCAGTCAAACGAGACCCCTTCTACAGGTGAGATTTCTACGAATAAAGGGGAATGCTGGGGGACAATAAATTCCAGGTAATAGAAGAGAGCAGACATAAGATGCAACACACATACTGAAGACTTCTGTAAAAACAGTAGCTGCACCTTTGGAAAGTCACCATGGTGTCACCAAGCAAAAAAGGCCGCTCTGGGAGCAGTTTTACCCGTAACACACGTCTGTAGTTCATTTACCTGATGAATCTAAATTACACAATCTGTCTCTGGTGATTTCAGCCTCCTCCAACTTCTCCTGATTAGTCTTCCCAGCACCTCTCATTTAACAGTTCAGACTGGCAGCACCTCACTCGAGGGGTTAGGAACAGGGTCAGGTCACCTGGGGCGCACCTGAGAGGAACAACCAGGCAGAGTCCCTCGGCACAAAGGCACACACTGAGCGACACAAGCACGGGGACAAGGATACAGCAAAAAAAACAAAGTCAACTACTGCCATACCAGTGTTACTGATGGGAGCTCAATCACCAGTATCTAACAGCTGATTTTAGCATGGGCAATGAAAATCTGCAGAAAAACGCAGTACGTACCCGGCTACGCTTACAGCACACGGGTTTATTTGCCAAAGAAACTTAGTGTTCCATAGCAACTGTCTAAAATAATCTCCTTGCACTGCTGAAAATGCCAGCTTTTCCACTTGTAATTATGGCACACCAATACTATTTTTAGTTTGATTCGATGAGGATCCCTATATTTGTAGAAGGGACTGCTTTGACCAATAACACAGATATTTCTTTTCTCTGCAAGAGGTGAAAGGACTTTTTTGATATAACCCTTTCACACATAAGCAGACAAAATAATTGAAATAAAAACTGATTATATAAGACTACTAATTAACCCATTTGTCATCAACCCATCTGTTACCAACCAATTTGGTCAATTCATTAAGATGAACTGCCTCATTACATTTAGCACAAATTATGAGAAGTACGAAGCTTTAACACTCTAAGGCAGCAGAAAACCTTCCTTCCTCACAGAAAAGTTCCTGGTTGCCTAGAAAAATCAATTAGCAGCACAGGCTGATCAGTAGATCATTTACTCCATCTTTTGGCAGAAGAAAAGAGTGCAATGCACTTGTGTTCCCTCTTCCTTCCCCACTCCACCAGCTGCTGGAAACTCAGACCGCTGTGGGTACAAAAGGACTTTGAGCACTGCCTGTCCCACAGGCTGAAAGCTTATCACCCATTATCTCTCATTTTGAAAGTAGAACCAGATGTCCAATGGTGATGCCTTGCATAAAATGATGCTGCTCAAGAGCACCAAGTCTCAGCTAAGATCATCATGCAACAGTGAGCTGGTAGAGACTGGAAGTTCCCAGCTCCAGCTTGATAGGTCTCTGTCCTCACTGAAGTTGCCAGAAGTTATTGCCAGCTTAATTCATTTGGATAGCAAGTTCCATACTGAAATAAGACAGAAAGGTCCTTAAAGCACCTTGAAAAGAACTGTAAATGAAGTAATACTTTGACAGGCATGAAAATAGTATTACAAATTAAGGGAGCAGCCTCATTCATTACTCACTGACAATATTTCCTCGGGCGGTGCAGGGAATACCTCTTTTGCTACAAAGTGTTTCAGTAACAGCCATAAAAAACCCAAACCAATAGGCAAGCCCACAGAATTATCAAAAGTAAACCTGCAATGGTGCTTTTTTTCAGCTGTAGAAAATAAGCAGAAGTCTCACAGAACAAGTAAACATTTAACACAGCATTTTGAATACCTGCTTATGAACAGCTTTAAAAAACGAAGACAATACCCAGCTCTACGAACACTCAGAAAGCTCTGTCATGGAGAACCATGGAAGAAAAGAAAATCATGTAAAGTATCACTTCTCTGTTATGGGAAATACTTTCATATAACTATTAACAGGACATTGCTATTATACTGTATAGCTTCAGGTCATATTAGTATTATGTGCATTAACATAACCCATGATTACAGAAAGCAGATAAATGGGCTCACATGGAGCTATTTCCCAGTATTCCTCATTCAAATAACACCTTTTTTTTTTCAGTTACTGGAAGACAAAAACATTAAGACAGTCGTATTCACAAATACATTTATGGAAATATAGAAACTGAATGTTCCAATAAGAAACTAAATTTTTGGTGAATGTGTTTTCAGAACTTCTGATTCTCTCAAAGTAAAGCCCTAAATCTGCAACACAGAAACATGGGATAGAAATAGCCAAGACAGGAGCAGAAGCCACATCACTGCACTGAATTGCAATGCCAGCTTGACTGCTGACTGTACCTCACACTCCTGACAGGGAGTAAATTTGGGGAGCTCAGAATTTCACTAGGCTTTGCCTGTAATGTTAGGGGGGGAAAAAGCCTTAGAGAAATTCTTAAATGACTGAAAACTGTTACACAAACACAGCTTAGGGAAGAAGAAACATTTTGTACTTCACAGCTATAGATCAGATCACACAAATAGAAAAAAAAATGCTGAGCCTCCCAGGTATTGCCAGTAAGCAAAGAACACTTGTACAAACGAAGGTCACAAATAATAGCTTAGTTAAATCACTCAACTATGATTAAATTTTGAGTCAAATAAAAATTGTCTCTTCACAGTGAGAAATAAATGAGATAATTATAAGCAATTTAATAAACTCTTCATTACTACAAGAAGTCAAACATTAATTAACAAAATTAATTTCACATTTTTGCGCTGGAGGATACAACCAGTAAAACCTTGCACAACAGGAGTAAAAGAGAATCTAGCACCTGGGAGAGAAACACCCAGAGAACAAGGGAATCTGGCAATCAGGCTCAGGGCTAAGCAAACACAACTACTGAAAGGGCAGCATGTGCAGGCAGAGAGGAGGGGAGAGGTACAGACGAGATGGGGAAGGGAAAGGTGGGGGGAAATAACAGCAAACAATGCACTGTGTGCAGGGGGAGAACAGTGTATCAGATTAAAGCCATTAAACACCTCAGTTTGCTGCCACACAGCAGTCATGACAAACAACCTAGAGATGGTACATGACTACCACTGGGCAAGGAGATATTCTCAAATTCTCTGTTAATGAAGGGAAAGACGAACACAATTTCAAAGCACACAGATGTCCAAGAGAAAGCCAGATCCACATAACTGTTGTTGGTTTTTACTATCAGGAATCATTGATTTTTTAAAAAGGCTGAGCTGGCTCTTCAGTATCCAGTGTTACTTGTTGATGCCACGTAGTTCATAAAGACTTTTTGCAGGTTACTTGGGTTAAAAGGAAACTGCTCAGAATCAGAAAGTTGATCTGATGACTGTGAGAAATATTTCTGTCATGCCTCAACTTTACATTTCATTTCAAATTAGGAGCTCTGAAGGGGAGGTTTAATCAGTGAGTCTGACTGGCAACATCTGCCAAGACAATACATCCTTACGAAGCCAACGAATTATCCTCATCCCTTTTAATTTGGTTTTAAGCATAAAAAAAAATTGGATAATACCTACGGCATGTTAAAATCTCTGATCAGTAAATGGAAAGGGGAACAGATTTTTCCATCACAGAGTTGCAGCTACACAATCTACAGTACATTCTGCATCTTTATATTGGTTTATTTTACTATGTCTCAAACATGAGGGCTTTGCTGTCACTTCCACTGAGATATCTAGAGAAATTTAAATGAGGAACAAATTAGAAAGTTGTAATTTAGGAAACATTCCTGCCAACTGCTGCATTTTTACGACATGCCAACCTTACACCACTAACTTATCTCACCTCTTCCTCCTCTTCCATGCCTTGTAAATTCTTGTAAACTGCCACGATCCCTTCCGGTTCTTGTACATATTTAACAAAGGTCTGGACAATCATCTGTGGCTGTGTCACCAACTGCAGGGCAAATCTAAGCACACTGCAATCTAAGCACATACAACTAAGATATTTGGGAGCCAGTGTGCAAAAACCAGCTGGGCAGCACAGTGCAACCAGCTCTGGTGCTTGCAAACCTGCACGAATCTGAAGTACTGGGCCAGCTACACTGAGTTTAGCTTGGCTAAAGAGATTGGCTCCGTCATCACCAAGCAAATGCAGGTCTTGCTGTTCAGATGTAGCCTGAGAAATTCCTGCCCTGAAAGGGCTGCAGTTTTTCAAACTTTGAAAGCTTTTTTTCCTCCCCAGCCCCCTTCCATGCTTTACCCACTTTTCTGATAATCTAATTTTGTCAAGTCTGTAGTGATGAAATGCCCTTATCAGAGGTCAAGTTGTAGTTGCTCTAGCTGCAAAGTCACCCACATGCTCTAATAGTTAAATCAATTACAGTTAAATCACCTATCCACTTATTGCCTTGGTTTTGCCCTCCAAGAATGGGGCTATCTTTAGGAGTTGATAACAGTTTCACTGTTAAAATTCAGGTGCTTTTGCCTGTAAATATATCCATCAGGATCTGAGCACTTCTTGCGAACAGAGTCCAAAGACTTTCACATTTCTCTTGAACCTTTCACCATTCACAAGTTGAATCCACTCATATGATGTTCACTGAAAACTCAGGTTTCCTGCCTGTCCACAAACATGACAGCTTTGCAGATTTGAGTCTGCTCCTGTTTTTAAGAATTCAGCAGTAAGATGAAGTAACAAAAGAAGACTGGATAGGGGAAATGCCAAAGGGAGCAAGATAAAACAACATTTTTATAACACAGACAAACTCACAGGGGAAAAGTCACATTATGTGGACTTAGGAGACTTCCTCTAGTCCTACATTAATCTCCAGTGCTCCATTTGCCAGCTCTCAGGTACCAACCTGAGGTACCAGCCTCTTATATCACTTTCTTTCAGTCCTCATGAACACTGACAGTTCAGAACTTTTTTCTAGATCTGGATTTCTCTCTTGTGTTTGAATGTTTCCCCCCCCTGAATATCTGGCTACAGCTCTACAAGTTAAGCATGTTTAACTATTTTCAACATCTGTTTTCAGATCCCTCTGTCACAGAACAAGACAAAATAACTGCTGCCACCCACCTTCCCCTCACCCCAGGCAATGCTGTGGTTTTCTTGTTCATTTTTACACCTTACCACCCCTGCTTGCCTTCTCACCCCCCTCAGAAGATGCAGGGCTGCATTTTTGCACTGCAGAAAAGAGAGCAAAAATACATTCTATATGTCTGGAATGCATGATCTCCTCTCAAACAAGCACACACAACAGTCCAAATTGCAGCACAGAACAGGCAGTAAGCTTTCAAGCACAAGCATGGGTATAAAAAAGGATGAGCAAGAGCACACAACCCTGGAAGGAGCAGAAGGAAGTCAAGAGCACAAAACCTACTGAGCAAATGCTGACTCATAAAATATTTCTTTGATGGCTTCCTATCTGCTCTCTTCCTGTCTTATTCCCTTCTTGTCCAGTTTAGGGAAAGAAGACTTGCATTTCTGACACTACTCATGCAGCACAATGTGACAGACTTGCAGTATGAGCTTCAGCAGCTTCTCCATCTTTCATTTTGGGAAAGCAGTAACTGTTTCTTGGGATCCTGGAAACGGTCTAGGACAGCAGGAACATATCTCTTCATCCAAGGACCAAACCATTTTAGGTCACTCAAAAATGCACTGGCTACCTAATAGGTACAAACAAGATCCAAAACTATGCCTTTAAGAAGCCAGACCAGCACTTGGAGAAGCACCATGAAGGGGCAGGTGTACACAGAGGCAGTGATGCGTTACAAAAGGATATCAAACATATAAAAAGAACGAAAAAAATCACTTAAATCCAAAATTCTTCTTTTATAACAATCTTTTTATACCCGATGATTGTCAATATGGTTTTCCAAATAAGGGAAACAAACTCTTGCCTGGTTCACAGATTCTCTGAAAATAATAAAAAGTTTGTAGTTGAATTTGAAGCTTAGTATTTCCTCTTTGTTCCCTAATACATATATACAAAAATGTAAGACTATGCAGTCAGTTCACCAGCTCTTCAGTAGTTGTGATACAGCAATAGTCTTGCTTTATAAATTAAAAAAAAATAAAAACCTTAGAAGCAATCTGCTAGAGAAAAGAGGGATTACTAATATTTTGATATCCACACTCTACTTCTATGACTTAAATCCCCCAAGAGTCACACCTTGAGAAAAAAGAAAGCCCAAGGGACACCAAGAAGAAATATCTTTCATGTTCAATGTCCAAGTCATTACATAAAAGTTCACAAGAAATATTTTGGGCTGACAACTGGAATTGAATACTGAGCCATATTCCATTGTTCTCTACGTACATATAAGTAGGAAATACAGTCAAAGTGCAATTGTGCAAAACAAGGACAAGCTTTTTTAAGCATACAGAAAGTGTCAGGATGATAAACCACATAAGCACAGAATTAAATCAAAGTTAATGGCCACTAGCTGGTATTTAACTTACTTTCATTTCTCTTTTCTTTTCATTTTTCCACCTAGCCTGCTCAGCTAATAAAATTGCCATTATAAGGGAGAAGCAAAGGCACGATTCAATGCTACATCAATTATTATGACTTTATTGTGACATACTGGTATTCAGCTGATCCCAGAAGGCTATACTGATGCCTTGGATGCAATTAATTTTTGATTGATTTAACTCACTCTAGTACTGCATGTAAAATGTTCATAGACATTTGAATAATTCTATTATATGCAGGAGATTACTGCACAGAGATCATTTGAAATTAATTGCCAAGTTATTTTAGTAAATGTAAAACACCGTTCTAGTCCTATTGTGGTAACAGTTCTGTAATTGCTTTACAAAGTAAACTAATGAAATAAATGAACTCTGACTAATAGGCAGCATAACAGGGCTGAACAAGCGAAATGACACTGTAGATATCGTATCGAGTTTTACAGGGTTGGGGTTGGTGAGTCAACTTTTCTATTACAGAACTGAATGAGAGAAGAGTGACCTCATAAAAAGGATTTTACTTCACTGGCTACAGGGGACCTTATAGGGAGCAGCTTTGAAGAGCACTGACAGCAGATGACTACTCAGTACCTTAAGTGTTTGCAAAGCCTGAGGACTAAGAGATGTTCATTATTACAAGGAGTTGCCATGGTTGTTTTTGTTCTGTGTGTGTGAGAGGAGTTTTTCTCAGGGCTGTGTAACACTGTCTGCTACACACAGAGAGCGAGTTTTACAGCTGTAGCTGCTGCCCATCTCCCAGTTAAACCCCTCCACACATCCAGTTCACAGGGCAGCTTTGAACTCAACAGCTGAGACTTTCAAGTGAGCCAGGTAATGGACTGACTGACGAGCCAGCTTTCAGCAAAGAAGGGTGAGAGTCCAAAGCTCTGCAAGTCAGGACCTGGGAAAAGCAACTGCAAAGTTAAAGCAAACCAGGCACAAGAGAGGTTGGACGAGCACAGGAGGAGGGGGTTCATTTCTGGAGGCTGCCTGCAACTGCAGTCTCCAACTCTCCCTTGGGAGCAACTGCATCCATATTTCAAATCATTCTTCCAAAGCATAGAAATATGATACTGTGATGCTTTTAGTAGGGTCAGGAGCTCAGAGAGCCACAAGTGTCCATACAGTCATTGTAAAACATTGCTCTTAACTCTGAACCTTACCTCCAAGGATGTTGGAACACTTGCTGTCCTCAGCACACATTCACTAGAAACCACAATCTAAAATTGCTGGTAAAAATACAGAAATGACCTCATGAAGTGCACAATAAATACTTAATATTTATGTATGTTACATTTTTTATTGTACAAAATGTATCTTTAGAGGTGAAGTTCTCTGATAATGATATTACAGTTTCATATTGAGTCTTTTATCAATGTTCTGCTGTAAGTCCCACATGACTTTAACTCATACACACTAACTCATAAAGAATAGAAAAAACAATCTGCAAACTGCTGACCCCTGCTCCCCTTCTTACCAAAGAACAGACAGGTACAGCAAACTGTCTTAAGCACTGCTCAAAGACCTGACAATTTGCACCAGGGAGTTAATTTCAGCTACTCTTTTAGTTACAAACTCCCAGCTACACTACAACAGACTGGATAACTAGAAGTCTATTTTAAAAAGCAGGGAAAAATGGAAGGAATAAGAGAAGAAACATTCTATGGAGGGGAAAGGGACAAACAAAGGAGTGAGCAACAAAAGGAAATGCAGTTTCACTTCTAAGATTGTTTTAGCAAACAACAGGAAAATGCAGAGCATCACTTGGCTTCTTTCTCTAGGCAGGGATACACAGAACATCTCAAAATCAAACACAGCAGCATCACTGTGAATCCCAGCAGGCACCACCAGGAATAAATATATGAGTAGCCTGTTCCCCAATTAACTCTCCTCTGTGTTTGCAGGACTAGAACTTATTTATTTGCTGTATCCCATACAGATTTTCAAAGGGAAGGTTGCTTTACACAGCTCTTCTCAAAAACATTTTTAATGTGGATTCATTTTTGGTAGACAGCTTGAAGATTCTAATCACAATCCAGGGAACCATGACTCCCTGCAGACTGTCAGAAGCTGTGGTTTGTGGGAAGCTGATAATGCTTAGAGCTGATCAGCAAACATGTTACATTTCATCTGTGACTTCTCAGTATTTACCATATTTTTAAATTTATAAAATATCAAACTATCCACAGGAAAACACCCTTAATATCTTTTCATAATTCCTCCAGTGCACCAGGACTACAGATAAATAATTTTTTTAATTAAAATCTAAGTTACTAGTCATATTAAGAGGTGAATTTTACTCTGACTCTGCAGCAGGCATGACAGTCTCCAAATTGCTGTGGCAAAATAACTTTTATCCTGTTTACCCAAAGAACCACAGCTCCAAAGAAGCCAAGAAAAAATAAAAATGTACATGGCTGGCTTCTTCAGGAAGTCTGGAGTACCTGGAAATAACATAGAAGACCAGGATAGGCAGAGAATAATTGCCACTCCAGGAAAAATATTTGTTCAATTGCTTTACTTTACTGGGGAACTAACATTTTTGCTAGAAAAACCTCGCAGGTGGTGATGCTTTGAGTAGCTCTCACAAGTACAAAAAGTTGTGTCATCAGGAAGAATGAAAAAGCAACCAGCTGCCTGGATCCCTACACTGGCCTGTCAGTGATCCAACCTACCAGGAGTCCATGGCAAATCACAATTTTCCCTTGTTTATTCCTATGTTTAGTATTTTCCTAAGTTTATTTCTATGTAAAATGGGCCACCCCCCTCCCAGGCACCAGAGCAGGAAGAATTCCTCTTACTGTCACTGTAGCATTGGTGTTATTCGGAAATCATAGAATATCTCAAGCTAGAGGAGACCAATGAAGGTCACCAAGTTGAACTCCCTGTTCTTTGCAGGACTACCTAAAACCACATCACATGACTAAGAATGCTGTCCAGATTCCACTGGAACTCTGACAGACATATTAAGGCTGATAGAAATAAGAAAATCTCTTGCAGCTCCAAGTACTCACTAACGTTTCTCGTTTTGCAGGACCAGTTTTGCTGTAGGCTGGAATTAGCTTTGTCTGGCTTTAGAAGACACATAAAGCTGCTCAGAATCCCAACAGGTAAAGCAGGTGCCCAATGGTGTCAATGCTTTAAACACAACAATTCTACACAAGCTTTTCCTAATTATTGGAATGATTTGTCTGTAGAAAGCATCAGCACAAAAGAACAAATTTATACTGTGGTACAGTCAAAAAACTGAACACTCCAGAGGTTCCCTTGTCACTGACACACAAAGGCCATCACCTCAAGGAAGAGGTAAGAAGCTTTCCCAGTTACAACCAGCCCAAGGGAGCAAGGCATGGGATTTAAAGTTAGCTCAGATTAGCAATAGGGTGGGGAGGATTGACTAAAGCTAAATGCAGGGTGGGATCCCCTAACATCTCATATGGATTGTATTAGCTAAAAATGAAATCCAAGAGCAAATGTAAATCATTACAGGAGTTTAACAAACCTTAGTCACATGCCTCCAGCATATTGCCTGTAAAATTACTGGCAACACTGAAAATGTGGTAAGGACAAAAAAAAAAAACAACCAAAAACAAACAAGGAAGATGGGGAGATGCTGAGGTGGAAATTCTATCACAAAGAAACAGCTCCACCTTATGTTTGAGCAGCATGAGTGTTTTGTACAAACTTACCTTCCAAACATGCATCTAAGGGGAAATCCAGATAACATAGTCCATAAAACAATGGTCAAAAAGGCATCATTACAGCATCTCTGCCCTGGAGTTATTTTTTCCACTCCAGTGTTTGCAGTATTACTGGTGGTAATAACTATGCTCTCCACAAAACAGATGTTGTGTCATGACCTCTTTACTTTTCCAGGCTGAATTCAATGCCAGCAGTGAATTTTCTAGTGACAAAAACAATGTTATGTTCAGCTGCGGTATTTTTCCATCTAATTCACAGCTGCAGGGGGAAAAAAGAAATCCAAATAACCACTCAAAACCTTTCATAAACCGTTAAAAGTAATCAGGGAACTAGTTTCAGGTACTATATTTCAATTCAGGTGACAGAATCCATTTATTATTGCAAAAGTATATTTGTTTAACACCTTCTGGCTTTTATACTTTCTTTTCCAGACGTTACTTTAGCAACAGGTGACTTGTAAACCTTAAAAACTTAAATTCATGCCCAAAATAAGGAGGTATTTTTAAAATAAGTGATCTTTGCTTTTTATTTGCTGTGATCAGATGAACACTTTCTTACCTTGAACACAAACACTTAAGCCTAGAATTAGATAGTGAAGTAACTGATGGTGTCTAAACTTGTTCTGAATTGCTAAACATGGACTTTGCTCTAATAATACACAACTGAGCTGAAGGATCAACTGGAATGAACATGTAAACATTTCACAGTTCAATGCACGAAAAATACCACCTTGGGGTCCCATGGCAGCTACAGCAAAGGAGACAGAAGGAAAATACCAATGGAATCAAGAGAGAGCAAAGAGGGGAACAATGAGACATAATATATAGGGGGGCAATTATTTTTGTTGTTGTTTTTGGCAAGATGATGCTGTTTGGCAATGGTTGGCAGTCAGTGCATCAAAGAACCACTCTGGAGATAGTCAAGAGAAGGAGGAAGGACACACAATTAATTATTTCACTCGTGCAGAAATTAAAAAACCTGAAGCATTTTTTAAAAAAATCAGTCTTTTTTGACAAAAACAATACTGTTCAGCACTTTACACAATTTCTCAAGTGATCTTCTATCAGGAAGAAAAAAGTTAAGTCGCCCCACACACGTATCCAAAACCCAGCACATTTTGATGTATAACCAGCGTGCTGCTGCCTGTCAGGAGCAGCAGGGCACCATTCCCTTGGCCAAAGGTTATCACAACCCTTTTATCTCATCCTGATTTTGTATAAGTTGTCACAGTCATCAAGATCCTGTGCACTCTGCCACAAGGAAAACAACAAGGAAACAAACCCCCAAACATACAGTTTTACTAATTATTTCAGAGGTGAATTTGCAAGCTATCCGTGGTGTTCCATAAGAAATGGTCTCCAAGAACTGCTACTTTAATAAATATTTATGAATACATCAGTGCAAACTGGATTTCACTGATGTTTAATGCTTGCTGTGTAGTAACAGAAACATTTCCTTTGGTCTGTGATCTAACACATGTACAGATTTGTTTGACACACACACGTTTACCTGGGTGGAATGCGTTTGGCAGTCAGGGTGTGTTTTAACCTACACAAACATCAGCACTTTGTGATGGCAACAAATGGCTCAGAAATTGATGAAGGCTTTGGCATGTGGAAACAATTATTCCTGTTAGCAGCCTGGTGATTTATTGATAATGGAGACATGGCATCAAAACAGCTCCTAATTGCAGTGCCAAAGATTAAGGGTAATTGCATGTAATGACTTGCTCAAGTTCTGCATGAGCAGATTTCACTTACATTTAAGCTTGTTTTCTTTTTTGGACTGTAAAGCTAATTTTACTTTTTACCTTCATAAAGCTTTTTTGAAGCCAAGGGACGTCTTCAGCTAATACTCCATGGCAGTGACATTCTTGAAGAGTTCATATACCATCACTGTTGCTTGTAATTTCTAATGACAGAGAAATACTATGTTACCTTACTGATGTTATTTTTAAATCTGATGAAGCTATCCACAGAGCCAGCCTTCCACTTTTGTAAGGCATTATTTGTACCCAGGTAGCAAACTTCTTACTCTTTTTTTGATAATATTCTAGCCAGTAAGCCTGAATAACATTGTGATCTGCTTATGTCTGTTTTCCATTTGCTTGATACCCCCATTGCTTCCACTATTCTACTTCAACAAGCAGTTAAACTTTGTATCTAGCACAACTAATTGTTGCAGCAGCGATCTAATACAGCTGAGAAAGAACAATAACTACCATGTTTCCTTGGCACACATTAAGTCTTTACTCTGAACTCTTATAGCTTGCACTGAAAAAATTTCTTTTGTGGTTAAGATGTCTGATATTGTTACTGGACTACAGGTACCTCTACCACTTTTTCCTTTATTCTAATGAGATGTATTCATTTTAGTTCATTTTAATCAATAGCAATCATGTCTATCAACTGAAATCATGGTTAACATTGAAAATGCTACACAGATACACACATAAGGGGAGGGAGGGAGCAAGCTTTGATTAACACACACACAAAAGCCTCCTTTTAACACCTATCTGTACAATCTTCCTTTCATGTTACATCTATCCCAGTCTGATTGCACTATTTCAGGAGTAATTTTTCCTTCATATACAGTTAAATTCCACAATTCTCTGTACTCCTTACTAAAGTACTGTCAGTATTTAGTGTTCCTCTGTTTCAAACCTTCTCCCTTCTGTTTTATTCACCTCTCCTGGAGTCCCTCTGTAGCTACACTACTTGCTTGAAGGGACATGAATGAAGTCAACATCATCCTCACTACACTGAGCTGCTTCTCTTCAAGCCAATAATGCCGGAAGCATCATCCTGTAAAATAAACCAGAAGAACTTACTGTGGATATTAAGTTACTATGGTTTGGATTCACTCTTTCAAAGTTTTGACTAAATCAATTAAATTACTTCTTCCAAGGTTGGTCTATCTTTGTATTTTGGTCTATTCTTAATCCTATTATTTGATAGAGAGCACAAGCTCTGTCTGCAATTACAGCTGGTTGTACCTTTCCACACACATGTAAGTCCTGTGTAATCCTTGGGGACTGAGCCACATGTCCCCAAAAGGTATTAGTACTTTATCACTCTCTCAGCACATGCCCTTCTTTGAAAAGACTGATTCTCTGAGTATTCCATCACTCTTTTAATGGCTGAAGTTTCCCCTCCTCAACCAGAAGGCATACTCCCTTTCTTTCATTTCTGTTCCTTCATTTACCCAATTGCTGTAAATCACATACATCCCCCTTTGTCTAAAGGAAGTGGATCTGCAAGCAACCAATATTTACCAATTGTCTTTCTTAGTTCATTCAGGATTGAGTCCATATTTAATACATCAAATATTCTACTATTTAATAGTGGAAATTAATAGTCATACACTTCTATTCACAATCCAGACTTTATCACTGCAAAATCCATATAATTTTCCATTTCTGTTCCCCAAATTATTAAATCTACAGTGCTCACTATGGGCTGCCTATATATCCACTCTGAGTTCCTTCTGGTAGCTTGCATGCTGTTGGGGAAAGCATGGTCTGCACCACAATTTGACCCTTCGTGGCCATGCACTCCCTGTGTCCCCTGATCCCTAGCAGAGATGGATGTTCTCACTCACATGGTGTGACAGCTGCTTCTGGCAGTGACAGAGTTTTTGATCTGTCTGCCACCACCCACAATTTCTCCCATCCTTTTGCCTCTGGGCTGCAGAAGGGAACTGTAGTAGTTAGTAGCAGTAGTTAGGCTGGTTAGTAGAAGCATCTAAGTCTCAATGCAAAGCAGGGGGATAGTTAGGATGTGTGTTTTCCAGGTAACTTGGTATATCCACACCAATGGGATCTGGACTGTACCAACAATCTCCACTTCACTGCCAAGGGCTGAGGTTCTCTGGCCTAAATTCTGCACTGACAAACCCAATCACACCTTGTTCTTCCTGCAATGCTCTTTTCAAAGACAAAGCGACTCCTCAAACAAGCTGAATGATGCAATCCACAATTTTGCCTCTAACTACCGCCCTGAAGCTACTTAAGCTTTTTTCCACTTCCCAACTAACTGCACAGCTGGAGTTTTTATTGTCTAGCCTTTTGTATGTCCTTCATCACACACTGTCTGGTCTCACTTCATCACAGATGCTGAACACAGGCTTTTTTGCAGCACACTCGACTCTGCACTACTTCTCTTCTGCTTCCACTCTGATTCCATTCCTGTTCCTTTAATAATTCAACCTCTGCTTTCAAATTCACCTTTTCATACCCTACAGAGACTAATTTTCCTTTTCCTAACTGTAATAGATTAAGTCAAATTGGTTACAGCTCACCTCAAGGCCCATATTGCAGCAACCTTAACGTTGCCTTAGATGTACTGCTCCCCCGACAGATTGCAAATGCTTTTTCAGCCTTCCTCAATGTATCTTCAGCCATGAAAGCTTCCTGCTTCCACACCAAAATATCTTTCAGATGACCTACATCCCTAAATTTTCCTCTGGATAGGAAGAAAGTCCTTCCCTCTTCTCCCCACCCAGGGAGCAGTCGGTCCCAGTGGAATACTGAGTTCCTTGAATGCCCAGTTACCAAACAAGTGCAGTGTGCATTTGTTTTCAGTCTCTGTTATTCTGATTTTCTGCTTCAGTGTCTGGCTTTCACTCCACAAGACCTGGTTCACCCACACTCTACAAATTTGCAGTCCTCCCTCTGAGCTATTTCATTCAGGCAACTTTTGTCAACTGCAAATAGACTCCACAAGCAGGATGTTATGTCCCTGCCCATGGCAGAGGGGTGGACTAGATGACCTTTAAAGGTCCCTTCCAACCCAAATTATTCTACAATTCTATAATGTATTCAACTTTAAAAAGATAACTCATGTGTTGGTTTAGATGCACAAAACCAGTGAAACTTTAAAAGTTACAAAGCACAGTATACATACAACACTCAGTAAAACTCAGAGCATCTCTGAGTTGAACCAGCAGATGGTTCAACAGGGAATCTCTGCAGCTCCCCAAAATGGACCTTCAGGGCTCATGAGTTGCCACCTTCCAACTCTGTATTTACATTCAGGAATGTATACTTGTAGGTGGTTTTCCTCCTGAATCCTGGAGCTGCTGTCTCAAGACAGCAGACCTGGCTTTCTTATCCTGCCTGGCTTTACTACAGATTTTTCTTCACAGCTCTCTCAACCTTTCTTTAGAAATCTGAAGCAAGGTACTCAATCTGTGCAGTGTGAGACCCAGGCCATGGGACATCACACCTACCTCCTGTTGAGCAGTGCAGGTTCTATCCAGACTTCATCCAACCCTGCTGTGTGGAACAAGATTTGAGTGAAGCCATAGCACCTCCCTGACCCTCACCCTGTGCTTCAGCAGAGCTCCCAGATGAACATGTGTACAGCTACTGTGTAATAAAGTCATCTGAGGGAGAAAAAGAATATACTAAAACTGATCAGTACAATTCTGAAGGAACCACAGAAAAACACAGTTTTCCACAGGCTAATACAGAGGACTAATATGGGAGCACTGTTACAGAGAGAGCAAAAAAGAATATTGTTACACACTAAGGCCTCTATTTTCGATGCATAAATAAGCCCTACTTGACCAGCAAAGCAAAATGACAAGCAGTCTGTAGCAAAGTGTGCTCTACTTCATGGGCATACTCTGCTTCTTCCAAGCATGTTCTCCTAGTTGCCTAGAGAGGCACTTGTGCAGAGACATACTTGAGAGTTTTATTTGCAGCGACAGAAGGGCATTCAGAGATGGAAGTAACTCCCAGGCTAAAGGCCTTTCCTCTCAGGGACACTGTGTTCCCTGCACAGCTACCATACTTGGCCATGTTTGCCTTCCCTCGTACCAAAACATCTCACCCACGCCGAGACAGCTAAAAACCATTACACAAATAAGAGAAGGCACATGAGTGCACTTTATGATACTTGTTTTATAAAATTACTCCCAAAAAACCCTTCCATTAGGAAAACATTAGTACTGCCAAGTCAAACATGTAGAACTGAGAAGAAGCCACAATTAAGTTTTTCTGTGCAATCATAATCTACCCCCTCCTCATTCCTTGCTGTCAGGGTTGGCAAGCAGGCCATGATACTGCCTGCAGCAAGCTGACCAACACCCTCCTCACTCCAGCCCAGGGCAGGGCTCTGGTGACCTCCTGCATTTTCATATTGAGACTAACTTGTTACAACAAATAAGGGACACACCTACACACAGGAGTTGGTTATGAATGAAACCAACATATGAATGAAACAGTAACCAGAAAAAAAAAATAAAAAACAAGGAATTGAAGATATTCCCAAGTGACCACAAGGCACTTTCTCACAGACAGTGCAAGACTGTGCCTTGGCTGCTCTCAGAAACACAAACACATCGCTTTGGAACAGCATCAGTGTGCTGTTCTGCACTCACCCCTCTCCCAGGAGGCTGTAAGAGTCTGAAATCTTCCTGTATTCAAGAACATGAAGAACTAAACTAAACCTTGCAATCTTCTCCCAAGCTCTGTCACCCCTTCCCGTTTTAGAGCAGCCTCTCCAAAGTGTTTCTCAAGGAACAAAACATGATTCTTGTTTACTAGTGGATTACAACTACTCATACACCTTATCTGTGTTTAAGGACTGCTATTTCTCCCAGGTTTTTTTTTTCTTCTTGGCACAGCTTTCATTATTAAGTGGGTCACAGATATAGCACATCTGTTTTCTTGGTTACATTCCTTTCCACTGTCTCAGATCAGTGGGATGGCACAGAGCTCTGGAACTAAGTGACACTGAACACAGATTATCTGTAAACCACAAAACCCGGCCAGTAAATCAACACACAGAGCTCTGCCAGAGGCTCACTTACCACAGCTAAACAGGAAGTCTGACAAAGCAAAAACCAGAGCTGTTTTACCTTTCCCCACGACTATAAGAAGAAAATCCTCCCTTGGCTGCCCACAGAAGCTCACACTGATCACACTGGGTGAACAACTCCTCCCCCATGGCAGCTGTGCAGCTACAGACACCCCAACTGAGAAGGGCTCATTCCTCCTTCTACATCACAGCAAGGCAGTGCATGAGCCACAGCTCAGATCCACAAACAAGGAGAACAAACATCTTTCCATGGAAGCAATCCAAACTGCAGTGGAGATAAGCACTTCCTATCAGTGTTTTCCTTAGAACCCCCAGCTGCCAACGCTTTTGAGCAAACCTGCACTCAGCTTCCATGGCCCAGCTGTACATCAGATGTGCAGAGCTCCAAACCTCATTTTCAGCTCATAATGAAAACAAATTCCATTTCCACAGCACTATCAGAATGCAGATGAGTTATGCATTTTGTGCTGAACAAAACCATTACATCTCAGCAGATCCATTGATGCACTGACAGGGTTCAAAAAGCCTCAGATCCTCTCTTTGCATTATCTTTAAGGTAATTAAACTGCAAGGGAAAAAAAAAAAGTATGACGTTCAAACAGCAAAAATATGAAGTCCACAAAAAGAATTTCACAGTTTAGATAGGAACACTATCCAGAAACCAGGGAATTAAGACCAGCTGACCTCAAGGTACTCACACTCCTAATCCTTCATACCCACTAAGAATCAACATTCCTTTTGGATGCCAAATTGTGGTTAACATTCAAGCTTACATTTATTACTTTTGTGCCTGCTAAAGCATTAAGGTAGAACTTTAACTCCTAATTTCTTTTCCTAAAGAGGTGCTCCCCCTGCCCTACTTCTTTACAAATAAAACATTTACCATACTAGAAAAAAAAAATATTTGAACAATTGGTTAATTGGTTAGTTCCCAACAGTAGCACTGCCAGTCACAGTCCAATTCCACTAACAAACTTCATTAAATATCAGATTTATTCCTGGCCATTGAAACAGTTTTTATCACAACAATGCATTGTAAAGGCAAACAAAGGCACTTAGTGATTCTAATCCATACAAACAAACATTTTGACAGAAACAAAGAGGAAAAGAGTGACTATAATGATGCCACTTCTTACAAAACTAGCACAGCATATTTCATCTGTGTGTTTGCTCATGTGTGTGTGTGTTAGGAAACGGTGTGTAGGTTTAGGCTGATAAATGAATTTATACATAAAATATCCTAGAAAATACAAACCAAGCATCAGCAACCAAAGACACAACTAAAACTCCAATAATCCACAAGTGGAAGACAAAAACAAAATGTAAAGGAAATAAATTTTATTTGGTGTTACCTTATTATATGACCATTATATTTTACAGTTTTTTGGAAGTCACTCGTCCAACCAGTAAGAAAAACACATCACAAACCATAGAGTCATCACTTTTTCTACAAAGAAAACTTTTTAATTCTCCTTCAGCTTGAACTAAAAGACTTCAGAACACTGCAAAACAGTTTCATGAAATTTTAGACATTTGTGCCTTAAACAGACTAACAGAACTATGAACAAAAGGGAAACATGGTCAAGTTCAATCTCAGCTTTGTCCCTGAGTCTGACAGTTTACTGCTTTACCAATAAAGCAATTAACAGCTGTCACATTAAGGCTCACACAGATAAATAAGAAACCAGGAGACAGCTTCATGGGGCTCTACTTCCCGACTCTCCTTGCAGTTTCCTGCCACATAAAATATATTAAAAATAAAACATCCCACATCACAAAACCCAGTCAACCATTACTGAACTGCTTACAGATGATGCTCAAATGAGGAATGGGTCCTTAATTTGCAAGTGAGCAATCATTAAGCCACCTTAAATGTCTTCCTGATTCACATGAAATTGCACTCATTTGAGATGCAAGAGACGCTTGTAAGCCCTTCCAATAGGAAATAAAACAAATTGCTTTAAAAATCTAACTTGTCTTTAAATGCATACAATGCATTTATGTTAAAAAAAAGATTTATGAGACTAGACAGCCCTTTGAACAGTGAGATCTCACATCACCCTAGTTATGATACTGTAAGTAGCAGAAGTACTATCAGTGTCCAGCTGGACTGTAGGACTAGACAAGGCAGTAGGAATTCAAGCTCATTTTGCATGAAAAGTTCTTCAATCTCCAAAGCACTTCAAGTGCAGGGCTATACAAAATATCTCCTTCCAAGCAGTTACAAAAATTCACTGTACAGACTGAATTATTTCCACAGTAAGGTCCCAAAGACATACCCTAAAAAACAGTCCATAGGTTCAATTGTCTTGATTTTTTTGTACTATGAAGGAGTAAAGAAAAAGAAACTGAACAATTTATAATAAAGCAGTTTAAACCCTCTTGCAACATATGGAGCTATACTTCAAAACAAAGTCCATATCTGACAGAAAGGAGAAAAAAAGCTGCAAGACCACTCAGAAGAGAAAAATTTAAAAGGCAAAGAACCACCAAACTCAATTAACAGGACAGAATAACGTAGAGTTTGTTTTATTTTGATGGATTTTATAACAGCTTTAGAAGAATCAGCAAGTCTCTACCTACTCCCTTCCAGCCAGGCAACAGAGACACTGCCCTTAGCTGAGGATGTGCACCTTTCCCTCCCACTCTTACATTTTGGCTCCTCTGGGATCATTTTTCAATCACCAAATTCCCACACTGAGTTTCTTTGGCAATATTTTCCAAGTGGGAATTACCAGAGTTGAGAAAATATTCCTGATTAGCAAGCTGAAGGCCCCGATACCAGAAAGCCTTTCACCCTGAGCACTGTGGTCACCTGCATGAACTCCACAGTGTCATTACAGTGATTTATTATTTTTAAGCAGAGGATCTGCAGAGTTGCTACATAATTAAACTAAAAGCTTTCACCTGTACACGTCTGAGTAGACATTTTTCACCGTTTGACACTTTTTGGGCCGTCCAAACACTGCAGAGGGAACACTGATCATTATAAACCTGCCCCTTCTACATTCTGAAGCTGCCAAATTCTGATCTTAGAGCAGCAATAAAATACACCATTACTAAACCTAAACCAGCAGCCTAAAATCAAATTTTGCAACTGTTGAATGCCCAAGTTTTCAACAATTCAAACAAAAATCAACCTGAAGGTTAAGACTGAACAAGATGTGAGGAAAATGTTGCAAGGAAAAGTATTTTCTACCCAATAAAGAAAGCCTAAATATTCATAAACCCTTGTAAAAAATCTTAATAAATATATTTAACATTCAGATTTTTTTACAAAAATAATAATAAAACAATAAAACAAATAAACAAATAAACAATAAAACAAAATAATTTTTATTAAGACATGTGTTCATGCTGGCCTTTAAAATCTCAGACAAAACCAAAAAACAATGGAACGAAAGAAGAAAGTTTTATGATTAACCTTCTGGAACTTCAGCATTAGTGTGATTGTACTTAACACCTCCTACAAGACACTGCTCAAACCCTCTTTCTCCTTTCAGCTGAGGCTTCAGAGTATTTTTGACAAGTTAATCAATGCCCTCAGAAATGAGGGATATGCTGAGTGCAATAATCCCCCAGAGCCAGCACGGACACACGCTGTGCATTCCACTGATTCACTTGTAAACGTCAGGACTTTCTGGTCCCTGCCTTACACTACAAAACACTGACAACTCAATCTCCCTGCACCACACTGTGTCCTGCTCCAGCAACACTCACATTGCTTTTGGTCCTTGTCCCAGTGTTTTCCTCAGCTTTTGTTTTGTTTAATGGGGTTTAGTGTGGGGTTTTTTGGGTTTTGTTTTGGTCAGATCATTTTCTCACCAGTTAAGCAGCCCCTCCATGCCAAATAAGGGCATTCTTAAGTACACCTTATGATATAAACCACGTCATGCCTTCACACACACACTCCCCACTGGCAGGAACAGGAGCTCTCTACGTGAAGTCTGTCAGCCAGGTTATGTCAGAAGGTGCATCTTAGATCTTCATTCATTACCCATGAGGCTGTTTGAAGAAAAGCTTGGAAAATAATAGTGAATAAAGAGAAAATTACTCATCTCTCTTTCACTATACTGATCAGTTCAGAAGACAAAATAATATTCAATCTTCTACATTGCCACTCCAATATCAGTGCTTCCAAACACGTATGGAAACCTTTTTCCCATACAGATCTTATGGAAAAAAATACATCCCTTTACTGCAAGCACATACAAGAACTGTTCTGCACAGGAGCATGTCATGTTCCTTTCTTCAAATACCGGGAGAGGAACTGGCTTCTCACAAAGTGGATCAGCTTGGTCTCTGTGCAGAACATCGTCACAACGGTTGCTGCAAAGCACAGAGAGCCCACACCGACATGGATCAGCCTTGCCATCCACCCCTTATCACAGCAGAAGAACACCTGCAACACAGGAAACAAGCAATTGCAGGAAAACCAGTCAGCACAAAATAAATTTACTGCCTCAGTAAAAAATAAGGCCCAACACCTCCCTTGATCAGGCTACGCCACCGTCACGGTGAGTGTGGATTGGCCACATGCACTGACCCTACAGTAAAGTCACCTTTAGGAGGCACAACACTTGCTTTCTCTTAAGAAAATTCTGTCAACAAAAAATAAGCATTCAGTAGATATCTGTTAAATGATAAAAAGTAAAAGCTCCTACTATCTGGCATGCAGAAAAATCGTTAATCGAGATGATATGACAACTCTGTGGTTCTATCATGCAGTTCTGCTACTTTGCAGCACCATATTAGGCTATTTTCTAACAAAACTGGAAATCTCCCATGCCAAAATATAAAGCTCTCCCTTCTCAGGCATAATGGATTTTCAAGCTGTCAAATTTTTGCACATTGAAAAGCTACCATCTCTGTAATACTTTGTCTATGCAATTACCATCTTGTAGTCTGAATAAATGTGATAAATGTGCTCTAAGGAATTTTTGTTTCTGTTCTGGTTTTGGTTGTTTATCACTTTTTTACTACAGAATTTTTAATAGGCTTTTTTTTGTGCTACTGCAAAAGTTCAGTTACTAATAACTAAGGACACATTTACCTACAGACAGCAGAAATGTTTTAAAATTTATTTCACTTGTCAGACACACCTTGTACAGGTGGCAGAGATAACTTTGTATCCAAGATTAAATCTCTTAATATAATATCTTGCCTTGCTTGCAATGGAAACCTTCTGGCCTACCCTTTTTTCTTAATGTTTTCCTCTGCCTGTGGACACAAAAGTCATTTGACACTCACATTCACAGCGAAAGGGAAGAGAAAGATGCTCACCTCTGAGAAACCAGTGATGACTCCACTGATGATATAAACCAGCACCAAAAAGGGAGAGGGAAGCAAACCTGTCAGAGGCCTGTAAGTGCTTTCCTTGAAGTAATCATAGATGTAGTGGGTGCTGTGAGCGATTCGAATGCCCATGTTAAAGCAGTTGGCAAGGATGAAGCCTATGCTGCCATGCCAGTGGGTCAGGAAATAAGAGATGCACAGGAATATGAAGGACAGGGCCAGCATAACAAAATTGTACCTAGGTTAAAACAAACAAACAAACAAAAAAAGAAACAATTTAGCATTGCCTAAAGTTACAGCATTCCTTTACTGATGATCTTTTATTTTCTACAATAAGGAACAGAATTTCTCTTATCTTCTAGAGGAGAAGATAAATTTGAGAAGTGAGATGTTAAAAGACATACCTGAAAGAACGGAAAATGCACCAAACAAATTAAACCAAGAACTTCATTATGTGAAGGAAATTCTATTTCACTAATCAGCTGAACACATTTCAGAAAGCAAAATTTAGTAACCATCATTAGTAATGTAAAAACCTGTGGATTTTTTTGCTACTTTATTTTAGGAATGTATTAAAGACAATAAATGCTCAACAACATAAAAATGGCACTTTATTTAGTTTTTGCTCCAAACAATGGCTTGGAAAACAAGTTCACATTTTAAAGGGATCATGAAAGCAGCCCTTGCAAAGTCAAAAAAGATCCTACTTTGGTTGTGGAAAATAGACCTCACTGAAATTAATTTGGAAGGGCCACATCAGGGACAGCCTGAACACAGAACCAAGAAATAATCCCAGCTGGAAGGGATCTCAGGAGGTCATCTAATCCAACCTCCTACAAAGTACATAAACCACAGAATTCACATCCACAATTTAGACCACTCCCAAGTGTATATACAGTAACTGTACATGAAAAGTTCTAATAGTTGCAAAGTTCTAAAAAGTCAAATAGTTGTTTTAAAAAGTATAGCTTCCAGCTCATCTGTACAGAAAACACACACTTAAATTACTTTCCCAGTTAGTGATTGACTGAAAGCTAATTTAACAACCTGCATTTCTTAATTTCTGACCTTTTTACCCAAACATTTTAACATTTGCCAAAGGTTCTACATCTAAATCTACATGTAGACAGCCTAACCAGGAGTTGCTTTTCAGTGGGGCAGGATATTATCATGCTGATTTCAAAAGCACCAATTTCTTTATCAGGTCAGCACAAATAAATTAACAGGAATATTCTGGGGACAGTTTCCTACCTGTCCACCTCTTCTTTGCACATCAAAGCAGATGTGAAACATTCTGTTACACCATTGACAGCAAGAAAGAGGACATATAATGAATAACACCGGAGGAGATCTGGACCTAAAAAACACGTCACAAAGATAAACAGATAAATTCCTTGACCATTATGTAGTTTAGTGATATTTAAAAAAAAAGTATTATTGTTTCTGTGCTAAAAATATTAATTCTTTGGGTCCCATTTGTTGTATGGGGTTTTTCTGTTTTAAACAGCTGAAGTCAGCAATTGTACATCATGGCTTAGTAAAATAATCCTTTAAATGCTGTTTTTCAACAATGTGATATTGTAAGAGGGTAGAGCCCCAAGTTTCATAATACTTCATTAGAGGTCCTCAGCATATTTTAGTTTAAGGGACTACTTGTTAAAGACAGTCTTACAAAGGCACAAATTCTGGATTTCAATGAGCTTAGTCACAGATTTCAATAGGAATTTTACAGGAAAAAAAATCTGCTGATTTACCAAAAAATTCATAATAGCTGCAGTTTCTCTTTTTAAAGGAATGGCTTTTTTTGCCAGCTCTATAAATCTTTACCTGTTCCTGAACTGAGCATTGAGCCTCCATAAATATCCAGAGCCAGCTGAGAATAGGCATAGCCAAAAACAGTGATGGTAAGGCCAATCAGGAGCACAAGTTTCAACAGCAATTCCAATACATTTGCAGCCATAGCAACATCATCCTGAAAAAAAATGCAGCCACTGACATGAACCAGAATCAATGTCATGGTCATCTTCACACAGAAATGCTGCTTCACAGAAAAAATGAATTAGTTTGCACGGTGTAAAAAGGTGTGAAACTTATCCTTGGTTATTGAATTACCCACACAGATGGTGTTAACTTGGAACGTTTTTTTAATATATTTATTATCCCATTGTTTTTCCAGATTAAATATCAGATACATTGGATATAAAATATACACATATATATACCTCTCTTAGCCCACCAATGACCTGAAGCAAAGGACTGTACTGTGTGCTGATGTGCAAGTAGCAGGATTACCACAGGACTGATCAGGAAAATTAGTCTGTGCAGCAAAGCTCTTGTTCATTAATTCTCCATATACAATCCAAAAGTGCAAGAAAAATACAAATATTTCCTTCCCAAAATCGCACTCTCCAGAAACACTACTTAACAGTTTTTGATATTTTCAAGTATATCAAGAATTTATTTAATAGAAACAGTATGATTTCATTATTTAAATAATGGAAATACACAGTACAGCAGGCTTTACATCACAGAGTTTGGAGGAGAGGATGTTCACTTCATTGGCACAAGGCAATACTACATCACTGCATATTTTAATTTCTATTTCATTAGCATTTTACCTATTCTCTTGTCTTTTTTTGGTCCAGCCTCACTTGACATTTTTGTTCTCCACTTGAACTTTTCAATTTTAACAGCCTCAACACTCAAATTCAAACACACATTTCTGTCACACTTTTGTGATGCAACTTATCTGTAACAAGAATCAAGCATTTGACATGTAATCAATCCCAAATAAACTCACCTGCTTCTGATCCTTTACAGCCTTCCCTCTTTCCAACACTTTAGCAAAAAAGACATAAAAACTCTCCTCAATAGGCGAAAAGATAAACCTGGCCACCAGTGAACCAAGATTATTCACGATATCATATACACCTTGAAAACAAAAATAGCAGCAATCCTTAATTTTTAGATGCATTTTAATTCCAAGTCTTTAATAACAACATGAATTCTAATTTAACATCTCCACTAAACAAAGAGAAAATAAATGGACTTCAGTGCAACACTGTAGCAGTGTTTTCTAAAGATTCTGACAGTCACAGCACCACAGCTCAAAATTGCAAGGCTGGCTCATAGATGGCAAAGGAGGACAAAAGCATCAGCTGCCTATGTAAATCTAATAACAGCACCAAACCAGGCTGAAAATCCTTATTCCTTACTGTAGAGGAATTAGGAGGATCCTGATAAATTCACTGAATGAGAACAGGAAGATAAGGATTTATGGATACAGAAGAAGAGAATGATATGTATCTAATGAAAGTTATCCAAGTCTACAGCAGGGAGCTTGGAACTAGATGATCTTTAAGGTCCCTTCCAACCCAGGCCATTCTATGTTTCTGTGATCTTAAATCAAATTCTTTTCTCTATCTACATCAATCATTCTCTGAAATGTATCTCAAAAGTCACAAAGGCTTTGAAATATTCCCAGGTTTTCAAATTATCTTCAAATACTTTAAGTCATTTCCAGAACCATCTTCAGAGCAGTGACCAAGAAAACTCTGCCACCATTCCACAGCACCATCACACTCACCCTGATCTCCAAAATTTAACACGTTCAAAAAAGTCATCACATATCGTTCACCTGTAAGTTCAAAAACAAAACACTTGAGAACAAGTCCCTAAATATTTCCCAATACTTCTTCTGGTATTTCCAATAGTAAGTATTTAAGAGACTAAGTCAAATGGAACCTGGTTCATTTGGTTGGTGACAATCTCTGACAGTCTCTTGCCTCCCCCCACCCCACCAGGCTTTCTGAAGCTCTAAGTCCATTTTGTAAGGAGTGTTCACAAGCCCTTCCCCACCATGATTACATGGAAAGCCTCACCCTCTGTCAAAATCTGTTTCAAGAAGGATTGTTTGAAGAAACTCCAGGTCAAACGTGCTTCCTTCCAGTTAACAAAGGTCTGCAAAAAAAGAACTGAAACGTAATAAACGTGACTGAACCTACAGAGTAGAAACAGAAAATACAAAGCCAGTGCAATACTCCAGGTAAGCTCTAACTGGAGTGATGATGAAACCCACTGTGAGACAGTTTCTAACAATCTCAAATATTATTGAAAATATTGCTAAATTCAAGGACCAACATCACTCTGGTCTGGTAAAAACTTATTCCCTTGCTGAAAAGTACTGTTGTTGCAGATAAAGTACTCAAAAAAGCTTTCAACAGAAAATAGTAATTAGAGACCAGAAAAAGCCACATCTATGCTGTTTAGCATGCCAGTATAACTTCACCTTCACTGCAGGTATAAATTGCTAACTGCTCTTCAAACTGTCCCCATAAGTCTTGCATCCAAGAACCACCTTTATCTTTTCCATCTGTAAATCTTTTCAAAACGTTGCCTCCCTTGCTGCAGCTTTTCATTCTTCCTTTGCCTCATTTTTGTCTGAGAGAGATTTGAGAACCTGTAGGATGCTGTGTAGCACCATGGTTATGTGGTCAAAGTACCAAAATCCATGGTAAAATGGTTCTGGCTTCTTTCCTGCCTCAGGTCCAGCAATACCCTGCACAGTGCAGATGTTCTGTCTCCAGTTCACGTTTTTTAAATATCTTTGCACAAACCAAGTCAGCAACAACAAACTCTTTGCTGTTATGAGCTTATTTTTCTAACAAGGATTCTACTAATACAAACTACAAACAGGACTTTTATGTAATTTTTTTTCTTTAACCTGCCATATCTTCTACAGTGCAGAAATATTCCCCAAATCAGTCAATTAACTCTGCTGTCTCAAACTAATTTTCAAAACAAAAGATTTTTAAGGGAGGGAAATCAAGAAAAACTGTGCAACCTACCTCATCTTCCACAAAGTTAGGTAACAGAGCTTTCACTCTAGCAACTGGAAATGACTTTTTTGTTGCTTCAGGTGATCCCAAAAACATCACAAAATAAGTTACATAGCACATTACCAGAACAGTGGCATATAAAAGCTGGAAAGATTGGGAAGGAGAGACAAAAAACAAAGAGTGATATAAAATTAACTTACAAATGTAGATTTACATGCTAGAATTACATAGTAGTTGCAAATTTAGTGGAAAGAAAATATAAGTAGTTCTTATTCCTGTCAAATATTAAACTAGGTAAAGATTTTAACACCTCTCAAGAATGCTATTGATCTCTCTTTTTTTTAAAACTGTAGGTTATCATAGTCCTTTGCTAACTTTCATGTCTTATTTAGCATTTTGAGAATGATTATTTAAAATCCAATTACAAAGCAATTATTCACTCAACCAAAAATCAAACTGACAGAGTAGCTACTGCCTACATCTCTTACTTTATAGAATCATTTCCATCTTCCATCAGTTATGAGGCACCTACTACAGCCACTGCAAAAAGTGAACAAAATTAAAAATAACCTGCTGTCCACATCTGCAGTGGATCACATTTTTATTTCTAGGTGAACTGACAGCATACAGGCCACAACTCTATTTTTCAGGTGCCAATATCTCCCTTCTTCACTGTAGTAAAGAAAAAATTTTAACCTGAATATATTGCACACGATTAGCACCTCCTGATAAGGTGATACAGGTTGGTGGTACAGGCTGATAAAGTTGCACATGATTAGTCTTCTACAGGGTAGAATCCAAAGTCTAATAATTCTGAAGCCAGATGGGGAACAGAGTCTTCAGGCATTAGAAGGTGTAACTCATTAAGAAAAAGAGTCCACATAAAGCTTACACAGAATAACAGAACTTTATGTGCAAAATGTGCCTTCACAGGCAGAAGGTCCTTCCTTGTACCTCCATTAAACTGCTCAAGGCACCAAGTCAATACCAAGTATCAGGAAAATACTAAATACAGGTGCTAAATCCTAAACCTCCCAGGAGCTTTTTCCCCTCAGCTTCCCAAAGTTCTTTAACAGGCTAAATGTCAAAGGCAAATAAAAATTCAGGTGAGTGAACACGCAGAAAACTTACCTGAGCCAAGGCAAAAATGTAAAGGCCCCACTGAGGATAAAGGATTACTAAAGTAACTGTCAAAATGCATTTTGATACCACTGAAAGGCTTTCAGCAATTACCTTCAAGAAAGAGAAAAGGGAGAAGAGTTATTTTTTGCCATGTACACAACTTTAGAATACATTAGTTTAACACATAGAATTTATGTAGCAATGTAAGACTTTTAAAGTCAGTGTGACTTTATCACAGAGTTTCTTCCTGCTGAGCTGGCCAGCTTAAATCGTAATTTCTCTGTAAATTTTCTATTCTTCCATTTCACAGCTCCTCCATTGCACTTTCTCAGTCCTTTGTATGGGATAGAAGGGAGAAATCTTTGCCTGAGACTATCCTCAATTGCTACATTCCACAGTTTTATACCAACAATCAATTGAAATGCAGACTTGTGGAAGCACTGTGCCTCTCACAATTAAAACTTGTGATTAAGCATTTAATGATCTCAAATGTGATAATTTCTAAATAAACCAACTTGCTTGCTTGAATGGTTACAAATCTCTATGTTACAACCATGCCATACAGTACTAAACAGGACACATAGGGGGGTTTTATATGCTTGAATATAAAAAGATCTATGTTCTTTTCTACAGAAAGAAAATTCCCCCCATGTACTTTTACTAACCTTGAGTCTCACAAACAAATGAGCTTGTGCTAAAACCCAGCATGGTTCTCCCAGAAGTTCAATGATTGCAGAAAGACCAAATGCCACCACACCAGCCTGATAATGAGGAACCACAGAAGGATCAGGGACTTCGAGCAAGTGTAGCCAGACTAAGCCCAAGAAAACAGACCAAAAAACACCAAGAGGGACTCTAAAAAGGTAACATAAAAACTAATTAATACAAATGTTACTTCAGCAGGGAAAAAAAACCCAAAGAAAACTAGATCAGTGTTACATATGCTCACAATAATTAAAAAAAAAAAGACCCCAATGAATTAATTTCTGTTATTACTATACCTAGAATGCATTCTTTTTTGTTGTAATGAACATCTTTATGTCACTCTTTACAACATTTTTCTCACTTGTCTATTTTCTACTTAAGGTAAAATATCTGCATTCTTGTGCCCTAGGACCAAACAGTTCTGACATCCCACATCAGCCTGCAGAACACCACAAATTCTCACTGCTGCAAATGTACAGTCTGTGTTTACCAGGGGTCTGTCAGACAAGCTTTGATGGATCTTGCTCTAACAGATAAAGATGCCACCACTCCAATTGCTAATTTCACTCTTCCAGAAATCAATGATTCTCCAGAGAACAACACCAGAGCGAGCATGAGGAAATGCCTGTGTGCCCCTCAGGTGTGCCAACTCACTGTGCTCTGCTCAGAGCCACCTCCATCAGGAGTGCAGCTGAAAAACCAGGCCAGGCACAGGAGAGCAGACATGCATTCCCTTCTGCTGACACTGCTTCAGGAACACAAAGCTTCTGGCAGAGTGAACAAAGTTTTACATCACTGGAGCAAGATCTATTTGACCCTCACATTATCAGACCCCCTAAGGTACTTGACATCGAGCTCCTAAGACATATTTCAGATGCTTCATGAAAGCTGCTTTTCATTTGAAGTTATGCTTCTCTACAAAGAAAAATTTAAATAAAAAAAAGATGCATACAGTTAATGTTATTTCTGTCATTTAAAGCTCATTTAAAAGGCTGTCACACAGCTGAAAGTTGAGTATAATACAGTTAAGAGAACAGAATTATTGCATTTTAAATATTAGTATTAAACCTATCCCCCCTGAAGGGGACAATCTCTCTTCATTATACCTGGATGCAGATGACCATAAATAACTCCTCACTTCTGGGCCAGAGCCAATTAATAGTTGGGTGGTTCCAGGAAAACTCATTAGGGTGCCCTAATGTATGTACTATTTTATCATGCAAGGGTAGTCTCCCACTGTATCAAGCAAGTAAATTTACTTCCCCACCCACTTAATTGTGTCTGCACAGCAGCTACAGCTGACAGAGGGAAAGAGCAGAGGAAGAGAGAATGTATCCAGGAGCCAGAAGAGAGAAATAAGTCATAAAATCCATTTTGCTGCAATGTGTGATTACACACTCTGGCTGCAGCATCACGTGGACTTTAAGCTGTTCTGCTATAAACAGCTGAAAGCAGTTGTTCTACTTCCTCCCTGTTTTTTAATTCCAACGACTCTTTCTTTCACCTTTTCACACCTCTCCTACCCAAATATTTATGCTGCCTGCCATTAATCAACATCAGGGGTCAAGAATAAAAACTTGGTTGGGGGAGGGGGGAGATATCTAAAGCAAATTCACAAATGTGCATCGGGTAATATAAGAGCAAGACTGAGCAGGCAGAGGAAAAAAAAAAAAAAGACTTTGTATTTGTGCAACAGGGTTTTCCTTCAACAGCTACAATGTAAATGAAACTCCAGTTAAGCAACAGAACAAATGGCTCCTGATAACACCTTTGGCAATGCACTTTCCCACATGCTCCAAAAAGAAATCTAGTCCATAACTGCTAAAACAACAGTCTTGACCAGCTTCCTGCATCAGTCCTGAAACAAGACTATGGCTTCTAAATGCTCAGTGATAAAATAATTACCTTAGTAAATAAACACTTCCTCTCATTCTGTGAGCTCTCAGACAAGAATTAGAAACAAGTTCTAAAGAAGTAAACTTTTAGAGGTATCTTACGTCAGCCACAAGAGATTAATTGTTTTGGTCCAGTTTCTCTTTGTACTTCCACTCAAACAAGCTCTGCGAAATGCTTCCCTGGCGAGGAAGACAACTGTGGAGTACAGCAGAGTCAGCCTAAAGGGGGTGAGAAGGAAAAAAAAAAGAGAAAACTTTCTTTACATACTACTAAAATCCTTCATGCAGTAGCATCACAGGACTGCACGACAGACAGACAAATCTTAACAGGTATGCAAACATGGTGATATGAGCTAAATTACCACCTCTTCAAAAAAAAAAAAAAAAAAAAAAGAGAAAAAGAGGTAATTACACATGATTACTCGAATGGCAAGAATACATGGTACAAACCAGAAATGCAGAGACAAGGTGTATCCTATGGGAACAGCATGTTGTGTCTGGCTTTTCCTTTGCAAGGTGATGGTTTAAACAAGGAAAACAGGCCAGTGCTACCAGTGTTTCGGGGCAAAACAGAACTGTGGAAGCATTAAATGATCAAACCCAAAAGCAGATTAAACAGCGTTATGCAGAGCATTACAGGCAACACTATACAGACCACGGAGCCGAGATCCAGCACCCACAAGCATCGTCCCAAAGCCCTCCTGGGGGTGCCTCAAGGATGTCCGGGGACCAGCGGGTCGGATGCGGGGCACGGGCCGCCTGCCCGGGGGCTCTTCAGCCTCCTCCTCCTCACCTGACATTGACCACGCCGATGAGCTCCCTGGAGAGGTAGCGCAGCGTGAAGGCGTTCAGCGCGAAGGTGACCACCCGGAACAGCACCTGTGGAAGAAGCCGCACGGGAAACACCTGCGGGGCACGGCCGAGCAGGAGGAGAAGAAGGAGAAGGGTTGAGGCGGCCCCGCACCTGCAGCAGGGCGCTGGACGAGGCCAGCCGGGCGGTCTGACCGAGCACGTCCTGCGCCGCCATCCCCGGCCCCGCCGCAGGAAATGGCGCGGCCGCCGTCGCGCCGGATCCCGTCAGAGCGGGGGCACCGCCCCGGCACGGCAGCACCGCGGGGACACCGCCCCGGCACCGGGACGGGACCGCGATGGGGCTGAGGGGACACCGCCCCGGCACCGGGACGGGACCGCGATGGGGCTGAGGGGACACCGCCCCGGCACCGGGACGGGACCGCGATGGGGCTGAGGGGACACCGCCCCGGCACCGGGACGGGACCGCGATGGGGCTGAGGGGACACCGCCCGGCACCGGGACGGGACCGCGATGGGGCTGAGGGGACACCGCCCCGGCACCGGGACGGGACCGCGATGGGGCTGAGGGGACACCGCCCCGGCACCGGGACGGGACCGCGATGGGGCTGAGGGGACACCGCCTCGGCACCGGGACGGGACCGCGATGGGGCTGAGGGGGCACCGCCCCGGGACGGGATGGCGGGGCTGAGGGGGCACCGCCCTGGCACCGGGATGGGGCTGAGGGGACGGGATGAGGCAGGAGGGGAGTGGCCGGTCCGGCGGCGCTCGGGACAAATTGGGAACGGTCCAGGAGCTCCAAGCACCCGCCGGTGCCAAAACTAAGCGCCAGCCAAGCAGGTGTCCCTCCAAAGCCACCCCTAAACTCCACACTGGCTTAGGGGAGGAGATACCCTGGTAAATAGTAATTTCAGATAAGTGCTGTTTGTTTTTTCCAGAGATTTCTGAAAAAAATCTCTGCACGAGTTCCATCAGTCCCTTTCTAACTTGGGGGCGAACCCTCCAGCCTTCCCTGACTCTAAGGAGAAAGGCAGCTGAAACAGAGGTAAAACACACTTGCTGCAGGACCAAGAAAGGTTCTTATTTCATTCTGTGGAGAAGAAAAAAAACAAACACCGAAACAAACAAAAAACCCTACACACACACACACACAAACAACAACAACGAAACCGGAAAACAATCAAACAAAAACAAACAAAAAACCAAAACACAAAAACCAGCACAACCACAAAAACAACCAAACAAACCCACATAAAACCCACCAAACCCCCAAACAAACAAAAAATCCACCACCCAAACACAAAACCCGTTCTCCAAAGCCAACACACCTTCAAATAGCACAATGCAATTTAACCATAACAGATCAAATTTGGTAATATAGTGACTTGAACCCTTATAAGTAGACAAGACTTTAAGACTTCAGGCTCATTGTAAATCTGCACAGTTCCAGACTATTTCAGATTACCGTTTAAGCAGCAAAATATAAAAAGAATGTATCTTTCCACGTTACAGAACATTCCCTTCAAAAGCACGGCGCTTCCAGCTCAGAGGTCACATTTTTCCTAGCAATGCTACAGTTGAGCTAAAACTTTTCATATCTAACAGCAGCTGTTAGAGGAGGGGGCAGGAAGTATTTGAGCCCTACTTGATTCAGCTTCTTAGTGACAGAATATGAACAGCAACAGTTTAAATCAGGGTCTTAAGAGAAACTAGATAATCAACTAAAATTTTTCAAGTTCATTCAAAGCAGCCATCTCTCCATCAATTGTCTTCTGCATGAAACCCCTCCTTCTCTGAGCCATTTCATGCACTACTTTTTTCCTTCAATGTTCAGAGTAAAGTTTTCCAGGTTTTTTGTTTTGGTTTCTTTTTTTTTTCCCTTTGGTCATTTTTCCTAATAACATTATTTAACTAATCTGGAAGTGATGTTTAAATGTAGACATATATGGTATCCTATGACAAAAACAAACAAACAAAAAATGCCACAAAAAAAAATAAAAAGGGGTTATTATCCCATTGTAAAGATCAGGATATGGGGACAGAGAGGAGAAATTAATCTGCATTGGGTAATTGCAGAGACAGATTTTGAGTCATAGAAGAGTATTGTAGCTAGAGGGGAGGAAACATTGCCATTCCTTTTTCCTTTAAACAGTTTTCCACTTCTCAAATGGAAAAAGCAATTAAAAATATTGCCCTAACTCAGGCTGTGGAGTTTTCTTAATGACAGTAATGGTGACAGAAGAAATCAAAAGACTTCTAGCATGTTCTGGCTTGTGCAGCCTGATCCAGTGCTTGAGAACCCTTTCACTGTAAAATTTTTCCTAATATCCCATCTAAACCTCTCCTGGCACAATTTGAGGCTGTTTCATCCTGTCACTTGTTTCTTGGGAGGAGAGACCAACACCCACCTGGCTCCAACATCCTTTCGGTAGTTGTAAAGACTAATAAGGTCTGCCCTGAGCCTCCTTTATAATTTTGATCAGTTATAAGCTGCCTACTACAGCCTCTCCTCATAAGTCTTGTGCTCCAGACCCTTCACCACCTTCACTGCCCTCCTCTGGACACGCTCCAGCATCTACCAACACTCCAGTAAGAAGGACTCATGTTCTTCTCCATCTGATTATGAACGTTTTCGTGACAAAAGTAGGTAACTTCAATGAAACACGAGAAAACAATGTGCTAACTGGAGGCAATTGTCTGACCTTTTCAGGCGTCTGCCATGGGCAGAAGTGACAGCTCAGTGATGTTTTGTTGGACAGTTCGGCTTGTCACCTCATAAAGCCGAAACAGAAGCAGCTGCAAAGCCTGGAGGTGGTGGAAAAAGAAGAGAAACAACTGTAACTTGAGCTGGGTTTTTATAGGAACCAGCTTTGCCTCTCGGCCCCTTCGGGCACTGACGGGGCTCAGCCGCCAGGTGGCGGCACCGGCCCCTGCAGGGCCTGAGGGGACGGGCCGGGGCCGCTCCCGCTCCCGCGGCGGCTCCAGGGCCTGCCCGGGCTGTGTCCGAACGACAGGCAGAGCAGGCGGGCTCATGATCGGAATGTGGCACAGCACCAGTCCAAATCAGAGCAGGAGCAGTGTTTCACAGAATCATGGAATGCCCTGGGTTGGAAGGGACCTTAAAGATCATCTCGTTCCAACCCTCTGCCACGGGCAGGGACACCTTCCACCCGACCAGGTTGCTCAGAGCCCCATCCAGCCTGGCCTTGGACACTTCCAGGGATGGGGCATCCACAGCTTCTCTGGGCAACCTGTGCCACTGCATCACCACCCTCACAGTAGAGAATATTTTCCCTAATACCTCATCTAAACCTACTCTCTTTCAGTTTAAAGCCATTTCCTCTTTGTCCTGTCACTCCATGCTCTTGTAAAAAGTCCCTCTCCATCTTTCCAAGTTTCCTTCCATTACTGGAAGGCCACAATTAGATCATCCTGAAGCCTTCTCTTTGCCAGGCTGAACAACCCCAATTCTCCCAGCCTTTTCTCATAGCAGAGCTGCTCTATCCCTCTAAACAAGTTGGTGTCCCTCCCCTGGACTTGCTCCAACAACTCCTTATCCTTCCTGTGCTGGGGGTCCCAGAGCTGGAGGCAGCACAGCAGGTGGGATCTCACCAGAGCAGAGGAGAGGGGGAGAATCCCATCCCTCACCTGCAGCCCACGCTGCTGGTGATGCAGCCCAGGACACAGTTGGCTTTCTGGGCTGTGAGCACACATTGCCAGCTCATATCCAGCCTCTCATCCACCAGCGCCCCCAAATCCTCCTCAAAAAATAAATTGACCTATCAGTTAAATCAATTTTATTCATAACAGTGTGTGAGTATGCTTAACAAGTGAGTCAACAGAAAATGCTTACTTTTAGTAATATAATTTGAGAATGAGTATAACTTAAAGGAGGACCAAGTTACTGAACTGGCACACAGTGTCACAACAGTTTCATGAGAATATGAAGTCAAAACAATTGCTCTCCAATTCTCACATCAGGCAATGCCTACTTAGAGCATTCCTGCATCGTCTCATCACAACATATTTTTTGGTTGTCTTGAGGCAACTGTTTGTGGCAGGATACTCTAAAATAGTTCACTTTACTTAACACCAAAGAAGGCAAGATTAACTACTGCAAAGATCTTGACTTCCAAAGTTAGGCTGCATCTGGAACTAAACTAGGCTGGATGTTCCTCCAGCAGTCCCCATACACTCCTTGACTTGGGACAATGGGATAAACATGTTATTAGAGGTAAGCAGAACCTCTACATCAGAGACAACTCCTTCGATCTACTCCAAAGTTTAATGAGTTCAAAAAGGCCAGACAGCTTTATATACAGGCCTTACAATGAGTTGGGACTGTTCCTTCAGAATTTAAAAAATGAAAAATCATTGTGTTTCAGTAGCTTCAATCTGTGTTTACACCTGGGGAACTTGGGGTATTTAATTACTCCGTTAATAAGGTATTTCAAGATGAAAAGTGGGCTTTGATTTCAAATCACAGCTTTTATACACACTGAAAATTTAAAACCTGTTGGAGCAATTAGAGAACTTCCATAGTATCACCTCCCTCAGAGAGGAAATCTTCTTCAGCTAAAACATTATAGCTAATTTCCCTCAGGACAAAATTTCCCAAATTAACAACAAGGTGACACTGCAAAGCAGGAATCTATTGAATCAGCAGTGAGTCCTTGAAAGAAGCCTGGTCAGTTCTAACTTCTTATCTGTCCTAAAACAAAAGTCTCATTGCAGAACCAAAATCAAATCCAGTATAAAGGATTGTCAGCAATTTTTTATATTATTAATCCAAATAAATACTGCAGTTTAGAGTTAGTAATATATTTTAATTTCTTCATTTTTACTTGTGGCTTTCCATTCCCTTAAAGGTCCCATGAGGAATCAAGCTAGAAAATCAACTGTGCTATGAAATCATAGGCAGTTCTCTGCTGCTGCCTGATACCTCCTGGAATAGTGCATGATGTAACACAAAATGACAGACTAGGCTGTGAGCTAAAGACTGTAGATTTCTACAGCTGCTTAAAAAGCTTTTAGCTTTGGAGTCAGAACCAATTTTAGAAACGAGTAAAACAAATACTCAAAACCCCTGGTGCTGCCTGAGCAACCTTCCCCCTCAACAGCACCTTACCCAGTTTCTTCAGTGTAGAGAGACCAAGATCCCCAATATCCCCAAGGAGCAGCCAAATGCTGCTGCTCATGCCCCCAGCCCTGCTCTGTGCCTCTGCAGCTGGGGGCAGAGGCAGTGAAGGCAGCAGGCCCTGAGAGCATCGACTGCATTAACAGCTGGATACACACACACTGCTCTTCCCATCCCTCTGGCCTGCAGCAGGATTCTGTCTCATGGCTGGACACGTGGATTCTAGTAAAGCAGAGGAGTGGGCACAGAGCTGGCTCTGCACAGCTCACGTATCACAACACCCCCACCATGCTTTGTAGTGTGATGCTTAACACAACTGCCCTGCCTCTGCTACAAGTCCACACTTTGCCATTTAACTAACAAGGGCAAAATACTTTTATTATTCTTTTCCCTATTCTGCTCAGAAGTCTTTTGCCAGCACAGGACAAATTACATTAAGTGTGGGTTTAATTTTCTTTGGGTTTTTTTTCCCCAAAAAGAAAGCATAGAAGAGATCTGTCTCTTTGTTCCTGATCATATAAAAGCTTGTTCCTTCACAGAAATAAGTAGGAGGTTTGGGTCAAAGCAGAGAGTCACATGGAGACTTACCAGACTAGGCACTAAATCTCATTAAGATTTCCTCCCTCCTCTGAGCACCCCTCTTGGATCAGAGCAATATCTGGGCTTGGGGATGTAACATTTCCAATTCAGTGCAGAACTGCAGGAAGAAAAAGAAGAGTCACTGGCCATTCACCAGCTAAGGACACATTAGGAGCTACTGCTGTGCCAGATTTTCTTCCCTCCAACCAGAGTGTCCCCAGAGGGATTTTTAGATTAATTCCCCAGGCCCTGTGGACTGAGTTAATCTCCCTGTGCATGTTAAATGGTTAAACAAAAATTTGCATTTTTTTTTCTTGGTTGCCTTATTAGTTCAGCAAGGATTTCATTTATATCCTTTCTTTGGGATGAAAGAATAAAGGGGTTTTTTGAAGTATGCAGAGCAGTGTTTTTTCTGTGATATGCAACATTTGAAAACACAGTGTCCCAGCTTTACAGAGTAGCCCTTGACTTTGTAATGTTCATTTTGCCTCACACATTTTCACAGTGCCTTTAATGCACTGTTTATATGTAATTTGATCATTTGATCAGTTTTTATTACCCTATCAATTTCACTTTTGAATTCACAATTTTTATTTATTGAAATATTTTATGTATTAAGTATATGGAAGACTGACACTTTATACAAGTAAAATGTAACAAACCAATGTTCAACTCAAGGGAAAGGCAAAGAAATGTAGTAAATATACAAGTCAGGTAGTAAAATATTAAGGATTGGATAGTGCTAAATTTTCAAAAAGCATGCTAAGTTATTGAACTGCATACTTCACAGTATATTAGGCAGATTTTAAGAAATCTTATGTATTGATTAGAAGAGCAAAACCAAGTGTTTTGCTGTCTGCTTCCAATAAGCTCTACACTTTTCTTGGTCTCTTCAATTCAGAAATCTGTAACATTCAATAGACATTCTAAAAATCTACAAAAAACACCTCCTGGTTAGTTAATCTGGGGGATGTAATAAATTATTTTGTCACAAGAACTGGCAAGCCTCTTGCTTAGAATTCTTGCAAAATTTGTACATTCCTTGAACATGTACATAATCAACTGTGCACCATCTTTACTGTCCTATGTGTTCTAAATACTAAACATTTCCTTTGTATGTATTTGCATATGTTCAACAAAAGATGATTTCTGTCTTGCCTTTCTTAAGGCTAGAAATTCCAGCCATTTTTGCTACAATCTAAGTCTCTGTCTTACCTGTCTCTTAACTGGCTTAGGGAGCTTTGTATCAGTCCCTCACTTTGAGCACTGATAGGCAATTTATCTAATTGCTGTGTGCTTTTGAAGCCTATCAATATATAAAATAAGAAAAATATAATGGAACAGCTCCCGATCTTCTTGGAACATTTATCATGTCAGCAGTAATCATTGATAAGAAATTCCCTGGTGGATTGTTTCTTTTACCTTGTAAAACCTAACTGCCTTCATTTATTGCTCATGTCAGGTATGACAACTTCAACTATCACTATGATCAGTACTGTTTCTGGAAGGTAGGAGATCCCAAATCCTACCCTATAAGCCTGAATTAAAGAATGTGGTGAGTAGGTGTACATTTTATCTCCTTCCTATGCATTCTGTAGGATTAACCCCACAGTAACACTTGCTGCTGCAGTTTTGGTGCTAATGCATTACTAGTGAGTAGCCAGCCATGTTTTCTGGACATAACAGCCAGAGTAAAGTTACAGAAATAAGATTTTGCAGCTGTGAGCACTTGCACTTGAAAAGCCTTCACTAACTAGTGCTGGGCATTTTTACACTACAAAATCATTCCATGAGCTCCAGGCTACATCCCTTGAGAAAAAAAATCTACTTGAAAGAGAGGTGCAGAAAGTCTGCTAGCTATACAAACACATATGCTCACCAACACTGTTTGCTTTAATAGTCATGTAGAAATAAGGCTCTGTTCATTAAAACGCTTCACAGCTGCCAAGTATTCATGGAGAATAATCCTGTATTTTAGAAATCAACAAGAAGTGTTATTAAACTTACTTTGACCTCAGCATGATTTGTTTGTGCATGAAATAACCTTAAGACTTTTGAAATCATCAGTGACAATAACTCAGTGAACACAGTAAAATATGCACAGTGGAAGGACTCGACTGGCAAGTGCTTCTGAAATACACATCAGAGGAATTTGGATTCTGCAAATGCACTGAATGCAAGATATTCCTGAAAAATATTCCAGTTTCTCCTTCCTTCTCTTCGAGTCACTGAGAGACTTACTTTTGAAGTAGATGGTGATGTGCAGGAGTTACTTTACAACCAGGAGGATGTCTGACGTGAAATGGAATGAGTGCTTTTGCTACCCTAAGTAATTCAGCATCCAGGAGGGAAGGATCACTCAATGCAATGCCTTACAGAGGCTGAGAATACAGCATTTGTGAGTCACCATACACTGCCTTCAAATTACATTCATATGATATTATATAATATTGTGCATGATCACCTGTCTATCAGAGTTAATTATCCGTCAGGGATGTCTTCATGTCATTCATTTCCATCTCACTTGAGAGCTGACTTTCATTCTCTACTGAAATAACCTCTCTCAGCAAGACAGTGATTAGTGTGACAAATTGACAGAATAAAAAATACCTTCAGCTGCTTTATGGGACCTCCTCTAGCGTTCATGACAGCTACAGCTAAGTGGAAAACATTTTTTGGATTCCTATTATTCCTTAGTGGCAAACAAGGGATCTCTAAAAAAGACAGTCTCAGCATATGTTTACCTATTCAGTTTCAGAAAATCCCATGTTATCCTTCAACAGTTAAACTTCACTTTCAGTACAAAAACCTGAAATATTAGAAAAAAAAAACTCACTAGCAATATGGGAAGCAGAACTTACACTGTGCACAGCAGAGTTCTCTCAATTAAAAATTAGGGTAAAGGAGAGCTCCCAAAAGGCCTGTTTACCTTTACCTTACCTAAAAATAACTTTTCAATATAGAGAAATAATATTGAAAGCCAAAATTATCTCTGCCTCTAATCCAGATGTCCATATAGTCAAGCTACTGAGCTTCATTGCCTCCATTTGAATCAAAAATATGACTTCATTGCATATCTTTCTCTTCAGATAAAAGCACAGCTATTCTCTTCATGCTCAAGGAGGCCCAAGGTCATAAGACAACTCACCTTGAAAGTCCAACTGTTCTCAGTTCACCAGGAATAAGACTCTGCTCCAAGTTTAGCTTCACTGCCATCCTTGCTGGCTCAGTCTGCAGACTTATATGGAACAAACAAACATAGGATGTCTTCAGCTCTAAGGACACCAGCTGTCCTCAAACATCACAGTGATGGTGATAGAAAAACAGAAAAGACAAGTGAGATTAGTCATCACATGAGAGATCTTTCTGCAAGTCTTCAAACACAAGATCTCATGTCATGCTAACAATAGGAAGGGATTTCCCCAACCTTGTCCGTTAAGGAAATGTAAAGTAAAACTCTTGCTTCTTTACTTAACAAGTTGCTCTAAAAGACCTTTTTTTTTTCCAGCTTTGCCAATCATTCTAAGTTTGTGTGCTAAGCAGTCAAGTAGAAAAAAAATATTTCCCTTTGTTCAGCCAAGTTGTAACTGTATTACAACTGAACCGTGATGTGTCAACAGTTTGTCTGAACTTGAAAGAAAGAAGAATTTATATATCCACTCTCATTACTGAAATTTGGTTGAGAAGGTGACTGAGGTGGTTTTTTTTAAGCAACAGGTATATTAGCCTAAATTCACAATTGGAATAAAGCCCCCAAAGATAAGAGCAGCAAACTGTTGCCTCAACTGGCCTATTCACTTTTGCTTCCTCTCCCTCTGAAGGTTCGTGTTTTAGTTGCAGAGGGTAAAAATTTGCCTATTACAATAGAAAATGTTGTCATCCATTAATGCATTCCTGACCTTGCCTAAATCCTGGTGAAAAGATTGCTGGTAGTGCTGTGAAGACACCTGGGCATAAATTATTAGGCAACTTACACATAAATAGTAAAGGCAGAGCTTTAATATGAATAAGAAGGCACTCGAGACACATTCAGTGGGCTCTATTTCCTTCCCTCATAATTGCATGAGGGCTGAATGGGCACCTTGATGCTCATATTTCTATATTCACTATACTTTCCATATTCCTAAGAATTTATGCTGTGGAAAGAGTTCTATTTCCTACCAGCTATTACATTGTACCAGAAAATCTGCATCCCTGCATCAAGAGTCATGGTGTGACTTCTTGCCCCGTGGAACAGAGGTTGGAAACAAACACAGTAAACTCTATAGCCCATAAGAGAACAGAAGGAACTCAAATAAAAAAAACCCCAAAACAATAATAATAGTAAAAAAGGTAGGTCTTCCCAGGTTTATAGGAGTTCAAAATCCTTGACAAAAATTATTGTCCTTACCAAAGGGGAGAAACAGAATGAGCAGCTGACAGAACTGCTCATGCCAGATCAAAGGAGCTGGGTGTCCCTCTCCCAAATGCTGGTGTCCACACAGAGCAGTGCACATGCCTGGCAAGGAAAGCCACACCTGGCTCTTGTATTCTCCCTTGCATCTATGACCACTGCTCCCATTAAAGAGAAACACCATTAAATGGAAGAAGTTTCATTTTCCTGACTTCACAAGCATTCCGTTAGAAAGCTAAAGGCACAGCACACAACTCCTACCAATCTGGAGCCTTAACTTGTCACCTTTACTCACCTTTCTGCAGCTTGCAGGCCGTGGTTCACACCACAGTTCTTTCATCAGAAGATTTCAGAAGCCCTATGTACTTCACCATGTGTTTTTAGACCTCCATGTCTGTCCTACCTAAACATAAACTTAAAATTCTTTTCTTAGAAACCAGTAATATCAGAGTCTCGCTGTAAGAGAAGTCACAGGAGTTGTTTCAGGTTTTCATGTATGGGAGAATACTCCCACTCACATCCTGAAGAATGTGGGGAGGTTCAAACAAAAGGATCTGACCACATGTCTGAGACTAAACCAGCAATGCATATCTTCTGCCCACACCCTACTCCTAAAACTCAATCTGTTACAAAACAAGGTCCTTTCCATCTGCATGCAAAGCTCACAATTTTATGTTATCAGTCTCACTAAAAGTCCAATAGAAAGAGCCAGAAATTGCTAATGGCAAAGAGTTAGTAGCAAAATTTGAAATCCTCTCAGTCAGACACACAGAGAACACTGTAACAGTCCTATAGAAACATCTAGGAACACATGTCCCTTCTGACCATTCCTCTGACACTGTATCCTCAGACTTTGACTTTAATCACTTCATCCTTTCTCAGATACTAAAATCGTAGTGGGTTTTGTTCTGTAAAACTGTTGATAATGGTTTCAGATCTATATACAGGGTTACTGTGGCCTGGGAAAGTGCTAGTCAGGAAATTATGTAAGAAATTAGGTTTATTTTGTTACTACAATTCTGGCAGTTTTCCAGATCTTTATGTCACTAATTGCATGAGATTATCAAGAAAGAAAACAGAGATCTTCTTATCGTGACTGTAATTAATTCCATTATTCAGGTACAGAATACATATTCTGCAACAATATAGGCCCAAAACTTGAGGTACTCTGGCAATCTGTAATGACATAAAGCAAACAATTCTTTTCTTTGTGTAATTCCAGATTTTTCACTAATCTTGTTCAAAACTGCTCCTTTCCTTGCATGTTGATTTTTTCCAAACATGCTTTTATTCAAAACAACACTTATATTAGCAGGATGGAACCTGTTGAGTCCAACTTAAAAAAAAATATCAGGCAATTTTAAAATAACTTCATATTTTTGTATCACCCACCCCTCACCTCCACTACCCAAGAAGAACTGTCTGCTTTTAAAAGACTATCACCAGTTGTGACTGCCAGTTGTATAATTACTTCTCTTTATGGGTAGAACTGTTTGCTTTCAAGTGCCATTTTCCCATTTCTTCCCTAATATGACACCGTATATTTTTTTCTTTACCAAAAGAAGTGAAGTGGTTTGGGGTGTTACAGGCCACTAACACTGAAATCTGTGCTGGTGGAATTGCTTCTGAATACTTCTGTAATAAGTCATTGTAAATTTGACAATGGAAAGCACTGCCAAAGTGGTGACAGCTGTTCAAAACCTCAGATTTTGTTCTAACTATATTACTAAAATCACAGGCTGTTTCCTGCTTTTTGTGTAGATAAAAAGCACACGAATATTTGTGGGGAGCAGGGGAAATAAAACTCATTCACTTTACTTGCTTTTGCACAATCTAGACTTACATTCAGTCACTTTTCACTTCTGAGACGAAAATCTTGCACCACAAAAGAGAATTAAGTCATTCATTTAAAGGTAATTCCATTTGACTACTTCAATAATGCAGGAGCACACAAAGAAATTGCAGCTGGGTAGTGCAGTGTAAGAGATAAATGCTCAAAATTCAGCTGAGAAACCAGTAAATCTCTGCTTTGCTACTACAGCTACTACTACCACTGCTTTTGTTCTACCAATACTACCGAAGAACCAAGCACAGCTGTGTAAAAAACAAGGTCTGGGCTAATATTTGGGCTACTCATGCCTGGCTACTCTTCCAGTGCCAAAGGAATGTGGTCTTTGCTACTGTGCTTTTTGCTTCAAAACTGGAGATACTTCTCAATATGCAGTAAAACATAAAGAATGAAACGTTTTCAGAAGTGACTGTGGGGAATGGACAACACAAGAACACTCAATACTTCACTATATTGCAGAAGGAGAAGGAAAGGTCTTAAAAACAAATAAGACTTGCTGCATCAATAATTTTAAAAAGAATTACGATTCTATATTTAGAAAAGAAGTCAGACACTGGATTTCACAACCATATGTGGAAAACATTAAAGGGAAAACTGGATGGGATTGCCAAGGCAGAACAGGGCCAAGAATTGCCTTTTTTTTTTAACTCACCCCAAAACACTGGTGGGGGGTGGGGAAGTTCCACACAACTCTCCTCTGCAACTAGTGCTAAAGTAAATTTGACTAGCAATATGCAAAAACTGGCAGTGCTTGACTGCTACAGACTGAATTATGCTGACAGCACCAGAACCACTTGGGCAATTTTGGGACAGTTTCTGCTGTTACTGCCCATTTTTGGCTGGTTTGTGAATAAATAGGAAATTTCAGTCTTCTTATTCCAATGCAATTTGTAAGACGAATAGTAGATGGAAGAGCAAGACTTCCCTTGGGAGTGCGCAAGAGGATTTCCAAGTCAATAAGCAGTGCACATTAGCCAGTATTTTACTGCAAGCTGCAGAAAATTTGTGAGTATATTGTCAACACAGATAAAAATGAATGGCCTGAACATGCAACGTTAGTGCTTTTTCTGAACGTGTGTACCAACAATAGCAAAAAGGGTCTTGCTCATAGCCCTCAAAAATATTACTTCATTATTAGTTTCTAACTTTTTGAGAAAAAAACTAACACCCAGTGAAAATCTGTACAACTTAAAAAGCCAAACATTCTTTCTTTGAGTCCATCCAGTTCTGCCAAAAGGCATATGGTCATGTTGGCACTTACTCTATTCAATGCTTCACACATCCAGAGCATCATTTCAATATTGATTAATTGTCAGAATGCTCATATGAGACAAGCAAATAGAAATCTGACAGCCAGATGCTACAAACAGCACTGCAGTCAATCGGATCATTATATTATTATCACTGCTTTTCCCTAGTAATTCCAGTCTGAATAGTATAACTTCAGCTGCATATTCTCAATAAGCATTACAATACAGTACATACCTACAGAACCAACTCCAAAAGTAAAGGAATCATGGGGCTGGGAGGGAAAGGAGCAAACAATTCCTTTGTAAGAGTAAGAAACATCTTGGGAATTTTATTTGTAAACTATGCCATGCAATTCCTAAACTTCCTTTTCATCCCAATGTTTCCCAGATACTTTGTCCATCACAAGATTGTATTTGCCTCTGGGGAAAACACAGTATTTGCACTGTTCAAGCACTACAACTTGGCAGGAGAGAAGAGGAAAAAGCACATCTAACTACTTGAACCTGAAAGTTGTGTTTACAGATAGAAATAATTCAGAGATCCTGAGACAAAATGTCCTCTTCTTAAAAAAATAAAAATCACATAGAGGTTTTAAGAGCCACAGCTTGTCTGCTGTCTTCCTTTTTGTCACCAACTGATCATGCTGGCTCCTTAAAAGGATGTCTGTGTGATACTTCCCTTCTCCAAGACAAAATATGAGAGGGGTCAAATGACTCATTATGGATCAAGACCTCACAGGACCTGCTAAAGCTGCATCCCCAAGCAAAGAGTGAGCACATGTAGAACTCCTCACAATACTCCCATGGGAAGATCCATCCTGAAGAAATTGAGTGAATAAATTGGGGAACAGACTGAAACCTGTCACCCTGGCAATCAGATGGAAAAGGCTCAGACTCTGAAAGGACAAAATACATGGGTTGATTTTACTAGTTTGCCTTCTCAGCAAAACAGCATTCACAGCTTGTCCAGAAATAAAAGCAGTTCTGGCACCAAGTCCCACTCCCACTACCTGGAATGAGGGTGTTGTGGCTTAGTGATCTGTGCTCATACACTGTTGAAAAATGAGGAGCAAACCTGCACATGTCAGAACCCCAACAAGATTTCACAAAAAGTATCTTGATATTCTCCTCAAAATCAGCCAGGATGGTCACGTTTCAGAAATGACAGCTGTCTCTCTCACTGATTTTTAGACTAACTACCCATGCAGTGACTCTGTAGCTCTTTTCTGTCACATTACAAAACTCAAAGTATTACATATCCTGTGTACGCCTGCACAGAGAAAAGTACCTCCCATTTACTTAAAACACATCAATACAGGATGTACTCCAAATGAGTCCTTACATCACCTTCTGAAGGCACTGGCTTTAAGAGATTACACAGTATACTCCTACACTGACATAAATGTAGCATTTATCTGGGTACTCACTTTAATTCTAGACTCTTTTGTTTGCCAGCTGTTATCCCAAGAGACAGATAATATAAATAATTAACAGGCAGTACATTCTTCCAGCTGCTAATGCTGTAAACTAATTCCTCAGAAGTTATCCCAAAATTAGATTTAATACTGATTACTAAGCACTTAATAATAATGCGTGGCAAAAGACAGACAACTGTAACAGAACAATCAGTGTCCAGGAAATGCTGATTTTTATCTGACTGGCTTTCTGCCTCTATTTTTATAAAGCATTTTTTGCATGCAGACAGTAGTTTTCTGGCCCTTCTTCCTGCACTTTGGTCACATCTCTGTTAATAGTGATGTGTCTTCATTAACAACGGGGCATCAGGAGCTACTGTCACAACCAAGTGACATTAAGGTGTGCACTGCTGCTCAGGAACAGAGTTTTCCCTCTTACAGCAAACCAGGCAGGCTGACTGTTCTATCCAAAATCTGTTCACACAGCTGGGCTGACCAAAGAGACACTCATCAGTACCCTCAGACTCGTTCCAGGTACGTGGCATTTTTGTGAGTCACCACAGATTTCAGGGGTGGAATCAACCAGGATTTGTGTCTTACACTCAGTTGCCAGAACAGGTGGACCCTTCCCTGAGGCTTTCTCAGCCCTGGGAGCCACAGGAACATCTCCTGTCACTGGTCATGATGGAAGAGAAAGTTATTTTAGCCCTTGCAAGAGCCAAGCATTTCATGTAGGCTTCTGAGCAGGTATTGATACCAGTGATGTTGCTGGTACAGACACAAACTTGGCCATGCCTGGAAAAACAAGCCTTCCACAAATGTTTCAGCCATCAGGCACTCTGCAAGGATCTGCCTCTCATCATCACTTGCAGTAAATCCAAGTTAATGAAGACTCACTATTTAGCAAAGAGATCAGTTCACAATTAAAACTACACTTGTAAAATGGGAGTTGAAAATTAGCATTTGCTTAGAGGTTTTTAAGCTAGAGTACCCAGAAGCTGTAATATAAATGGACTGGAGAATGTTCTAGTAACTTATATAATTAACAAAGACACAAAGTTCTTAAAAAACACAAAACTGCAGTCCCATGTACTGTCTCCAACTTTGTCCAATCGCCCTAATAATCACATCCACCCTAGTACAGTTCTGGACTTCAATTTTAAAAGCATTAAACTGATCCTAATCTAGTGACATACTGTGTTGACTTTGTTGAGAGCATAATTAGGCTACTGCTACTTGAAATCTTCACCAAAAAGTCTCCAAGTTTGTTTTAATGTCACTGTTGATACACTGACAAAGCCAAAAATATCCATTATTCTGTAAAAGCTAAGTGTTATGGATAGAGAAAACCTTAAGAGCTGAATGGATGCAGTACTTGGATGTCATTCCTGGAAAAGTTTCAGGAAGCTCTTTCATTAACAGCATTAAATCAGCAGGTATCATAATTATTCGAGTTACACGGTTATTAAGCTGATTTTTCAGTACCTACAGAAGCTTCAAATGTCTTTAGTAAAACTGAACTACCAATTCTGACTATCACAAGGTTACTGGATTACATTTTTCTTACACAGGAACAAGTGCATTGTGTTCTGAGCACCTGTGCTATTGCAACTAAACCAACCTGGAGACTGCACTGACCTCTACTGAAGTTCAGCTCTGCAGGATAATATTTAAAAGTACTGTTCTGGGGCAAATGCTTAAAGATGAGGTAACTCCTGTCTGAACTTGACATATTATATGATAATCAAGTCAGCAGAGCGAAAGTGTTAGTAGGTAACAAACTCACTTTGCTCTTGAATGACCTCTCACTCCTAGCTGGAAAAATCCCAGATGAAGGTGTAGCAGCCCTAGGATCTGAGAGGTAGTTCTTTTCTTCAAAAGCCACTTTTGTATTATAATGCTGCTACCAGGGAGCAGCTGAAAATTCTAAAATGTATAATTACTTCCTAAACAGAAGCCAGTGGATGGCAACAATAGGAACCCTTCAACATTTAATTTAACAGAGTTTAAAAAAAAAAACAAAAAACAAGAAACAGCTAAGTGACAGAATTTGTTGGAACATGAGAGACTATGAACTTCAGAGGTTTATCCAGGCTACAAACTATCCAGTAGTGCCTTGCCTTCACAGGCTTTCTCTATATGACCTCCATAATGTAAAAAACCAAAACCACAAAACCCAAACAAAACCAAACCAACTCCCCACACACAAACAAAACTGGGGAAAAAAGGACTCATACCCAGCCCTCATTGAAAAGCAGCTCTTACTTATAAACACTGTGAGGAACAAAAATCTCCTTCAAAGAACCAATCAGCTGTACCTTAAGGCTGGGAAAAGCAGATGATACTTGCACATGATAAATCTCAGTGTGATTTCAAACATGTTCTGATTAATCACATTGCATAATTAAGAGTGTTTTAAGTGTCTCTATCAATTAAGTGCCTTTACCATGGCCTCATAAGGTGGTTCATATTAAACCATGACTGGATAGAAGCTTGACTGTGCTGATAATCCAGTTATGTTTTGGGAATTACTGTGTCCCAGTTGATTAGATTAAGAGATGAAGAGTGAATTAGGTACCACTTGCCACAGCTACATCATTGTAAGCTCCTGGATGTGTCAAAGGCTCTGCTGGAAAAGATTACACAGAATAATGCTGAAGATACAGAGCCTTCCTTTGTTGTTTAGGTTGATCTGTGAATAAGCAAGGCAGGAATTTAAGGCAGAGTATTACACTCCCTTTGATTAACAAAGAGAAACAAGTTGGCCTAATAAAATAAACACACAAACCTCATTTTCAAAATTTTGTCCTGCTTCTCTCATCACTGGAACAACCAAAATAAGCCACATCATCAGGAAGTTAATTCTTTTGCCTTCTGTAACTGCACAAACTAAGCTGTGTTGGTGTTAGGGGGTATGTGTATACCTTTATCAGCCATAACTCTGCTGTCATTACCTAAGAGTATGTTAAAACAACAAAAGCAGCAAAAGGATTTGATCCCATGATTAAGGGACTGGAGCATCTCTCTTATGAGGAAAAGCTGAGGGAGTTGGACCTGTTTAGCCTCAAGAAGAGATGACAGAAGGGACCTCACCAACGTACACAGGCACCTGCAGGGAGGTGTCAGAGGCTGGAGCCAGGCTCTGCTCCGTGGTGCTGAGCAACAGGACAAGAGGGAAAGGGCACAAACATGCACAGAAAGTTCCACCAGAACACGAGGAAGAACATCTTTCCTGTGCAGTGACTGAGCACTGGAACAGATTGCCCAGAGATGCTGTGGAGTTTCCCCTCACTGGAGATATTCTAGAAGCACCTGGACACAATCCTGTGCCACGTGCTCTGGGATGGCCCTGGTTGAGCAGGGGGGTGGGACCAGATGAGCCACTGTGGCTCCTTCCACCATGACCCATTCTGTGATTCTGGAACCCATGCACACTGTCACACTACCAGACATTGCATTTGCAGTTTCTACAGTTAAATAAACCACAGATAAATGTCTAGGCTAACACTGCAACTCTACATTTCTCTCTCACTATAAAAATCACAGCAGCTCTGCAAAATTTATAGTGGGAAAATTATATGCATTAATTGACTTTAAAAAAAGACATACTTCTGATGGCAGGACAGATATTTGCAACTGATTTGCTTCACATCACATTTTTCAGAAGTCTCTCCTGAGTATTTTAAGAGTGATTCAGCAGTAATTCCAAAACAATTCTTATAAATTCTTTACCATGTATGGACATAGAAACTTCTCCCCCACTTTTTTGGAGCGTGCTCTGCAACTTGCCAGATGAGTATAAGATTTCTGAGGCAACTTGAAACTGGACTGTGTTCTAGGTTTGCAAATGATTGGTTATTTCAGTTTGGGTTTGGTAGTTCCCCATTCAAGAAGAAATGTTAATGGTTAGAGGGCTGCAAGTCAAGACACCAGGCTCAATTCCCAGTAATGTCTGAGACCTGACTTCAAGTACTCATCCACATTTTAAGTGCCTTATTTTCCATTGTATACAAAATACTCCACAAAGATAATACAGTACAGGACAAGACATACTACATACATGCACAAAAATAAACAGGTTAATAGTAAAAATTCTGAGACTCACTGAGAAATATTAAGAACTGAGTTGTCATTATATTCTATAAAACATTCCTAAATATGCATGGAGTTGTTTTGGGAAAAGAAAGAACTGCTACTGAAATGAAAGCTCAGGGCACACAGCTCTTAACTCTTCACTGATGAATGAAGATAAGATGCAATTTCTTTCTAGGAAAATTGTAAAATGTCTGATTGCTAAACAATGAATTAAATTTTCACTTATTTCATACATTGCTGTTGGATAGCTTACTCTAGGATGACACAGAATCTCTCTGTAACAAACCTCCAGTCCTGATATTTCTATAAGGTATATAAAAATTGACTGCATTAAGTTAGTTATATTAAAATTGGGTTTAAAACGGAGTCTATTACAGACTTCAAAAAAAACCCCAAAAAACAAACAAAGTTGTCTTTGCTACTGTCAGGAGACTGACTTTTAAAGAACAAACCATGAAAACTGTGCTTTGTTTTGTGAAAGGAACAGTCCTGCCTGTTCACTACCTGGGTGATGGTATTTCTTCTAGAGATGTGTATGGGTTAATGCCTTCAGCAACAATTCCACGGGCAAGAGTTATGGCTTTTAGTGGCAGTAACCCAATCATGATACAAAAAAAGCAAAAAATAACCTCTTTCTGTAAGTCACTGACCTCCCCAGATCCAGACAGGGGGAGGAATTTAACAGATGGCCTCAAGGACCATAAGAATCAATAAAAGACATGAACCATGAATACTATTAAATGCTCAGTTTTGAGACTGGGCATTGATTTTTATTGTCAAACTGCATTATTGCTGCAGGCACAAGATTAGCTACAGACTTCTGTGCTGCATTGATTTTGTTGAACAGCAATCAAAAGTTCAGTATTTAATGTCATGGAGCTCAAACTGAAATTCCTGCTTACTGCACAGAGGTTTTAATCAATTAAGTCTTCCCATTACATATTCTCATTCACTCTGTGTAACTGCCTTGCATAAAAACATTAAAGAATGAGAATGTCATTTTGTTATCATTAATACTCTAGGAAATTCTTTTTATTAATTAATTTAGTAACATTTCAAGATCTTCAGTGTGCAAGGCTTTAGAAGCAGCCTAAAAACTCTGTCACAGATATTCTGTGTGCCTACTCATCTCTGCCACTTGGAATCACACAACTGTAATGAAAGACAAAGTGTTAGAGAGAATAATTCCCCTGGTTACACAGCTCTGACAGTGAACTTGACCTTATTACATGGGGTCCAATTAAGATCCCTTTGGCATCTAGAATTTAAATGACCACTACTGATCACAGCTACAGCACTGAAGATAATAAACCTTCTCTCCAATACTAATGAAATATATAGTTTATCTTTGGCAAAGACAGTGAAATAACCAAAATTAATCTACCATAAAGCTGAAAAGTTACTACCAGTTACAGACTTTCCTGTATATAAACTCTTCAGACTGTGCACGAATACTCTAGCACATATAATTAAGTGAACAGAAATTAATTCTGTTTTTACCTGTGCAGCCACTTGACAATGATGACTCCTGATAGAGACAAATTGTTACTACCATAAGAGTAAAGTAATGAAAACCTGAGCCACTGCTCATATACTTTCTGAATCCACTGCAAAACTAAAAAGAGATATAAAGTGTAATTGTGTGATGGGTTAGATTCTGAGGAGACATTTCAGTAATTAAGAATTACAGCTGATAATATGAAACAGAGGGAACTATTAAAATCCACTTGTGTGAAAAGCAAGTTGAAGAATGGTTAAAATATAAACAAGACATTAAATTATTCCTCATAAACAATATGAAGCAAAATATGATAAAATCATGACATACTTGAAATGTCCAAAGGAAGGAAAGCAATGAGATTAATTAAGGCTTGGGCACCATAGATGAGAGTTATAAGCATATGAAGGGACAGCATAGCCTGAAATAAATCACATACACAGCTAAAAGTCAGTACTACAACAGCAAAATAACTCCCTTGATATAAAGTGAAGAGGATGAAAATCAGCCAACTAGCTCAGGGGTAAATAACTTTTCACACCTTCCTATTAAAAGGGAAATAGGGATCACTTGACAAAAAAAGGCTGCTGATAAAAACAACTAGTGGACTTTGGGTAGGTCTCAGATTAACCAGTCTGAATGTTAGCAGACAGATCTGATAGAAGAGTTTTGATGGTCTAGAAGTAAAAATTATTTCTGGGGGGGAAAAAAGGACTATGACTGAAAAAGAAAATTTGAACAATTGATCACAAAAAAGAAGGAGAGAATGGTCTTGTCCCTTGAGTCTGCAAGCTCTGAAGAATTAGAAATGTGAAAAATAAACAACAAGCAGCTTTCTGACAAAACTAAATTATAAACACTTTCTGATGCTGAAAAAAAGGAAACAAACTAAAGCATATGTAACATATTTTCTGTTTAAAAATTCAAACCTGTTTTCCAACACTGTAGAAACTGTTTAGTTCTTTCTCTTCTGAGAAGAGTGTTCTGTACACTGTATGTCAGGAAGTAGTTTCTGAAATTGTAGGTGGTGATATAAAGCAAGACAGAGTGAGCTTCTGAAAAGAAGTGATAATTGGCCACTGTACTGAGGTAAACTCCTACCCAGTGCTTTGTGTTAACCACCAGAACTTATCATCTCTACAAACAAAGTTTTAAAGTTTTAACAAAAGACACATTCAGTTGTTTTGCTTTGCTGTCAATGGAGTCCAAGCAGGAAAAACTCCTACCAAGAAGTGATAGCTGCAACATGCAAAAGAAAATACATTTCTGGAAAACAAAACAAGAGGGGGGAAAAATTACAACAAAGATGAGAAGGAAAGGCAAGAAGTAGAAAAAGAGCTGCCTGTGAACTCCTGCCAATAACTTTAAGCTTCAATTAGTTGATCAGAGCATTGCCTGAGCTACTCCAGCCAATAAACATAACCAGCAGCACAGGTGTTTAGGTGTCCCCTATTGCTTCCCTATCCAAGACAGTTTGCCAGGATTGTTTATGCAGTAGCATTCCAGTGACAACTTCAGGAGATACAGGTACCAATGCTTCACACCACAAGGACTCTTTGGATTACATCAAGAGTAACCACTGTGTGGATGATTGGGTTCTCAGTCCATTTAGTGAGAAATAATAATAAACATCTCTTTACAGCTACATTGTTTTCTTATTCAAGTCAAGTCACAAACAGACAACTGTAAAATAGAGAAAAGCTAAATGTTTGTATAGATAATGAAGTATAAATCCAACTCTGCCCCATCCCCTTCATGTCACTAAGCAGGTCATAGAGGGAACCTAATCCAATGTGCTAAGGTGATGATCAAAACCAACCTGAAAGTACCAGGGAAAACCCAAAGCTGCACGTGATTGTTCAAAACTTCATAGAAGAATGACTTGTTCTTAAAAGAGGTTAATTAAACAAAGATTTTGGCAGATGATCAAGTATGATACACTTTCAAAGGATGGAAAAAAGTCGTGCAACTGATAGAGATAAGAAGAAAGCAACACCCCCTTTTTAAAAGATTTAACTGCTCGTACCATCAGCAAGAAAAAGCCATCAAAATTTGGCTCCTCTTTCAGACACATTCCACTTCCTTTCATCTTGAAGCTCTCCTCAGGCTCCCATGGAGAAGCAGCTTTCTATTGGACAGGAACAAAAACAAATAAACTGTGAAGCTAATACAAAATTCAGCTCCTTTTAAAATCTCAAAATAAGACCTATTCCCTTCCTCCACCCACTGAACCTCACCAGACAAGAGCTAAGTAGTATTGGCTAATACCAAGCTTGGAGAATGAGCTTTTCAGGTGGGAACATCTTTGCTCTTACTTCCCAGAACCATGTTACAAGCTTCCTTTAGGAAAAGGAGAGGATGATAGTTTAAGAAAATAAAAATTCAGCTTCTTGCAGCCAAACTGAAGGACACTCAAAAGTCAGTTTGGAGACTTTGCACCTGAGTCACAAGCAAACTGGGACTTTGCTTTACACTTCATAGCACAAGATGGAAATTATCTGTGCTGTAGAGGTTGAATTAGTCTCCCTGTTATTTTATACAGCTGTGCTTTATAAATGAAAATTTGGACTCAGAACTCACAAAATCTGAGTGATTCTACTACAAGCCGTTCTTTATACTAAAAGAAATTACCTAAACCAGCATCCACACTCTCCTTAAAACAAGCAAAAAAAAGTCAGACAACATTACTCAGCACCATTTGCTATCTGTCACTACTCTCTGCAGACTTCTCCAATCGTGCATCCACTTTCACAAGAGGATAACATGTTATTCTCTTATTCTCTGTCCCTTAGTTTTTCCAAAACGACAATAGCAAAAAACATTGTCCAAATCATCAGAGATGTGGCAGTGCAGCTCTGAGGAAAAAATCCATGACAGCAAGCAAGATTTAGACATACTTTTTGGCTAGGAAAAAAGTGCCAAAGCATCCCCTACAGAAAGAGAAAGAAAAAGAGCCAGATCCTCAGATGCTGCTGTGCCTCCATTTGACAGTGGACCATAGAGGAGGGTGCTCCATCATCACTGATATTTATTTCCAGTCGTGGGAGTGAAAGGATAACTGACACCTGGTGGGAAATGAAGCACAGAATGTCTCATTGCCCACCTGTGCTCATACTTACATCATGCTGAAAATGCTGAAGGACATGACAGCCTTGTCCATATTCACCTTATAATCCCCAAAACCCTGCAGTCAGCAAGGACAAGCTTGCTGAGAAATTTATTTAGTCAAGTCAAATGCCTTTCCAAGCACGCATGTTGCCATATGGTTTTCCATGTGATACATCTACAGCTCAAATTTTCATCTGATGCACTTGAAGACACAGAGGAATAAACACATGCATTTTCTCACTGATGGATTCTGTCATTATTACTATTAGTAATATTATTGTCCCCAATAAGTAATTGTTATCCTCTTATATACACCTTTGCAAATGAATTTCTAAACCAACAAAAGAAAAATCTGACTAGTAGCTCAGGCTCCCCATGAAACATTTCCTGTGAGGGAAAGACACAGAAGCACCACCGGTCTGACTGGTCTGCATATGGCACAGCAAGATTCTGGACTTGATCACTCACTGCTGAGGATCTTTTCCGGCACCTCAGGGCTCTGCAGTCTGTGCAGAGCATTAGCAAATCACAGCACTCTTTGTTTAAACCAGAGTAACACCTCAAACCTCATTTACCTTTCCTTTACATTCATCTAAATGACAATAAAATGTGTGTCATCTGAAGATCGGTTTCGGTTTCTAGAGTGAGTTAAAATAGAGGAAGGAAGAACACTGAAAACCATTAGGAAGGAATGAAGACATTTGGGTCTTTTCTGGCTTCCAAGAAGCAAAGAGGATATTGGGAAGCAATGAAAACACAAGTGGGATAGAAAAAGCAATGCTGGGGGCACTCAATGGTGAAGAGGAAGAATTGGATATGTACTTTATATTGAAGGAGTATTTAAAGCTGTATTTGCTCTGTAAAGAACATGAAAACCACGTAAGAGATTCACACCTAATTTAAACAGATATCATCACCACAGATGCTGAAATAAACTGCAGAATACGTAAAGCTGGTATTAATGGAGAAAACATTAATGTCATCACTAAGACTCACAGCAGGTGATTTCATGAAGGCTGAAGCAAGAGTACCTCACGTTGTCTAATGTCAGCTGCAGCCCCCAAAAATTCTTCTCCTACAATCGTGGTTTGCTGTGGGAGGATGTGGGGGCTGTAATTGTCCCACTGAGGGTTTTTGATGGATGATTGTATTTCAGATATCTGGACCTGTGATTTTGTAAGCCTTACTTTGACTTATCATTACACTAAAAATAAAACAAAGCACTCAGCACTCTGTGAAAAAAGATTGTGAAAATGCCTGGTCCTAAAATGATGCACTGCACTGCAACAAAACAAAAAAAGATCACTTTTAATTTCTTCATGTAATTTTAAATAAAATTAAAGACACGAATTAAGTACAGTGAATTTTACAGACATTTTGGATTCAGGGTCACTTACTATGAAAATTAAGTGGAAAAGTCAGTAGATTCTCTATGGCAGGAGGAGTCCAGGAAGTTTCTTTCCATCTTTCTTTGGTGGATTTCCCTAAAGTAATTGAAAAAAGGACTGTCCTAAGACAGTCACACCAGCCCTTTGCCAGAGGTTACAAACAAAGCAGCAAAGCCAGACACACACCTGTGTCCCAGCCACACTGTGCAAAGCCTGCTACACAAACTGAAATGGGTTTGTTTTCACTTAAAGCTTTCAGTGGGTTGGTCCATATACAGCAAAGAGCAGAGCTCAGTTACAAAATTTTCAACAAGTACATCTACTAGAGCTCTTCTCTCTGAGCCCTTGGTCTAACCTGAGCACCCAGGTGACGAGCTGCAGGTCCACAACAGCCTTTCAACCTTTAATTTTAGTCTTAGTGTCATAATCTGTGTCATCTTTTGTTCTTAAGATGTATTTAACCACCATAAATGGAAAAAAAAAACCAAAAAAAACCCAAAAACAAAACAACAAACCAACTACCCAAATCACAGGACCTGAAACTATTTTGCTGACATTTTGCTAACTCTGTTAACTCCACAGATATCAATAAATGTATTCCTTATTTTCAAGTCAATCAGTCCCAAGCTATTTAAAGTTGACATGATGTGCACAATTGAGCACTCTCTGAGATAAACACATTAATAAATTACCTGAAAATGGTATTTAAGGGTAGAAGTCTTACTTGCAGAGCTGCCCTATTGCAAGTCTCCTCCTTCAGTAACATTAGGGAGCACTCTGACTACTTACTGTTTACACAAAACTTTCTACATTAAATGCTGAACTCCCAAATCCACCTACTTACCATATGGAATTGGTAGCACACAAATGTCGAGCCACTTGAGGTGCTGCTGTTTTTTTTCAGCAAGTGACATTTTCATGGATCCCCACAACAGCACAAAGATCACCTCTCCAGAATGCAGAGGTTATCATTTACCAGATGATAAACAGAATGGGACTGCTCTGTGCTCGTTGGGAACGGGATGTGTGACACCCTGGTGCCCACCCAGTGACAAAGGAAAATATGCTGGTTTGTAAGAGTATTTAAAACACACACAACTGTATTTTAAAGTTTCAAATGCTTCTGTTATACACTGTATATAAAGGTGAATATTCTTAAAATCTAGGCCTCCATTTTAAAGCCACTGTTTGGGCTGTTTCTCTTTACAGATACTCCCTTTACAAAACTGAAACCAACCAGCTCTGGATACCAATTCATACCAGTCAGAGTGACCCACATGTACATTGAGTTACTGTTTTGGTTCATTTTGTTCCTACTGTTTTGTTGAGTATCAAGTAACTACTTGATGATGTTACATATGTCATACATATGTGCTCCATATTAAATTTGTACCCAAAAAAAAGAAGCCAATAAATTTTTTTAGATTAAACTTTGGAAGAGGAAATGAAGTTGCATTCTTGGCCTTCTTCAATAGAAGACTTGTCCTTTGTTGAAATATTCATAAGGCAAGTCAGTTAGCTCAAGATAATGCCATATGTTCAAAGTGAAAAAACACTTCTTCCCTAAGGAGGCATGTTGGGACTACTGGGGCTGGAGAAGGAAGAAATGTTTGACTCCCTGCCAGTCTCTGAACTCCCAGAACAGTGGTGGTTGTGGTTCTGAGAACTGAGCTCAACACCAGAGCAGCTATTTATTTTTGTTAACTTGTTCACAGTTTCCCAACTTTTCAACTCACCCCAAGTTATATATATAAGCTTTTATATATATAAAATTTTAGCCTTCCCATCTTTCACAGTCTGGGTACACCTTTTCCCCCAGCAGGAGTAGCATATGAGTGATATTCAGAGTTTCAATATTCATTTTGTAGCATTAGCTTGAGTATCAGAACCCACAAGCCCTTATGTTTAATTCATGGGGTAAGTTTTTTATTTACAATTCATTAAGTCTTTAAAACATTCACGTTTATATCTGCCATGAAGTTAGGGACCCCAGATGGAAGCCTTTAAACATCTTTAATCTTCCAGCCCAATATTGTGATCCATAAAACTCCTTTATCATCCAAAATTTCTGTTACCTTCCATTGATACTCTGACATGTGAGTTCCAGTCACTGCAAATACTTGAGGGTTGTGGAATTGACTGTACAGCTTGAAGTCAGTTAAGAGTGTGATTTCTTTTATCCTGAGGATAGAATATAAATCATAAGTGGGTGCTCTCACAGTGTAAAAAGCTGCAAACACTGGTGGGTAGATTTGGGTGGCCAACACGGACTATCAGTATGGCACTTGAGAGCTTAGTTTGTGATCAAAGAACAGAATACACCAAATTAGCTCTGGGCACACAGGAGGCTACATTAGTCTGAAATTTCTCCAGTGACAGATTGAAACTGCTCCATTCACAGAGCACACAGTTGAAATCAACAGCTAATCCTTTCTAGTATTCTATACTAGAATATAGTATATTTTCATAACCGAAATAATACACTCTGATTTATAAGGCACCATTAATGGTATCATTTGTGGAGCTCTCTCAAAGTGTTTTCCTAGGATCATACACACACCCATCAAGCCTGGGATCTTAACCTTAATCCTGCTTAGGAATAAACAGATCATATCTTTTCAGTCTTCTTTGGCAGCCTGTGCACAGGCCCCTGAACTGAACAGCATAAGGCTCCCTCTGATCCACATGGAGCAAATCTAAATGCTCAGCACAGCTGACTGTATCATTCTGTTCTACAGTTACTCATCCTACCCCATAAAGCTTCTGCTTCCAGCTAAAAGCACATTTCTTATTCATTTTTCCAAGACAGCTCCTGGGGAAAAAACAACCCTTTCTTGCTGTTGAGATTTTTAAATAAAATCCACCAAGCAACAAATCCAAGATGGGAGACACACATTTGACAGTGCTGAGATATAAATGAAATTTATACTTTCTAATTCAGGGTAGGGTAGAAAAACCCCTTAAGTGCTATGAAACAGCTTGTCTGAGCACTTTGTATTTTTAAATGTCTTTCTGACATCCCTTATTTGATGGCATCCCATAAAAACCAACAGCACATTAAATTAGCATATCAGAAACCAAAAGATGGCAAGAACTGTGGATTGGAATCTATTCCCAGTAAAAATCATTGGTGTTTAGATACTCAGTGTCAGGCAGTGTCACCAGGATTAAAAACCCTGTTACATACCCATGAACTGTTCTGAGCTGTGAAGGTAAGAGATGAACTGCAGAACCACATCTCTGCTTGCCTGGCCCTAAGGATGCTGCTGGCACCTGGGTGTGACCCGAGCTCTGAGCCACGAGAAATCCCTTCAGAACCCTGACTGCCTTCTCTTCAGCTCCTTTTGGAGTTGTTTTGGTGTTCATGAAAATGCACTGAAATCTTACATTTACTGTGTAAAGTTTTTGAAGACTCTGAGAACAGCCTTGCCTTTCTCCCCCTCTCCACCGTCTGATGATCTCTACAGAAACAGCCACACTGGAGAGTGGCAAAAAACTACTCCTTGAGGCTTAGCAGGCCCCTCCCCTGAATCTCTGCTCTGAGATGCTGCTTCGAGTTCTGCCTCAGCCCCACAGAAAATATTCCTTCTTTTTCCTCCCCTGTGTTATGAGAACGCCAAAGGGCTTTGTGATAAACAAGTGTGGGTGGGAGCCTGGGGCTCTCCTTTTCACTCCCAAGATACAGCCCAAATACACAGCCAGCTCCCATGCAAAATTAAAAACATATTATTAAAGTATTTTTGCAGGCTGCATCTGTTTTCAACACCCACAAACTTGCTCCTGCCTTGATACTGCTGCCTAGTGATGTGTTTGAGCTTTAGATAGAAAATACTTCAGGGAAAAGGGCCAGCAAGGTAAATGACAGCTTTAATTATTCAGGTTGAATATGGACAGAGTTAAGGAACTTTCTTTGCGTAATTGTAAGATCTCTTTGCATGTACATTCATATCCAGCTTTAATAAATAAACAATCTCAGCCTGTGGTACTAGATAAGTTCATTACTGCAGAAGAGAACTGTCATGGGAGCTTTTGTGACTCTTCCAAGATCGTGCAGCACCTTCTGCAAAAATTATTGGTTTGCTAGTTCTTACTGATGCTGTTTGATGTCTTTGGGAGGGCTGGATGGTTTATATCCCAGGGTAACTCTGACATTAAACAGGTCTGAACTTCTAAATCTGACCCTGATCCAACTAAAACCTTGAAATGATAAATTTCTGTTTCTGTAGCTCTGCTTCTTAGACATATTCCACTGAGTCTAAACATACCAGTCAAATTTTCCAATTGCCCAGGCAGTGGCGCAATTATTAGAAAGTTAATTCCAGAACCACTGTGCTGAAATTGTTTTTAAGAGTTATTGACCTATGAAAATGTACCTTGTCAGCTTGGATTCCTTACGGGCGTTGAATATGTAGTATGTGTTTTCTAAACCGTGTTGACTGAGTTTTATAGTCAGCTTGGAACTGGAAAAATGCCAAGAGGTGCTAAAGTGTAAAGTTTTCTACAACTTCTGCTATTTACATAATTACTTTGAACTTTGCCTTGTTCTGGTTCTTTCATTATTTACATAATAATTAAAACTGTTGCATTCTCAAGTGCACTCATTTAAAAACATGGGAAATAAAAAAGAACATAAAAGCCTTCAATCCAACAGCCTCTCTCACTAACAGCTTCTATTACTGTTGAAATGAAAAAGTTACAGCAATCTGGACAGTTGTAGTTAAACATCTTCTTTGATGTCAAGCAAAGTAAGAGAGTTTGAACAAGAGACAAAATGCAGCAAGGGGAAAACAAGATAAAAGCTGATATCATTCTAACAAACATCCAAGTTTACATATGCTTCCTACACAAACTCAGGAATGGAAAAAAAGCAGTGCATTTTTCCCCACATCCTAGATACTTGAGGTTGGCCCTGCTTCAGCTGGGAGGTTGGACCTGATCTCTCTACCAACCCAGCTATTCCTATTCTAATCCCCTTCTCAAATCACTTCAAAATGGCTGGAAACTGCAGGGTAAGAAAGGATTCATATGAGTAAAGCACCTTTCCTACAGTAAGAAGTTTATTTGCTTCCTGACACTACAATTTCTCTTGCTCACACCCAGATTCTCCTGTAGGAATGGGGTGACAGCAGAAGCCACACTTCCACATCGTGGCACAGCAATTGCAGTGGGCAGTCAACTGGGATCCTGCTTCCAGGGGTCAGAAAAAGGGGAATATCACCCTACAAACCAGCCACAAGCTGAAAGTGCTTGTACCATGAGATAAACTGCTGCTTAAATTCCTAGGCCAAGTGTCAGAATGAAGATACAATTGCTGAGAAATTGCCTCCTCTGCTGAACATCATGCTGTCCAAGAAATGGATGTGAGCAAACAGTGAGCAAGTGATTGCCAAAGGTTATGTGAGTAAGTGGATTTATCCATTTTGTCCTTTAAGGATGCTTTCCCACAATGTAGAAGAATCTTAGCCATGTCAACCCCCTTTTATGGAGTGTTTCCTTAAACTCTTAGGTCCTGGTGTTCACAAGGAACACCAAGACAAATTCAGAAGGACAACTACAGTTAAAGATAGAGCAAAGCCAGCAGGTAAGAGCAGTTTCATTGTTACCTGGCTTAATAAAAGCTACCTGACAGAAATACATTTCTTATCTTTTTTCCTCCTCACAGCAAGACAAGAGAGTTCCATTTATTCTGTTACTCTGGATTTGGACAAGGATAAGTAACTCTATTAACATCAGTTGAGTTATTCTGGCTTGAACCCAGGGTAAGCAAAAGCAAAATTTAGTCTCTTGTTTGTGCTTTATAAGGCTCCTGACCCTTAAAAGCATCAGACTGTTTGGAAACAATCCCATAGCCTTCAAGTTAGGAAGGCAAAAAATCTGACTTACATAAAAAAAATACAAGTATGATAAGTAAAGTTGGTATTGCTTTACATTTTACTGACCAAAAAGATGTTGAAACATTTGTTTTAAAAAAAATAACAACACAACCAAAAAACAACTGTATATGGCCTAGCAAGAAAGCATTCTTGCTGGGTGCATTCTACTACTGAATCTGTTGCTTCTCTCCATTACTTTTGGGCAAACTGCCTTTTTTTCTTAAATGGAAACCACAGTTCTTGTCTAAGTGCTTCATGCAAGGATTAAGAGTTTTGATAGCTATTATAAATGGTCAGATTTTATGATAGATAAGAAAACATCTCTTTCTGAGGCTTCTTAAAGCATGGCTCTTGCAAGAATAACAATACAGACATCCTGGTAAGCTCAGCACAGGCTACATTACCTATTTTGTAGTCTGAAAGTAGCACAAAGTTTGTTGGTTTTCAAGTAAGGACTGAAAGAGGGACAAGCAGAACTCCCTTTGTAAAAGTTTCCCCCCATGCTGCCAATCATTGCCTCAAATTCCTTTTACAGCTTGCTGTCTTGAGCAGATTTCCTTATAAAACAAATGGGAAGAGACAGCAATGGCACCAGTGCTGGATGAAGCATAAATGATCCACGAAGCCTCCTGTTTCTCCCCGAGGATCAAGCTCATTGACAAAGATTGAATTTGCATTTACAGTCATATTCCATTTGTGAGGCTGGAGAATATCAGAGATCAGCCATGCAGTGTAATACCAGAAGAAGAAAGAAAATACTATTTTCTTCCTCTTTCTCCAAAGCAAATAGGAGTAATATAGTAGCTATCATGGTTCTCAATGCAACCACTCATTTAACTGCTTATTTGAGCCTATTTGGATCCAAACTTCCCAAGTTTGAAAGTGTACAGAAACTGTCTCTGGATTTCAGACATCACCTCAGAAGTGAAACTCCTGCTAGAACTGAAACTGCAGAGATCAATGACCTCAACTAAAAGAACATTACCAGTTTCCTTCATCTTCTCAACTGTTTTGTGCCCTTCCTTGTAGAAATATATTTTATGGCTATTTTGGTTGAAAAAAATGCTGTAGAAACAGCAAAATGCCACTATCAGCAGAATCCAGTCTTTACAAAATAAATAAAAAATTCATCTTCCAAAAAAGTGCAAGAAATACTTAGAATGAGATAAACACCACACCTGAACATCCCAGAGACACCAGAGAAAACACAGGTTTCTAATTTCATGTAACTCAACATTGCAAAGTCTCCTTTCAAGCAGATATTGATAGAGCATCCTGGTTACCTGCTGCTCCACCTGTCAGAGGTGTGCAGAGCAGGCCTGGTTACAGCAGAGCAGAGTTACCACATACCTGCAAGATTTGATAACATGCCAACTTCAGGCATCAGGCAGCATCAATAAGCTTCATGCAGAGAGATTTCCCCATCCTGTGGCAGTGACATAAAGGTACCAAGTCCTAATAAAGTATTACTCAGTAGACACCAAAGCTGCAGTCAGGCACTAGTAAACTGGGTTCTTGTTTTACTGAGGGGCTCTGAGCTACAATCCAAAAAACTGTCAGGCAAACGGCTTTAAAAGTGGCTCATTGATGCTGTTAAATATCACTGACTAAATGTCTCTAGCTGTAGCACATGATGACACTGCATTGCATTCAATCTGATAAAATTTAATCAGAAAATGCTAAGGAAGCAAGAATGGTCCATTTTAGTAGCTGTTCACCCTGTCTTGATAAATACTTGCACTTTTTACCAAGTTCCTCAGCACTGTTCATGACTGCAGTTATTGGGACCTTCTTAGTTTTTCAGCTGCCTAACAGTCACCTACAAAAAGCTCACACTTGCCTGATAATCAGGACTGCAGCATTCTTGCCTTTCCTCATACCATCAACACTAATCAAGTCTCTGAATGTATATTAGGGATTTAGCACATGGTGATAAACTGAAGGTAATGAAACCAAGTCATTGTGTTTCTTCCTTTACAGTTATTTGCATGAAATGCTTGTAGACTCTTGCAATAGTAAGCCCTACAAAAACATACTTCTTAATTACTGAAATCAGAAATCTTTTTGAGATGCTTTCTTTGTTACACTTTTCAAAATCTCAGCACATCCCAAGACAGCCTCCTTCATGTGGGCAAAGTTGGAAGTGAGCAGATGAAATAACTGCTGTAAGAGTGCACCTGCACCAGAAGAGGACAAGATGCTTCAGGAGATCAGCTGTTTCCCTCAGATTTTCACCTCTCCATGGTGCAGTTAAGGTCAGAGGGGAACACTTTTCAGTCCTGAAAAGTCATACGTGGACACATGCTATTATGAAGTCGCGGGCAACAGAAACACAATTATATTAAAACCTTAAATTGCTATAAACATCCAAAGAACATGGGCAGAAGTGATCAAACACAGGACATGTGCAGAGGCCACACCTTACCCAGATCAGTCTGGGCCAGCTCAATGCTCACACAGCAGCCAAATAGTCAATTTTAAGGAAAGATGTACACTTGCTCCTAAAAAAAGCTGGTCTTGCCACAAATCTTTAGTTGTGAACAAATAGAAAAGTTACTGAGAGTTTCAACTGGCATTTGCATAGCCCCACAAAGATTTCTATGAAAACCAATATCTGAGAATAGTAACAAGATGTAAAACCTCTGTTTTAAGGAAGGATGATTTTTCTCAGAAATAACTCAGCTAAGAGCTAAATTAGACTATTTTCCATGGAAGCAATTGGTGAAATGTTGCCAAAGTGCTCCACTGTAACCAGAGTGGACTAAGAACTACTAACAATACACCCATCCATTTTACAGATAAATTAGGGACAGAGACATCCAAAACATAATAATGTCACAGTCAAGGCAATATATCTGTCAGTATTAAAGGCCACATAGCCTCACATAATGTTGTTCTAATAAGACTATAAATCATTGCATCTCAACCTTCTCTCTGCTTTGCTACATTTCTGTGGAGAAGTTTTGGTCCCTATGCCCCCAAGCAAACAAATGAAACATTTACTGTTGGAGTCATCAGAAATATGAAGTAATATATTTTTTGTAATTTCCAGAAACTGGAACACTCACATAGTATTGCAGCAGAAACCTCCTCAGAATTAGGGGCAGCTGTAACCAAGTTGGAAGTTCAAAGTAGAATGCTGATCCACTCACAAGTTTCTCCAAGTTGATGCTGGCTCCTTAAAAAAAAAAAAAAGGATAATTAAAATGAGGTTTTAAAAAGTTGAGACATAAGCAGGAAAGAATAGAGCACAGCAGAAATAAGTGTGCTTCTAAGCAACAACAACAGGTTCCTGCACACACACTCCCCACACTCCCTGCCAGAAGGAGACAGAGACAAAAGACAATAAAGTTCTATAGAGACAAAAAACAACAAGACTTCAGTAAAGGTTCTGATCTAAATAATTCCTGTATGCACAGCTGATAAGTTAATAGATCTATTTTTATACCTTTGAGAATAAGAAAGACAGATGGAAGATTTAAACGTTTTTACAAAACTGTAGCAGTAAACAGCTGTATTTTTCTCAATTGTGTTTACATTATCTATCATTTTTCTCTCTCCAGTTCATAGAGATTTTAAATATAGGGTTGAGTTGGTAGCTTCTAATTGCAATTGTTTTGGATAATATTTCATGCAGTGATACATTACAGCGTAAGAGTTGTGCTTTCAGACTTCCAAGCCTTCAGTTTACATGACAAATAGCCAAAATTCCATTGTTTTGTGTGTTTGGGTCCATTACAGTACAAAAATACCTGAATATGCAACCAAAAAGATAATGTGCATCTCTAATATATAGCTAAATGAAACTAGCAGTAACCCCATACTCAATGTCCGCTCTCTAATTATGACTATTTGCCTGTTTGTTCTTGAAATCAAAGTTTTAGTCACAAACTGGAGGAGAGATTTTATTTTTCTCCACAGAACTTAAACCCATACAAGAAAGTTTTAATGCTTTTGTGCTGGGGTAATCCTAAAAATAAATAGTACATATTGTAACAGTTTGTAGTCTCATGACAGGAGATGGAACTCACCAGCAGATTCAAAACAGAGTCATTTGAAATACTTCTGCCTTGTTCCCAACCAACACTTGTTGTTTTCAAGTGATTGTTTGGGTTGTGACTCTTCAGGCTTCCAGAGGAGTGTCAGCCCTGTCAGCATCACCCACAATATCTTTGGGCTGGAGTCTGCCACCATCCACAGGGGGATCAAACTGGTACTCCTTGTGCTACCTCACCTTCATGTCCAGGTTTCTGGTTTTCCCAAGGGCTTGAATTAAAATCAAGCCTTCTGTTTTCCCCTTGGTGACAGAGAAGAGCATCATCTCATTCCAAGTAACCTCAAGGCAAGAGAGTGAAATTTGTCCTTCCTACACCATGTGTGCTGTTAATGATTATCTAGAGAAGCACAATTGTTATTCCAGCAGATATCAAAAGACCATGACTATTTATACCATCCCAGAAAGCAGTTTCCTTAAAGATTGCTATCCTATCTACTTTTTTGTGAGCCAGACTTGCTTTTTTTAACCTCTTACCTTTCCCAAGCAGACCTCAGCCCTTTCACCCATGGATCTGTGATCCTCTCCTTCCCAGCTCTTCAGTAACTACTGAAGGACCATAACATAAGTGATGCTTTTGCATCTGCACTGGACCAGAAACCAGACACAGCTTTGCTGCATTTTCTGGAAATGGGTGGTTCCTTTGCCTCAGTTTCACTTCCATGAATTGCTGTCTCCTCCACACTCACCTGCAGCCTCAGATTGGAGGAGCTTTCTACTGTCTTTGAACATCTTTATAACAATGCATTACCCAGGTTTATTCTCAGGTTATTTCACTATAACTTCACCAATACCTGCTAAAGGCACCTTACATCTATGAGAAATAAAAATATGGTTTTTATTACAAACAAATTTTAGAAAATTACAGGCATATCCCGAAGTTGTAAGGTATCCAGTTCCCGTTTGGGCCTGCTGCCAGGGCCCCTTTGTGGCCGGGATAAGAGAAATATAAAACCCCCAAAAATGAAAACCTTTTAGGCCATTTGGCCAATTTCAAACACAGGGGTTTTTTCTCTCCATGGGCTAAGAACAAAGGAAGATCCATCGTTTTTGACAAGGCATGCCTCGCAGCCAATCAGAAGGAGGGGAAAGCCCCTCTTTGGAGAAAGGAAACTTTTTTAGGCAAAAATTAATATATTAAACTGACCTGAAAGGGTGGGATTTTGTAGAACTATAAAATGCATGAAATTTAAACCCAAGGGGTCTTTTCTTCCCCGGAGCTCAGTGTGAGATGACACCCAGCACCTGCTGAATAAACCTTTCCTTGATGATACAAGTTCCTTTGTTTCACAGCTAATTGAATCTTCCTAAATTAAATAACGAGAAATTTCTCACACACCTACCCAAGACCCCTTTGACCCTTGGCCATTCCCTCTGTGTCCTCATGCCTTTTGTGAAACAAGGAGCAGAGTGAGGCTGACACAAACAACCGACGGCACCGAGACACCAGCAGGCTGGGCTGGCCTGTAATTTGTATTCTTGCACTGTTACTCCAGGATGATTGCATAGCTATTTGCCATGCCATAAAAAGGTATAAGAGACCAAGCCCTGCCCTTCTTGGTCAGTCAGGCCCCTGTAATTTGTGGTAGAAACAATCCTAGTATAGCAGGAGGGGTGTGATGGCCCCATGCTTGAGGTGTTTTGTGTGTGCCAATAAAACAGAGGGAATGAAAACCTTACCCTAAGGCAGGAAGGAGAAGGGCTGCTGGCAGAGCTTGGCTCTGGCAAATCTTCCAGCTCATTAATCCTGTGCCCTCAACTCTGCACTAAAGACATGTTTTCTCCACAGTTATTCTGCATTTAAATATGGCCTTGTCCGTGCCCTGCTCTGTACCACAGCACCAGGGACTGTTCAACGTGACAGAGGCTGAGCTGCTCTAAGGGAAGTGCAATTCTAAGACATTTAATTCAGCCAAACCATTAGCAGAATTCCTAGAAGTACTTACAGAGAGCTGTAGGATAAATACAAAAAGGTTTTTCTCAAAGAACAGGTTTCATAACTAATTCAAGATGCTTTTTAAAGTAATAGAAAAAAAGTAATTAAATACATAAGACAAGTAATGAAGTAATAGAAATAAGTAATGAAGAGCAATCTAAATCTACCTAGAGATGATTCCTGTTTCAAATAACAGATTAATAACCTTCCAATCATACATCCTTCTATTCATCCATGATTATAATTTTTTATTTTCTTCTTTCTTTACTATCCTATTTCTTCAAACCTTGAAAAATCAGTTGAAAGTGTTGGCAGCTGAAAATAAATACAGATTGCATAAAAGATCCACACCAAGCCATCAAATATATAGGACAAATAAACCTAAGCTAATGCAGTTAAACCAAAGCTAAAATCTGTCCAGAATTCTATCATTTTTTAGTACTGTTCATCTTTCTTTATTATGTGCTTGCCCTAAGCAAATAAAAATAACATAGTTAGGTGTGTGACTCTACAAAGAAAATATAATAATGTTCATAAAATACATTGCTATCTTAACTGAGGAAGTTAATCAAGCAGAAGGGTGATTTATGAAGGAAATTAAAAGGCACCAAGAAAAGTTTGCTGGAAAAAGCAGCTTGTGAAAAGGTAGAAAAGAGTTTCATAAACTTCATTCTGTGTGTATCCAGAGATCACTGAAGTAGACTTTAGTCAGAAAATTAAGTTACAAGCTTTGTCCCAGCTATCACCCTTACTAAACACACCTATAATATGACCAAAAGTGATCAGAGCTGATGAGAGAATATTCAGTATCTAATAAGTTCAGTATCTCATAACTGCTTCCTAATCATGTCATAATCAAGGCATTAATCAGCACTAACACAGGGCAGAATCCAGAAAACAGAACTGGATTTTCCATTCCTTCATGGAAACTGGCTGATAGTCTCTCAAAGTCACAAGCCAAGTATTTTTGCTGCATTATTTCTTATTACCATCATTAAGTATTTAAAGCCTGTTAGGGAAAAAAGTTGTCAATATGTCAGTACCATAAAGTACAGCAAGCAGTTTTGTTTCAGGCAGGAAGGGGAAGGAGAGAGAGAATGAATGAGAATGGTAAAGCTTATTCCAGTGAAAACATAAACACAGCACAGAATGAAGGGTGGGTTGATTCTGATCCATGTTGCAAGGAACAGAGACCCTTTAAGAGGTGAGACTACAGTTTGTAAAGTACCAGTATCAACTTGCATTATATGTTTATGGCCTAAATCAGAAACTAAACACTCCTGAAATGCTGGAGATCTAAGACAATACCTCAGCAGTAGCTGATAAGGTTCTATGAGAAATAAAATATGGGGTTTTTTATAGGTGTATCATGAAGTTGTAAGGTATCCAAGTTCCAAACTGGACTAAGTACCAGGGTCTTTTCTGGTCGTGATATAAAGTTCCTAAAAATTAAAATCTTTCTAGGCCATTTGGCAAGTTCTGAACACAGGGGTTTCTTTTTCTCTCTGGGTTAAGAACAAAAGAAATCCATCATTTTTGACAGAGGACTCCTCACAGCCAATTGGACTGAAGGGAAAGCCCCTTTTCGGAGAAAAAGAAACCTTTTTAGGCAAAAATGAATATATTAAACTTATCTGAAAAAGGGTGGGATTTTGTAAAACTATAAAATGCATGAGATTTAAACCCAAGGGGTCTTTCTCCCCGGAAACTCGGTGAGAGGAAGAGCCAGCATGCTGAATAAATTCTTCCTTGTTGATACAGTTTCTTTGTTCCATGAGTTTATGCCATCTTTCTAAATTTAAAAGAGGAATTTTATTCCCCACAGTTCCAAATGATTTTGAAAACAGTTCAACTTCTGCAAGTGTTCAACTGGACCTGAAGTTTGTTGCCTTTTTTTTTTCCAAAGAAGAAATAAGTAAAGAAGAAATCCTCACTCTGAACACACCACTCCTAATGTTCTCTGTGCTCCTTTTCAAAGCAAACTTTGTTTCCCCAGGCAGTTGATCTATCGGGCTTTGTAATCCTTAACTGCATTTTAAGCAGGCAGACACTCTGTGATGTGCTCTCTGTGGTGAAACACAATGCACATCGTGACATGTTCTCACTATATCTAAGAAATGCTGTTCTAATGTAAGCCACTGATCAGTGCCCCCGCAAACAGCAGGAACCTTTCTCTAATGCCAGGGGGAAAGGGAAGAACTAGACGACTGTACAATAGAGAACATGCAGAAAGGCATTAAGCCTCTTCACAGCACTCTTGAAATAGAAAATTCACTCACAAAGAAGAGATGCCATGGCTTTCAGATACTCTAAAAACAAAAGGTATTTTTATGTGTGCACCTAAGGCTATTTGGTATTCTACCTCCTTATCAGCTTCTCATCAAAGACTGCCTACACAAATGCTTTAATAACAATAGGATCACAGTGATAAGAGTATTCATCATTCTTGCTCAACAGGAAACTAAAGTATAATATTGAGCAGAAACTGCAGCCCAAGTTCTGCCCTCACTGTGTCTGGCTCAACGCTGCAACAGCTGCAGCCCACGTACTCCTAGTTCATACCTTTGGAGGAGTACAACTTAATCCACACTTTCATAGTGGAACTTCTGCCAGTATGACTTGTATTTTATGGATCTGAACTGTCAGGCCAGCAGGGGCAGGTTAGCTGGGAAGCACAGCCAGTAGAAAATATCTGTGTATGAAAAACACCATGGTGAAATAAATTGTGGCATACAAGAATTGAGTTAAACTGAAATCCCAAAACAACTTCCTTTCCTACAGAAGGATCTTGGAAAGATTAGTCTGTAGACAATAAGGAGTTAAGCCTTAGTTAGAATTCCCAAAGTGGCCTTGAAGAGGCTGTTTCAGAACAGGGGTTAATCTGGCCTCTGTCAATTAGCTCTCACTGTTATAATAAACCACCTTCCACAACAGAATCTGACCCTGCCTGGTAACACAATACAGCTGCAACACATCCAATTATAGGAGAAACTGAATGGTATTCACTACAAACACGTGAACTTTTCCCAGAATTCACTCCGATGGATGAATTAATTCCCTTAAATATTTATCCACTATTCAAGGAGAAACAAAAAGCCCAAACACTCAAAGACTACAGTCATGAGCACACTTTGTGTGTCATTTTAGCTAACATACTGATGCCACTTATCAACTCAATATGGAAAATGTTTGTATATATTAATGTTTTCTGTAATGTCAGATTCTCAATAATTGGTATTACTTGTTAATTTATATCTTATCTAAAGCATCACAAGCTTTCCTTCTAGTATTTTGTAATCTGTATTATTGTGACAGACACAATATCCCTCTTCAAACAGAAAAGCTCAAAGCTCTGCTTTAAAATACAAATACTCCTCAAGCTCAGACCAGTACAGGAAGATGCTGCAATGGACACAATTACCATGATTTCTAGATGTTTTCCAGCAGCTCAGGAGACAGTTTTCCAGTGATTGAATGAAGATACAATGAGAATCTTCTGTGAAAAATGGAAACTGAAACAATACCATGAACTGTCTGTAAAGGCCCCACAGTTTCATGACACATTAGCAGCAAAGTCAGTTTAAGCCACATCTCTTGTGTCCATATGTGGCAACAAACAGAACTTGTCGCTAAAGCAGATCAGTCAAAGCATCAGAGTTGGTTTTGGTTGGGTTGTTTGGGGTTTTTTTTTAAATAGAAAACCACACACATACTTTTTGTGGTGGTCTCAGCAGTCTGGTATAAAGCAACACTACCCAAAGGGTCCTGCAACACATATGAATAGTTGCTGAACTGAGGTGAGAACAAGCAAGAGAACAAGCAAGTCAGTAACTCACAGAATAACTCTGTTCTTAGCAAATGCTGATATTATACCAAAGGCATAAAGTAGATAATATTCTTGTTCAAAATTGTAACACTAAATGTTCACCCTACAGTTCCTCCACTCTCACAGGGAAGATAAGTCTTTTATTTTAGTTCATAGAGAAGACTCTGAGAACTGGAATGGATCCTGGGGGTATGAGGTCCTAAGTCATGCAAAAGAGAGAAAGTAAGGAGTTTTTTACTGTCTGTTTCTAACAAAGGGTATAAAACCCCTTTCCAGCTGAGATTTCCTATCTTAGCTGCACACCATTTGCAATATGTAGAAATCTGATTTAAGGGAGGAAGGAGTAAAGTCACAGCAAAGTATGTCATTTTATAACAGGAATCACGATCTCTGCTGCCCAAGTCTACAGCCTCACCTGATCAGAAAGTATAGAATTTGCTAAATCACATTTAATTTTGTGCAAGACAATATTCTTGGCAGAGAATGGGATAACAACCACCAGCTTGTCCCCACACTCTGACTAGACCTCTGCAAATGACAGACTCCATCTTGCTCATGACAAACCAGCCCCTGTGACATTGGTAATATGGAAAGTTTCCAACACTCCAATAATTCCTTAATTCCTAGCTTTAAAACACCCAGACTAACCATTTCACTAATTGTGTGGTCTGAGGGGCAAAACACAAAATGCTTCCCTTTTGTTTTGCTTTTACCTCTGTTGCTCCAGCTAATAGTGCTGTTGAGTGTGGTTAGTGACAATGGCACTTTACCTCAGAAAACTGTAATTTAAAAGCAAAGTGGTGTCTGTCATTTTCTTCCCTCCTCTAGGGATGGATTTCTGTGGAGAGCAGAACCAAAAACTGCTTTCATTGTGTAAGTCAGAAAGGTTAAGGCCAAAGGAGAGCTTATGGTGCTCGAGTAAAGACATTAATTTCTGGGAAAGTTTGGGTTTGGTTCCATGTGTGTGTGTCCCTCAAGTAAGGCTAATTTCTATCCCTTTTTTACTGTATATACCTGCTACAGTATTTTTCAGTCTTGCCCTGCTCATATTTTGATGGCAAGCAGCTGCATTATCACGAAAAATATCTCTACAAAGAGATACAGCAAAGAGGGCACCATGAATCCTAAAGATAATGATAGCACAGAAATAGCTCTTCTTGGAACCCTGAAGTACAGGCCTTCAGCAGAGGTGACAGGGAAAGCCTTTTTTTCACCTTATAAGAACACAAAGAGTTTCAAATATTTTGTTTCAGCTACTGCAGAACACGAGAAAAGGTAGGAGCCAGAGAGAGAAATTCTCCCACCCGGATTTAAGCTGTCAGAATAGAAATGGAGAGAAGAAATCAAAGAAAAAATAAGTCCTGATAACATCATATGACTCACAAGCTTTAACAAACTGCCTTCAGAAATACTGTTAGGCAGGGTAAAGGCTCCCTTGTCTTCCTCTTTTCCATTCACACATCCCAAGATTTGCTGTGAAAGCAAACACTGATATTTTTTTCCAAATCTTTAGGGAGAAACAGCTTCATGTTTTTGCAGCTGCACTTGCCAGAACGCTGTTCCCACCAGTCCCTTGGCTCTTTCCTCAAATGTCCCATAGTTCAGATTCCTTTAAGGGTAACTGTCAAATCCTCTTATTAGTCCCCAGGACACAGAGACATAATCCCTGTCTTAAAAGGCTTCAAATGATTTTCCCATCTTGCAGTTGGTATAGCTCCTGATATAATAACACTGCCAGAAAGAACCCAACACAGTACAGTGACCAAGTCAAAAACATGAAAATTTTGCTGTTTCTTTTTCTGTTTCAGGACCCAGAAGCTGTCAAAGCCATACACAACCTGTTCAAAGCAGCTCACATGCCTTGAATTTAGACACTGCTCACCTGGATCTGTGTTGGGGGTTTTCAGGAGCTCCTTCACAAAGCCCAGAGCATCAGAGCAAGGCTGAACACCTGCAAAGAGAACATTGTCCTTTGTTCTCCTTGGCAACATCAGCATGTTAATCCTGTCAGTGCTCACAGAATGGCCTGGCAGCATTCACCCTAGAAGATTGTACCTCATTAAAGAGAGCAGTAAAGACAAATCAGCCCCCTAGACCATTAGCTTCCCTGTGCCTTTTCCTGGACTCTGCTGGAATAAGCAGTCCATCCAGTAAAAGATTGGGAATATGAGTACAATGGGTAAAATTTAAGGGGGGAGTAGGAATATTACAAGATGACAGCAAATCATGTCTACTTCAGCTTCTTCCCCTTGTAGCTATTCCAACTGAATTTCAAAAAATTAAAGGACCATGAAAATAATACCTAGAATACCTATAGAGTGCTACCCCTACATATTAAATTTAGCCAAGGTTAATCTATAATGCTTACCTAACATATATCTGTACAGCCACTCCAACATCTAAAAAAGGCTTGTGTACATACGCTAAAAAGTTCATAAAAAGTAATTGGTATTTTGCAGCAATTAAGACCACACACAATAATCAATGCAAAGAACAATAATATTCTTCCCTGCAGGTCTGTTCTGCTTGAAACAAAAAAATTGCTGGAAGCACTCAGTCTCCAGAATGTGCTGAAGTCTTTTAGAAACTCTCACTGGCTCAAACTTGCCCTACAAGTATCAACTCAAAAATTAAAGTAGCCTTGGTTGCCTCTGCAGCATTGACCTGCACACGGATGTGGTTCAGTAGAACAGTGCCTGTGACCTACTGGCAATCTCAAAACGGGTGGCAGACAGGAATCCTGCTCCCATGGCAGAGAACTTCCCTCTCTGCTCCATTTCACAGGTACTGCAACAAAAATAGTGCACTCTGTATTTATAGCCCCACAAAGCACTGCAAGAGGTTTAGTCATCATGTGTGACCATGGACACACCCCCCGGGGGCTGAAAATGGGAGACTGTTAAGGGCTCCTGAACCAGATCTGGTGAGTGATGCAGTACCTACTCTCCAGCAGCAGAGACATGAGTGGCTCAAGGTTTCCCTGCAGTTACTTACCCAGTGTTACTGAGTCCTCCTTAACTACTTGCCTGGAGTATAGCTAATGATTACATGGTTAATCTGTATAACCTTTGTCTCCAACAACTCTTGTCAACTCTTGACAAGAGCAGTTGACACAACTGGTTTCCTGGCCCCTCCAACACAGAGCAAGTAATGCAAAACAAATTATTAGAAGGCAGTGGCAAGGTAATCTGAGCTCCATTTAGTTCCAAGTGTATATATATATATATATATATTCATTCTGCCACACCAACAGAAAATATGTTTGCTTGCTTCAAAAAAGAAAGTGAAACTTGACCCTTGCTTTGAATAAATGGTAGCAGGTGACATACCTGGAAAAACATTAAAAAATTAAACTTCAAATGGTAATGAATCCTGAGTTTTACATGGAATCATTTACTACGCCAGGTTTCAGCGGAATCAAAAGGCTTACAAAAAAATAAAATCACCACAAACCAAAAAGCCCACCTGGTGGAACCCCCCAACCCACTTTTAAGTTTTTTCATAAAATTTACGTGAGACTTCTCAGTGCTGAGAGCACAGACTGCATTAATCTGAGCTTTCCTCTGTTCTTTGAAAGGGTACACCAAGATGGGATTTCCAAGAAATCACAGCTGCTGTGTGCAAATGAGGAGCCAAAACACAAATGAAGAGAAAGATCCCATTTAATCCCCTGCGTGATATCTATGAACTTTATGCACCACACCTAAAACTGGTGGTATCAAAAGCTCCACTGCTTAGCTGCAATTACCTGCGATTTTAACTGCCCCAAATTATCCTGAGGGTAAGTGCTTCACATCCTGTTATGATTGCCTCCCCTGCTTCTGTTTATGTGCCAATGGATAAAGAACACTGGTGAGCAGCAAAGGGGAAAAGCAAGAAAGAAAACCAAAACCAATTACAAATAAGGAAACAGACTCATCACCTATTTCCCTGGAATACTCGTATTTTTCTTTTGCTTCTCTTGCTATAGAAAAATATTAAAGTGTAATTAAAGAAAGCAGCATGTAATTTGCAGCAGTAGTATTAGTGAAAAAAATACTTATTTCTAAGGACCTTTCTTTACCAAACCACTACTTCCACACAGTGGTACTGTGGAACAGCTTTAAACCAGGACAGTAGAATGGAAAAGTAGACAATATAACTAAGGATTATCCCAAAGCATTTTGATTATTTTCCTGGGCAATGCTTTCTTCAAGAGTATCTTTGCAGAAGTCCCTAACACAGAGAGGTCTGTGTTTAACTTCCCTTGTACAAGAAGCAGGATAGGGTGATACAACATTAGAAAGGTACGTAATTAGTATCCTAAATACATTTTCTAACAACTTACCTCAAATGAAAAGAGAAATAGAATAAGAATATAAACAAGGCTATTCCATTCTGTGGATTAGTTCTGATTTTATTTCTTAATGGCAAGACTGCTTAACTCTATCAATTTGTATTTTTACTGCTGATAGAAGAAGTTGACATCACTTACAAAAGAGGCTTGAGAATCCACTGTTAGGTATTTATTTTCATAAATGATTTAGCTGGATGCTAAATCATGGTTGCACTGAATTTGCAGCTGTCCACAAAGATCCAGACAATATTTATTTTTGATTCTTTTTCTGGTCTACACATACCTAAATGCATTTTATAAAAATTGTTTCTTTCCTTTTTTAAGCACACATCTTCCTGCTACTTAATTTTGATCTACACATTAAAATTTTAGATGCCGTCTGATAATAATTTTTCTTCAGCAAAGAACTCTCTTTGAACTCTCAACATCCAGAAAGGTTTTCTGGGCATTGCTCCACTCAGAACAGTGTCAAAAGGGCACAGACTTAAAGAATCCTCTCCCACAAGGTGTGTCCCTTCCCGGGCTGCCGTCTGACAGACACATGAGAAACACCCAGTGACCACAGAAGAGAATAGCTTAAGGGACAAAGGTGACAGCTGTACAAACACATTTTCAATGCCAGGTTTGTGCAGGACACTGAAATGTTTGGTTCTTAACCTTCTGAAGCCATCATATATAAAGCCTCCCTGACCGTTTCCAAGAAAAATCAAAGGCCCAGAGCTCCAAAATGTGACTTCACGGAAACATCTCGTAAAAGGAGCGCGTCAGATTTTGCCTGTGGCAAATTGCACAGAAACCTCTTGACGCTGCTTAAAAGGCTGGTTTGGTTTTCTGAGTTTCTACCTCTTGGCTCTTGCTTGCCAAGGCTTGGGCAGATCTCAGTTTTAGCATCCAAATTACAAAGCACCCGTGGTGTGTTTGACACGGCTCCAGGACAGAGATGTCACCGAGGCTGCCCCGTCCTGCCCGACGGCACAGGCACCGTCCTCTGCCAGGACACAGTTTGCCACTTCCCCCCAAACTGATTCAGAGAGAAAAGCAGGAAGATGTAACCTAGAAGGGGAAGCTTTGCCTGCTGTACAGAGAAAATAAACTCCTTACAAAAATGAAAACGGAAGGAATTAATTTAGCGCAGAAATGAGGACTCCCTTCGGTGCCTTGTTCCTCAATAATAAATAGGTGAGAAGTTAGAACCAAGTAAGGCCAGAAAAGACCCTGATTCCCTTGGCTACTTGCTCATCAGTGATGTGTGTTAACATTCTGCCTACAGCAAGATCGATTTGGAAGTCAATCGCTTGTAAGAGAAGGGATTTTTCAGCCACTTGAATAGAAACCAACCTTGTCCTCCTTTACTTCTCTTACCTTAAAGAGCTCCAGGTTGTCTGTGAAGTCAACTACAGGAATCAACAGAACTGGAGCAAAAAATCCTGCTGCCTTCCACTTAAACAAGCCCAGGATGATTTGTGGGTACACAGCCAGTTTTACCAGGCTGATGGGAATGACAAGAACACACAGCACAGGACCACAACTCTGGTTCTGCTGCAGCTTTCTCCTGATGTTTTTTTAACCAGTGCAATTCATTTCACGTAAGACTTTAGGAAAACCAAGTAGATTTGAACAGAAAACAAAGGTACACAGCAGAGCTGATCAGGAATCCCTTGATGAAATATTAAATAAGACTTTTAACCCAATGTGAAAAAAAACTCTTCTGTGTGGATGATGGGCACTGGCCTCCAGTGAGAGTCACTGCAGCCCACCTTGAGGCACCATCAGCAGCTTGAATCAGCCAGATGGGAAAAGACACATTTTAATGTGCAGTGAAAGGGAAGCCCAGGCACAAAGAAGTCTCACAGAGACCTAAGGAGTTTGAATCACTGGGTTTTTTAGGTGCAAGGACACATCTGCAATATCCAATGGCCAGACCATTCTAGGCAAAGCAAGCACCTGAGCAGGCAGCAGGAAGAGAAACACTGCAGGTATAAAACTGCTTTAGGTGCAGCAGCAACTGCAGCCCAGTGTGAGCATTCACTGACACAATTTGTTCCTCACCCCAGATCAGATGTCTGAATACTCCTCATTTAGGAATGTGGTCCATTAAACGTGGTGTGACTGTTCCTCAGGTGAGAGGAGGCTTTAAGTCTTGCAAGGCTTAACATTTGGCAAATTTTCCAGATTTCTCAGCTGAAGGAATCAACAAAATATGAATATCAACTTACCTGATACTAACAGGTGTTTTCCTGTAATTGTCACATTGCTTGCATTGCACCTGAGTCACAGTACGAAAATCCCTTACCAGAAGAATCAGGTGAAGAGGAGTATCCACATGAAACCAGGAACATAAAAAAAAAAAAGAAAACCAAGATTTACACCTGAGTCAGCATCAACCAGACTGAATCACTCTCAGACAAACAAGGAAGTTTGTAAACTCTCTATGACAGGTATTTTGTTCGAGAATTTCCTCTTACATATAACTTGAGATATTTTAAAATCAATTTTTATTGCAGAAACTGCTTAAAGGAGCAACGGTGGAAAATTAAATATTCTTTAAAGTTAAGTATTATAGTAATAGCATTAAGTAACAGTGTTCTCTAAATCCAGTCTCTTGACTATTGACACATATAGTGATAAAACACTTTCATTCTGGTTACCCACTGCATTGGGCAGGACTCCAGTTCTACACATTGGGAAACCTCCATTTGGCCATCACATTTTGCTACTAAGATTTAATGGCAATAAATAAAAGTAATTTTCAATGCTACTGAGTTAGTTTCATTAAAATTAATTATTTCTAATCAAACATATTAATCTCTTTTGAAGAAATGTGTCCATGCACAGGAACAGAAGAAAATACAAAGCTTTCATGGCAATTTAGAAGATGGGAGAAAGAAAATATAGTTATTAATTTAGTCTGACTAAAGCTCATAAAGCATTCTGGCCAATCCTAAACATTGAAGGGAATGAATAACCAATTTCCTACTGACTTCCCCTTCAATAGGATATAGAAACCAGATGAAAACATTGGTTTTTATAATCATTGGCCTAATAAAACATTTCTGGCAGACTCTGTAGCAAATGAAGGACTATAAAAAGAATATTTTAGTCTACTTTGAAAAGTGTGTGAGTGAGAGAAGAAATGAGATTTTTAGTGACTCAGATATTTGTGTAATATTAAATAAATTTTGTCTAGGCAACACTTAGGAGGGAAAAAGCTTTTGTTACTCCAAACCTTTGTCTTTTAAGTGGAAGTATGAGAAATATCCATCATTCACAATCTATTATTGAAGAATCCCAGGGCTGCCACTTTCAGTACTAAGGAGTCTGAAGTAAGCAAATGGACAGGTAATGACAAGAAAAAAAGGGATTTTTTTTTTCCTTTTAAAAGCCTTTGCATGTAAAAGACCAGATTTGCATCAATGATGTCCAGGCCTGTGGTGTTACTGCACAATTTTCTCCCATAAAAGAAATTACTTCCTTGCCTGGAAGAAACATTTCAAATATTCAGCAGGAAAAATCCATTAAAGAAGGGCCACAAAAACAGCCACAAAAACTTTCCTGCCCCCCTTACAGTTGTTGCATCTTTTGAAATCATGTATTTCCTGAATTTACACAGGATTGGGTGAAAAGGAGACTCCTTTAGGCACAACTACAGTAAACAACATTAACAGCTGAAGATTTTTTCCCTCCCAAAAACCTAGGTGTCAAGTTTAAATGACCACATGACAATGTCAGTTGTCATTGACATGAAGTTTCTAGCTACCACATTGCAGGATGAAAGCAAAAAGCTGACCCAAACACACTCAGAAGGTTCAGAAAATAAGTCCCTGCCTTTCAAATTTTTTTAAATAATTCTAGTTTAGTCTTGGTTTCTAATAATTTGAACAGTAAAATTATCAGCTGTGATATTGTGCCTGTTTCAAACAGAAATTTGTCATTTATTTGGCAATAAGCAAATACCACAGGGAAGAGTTACATAATAAAAATATCTTCTTCCACACGTCTGTAAAGGTTCACTAAGTTTGAACGTAACATCATGAAACAGCCTGATTTTTTTTCCCCTTTGCTATTTCAAGTGTATTTCTTTTGCCTTTAGTAAAACACAAACAGAAAACAAGAGGGTCCACATGAGTGGTTAGGAAGCTAAGCATACTTTGCAAAGAACATAATAGGATTAGGGAAACAGCAGCATTTCTTGTTAAAAAGAGACTGTACATGAGGTTGGGGGTTTACTTGAACTGTTCAGGAAAAGCATCTTACAGAGCAGCAGCTGATCACAAGGGCACATAAAACATGCCCTAAGTACAAGAGAGAGCAATTCACTCCATCTCTTCTATGCTCTACTCAAAGAAAAGAGTAATATTTCAGTTATTATTGCAAACTCACTAAAGGAAAATATTTCATCCCATTCTCCAAAACCTTATTCAGCAAGTAAGGAAAAAAAAACCCAGTAACAGATCATCACCAAAAATTTGGAAAAAAGACCGGAGAAGGAAAGGAAGCACAATAACATGGATGCAAAAGCATTTTCACACTTAAATGAGATTTAAACTTGTGATTCATTAACATATCCACTCCACAAGGACAACTTATCTCAAGACATCTGACTACTTTGGCACCCTTTATATGGGACATAAATACAGTTCCTTGTCTTAAATTGCTGCTGTCAAAGCTAAACTTGGTGTAGTTTTGGATTTTGTTCTTCCCCCCCCCCCCTGCAGTTACATTTTCAACAACTACATAAGGCAGCTTTCACTTCATGGAAAGAAAGTAACAATTCTTGTAAACATAAATCATTCTGTGAGACAAAGATAAGCAGCTTCTGCTTCACGATGGAAATCATTATGATTTTGCAATTGATGATTTGTAAAGTTACAAGCCAAGTGATGAAACCTGACACCCTGAACAAGCACCAGATCCTGACAGAGAAAACAAGTTTCAACAGCCATGGAACTGAATTCCTCACTATATTTCCCTTTGCTGTCCAACCTCCTTGTAGATAAAAGCACTAAATGCATTGCAATGTCTGCCTGAGCACCACTGCCTTACACCATTTTCTACAGAGCATCTCATTTTAGATGTTTCCCTTACAATGCAAATAAGCAACAAAAACAGGTCACTAACACATGACCTTCTGTCTTGAGATGTTTGCCTTCACCAAGAGCTGCATTCCTTCAAATCCCCTGGGGACTATTTACATGAATGATTTTGCATCTGAAGGTCCTTACCTGTACTTTCACCTTTGAGCTAATAAAACACCATCCTTTGGAGTGAGTTACTCCAGGTTCCAAGGAAATGAAGTTTGCTGCAGAACCAAATGGTGATACAGTTCACTGTCCTCTGTTCTAGGTGCTCTTTATCCTGGTTTTCCCCAGGGAAGAATGTTTTTTTTCCTCACTGAGAAATGAATGACCTTGAAAGCTAAGCCTGATCACAAACTTTAAGCTCTTCACCTGAGTGCTCTGCAAGCTTGTCAAAAATGGAACTTAAATACTGACATAGAAGTAAAATCCCTTCCTAAAAAGGTGTGCTTTTCAGACCCTCTCCTATCTCATGTAGCTGATGGATTCAAAGCCTGGAAACCCTGGTATTTCAGGACCTCACTTAACACTGGCTGACTTTCATCAGAACTTGTTTTGGGACAGTAAGTGATCCAGGACACAGTTTGAAATTACCAAAGTTATAAGTGACAGATCACTTATAGGACTAAGTTGAGGACAAAGCCATAAGAGCGCAGAGATATGAACACCCTCTCCATTCTTGCACTCTATACAACATTTAACAGATTTCACTAATAAAAACAGATTATAACCCTTATAAATAAATATATATAGTCCTATTAATGAAAATTCAATCAGAAAATGTGAAGATATTTTGTGCTACATACACAAAGGTATTCCATATGTAGCAAACTATACTGAAATGCCAGTTTACTGGTAACTAGACATAGCATGTCCTGCAAGCAGGGGCTCTATGGATGAACACTTCTGAACAGCAGCAGCTCAAAAGTTGAGCAATTCCAAACCATTGCAGACCCCAATGTGGTTTCTTCATCTTTGCAGTTCATTCCACTTGCCCTGCAGCTGAACTTAATCTATTAATATAGAACAGTAAGGAAAGATTTCCTCTGGAGACAGCAATGCACTTAAAACAATAGGCAGCTGGTATTATTTTCATCTTACAGAGAAAGCAAGTGATCATGTAACAGCTCTCCTGGACTCCAGATACCTCATCCTTTAAAGCACATTTTGTTTTATTTGGCTCACAGATAACAATTTCTCCCAAACTAGGCACAATGTTGGTGCCACCAGCACCTTCCTCATCTGCAGTGTTAAATAAAACATGAATCAGAACCTCAAAGAACAACAGTTGCTTCTCTTAGATATGTTCTCAAGTACCAAAAATTTCTACAGAACAAGGTAGAAACATGATATGAAGATGTACAAAACCAGCACAAGAACGCCAGTTAAACTACTACTATGGTAAGTCAATAAACAGTCTCAATAATCCTACAAATGTCAGGTTGGTTAGAAACATACACATCTAGAGCTACTGGTCAGAGTCTGGAGAAAATATTCTATTGAGTAGTGTGTTAAAAATATTCTTTTATAGAATAAACTAATGTGTTAAAAATATTCTTTTATAGAGAGGTTTGGGGCTTGATGTGGGTGTATTAGTCAGCTACAACCAGTCCTAGGGGATAACAGCACAAGCCATTCCTCTCAACATTTTAGCTGCACCATTATTCTCACACTGATGAGACTCTCCTGTCACCCCTACAATCCCACCCCCCTGATTTATCTCTGGGCACCAATATATGCTTGGATAAAAACACCCACCACTTTCAGCAAACAGGACCACTTCCTCCTTGCTGTGCTAACAGGATATTGAGCTGGAGAGCTGAGAAAAGATGAGTCCAACCCTTCCCATCTATTCCATGGGGCAACTGAGAGACTTCTTTCTGCCAGCTCGTGCCAGAAAGACGACAGTGAGACTTACCCTCGACACCAGTACACACATTAATTGGAATTGTAAAGCAAAAGGCAGTGGTGCCCAGCTCAGAGCTGCAGTGGTGCCCAAACAGGCAGCTCACCTGCTCCTCTGGATCACAGCAAAACTTGCAGCAGCTTGCAGAGTAAAACTTGAAACTGGGGAAGTGATGTACAGTTTTATACACCCACACCTGAAAGTCATAACCATCATTAGGGCTCATTCACAGGGATCTGGAAATATGGCAGATTTTCAATAGAAATCTCCATAAAATTAGGGTGCCTCTGTGCTCTGCTATAATAAGATCTTAAAAATAACCCTTTGAAGACTCCCTGTAAAGTAAATTTATCAGTCTATATTAGCTTCCTTTCACAATAATATTATATCATAGATGTCACTAAAATCTAATCAGCTGTATGAACACCCACATTACATATTTCAATATCACTGATTTATCTAATTTTTCAGAAAAATGTACTTGCTACTGTAACTTGAGCCAAGACTTGTAGACCAAGTGATATTTCCAGGATCTGAACAACAGCTTTGTACTCACAAGAAACAAAAAAAGCAAAATGATCTGGAATGACTCTCTGTCAATCATGAGTTGAGATTTAAAATTATAATTGCAAGTTGTCAAGTGAAAAGAGTTTTAGCCCAGAGTTTCTTTAAGTCTTTCTGCTGTGGGGATTTTTGTTTGAGTTTTTAAATGTTTTTATGTTCCTGAACTATCTTCAATGAAGATAGTTTAATGAAACTGCAAAGAAGAAAGCAGGGTACATTCCCTGGCAAAAAATCACAACCTGGCAGGACTCAATTTATTGAGTTTTTTTTCAACTGCTGTATTATAAAGGTGATATTAAAGTGCTAATTATTCCTGATGTCCAAAGAAGCATCCCTCAGTCTGCAGAGATACAGAAAAGCTGAAAGAGCTATCAGTCAGATTGTGCTGAGTAAAACAACATTCCAGTTGACCTTCTCACAGTCATCAGTGATTCGCTTTTCTCCAGAACTCAGAATCAAATAATTTCCCCCCCCTTCCAATATCATCAAAAACACATTTCTGGGCCAGTTTTATGAGCTCCCTTAGAAGCCCCTATGCAAGATGTGTCAAAAGAATTTAAGTTGTTAAAAAATTCTGGTTTTATCCAGTAATTTAATACATACAGTGAAGTAAATAAGAACATCCTAGCAGATACCATTATCACTTTTCCTTTCAATTTTGTTATGGCTCAGCATAACAAAACAGCCAGAATTCTTGTTCTATGCCCCTACATGTTAATACAGACAACGCATTACTACTTTCATAAAACAAATAAATCCTTTGTATGTATTTCAAAGACACAAGTTTCAGAGCTTATCAAGTAATTTCTGTTGACAAATAATGTGGTGAAATGCCAAGTTCCCTGTTAACAACTTCACAAATTAATGAATTGTGTCACACTGACCAGAAAAATACTATCATCTAAAACTATTTTACATAGTTTGGTGTAATATCCTGAAGAGAGAAGCCTCTCAAAACCATCACATGTTATTGCTTTAGAAATCTGCAATTACATGTTTTTTTGACTATGCAGTTCATATCAGGTAAACACAGGTTAAAAGCATACCAAATATTCTGAATACTGAATACTGTTCTAAAATTACAATAATAGCAGGAAATTTGTTCAAAGTTACCCAAACCATCTGTTATTGATTAAAACCAGCCCTGCCCCTCCAATATCCCAATCACTCGGAACACTTCTAGAATTTCTGCCAACCTGTAATTTTAAAATAGACAGGAAAAAAAAAGTCATTTTGGAAATCTCAAACACATCACCCCAGTTCTTTGGTGCAATAAATGCGACTTCACCTCAAGAAGGAGATGTAGCACTTCCTGTCATATGCAGACCCCCTGACCTAAATTAAAACATACACAAGCTCAGTATTCTGGACAAATAAAAGATGTTTAAATGAGTGCCTATTAGACAAGAGGTGAACCACAAGTTCAACATACAGAGACCACAATGAACACCAGAACTCCTCAGAGCTACAGACAGTGGCTTAGGCATATACTTAGTCCCATGTTTTACAATAACCTGCCAACTTTTTTACGCCTTGGCATTTGCTGCACGCTGTTAATCTTGTGAATGATGGTGCATGCAAGTAGGTGGAATATATAGTTCCAGGGGAATTCCATCAGAACTCATCCTAAATGAATCTTACCACCTACTATACCACCACGTTCCTGGTGTGCCCACAGATTAGTTCACTCAGTTATTTAACTTGTTTCTTATTAAAGCATTTGAACTCTGAAAATGTACATTTTCTAAAACTTGAAAGGCACTCACAAGGAATTAATTTGAAAAGAATCAGCCATTCTTGCATTTGCAGTTCCGATGACTGTATTCACGTGCTTCTATTTTTATCAGGGTATTTTGTAAGTTACTCATTACTTGCACACCTTCCCTGATTAAATGAAGGACTGGTAATTCAAATCACAACTTTATGAAAAATAATATGGTTCAAGCATCGCAGTATTAGAATAATATATTTACATTCAAAAAATATGCCTCAGAGCACACAAAATTTCTTTTCTGAATATCTTGACACTCCCTCTTCAGCTTTGGTATGGAGGGAAAAAAAACCACAAACAAACAAACAAAAAAACCCAAAACAAAACAGTGACAATTTTCATATATTGATCAAAACAAAATTCACCCAAGCCTTGCTAGAGATCACTCAGGACTGATTCCTTCAATTAGTTCAAGACCATTTTGGCACAATAGCAGTTCTTTAACAACTGACTTACAGATTAATATGGCAATGAAAAAAAAAAAAAAGCTATTCCCAGGAGACTTCATTTCTCCTGAAAACTCTCAGGCTGAGATTAAAGTAATGAAATGTGAAAAAAAGACACACAAGCCCCACCCCTCCCACCCCCCCCTTCATTCTGGCAATACTCATCAGCTCCAGAGGCACAATGTCTAGCAGGAATTCAGGAGTTAAATATTTTGACTTTGACAGGAACATCTGTTTAAGCCATCTGCACATTTCCCTCGTGGCCATTTGTCCACAAGAAGCTGGGCCAAAGCTAAAGGTATTTTGTATATCAAGAAATACCTGTAAAAGAAGGAGAAAAGAAGAACAGAGTAAAAGGAAAAGACAAGGAAGAAAGGGAGGAGAAGCATAGAAACAATAGCAGCAGAAGAAATATCCAACAGAAGGATATTCCCAAGATGACAAAACCAGCAGAAGTCGTCTCAGAGAAGAAAATGAGAAAGTAAAGAATAAATGGATCCAAGGTGGAAGATTCAGACCCATGTGCAAACAAAGTGAGTTGAAAGCACATGACTCTGCCTGGGGTCAGACCTCAGGGCTTGAGTGTCCTTTTGATTATTATTTCCTGGAAACAAAATAGGTTTGAGTTCAGATCAGGATGACATTAAAGCCTTTTGCTGTGTTTTTATAATTCCATAACTCACTGCAATATCACCAGTCTTTCAAACAAGTCCTCAGTTTCAAAAGGTGAATTCTTGGTACACTCAAGACAAGAATTAAGATTCAAAGAGTGAAATCTTTTCAATGTGAGGTAGAAGGTGGACGTGACCATTTTCTCAACAAGTGTTTTTAAATTCAAGACTGAAGTGTTTCTGAATGGGAACAGCACTTCAAAATCCTCTCTTCCTCCTATCTCCACATATCTGGAGTCAGAATTGACTTCATGAGAAAAGCAAGCTGGATCCTGAAAATATTTACTATTTAGGATAAGTCTGGTGTTTACAGCTGGATGAATGAAATGCAGCAGTCAGCCCTCTGAGCAGCTCAGAGACCCACAGCCAGGGGCACACAAAGGCATTTAACTTCAAAGAAGCGACTGCAGTGTGTATGTTCTACTTTACATGCATGGCTCTACTTTAGGATACATTTACATACATCAGACTTAAAATTCAGACATATTTGCAGGCGCCCAAAAAGTAATGGACCAAATGCAATTGAACCCCTTGAGCTCTACGTGTGACTAAAATCCAGTTTAATGGAATCATCCAGAGCCATCATAACTGCTCCAGGTGCCCAAAGGGAGACATTTGGTTGCCTTCCTCCTGTTGTGTTCTCCACTGATCCCACACGCCCCTCAAGCACAGAAACCCTTCATTAAGTCGATGTTGTTCAGTAAAGAGGCAGAAAAGTGACCATGTTTGTTTGGGGTTTGGATGAGGGGGGTGGTTTCTGGGATAGCTTGCTGACATTTTGATGAGTCAAAGCAAAGCACGAAGCATTCCAGCAAACATCAAAGCTGGCACAAGGTGCTCACTGAGAACACGTAGGCAGGAAGACAGGAACAAGGAGCTGGGGGATGATATGATTCCCTGTTCCAGCAGCTGTGAGCTGTTAAGTGTGTTCACCATGTGTTAAGAACCATGCAGATAGTGGGCAGATATTTAGCAGATTTTTCCTTTTACTTCACAGCCACCTTAAGAGAGTAAAGTACCCAAAACAGAAAACAGCACCTACATGAGTTAAGAATCACCTCACCTTCACCTCCAAGTTCTGTGTAAGAAGGAGGTGTGCACACAGAAATAACTCTGGACAAACTTTCTGGCTATTCTCAGTTAAACTGAATGAAACTGATATTACCCATATTTGTCATCAAACTACTCGAGTTCTCTGTAGTCAGAGAAAAAAAAAACAGATTTTTTTTTTTTTTTGAGACTTAAGTAAACATTCTAAGCATTTACTTTAACAAACATACTTTCCCTGTAGCTAATGCAGAGAAACATGGTCCTCCATAGGGCACCTTGGAACAGGAATCTGGGTCAGGTGCTCTGAGTTGCTGGCAGAAGAACATTGCTTTCCAAAGAAGCCTAAGAAGGGACACTTTAAATTATCTGTATGTTTGGGAAGAGAGATCCCACAAAATCTGAAAAGGAAATTACTAAATTACATTATGTCTTTGCAATTCAGTGGAACTTCTTTCCCAGATAAATAAAGACTAAAACAGTACATCTAGATTTTGATCTGCACTTCCCTAAAGGACAGCTATAAATACATGGATTTGACCCAGGACCATCACTAATTTAATTTTTTTTTTCTTTTTCACAACTACTGACAACTACTACTTCTTTTACAGAGTGCATTCATCTACATTTAAACAAAGAATATAAGGCCTTCAGTTGACATTGACCTGGATTTGCCCTACTGCTATAAAGGAAGAGATATCTGTTATATCTCCTGAGGAGGAGGATATAAAATCATTAACAGAGAATAAACAGTGGTTCTGAAAACCTTAAATTGCTTGGGAGTGGCTTGGAATCTAGACTTTTTCCTAAAAGCTCGAGCAGAATAAAAACTTATTTAACTAGACTAGGAATTACTTTCTCTCCTCTACTCTGGGCCTACCTGGAAACAGGATGTTTGGATAAACTTAAAAAAAATACTATTACCTCTTCTCTCACCTCTTTCTCCTCCAAATGATTTATATCCCTGGCATCCTCTGTATAACCAGCTAACAAAAGCTTCCCCACAGTTCTAAATCTGCATGTAGAACATATTGTTTCCTACAGCTGAAAGTAATGTTAAAAGAAATTGCCTCCAAACCCATTCCTAAAATTTTTGCTGAGTGAAAATAGTTGGAAACATGGCAAACCTGTCCCTCCAGAAATTTCATTCTTGACTTCAAGCAAATCAAAACCAATGGAGGAATGTGGCCAATAAAGAAAAACAGCACCTATTTGACCTTAGCAATAAAATTTACTGTACAGCCAGTTAATATTTGAACATCTGAATCGTTCTTCTGTTTATCTTTCTGTCACCAAAAAACACAGGCACCTTTTTAACCATGAGGATGACAAGCAGTGCATCATATTTAATAGCAGGTCGACTAGACAAAAAAACTAAAAATCTGTGGTGATCCAGGACATTATGCCTACTAAAACATCCTATATGTTCAGGTGTGTTATAGAACATCCAGGCATAAATGATCATATATATTCAGGTATGCTGTAGAATGTAAAATATGCAAATCATTAACTATTCAATTATATGTAAAATTATGTAAACCACAAAATATTTACTTATACATAAAATAATTAGTTTGCATAAATAAAACGGATCATAGGTCAGCTGGCTTAAATTGTATATACTTAAACATGTTTCCAAGTGGCATTACCTTCAAAGATATACAGAGACAGATCAACACTAACCAGAAATCTGGGTGTGACCCCATAAAAACTTTCCAGATGAGGAAGAGCAAAGCCACACACCAGAACTCAGCAGACACAAGACACCACTATCACCTGTATCAAAAAGCAGCAGCTCTACAGCCTCTTTTAAACAGAATTTTAACATCCCCAAAATTAACATTTTTTTGACAAGTGACATAACAGCTTGCTGAGTAAAATCAATGTCCCAGTTGCAAAGAGGTCAGACATAAGTGATTTTATTCAGGAGATGTGTCTGCATTACTGGCTCTAGTACTTCTAACAACATTACCCTGTCTTCAGCTATACATTTGCAAAGTAGCTGTGCTGCAGATGGACTTTTCAACTCTGCTGTTAGCAGCCTCAGTGTATTTTTATACAGCCAAGTCCTCAGAGAAATAATTGATTTTTAGCATATTACTAAAGAGTAAATAGTCTCAGTGTCTTTATTATTTCACCAGCTTTTAAACAGCAATATCAAATCCTACCCTTCACCCTGATACCAACAGCACAAGAAGTAGGAGCCTGGTTCACCCATTATTTGGCAAGCTCTATGCAGAACTACTATTTCCCCAAATACTATCTCTAACCACCATGCAGTGTGGGGAAGAGAGGCATGTTGCCATCTCTCTCTGAAGCTGCATGACTCAACATCTCTGCCGTGACTCCAGAAGTCAACTACCCCGAACTGTCCCTGTGTGGTTCCTCAAAACTGTGACGTTCTTGGAGCAGGTGACTCCAAGCCTCCACCCTCCTCCTGTGCAAACACACACAGCCTGTAGTTTCATTATTGCTGTTTGCTTTCATTTTAAAGGTTCACTAGGATTGATTTTGCACACTAGCTTGTTTCACTGATACCATGTTTGGCTTTTGATAGCAGCACTGGCTGTACCAATACAAATAAATCCTAGTAAATGACTACTATAACATAATAATGGTCTAAACAATATGTGCCCCAGTACAGGCAAGAAGAGTAAACCCAGCATTATTAATCATAACTTGAATAAGGAAAAATACCCAATCCTACAGCCCAAATAGAAAAGGATACTTGAGAATTAAATGTTAGGTAGTAGCACTAGCTGCCAAAAGTTGTCCATCTGCAGTATCAAACTGTGCTTTAAAATGATACAACTGACCAAGGAAATTAGGACTCAAGTACTCCCATATCCTTGCACCAGGTCATAACAGGACAAGTTCTTCTTTCTGCAAACAAAGCCTTGTTCCAGTCACAGCATGAGACTGATCCATGCAATTGTTTGCACAGTCTGATAGTATAGCTAAAGCATTTTAAGCAGACAAAAAAAAACAACTCCCCACACTAATGCCATTGCAGTTTGCATTTCTGGATAACCATTAACACCAATAAAACCTTTAGTCAATATCTTCTTACCATCATCTGAAAAATAACACCAGTGGTTGCCCGAGGGATGGGGTGGTCCACATTCTACAGCTCTTATTGCTGTGCCTGGCATATCCTGCTCCTTCACTGGGGGGAGAGCAGGACACAGCAGTCCTGCCCCTCTCTGCTGAGGTTAAATTGTGGCAGGCGCAGAGAGCAGAGAACAGCCACACCCTGCTGATACCTGACACCTTTGAAACATCACTTTTAAAGCAGAAGCACCTGTATACCTCAGGTGATTGCATGGTAGCTGCTGAGATTCTTCATTCCTCTCAGGTGAGCAGCAAAAGCCTAAAGTACTACCAGCTGAAGTCATGTGATGGACTAAATTCATTGACTTGATGGCCTTCAGCTTGTTCTTGTTGATTGATGAGAGAACTTCAGCTGCTAATCAAAAGGCATTTAGGAAAAAAACAACTAAAACCTCCCCTTGCCCAAGCCAGTGCACAGCAGTGTGAGTTGTCTCTCTCTGTGCTGCCTCTGTTCTGTGCACAAACACAAGCTTGATCTCCTGGTGTTAAATGAACACCAAAAATTAAATGGAATTTTTTCAGAAGAGAGCTTAAAAACCAACCAAGAAATCAGACAATGTGTTCTTTCACAGTACAGTTTTCTTCAGTGCTCACAGGAATATAAAACCAACTATGAATAGGACTGTGGTGAGCAAGAAAATTGCATCAATTCAGACACTTCCTTGTTCTCCCATCTATATTAACTCTGCAAAGCAAAGCTATCACAAGGGGAAGTAGAACACTTACATTGCTCAAAATCCACACTGGTAGCTGGCATGTTGAAACCCAATGTAAGGGCATGTGTGCAATAAACACCATAAACCCCCTTTTATTAAAACTGAAATTCTTCTGAATAAAATAGGTGAAACCAGCTACAGTCTCAAATGTTCAAAATGCAGGAATCAGTCTCCTACCCTGAACAACAGAAGGCAGCAGGGGGGTATTTGTAAGACTTTGAGAGATTTTGAGTTCCTTTTACCTGTAGCCCAGATATTGAAAAATCTTTTAGGAACTCCGAGATTACAAGTGCACGTATCTTCTATACAAACACGAAAAAGATTTTATTTAAGAAAGAGGATTTTAAGGTAGTTACTTTCTCAAGGGAGTAGGGCTTTAAAAGCACCAAACATCACAAGAACTGACAATGCTCTAAGCAGGCATCTCAGCAAAACTGTCAGGAAACTATTTACCTGTCTGGTTTATAAATGAATCATACATAAAAGTTCTTTCAAATGAGCAAAACTGCAGAGTGGTTGGGACATAAGCTTATCTCACTTTTTAATCTTAAATTCTTAAGACTCATATCTGATAACAAAAAAACCCTCTGCAGTAACTTACTTATACAAATGTAGAAATTCTCACGACTGCATCTGACATCAGGATCTTCCCCAGCACAGCTCACACATCTCATCCTTCAGGATAAACAAAATAAGCCCATCATTTATTTAAACTAAGCACAGAACATTATGCAAGTGCAAGTTGTAAAACACAATGAATTAAGCACAGACAGGATAGCTTCTCCTTGGTGTAGTGCCTAACCACAGTCAACCACCAGCAGACAGTCCTGACTCAACTACAGCTCTGCACGGGCACGTGCAACATCCACAGAAGCAAACCCTTAAAAAGTATGAAAAAACAACTCAGCTCCAAGTTACAAAAGCTGGCAGGTGGACTAATACAAAGGAGAAACCCATTCTTAGTCAATATAAAAAGACTGCAAAGATAAGCAGTAGAAATTAATGCATATCATTATCAAAAGAATCTCCAAAGTTACAAGACTTCAGAAAAAGTAGGATAATTGCAGTTTCTCTTGGGCAGCAGTCCAAATGTTTATGGCAGCCAGACCTTCACATTACCAAATTCAGTATCTGTGTCATTGCTAATCCATAAAGAGCACATGTCCTTCATGGAGAAACACATGAAAAACTGGAGGAAAAGCATGACAGAGAACAAAAGTCTCTCACCTCAGCCTTAAGGAAAAGCAGAATAAGTGACAATACACAATGTTCAAAACACTTCAAAAAGTGAATTTACACAATAGACCACAGACCCCTGGAGAAGGCAATGGGTGGAAACTCCCATCATGACCAGACTCTTCACACCTCCCACTGCTATCAGAAAAGAGGAAATGAGAGCAGGCATTCGGTGGTTAGGCTTGGGACTGAGGGACCAGTGAAGTCCTGTTACAAAGTGGGACTGTGAAAAAAAAATGGCAGCAACACCACCATTGTTTTCTGTTCTGAAACGACACTTTTGCAAAAGTAATCATTTTTGCATAAATCAAGTATCTGCCACAGAATTGAAATCAGGTTTGTTTGCTCGAGGTAACAGGTATTGTAGATACAGCTTCAGCTCAGAAAAAGTGATTACAGACTTCTGGAAAGTTGTTTTGTACCAGTCTGGCTCTGAAATCTTCAGGGAGCAAGTTCTTAACTTCCACTAGAATTTTTTCACTTAAATTTGCTGCAGAAAGTTTTTTTTTATCCACACACATCAAGTGCTCAAAGTCACATCACCCTTTACTGCCATCATGTCATATGGCAAAAGTTAAGTGGCCCCAGGTAAAACAGGCTTTCTGGTTGGGGAAAACACAAGAGAAAAATCAAACTAGCAGGGCCTCCTGCAGCTGATCTCCCCCTTAGAGATCCCCTGTAACAAAGCAATGCTTTGCCATTGATTTGGGAGTTATGAGGTTGTGTGTCCAGCTACCCAAGAGATGAAATGTTTCAACTCAACTTGAGACTGTTTTCTTTTTTACAAAATATGTAAAGGCACATTTCAGAAAAATGGATCACAGACAGTAATGTCCATGTCCCTGTGCCCCTGTCCCTCTCCACATCCCTGTTTTTGTGACTGACCTTTCACTTTCCAGTAGTTACCCTGTAACCCTATGAAATCCAGCATTCCTTACTATTTACCTAGAAGCTGACAGAAAGAACCGCTAAAAGCTTTTCACTAAGAACTGATTTTCGTCCCCTTCTCAACCCCACTGCCTGTAAAATGTGTTAATAAAGCCTTCTGAGCTGCATTAGAACCTATTCTGATGAAAGACAATCTCCAGCTGTAAGAGCATTACCACGCTTTTTGCACGGCTGAGTTGTAAAAGCAAAATTACAGAAAATAGACATCAAAAAAGTCTCAGTACCAGGAAACACCTCAAATTTCTAAAGACACATTACTGTAATAGTTGAGAAGATCCTCCATTTCATTTCCTGTGGATCAAATTTGTACATGTTTACTCAGCCCTAATTCAACTTGAACCCATTGACTGAACAAAGGCATAAGAGGCAAAGCACTTTAGGCCTTGAAAAATTTTCCACAGTCCAAATGAGAAAAGACTATTTGTTTAAGAAAGACTTGAAATAAAGTGGTGTTCTAAATAATTGAAATGCAGCAATAGTTAACAGATGGCTTGCTGCAATGTTATATGGTAGGGTCACAAATGAAAATGGACTGTCTCTGACCACTTACATGCCATTAAATACCCAAATAACATGAAATTATATGAAATGTATTTTAAAGCACTGTTTTGCCAAAGTTCACTGGAAGTATTGAAATGAGGAAAACTCCTTGCCCACAAGTAGCTTCTGCTTTTTCTCCTCTCATTCAAACTAGTTTTAGTTTTGCTTTTATAATACAACATTCATGAACTGCTCATGCATATAATGTTCCCCTGAGTTTAGCATAACAGCAATCTACACAATTTTAAATGAGGGTCCTCATACAATTTATTATAGCATCATAGCTAATCAGATTACATTCTGTCCCAAACCAGGAAAATATTATTTAGATTTTCCAACTCAAAAAAAGAAAAAAAAAATCACACCTAGTCATGCATAAGAGCATGCATCTATACAAAATACTCCATAGCTTAATTTGCAGCAGAAGTAAAAAGGAAATGACCCCAGACAACTCTATTCCTTTGCTTTCACCCAAATTGTGATTATCAATATGTCTACTAGAGCTCTCTTCTGATGGCAATTTTGTTTTAAAATTAGTTACTTCAAATTAAACTCTCCATATATAAATCAACTATTGACAATGCTGATTTATATATGCATTATAGCCTTTCCATGATATCAGACAGGACAGCGGAGGAACTTTGACTTTACCTTATGAATATCAAGTGAAATGTTCTGTAAAGAATCTCAACATCCAGTGGGTGGAATTTGGCACTTCAGAAATGTCTCTGCAGCCATCTAACAGCTGGGGCACGGCCTCTGCAATGCCCTGACACCCCCCACTGCACACCGGGGTCTGGCATCTGCCTGGAGAAATGTCCACAGTTACCACAGCATCACAAAAAGCCTCGGGGAATTTCACCACTGTTTTCAGCTAGAGCAGAATGAGGTCATTTAAAACAAAAACATGAGAGCAATTATACCTGGCCTGTGTCAGTTAAAAAATTATGACAAAGGTCTGCCTTGGATTCCTACAGGAGTATGGTGGTGCTTTCTCTGGTTCTTACACTTCACACATTCCTGTTCTGCAACCCCTCCCTACGACACCTCATTTTAACACAAACAATTACAATACTTCAAAAACTGAGCCCCATCCCTTAGAGCAGAGCATGGACTGGAGGCCCAAGCTGGGACCCAGAACGTCCTGTGACGGCCCTCAACTTCGAGCACATCAGCTAAGGCCATCTCTGCAGTGAGGTCGCTGAGGTAACAGCAGCGCCCACAGAACCACAGCCTACCCAGCTCTGGCCCCGTTATAAAACAACAACCGTGATTTTTAAGCCACTAAAGAATATTTTCATTAAAAAGCCCAGACGAAAAACCGTGGCAAAGGGGTGAGAACACCTGAGCGCTGCTCCACACCGGGCAAGGGGCTCACTCCGAGCTCCGGCTCCCCAAACCCAGGTGCTCTCCACTGGTCTAAGCTGACCAGAACACCAAAAAAAAAAATATCCCAAAAGCCAACCGAGCCCAAAAGCGCTGCTCGGGCTGCAGCCCCATCACCACGCCACGCCGCCCGCCGAGGTGAGGTGAGGTGCGGTGAGGTGCAGTAGCCAGCGGCCGGCCCGGGCACCCCCGGCCACAGAACGAAGGCTTACGGCGTTCCCACAGGCAGCCGCCTGCACGGGAGAGCAGGGAGCGAGAACAGGCAGGGGAACGAGCCGCAAAAAAGGCAGAGCAGCGACAGCGCCCACCCGCCTCGGCACCTCCGGGGCGGGGCGGCCGCAGCAGGTGAGGCGGCCGGAGCTGCGCCCCGTGGGCGGAGCGGAGCGCGGGGCGGGGAGCGCCGGGCTGGGCCGGGGACACACTCGCTCCCTCCCTCCTTCCCCTTCGCCCGCATTCCCTTCGTTCTCTTTCTCTCTCTCTCTCTCTCTCGGGACAGCGCCCGAAACTCGGCGGCGGCCGCGGCCCCCGACGGCTCCCAGGACGCGGGTGAGTGTCGGTACCTGCCCCCGGCGCGGGGCTCGCTCCGCTCGGCAGTTCCTGCCCCGCCTGGCGCGGGGTGAAGGAGGAAGCGAGACGGGCTCGGCTCCCTCCGGCCCGGGCGGCTTCCGTGGGGCGCCCGGCGGGCAGGGAGAGAGGGAGAGAGCGAGGGGCTCCCGGGGGCTCGTCCCGGCGGGGCGGGCGCGGGGCCGGGCGGTGCCGCCGGAGGGGCTGCGGGGCTGCCCCGGCACCGGGGCTGCTCCTGCGGCCCCTCCATGTTGGGCTCCGGGGCGAGGGGCTGCGGGCTTTGTCCTCCCAAACCTCCCCGCTGCCCCCCTCGAGGGTGCCGGGCATGGGGCCGCCTCGCTCGGTCCCGGGGAAGCGCGACCCTGGGCGGGGAGAGTCTGTCGGGCTGCGGGAGGGACGGGACCGTGCCCCGTGCGAGGAGGCAGCGAGATCCCTGCCGCCGGTCCTTGACAGAAACATGGAGTTTCCTCTCGGCAGAAATGCCAACTTTGGCAATGCCAACTTCTTTTTTTCCTCCCCGGCCGCCTTGATACTCTGTTCCAGTCTCCGCGCGACAGCGAGTTAGGAGATAAAATGCACAATCTTTTACACGCTCAGGTTTCCAGCTGAATGGCGACAGACAATAAGGAATGAAGGAGGAGGAATGCCTGATGCTTTTGTGTACGCACATGCCAGGCGTGCATCTATTAAAAAAACAATTTTCAGTTCATCACTAGAGAATTCCCCGTTTGCATTAGGGTATGAAATATTAAAATAATTGGATCATGGCATTCTGTGGTTACATTTGACATCTGTTTACTTGTGGGCCCTGACTGTTACACCACTTCACTTCTAGATTGTTCAAGATAGCACAGAGCAGAGTGTTGATCTGGACATAGAAGCTCTTTCAGGACATTTGTGTGCAAGGATAATATTGCCCTGTATCCTGTCTCTTGCCTTTATAGGGCAGAACTGAATGTGCAGAGCAGACGGGTATGGGAGAATCAGTTCTCGTATTAAATATTTTCCTAGCTTTAGAAACTCATTTAAAGACTGAATTGCAGTATCTAATATATCTACAAATAGCCAATGTCAAAATCCTGGATACACTTGTGTGTTTAGTGCGTTTTAAATCTTTCTTGGTCCTTGGCCTTGTACAGTCATTACTCTATTAACAATGTAATAGCAAATGACCTCTCTGGCTTTCTATCTCTCAAATAATGCAGTCCAGCGTTGTGCTAATCAAATAGGAAGCTATAACCAAGCAAAACCAGAGTAGCTTTCTGAGCATGACACTATGAAGAAGTGCTTCTTAAGTGGTTAAGCAATAATCATAACCATCTTTTTTTCGGAAAATGTATATGCAGGATTTCCTGTTTATTTAGTTCCTGAAAATGGCTATATTAAAAAGTTAGCTGTTTGTCTGATAGATTTTGGTCACCTCAAGACACTCCTGTGGGAGCCTGCAAATATGCTCCAAGGAGAGAAGCAAACTTAAGGCTGCAAAACATAGGATTAGGTATCTTTTTTTTTTTTAATGTTTCTCACCCTCACTGTGGGTTTCATAATAAAATACAGGTGTGTGCTTTAGTTTAATAAATAATGAAATGCTGGAATTTTCAATTTTCAATTTTCTTGATCCACATAGTTTTACTCAAAGTTATCTTTTTGTAAAACTGAATATAGCCCACTTTTAAGGATGTGTGATTATCAAAATAAAATATATTACTTTTGAAGTTTTGACTGTTTAAAAATCAAAACGTGTAATAAAGGTATTTCATTACTTGTTATTGTTTGCATGTAGTGCTAAACTCAAAAAATTTAGAGGCAGCATGAAAGAATCAAGAGTTAGCAATACTTTGAAATTTTCATCCTACATCTCATAATTCAGATTTAGGTATAAAGGAATTGCTGCCACTCAGTGGCTGATACAAACACACAGAGAAATATATTCAGTTACACAGATGTCATGTTTGTGTGGTTAATGAATAAGTCATATGGTAATTCTGTTCAGTCGATACCTGTGAGATAATTGGTCAGGAAGATGCTTGTATTGTTCTCACTAGAAAAGAGCTGATTCTCAATTTTTTTCCATTCTGTATTTAATGAATGATAATCCACCTTTTCATTAGGCATAATTATGCAGTAGGGTCATACTTTTCTTATTGAATGGAACAGTGAAATAGCATAATAATTTTTACTTTTTGTCACACAGCATAGGCAAAAAGATAGTCTGTAAAGAAGGAATTATTTATGAACTAGAAACTATTTCCAAACTAGAAAACTTGGGAAATTTAGCTGCTTTTCTTAAAGAGAAATATTTAAAAGAATCTCTCAAAGGGAACTTGGCTATTTGATGCTATATAGATCAAGGAAATAACAATAAAACTTGGAAAGATGCCATCTGTTATTAAAATAACTGATTTCCTGTGAAAAGCGTAGAAGCTTTCAGGCCTCTGAGTTTATTCTGATGTCTAAAAGCCACAGTCATTACAATTAAAGTTCATCTCAGGTCGAGTCCAATCCCTGGAAGTGTTCAAGGCCAGGTTGGATGGCACTTTGAGACACCTGGTCTAGTGGAAGGTGTCCCAGCCTATGGCAGGGGGATTGGACCTAGGTGATCTCTAAGGTTCCTACCAACCTACAGCAACCTGTGATTCTAGGAGTACTTCAGAGCCTAATAGTCTAAATTAACCATCCATCCTTGTTTCCATTTGAAGGGCTGCACTGTCACCCTGCCACTGTGCAGAGGCACAGATCCTCTGCCCTGGGGACATGCTGCCCATCCATAGCTGGAGCTGCTGCTCCCAAAAAGAGGAGCCCCTTCATCACCTCTCTCCAGAGGGACTGGAGGTGGGACCTATAGTCCACCATCCCCTTGGTTGCATTTACAAAGCACATCCCTAACCTAGGGTAAAAAGAATGGAGGCAAAAAGAAATAGGCTATGGATTGAAATGTTTGTTGCAGATGAGTCAGAGCTGAATGTGAAAGATGACAAGAAGGGATTTACCAGTGGAGTCTGGGGGCTGGCTGACTTCATTAGGAACCAAATTCCTCTGTTAATCATCTGCTGATGAGAAAGATTATGTGACTTTTCTCTGGGTTTATCCTTGCATTAAATGCATCTTCTCCATTCTGCTTATCGGGTTCTGTCCAAAAGCTGCCTAAAAAGCACCAAAACAGTTTGTGTTCCAGTATTTTTTTTAAACTATTGGTCCATGACAAAACTTGTCATTTTTCTCTCAGTCTTCCTTTACCTGCAATAATCTGAGTGCAGAATTTGGTTCTGTAGAGCTCTCTGTAGAGCCAAAGGACAAGGAGCGGGAATGAGGAAAGGGGGAAAGCCACACCAGCCATTCAGAGCCACTGGGGTAGCACATTAAAAGTAATCATTCTGCATCCGCTTGGCTGCACTTTGCAAAGATGCAATTAAGAGAAATGAGCCTGGGAGAGCTCTTTACAGCCTTGGTAAAATAGTGCTGAAGTGGCTTGTGTTGTGTTCTCATTTCAAAGGCAGTCATTTCCACCCGAAAGAGTTTTTGCACTTTCTTAAAGAGGTATTGCCTCTCTAAGTCAGAGCTACCCCAAAAGCTTTTTATGGTATTTGAGTACTTTTGCAAAGTCTGCTCTGTATGAGGCAGTGCATTGCCTGTAGCTCTGCAGGGCCACCTAGATTATCCATGCTGCCTTTTTGACTGGAAGCTGCACCAGTGGGCTGCTCCTGTACCAGAGGCACCAGAAAAGGTAGAGAACTGAGGGATCTGGCACACAGGAACACTGGGAACTGCACAAATCTCACCTTGGCAAATGTCATGCAAGATTTACTTCTGGTCTGTTCCAGACCAGGCTCTGTTACAAGTGACATGGATACAGAAAATGGAAATCTGATGGTTTCTGGGCTTGGTTTTTTTTTTCCTTTCAATTAAAATTTATGGACACTATGTCTGCCTTTCAGTGATAGGAGGGTGCCCTGACATCCATGAAGTAAGCTATGTTTTGAACCTGTTGCTTTTTTTCTGATTTACAATAGAGTTGACAGTTTCTGACTGAAAAGATGGGAGCAATGCAGCACAGATTTATGTCAGTAGCTGCAAATCCAAGAGGCAGGCCATAAAATAAATTCTTCATGAATATTTCTCAAGCCAAGAAAATGCATAAAACCACAGAATACTTTTTATGGTATCCTCTTGCAGAAATTATGTGTTTCCTGGTAATTGCTTTGCCATTGAGGGTAATACTCTCTCTGGAAAAGTTTATTTAAGGATATTTAAGCATAGTTGGTACTCATATGGTAATAATCACCATCCATAAAGTCTGGGAATGACTATCACAGATAACTTCACAAAACTGATGCACATAAAGCTTTTAGCCCTGTATGATGCTTGCCTGACTGCAAAGGCAGGAGGGTGTGTGCTTACCATCTCCTCCCATTTTATCAGCCAACCATCAAACTTTAAAAAAAAAAAAAAGGGGAGCAGCAGCTCTCTATGCCCCAGAACGAGATTATTTTTAATTCCAAGGTGCTGCCCGCTTTTGAGAACAAAACAGTTATGCAAAGTGTGTATATATATATATATATATATATATATATATATATATATCCTGCTGTTTCTGATACTTTTCCTTAGAGTTGTGAGCAAACCATGGTTTTGTTTGGTTGAAATGTAACCAAGTGGTTTCACTTTCACCCACTGGTAGTGAGATTGGAGTTGGGATAGCTCCTAAGAGACTGGCTAATAGGTCCAGGTATCATTGCAGTGAGCACTTCTGTGGCAAACAGAAAGAAGCTGTTCCCAAACAGCTTAGTGAGAGTTCCCCTCCTTTCTGCAGAGGTGCCTGTGGGCTGACTTCCCTTCCACCTCACTGGGCTCAGAGGAGTTGTCTGAATTAGTATCTTGTTTCTCACCTCCTGGATGGCTGAAAACCTCTGAAATGTCATGTAGATTTTGTGCATGAGTGGCTTTGCTTTGCATTTTGTTTAGTCTTTTTGCAGTCTCATAAATGATTTAGGTATTTATAGACTTGGTTTAATCCTGGCTACCTGCTATCAATACAGCATGTCTTGAAACATATGCAGTAAATCTAAACTTCAGCCTCAGCTTTTTTCCCCATGAAGTAATTCATACTACTGATTTTGGAGCTGGAAGCCTAGACCTCTGTTGGTTTAGCCTCCTTGTTTGCTGTGTGACAAATTGCTAATGATGAGATGACAGAGAGAAAACTTCATGCATGTTTAGCACTCAAATGTCAAGTTATTTTCTGAGTGTTTGATTTTATTTTTTCCCATCAACACCAGTTTATTACAGATCTGATGAAATCCTTGTTTGTATACTTGACTCTTTATCATATTCTCTGGTTTCTTGAGGAAGTGCAATTTAAGCCTTGCCATAGTTTTTCTGCTGAAGGAACTCATGAAATCTGAGTGTTTGTCAAGACCACTTTGTTCCTCATTATACCAAAGATACTTAATTTACTTCAGTGCATTGAATGTATCAATCTTTACTATGAAGACGAGCTTAAGGGAAGAAGGATTTTTGGTTGTGATACTGGATTTGTCTTTCTGTTAGTAAAGCTTTTCTTTTTTTTAACTTATAGCCAGATTTTTTTTTATAAGATTTAGGTGCTTGAACATACAGACAGATACTTGATCAAAACTGTCTAGCAGCCAAACTCAAGGTTAAGCTTGGCTTCTGCACTCTGCCTTTGTGTGGGAAATTCTGAGTACAAAGCTATTGCTAACACATTGTTTGATGGCTGAACTATGCTCTTCTAGGATGAGGCTGTATTTGATTCTTGTTTGAACAGAAGAGCAATCTTGTGTTTCTTTCTTTAAAAAAACAGTCCCTCCTTTTCCAAAAGTACCCTGTGTGAAAGTTTGTTAGAAAGTTATGGTCCAGCCAGTAACAAGTAGTGCTCATCATATGCTTTTAAGTTGTATTCTCGAGGAAAATCAAGATAAATAGACATAGTACAATAGTGTTGAAAGACTGTCATGTTTGAAATATGACACTGACTGCCCTGTATGTTTTATCTCAAGATAGTTGTGCTATGTTTTGTAATGCCTCTGGGTGACTGTGTTTTGTTGGTTAAACTGTGACCACAGTGGGCATTTTGTACCTCACTGACTTTGTTAGGGCCTGTTGAGAAAATATTTCACTTGCTAAAGAACACGGTTGTGTGTCAGAATATCTTACTGAAAAGGTCTTGTGAAAGTAAGAGTTATTCCTGATCTATTTTTATAAAATGTATTTAATGTATACTCCTGTAAGAGAGCACAGATGGCTGTCTTACATCAAGCAGATGCTACCAGGATCTTTCATTTTGATAACGAACTCTGGATTTTCAGATTAAATTAAAATCTAGATCTGAAACCTTTAGTCATACAAGTATCTCTGCAGGTGAAGGGGTAGATTTGATTATAGATGCTTTCAGTATTGATAGATACCTGGCTTTGGTTTTTTAAATAGTCTGGTTCCTGCAGTCCCTGGGCAGTGATGATCACATTTCTTCACATCCAGTGTGCTGGTCTGTTAACGTTGTGTTCATGCTGAGCTGGGAATTGCTCAACAAGAGTTTAGCTGTTTCTTTATGTCTGTTGGCTGATGACTGTGGCCTCCATGAACTCACATCTTCTCACTAATGACTTGGGGATGCTGATTGCCAAACACCTAGAGGAGATTCGTGTGTCAGGGAATTCGTGGGAGCACTCTCAGATTACATTTACTTCCGTAACAGACAGGAGCTGACAGTTAAGATTTCTGTTTGACAGAGAAAGCAGCATCCCAGGGGCAAGAGCTTCTTAATATGGACCTGCACTCTTCCAGGTAATTTGAGAGCTAAAAGGCATCCATTTCTGCTTTGGACTGAATGCAGTGAGCCATTGGCACTTGAAAGTGCCTTGCTCTGTTTCTTAAAAGATGAGTTGATTGGATCTGTGCCACAGACACCCCGTGTGTCCATTGAAGGGGATATGGAGGTTGCTGATGAGGGAAAGCAGGAATGCCAAAGCTGCCATTTAGGCAAGGCAGTTGTTTGATTTCTGCTGTAAGGCAAGAGCAGGTGGGAGAGAGAGCAGCAATAAGAGTATGGAGATGGACCTGGAGTGCTGCAGGGGCATCACAGCCCAGAGTGATGAGGAGAGCCGGGCTGTGCGATGCTGCTTGTCCGTGTGTGTCAGAGGGTGCTGTCAGTCCTGGTGCTCTCCCTTCATCTTCATGAACTCCAGCTCCTCCCCAAAACTTTTGTAATACAACCCCATTGCCCACTGGCTGGACCCAGGGTGGGGAGAGGGAGTAGAGCTCTGATTTGTTGCTGCATTCTGTTTTTTTTGTTTCAGTTTAATTTGCAAGCTTGCTTATTTCTAGCAGTGCCACTAAGATTTTCAGGGCAACCCCAGAGTTTTAATGTAATCTGTACCAGTATCTGCCAGATTGGTTTTCCTGACCTGTTTTGGGTCTTGCAAATTTGAATTAATGTTGCTTTCCTTTTCCAGTGGGTGGCAGTTGAAGCAAAGAGAAGTGTTTATTTGCTTAGAAGTTTATATAGATATGTATTTAAGGAGTGGAGAAGAAGCCAAAATAGGCCAGTCCTTCGTTGTCTCTCCTTATACTGAGTTCTGTTCTTTTTTTATTCCAACTCCTAGCTGGAGAAAAGAACAAATGAAAGGACCTCTTGTGACCAAAATCTGCTTTTAGTTTCAATCTCCTACTTTTGTCCATTGTTCTGTTGTTTATTTCTTTATTCTCTTACTAGTTACTAACTGTGAACCCAATCTTTCCATCACTAGAACTCTGCATTGCATAAGCCTCATTTCAAAACTTTGAAGGAGGGAGCTGCTGACTTCTTGCAGCAAAGTGTTCACCTTCTCAGAGCTGCATTTTGATTTTGAATATAACACTTAGTAGCATTTCTTTCTCCTTTTAAAAAGCGAATCTTGGCAAGAAGTCTTTCATACTGATTCATAGAAATTTAATGTATATTATAACCCTAATAGCTATTTCCTGAAAGGGCCAAATCTTGACTGAAATGTACTTTCATGCACATTTCTTGTATGGAGTTCATGTCTATCTTATGCACAGCTGAGTTCAAGGATATGTTTTTTAAATAAGCAGTGATTGGAATCTAGTATGCTAACTAAAGTACACATTAGTGCATTTAGTAAATATGTAATTATAAGTAAAACATAAGTAAAATACATATAAATTTATCTTTACTGTATAAATTACTGAAGTTCTAAATGTAGTAAAGATTAGGTTAAATCTATTTTTAAAAATTATAAGAAGTATGTGTATCAGTGCTGAACCCAAAAATCAGACTGAGAATTGTTCTTGGATCACAGAGCAGAATGTAACCTGCTTTAAGAATCAAATTTTACTTTCCCACCTTCCCCCCCAAACACTGAAACAGTGAAAGGGCTTTTCCAGCTTTATTTTGTGGGAAAACACTTAATGCTGCATAAAAAGCTGGAAAAGTCTTTTATTTTAATGATTTTTTTTCTAGGGATGAACTAGCCATTCATCTTCCATAATATGTGATTATAGCAAACTTAGCAATTAATCCCCATCATCCCCATCTTTTCTGTGGAGAAAATGAGCTCTTACATAGGTATTTAATGATTGAGTCAGTTTATCATAGCTAAGCCTTATCTAAGCATATGTGGCAGTCCACTTTAAGTCTGCTCTTTCATTGGTGCAGTTAAATACAAAAGCTTATGCAAACACAATAATTCAAAATGTTTATAAACTGATTTGCCACTTGTGTGGATACAAGTGCTGCTGCTACAGCAAGGTTCAATTTGATTGACAGATGAAACTTGTAAAATGATTTAGGACTCTAAATGGAAAAATAGCCAGGAAGAAATTTCTGTCCACATGAAATAAATGATGAGGAATTAATTACCAAAACAGCAACAGCTTTGTCTGAACCTTGTCTGGTTGATAACAAAACTGATTTTACTTAGCAGCAGCACTCAATGGCTGTGATAACCTAAAATGGAAATTTTTCGTAAGTAAAAAATACTCTGAAAGCCGTGACATAGCATGATTTCAGTTTGTCAAAGGGACACACTCAAACAGAAAATTACTCTTTTGAGCATCATGACTCTTTTTTTTCTTCTTTTCTTTTTTTTGTTACAAGACTTAATAATCACATATGTGATGACTTTATTGCAAGTCAGTCAGTGGAAAAAAACAACCCGCTTTTATTTTCAGTTCCTTAAATTTAACTGCCAATTACTGCAATGTCATTTGCTGGAAAATGAAGCTTCTATAGATGGTGAAGAAAGAGCTCGAAATTCTTTTAAAACATTTTGATACACACATCATATGTGTGATGGCAAGCTTGAATTCTGGAGGTTTTTATACTTTCTTGAAGGCTTCATCACATTGACAAACAAATGTTGTTTGGGGGCCTATGGAAGGATTTTAGCATTATTTCTAGTCTAGATTGAAAAAATTATGTACTTGTATTATGGTTCTGGTATTTTTCTTTCTTTTCTTTTAATTTTTTTTATAAATCTGATTTTCTTACTACTACTTCATGCTGCTTTCCAGTAAGTAAGCTGATCCTAATACTAAAAAATTTTTCAGTGAGTCTCAAACAGAGGGATGTTTTCTTTGTTTGCTTTAAACAAACCATGCAAGTTACACAGCTCTGTTTTGAATTAGCAGCTCTCCAAGCTGGGCTGTACAGTTAATACTTCTCAGACACTGTGGTGAGGCAGTAGTATGAGCATTCAAACACTTCAAAGGAAAGACAATCATATCTAGTGTTTTATCCTCTTAACAACACAAAAAAGGATGCCAGACTCATGTAATTGAAAACTTTTGCTGTAGGCAAGGTGTCTCAGGCTGACCATGGTGGGAGAATATATCCCTGTTCTGCTGTATTTGATTTTGCTTTAGTTACTAGGAGCACCCTGCTGTCTAATAAGTAAGAGTTAAAGGCAACTTAAAACCATGCCTGTTTGTGTCTCTCTGATTTTGATATTATTCCTGTGGTCCTTTAGCTCTTATTTGGACTTTTGGTGGGTGAAGTTGCAGCAAGTAAATGAAGAGCAGCATATTTACACCCTTCTGATCGGGGTCTTATTTTCCAAAGTCCACTTAATACCCCTGCTGACCTGCTTAACCATTCAGTCTCCCAAAGTAATTTGTTAGGAAAGCTACAAAAGAAGTGCACGTTGCAGTACCTCAGTTTCTGTACTGTAAAACCTTTTAAAGCCTGTATATGAACACTGCAGTGTGTGTCTGTCCACCATCTGTGCCCAGTGCGTGAGGGATTGGAGGGAAGCAGGGGCAGTTGGGGGAATGTTTGGAGCTGGATGTGGGACTCTGAAGAGATAGGACAGCAAGAGCAGTGTTGTACTGGATGGCAGAGTTGTTCTGCTGCTGCTTGACCCCTGACGTGTTGTGTAGTTTGGGTTACCGGTTGCTTGCTGTGTGCCCGGACAAACATGGGTTTTCTTCATTTTCACCGTGTTTTCTTCATTTTCTTGCTGGTTTTTCCTATTGCAACAGCCCAAGTGTGGACGCCTGGTTGGGGGACCCCACTGAGTGCTGTCACTCTTCCATGGTTTGCTGCCAGCCCTGTCTCACACAGGGTGAGCCCTGAGCTGTCCAGCTGGGAAACATCCCTTAGCTCTCATCCAGCCTTACGGGACTGATGGTGCTGAGCTCAGCTGTGTGTGCTGCAAAGCAACACCCACTTCTGTCCTTGCACAGCCCCAGCCCTTCCCTGGTAGAAACTGGAGAAATTTCCATGTAGCTGACACTGTACAATATTGTATCAAGGCTGGAACTAAGATGAGTTAAATGTATCTGCCAACATCTGGGAGAAAATACTCTTGAGACTTGCGAGTTTCCTTGTGCATTCGTTGTGACTTTATGACTGTAAAGTTTCGGAGAGATTTCTTTTCCTCGAAGTTGGGTTTTACATGGAGAACCCACATACTTTTTGCCTGTGCAGGTGTGTTAATAAGGTGGGGATGAAATGAGTGAAGTAACAGAGGTTTTGTCCTTTGGGAAAAGAAGCTGGAAAAGCCTTTTTACTTTGTTGAATCTTACCACAGATTCCAGTTAGACTTACTCAGTATCACTTGGAGCCATGTTCTGATACTGACTGCTTCTCTCTGGAAGCACTTGCAGAAAACCAGGATAACAACACTGTATTGTCCTCACATTTGCCTGAGAATACGGTTGGCTGAGCTTGCAAATCTTTGCACTCAACTAAACAGAATTTATCTTTTTAAATCTTCTGAATGTTTGATCTGAGAAGCTGCAAGAAAGGCATATTCTGGTTGCCAGGGAGCAACCTTCCCGTTGGAGACAAAACGTGGTGACAGGGAAGACAGAAGCTATGGAAAGCTCCTGTTGCATGTTTGGTGCAGACAGAGGTGGGAGTCACAGGTTGTAGATCAAAGAATGGGAGATGTAAGCCTGTCCTTTCAGCCTCTCAGGCTTTGTATGCACTGCAATGACTTCAGCTGTTGCAGCATTTTTTCTTAAACTCTCAATATTCCCATCCTATATAGGATTACCAACCTGGTAGTTTATGTTTAGCTTGGAATTGGCTGAAGGACCTTGGCACCATGTTTCCATTAGTTGCATCTCCCCACCAGTTCAAACAGTACAACTGGTGTTTTTTTTCCTTGCAGATGTATAGTGCCATATGACATCAGGTGCATATGATGTTCATCAATAACGAAAATGTTTGTTCAGCTGAGTGATAATAACAGCTACAAATAATAATGTCATTAGCAAACAACATAATAAGAGGGAGTAGGCTGGTTGCTTCTGTTCCTTTAATGTGGATCCTGGAATACAGAGCTTGGTTGACTCTGATTATGCATAAACACATTTCTGAGCTGGTTCCCACATCGTTTATGTGTTAAAATTGTCCATGTTCTGAACTGGCCTTTTGGAGCACAACATTAGTGCTCTGGGCAGGGTCTGAGTTTTCAGGTGTTGCTAAATACTAAGAAAGAGATAAAAAATGCGAGCTTTGACTTTGAAACAGTTTTCCAGATGTTTGGTTGTGTGTTCCAACTGTGCCAATGAAAACACTGCACTCTCTGTAGCTCAGGAGAAAGGGCTGAAGTGGTGGCAGTGAGGTGGCCACGGGCTACTTAAGGATGTCACAGCAGCGGGAGGGGCTTGCAGCTGCTCCGATGGGAGATGGGAGATGTCGAGGGGCTCAGGAGGGGATTGCAGATGAACTTCATCCTCTTAGTTACATCCAGTGCTAACAGTGCTAGGAGTAACCCAGCAGGGAAAGCAAAATGCTGTTTTATTTCCATAGCCCAACCAAAAGCCAGAAACTTCTGTGCTTCACCCTGCCTAGAGCCTGTCCTAGTGCAAAGACATCCGAGTTTATCTGTTGCTGTTAGACTTTGGTTTGCCTACACATACTCAAACACTGTACAGCCCATCATATCAGGAAGGAATTAGATAGTGAATGGAGTTACTTAGGCTCCCCAGACTTTGAACAATGTTTGAGTAAAATCAGGTTGAAAGCAGTATAACCAGTTTTCCTGTTGCTGTAGATGTGCTCACAAAGATCTCAGTGTGGTCATAATTTAGGTGGCTTGGTAGCACTGTCACTGGCAGAGAAATAAGTGAGCTCTCACATTCTTACTTCATGCATGCAAGATTGTGCTTCAAGAATTAAATTTCCCTGATTTTAGCCAGACAACATATTTGATTAAAATGTCAATGAAGACGATATTTTTTTCTTCTGCTACAACTGTTTTAACCAGTACCATTGCACCTGTTGAGGGGTGTGTGGTGTGTGTGTATATGTGTGTCCACCCCCAAGACAAACCCTGAAAAAACCCTGCCTTTTGTTGATAAAGTGTGAAAATAGCAAAACATAATTTTGATACTGCTTTAAGCAAGAGAGAAATTAATTTGAGACCTCAAATTCTGTACTTTAAAAGACATTTTCACGAGACATTCTGGTGACATCAGTCTTAATAGAGCATATTTCACAGAACTGAAACTCATCTTTTACTTTTTCACTTTGTATTCCTGTGCTCTACTTTCTTTTCCTATACCTTTTCTGTGCTTTGCTGAAGGGACAGATGCAGTTCAGTACTTTTGTTTCTAAAAGACAAAAATACAAAGTAGTTCTGCAGTGAAACCTATTAAATCATGAAACTCCAAAAAACTTTGTTTTTCTGTTACCCAGCTCCCTTTCTTCCTTGGCCTTTGGTTTCTCTGATATATAAAATACATAAGTAGCAGTCAAAAACTGATTTTAAGAGACTTTACTGTGTTACTTTGATTCTTTCTTATTTTAATCCTTCCAGAGACTCATGGCAGTTCCCCACTGCTCCTAGGAAACGTCATAGCAAGTCCATTATTAAAACAAATAACCAATTCCAGTGGTAATACTTGCAGGAAGCATTATACTGCAATTAAATGAATTTCTGAGATCAGTGATTAAGTCATCTTTCTGTATCCATAGTTTCTTATATGGAAACTGCTGGTTTTACAGGTATCTGAGATTTGGAGAAAAACCACACCAGTGGTCTCTGAAAATGTGTACAACTTCAGTATCTAGTTTATTTAGAAATGCCTGGTAAAGCTCTAGAGAAAAAAAGTGGTAAAATATGTTTTGCTCAAAGCTAAGTCTCTCAGTCATCCTAAAAGACTGGGAGTATTTGGGTGTTTTTCCCACTTTTTTCTTCTGAACAAAATCCATTGTGTTGCTGTCAAGTCTTCAGCAGTTTGCAATCAGATGTTTTCAGGATCTGTCACAGTAATCAATTTGCTTGTCTAAATCTCTTCAAAGGAGCAACTTTAAAACATTTTTCTTTTATTGTTGAAATTTGGTACTGACCTCCCCCATGGGTGTTTTTTCAGCAGCAGGCAATGGAGGGGGGTAGGACAGTGAGCTGGCATTCAGAATTTGCTTATAGCTGGAGGTTTTTGCCTTTCAGAATGCTTTGCAAAATCAACAGAGCAGTGGAAACTCAGTGTAAAATTCAGAGCAACCTCACTGTGATCAAACAATTCTGCAAGTGTGTACAGCTCTTTGCTCTGAGTCTCTCCCAGTTCATGCTTGTTTTATTTAGTGAAATACTTTGAAAGAGCTGATATGACATTAGTGTGAAGTGTAAGGTTATACAAATAAAGTCGTGGATTCCTATAAAACCCCACCTTTGGAAATATGTTAGGCCATAGAAAACTTTTGGTTCTTTCACAGTAGCTGATTTGTTCTTCTTAGTTTGATTTTCCCGTGTTTGAAAGGGTCTTTGTTACACTCTTTGGCTCTTCTTGCCATTGATATACAGGGTTGAGGTTTTCCTGTTCAGGGGAAAATTGGCTACACTCACTGTGCTGCTTCTAGTAAAGCTCATAGAGCAGTCTTGGAAAATGTAACAGATTGGGTTTTATTCAGCTGGTATGTTTTGGACCTTTACCATGTTCTCATTTATCTCTCACTCACAGAAACACTGTAAAATGGCAACCATGTAATCTTTTTTAGATTATAAAGCCTTTGTTATGGCTCCAGAGTTTGATGGCTGACGCTTTACTGTATGCTTTGATCCTCATTTTCTGGGTTTTGGTTTTATTTGCTTTGGGGTTTTTTCCCCTGGTGTCTCTGGAAACATTCAAACATCCTGATTTTATGGAATTTTATGGAATCAAAATGAAAAAGGTCTTTGTTAGATTAGTGAAACATACACTTTGCTTTGCTTTATTTTGCAGAGTTGTGTTTATTGCTAAATCCTAACTCTTCTCTACGAAGGCACAGCTTTAGTAATTTTACTTTCTGCCTCCAAGCTGGCTCTTTGTGAACAAGGAAAAATTCCTGGTGATGCTTCATCTGAGACATAAGGGTTCCTCTCGTCTGCCCCTTGACTTAGTTACTGTCTGAGTTCAGGATATTTAGGTGTGATAAACTGTAGCAGTTGTAAGAAGCTTGTGTCTCCTTGTCAAGAGCCACGTGTAGAATTTCAAATAATTATTCTTGACTTCAGTATGAGCACTCAAGAGAGTGAGGATCATGCCTTTTGGTTTGATTGCTGCTCCATTTACAATGTGGAAAGCTTGTCTCCTGTGACTCTGCCCAGTTTATCTGGAAAAGCAGGAAATTTTTTCAGGCTATGAGACTCATTTAGATGGATTTTTTTCAGTTTCAGTTGTCTGCTGTTATTTCCTGGCAGGTGCAAACTCTGCATCTAATCCCTGAAGGTCACTGTAATTTAGATTTGCCACAGCCTGGGTCTTAAAAGCTGTAGGTTATCTAGAAGAAAACTCATCTATCTAGGAAGATACTACCAAAGAAAAATCAGAAAAAGGAGTAAACAATGAGTCTGCAAAGTATTTTTTTTTTCGGTTTTTATTATTTAAATTAGAGTTAATAGAGTTTAACTCAGTAGAGTTAGATTTTTGTGGTTAGGCTGTACTAGGAACAGGTAGGAAGCAGAGATTGTTGTGCTGGGCTCCCTAAGGAAGACAAACTTGGTGACTTGTCAGGTTAACACATTACTCATGGACTACCTTGTGTATTCAAGGAAAAATCCCAGATACTCTTCCAATGATGTGACTGTTTCTGTCTTGCCTGAGTGTAGTTACAGCCAAAATCCAAGAGGTTTAGAAGACAGAATGAAATCCTTGCCAAGTGTGAAAGACAGGTATGACAGGCGGGTACTGCTGGCAGACAATTTCATTTATTATGCAGCTATGTGAGGTGGCAGGCTGCCAGTTTTCCACATATGAGGGAAGATAATTGCCTAACAAGGTCACTGGGAGCGGGGAATACAGTGGGATAGAAATTTTGTCCTGAACTTTGGTGGAACAGATCATTTTACTTCATTACATGCCAGAAGGACCCACGGGGCCTAAATCATGCCAGTTCCAAACACTGTGTGTATACCATGTCTCCCATGGCCAGCCAGAAAAATGGGTTTACGAAATGCTGGAAAATGCCCAAATGAAGATTAATATGCAAAGTAGAACTGAGGCAGTCTGTAGTTACGTGGTAGCTTTCTTAAATGTATAAAGACAGGAGGAAGATGGAGGTGTTTTTGTTGTTCTCATCCTTTAATTCTGTGGGATTAGTGTCTTATTTCTGATTTTTTTTTTATTTGCCTAAACTGCTCTGAAGATAGTGTCAGTAGTTTTCTTGTCCATTGTATTGTGTTTGTGATTAACTCAAGTTTTTTTAGGGTAGCTTCACAGTGTCGTTGAGATGGAATTATTCTCATTTTAAAGGGGGGAAATTGTTATAAGAAAAGTAGAAGATTCTCATCTGTTTAAGATGCTAATCTCATATTTTGTTTTTAGCTGTACCTGTGTCTCCAAAGTAAATTCCAGGTGATTTATAGCCATGTCTTATTAAAGAGCTGAAATCTTTTTGGATGAAACCTAAAAAGTCCTCCGACCCTTTGAGGCAGAAAACCTGCAAAGTCTGTGGAAATTCAGTGTGATTATTAAAATTAGACATACTTGTAAGTAGCCAAAACCACATCTGCTACTCAGAGAGGTTAAGCAATGTCAGTGGAGTTTGTTAGCAGTCATGCCTGTAGTGCATGTCAGACTGTAATTGCTGTTTGGAATGAGTCATTTGGGTAACAGAGATCATAATTTAATTTGTAGTTGTGTACATAAGTACACAGAGCACGGGAACCACCTGTTAAATACTTCTGAGTTATAATAATTTTTTTACTGTCTGTCATTCAAAAATGTACTTTTAGAGGAAGAGGAGCTATCTGAAAGAAGTGTGTGCTTACATGGGTTAAACTGCATGTACTCAGGTGGAGCTTTATATTTCTGATGCCACACTGAAATATTTATATGATATTCAAATAGTTCATGTGGAATAGGCACGATTAAGTGTTGGTCAGCTTCCAGAAAAGATGCTCAGGGTTTTCTCAGAAGGCACCATCCTTCAGCTTCCTGGCAAAAGAGGAACTGTTGTTTGAAAATGAGCCAGTGATCCTTCTGATGAATTTCCATAGCTCAAATAATGATCAGCACCCAGTGGAAGATTAAAAAACCTGTAAATAGATGGTTTGCTGCTCGTGGTGTTTTGTTCCTTCTGGAAAAAAAAAAAAAGACCCCAGCTACCCTCACAATAACAAAAACAAACAAAAAAAGAGGAGGAGAAAAAGGAGGGAAAAAAAAGCTTTGAGTAATGTCTTGAACTGGAACATTTATGGAAGAAGCAGATTAGCTGAAAAGATGAATAGATATACTGCTGAAGTGAGCTTGTCCATGCAAAATTCTTACATGAGCAACAGACTACAAATGTAATAAGAATGACTGGTCCTGATATTCCTGACATCCTCCACAAAAGCTTCAACGTCACAGAGTTTTATTCTAACCTCTTCTCCCCCTCACCCCTCCCACCACTGACATGTCTTTCCAGTGGCACAGCTTTGTGAATCATCAAAATGCTGGGCTCTGAAAACTTTGAACTTGACCTTGCCTCAGCAAATGGCACAGTCCTCCAGGGGAGTACTGTGAACCTTTAAATTTAAGCTTCTCTTAAATTTTGGAGGTTTTGATTCCCAAGTTGTAGCGCAACTATTTTTTCCCCAGACTACTTAATTCCTAGGTCTTGAAACCAGGAATTATCAGGCAAAAAAATTCAGTGTCATATCAGTCCACTCATGGTGTTGTTGCTTCTTGTTCTTTGCTATGTTTTTTTAGTAAACTGTGTGTTCCCATGTATTCCTATAGTTAGTTTGAGCAGGAATGTTTATGTCTGTAAGCTGTGCCAAAAAGAGGGATTAAACCACTCCAGAAGTGATAGGAGCTAACTGAGAAGTGATGAGAGGAGAAGAATTCTTCTAAAAATATGTATATATATTATACTTAATTAGGGCTTGTCACTTGAAAAAAAAAAAACCACAAAAAACAACAAACCACAAGCAGACTAAAATCTCTGATAATCCAGAACTCTGTATCTACAACCTGTTAGTTTTCTGGAGAAGGAAAAACTTCTATGTGCTGTCTGTATCCTCAAATCCTGGCCATCAAGGTCTGTCCCATGGATGATTAATACATATGTGAAAGCTCACAACAAAAGTAATAATTTTAAAGTTCCTCTCCATCTTCCTCTCCTATTTTTAGGCAATAGGATGCAGTTCTCTAAACTCTCAACACTTTTGGCTTTTTTGAGTTGTTTCTTCCACATCTACATCTCTTCTCTTTGCACTGTGGGTTGGCTTTTACTGACTTCTCTCTGCACAACGTGTGCTCCAAAACATTTATTTCACCTGTTATTTCAACCTATGAGGAAACAATCCTGAGTTCTTCAGGAGCTCTGGTTATTACTCTTTGGTGAGCTTTAGTCACATTTTGCATTGCATACACTGTTGGCCCCCAATGTCATGTTTGAGTCTCTCTCCTGTTAGATGCTTAAGCGTTATTTATGAAGTGTTTGTAAACTCACAGGCAGAGTGTCTGGGAATGTTTGGTGTGTTCCCATGGAGCTGAGCTGTATTTTGACAGCTGGTTAATGCCACAAAGCCTCTAAATGTTGCTGCTCTCTCTGTGCCGTTCCTCCACCAGTTAGATGACTTGTAATAGTTGTTCTGCAGACACAGCTGTGATTGACAATCTAGATTTTAAAATATAACTTCTTCCTTGTATCTGGTTTTTGTAGGATTAGTTCAGCCCAAGTAACTTTGCTTTCATCTGTAAACACAAGCCATTTTTTCAAAATTGAGATGGAAGCTGGCTTTAACAAATTCTGTTTCTAATATTGCAGTTTGTGTCATCAGTCTTCATAATTAAAGCACTTTTCAAGTACATATATATTGTTTTATTAGAGCAAACTAAGGAACAGAGAAGTTAAAAGGTTTCTTGGGATCATAGTGCATTCAAGATCAAATTCAAAGGAAAACAGTACAATGCAACTTGGGACCTTTTCTACATTTATGGTTACTAACACTTCTCCTTGTAGTAGCAGAAATCACCAATTGCTGCTGTGTAATCTAATTTCTCCTCATTCTTTTTTATTTTGGGGTGTGAAAATGAGGTTTCAGTCATTGTTTGTAGTGAGTCCAATGAATATTGAAACCTGAAAGAATGCTGTTGTTTCCTATTTGAGAGGTGCCTCCTGAAACTAAGGCGAGCTGGGCATTGGCACCAGGAGGAAAACCAAAAAACCTGAGCAGTAGTGTTCCTCAAGGTAAAGGATTTTTTTTTTTTTTCTTTTTGAGGTACTGTGAAACTTTCGTCCAAATGATTCCTCACTTGTGTGTAAGGGAGTGGATAAAAGAATGAGCATGTTTTAAGCCTGGTTTTACCATTTGTCTGTTCTGAATTATGACTGTCTTTGGATACCTTCTAGCCAGGTGGTTGAGGAGATAACATATAAAACTCTTGCTAAAATGTACTTTGCTAATGCTAGTTAAAAAACCAGGAAGAGAACAGGATAAAATCTTTCTATTTTAAGTTCTCTTTTTTCCCCTTCCCTGGGTATTTCCATACTCCATCATTCCTTGTATTTAGCTTGTTATAGTTAGTAGTATTTCTTACAGGGAAAGCTTGGGGGTTTGCAGGGCACTGGTTTTGTAGAATAAATAGGTTTCACTTAGCACAGTGTAAGTGAAGTTCAACTAAGAACTTGCCACTTAAGGTGCTGTTAACATCTACATCAAGCCTGGCCAATACTCTTCTCATCCCAAACTAAAATGCAGTTATGTTCATCTGCCCTTCAGCTCTTCAACAGGTTGTTCTTTTGGTTGATTCCAACATCCCACTTGTTGCAGGGCCTTTGAAAGGAAAAACTTTTGGAAAAAACCCGTGTCAATTATTCTTATGATTTTATAAATATGTATCTCAAAGGTTAGTAGAGGCAGCCTACAAATTCCTTGAGATGCCCCTTGGATATTAAGTTTGGTGATTTTGTTTCAGATTGGAAAAAGGACTTTGAAAGAGAGCTTTAATAAGTATAATGCTTTAGTAAGTATTTGTAATGGCAGATTACCTGTCTGTGCAATTCTGAGCTGTATACTTACTCAGCACTCTTGGTCCTTGGTTTGTGAGTAAGTGAGGAAGTTGGGACTTTCCATGAGAATGACTCATATCGAGGAGGAATCCTAAGAGCCTTCTCCCCTGTCTGATCATGGAAGCAAATTAATTAACCTGCATGCGTAATGCATCTTTCCAAAATTACAGGAAGACAGATTCCCCTTGCTGTGGGGGACAGGGTGAAAAGTTCTGGGTATAAGTTTGGTAATGCATTGCCTCAGAAGTGGGGAGAACTGCTGTTAGGAACCCGTAACTGGCCATCCTGACACCTTGCTTAAAGTATAATATTGACTCTTCCTGTTGATTGTTTTTGAAAGAAATAGTAAAACTGTTAAGGCTTACAGTATAATCCTTGGATATGATGATGTCTTGCTACTATTAGACAAGCCTGTCTCTAACCATTTGTTCACCTTCACTTTCTGGTAGGTAGGTGGTGATAATAAAAGGGAACAGAGGCATAGAGGTCAGCAGTAAATGTGTCACAAGCCTGAACCTTGTTCTTTTGACTCTCTCATTCCAAGATCATAAATGCAATGCTGTGTTCCACTGAACTCTGTACCAGTGCCTGGAATCACTGTTTCTTTGTGTAGCTCATGTAGCTGCACTAGAAGATGCTGGCAAAATTTTAACCGTCTTTTGAAGTTGCTCCTGTAAATTGTTTAGAGAATCCCACCAATTTCTGTTTGGGGAGCAGAAATTAATGTTTCCATTGTACAGCACACTGAAAGTTTATTCTGAATTAAGCAGGACGGCAAAATATTTACTGATAAGAAAAACCAAACTGAACAGTGTTTTCTCTTCTGTGGGCAGAGTTTATTGTACTTACTTGTCCTAAATTTCAACATGGTGTTGGAAGTTACGAGCAGTGACTGTGGAAACCGCTCTACCTCAGTTCTGTTTGAGTCTCCTAAACTGCTTTTGTGTAATGCAATAATACAGATTAATGCTTAAAACGGTTCTACTTTCATTTTATGTTCAGAGATTCAAAGTAAAACTCAAGAGCATCTCAGATCTACTTTCAAAGTGGCTGAAGGATATTTCTTAGGCAGTGCCCACGCTATGCATCCTTGCACCAGAACAGTACTAAATACTTGGAGTATTTGTTACTTGTTATATCTGAGTCTTTCAGAGGCAGCAACATGGGAAAAATTTAACAAAGTCCAGAATAGCTAGGGATTTAAACTCTTCTTCCTCAGGACGTCAGATCTTTGTGTGCATCATATGTATTTGCACACCTCAGCAGATACAGGTTCTCAGTACACATCGTAGATGAACAGAGGGCACTGGCAGCTGCAAGAGAATCATGAGGTTCTTTTCTCCTTTGACATCTCAGGTGAATTTTAAGTGCTGATTTTTATCATTCTGACATTTTCTGTCAGATATAGGTTTCATAGCTTTATTTTCAGAAGCGGATTTAGTTTTAGAGCAGTTAAGAAAACGCTAGTGCTCTACTTGGAAAACTGTACCTTGGACAAAGAGATACATTACAGGACCATAAAAATTATATTTACCAAACTGCTTTTTAATTAAGACTCTTCACAATACAAGCAGATACATTTTTCAATATAGCTGTACTTCAAGTCTGAGTACATTTTTTTTCTTTTTAATAGTCCCACAGAGGCAGAATGAGGTTGTCTATTAAAGGCTGTAAATGCAGCTCTCTGCAGCTCTTTCCCACAGAGTTGAAATTCATTGGACCAAAGTTGATTTAACTTCTGTTTACTCAGTACTGGAGACTCTCAAATTATCCGAGATGTGGAGTAACTTTTCATAAGAAGTGGGTTGTGGGCATCTATTTACCTCTTCCTATTTGTGTGAATTGCCTCTCAGTGTTGGTCACAGAATATGTCTGTGGGTTCAGCAGTAATTGCTAACATGGAAAAAGCTGTATTAGAACAGGATTTATGTACTTAAACTGCTGTAGTGGAAGCAAATATCCAGACCAGTGGGGAAAAGCCAGCATCCTGTGGCCTGGGGAGTTCTGAGTGCTGTTAACCATGAGGCAGAAAGGAATCTTTTGGGCTAACTTGTGCTGGGGATGTGGCTTGTTGTAAATACCAGGAGAGCTCCTTGCCAGCACTCACTCCTTGCTCATTGGAGTGGTGTGGATGTGTGAGACACAGGACATGGCACTGCTGCGTGGAAGTGAAAGGTGTTTCAGGTACACAAAATGCCAGGGTGATTATAATTAAGCCAGCTGTGATTAAGCAAGCTGCATAGTAAGCAGCATGAAAGAGCCTCTTGGCATCCAAAGAGGGAAAGAATGGAGGCAGTGTGGATAGCACTGATACACAGAGGAAAGATCTGGAGGCAGGACTGGGCAGACCATTAAGGGTAGATACACCATGTGGAAAGAGACTTTCCCACTCAGCTGCCTGGGGACATGCAGTCTTTCCATGCTGACAGCTAAGAAAGGGATCTTCTGTAATTGGAAGTGGGAATATTTGCATTTGGAACTACCAGGAGCATTTCCCTGTGGGCTTCACTCCTGTGCTTGCAGTCTGTTACCTGCCTGCCCCCTTTGAAACTGGGATTGCACTGAAAAGGTTGGGAAGAGCTTTGTGCACAAGGTGTGTGCTATTGCCTCAGGAGAACTGGAGTTTACAGCTGTTTGGTTTTCCTCTTGAGTTTTTCTGTGCCAGTAGCAGCCATACACCATCCTTTTAAACTGAATGATCTAATAGCAATGACTTCTCTTAATGATGTGCTTCCCAACCAGGCCAGGGTACTGGAGGTACTATTCAGTGATAGCAGCTTGTGGTTATGAAAAATTGCTATAAAAATGGTTGTAAAAAAAGCACTTTGATGGCAAAAGAAATATGTGCAGCAAAAAAAAGTCAGAAATAATTGGAAGATGCAGGGAAAATGACCAAGACTTTAACTCATTTATCCATTTAGTGATGGAGAAAGTGATAGGCCATAATGAGCCAGGAAAGCTTCTCTGTAGGAAAGTCATTGAATACTCTGTTGCTTCCGTGGGTTAACTGGAACACAAGAGTACAACTGTAATCAAAGGGTTTGTCTTCAGTTACTTTTTGGGTAATCTAAAGGTACCCTGGCAAGTTCATTGCATATGTTTTCCTGAAAGTATTTTCTAGGACAAGTAATGAAGTTTGTGTCTTGTTTAGCAGTGTTTTCATCAGTGAAATGACCCAATAAAGTGAAAAAACTCACAGTGTTGCAAAGTGAAATTCTTATGTATGGGCTTATATTACTCTGCGTGTGTGGTGTTTTGCATATGAAAACCAAACATCTCATTTTTAAATGATTCTCCAGTTTCTTATGTTTTTGAAAGTCTAAGCCCGAACTTTGAAATTACACCAGGAGCAAACGCTGTATTAATTAAAAGTGAATTTTGGTTCTGTTTCTTTTTTTCCAATTTCTCCTTATCAGTGACCATTCCTTATTTAGCATCATCCTACACATCCCTCAGTGGATCTCAGTTGTGTTTGTTTTCTCTCTTCATTTCAAAAGTGAGAGATGCCTTCTCAGGTAGTGATGCATGTAACTGTGTGTGGATTCACTGTTTACTTTCAGTTAATAAACCATGGAAAAAGTCTTGATTAAGTTGGCTTATATTGGTTATTTAATTTATTTTGTGGGTTTTGGCTTTCACATTCCTGGTAATGAAAAAAAAAAACCAAAAAGGATAAAAACAAAAGGATAGAGGATGATTTCTACCTACCCTGAGAAGCCTTTAAGTACCAAAAAATAGCAAGGAAAAACAGCATCAAGCTCAGGAAGGCAGATTTGGCCTATTTGGCCTTTGGGTTGGAAAGGACCTTAAATGTCATCTAGTTCCAACCCCCCTGCCATGGACAGAGGCACCTTCCAGGTTGCTTCAAGCCCTGTCCAACCTGGCCTTGGACACTTCCAGGGATGGGACATACACAGGTTCTGTGGGGAAAATGTGCCAGGGCCTCAACACCCTCACAGTAAAGAATTTCTTCTGTGTATCCAACCTAAATTTCCCTTCTTGCAGTCCCTGACGAAGAGTCCCTTCTCCAGCTTCCCTGTAGGGCCCCTTCATGCACTGGAAGGTGCTGTGAGGTCTCCACACAACCTTCTCTTCTCCAGGCTGAACAGCCCCAGCTCCCTGAGCCTGAGGGCTCTGACTGAAGAGACTGAATGTTTGTGCTCCCCAGGGGAAAAATGGCATCTCAAAAAAGCAAACCAAACAACCCCAGCAGTGCTGGATGCAGTCAGGAGGCTGGACAGGATCTACTCCCACAACTTGATACACAGTTAATGAGCAAAAATTTTGGTTCACGGCTCGTGTCCTTTTAGTTTGAAAGGCTTGGATGGACTGAACTGTATTCCCTCTGATGAGGTTATCTGAGCAGCAGATTTCCAGCGTGCATGAATGATGATATAGTTCTCTCAGCTAATGAATATTCTAGTTTTCCAGATACTTGGAGGATTAGGTCATGGTGCTGGCAATAGTATAAATTTCTGGCTTGAAGACTTGTGCTCTTTGAGAGGCACTTAGACTGCATAATCTGCTGATGTTTTCACAAGTCCAAAGTAAAATCATTTTCTTACTGGAGTGTTTTAGAAGGCATTTTTTATATTTCTGTTGAATGTCCAGTTTCTCTATTTCCATTTTTTGCCTCTTCATTGTTTATATAGAGACATTAACCCAGTACATTTACAATAAGACACATTATAAATCTCTCTTTTTTTCTTAAAAAATTATGTGATTAGCATACTGTCTTTATGGCATTTGGCTTTTTCAGCGTGAAGGGAATTTAGTGGAAAATATAAAATTAAAAAAAAAATAGAAAACCAACACAAAAACCAGCACAAAACCCCTCCAGTGTTTTGAAGAAGAAGGCAGTTATTTTCTGTTAGGTTTGAAAATATGTTGTTGGCATTTTCTATTATTCTTTCTGGGAAATATATCTCAGTTTCTGGGAAGCTTATAATTGGGAAGAAAATCGTGGAATTCTAGAAGGGTTTGTGTTGGAAGGGACCTTAAAGATCATCTAGTTCCAACCCCCTGCCATGGGCAGGGACACTTTCCACTAGCCCAGGTTGCTCAGAGCTCTGTCCAACCTGGCCTTGGACACTTCCAGGGATGGAGCATCCACAGCTTCTCTGGGCAACCTGTGCCAGGGCCTGACCACCCTCACAGGGAAGAATTCCTTCCTAATCTCCAACCTAACCCTGCCCTCTGTCAGTGGGAAGCCATTCCCCTTTGTCCTATCACTCCAGACCCTTGTCCAAGTCCCTCTCCAGCTCTCTTGGAGCCTCTTTAGGCACTGAAAGGCTGGAAAACGTTATAATGAATCCTAGATAAAAATACTCAGCAAGAGTAAGGTGGAGGATGAGCTTGCTGTGTAACTCCTCTGTTAAAGGATACTGCTGGAATATGCCTGAATGTGGATCCCTCTGTGCTTGATTATGGTGGTACCTAAACAGGTACTGTACAAAATATTGGATTTTCTTTGGCTCTTTTCCTTTGGTTTGGTACTTCTGAAAGCTGTGAGTAGCTCAGCTTTCATAGTGTAGTGATTATTGCAGGAAAAGCCTTTGCAGAATGGCTTGCTTCCTTCAGAGAACTCCTATTCACATGATAAACTTGACGTACAGTTTTGCAATTTAGTCATGCTGGCTAAATACTGGCAAATTTCCTGGCCATTGCTAAGGAAGTGGGAGCTGAGAGCTGCTCAGGGGCTCAGACTCAGCAGACTTCCAGTGCTCTCTTTAGTGACACAGAGTATAGCTTGGCTATAAGGTGTGTTGTTATAGTGGAAAAGAGATGTAACTTCATCCCTTTCACCTAATAGGGTTTTTCATCCTCCCTCAGAAGGGATTGTGTTATTCAATTGCAGAAAAAAAAGCCCTCGACCTCTACTTACTCCCCATGTCCTAATTATGCTGAAATCATGCGTGGATAGAGAAAAACCAAGGCCTGCCTCCTACCTAAGTATTTTGGACATTCTCCCACTTCATAGTGTAATTTGATATTAATGAATTCTTCACTCTCCTAGAGGTTCATAAGGATCTGGCCAGCCAGCCCTGTTGTATTAAACCTTCATGTTGTTGCAGCTGCTATTTAACAAAGATATCATTTGTGCTATCAGAAATAATGAACAAAGTCTTTGGGCTCTGGACAGTGTTTCCTCTCTTGTATGCTTTTAATGTTGGATATTTGGGTTTGAAGTTGATGAAGAGGATTCATTTGTACTTTTGTTTCAAGCTTGATTTTGGCAATGGTAACAAACAGCAGCTCATAGTATTATTATTATCATGTTTAGTCCTGCGTGTTCACAGAGGAAGGAGAACTCGGGACTTTAAAAAAATTACTTAAATGGCTATTTCTTATGCACTCCTAAAGAAAAAACATCTGACAGTACTTCCCCCTTCTTCCCACCAAGTAGTGGTTGTGGAATATTGGAAAAGCCAGCTTTGTTGCTCCAAATGTTCTTTTTCCCCTTCCAAAAAAAAAAGGATGTTCAGTGTAAACTGCTTTTTGTATCTTGCAGCATATGCTGTGTGACAGCCTGTCCTGCTACCTATTTCAGAGCCTAGAATTTCCTCAACTTGCTGATCTTTTAGTGTAAAACTCAGATTTGTCTTCCTCAATGCACCTGAAACCACTTTAAGAACAGTCAACTGTTGTTGCTGAGCTAATTGTATGTTATCATGTGATCAAATAAGTTGGGCTGCACATCTTCCAAAAAAAACCCCACAGGATCAGGTCTGCTTTAGCTCTCTCTTGCCTGCAATCTGCTTTCCCCTCAAGCTTCCCAGGAGTTTGCACTGCCAGGATTGAAAGAATTGGCCTGTTCAAATAAAGGCTTCTGGAGCTCATATTTTGAGGAGTTTCTCATTGTAACGATAAGGGAAAGTATCAGTAAATTTTTTCAGCCTTGAGAGTGTTGGGGAAATACCAGCAATTCAGACAGCAGCCACAAAATTGGGCAGTTTGGGGGCTGCTGAATACGCAGAAAAAGTGTGGAAATTCAGAATTATCTGTGCTTCTGGCCAAGTGGGATGAAACCAAGGGACTTCTCTTGCTGCATGGCTTATCTAGATGGATTCTTCTCCAGACTGTTGCAACACAGTGACAGATTTTATTATGTAATTGTTTCTGTTTCTGGCCTTGGCCTAACCCAACAAAAGCAGAAGTATCTGAAAAAAAATACTTGGGGGAGGAAGGGAAGGAAATGGTAACTACATTTTTTCCAAGTTAGGCTTAGGACTTGTACTATTTAAAAAAAAAAAGAAAAGATGAAGTAAACCCCAAAACTTGCATAATTTACAATAGAATTTAGTGTACAGAGTTGTCATTTTGAAATTATGAACAACCAAAAAGAAATCATTTGCAGTGAGTTTAACAGCAAGTGAATTGAATTTTGGTGTTAAAATTTTTAGAATTTTCACTGGTTTAGAAATATTACTGCAGAAACTGTAGTTAACTGGGCTGTTTTAAAGCTGCCATCTCTGGCAGCTGTGAGTGTTCAGCATCATGATGTGCAGTGATCTGAGGTTGGATATAAGTATGTTTTTCGGGGTTTCCTTGGGGAGCAGTAGTGCCTAGGGAAGTCCAGATGATGAAGAATGCTGCTGTGTGTCTTTTTGACATGGCTGATAACAGCAAATATAATAAGCTCCTTTTAAACTGACTTCATTTTTAGATTGGCTTCCACCTACAGAGCATCAAATAGAGACCAGGGATTTTAACAGAACCTGCTAAAAGTCTCTGCAGACTAATCATAGGTGTGCAGAGTAGACAGTGGTTAGCATGATTGTTCCTCTGGTTCAGTGAATTTTCCTGCAGCACAAGTATTGTTTTTCTCTCTTGGATCATCAGCTGAAAGAATACATGTGAAGGGAGTGTGGGTTGTCACACCTGGGAGCAATAAAAACACGGTGTGCACAGGTGAAGGATGATAATCACTCTTCCAGCATCACTATTTGCAGCCTTCTCTCGTATTATTGCCATGAAAGCAGCATAAGCACCTTTGTAGGCTGTACATAAAGAGGAAGGAGGACTTTGTGCATGTTTTTGGAAGTGCTGTGGGGGCAATTAGTTGGGCAGTAAATCGTTGCTGTGTCTCTTGAACGCCTTGTCCATTGCCAGAATGGAGGACAGGAAACCCTTGTGGAAAGAAAGGATACCTGCAAGTTGGAAATAAACTATACTTTTGCATCTTAAAAAAGTTACTGCTGCATCTTTTCAGGGAAGAACACCAACTGGTCAGCCATGTGAGGTGCTGCCTGCCAGTGTTGGTGTTTCCCAGAGCAGTTGTGTGGCCTTGGAAGCAGCCTCAGAGGGAGCTAAGCAGGAAGCAGGCATTTCATGCCACCCAGAGCAGTTCTGTGAGACAGCATGGAAAAGCCATGATGTGTGTACAGCTTTACATCTGTTTGCAAAATGTTTGACAGACTACTGCAAAGAAATCAGAGGGGGAGCTTTCTCAGTTGTGTTTTTCTTGGATATATGGTCCGTATCAATGATGGACCAGTCTATGCTCTGCTTGTGCCCATTCGTTTTTTAGTCTCTTCAGTGCTCTGTTGTCGACCAGTATCAGCGTTTCCTCCAGATGATCCACTGTTTTTCCTCCAGATGATCCACTGCTTTGATGTTATTTCCTGCTTTGTGTAGCAGTTACAACCGTGTCTTTGTTTCTGGGTTGTGTTAGAGCTGGTTTGCCCTCCCTGTTTATAACCAGGCAGAATTACAGCAACAAAGGAACCCTGGCAAGTGCTGCCTTGGGTTGCAGAGCGAGTCCCTGATTGCTGCTGGGCACCATTGGAAGGAGAGAAATTACAGAATTTACCCTTTGTCCCTTCAGTCTGCGTGAAGATTTTTAATCTAATGTGAATCTCGCGCTAGCAAATCTTGATAAAATTCTTCTTGGAATATTTAAGATCTTAATTTGCTTTGAAGATTTCCTTAAAACTGCATGTTACATCCTTGTGAAAACTGAACATTTGTTCATCCAGCAAATGTTGACATTTGATGATGTGAAGATTTTTTCCCCCCTCACTCTGTAGTTGATAGTAACACTGTTGATTCTCTTTCAATATTAAATAGTAGAAAACTCTCAGTTTTAAAGCTGCATGGAAAGTACTGTGGATTTCATAGAATCTATCCCAGAATGTAGAACATGGGTTGAGTTTGCAACAGAGCAGATCAGGGATCCTTGACAAAATGAACATGGTACTGGACAGCATCTGATGGTGTGCTCTGAACCAGTGGGGCCACCACCATGTACCTCATATAGAGTGATGTTACTGGAAGGTTTTTCCCTTAGTTTTTTTTCAGATAGCACGTGGCTTTGGAACTGTTTGAGATACTGAACCTGTCATTTAGAATAGCAATGCTCTTGGAGCTCGTGTCTCAGTTTTTCCACCATTTGGTTTGGATAAAATCTGGCCTTTAGGGAAGCAGTTTGGCTTTAATACTTCATAGCTGCAATGCAGATTGTATGAGTAGATTGTAAAATCTCCCTTGATTTTTTTATAGCAGTTTCAATTCCTGACAGGTACAGCTCCTAAAACAAGAGTCAGTGCTTGTGCTGTCACATCTGTGACAGTCATGGAGACTAGAGGGGGACTCTTGTCTAAAGTGCAACAAGCAAAGCTTATGTATTGCTTTCAACGTTATTGCTTTTCAAATGTGAGAACACTTTTGGATGAGTGTATTCAGCAGGGATTTTGAGAAACTTTGTTGAATTAAAATTAATCTCTCTCACTGAGTTTTGCTGCCAAAAACAGTTTTAGTGGGGTATGTTTTTGTTTACAGCAGTGCAGCTGATCCTTGTCAGTGATCTCACTGCGCATCTTAGCGTAGACAATGGCTGGAAAATACATCTGAGGAGCAAATTCAAACCCTCCTTTCTCACTTAACCTCCATGTGTCACGTAGAGTCTATAACATATAGTGAGAGTTTGCATGCAGACATTTAAGATCTCTACTTCTGTGAAAAAAGCACAATATATAAGAGTAGAGAAACTTGGCAAGAACGGGTAGCTGTTGAGTTCATTGTGGTTTAGGGGGTTTTTTTAAAGCTGTTGTTAAATGTAAAAGCAAACAGTTTTCTTCTAGTTTTCACTGTGACCTTGGACTTTGAATATCATCAGAAACTCTGGGATATTGGTGTTTTCTCCTAACTGCTCAACTACTTGTCTTGTGGCATTTCTGAGAGAGAAGAGAGCATTTGAGATGTACTGAAGCTGAGTACAATGAATACAACAAATACTCATATTCAAAACTACTAAGCAGAGTTGAAAATGTGGCCTTCACATGTATTTGGCCATTGAAAATGAGAAAGGCTGTGGGATTACTCAACATGCATATGCATTGTACCTGTTCCTATTGTATCTTAATCTGGAGTTAAAGAACTAAGTTGCAAAGCCTTGTATTCTGTTTCAGGACTAACGTGTGCTTGAGTCAGATGGGCTGAGTGAACTCAGTGCAATTGTTAGTTTAGCTTTGTTAGTGTTTTCCAATTTTTTGTTAGTATTGTCCCAGACTTACTGGAAATTGTGACTTCTAGCTGGGCTGTCCCTTCCAGCCAGAATTATCCTGTAATCCTGCAATTCTGTCAAATAAACTTTCCAGTGGGAGCTACACGCTGACCTACCCGGCTTGTTGCTGCCTATGGCTTGGTTGGATCTTCGAGCTGCTTCCCTGAGGTGAACAAGGATGAAATCTGGTTTCTTTTACATCCACGTTGAGTAGTAATGATATGTGATCTGGTGCTGGCAAGTCGTGGCTGATCACTTGGGGGTAGTTCTGAACACAGTGTGCACGAGGCCCCTTGAGCAGCTGAAATATGTTCCTCATTACAGCTCTTGATGAGCGTTGTGCTCATGTTGCCTTTGTGAAAGTGAGCTATCAGATGGTATTTGTTAATTTTTCTTGCTTTGTGAGGTCATCTCAATCTCCAGTCTCATCAAATGGTGCCCCAAGCTGCAATAACCAGCGGATTAGTGTGGGAGGGTTGTTGCTTTATTGTGAGTCGGGGTGACCGTTCTGCATGAATGTGAATTACAGTCCTGGCTTTCAGTTCTTCAGGGGGATGAGCAGTGGTGGGTGCCAAGTAATCCTAAACCTGTTTTCTAGCTCTGTCTTACTCTTACAGAAAAGAAAGTGGAGAAGCAGTCAGTTAATAAAAACTAGCTCAATAAATGTTGGTCGTAAAAGTTTTCTATTTATTATAAATGGTCTCCGCGTGGGGAGAGTGTGTGATGTGCAAGTGCTGGTTTGCTGCAAAGAGTCTTCATTTCAGTCTTTTATCTAAATGACTGTATGGGCCTTAAGAGATAGAAGAGGAATGGTAATTGTTTCTCAGGTCGATGTCTGTACATTAAAAAAATGCTGGCACGTGCAGGATTGCTTGAAGTGTCCTTCCTAGTGCTGCCTGACTGAGCTGGTTAACAATCTGCAGTCAAAAGGCCAGCTCAGGCCAGTTTCAAGTCTTTATTTTTTTTCATCATCTCTTCCTGTTACCTTGTGAACTCTTTTTTCCTAATCCCTCCTTCCCTGCATCCCTCCTTCTCTGATTGCACTAGAATTGCCTTGCTATCTAATGACTGTTTTCTCTTACCTTTTGAATAAGTAATTTTTGCTTCACAAAACAATATTGACATACAAGCTACAGGGCTAACTCTGTTGCTGAAGGTGCTGTGAGTCGTAAACTGAAATTGCTCTCAGTTCAGAAGCTCCTAAGAATGAGGGAAGACTGTAGTGAAACACCTGTTTGCTGACTTAGATATTGCAGGTGTTTTGAACTTTGGTGATTCCTGACACTTTAAAAGAGGTGACACGGTGGTGCTGGTGCTTTTTCTCCCTCCCTCTTCTCTTTGCCTGGTATGTGCAGATATGGAGGCTCACAGTTGGATCAGTAGCTCTGGATGCTTCCTAGGATTGGTACACTGCCACCTGAAAGCAGTGCTTGAATAGGAGCTGTGGGGTTGTAGCCTCAACAGGAGCTCTGATGGCTGCTGGGAAATGTGTGTCACTCTCTTACAAGTCTCAGACCAGGTATTTTATTGAATGATTTTTATTTATTTATTTCCACTTAGATTGTGCATCACTGTGAGCAATGGCCCCCTTTTTACGGATATCCTTCAACTCCTTTGAGCTGGGACCTGTGCAGAATCAAGGAGAACAGCTACAGCCTTTCTGTGCTATCAAGATGAAGGAATCATTGACTACAGGTGAGGTTACAAATGGGGATGCTTTCCTGAATATGAGTAAGTTTTGAGAAATACTCTAATCCTTCTTAGTCTGTGAACAGTAGCGAGTCCTGCTGTTCTTGTCATGCCAAGCACTTCAGCATGAGCTTTTCTTTCAGAATGGAAGAAATAACAATGGTTGTTGTATCCACCTCCACCTTAAAACAAAGCTTCTTTATTAATGCTTTCTTGTCCTGTGGCCAGAGAGCTCAGCACTTGATAGGATGATGTCTGAGATTTCTAATTTCTTACTTCACCACCAACGCAATTATTCACAAAATATGTGGGGAAGCAGGTGAAAAGTCACTTTGGCTTGGGTTAAAGTGAGTTGTGAATTTTGCACGAGCGAGGTTTGCAAATGTTAGATAAAGCAATGTCCTCTCCAGCTCTGCAAGTGCCAGGCATAACTGAGGCATTCTGGCAGAATTGTTTGCTTGAAATTACTTGCACCCAAGGTTATTTTAGCACCTCTCTATTTACTCAGCCTTCAAAGACCTCATCTTTACAGACACTGGTCCAAAGGTAACATTTTGTGACATTTGGCTGGAATACACCACTGTAGCCAAACAGGATAAGAGGGGATTGCTGTTTTGGGTTAGACCGAGCAGTTTAATCCTGCAGTATGGCTCTAGAGCTTCACAAAACATCAAAGAATGCAGGAAAGGGTGAATTTTCTTCTTCCTCACAATGTGATTGGTCTTTCTCCTTATTCCTGAGGGTAAAAACTGCTTTTAAACTTTAAATACAAGGCATGGTGCCCTTTCCAAAAAATGTTGTCATCAAGCAAATGTATTCAGCTCCAAAGTAGCAGTTTCCTGGCGTGTTAGGAAAACCTCTGAAGAAATGGTGTTGAAGGTATCACAGCTGCCAGAATGTGTGGAGAGGTGAAAGTGATCTAAATAAATCCACCTTCTTTCTTTTCCCCCCCCCGGCCATTTGCTTTTGAAAAGTAGAGTTGTGCCAACATTTCCCCTCTTTCTTTCCATGTGTCTTTGAGGCATTAAAAAACGGGGGAGGAGAGGGCAGTGAACCTTGGAGGAGTAAGTGATTGAGGTAATCAGGAAAACAATGTGATGCTTCTGTTGTCAGTTTGACAAGATAGCTTTTTGTTGGATTTGCCTGCTGAAGCATGATCAAGGAAAAGCTTATTGTATAGGAAGAAGGAAGTCATATTGCCTAATGATTAGGCATTAAGCCAATTTGCAAACATGTGACATGTTTTGGAGCCAGTAGTATTAACAGAGAAGCAAAGGAGGCCTGAACACAGGAGGGGTTCTTAAAGGCTGTTCTTTCCTGAACACTTAACTGTTCATTTGCAGGCAGGCAATGTGGTCCATGACAGATCTTGATTAGTACAATTTTAACTGCAAAAGCAGCATGGCCAGGCTGGAAGTTGTTGCCAGTAATTCAGATGCCTTCTTTATGGTTTTACATAGGGTAAAAATTCATATAGTGACTGATCAAAGCAGGTCTTAACTGGGACGTGGGAAAAGGCAGAGTCCTGTGAACAGACTGAAATAGTTCTCTGCCCATCTAAGAATCTTACAAAGAGTATTACCAACTCTTCTACAAACTGCTGCTGTTCCTGCAAACCCTGAAGTATTGTTAAAGATTCTACAAATAAGTGCAATTTCTCCTATTCCCAAGGCTGCCTCCTGAAGTGTGCCTTTTTGATGAAGGGGTCTGGCTTTAGCAACCCAAAAAGTAGGCCAGTGTAAAAGCCTTGCTGTACAGAGAGCCTGCTTTTAATCCCCCCTTGCATCCATTGTCCATCCTAACATTCTCTAAAATCTGTTTTGTTTGAGCTCTCCCTGTGTACTTTCACCACAAACAGGGAAGTGGTTGTGCCCCTGCTCTTGGCACTGGAGAGGCTGCACCTCAAATCCTGGGTTCAATTTTGGATCCCTCAGAAGAAGAAAGACATCGAGGTGCTGGAGCAAGTCCAGAGAAGGGCAACAGGGCTGGGGAAGGGCCTGGAGCACAAGTCCTGTGAGGAGCAGCTGAGGGAACTGGTGGGGCTCAGCCTGGAGAAAAGGAGGGAACCTTCTTGCACTCTCCAACTCCCTGACAGGAGGTTGTGGCCAGATGGGGGTCAGGCTCTTCTCCCAAGTAACAAGTGACAGGACGAGAAGAAAGGGCCTCAGGTTGTGCCATGGAGGTTTATATTGGATATCAGGGCAAATGTCTCCACCAAAAGGGTTGTCAAGCACTGGACCAGCCTGTCCAGGGAAGCAGTGGAGTCACCATCCCTGGAGGGATTTAAAAAGATGTGCACATGTGGCACTTGGGGACGTGGGTTAGTGGTGGCCTGGACAGCGCTGGGGTAATGGTTGGGCTTGATGATCTTAACACTCTTTTTCAATCTAAACGATTCTATGATTCTGTGATAATATTTTCACATTTTTCCGTAGTATGGGGCTCTGGAAGTAGGTTTGCACTGTGAAGGATTCAAGGTTTTTCTGTCTGCAGAGTTTCCCAAATTCAAGAGAGAAGCTTTTGACTGAGGAGGAATGCTTTGCAAGTTTGCTTTGCAATGGAGGAGGTCCTCAGGTGGCCATTTCGGAGCATTTGGGAATGTCCTTTGGCAGGCAGCTCAGGTCTGCTGTCCAAGCTGTGATTTGCAGTGCTGCTGTTGGCAGGAATTCCCTAATAAAGCAGTACAAGGACATAATTCCCTACTCTTGTTTGCAGAGCTCAGCACGACTGAGTGGAGTCGTCCAGCAAGCTGTTAATGAATGAACACTGAATTTGCCTTGAGTTTCCAGGAAGATTTTAAAATATTAAGGTTCTAACAGACCACACTGCAGCTTCTTGTGGAAAGGTCCAACTATTTAATCTGCTTTTCTACTGCCTTGCTATCATAACAACAAATGGATCATTCAGAGCTGGAAAGGCACTTAGAAAGCACTTTTATTACAATGAATGATCTTGATAAATAGAAGAAATTGTGTAGAATGTAGAAAATAATATTCATTTTCCTGCACGCAAATGGAGAATAATTGGCTTGGCAGCAAATCACAGAGAAAAACTGGGAGGTGCCATTTGTGTGCCAGGGTCACAGGGAAGAGCTGGATGTGGTTGCTTGGAAGGCAACATCATTTTGGATGTGTTGATGGGACTAAGAGACCCAGATCTAGAAATATGCTTGTTACAGATTGTGCAGTCACTGGCTGTTTTCTCTGCCTGAGGTAAGGACAGGAAGAAATTAGCTTAATGGGTAGCAAGAGAGACTGAAGCTGTGTATTAGAAGCATAGAATACCAGGCATGAAAGGACTGCAAGGATCATCCAGTCCAACCTTTGTTGGTGAAAAGAAAAAAAAAAATCCATCTAATAAGAACAGTGAAACACTGTAAAACTCCTAACAAAGGAGTCTGCTGAGATATTCTTGTGGGAGATTGGGTAAATGTTACCAAGAAAAAAAAGAGAAAAATACTTTTTTGATGTTATTTCATCTTTTTTCTTGTTCCTTATTGACACAAGGTCTGCATGTGCTAGAGAGGACAGATAAGGCCCTGAAATGTCCTTTAAAAAGTAGCAGTCATGGTATAGACAGAGTACAATGTCAAGGAGAGTGACTTATCCCAACATTTCACTTGCATTCTTAACTTGGAAGTAGATTAATGAAATGTGAAACCTTTCATCTCTCAGATGCTGGTTTCAATTTAAACTGGGTCAGTGTAAGGTGTTCCTTAATTTATCTTAGAGCAGTAGGTATTCACTGTGATCAGATGACACATCATGGAGATTTACACCAGAAAGGAGCCATGAAATATTCCCTGTCCAGTTGTGATTGACTAAACTAGCTTCTGAAATTCCTCAATGGGGTTTGTACCTCCTGGTCTCTGGCTACATGTTAACACCTTCACTGCCTTTGCATTCCTGTTTGTCAGGCTGAGATTTACCTTCCAAGTCATGAACATTTGAACCGAATATTTAAACTTCGTCCCAACCACAGCAAAAGAAGCAGTAAATCTGCTTTTAGTATCAGTACAAGTATTTCCTCTTTTATTTTGTTAAGTACTAGACCTACATTATTTGATTTTACAATTTCTGTCCTCTTTGGGGTTATTTTGGCTTTCAGAGAGAGGAAAAACTCTGGTCCAGAGGAAACCGACCATGTATCCCGAATGGAAGTCGACGTTTGATGCCCACATTTATGAGGGACGGGTGATCCAGATTGTGCTGATGAAAGCAGCAGAAGAGCCTCTGTCTGAGGTGACTGTGGGTGTGTCGGTCCTGGCAGAGCGCTGCAAGAAGGGCAATGGCAAAGCAGAATTCTGGGTAAGGGAAGAGGTTAATTCCTCGAGTTTTCTTCCAAGCTGAATGAATGCCTTACGCCTTTTAAACTTGAAGGGGTTTAGATTTTCCTAGGTCGGTAGGATCTCACTGGTTTGTATTCACCTGTTGCACTTGGGTTTTTTTCCACACCTTAAATTGAATTCTGAGACAAGAATAATTATTCAGAAGAGTAAAAAATTAATAATAGTGGTCAGTTTTAGCCAATTCAGTGGTCTGAAATACTCTGCTTATTATCCATAGAACAAGTGCCACATAGACATCATCAGTGTTAAACTTCCTCTGTACAACCTGGACAGACCATCATGGCCAACAAGGAGATGTTAGTTCAGTTAGCATATAGCCTGTAAGGTTATTTTTGTGTGGGGAGACAGCCCAGCAGTAGTAGCTGTAACTGGGATCTTTGCCTTCTGGGAACTTTGTTGGGCAGATGTTCTGAGTGCCAGACGTTGCCTTAAAGATGAAAACTTAGTCATTATCCCAGTAGGATGATGGGATTTGTGGGGATATGTTCATGGGTGTATCTAATCTAATTGTGGTTTGGTCTTATCTGGGGGTTGGGACTTTTTTTTCCAAAGTTGTATTTAGTGTAACCCAGGGATACTTTGCTCTGTGCTGAAGTGAAGATTGAATCACTCTTTCATGCTTAATGGTTTCTTATCTTTTTTAAAGGCAGCACTTTAAGAATTAGTGGCTACTTTCTGAGCACAGGAACTGACCTCAGCTATTGGCTCAAAAGACACTTTTTTTTTTGGTTTTGCTGGTCTGTAGAATTTGCCACAGAAACCACGTGTAATGGTTTGAGGGGGAAAGGAAAACAAATTTTGATGATACCACTTTTTTTTCATTACAGGCAACAGCATTTGATATCACTATGGTTTATACTCTCTATAAACATATAAAGGATTGTATAGACTTTTTCTTTTAAAACTGGGTTCCTGTGCAGATTGAGTTTACTAATATTAGAAACAGAAGCCAACAAACTTCTTTGCAGAAAGGGGAGAGGGACATGCACAAACAATGTGAACTCTGTGCTGAACTCTTGGGTAGACATCAAAGCAATACACACGAGTAAAAGCAAGAGAATAAAAGCCCCTGACTCAGCTGCAACAGTGAGATATGGAAGATGATTGTAAACAAACAGTTATTGAATATTCTGCTTTGAGTCCCTAGAAGGAGCTGTTTAAATTCCTAAGAGATTCAGTCAACCACACACTTCACTGTTGGTATCTTTCTTTCCATAGCTTGACCTACAACCTCAGGGGAAGGTGCTGATGGCTGTGCAGTATTTTTTGGAAGATGCAGGTAATGTCAACTGTTTGTTTTTAGTCACTTATGTGAAAAAAGTTATGATATTTACAGTCCTTTTTCAGAACAAAGGATGTAGCTCACAAAAAAATACCACCTGGTTTACTGAGTAGAATTTTCTGATGTTATTAATTTGTTTTCCAGGGGTTTCTTTGTTATGTGGACACATGGTTGGATTTGTTCATTTCTAAATGCCTTTGTGCCTCTAAATGCTGTTGGATTTAGGCACTTTTGTATCTTTGATATGTCTGTCCTCACATTTTGATGTGATAAAAAAGGTATCAGTTCCTTTTTATATGCAAGGAAGTTAAATCTCTTATTCTAGTTTATGAGGGAACCTTTTTATGTGGATTGGAGAAGTGGGTCTGAGTTTCCTGGGATTCAGAGGCTAATCACCGGAAACTGGTCGTAGCAAAGAATGAATGGTTTAGTGTTCAAATGCAAATCTTGTCAATGTTCTGACAAACGAGTTGAAAAAGTAAACAGGCTGTTTATGTCAGAAGTACACACACACTCTTTGGAAAGCGACTAGGAGGGAAACTGTAAGTACAATAATAAAAACAAGTATTTTAGCATGGATTTGTGTATCTGTGGGATCCTTTTCTAAAGAAAATGCTGTAAACTCACAACTTACTTAGCTAGTGGCTACAACTTCCCCATACTAGAAGTCATGACACCATTCTTGGGAATAATATTATAACATAACTGCTCTGCCATATTAGTCTATCAGTCTTACAAGGTTTATTACTATGTGTTTATAAATAATAGGTGGAAAGAGTAAGTTTTGAACCATTGGTGGTTTCTTTCCCCACAGATATGTATCAAGGAGCACAGTTAAGTTAGTTGTGAAGGTACCATCCATTTTTGTACCATATGGGCAATCTGTGTAGCAGATACTAGAAAAGCCACTGAAGATAGAATGTGATGTACAGTACATGACATTTCAGAGTTGACATTTTATCTCTGTGATGGCAAAAAAAACCCCAGCCTGTATACTTGTTATTTTGTCTCTGAAAAGTTGACTCTATAAAGCAGAATTTAAAAAAAATGTGGAACTTTTAAGAATCAGTAGGTAAGAGTGTTTCTTTGAAGATCCAAAGCTCTCTGTTTATGCTGCAGTAATACTCTGGTTTGCATTCAAACTGTTGTGGGCCATTATATTAAAACACCTTAATCTTGGTCTTTGTCATGGTTTCCTGTGCAAGGCTGTTTCAGAGGGCAGTGGTATTATGAGAATCTTATCAATTTAACGAGACATACAGAAATCCAGCTCTCCTGGAAACATAAAAGTTTCTCAACCAAACCAGTACAAACCCAATTTCTGTATTCTCAGTTGCTTGTTTGATGAAGTTGAAAGGTATTTCCTGCTCTCCATATAAACATGAGGAAAAATAGAGATGTAAATGTGTAAATCTTCCATAATTTTTTATTAGCTGTTAGTAGGAAGGTAATATACTCATGTGCTGTAAGCACTAAAATAATTGTACTTACTAATCAAAATCATTTAAAAATAGATGCAATGTTCTTGCAGTTCTTCTCATTGCCTTTATTAGGGATTGCAGATGGTTGTGGATGAAGCCTGCATACCAAACAGATCGTTAATTCATGCAATCATACCTTAATTGGCAAGTTAAGATTCAGCTGTTATTGCACCTTTTCCATCTTTAATTTTATATAAAGCAGAAGGTAAATAGGAAGTTGTTGCAAAGTAGTCACTGATACCTTTTTGGTAACTAACCCACATAGGTGGTGGAAAACTGCCTTTCAAGACATTTCAGTACATTTATACATCTACATTTCGTGAAGGAAAGTTACTCAATCTGATACTTGATGTGAACGCTGCAAATATCAATACATTTTAACATACTACTACTCAAAATTATAAACCTCCCTCATGTTACTGCTAAATAGGCAAACACTGATTTGTGGCTCATCACTGCGCTGCTGTAAATGTTTCCTCGAGTTAAATTTGCAGTTACCAGTATTAGATGAGAGAGGTTTGTTAGTGCATTACAAGGATGTTTGTATTAACCTCCATTCTTAACATTGCTAAAACCCTTAGTTAATAGTTGAAACGCTCAGAGACAGTTCACATTCCTTCCTATACAGATACCAGTTTGTTCTCTCTCTGACCTGCTTTCCTATAGAGAACTTTATGGTTACTGAGTTTCTAAAATACTAAAAAAGGCCTGTTCTGAAACTGGTATTGCAGTTGTTCCCTAGTTTATTCGAAGGTATTGCCACCATTAGTGTCTTTGAGTTATAGGAGCTACCTTTTGTTTGAAAATCTCCAAGCACTTTGCAAAAGTCACTAATTCTATCTGTGGCTTGTTTTACAAACTAAAGCTGCTGTTTTTCAAACCTTCCTTCTGAGTAGCAAAACACCCTGCCATCTTTAGAGAAAACTGCTTTCCTCTGCTTCAAAGGTACGGAGAATATTGAGAAATGAGCATGTTATCACTCCACTAGTAAGTATATTATTAGAGAAGAAAAATCATGTAATCGTGGTATTAAAATTTCCTCCATGATAGGCTACATTGAGACTTTTCATTTGTATATTGTTTGTGCAGGCTGGGGCCTGGCCAGTTAGTTTAGGACCATGTATGAAAAGTCTTCCAAGTCTTAGAGGTCTTTTTGCTTTCTAGAGCCTGTAAAATGGAGACTGCAGAGCCTTGACTTAGAGCTGTCAAAGAATTCTTTTTGTCTTCTGTCCTGTGATTTGAGTATAAGCTTGTGCTGGTAATTTTAAAGTTTTTCTTCTGGTATGTGAAACATGAGAACAAAGGTGTTGACCTCAATTTCAATTTCAGAACATTGTTTTCCTTCTGTCCCTCCTTCTCTAGTTGTAGTATTGAAACTAGGTTATAATTCTCTAAAGCAGCTTTAGTTTTAATAGGTGGGAGTTGCAATACGTTTAATGCTTTGCTTGATCTTTGTTTATTCAAATGTAGTTAATGACCTTATCCAGTAAGAAAACCCAGGACCTCACTCTGCTGAGTGTCTCGTGCAGTGTTAGCAGCTTTGGAAGTGAGCTTGTGTCTTGGATTCAGTTTCTGAATTGCTGTTTTGCTGGCTTTAGCTTTCTGCAGAAAGGGTTAGTGAGTTCTTTCCTTAAAATGCCATTGGAAGTCCCAGGAGGTGAGTAATTTGTGTGTGAACTTTTGATATCTCAAGTGTCTGACTTACGGGAGAGGAACATGAGCCATAGATTTTGAATGTGTTTATGTGTCAAGATGAATGTTGGGGAAGCATGAGATTTCAGAATTTTTCTGATTTACCTTTGAAAAATAATAGGGTAAGTGACAGATTTGCTATCACAGTCTGTGTATTGCCTAAATTAAGATCTGAAGAAAGGTACTCTATGGATGAGGTGTATTGTAGAAGGATTGTCACATTATTAGTATATAACTGTGATGAGGGCTGAAAAGCCCTCTTATAATTGTACATGGGGATGTTGGTATTATTTGATTATTTAACTGAGAAAATACTATTTTTAGAAATTTGGCAGATGTGGTGGTTATTCAGTGGCACCTAGCATCTGCTTTAACCTGCTCCTAGAAGTGCAATTGCATGAATTGCAATAAAAACATCTTCTGGCCTTATTTTCTCATTTTCTTTAAGAAAATGAGACATATGCAGATGTGGTGATTTCATAAACACCAAGTTGGCAGTGTTTGTGGTTGGTAAGGTAGATAACATGCTGCGTGGAGCAGAGAAACTTTGATACAGTTCATATGTTCGGTAGAAATTTGACTTAGATGCTGTATGTCTAAAGGTTAGCTTTACTGTGCCTTTGCAATATGAAAAAGAAAACTTATTTTCTAGTTTATTCCCTGTTTTACCACAACAAATGAGATATCAGGTGTCTCTGCAGAAGGGTTATATAAAGCACTTACTGAAGTGTAAAATAAGAAGTGCTCTGTCCGCCGAGCCCAGGCCGTGTTCGCACAGCAGCTCTGAGCGGGTGTGAGTGCTACAAAGGCTGCAGTGTGGGGGTTTTTTATTCCTGGATTGAAAAGCAGGGCTTGTTAAAACTCTGGTGTTTTGTTTTAGCACTTTTCTAGAAGGTTGCTGGCACCATTAATGCCTGGGAAAGGCTGGTTCAGCAGAGACACCCTAAAGCAGCTGCAGAGCAGCCCCTCAGTGCTCTGCGAGTGTGGGGCAGGACAGCAGGAGGTGCTGGCTCAGGGGCCAGGCAGGACTTCATTGAATTGGGCAAGGCCAGGCTGGAGAGGGCTTTGAGCAACCTGGTGTGGTGGAAGGTGTCCCTGCCCATGGCAGGGCAGTGGGACTAGATGGTCTTGATGGTCGCTTCCAGCCCAAACCATTCTGGGATCCTCTTCAGAGGAGCCGACAAGAAGCCCATGTCCCACGGGTGTCCCAGGCTCTGCAGAGCAGAGTGTAACTTATTTGTCATGTATCTTATAGTGGAAATGTGCACACTGTCACATGGAGCACACACAACTTTTCACAAGGTGCTACTGAGAGTTTGTAACAGCGTTTTTGACCATTTGTGCTAAAGTTTGTAGTATAACTGCTTGGGGCCAAGATAGGTAATTTGAGATTATGTGCCAGCCTTCAGAGACAATAGTATTGGCCTCTACAATAAGCAAATTATTGGTATTTCTACTTAAATATCAGCAATGTAAAATCCACAGGTACTGAGAATGAAGGAGAAAGTTTTGTTTTGTTTAAAAAAAAAAAAGGAAATACAAATCACTATCAATACTCTGTAAATGAAATGTTGTGATGATCACAGAGACCACAATGATTTAACATAGCAAGTTCATGTCACAGAATTGTAGGCTTTTGGGAAACTTTTATTTCTGTAAATGGTTTTTTTTTTTGGTGTTTTTTTTTTTAAAGATGATCTTTAAAGCAATCCTCTCCAGGACCAGGTTAAAGAGCAATTTTCCCCTGAGACACTTCATGCTAAGAAAGTCTCCTATGTGAGGAACAAGCTTTCCCTTTTAATGATTGCTCTATGAGATTAATGTTTTTCTTGACCTGAAGGTGCACTTAAATTTCAAACAAAGCCAAATGCAAGGCTGTAGAACAGCAGAAGGAAACGGGCACTGAACAGAAATTTTAGTTGGTTTTGCAATTTATTATAGTTTCAGGCAAATCTCAACCTGAACCATCAGTTAGCTCATAAAACGCTTTGCCTGTCCCTGTTTGAAGTCCCAGTTCCCAGTCTCTGGCAGTAGCACTGTTATCTTTCCTCTGCTCACAAACAGCACCGTGAAATGAGCAGGTTAAAATGAAAAATGAACTCTGAAGACGGTAAATATTTTTTCAATTCTTTCGTTTTAAATAACTACTGGGGTTATTCTGAGGTTGTTTTCTTTTGTCCTTGGGCTTTTGAGGTTCAGTTGAGACAGTTTGACATCTCACCTTGAGATTTATTACAGTTCAGCAGAGCCCTGGCAATATTGCTTTAGTAAATGTTTTCCAGGCGATGGGTTGGGTGTTGTGTTAGTGGCTGCGAGGGCTGTGAAATGTTCAGCAGGACTGCTCCTGCCATTAAATAGTGAATACAGTGGTCTGTTTACAGCATGTCTGGAGAGCTGCACTGTCAGTTCACAGCCGTGCTTAATGGTTTCTTAATGAATATACAGCATGGAGGAGTTCTGGGGGCTTCTGTCAGATCAACTGCAAGTTTTGAGAAGGGACCTTGAAATACATGAACGTGTCAGTGATAAATATTAACCACAGTTCTCAATAGAGGAAATAGATTATGTTTAATGGTGTGTGCTGGGTTCAAAATGATTAATTTCAAGTCCAGGCCATAGAGGTCACCTGGATTCTAGTGCTGATTCAGCTGCTTTGTACATGACTCTTCCTGACCGTGTCCTAGTTCATGACACACATTTTATCTATGGGAATCCTGACTTGCTTGGAGAGGGAAACAAAGTTTTTCTCTTTGTTTCTCCCTCTCCCCCATCTCCACCCTGCATCCTTACAGTTGTTGTGAAATTTACTTCCCTGTAATTGGTAATTGTCTCTGCATCTTTGAAATTAAGCCTTTATTCCCCAGTTGAGTCCATCTTGGCTGAACTGCTTGAAACTGTTCTGGAGCAATACACATTAAAGTTAATTTACACTTTAGAGATAACTTGTTAAACATACCCATAGTAAATTGGAATGAGCTACACTATCATTTCATAACCACCTCAGCTTCAGATGCACTTGACTTACAGCTGCTCTCTAAACCTCTCAGCTCCTTCTGAACCAAAATACAAAACTGTCTCCAGCTATAATTGGATATATTGGTTGGTTTTGGCAAAGGTATTTAATAAGGCAGCTGGTTGTGAAGCCTGTGTGTTCTCATGTGCAGATTTTGAAGTTTTGCTGTGCTCAAGGATTCTTCCCTGTTAAAGTATGTGTGCAAAGAGAGAAAAAAAAAAAGAGGGAAAAACTCAAATTGATTAGTTTATTAATTGCCCTCTCAAAAAAGAAAATGCCAGTCTCACATATTTCTCTTTAAGTTTGGTATCAGCGCTCTAGGCAGGGAGGAAACACCACTCTTTCCCTTATCTTGATCAAGTTTTGTCAGAGACTTCTGCACACAGTATTGGCAATTGCTCCAAGCATTTTAGCATGAGAAGCCAGTTTAGCATGAACATCCAGTTCACATGTAAGTTCCTCACTAAACACTTGGTTTACTTGTGTTATGGACTAGGTGCCATAAAGCAAAACGTCTTTCTCTGTTCTGTTGCTGTTACTGATTAAATCTTCCTTACAAAGCCATCTTTTTCAAGCAGCAAACAGTACGAAGCATTGCTGACTCTCAACCACCTTGTTTTCCTTAATGGCACACTTCGGTGTGTGGTTTCCCTGAAGCACTTGAGGAGCAGTGGGTGAGGTCTGTGTATTTGCTCAGCAGGATTAAACAAAGAGATAGGACTGTTTGCGGACTTCCACAAGCTGAAGTGCAGCAGCTGATGAGAGTTTTTGTTGGGTGAACTCAGTAGCCTGTTTGAACAGCAGAAATGAATCCTGTTCCTGCGGGGGCAGAGGTAACTCGGGGGCATGCACAGTGCCAGGGTGTCACAGGGCACACTGTGAGCTCCTTTCAGAGGGTGTCAGGATGGGTTTTTCTCTGAACCAGGTTGCCAGTTTCTCAGAAAAGTGCAGTAATACCTGGTAGCAAAGCTCGGGGATCTCTTCTGAACTTTGTTCTCACTAATATGCTTAATCTTCCCTTAATCCCTGAGTTGATGTTGTCCTTTCTTTTCTAAGGCAGTACATGCTGCTGCTGTCTGGCTGCAGCTGGCTGACAGATAAATTAGTTTAGGACACTTAGAATGGTGTCAAATGATGGATTATATTCCAGGTTCAGGGGTCTGATGAAATAGCAGTGGTGGCAGCCAGCTAATAAAATGACAAGAACCAAGTGCAGCCAGCAGCAAGAAAGCCAGAGCTCCTGGGTAACTTCCTAGTAAGCTCAGGCATTGCAGTGAGTGTGACTTGGCAAAGGAAAACAAATCTGCTTCTATCAGTACAAAAAGCAAGGCTCCCACTGATTTTGATAACAAGCAGCAATGCCTGATGGAGCAAAGTAAGACAACTTTTGTACTGACAATGGGAAAAATGCTCTTCTGGCTTTTTCCTTACTCTGTTGCTGTGGCAATTCCCAGCCTGCAAATGGCAAGATCCCTTTGCCCTAAGCTTTGCTGCTGGGAGATGGGAGGGAAGAGGATTGGGACTGAGACATGTTGACAGATCATCAGTGTTATGAATCAGCAAAATCTAAATGTCTGACTGAAAATCTCATTTGTCCTCATGGTTTACTGCTCCTGGAGGCTGGAAGAAAGCCATCTTCCAGTAGTATGTCCTGATGGTGACTCAGAAGGTCCTGCAGCACTTCACCTGAAGTTCTGCTGTAGTCCTGGTTCAGGAGGGCACGTGGAGCAGCGGAATAGAAAGGTTTCTGCTGACCCTCCTGCTTCCAATAAAATGTTTATTTATCTTAAACATAAATCACATTACATATAGGAGCTTAGGTTTTTTTCAAAAAACAACTGTGGTTGTCATTTCTCTAGCAAAACTGCGCTCCATTCCTGCTTTTTCCCCTCAGCTCATCTGCTGAAGGCTTTTTCTGCATAGGCAGGAACTGGGAAGTGCTTGCAGGCATGGACATGGAGACACCTTAGGAAGCATTGTGTGCATGTGTTCCACCCTTGTCGGGCTGAAAGTCTGCAGAATGCAGGTGTAAAATAAACAGAAACACTATTCTGAAACAGAAAACCAAACTGAACTTTTAGGAGGAGCAAATATTAATCTTTGTAATGCCTTTAAGTATTAAAAGTGTGTCTTCTTGTCTCCCCCTTAGACTGCAAACAGTCAATGAAGGAAGACGAGGGGACAGTAACTATTAACAGGAGAGGAGCCATCAAACAAGCCAAAATCCACTACATCAAAAATCATGAGTTTATTGCCACCTTCTTTGGACAACCTACGTTTTGCTCTGTCTGCAAAGACTTTGTATGGTAAGAAGGAAAAATTAAGTTTCCTCTACCCCCAAATAACTGCAAAATTCACTTCAGGTACATCGAGACAAAACATGACACATAAATTCATATGTGTTTGGAAACTACAGTTGTCCCTTTCGCATTAAAAAACAGAACTTGAATATTTTTGCCACTGAAATGATGGAAAAAATTCCATCAGCATCAAGTGAGATCTGGCCTATAATCAGCAGCTCTGTCACAAGGGAATGGGGTGGGTGGATCTGAGAAAATAATGCTCAAACTTTGAGATGTGAAGTGGCTGATGGCAGAATAAAGACCCGTAGGGGGCCAGAAGTTGGATCCCTTTAACATTAAAGCTGTTTTTGTCCTAAGGCAGATCAGGAGGATTTCCCATGTGATTGAAATCTTGTCGTTTCTGGGTCCCCCTCCTAATTTGCTGGTCTGTCAAAACAAAGTACCTTACCTTCTAAACCTTGCTTTCCTAAGACAGAGGATTCTGATTAGCAGAATTTAGACCACTTTATTAATAGGAAAAAATATACCCATAGACAAAGGATTAATTGGTTGACACGGTAAAAACAATAATAATTTTTTAAAAAAACAACCTGTCTTATTCCTGTAAATGTATGGGTTTTTATTTCCTTCTTTAACATTTGTTTTCCAGGGGACTCAACAAGCAGGGATACAAATGTAGGCGTAAGTTGATATTTTTTTTTTTTATGGTTTTCTTCTACTGCTTTCCACGTGATTCTGAAGATCTAATAGTTACTGTTGAAAAAAATCTTCTGTAAATATGCATAGCACAGTGCATCATTACCATAGGTGGTAGTAGTAGATGTTAAATATCAGTTTTGCACAATAACCGAAGGAATATAATTGAGATTCCTACCTGGGTTTTTAGTATCAAGATTTAGACTCAACTGTTCTCAGAAGAGTTTAATGCTGTTGAGAAGTTGCACTCATTTATGACAGCAGCTTTTGTGAAACCTTTTCTAAAATGAACTACAACTATTAAGGGTTTTTTACAGCTGAATTGAAAAGCTCTTTTGACTGAGCATAGATCTCTCCTCCAAACAGAGAGGAGATATCAAAGGGTAAAACACAAAAGCATAATATTATTCTTCTGTTATCAAATGCTAGTAGCATTGCCTAATGGAGGCTGATTTAGCTTAGAAATAAAGTTTATGATGAAAGAAAAGGGGGGGTGTGGGGGAATAAGCTCAAAAAAGATCATCATCTTGATGAAAAAGAAGTTTTTGGGGTTTGTGGTATGATGGAAAGGTGTGTACTTTTCATATTCTGCTATGAAATGCAAACACCTCATCCCATGTATTTATTATCTGAAGGAATCCTTTTTTTTCTTGTGCATGTCTTGAAGAATGCAATGCTGCTATTCACAAGAAATGTATTGATAAAATCATTGGGAGGTGCACTGGTACTGCAGCCAACAGCAGGGACACAATGGTAAGAACTGGAACAATATATATTGTAATTATGTAATCAAACACTTTTGAACTAACAAAAACCTTGTATGGAAACTGCCAACTCCATTTGGGAGATGCTTGGCTGTACAACCCAAGTGACTGTCTTCTCCTGGAGTGGACAAAGCATGAACAGTAGTCCCAAGCCCCGCGAGCAGTCGGGTGGTATTTGATGGGCAGATCCTTTCCCTGCTAGATGAGGGATGTAAGGCTAATATAAAATTATTGTAAGCTTGTAATATCCAAGCAGTTTTCTGTCAGAAGCTGGTCCTGCACAGCTCTGGGCAGTGCCTCACCCCTGTCTCTCCCCGTGCTCAGTTCCAGAAGGAAAGGTTCAACATTGACATGCCTCATCGCTTCAGAGTTTACAACTACATGAGCCCGACCTTCTGTGACCACTGTGGCAGCCTGCTCTGGGGGCTGGTCAAGCAAGGGCTCAAATGTGAAGGTGAGGACCTGAGGGGAGGCAGCTGGGACCTCTCCTTGCTTTGCCAGGGTTCCATCCCCACGGCTACACACCGTGCATTTCTCTGTGTGTTGTGTAGGGTGGGATTCATCTCATCCATGCGGGTTGGAAAGGCTTCTGTACTAGAGAGAGACAAAGAGGCACTTGGCTCATGTGACAGCTCAGCCAAGGTGAGCTGCTAATGGAGTCAGGGAACACACTGTGGAGGTGTAACCTTGAGTATAATCAAAATTACTACCTTGGGAATAGCTGAAATTTGGTGGTTCCGACTCAAGGTAGCACCTAAAAGTGTATTGAAAGCGTTTACTGTAAATACTGCTTTTATAATTCTCCCACAGGAAGGCAGGATGAGCCTTATTGTAACAGATTTTGAGAATAAAATAATGGTGATAGGAGTTTTTTTCCTTGTGAACAATTTTTGTAGCCTTCATTGAGCTAAAGATAAAAACTGCAATTTTGTTAACAATGACAGGTCTATGTCCAGCCTGGTCTTACAACAAGGTTTCTGAACTGCACAGAGAAACAGCCTTTTTGTTCTAATGTCAGACACTATTTTCCTGATGCTTGTATAACCATCCTTACATTTCTTTTAGAATGTGGCATGAATGTGCATCATAAATGCCAGAAGAAGGTGGCAAACCTATGTGGAATAAACCAGAAGTTGCTAGCTGAAGCTTTAAATCAAGTTAGCCAGGTATGCTTTATTGACATTTCAGGTAATTACTAGTTTTCAGAGAATCTTGGGGCTTTCACATCATCTTTTCTGTATCACTTTTATGAGGAACTGAGTTTGGAATGGAGGAAATGCAAACAGCTTTCTCTTTTTTAATTTGATACATATAGAGACTAACAAAGATATCAATAACCTAAAATGGGAATGGGGGGAGGAGGATCCCACTTAAAGAATTTTTTAAAAGGTTTGTGGTTTCCTGAAGCCCCAGTTCTGTGGTGCCAAGGTTATTCTCACCCTTTCTGTTTAGTTGATTAAACAGTGAAATCATAATTGTGAAGTCTGTTTTTATATGTTTCATCTTTAAAATTCCACCTGAATGATAAAATTAAATGAATAAAGAGGAATATACCAGATATTCTCAATTTTTATTAATCATAAATATATATATATATATATATATATATACACACACACATACAGAGAAAACTGCTCTGGAATTAACACTGACCCCATAGCTTGTTCATCTCCTGCTGCAGCATGACTGCCTTTTGTGGCTGACTTCTGACTTGCAAATAAAGATTCAGACACAAGCCCTGAAATAAAACAGAAAAATATATCACAAAAGCCAACAGTGTGTGGCTCTCAGCTCTCTGAGCTGTGTGTTCCTAAGCTTTCACAGGATATTTACTTTGAAAACAGTGAAAGCTGTTGCACCAGCTCTTTCATGACCCAGAAAAACTTAATCTTTTCCATACTAAAATTTGATCTTAGGGATCTTTCACACATAAAATTTGTTTCTATGTGCTAAAGATGGATGTCATACACAGATATGACCTAAGCTTGTCCAGTATGACTCCCATCTCCTCATTCAAATGAACATACATCCAAGGGGACATTTTCCCACAGTTTAATTTGTTCCCACTGTGAATCCAAACCACTGTACCCTTAATAATTTTGCAATGAACAATACAACATTGACTGTCCAGGAATTTCAGTGACTTATTTTCTTGCAGTGAAGGAAATAAAGCAATTGGCTGATCTGAAGCTGTAAAGAAAGTGGCTAAACAGTCTGTGAACCAGACTTCTTGAGAAAAGATGTGTACTGGGAGTTAATAATTAAAAAGAAAAGTTTATACTGCCATCACGTTACATTTACAGATATTACTGTATTTCTAAAGTAGCAGTGCTGATAATAATTTCAAGTGTTCCTTCTCCTCAGAAATCTACACGAAGGTCCGATTCTGGGTCTGTAGAAAGTGTTGGTATTTATCAAGATTTTGATAAGAAACATAAAGCTCCAGGAGGAGATACAACAGGTAAGAAAAGGGAAAATGTTTCCATATGGCCATTTACTCACCAGACAATTTAAGTAGTTATTTATTCTTGCCTTGTGTTAGACAATCTTTCTTAATAAGCACTGTTAAAAAAAAAAAAAGGCATGTATTTCTTTTTACCATCTCCTGGCCACACAAAATTCTTACATAACATTTGACAAACGCCTGGAATCCCATCTCTGTGAGTTCAGAGTAAAGTTTTGTTTGGTGTTTGTTTTTTCACTATTACTAAAGGCTTCAAGCATTGTATAAGCTTATTTTCATTACTGCTAACTTATGATAATTTACACAAAATTAAATGCAACAGCAGAAGTAATGTTTTACCACATGGAAATGACCAGACTCAGTAAGAGATAATGTGTGGGTTTGGTGTGTACAGGACTTTATATATTCATCCATACATTGAATTAATTCTGTTCAAATGCCCAGTAAAAAAAAAATATTTTTCTATCACTTAGCATACTTGTTTTGTTTTGCCAGAATAGAGGGATAAAAACCCCAAAACCTCTTGCAAGTACTACGTCAGGGTGCAGCCCCTGTGATTCCTGCCTGGGTTGTCCCAAATGCTGGGCAGTTACAGGGCACACATGGGATCATCTCATGATTAACATCAGTGTCTTGTTAGTGACCCAGGGGGTCTGTGCAGCAGAGGGCAGGAAAAAAGTTATTAATTTTAGGATATAATCAGGATTAAACTGTATGATCATGCTACTTAGCCAGCATTGGGCATAAATCAGATCTCTTTATGTGGACAGGCTGAGAGACTGTCCTGTTCTGCTGAGGGAAGATAAATAAATAGTTTGTTTACAAGCAGTCCTTGTATCTTTTTCTCCAATATATGTTCTATATTTTAGTCCCAGGAAAAAGTTAAGGGTCTTGATTTTTATAATACCCAGCTATTGCTTAAACCCAGCATCAGAAACAATCACAGGTTCCATTCAAATCCAAATCAAGTACGCTTGAGTCATTTAAACTTTTGCTACAAACCACAGGAGGTGACCCTTATGTTTAGGTTCACCAGTATTCCAACAGCAGATGCACTGAAATGCTGTGCCAGCACCTAATTCCTGTCCAGGGATCTGAGTCATGCAGTGTTTCTGCATACACTGAGCATGGACCTCCCTGTTTTGATCAGCAGATAGCAGCGAGTACGATAAGCTCTGGGAGGGGAGCACAGTCAAGACAGCGTCGAGAGCTACAAGGAGAAAATTCAGCATAGACAGCTTTGTCTTCCACAAAGTGCTGGGGAAAGGAAGCTTTGGAAAGGTATGTAACAAACTTGGAGAGCTTAAGGTGTCTGCCTCGCTTGATCTCTGCAAAGTGACGGGCTATTCCCATTAAACAGGAAGGTCTTACAGCTCCTTGGGTTGATAATCTTCCTACAGAATTGTATATAGACATCTTTGTCAGAGACACTAGAAATTCATCACCTGGATCACGTCTGAACTCGAGTGTGGTTCATAATGCACAGCACTTTGTGGGCTGTTTAGTGTCCAGGCAGAGGAATCGCCCTTTATGCACCACAGTGCAAATTTTAGGTTCATGCCCTCTGTACAGAAACAGCCTCATAATGCCCCAGTGCAGGGGCAGGGGATATTTGGGAGAGCAGTGTGACCTCCACAGCCTCTGTCCGCTGCTCTCTGTGAAACTACAGCTCTAGGCAAGGAACAGGCTTTACATGGCTGTTGTTTATACACTCACAAGACATTGACAGAAAAACCACTGTGCCTGCATCTCCTCATCTCTATGTCCAGCAGCTTCACACTCCCAAATCTCCCTTATCTTTCCCATTTAAATGTATTTTTTTAATTGTCACTGCACCTGCTATGAACACCTTTGACTTTCCCTTACTGATACCATCCGTAGGAAGTCTTTCCTAGCCATGCTGTAACATCACCCTTTATTCTTTGTAGGTTCTGCTCGCTGAGCTGAAAGGGAAGAATGAATTCTTTGCTATCAAAGCCCTGAAAAAAGACGTGGTGCTAATCGATGACGACGTGGAATGTACCATGGTGGAAAAGCGGGTCCTCGCACTTGCATGGGAAAATCCATTTCTCACACATCTTTACTGCACGTTTCAGACAAAGGTAAGAAAAAGCCCAGTAGTGACAGTAACACAACAGGTCGACCCTTTTAATGGATGCTGTTATCTGCAGTCAAATGAAAGTAACTTAGTGGTGCAGGAATTAAGTTTCCTTTTCTTGTGCTCTGTACAATAGTTCATGGGCCTTGTGGAAAGTAAATATGAGTAGGACCAAACATATGTTGATGAGGACAAAATGAGATCAGAAAAATATCTATGCAATCTAGAATAAGAGGCAGTTTAATTTAAATCCTTGATCCAAACTTTCCCCTAATGAGGGGAGAAAAGATGACTGTCACAGGTAAAAGTCAGTAAGTCTGTTTAAATGTGTATTTTTATGAAGTCTAGAAACCCACAGAATACAAGATTAGCTATGTATCTTTACAAGACCAGGCCACTCAACTCTGTAGGAGCCTTCCAGGCTCTCAGGGTATGCATGAAACAGAGAAATCCTTCAGCAGAGGAGGCTGCTTGGTCCCCCCATTGCTACTTCATCTGTGGTTGGAACAGCATCAGTAATTGTTCCATTCCCTGGTTATTTGCTAACAGGATCATCTGTTCTTCGTTATGGAGTTCCTGAATGGGGGAGACCTGATGTTCCACATACAAGACAAGGGGCGTTTTGATCTCTACAGAGCCACGTAAGTCCACAACCCTCCATTCCCCACCTCCAGGAAGGATTTTAGTCTCTGGGTTTACTGCTGCTAGTTTTGTGCCCCTTACTTGCCCTGGAATTTCAGTGACTGATGATTGAAAAGGTATTTCTTAGGCACTAGTTTAATACAATGAAGAAGTTCACTTAATGATGTGTGGAGTTAGGCCTTCTTAATTTAAATAGTGTGATGTTTTACTCTATGGGATGCTTGTAACTAGAGGTGCAAAACAGACTGCAACATCAGCCAGCAGTGAAAAGAAAAAGGTACAGCCTCAGTGTCCTTTGGGACAGTATTTTGATGGAAAAAAATTGCAAAAATAATCAGCACTTAGATTATTGTTATGATAAGTTGTCCTGAAGGCACAGGAACACTTGTACCTTTCACAAGATACTAATAAAATGGGTGCTTTGTTTAGCAAGTGCAGTTGTGTCAGTTACCTATGGCTGAAGTTTTCAGCTCCAGTGATCTTTAAAAGATGCAAAAACATTTTATTATTGTTACTTTATCTATCATTTTTAGTTTGAGGTCAGTTTCTACTTCTCTCACTCAAAGCCATGAGAGATTTAATTGTAATATTGAGTGGGTGCATGCAAGACCTAAAATGTAACAGTGCAGGGTAGTGAACCTACCTATAAGCATCAGGAAAATGACCTCTGTTACTGGGCACTGTACTAAGGAACATTGACTGGATGGGATCAGGTCAAGGAGTCTGGCATAAATAGCAGCCAGTTGTATAGGAAAGGGCAAGCTCACTTCCCACTCCCCCCAGCAAAAATCTGGATAAAGCTCCTCCAGCTTACCTGCATTCCAGCAAACATCTCTGCATCTGGCAGCCTCTCCTGGTATCCCCTGGGCCTATTTGTGAAGTTTTGGGTCAACATTCATTCTGCTCTACAGAAGCGGAAATAGTTTTATAATTGTTCAATTAGAAAAAAAAAAAAAAGCTTTTAATACTTCTTGGGGCATGGGGAAGCATTCTTTTTGTGTTTTCCTTTATCTCCTCTGGATTATCACCTCTGTTTTTGAGGAGAATACCCCTGAAGTGCTGCTACTTTTCTCTTTACAGTCTGTTCCAGCCAGGCAGGTGCAGAGGCAGAGAGGTGATGCCTGCTTCTAACCTCAGCATTAGTGCCCAGTCCCTCCTAAAGCAACCCTTGGGGACTGAGCTCCCAGTAGCTGTCTTTCAAAAGGCATGTGCATATCACTAAAAACACACACAGGCTATTATTAAAGAGGAGAAAAGGGACAGTGTTCCCCGTGGGAAGTGGAATGAAGCCTTATGGCAAGTTGCAGTCGTGTCCCCTCTGCTGTTTGGTATTGGACACTGCCGATGTGTGGTGAAGGGATTAACCTGCAGCTTTACAGCATCTTGTCTACATAAAGTAGGATTTAAAGGCTTGTACGGTGCTTGTCACTCCATGAAGAGATGCTTACAGCAATATCTTGGCTATCTGCATTGGCTGTGTTTAAACTGAGCAAGGATTAAAAGATGTTTTGGTCTTTTCAGGTTTTACGGAGCTGAAATTCTATGTGGGCTCCAGTTTCTTCACAGCAAAGGCATTATTTATAGGTGAGTACCAGGCAGCTCCAGGCTGGGACCTGGTGTTTGTCTTAGCACTCTGTGCATCTTTGAGTTCCTGATTGATATAACCGGTATAAGCTGTCTGTCAGTGATCTGATGTAGTTCCAAGGCCATTAACATGCTTGACACGAATCTCTATTTGTGGGGGTTTTTTCCTTGGCAACAGGAGTGATGGAATGATATTTGTGTAACACAAAAGCAGTTTTGTTTCAGTTATTTTTAAGCACTGCCTTCAAATCATGAGTCTGTTTAGTTTGGAGGTGAGGGAGAGGGTCTTTGAGGCTTATCAGTCCTCATTGGCCTTGTGCAAACCACTGAGGTGAAAGTTGCCTGGTTTTGCCTTCTGGTAAAACCACAAGATCGATGCTTCTGCCACACCAGGTTGAAGCACCGGAGGCCAGACCCTGATCCACTGGTTCTGACTGTGTATATCCACACTACAAGAAATAAGAAGTTTATTTTAATGTAGTTTTTCTCTCAATTTCAGCCCTTTCACCCCACCCTCAACTTGAAAGCACTGTTTGGTAACTACTTGCTCAGACATCTCTCACCTATGTAACAAACAGGTCCAAAGAATGATGTCTCTGTGCTTCAGAGCCTTACAAAAGGCCTTAGGTGAACATGCTCCAAACATCTGGTATTGTCCATCTCCCTCTATAGAAACAGGAAACATCTGTTGGAGCATCCATCCTTCAGAGCAATTTTGACGAAGTCTAGTTAAAAAGCATTTGTAAAGGGGAGGAACCTTACAAGAATCCTTGGTAAGAAAGACAGTTCTTAAAAGCACATCTGCCTCTCAGAGAAGACAGCCATAATCCAGGAAAGTACATAACATTCCCAGCTCTATTCCCATAGTCTCCTGCAGGTTTTTATACAGGAAAGGATCAAACTGTTTTCAGCAGCATGAAATCCTTCCATCCCAGATTTTTTAAAGCATTTTTAGGCTTGCTGTTAAATTTCCCTACCTTAAATTAGACTGTTCCTGGGGGGAATTTCATAGTATGAAATATTTTCAGAGAAATGATACCCTTTTCCAACAAGACACCAGCAAAACCAGTGGTACTGGTTTTTCCCATCTCACATAAGATTTCACCAATATAATCCCAGAGCCTGACTCGGAGCAATTTTAAGTAGGTGTTACATGTAAGTGCACATCACACAAAAGGTTTTAGGACTTGCAGTAGCTGGGTGAGTGCAGTGCCCTGAGTTACTGTGAGTATTTCCCATCTCATATATATTCAATTTGCTCAGGTGAGCAGCAGCTGGTGTCCAAGCATGGAAGGATTTATGGAGCACTGCATTAGATCAGGAACTCTTGCTTTGAGCTGCAGCTCACACTCTGAGCAATGTGAGTGAGTAGCTGATACTGGGAAGTTCAGCTACCCAAGAGAAAAGACTATCCTGTTCTTATGTTAAATTATCTGCTCTATTTCAGTCTTTCTTGGTAAGCAGAGGGCTGTACAGTTTTCTCTTCAGCCTGCCCTCCTTGGTATGTGCATTTGCAGCCAGATGGACAAAAAAATGCATCCTGGTCAAAGGGAGGGAATGTAGCTTTTGGAAACTGCTGGGAAAAAACTCTTACTTGATTGAATAGTGTTATTCTGAAAAAAAAAGGCATGAATAGGACACTTCACAAGCCGTGGCCACAACACATGAGCTGGTGCTGTAACCAGGAACAAGTCACAGGTAGTGTTAAGAGCTGGGCAGGCTTCAAACAATCCCACTCCTGCCAAAGGCTCTCAGAATCCAACACAATCCTTCTTTTGAGCTCCAGAGCTGGTGCAGCACTGCTGTGTCAGCTGCTGGGGCATTAACTCACACTGCCTTCCAGAAGCAACAGAAGCACTGGCTGTGCTTTTAGATCTGAAAGCAAATGTAGAGGATTATAAGGTCACGCTCTATATATGTACCTCAGCCTCTTATTTTGTCTGACCAGAAAATTCTTCCCTTGTCCCTCCTGCCTCCAGTGCACAAAAGTATGGGTCGTGTTGATGGATGATTATTTCCTTGAAAAGCTTCTGTTCTGCTGCAGGGAGGTGTTTATCAGTGCATCTGAATACAAAAATGACTCACTTAAAACACAACTCTTTTTAAACACTTTTTGCAGAGACCTAAAACTGGACAACGTGATGCTTGATAAAGAAGGCCACATCAAAATAGCCGATTTTGGGATGTGTAAAGAAAATGTTGTTGGCGAGAACAAAGCAAGCACTTTCTGTGGAACCCCAGACTACATCGCTCCCGAGGTCAGTAAGGCACAGCCACACGCTGGGGGACGGATTTAATGCACTCATGTTAGAAATGGCTGCTGTGATTAATCAGCTCTTTGTAGACTAATAGTTCAGAAAAGTCCAAGTCTAATTAGCATGGAGAAAAAAATTATACCTGAGTTCTTTATAGAAAGTACTTGAAATTCTTAAGTATTTTACAGCTGCAAGTTTAAAAGCATGGTTTTGAAAAGTTAAAATGCTCTTTTTTTAAGAGTTTGGGTTTTTTTGTAGCCAGCACACACAGAGGGCTCCCACAGAATGAATCTCTATATGCACTGCAGATGGAGAACAGACTTGTGCCCCTGCAAACAACTAGAATTAAAACAAAAGCAGCTTCTAAGGGGAATCTCACTGAGTTAAATTCCCTGTGTTGTATTTTTTTTAAATCTTATTTGCAAAGTAGCCCAACTAAGGTGTTAGGTTTTAGAGCTATAAATTATGTCAAAGCCTGTCTAGTGGTAAGTTACTTTTCAACACTACTTGCTTCTCCCTTCATCTTGTAAAGACACTAGAGAAGATGTTTTCCAAGTATATGGTTATTTAAAGTTAATGGAGAAAACTTCTGAATGAGAGCAAAGACCTGTCCACAGAGCTGGCCACGTTCCCACAAACAGCAGCCAAGTATAAAACCGCAGATGTGCATCAGTGTCCACAGTTTCTCAGAGAGATGGATTTCTTTTCTTTCCCTAAATGCCCTAGTTATTAAAGATTCTCTCTTAAAATACCTCTCCTGGTTTTTGGGCTATATTGCTTCCTTTTACTAACTGCTTGTCCTTCTTCCTCTGCGGAACAAGATCCTGCAAGGTTTGCGGTACACCTTCTCTGTGGACTGGTGGTCATTTGGGGTCCTGCTGTATGAGATGCTGATTGGCCAGTCCCCTTTCCACGGGGATGATGAGGATGAACTGTTTGAGTCAATCCGAGTGGACACCCCTCACTACCCACGCTGGATTACCAAGGAATCAAAGGATATATTAGAAAAGGTAGGACTGATGATCAACATGTAGGTCCCGGTACTGTCTCTGTCCAAGGAGGGGCAAATCTAGGCTTTGGAGAGGAGCTGTTTCTCAGCAAGCAAATTGCTCTTACAAAGGGAAAGCCAGGTCAGATTAATTACTAATGAACTGTTTACTGTCAGCAACCTCAGTTTTCAGCAGTGTATCTGTTATTCTTCCCCTGCCACGTACCTTTTGAGCAGATGAAAGGCTTTACCAGGTGTCTTCTCTTGCAGCTCTTTGAAAGGGATCCAGCAAAACGACTTGGGGTCACTGGGAATATCAGAGACCATCCTTTCTTCAAAACAATCAACTGGACAGCACTAGAGAAGAGGGAGGTGGACCCTCCTTTCAAGCCAAAAGTGGTACGTGAGTTGTTCTTTGTTCTGTAGCAAACAGCAGCTTCAGGGGAAGGGGTGACTTGCTCAAAGTATCCTACTGCCACTGTCTCCTCACATTTACAGATGACAGAGTTATAGATATGTAGCCCTCTTGTTCCTGGATGGTTCAGTTATAACAGGTGTACTGTATTGCTTTGACTGCCCAGAAATCTTCCTATTAAGACTTGCCTTCCTGTGCACTCTCAGGGAGCTTCTTCATGAATAAAATCTTCAGGAAAACCAACGGATAGTTCCGATCCCCGTTCTCCTCTGGGTTAGAAATGTTCATAGTTCCTTGTGGTTCCTTTTTCTGCAATGCCACATGGGAGAAGCACCAGTAGCTTGAGGCTGCTCTGCTGGTACCTGCCTGCAGGTGTTCTGTGCAAGCATTGCATTTCTGCTGCTTCAAACCAACTGGAGAGTCTCCAAGGGGGCAAAAAGATGCATTCTCTATGCTGCTGAATTTAGAATTAATGTACATGCCTGATGTTACCTGAAAAAAAACATCTGAAGAACAGACTGTGTGTAACTCATAGTCTGTAGCACTGTGGGATGCTGCTGCTCCATCTCACCTGGCTAAAAATCCAAGTCGATGTTCCTCACCCTGTTACTGGAGCAGGTGAAATGATATGGAGGTAACAGGCTCTTTAAGTTGGACTTATGTACTCAATGGAGGAGAGCTGGCCTCTTCAAGAACACAAGGTTTCACATTGCCATAGAAGTGGAACTCTGGAACCCTAAGGATCCTACAAACAGTAACCTTTGGAGGTTCACAGTGTCTTCAGTGATCCTTAGAAATGTGAATTTTTGTGAAACACACACACAAGTATTTTATCCAGACACAAAGCAGCTGCTATAGGACACTGCTTTTTTTTCTCTGAATAAGTACAGACTGTAAAATGCTCTCAGGAATATAAATATTTTGGTTAATGGCAAGAAATACTGGGTTTACATATAAGTAAATGCTGCATTGTTATTGCCAATAGATAATATTTGGGTAATTGTGCAGCATTGTCACAAATCCATGTGGTTCTTCTCCAAAGCAAGCTGGTGCTATTTGGGGTTTTTTTTTGTTTTCAACTACTAATAAGCAATCACTCAGTTATAATCTTACAGTTTTATTAAAATAGGCTAAAATGAAATTATTTTTTTTTCCCTCTAAAGCAGGGGAAGAAGGGAGGGAGCTCAACCTTTTGTATTTAAGTAATTTGTTCTGGAATAAATTAAAAAGTTTGTCTTAAACTATCTTTCCTCTCTAACACAGAAATCAGCAAGTGACTACAACAACTTTGACAGAGAATTTCTGAGTGAGAAGCCAAAATTGTCCTACAGTGACAAAAACCTGATCGAGTCCATGGATCAATCTGCATTTGATGGATTTTCTTTTATTAACCCTAAATTTGAACAGATCTTGAACAAGTAGGTCTCTGAGCAGCTGGACTTCAAAGCAGGGTTAAACATTACAAACCCACACTCCCAAGTGTTAATGCATTCCAACGACGTTGTCGATACTTCAGAATAATACACAGTAGTGTGATGAATTATGTCCAACTCCTGATTTATTGGCAGTGTTTTTATGCATGGTTGGGTTTAAGGTATGTGAATCATGTGCATTATTTTCTCTGTTTGGGAAAATGTAAATTCTGTTCGGTACTTGAATGTAGTTGTTATATATATATATATATATATATATTTGCTGTATATTTTGCTCGAGAGAAGACACTGGGGAACAGATGTCTTTTTAAAATGTGTTTGAGCCCTTGGTTCTTTTATTTGTCTTCAATTAAAAGAAAGTTTAATGTAACTTTCATTCATGGCTCTATGATTTTTAACAATATACAATTAAACTCCAGTTGTCTTTAAATTACAGTGGAAAAAAATAATACTTTGTAAGCCCTGGTTGCTTTCCTAAAATATTTATGTTGGTTTTTAAGTGAATTAACCAATGAAGAATCAGGCAAAAGCAGAGATTCCTAGTGTAACACCAGCTGCTGTGGGAAATGGCTCAGTGCTGCTTTTGAAGAATAAATGCTACACATTTATTCCAAGGCAGTCCAAGCAGGCAACAGAGACCTAAGCATGCCAGAGCAGCCCCATCCTGCCTGGGAATGTGGGGTTCTGCCATTAAATGCCAATTCCTATTAAGAGAAAGAGGCACCACGATCAGAGCGGCTGATCCCAGCAGGACAGAACTGCCAGGTAATGACTCTGTGGAGCTCCTGAGTTACTTGCCTGCTCTGCCCGAGAGGAATTATCCTGCTTTACTGCCAAACACAAAATCCAGTTTTGTTTACTTGTTTGTAACACAGCAGCTGTGCCTCCCACTTGCTATTAAGGGCACCAAACTAGATCCTGCTTTGTTGCAACACCTGCTTCTAAATATTGATTTTTTTTTTTAACCATTAGTGAGTAAGAAAAGCTAATGTTATTGCTGTAAAGCTCCTTATTAAACTCTTCTCTTTGCAATCAGCTCCTAAAATACAAACTGAGGCGAGGTCCCTTGCTTCTCAGGAGCTTTCTGTATCTTGTAACACTATTGCAAATGATTTAATTTTCTCAACACTGAGCAGGTGGGAAAAAAAAAGTGTCTGGGTGTCAGTTCACACAGGAGTTATGCAATGCTCCAGAGCTCTTAGGAGCACTGTGGAGCTTCTGGGTAGTTTCAGACTGTTAATCCTGCTGAAAGAGGTGGAGAAAGCTGTAATACTTTGTAGAGGCTCACAGGAATACAGTGCTGCCTTTGTTCTTCTCCTAAAGAACAGCTCTAGTAATGCCAGCACGACTCGGATGCCATCAGAGATTGCGGCTGGAAGGGGCAGCACACAGCTGGCATTTCCAAACAGCTGGGGTTACCACCACACTTACACAAACCCCTGTCCAAGGGGGAACAAGCAGCAAGGTGCCCCTGGGAGAGCAGAAAACTTGGGTTTTTTTTCCTTCACATACCCTACAAAGTAATTTCTCCTCCTGGCTGAAGTGCTGCCCCCCCCTCCAGGGCCACCTGCCAGGCAGCAAAAGTCAAGAGTTCACTCACCCATCAGGTCTGGGTCATCCTCATACTACAGGAAGATGGAGGTATTAAAGCATTTTGTCCAGAAAGCTCTAAAACAAACAAAAAAATCACCTCCTCTCCAAACGGAAACACACAGTGGAGTGAAAAACAATGAAAAGACTCCTCCCACTTAGCAGAGAGGATACACTGGTTACCTACCCAGGAGCATACAGCCATCAAGAAGACATGAAAATCTGAGTATGTAACTCTAAACCACAAAGCAGTAATTAATTTTGTCCTTATCCTTCACAATGACAAGTACCCCTGCAAATTTAATGCCCTCCACCTAATCTCTGCATGCAAACTTGTACTGACAGGCAGCATTTGGAAGACCACATAAGAACAGTGTAGCTCTGAGGGCATGGATCAGATCTTAATACCAATGACCAGGTAAAACTAATAAAGTCTTACCTTTCTCTTCACTGCATGCGAATCTTGGCTTGTATTTATTTAATCAGTTCTTCCAATTCCTTCCTCCATTACTGAGTTTGTTACTTAAATTACAATTATTCGCAGAGCAAAGCAATCAGTGGGGTGAATGAATTTAATTCTCAAGCTTATGGATAAGCTCTCTTAACCCAGCTGCAATTCCTACGCCTGTGGAAATTGTGGAAACCTGCTGAGGTGCAGGAACGCTCACCTGGCACTTCAGCCACCAGGAAGGGACATGGAAAGAAACACAGAGGGGTGCACGTTGTAGCATTTGATCTTTATTACTTGGATCAAACGTCAAATGATTACATTTGTCTGAAACATCACGACGAAGGCCAACAATGTAAGACAAGACAGTTTAATCCCATTCAAGAGGCTGCATCTGAGCCAGGCAAGTGCAGTAACAGTCAGAGGCAGTAAAGTAAATGGGTACAAATACAGACAAGGGTTTTCCCCTCCCCTGTCAGTGACCGTTCTGTCAGGAGGGGGGGACATACACTTTTAGAAAGTGACAATAATCTGCATTTCTCAACTGTGCCTTCCCAGAAAGGCAGTGAGAACCAGGAGAACCCATCACTCCCTCCAAGTCTACATTCACCTCAACTCTACATTCAAATACAAATACAAATGTACACCTGCTCTTGCCAGCCGGGGTCAGATGCAGTCACTGATTTAGTACCTTCCCAACACAGAACAGACAACTTCATTTTTTTTTCCTCTTCAAGTATCAGCACAACAGTTTATTTACACTTGTATACAATTTTTTTTACTGAACACCCATTGTAGTAAAACACTCATCACAGTATATTTGAAAGCAGGCTATAAAAATACCTACTGTACATAGAACATTAAGCCTTGAGGATGTTACAGCACCTCTTGACAGTTCAGAGAGGTAAAATAAAGGGAGAGAGGAGACACTTCAAGCCATGCTCACCAGCAAAGAGAAGCAGCCCCTGGGCTCAGCTCTCACTGGGGGAAAATTTTCCTTCCACCAACATTTCTTCAACCAGGTCTGAGCTCAAGAAGTACCACAATCTGCTGGTAAAATCCTGCTTTTTTAATGCAGCCTCCTGGGATTTGTGCTCTGTAGCTACAGATAAACCCTGACATTCTCAGTGTAAAAACTGTTTAACCACTCCTGTCACGGCCGGACGGTGGAGGAGCAAGGGTTGCCTGGCTTTCCCACGCCAAACTGGGGCGAGGAGGAGGAATTACTCCTACAGTTTTGCCACAAAGGTGGCCTTGTTAACTCCACATCAATAAATTACTCCTCTGAGCAGCGCTGTGCAGGCTGTCTCCTCACCCCATAACTACAGACACAGCTGAATTAATAAGGGTCTGAAATGGCATTACCAAATGCAGGGCTCTCACACACACACACACACACACACACACACACAAAAGCTTTAGACAGCAGCACTTGAAGCAAGTCTTTCTGGTCACATTCCTCTTCTGAAACAGAACCCAGCGATGCTCTATGGCTTACTTCCAGAGCTGAATATATTGCTGAATTTAGCTTATTAAAAAAAAAATTAATCACAACAGCAGCACATTATCTTATAAACCCTGCACAAACAAAAGACAGTGTAGCCCTTGCCTGCAAAATGATGTTACGAGGGCCTGGTATTCCACACAGGAATTGAGGAAAGAACAAAAACAAAACAACAGAACAACCTCAACAACATACATGGTAAAAGCTCAATTATCTGAAGAGTTTCCTTAGAAAAAAACACAGTAAAATATCAAAGAATAGGTCTCCTCATTTCAGAGCTAGAGCCAGCAGCAGTGCTGGCAGCTCACTTCAGTTGTCTGGTAACACACATACAAAATACACTTTGATTTAGTACAGTTAAAAGATTGTGGCCTCAACAGACACAGACAATTCCATTTTTAGCACTGGAGTCTCACTAGGCATTAAAAAGCAGCAAAGAACTGGGATGATGGAAGGTGCTTAAAAACAATACAAAAAACCCCAAGGCAGGGGTTATTATTTCAGAATTTACCTGGTGTTTTTCTTGCATGAGCTGTTAGAATGTTTAAACTCACCTAACCTCTCTGTACTGTTTCCTGATGTACGTATTAAATGTGGCTATAAAAGAGAAACATATACTTTTATGTTGAAATTCATTCCAAAAACTGCCTAAAGAAAAAAAAATATCACAACGCTAACAAGGCAAGCAGCTTCTCCAGACCCTGACAGTCTGAATCCTTCTCCCCTCCCTTCCAAACTCAGAGAAGCTGCTCATCCCCTCCTGTAACTGCAGCAGACAGGACATCTCTCTCTCTCTCTCTCTTTCTCTCTCAATTCATTCCCCAGGCTGCCAGCTGTAATCACACTCACACCTCCCACTTAATACTGTGTCCCCCACTGCCCTCCAAAATACAGTTGGCCTCTGGAAAACATTAAAATCTTGTTAAAACAGCTGAATCTTTCAGGTAGCAAATCTAGCTTTAATGCTCTGATTTTCCAAAGGGAAAATCTCCCTCAGAAATTTCAGAAAAATTTTAAGTTGTGGTTGGCAAACCAAAGCTCAATTTAAAACACAGAACAGCTATCAGAGCTGACAGGCTTCTCCATTTAAAGCAGCTGTGCAACATGAAGCCTCCAATGCTCAAAATGTAAAATTTCACCCATATTAAATACGCCATCAAAAAATCTCCACGTAATTCCAGGCGATCATTCACAGTAAAAATAAGAGGAACTCTTAGAAAAACACTTAAAAAAAGAAAGTAAAGTCTTGTTAAAATCTGACAGTAAAATCAACACGGGCAATTAACCACCTTCCACAGATGAACAGTAAAAACCCACTGAAACTGCACAGATTTACATATGGAAAAAAAAAAAATAAATCTTGAAATCAACTCTACTCTGCTTCCCACAATCTTTTTACTGATACCTTTCGGCACTGGGAGTTATCCACAACTACGGGTTTTCTCCAAAGAAGGGGGAATCACATTCGAAATGTCTCAAAGCGAAGGGGAGGCGCGTTCATCCCAACCCGCTCCGACACCTTCTCCACCTCCGGGCCCTGAGCTGCGCTGGAGGAAGGGCTGCTGCCCCTGGAGCTGGAGCTATAGGTGGGTGGGCACTGTCCTCAAAGCTTCTTCTCTCGACCGATCCACACCTACATTCTGCAAATTTAAAGACAGAAGAAGATTGTAAAGCAAAGGTCTCACAGCCAGGCGCGGTTTTGCTTAACACGAGGCTATTACTTAAAGACAAGTAAGTCTGAATGCTTATTTCCTCAAAATGTTTCGTAAAACACAAGGAATGGTCCCAGTCCCTGAGTAGGAGTCAGAACAAGGCTTTGACTTTGTTCCAGTGCCAGGCACTTCACAGAGCCCCTCAGATACCCAAAAGCAGGATCTCTGCTGCAGGTGAAAAGCATTTCTAAGACCTGTATTACACCAGGTCTGGTAGGACAGTCAGTCTCTACACCATATACAGGTCACAATGTTGTAGTTTTTAAAACCTTTTTATCCTTTAATCACAGTTTTAACCACATTTTTCTAATCCATTGTCTCTCCTGGTCTTTATGGACATTGTATAAGGAAAAACAGAACCCTGCAAAGGTCATAAACCACACAAGCACCAATAAAATCTGGAGGGAGGGACGCCCACCTCTCCTTGTTCAGAGCACACTGCAGGAAATGGCTCCTTAACACCAACAGCCATAAAGCTAATTCTGATCCTGTCTGTGAGCAGCCAAGTCACTGGAAGAACTCTGAATAACTCCCTGAAGAGCTGGTAACATGAAGTGTTCCCTAAAGAGCCGGAAACATAAAGTTTAAATGCACTTCAGGGTACACAGGCATGTTGGCAGATGTCACACTGACATCAGGGTATGTTTCAGTGGTTTTATAACCACATTCATTAGAGTTTACTTTCCAAACAAGTCTCTCCAGTCCAACTCCAGGGAAAGGAGCACCCAGCAAGGGGCACTCTCAGCACACCAGACACACAATGCCATCAGTCAAAACACATCAACTTAAAAAGCAATTCAATCCTCTCCCCAACCCCAGTTTCTAGATTTTTAGCCATTTCTTAACAAAACAGGATATAAACAAGCAGCACCAGATTTTCTTTGGGGGTTGAAGTGTGCCAACATCACTTCTGCCCTTAACAGTTCTCCTACATCCATGTCAGCCCTTTCCTTTCTCATCAGTCTTCAAATTCTCAGGTAAATTCCCTTGGTTTCCACCATAAACACCACACCAAGGTTTCTGAGAACACACACACACACAAATGCTGCTGGGCAGTGTCCTGGAAACCCCTGCACCCACCAGCACATGGCCCAACCCACTCTGACTTCTCTCTGTGAAGGAAAGCAAAGCAACAACCCTATTTCAGAAAAGCTTCTAGAGGAAGCATCTCTTCTACACCAAGGGACACACAGAAAGCATCAACATCTGCCTAAGAACACAAGGAGCTGGCAGAACAAGTCATATTCTGCATGACTACACAGGAGGGGAGAAAACAACCAGCCAACAGAATATGTTGGCATTTGGTGTGTTTGTTTGTGTTTTTCTTAGCAACTTATGCAAAACACCCAGAAATTCCTTGGGACTGTGGAGATGTCTCCCACAGGCACTCCAAGAATATTGGCTGAAATCTTTTAAGCTGATCATCTGATGTTGATTCAAAGAAAATTAAATGGAGCATGAAATGGAGCATCAGTATGCAGGAATCCAGAGGTACTGGAAATTAATCCCCAAGCAGCAAGGACTAGACAGCTCTAACATGAAACTAAAAGGAAACAAGGTGATTAAGGCACAGCAGAAGATACCTCTCATTGACTGAAATAAGCTGTATCAGATGGAAGCAGCATCTTAGCAAGTGAGACAGACCCAGAGGGAATATCAATACACAGGCAAGAAAGTTGAAAGCAAAAAGTGGTTGGATTTGAATAAATACAAACAGGCTGTGGAAGCAAAGCACTGAACTGTCACAGTGAAGGAAGAAAACTAGGATAAACCCTAATAAACACCCCCAAGGGCTTCTTAGACAAACACAATAGATGAGAGCAAGACCAGATGAACAAGGGCTTAGAAAGGGACCAGTATCCTCATTAACAATAAATGGATTCCTACTCATAGGAATCCCATTAGATGAGATGATGGCAGCTGAGATTGTATCTGCTTCCAGAACAGCCAAGGGCACTGAGAGGTAAAAGCTGTGCAATGAGGACAGTGCTGCTGCTTAGAAAGGTGACTGAGGTTAATGCCTTCCTTTTGGGACCAAAATGTGTCCTGGCAACTGCTCAGCACTGCCTTCCCAAAGCACACCTGGACAAACCACCATCCTGGGAATAATACTGCCACACACCAGCAGCAACATGGTCTGAAAAGCCTGGGAAACACAGGAGTGGGAATAAAAACCACACTCACCTCTTCTAAATACTATTTCTACCAAGGCATATGGACTCTCACTCAGTCAGCCCAGGCAGGGGTTCACTGCTTCCAGGGCCCACTGTCTGAGGCAGGAGCAGTGTCACTCTGCCTTACACAAGGGTCCATCTCACCCAGTCCTCCCTGGAAAGACTCAAAACACACAGATTAACTCAAATACGCTCCTATACCACCACTGGTCTTCTCCTCATTATACTCTTCCCTTTGTACACTTTTTTCCTACAGAACAGAGCCTCCTCCAGCAAAGTGCTGTGAGTCTCTGAACAGGACAGCCCCTGCCATCTCAGTTTTACTTTGATTTAGCTACACATGTTCTGTGATCTTCACAGCAGAACAGGAAGATCTTACAGAAAAGCTCCTCTAGGGAAAAGGAAGAAGCCTCTAAGGACAAGAACCAGCACAGGCATAAACAGAGAAATAAACAGCAGGATACAAACATTCCAGCCCCATATCAGCCAGCCTTCCCTCGGCAAAGCCATGCCACAAACTTGCTGCCACTTCCCGTCCAGCATCAGGCCTTTCTGTTACTGAGGAAGTAAGGCAGAGAGGACTGTTGAGCAATCATGCTGTAAGAGGAAACCCCTCAGAGCATTCTGCTTTTAAATATCCGCTTCACTTTGTTGCACACATCAGCACAACGAGTGCTGTGCTCAGCAGAGAACAACACGCAGCCACAGCCCCAGGAAATCAGGCTGGCAGCAGCTGGCAGGGGTGGAGGGTCCTGGGTGCTTCTGCTGCTTCGCCTCCCTCTACAACCTCTGCCAGAACAGTCAAGCTCAGCTTTCCTCTCCAGCCAAGTTCCTGCCCTGTCCATCCTCCCCGTCCATTTTCTCTGACAGCCCGAGCCTTCCTTTCTCAAGCAGCAAAACTCAGTTTTTCCACAGCAGATGCCTGCACACATTTTGGCTCCATCAAAAATGCAACACATTTAGTTTAAATTGAATGGTATTTCCTTACTTGTGGCCTGCAGAGGTGACAGCACTCCAAGCTGTCTCCATGCAGCTAATAAGTACCCGACTCTGGCCGGATCCCTGCTACCCCTTGGGAATGCTATCTCAACTGTCAGGTAAGAGCAACCAGACTCACTAACTGGTGTGTGCAAGAGGGTATGGCAGCTCAGGTCTCCTTCCCCAGAGCATCTTTGACAGCAAAGCTCATGCCCAGAGGTTGGAACAATTAAACAAGGAAAAGTGACCACACACTCCTATGTCACAGTCACAAACAGCAACAGGAAAATGATCCAGGTTCCCCCAGTCCCAGCCCATGCTGGTGTTTAGTTGGCTTAACTAAACACCAACCAGTGCAGCATGAGGCTTTTTGGTCAGGAAGTTATTTGGTTATGGCAGACATTCCCAATTGCTGTAAACATCTGAAAACTTCACTACAATTTTAGAAGTGCAGATGTACCACACATTTTTTCCGAAATCCAGGTTTTGGAAAAACGTACCACCTGAGAAACCCAACATATAAAAGCTTTCCACAACCTACACTCTTGCTTACATTCAAGACTAAAAGATGCCCTTAGAAAACAGTTCCAGGATGTGGTGACTTTTCTGCCATTCCCAGCCTCAATGGTGTCTACTCAATGGCACAGGTGATTCCATGGCCTCAGGTTGCCCATTGTGCCCAGAAAGGCACCAAGGCACCACATCCCCAACAACCTGCAGCCTGTGAGAGGCTTTGCTGTCACTCAGTTTTGGATTCATCTCCTGCTGGTTGAGATACCCTGTCTGCTGGAGTCACAACCCAGCTGCAAAATCCTCTGACTAGGTCTGCTTCCCTGGTCTGAAACAGTCAGCTTAAATGCTACTTATTGGAGCTCAGATAAAATCTGGGTACAAAACAACTGGAGCAGAACTGTAAATGCTTTATCAGCCATGTCTGTACAAGAAGCAGGAAAAGAGGGAATTTAAAATCACTTCTGCTGAAGGGCAAACCCTAAAGCCTAGTTAATGCAGAACATCTGTTAACAAAAGTCATATATTAAAAACATTTATACACATTCCTGTTCTTTGAATAATTGTTCTGGAACTAAGTGAAGACTTGCTACCCTTTTCCAACAGTACATCATTAATCAGCCCATGTAGACCACTAGTGCTATGGACCAGCAGGATTAGGAGTTTACAGCAACTATGAGTTGTTATTTTACACCACATAGCAGTCCAATCACTCCTAAGGGCACTGAAACAGATAGTACTAGTGTCTAAAAAAGCAACTTCAGACTTTCTTATCTCTCACAGGATGATGTGCTTCAGGGCTTTCACTGCAACTAACACTAAATGATTGCTGGCTGCTACAATAAAACTTAATGCTGCAGGATATTTAAATTACAGCAATTTACAGAAGCAGCCCTCCAGCATGAGCCGATCAATGTTTGATAACTCATCCACAATAAATCAGCCAGTGCAATAGTTTTATTGTGATTTGATAATCTTTTCAAATCATATGCTGTACAAACATTTGGTTTGGATTATGAGTTGGGTTGGGGTGGGGTTTTTTTATTTCAGAGTGATTGAAATTATTAGTTTTTCAATTTATTTTGAAGCAGTAGGATGAAAACAGCACCCCAAGTTCGATAGTTGAGCAGAACACAGGACTCACTGATGACCAGGGACTGTTACAAGAGCGTCCTCGGGAGGTCTGGAAATGTCTACATTCTGTATAATAATAAAAATACAGAGAATATTTATCATGCAGCAGTAAGAGCAACAAAAACACCAATCAGATTCCTTCACAAGTACACAGCTGCATTCATTCAGAAGCAGAGATTTTTTTTTAACCCCCCCCACCCCAAGAGTGCAGCAGACTGACAGCCCATCACTGTCCCAGAGCGAGACAGCAGGAAAATGGATTTACAGAATTCACTGCCCCCACACTGACAGCACTACCAAAAGCTCAATACATTCACATTTAGGAAGAAGCAGGAATCTACTTAATCATGTGCTTCAGCACATACACATCTATCCATTAAGCAACTTGCAGTGTTTTACTGAACTATGCCACACACTTCTGTCCCAAGAGAACACTTGCAACATTTGTTTGTGTTATAGGCATATAACAACCCTGACAAAATTAAAAAATATGTTCTCAGACATGCTAATCTTTCAAGGCTGGTTACACTAACTAGGTGTCATCTCATTTTGCAAAGGCTGCAGAAAAAACATGACATTCAATTACTCAAAACCAAACGAAACCAAGAGCCCAGCACAGCCAAATGCTCCTGCTGGGAAATCCAGCTGAGTGCAGCCCCATGGAACCAGCTCAGGAATCACACCTGCCTCGTACACCCCGTGCAAGTCCCAAAGACCCTGCCAATCAGTATTCTCCCCTCTACCAAGAGAGCACACTATGATAAACTGTTCTGAAGTTACCTGCAGGACCCATTCTAGGCCAAATCATTGCAACTTCTTCAAACTTCATGCTGACTGAGTCTTACTTGTTTCACACCTTTCACTACCATCTCCCTCTCCCCTCCCCAGACTCCAAAAGGAAACCTGGGTTTCGTGCTACGAGCAATCTCCCTGTCAGTCATTCACCAACTAAGCCAGAGATGCAAAGCAGACACTTCACCCCAGTGCTTGTTTTCTGGCCCAAAGAGGGGACCCAAAGCAACTCCCCTGAATTATTTTCAGTAAAAGACCATAGACTCCTTCACTGGAAAAGGTCAGAACTTCAGCCACTATCCTGCTGACAAACACAAGGTTTCAATTCGCTCCAGACAAAGCCACCATGGTACAATGAAGTTCACACATAGCAGAAACAAAGACTCCAGAGCCTTGCCTGCATTTTTGCCACGTGAAAATAGATGCTTTCAGCTGAGCCCAAAAGGAGGGCACTGTTCTGGACTACAAGTGACTGGTGGGGGCACAGAACAGCCCACTGGGCAATTCTCAATCCAATAGTTTCATTGTTTAACAATGTTGTTATGTGATGCTGCATTTAATTAAATGCTCTGACTTCAACAGACCACTTGAAAACTTAATTTTACAGAAGTAATTAACATTTTTGTAGGTGATGAAAATAAAAGCTTTTGAAATGTTCATAGTTCCCTGAGCATCATTTAAATGCAGACAGGACCAACTTAGTCCTTCAATCAGACCTCCTAAATGAACAGAGTGTCACCACCCATAGTCAACAGGCTGGGTTTCCTTCAGGACAGAGGGAGAAGAGAATTTGAGGGGCTTTTATAAAAATGCCTCTGCTCCTTTTTTAAATTCTTTTAAAATTCATTAACTCAATTTACTTCTGTTCCAATTAGTCTTGTGTCTTTGTGTCCACTGCAATGTACCTGTCTGCATGATCCTCTCTACATGCACCTGGAATAGAGGCACCCCACACCAGCATGGTCACATCACTTCCTAGACATGTTGAGAGTCACTTGGTGATTCAGGCAGAGCTTTGCCCCTTGAAATAAACCTCCTCAGTTAGAGGAATGGTATTTTGAACAACATTTAGCAAGCTGTAAATTCAGCACCAATATTTTAATCAGCCAAACTAAAGATTCTGTTCCTCTACATTATTTAACATGGATAACCTACTGCTCCAAGACATCCTGATTTATTTTCACTATGCTTCTCCAACTTCAGGCACTGTGAAAACAGATTTCCTAAACCTGACAAACCAAACTAAGATACAAAAGTGGTAAAGCAGAAAGGGGAGTAGAGAGAAATATACAGAGTCAGTGTCTAACAGAAAACGTCTTGGCTACGGATGACCCAAAGTCAGTATTTTCACAGCTCAAAATTCCCATGCCATTACAACAAAACTTCTTCACAGAGCCCTCCAGCATGAATTCTGCACAAAACTGCACCCTCAGGTAAGAAAGGCACTTTGTGTCACATGCCCTATTGAATACACACATAAAACCTCATTCTCACTATATTCCTTTCCACCATAAACCACTGTTCTGAAAACCACCAAACATGGTCCTCTTTTCTCATGTTATCAAACTGACTTTCAGTTCACCAGCAGGCACCACCTGTAACCTCAGCACAGAATCAGTGCCACACCTGGGGGCATTAGCATGAGGATCTGCAAGGGAACCAGAGGTTTTTAATCATGGCACGTTTCACATAACTTTCAGAACACAGCAATGGGAGAGCTTTGCACAAGCAGCAGAACCAACCTAAGCTCAGGTCAACACTGAGGAGCAGAGAAACACGTGCCTGACACAGGGAGAGCACGAAGCTGCCACGGTCTGACATCTGATCTCCACTTAAATCTCACAAATACGCTCAATTCCCTTGCCCTGGTTGTCCTGCTGTATCCTGAGATCTAGTCCTCCTCTCCAGCTTTGGCTTAAAACACAGGTGACATCATCAATTCCTCTTTTTCACACAGCAAGGACTGCAGGGGTGAAAAAGCTGATGATCTCTCTCTCTTCTCTCTCTCTCTCCAAAACAAGTGTGGCATTCACAACATAATTTTTTGACTACACCCTACTTCTGCTCAATGACAAAGCCTGGCAGAACTTTATGCAGTTTTCAGGTGGATACCACATCTTCACCTTCACATTCATTTTTTGAAGATAAATTCTTCCAGCTCTAACTCATATAATAAAGATAAATCTGCTCAATAAAAAGGATTTGCCCCCTGCCAACAGTAAGCCAGTAGTAAAGCTTGATATATAAAATTAAATACGCTCTCAGTTGAGTTATCAAATCACTTCTAATCACAAAGACAACAAAATTCAGCTCAGACAGTACATTACATCATGTTCTCCAGTTTGAGAGATATTCTTACCTCAGGTTTATCTCTGTGTGTGTTCACAGCTTCCACATTCAGAAATATAGATTCTACTTTACATCCTGTTGACAAAAAACACATTTTTAAATAAATCTGCTTCAAAAGTGAAGTTATAGTAAAGATGCAATCTAATTTTGAGTTGGTGAAGGTTAAATCACTTCCCCCCTTCTGATTTATACCAGGATTTCCTGAATTCTGAAGAGCTAAAGCTACTGAAATGAATCTATTCCACCTGGAGGAACACTATTCTCAATCTGATAATCCATCTCCTCACCTTAGCTTTATCATTATTTTCTTTGAAACAAATTTTTATTTGTTTAAACATCGAGGAATGTTCAAGTGAGAAAGTTCTTACTTGTACCTTTTTTGTTTTTAAACATCTTAGATTGCTTAGAATTTCATTGTAATACAGAAGGTAAATGCTGTTCTCATTTTTAAACATGAAAACAATTACAAAAAGGCACAGTGTGTTGTTAGCAACCCCCATTCCCCTACACATGCACAACAGTTTTAACTTCCAGCTAAATGGAACTTTAAAGTTGACTCCTGAAAAGGAACTTTTGCTTTACATTCAAAAATTCAAAACTCCAGTGAAGCAAGAAAAATTAAACAGTCAGAAGAAACAACAATTTCCCTGATGGTATAAATTTAGGTTATTACATAAGTACTCAATACACTATGGGATCAGCATTTTAAGAAATATCTGATTGCCAAACACTTTTCTCTCACATGAGCATGACCTTTATAAGCTACTCCTACTCTACACAACATTCATTAATAGCCAGTTCCTCTGACCTACCACAGAGACCATCTTCTATCTCAGACAGGTGGTCAGATTTTTCTCCTCACTTATTTCCTGAAGTCATAACACACTCCACAGAATTAGCACATGACAGAAAAAAACTAATTTCTTAGAAAGACAATGCACTTAAAAAAAAAATAAATTAGTAAGGCAAGTATTTACCTTCCTTTAGGGAAACCTATTCTGAGAAAGCCCATTTGATACAAACACTATGAGCAAACACTGCAGGAGGGCCAGCACTCAGAAACAGTCAACCATAAAACAGGTTTTAGGGAGGAAAAGCACACACTTCCCACTGGAACAGGACCTTTAGTCATCCTTCCATTCACAGATCCACTGTGACCCTTGAGACCAAGCCAAAACAAGCTCTGGCCCCTGCTGCTGGCCATTACTAAGGCCTGGTTACACAGCAGACACTTCCAGAGACCTCTCAGTCCTTACTGAGCTTAAGATCTGAAAAAAGCATCATATGGAAAGCTTTAAATATAAACTAAAGGGACATGAGTTACTCCACAACGTGCATACTCCCAGCTCATTTTTAATTACTGATGACCAAGTTCATCCCTACAGCAAGCTGCAGTTTCTCTTTCCTCTGTGCTCCCACACAGACCATCACTACACTGGATTGCTGGGCAAAGGTCTCATTTATCCTAATCCAACTGTCAGGCTCTAACAGATGTTCCCCTACTGCAGACCAGACACTCAAGGTGGGAATGATGCTGCTTCCAGTGCCAGGATGAGCAAACCCCCAGGGGGAGGCATTTCCCCAGAACAGGATTAGCTGGAAGGTATCAAACACACCAGGTCTGATCCTGCATCCTGCCTTGCTGGAGCCAAGCGATGCATCAGCTTGAAATAATGCCACAGATCAGTACTGTAGAAACTATTTACTCCTGTGTCCTCACATGGATGAATTCCAAAAAGAAGGTTGACTGAAATGTGCTAATCAGACATACATACCAAATGCTTTAAAAAAGGACAATGGCATTTCTTTCACTGAAGTCAAAAGGCTAAGGACAGTTATTTCCCACCGTTTTGTTTCCTTCCTCATTTTGTGTGAGCACACACTGCAAACATCCAGGCCCTCTTAAAATGTATGAATGGTCACCCAACTACCCACAAAAAAACCCCAACCAATCAGACAAGCAAACAAACACACAACAAAAATTCACCAGAAAACCCCCACAAAACCAAAGACAACCCCAAACAAAAACCTCTCAGTGGAAACAGGCAGAGATTAGTGAGTAAAGAGAACCCAACTAAAAAAAAAACAAAACAAATAAATAAAAAAGATGTTTTAACTGTTCTAAATCTCTATTTTCAAAACTCCAGCTTGTCATGCAAGGCTGGGAACACCAGATGTCACCACAGCACAGGCAGTTGTTACTGTAGGACAGTGCAGCAATTAAATGAGAAAAATCTCTTCAGGCAGATTTCCCAGTGTGGCAGCTACTTTGTTTTGTAATGTACTTTGTTTCAACCTTTTTTCGAAACTTAACAATTAAACAAAATACAGGTCTAGACCACTACTTTTCAAAGCTGATAATCAAAGACAGCTTTGCACTTCTGATTAATGACTGGACTGGCATTTTGGGGCATTGATTTCCTGGTGAGATGTGCCGATAGTTCTCTGTCTGTAGATGATCTTCTGAAGTGTGATGAAATATCAGAAGATATAACTCAGCCACCATTTAAACTAACAGCAGGTACACATCAAGCTGAAGTTGAAAGACACACAAAATCTCATCAGCAATCAGCCTAAAACCCAAAACAGAGCATGTTACAACCCACACCCCACAGTGCCCAAGCTGGCAGAGGAGCCCAGTGAAAGGCCCTGAGCCAAGCACTGGTAACAGCTGCTGACAAACGATGCCAACATCCACAAACAAGGTGATGCATGTGGTACTGTGAAGGTCCATGAAAAAAAAAATACTTCAGGAAAAGAGAACAAAGCTAAGAGAGAATTAAAGGCTAAGGGAACACCTTCTGTAAGATGATAAACCTATACAAATGTAAATTGGCCTGTCTTCTAAAAAGCAATACCCTCCAATACATCAATGAAAAATGAGATCTTGCTGTACCAGATGTGTAAATGCACAGGTTTGGCAGAAGAAGTAGTGAAATGCACATGAACTGAGCACAGAACTCTCTTCTAGCACTCATAGCCTCTGGTGGTTCCAGGCCTTCACCAACACATACGTATTTCCTGGCATAAGGCAAAGCAAATGTAATCCAAAGGATTCATCAATTCTAACCAAAGCTGTGCAGGCATACAGGAAATGTCAGACCCAACAGTTCAATTCCATTTTAAAGTAGAATAAACTTAGGTTTGATTTAAATGCTTCACAACCTTTCCTGATGACAAAGACAGCACAGTTAGACTTATATATTACATACACTTAATTCCACTTACCATAAGCCACTGGGGTCAGCTTTAAGACAGTATGCAGTGGGCACTTCAGGTAAGGAAGTTGTTCTGAGAAATCAAACCACAAATTACATATGAAACACACGTTACAAGTAACTTCTCTATTACGTTCCAGGTCAACCACTTAAATGAGTTTTTATCTGACATTGTATCTGCTTTCTTCCCTAGCATGCAAACAGAGATGCTAATCAAACAGAGCAAAAAAGCATCACTGTTTCAGGTGAGGAGCAGCTCAATAACATCAACTACCAAGATTCACGTGTGGGTCAAATATAAAAAAATTACACTTGAGTACTTGTCTAACACAGTCACCCCCTGATGATAAAGGAAACTGATAGAATTTACTGTTAGGAAACTTAATCAGTTAATTTTCAAAAAACAGACCATCTGTAATATATCAAGGAAGACTTACCTGCGGGCTTGTCAAGAAAATATGCGAGCAAACAGCGCATGACAGCTTGGTGACATATGACAAGCACATTTTCCTGCCTTTCAAGCTCCATAATTACCGGCTCCAGTCTCTGAACAAGATCTTCATAGGACTGGGTGGGGAGGAGAAATACACAGCACATTAAAAAGGGAAAACACTTTGAACAGTGTATGGATATACAGGGGATCTTACTTTCATATTAGTCATCTTCTATATATTAGTGCACAGACAAACACTGCAATAATAATTTTCCTTAAATTGAGCACACAGCTCGGGTCTTCCAGACTATCAAAGTGCAGACACATAAAATAAATCTCCCTCGTGGAAAAGCTTTATTAAATTAGCCACTTTGATCAAGAATTTCCACAAAATGCCTAGAATTTAATTCACATCATCTGCAAATATACACGTTAAGTCTTGCACATCGCTTTCCATACCTCATCTTCAAAAGCATCCCTCTTCCAAGCAAAAATCTGGGAAGCCCAGCCTACAGTAAACACTCAAAGACTTTACAAAGCCCGACTTGTTCAGGTTGCCCTTTAAAAACAAACCAAGGGCTTGTTGAAGTGGCCTGGTGACAGCAGCCACCATCCCACCAGAAGTCACAGAGCGAGGAGAACGGATGCTCTTGCATGTGCACGGGGAATCTGCTGCAGGAACGTTGCTGCTGGTAAACAGCAGGGTTTCTGCTTGTGCATGGTTAAGTCAATTTTCATGTCCACAGTAAAGACAACACTTCCAAAAACACGTCATGCAATGTAAATGCAGAGAACTCGTCACATCACCCAGAAAAACAGGGACTGACCACAGCAAAAGCCTTTGCCCTGGTCCCAAGGCAGGATGGAAAGCCCCTGCTGACTGAGCCCCGGGCAAGAGGAAGCCCCTGGTCTCCAGCGAGCTGTGCAAACCCCCTCGGACTGTTACCAGGGACACAAAACTGCCTTTGACAAACACACAAATCTACCTTTGACTAACGGCTGAGCTCAACTAATCACCCCAAGGCACTGAGGGAGTTTGAAATGTTTGTCACCGTCCCCTGAGGACGGCACCGGTTTGAAAAACAAACAGTCCTTGTTCAAATGGATTAGGAGAACTCAGCAGCTTAATGACTGCCTCATTAGTAAGACCGGGGTCACACTCCCAGGAACGCTGCTCTTATCACAGTGATTGCTCCTGACTGCTGAGGAAGAAGATGACAGAGTTCTGGTTCCCCATGACACAAACAGCGAGCAGCTGGTCCAATTACTCCTCCACCCTGCTGCCCAGAATCCTGAGCCTTCAGCACCCACAGACAGACCCTGTGACCATCTGGTAATTGCTGCACTGTAATGGGGTTGCTTCAGAAAAGCTGTCAGCAAGTGATTTTCCCAGAGGCAAGGAGTGTAATAAAGTGAAAGACCAACGTGGCTTCTTGAGATTCCCCCAGCATTTCATCCAGAGCCGCCTGCAAAGCAGCCATCACCCAGAGCAAGGCTGAATAGAAACTGCCCAACTTGGCAGGATTTTTGCATATGCAACAGCTGAAGCCTTGCAATTCTTCCTGCTTTATCACTGCAGGACCAGCACAGGAACCATGCCCACAGGATCAAAGCTCTCCACTGTTTTTTCTAAATTTACTGTTCTATTTTTCAAGCCCTGAATCAATTTAAATGGTCTGGGCTCAATCGTTGCAAGCTCCGATGTACTTTCCTGTGGAGAAAGTACAACAAATAACCTTTCCATTAATTTTAAGATTTATTTTTCCTAAGGCCAGCATGCATGTATTCAAGAAGACAAGGAAGCCCTTCACCTTAAAAAATTAAAAATAGCGTACCTCCCCTTTAGGGTATCTGTATCTGTATTTGTCTTGGTCTCTCAGTGCAAATTCAAGTGGGTAATTTTCCTGTATTTCTTCATATGTCATTTCTTCACACACTCCCTGTAGGTTATGAAAATAATTAAAACCCATGTATTTCCAGCAGTGCCAAAAGCAGATATCACTGTTAAATAAAACCATATATAAATAACCTTTAACAATTTTATTTTGTTACTCTGACACTTAAAATTGTCACACGTGGTAAACAGGACACTCAGCTGGACTCAGATGTGGTTAGAAGGAATCATTTAATCCCTATATAGGTGAAGTTACATACATAGGCAAGCAAGGTCACATTTCATCTATTAAGCCTGCTTATATATCTTAGAGGTGCAGTTGGAAAATGCCAACTAGCAAGCCACACCTACCCTAAACTTCTTTCCAACCCCCACTTACCCAAAATTTCATAACATTTTGGTTTCTGCAGGGAAATGTTTTACTGGGAAAGACACAGCAAGAAAATATTAACTATGGCAAAGTTTAATAAAATGCTTAGCCTTGTTAACAGGAATTAATGACAATTTTTCCAGCCTCTAGAAGCAGCTTCAATGACTTTCCATCCCATAAAAGGCATATTATTAAAATACTAAGTACTTCCTTCATCTCTAGCAATCAAAGCAACTTATTAGGCGCTTTAAAGAGAAGAACTTACTGCATCTATCTCGTTCAAGACCTTCCACTGCTCATAAGGCACTCCCAAGGCTTCAGCAGTCTGAATCGTCCTTTTCATCTGGCTCGTCCAAACTTTCAGATCTTTGATATTTTGCTCATTAATAAACTGTGCCAAGCTTTTGGCAAACTGAAAGAAAAACCATAAGACACTGGATGAGGGCTCAGAGCCAACACACTGTGTTCCCTTTGGAATACACGGGCTCTAGCCTCTGTAAACTCATTATAACTTTTCCAAAATACTGTCAAAGTTTTCGCTTAGAAATACAACACACTCCATTATCCAAGTGCAAGAGGAGAGGAAAGAAAAGTAGTACAAGGAAAATACAAGTTTTCTGCGGTTCCTAACTTCATTTCCAGGAATTTTCCTTTCAGCTTTAACTTGTGTATTTTCCCAATTATCCAACTAGTCAGGATTTTACAAAGATACAGTTAAAAAGTAAAGCCCTCTCGCCAACTGCTTTGTGTTGCAGGATAAAGAGGAATTTCAGCCAACAGAAAGACAAACAGATAAAAGAGCACATACCACATCACAACACACAAAGTGTCCACCCTGTTTCCACCACCCAAACACGCAACTAAAAAAAGCCCTTCTCAAACATGTTGAGAGGAAAGGCTGTAGAGGAAGAAAGCTGTAATTACACAGCACAGACCCACACAAAACCCCGCCACGCTTGTCCAGCAGGTACGTACTTCTTTCCCCCTGACAGACAGCCCAGGATCTCCTCCTATTCTCCCTTTCAGATTGAGTTCACTTTCTCCATGTCGACAGAGGTAGATTGACCGAGGAGTCACATGGATATTCATGAGGTAGTAGACAATCCGGCTCTGGATGTGATCCATCACTCTGTTCACAAGATAACTCCTTCCGACATCCATAATTTTAATGTAAGAAAGATCCCTTTCATGAGCAAATAAAAGGGGGGGAAAAAAAAAAGTAGTAAGATTCCACATAGTTTCTATTAGCACGTACAACGATCTTTCCACCCTCTCTTCTCATTATAAAACAAAGGGGCAACAAGCCAAAGAAATGAAAAAAATCCTCAAACACCCATGGAATATGCATTAGTCCTAAGAAACAATGCAGTACTCCAAAGGTACAGGATGAACTCTATTCCTTTCACATAGCTTTCTTTTCTGTTCCCTTTACTTGCACTTTGTCCAAATCTAGATCCTACTCTTGGCGAAACACAGCCCTCCCACTGAAAGAAAGATTCAGTGGAGTCACTGAAGTCACCACAGTTGAATAAGACATCCAGCTATTTAACAACACCTGATATTTTTTTCCAGGTTACAAACACTTTCCCTCAGTGTCTGATTGCACCCGGGGCCAAAAGGCACAGTCACTATTTCCCCATCTCAGTTAATCCCTCCAGAAAAACCAGGGCATCAGAAGGACCAGGGACGAGTCTGAAGCAAGATGTTTTCTCAACTGCTCTATCAACAACTACTTATTAATGGTACTGTAATTTACCCCACCACTACCTTCCCTCAGCATCAGACAGCTAATAATTTCAAATTTCACTGCTTATTCTTTCTCATCTGAGCTATAATTTTAGAGTAGCCTCTAGTTTACACAAGGAAAAGAGTCTAATGAGCTGAAAATAACCGCTGTTGGTTTCTAGCGATGCATTTGAGACCTCATACCACAATCAAACACGAAAATTTATACTAAAATCAACTGGAGGTGATGAGCAACGGGCATCACCTCATCCCTGCTAGTGTTCTTTGGAGTTAATCATTACTATTCCAGCCAGGCACAACCATTAGGTCCATCACAGAAATTACACGCATGAACTGAGCCGATTGAACCAGCTTCACGCTGCTGACACCCAATTACATTAAAATGCAGCTCAGCCTTCTCTGCAGCTCTGGTCCTGGAACAACCCAGGATCACTTGGTATGACTGCAGCCCCAAATCCCACCCTGAAATCCTGGAGTGTAGCAAGAGAAACGGGGCTCCTCCTCGCATGGTTCCTCCCTACCTTACTTTCAAGAGTTCAAAGTTAATGAGGAACAGAAGAATGCTTTGGCATGAGGATAAACAACCTAGCTAAGACAGTTTCTCACAGTCCTGAATCTGCAGGGTAATTTGCAAGCACAAATAAATAAATTTCGAAGTCACATTTTTAAGAGTGATGTGTTCATAATTAATCTTAACCATGCCAACCAATTAAGTTATGCTTATAAATCACTCAAGTCTCCTCTACATACTAAAGAAACAAGTACCAACCCATCACTGTAGCAAGTCTGGAATAATTCCTAAATGCTGGTTCTATCCCAGAAGAATCATACCATTCTCCAAGTGGGAAAATCAAAAAAAATACTGTCCAAGAGTAGACTTGTTAGCCAATTTTCCTCAAACAAGGAAGTTTCCAGGCTACACTCCCTGAGTCAACTCTCTCTGATTTGCCAAAGGAAAGAGAGCTGAAGCCACTAAAAAAAGTCTTGAAAGCCCTAATCCCCACTACAGGATCCTCTAACCTTTAAGAAAACATTTTAATAATACTGGATCACCAGTTGTGATCACAGTATTGTTTCATCACTTACTTGTCCAGAGTTTCATCTAATGTCTCATATGAGTTCTTGTAGCACTCTATTCTTTTCATGAAGTCTTCTGTTGCTTCATCGTTACTACAATCAACATAGTCAGGACTACCCAGTTTCACTTGCTGTTTAAAATAAAACCAGGAGAGCAGTACATAAGTTTCTTTCCCTTTTTCATGGATGTCTAAAGAAATAGGAAGGGGGAGAACACCACAAGAAGCTTTGTCTGGAAGTTAATTAAAATACATGTGAAGCAAAAATAATTATTCTTCAGAGAAATTAAACTTCTGAGTTAGTAACATTCACATGGACAGGAAAATAAATGAAAACTGTTCCATTAATGGGAGCTAATGTGGGGGTTTTCTGCTATTGGAAGTTCTTACAACGTACTTCTAAAAATACAGAGAGGTTAAAGCAAACTTTCCTCCATCACAATACTCACCACAATGTTTGCAGCAATGACCTCTGGATCAACACACACTGACTCCACAAAAAAAGTCTTCAGTCCAAATGGAAGTCACATGAACAGAAGGAAGGAAGAATACATTAAAAAAGCTCTGGAGACTAACACACACAAGCAGCATAATGCCCACTTCCATGCTAAGGCCTTTTTAGCAGTGTCCTATGTTAAACTTCCCTCTATTTACTCAGGAAGTTTCTCCAGACCCTCTCATCAGAAATTCCTGGCTGACCATTCCATGAAGTATCATTCTTTACAGTCTTTTCCCAAACAATGCTTATGAGTAGAAAAATTTTTCAGTGAGAAAAAAAACGTAGCATGGAAGGAGAAGAAATAAATGCAGAGGACGCATGTTCAGCCAAACAAACAGTAACTAATGCTTCTGAAATAATACTTTAGAAGCCTCTCTCAGCTAATGGAGTGGCCTCCTTAAAGAGAGGTTTGTGTTTTGCTGTGTCAAAGGTTTATGGAGATGTAAGTTTAGAGGAAATGGATTTTTACTGGAGAACAGCTAAATGCCAAACAATCCTGGACAGAAGGAAGAAAACCACAGAAAGTTTTTGGTTTGTACAGAACTAATGCAGAATTCCTTCCCTGTTTCTGCAGCAAAAATCTGAACTGCACAGAGAACCGTATTTTAAATAGTTCTTGCTGACAGTACACTCAGAACTACAGGTCCAGGATGACAGAATTGAAGCCACAGCACAAAACAGTTCCAAACAGTACTAATGTGACATGAGGAAAATGAGGATGGGATGGCTTTTAATTCAGAAAAATTTTTGGGAATACAAAATGCATTATTAATAAACACCTAAGAAGGATGTGCCTTGTGCTAGTGCACTTCTTAAACTCAGGGTACAGATAAGGGCAAAACTATCCCTGCCTTACTTGTTCAGCATTAGCTCAGAACTGCTTTGCTTCTAACTCACCTTATACCCATTTTCTTCACCAAATTTATAAATAGTTTCTCTACGTTCTCGAGTTGTGTTTGTAGCATCAAAGACCTAGGAATAATTACAGGGAGAGAGAGAAAGGAATTTAAAAAGCATCACAGCCTGTTGGTGATAATAAAAATAAGGGTTCAAAGTCCCACAATGTAAAATAAAACAATGGAAACACTTCCTCTTCCCTCTACCCCACCACATCAACATGATCAAGAGGAAAGCAAAGACATTCCTACTTTACACATACTATTTTCTAAATATTAAAAAGAGTAATATTTTGAATGCACTACTAGCAGAACACTGGGTTTGAAAGGAACAACCAGAATTTAAACCTACCACATAATACAGGACAGAATCTTCCTCCTGGTCTATTATCATCATTAAATACTACTGCATAGGTTTTAAGTTCTACCACACAAAAACAGATGCTGCAATGAATCTGCCATTCAAAATGCAAGGGAAAATCTTTAAAGGGCAGAAGATCTGCAAGAGTTGTAAATCCTGCCCGTGGATTACACAATCAATGCAGCCATTCTTCTAAGGACTTATATTTAGCTCTGAACATATCAGCGTTTTATTTAAGAATGAAGCTTGCTAAAGTATAACATTTCCCTTATGTCTCCAGCAGAATTTACAGTTACAGTTAATGATTTTCCCTGATTAGTTAATGAAAACACCACAGTTGTGTCAGTAGTCTTAATCTGAATGAATATGCAATGACAATAATTGAACAGCTGTTGCTTTGCATCCCATTATTAAATACTCAGGTATGCATCAATTTATTATGATGTCTCTCCTGCTCTCTTCAGAGATTTCTCATGCCAGTAACACAATTGCCAAGCAATACAGAGGATACTTTTTTGTTCAGCAAGTCTCTACCTTCCACTTGGAACACCAGATCATCAAATAGAAACAGAGGTGCAAGCAAAACACCAGATGTGTTTAACGGTACATTATACAACATGGAGGGAAGGGGGACATTTTTCTTGCTGCCCTCTTCCCAGCTAACCCCTCAAATCAAAGGTAGTTGCTCATATGGCATCATCACCTTGAAATCAAGCACTCCTTCCAGCAACAGGGCAGATCTAACACACAACTGCCAAAGAAAAAGATCTGATAAACTGAAGAGCTATTGGAATTACTCAGTCTGTGTATTATCCAGCAGACACACACTGTTAAGAACAGAAGCATCTCAAGAATGTGTCTTCAACAAGAAACTTACAGCCACGTGCCCGTTTTCTTCACTGAGGTACTGCCGGACGTCATTCAGCGCTGCTAAGGCACACTGCCTTAAAAATGAGAGAGTAAAAGTCAAATAACAGCTCAGGTCATTTTATTAATGCTTTTGTGCCCTGCAAATGTTAGATAATTTATCTCAAAAGCACAGTCCCCCTCCAAGCATGGGAAAAACCAACCGAGGAGAACCAAGCCATACCAAGGAAACACGGTCATGTCATCTGGCTCCTCTGTGCACCTGATACACCTTCACATCACCACAGAACAGCCACCAGAGCTTTGGTGACCAGGATAAACTTTCACTGATCTAAAGTAACATCGCTGAATCATCCCTGCAACTGTATTCTTTTCCCAATTAGCTATTCAGATATTTGCTTCTTAATTTGGTTCTCAAAGGGGGGGGGAGGGAATAAATAAATTAAGCCAACTTAAGGCTCTTATCTTGTGGCCCTAAGTTAAGGTGAAGAGACAACTATTTTTTACCAATCTACTTCTTCTCTTTTGAGCTACTGTGTGAAAACTGCTTATGTAAAAAAACATGGGTTGAAACAGAGAGTAAAATCAAGTAACAGAGTGAAAATAACATCCTATTGCAGTCACCAACCCAGTGTAATTAGTGCTGGAGGCAGTTAAGGACATAAACACCAAAAAACCCCACCCCTACACTTGTGTTAAATCTGAACAAGAACACATTCATTTGCAACTTTCCTATGTCCCCAGAATTAGTATTATCTTCAAAGTCCATTGTGATTCCTAACACATCAATAATGCTGGAGGGCAACATTAACATTGTACACGATTTACTTGTTAGTAGAACAATGCCCCATTTATTTCCAGTTAGTGCAGTCTCTTTGCAGTACCAACATAAAAGCCTGACCATTTCAACAGCCCTTCTATGCATTACTCCTCGATTTTGACTTCCAGACTGAAACTCATAACTCTTCTATTTACCACATTCTGCACGCACAGCTTTATCTTAAAAGAGAAATGAAGGCTTTCCAAGCCTGACAGTATTTCCACATTAGCACATTTAACAGATGTCAGGAGCTGAGATTCAACAGTCAAATCTTCACTGAATAAATATAAACCTTTTTTACTCATTGCTAAGCAGGCAGATTAGCTCACACAGCCCTTTTCATGTTACATCCCTCACCATTTAGTCTAAGAGGTGACACGGAGGCACGTTAAAAGGTTTGGCTCTACCTGTAAGCAAAAGGTAGTGGCTTGCAAGGGTAATGCACCTCTCAAAGCAGCTCCTTACTCCCAGATTACGAGGTTCTTATGCAAGTTGTTCTATTTGGCATTAGCAGCACTCAGGGCTGCTGAGGGGGAAAGGGAAGGGAGAGAGAGGACAAGGGGAGGAACAGCCACAAAAGAAAGTCATTTTTGGCTCTTGAGCTGAAGTTGAACTAAGAACAAAACAGTCCACATTTCATGTAGCCTAAATAAAAAAAAATATTTCCATTCCTCTCAGATTTCTGTTCCTTTTCATTTTGTGCTGCACACTCTTAAATGCTTTCCTGAACATATTAAAAAGTACAGTGAATGTCGAATTAAAATCAAGAGACCTTTCTCTTCATCTAACCTTTCTTCTCAAGGTCTGTCTCTACATTGAAGCACAGCCTCTTTTCAGATGAGGAGAGACTCAAATGCTTCATGTGCACACAGATGTTCACACTGGTTCTGACCTTGCTTTGCACAGCATTAGCAAAACATGGCAATTTTAGAAGCAGTGCATTGACTGACTGCATGAGGCACCTGCATAGTGGACAGAAAGATAATTACAGGGAGAAAATTATAGGGTTTGATTCCTGCTCATTTGAATAGGTAATGACAAATCCGTTCAAAGCACTCCAGGTGAAAAATTTCAGTATGTAAACCAAAAAGAAAAGCAGTTATGTGGTGTTTTTTCTCTTCTTTTTATGATAAAAAAAAAAGCTCTAAAATGGCATTTTTGGAATTAGGTAGCAAAAAGAGTCACGTCCATTAACTGATACCTAAAAAAAGGTAGGAAAAGAAGTAACTATTTGCTAAAATTGCTTTGTTTTTAGTGAAAATATCCTAGAATATCTACAGGAATAACAGTAGTCATAGCCTACTGAAAAGTGAAAAGGAATCAAGAAGCAATCAACCTTCTCTCCAAATTTTAATCAGCCTAAATAAATCACTTTCCCAGCTTCACTAGAATTTCTTCTCCCTGTCATTTCATGCTGCAGTCTCCCCAAGGGTCTTCTTGACCCTTACATTTTGCATTACAAAAATGCAACTTAAATCCACCCACAAGAGCAAATTACACAGGACATCATTTTAACACAATTAGCGTCGTGTACCAAACACAACCAAGACTTACCTCCTGATTTTCAAGCCTTCTTCATTGTCAGGCAGGAAGAACTCAAAGGATTTATACTTTTTCACCAAATCTCGGCGATACTGACCGACATTAAACTCTGCCAAGAGGAAACCAAGTGTTAGTGGGAACTAACAACAGTCATGGAAAAAGGACAACAGTTATGACAACTCTGAAACCAAACCACCTGCAAGGATAAAATAACTTAGCACTATTAAGCTAACACATCATACTACTTCCTGTGTTTTGAGGGGTTTTGAATACAAAGACAACAATAAATCATGGAAATGGCTAAAGAACATTTGGGCTGTAGGTAGTTCAGTGGAGTGACTTGGCCATACTGAAGTGCCTCTGCCAGTTTGCCTGGACAACAAAAAGAAACTCTTTTCCTCCTTTACAGGGGTTACTCAAAGTCTACGAAGGACTACTAATAACTACTAGCATTAATAATTATTAATAATTATGATTACTAGCTTTTTCTTCCGTGTATATACACAGTTAAACAGTACTCTGGCAGCACTTCCCAAAATTTAGAGCTCTTCTTTAAGCAAGGAAGAGTTCTAAAAAGAACTAACCAATCTTGCTTTTGATAAACAAAACTTAGAATTCGAGCAGTGGAAACTTGTTTTCAGAACCCCACTCAAATACTTCTATTCCTTAAGGATTAGTACGCCCTATGTCACAACCCCTGTTCTATTTATTTAAAAAAAACACAAACCTTACACTGTAAAAACAAAAAAAACCAAAACATTTAAAAAAAATAATGTCACAATACTGGGTATGGCATTAGGGCAAGACAGTTCTGGTTTGCTACGGAGCAGACAATGACACTGAACCCTAATTAATTTCATTCAAAGGCTCTGAAAGTAGGTCTCTGAAATGCAATTAATGTTTAAGTTGTTTCTGACCTATAGCTTTTTTTTCTGTTGAACTACAAAGCTCTTTCTATTTTTTTTTTTTTTTGTAACAGTAGATCACACTGAAGTATTCTGTTTGAGAAGCTGCCAAGGTACAGCTATTTGGCAGACTTGATTTCTGGAAAGAGGAAAAGAAGCAACAGACACAACTGTAGAGTTGTAATTAAAAAGAAAAGACATAGAATAAAACAGCTCAAGAACCAGCTGCTGTATACAGATTGCTGCTGGGATTGGGGGCAGAGGATAAAGATACAAATATTGCTTATTTCCCCAAAAGTCAAGTTTTGTTTGAATTCAACAATGTTGATGGAATTTTTCATGGTCAACTGCATGGCTTGGATTGTAGAACAACCCAGGTTATTTCTGTGATGGTTTTAACAATCACTGGCCACATGAAAAGGTGGGTCCTGGTAAGAAAAACAGAAGATGCAAGAAGATCAGATGGCCAGTATTGTCAGGCAATAGACCTTTAAAAATCAAAAGTAATGAATTTCATAGGAAGGAACAGTTACTGCAAGAGGGTCCTGCACAGCAAAGGAAAAGTGCTACCTAGTGGGACAATCTTTTGCCCTTATTATTAGCATCCATCCCCATGGAAAAAGTTTCCTAAAGCTAACGGGTATCACAACTACCACACAGCCACAACTATTCAAAAAAGCTTCCAAGGTTTAGTATCTAAAAACCACATTGCAACACAATTCTATTCAGGCATCTAATTGACCTCATTTCCTTCAGAAAGCCCAGACAAAAGTCCTCAGTATTTTTAACCATTTCACATTCTAAACAACAGCGGACTTTGGAAGGAAGAAAACACAGAACTGATGGCTGAAATAATTCAACTAACACCAACCCTGGGCTATTTACCTCCACCTTCTGCTCTTGAGCTCTCCAGCTGGCTTAATGTTACACGGAAAGATGGCATTTATCTTTTCCTCTGGTTTACATAACCTCCTAATTTGAACCATCTGTCTCAGAGAACAAGAACACTCCTTAAATTAAGCACACACTAATTTTAAGACATTAAGAGCCAAAGGGTAGCAGATGTTAGGGCTACTAGATACTGATCCTGTATTGATTCAGTCCCATCAGCTGGAAGCACTAGGCAGTGTGTCATCTATTCCCTCAGTCAGGCACTGAGGGGGTTCACATTGATTTCAACTCCAGCACAATTGCATCATTGATGACACAAACAGGAAGGCTCTGTGGTTTTCCAAGAGAACCTCAAGTCATCCTTTCTAACGAAGACAAACAGTAATCAGCAACTTAGGATGGAAGCTCATATGGCAACTTTATGTGGTATATTTTTTTTTAAATTAGGCAGCAGTGCTCTAGTTTTCATTAAGCACAAGTGCATGTGTTTTCTGAGGTGCTGCTCACAGTGGCCTGTGGACCTTTTCCTGTAACTGAGGCAAACCACACCTACCCATTTTACTGTATTTGGGATATATTCAACCAAGCATGAGCCAGATGTGGACAATATCTTGTTGTTGTCCAATACTGGACTCCTGCTTTTCAAAGTTCACACAGTGAAGTGCTCTATACAATGACATATAAACTTAACATATCTACATAAATTTAGGTTAAACGTGTATCTAACATACAAGCATAGTTATATCACATATATTTTATCAGCTTGGATATAGGCTAAACTAGTTAGACTCTTACTCCATTTCAGCCTAACAGATAAAACCAAACTCTCCAAGTATCTGATACTGCCCATCAGAAGGGTTAAACTGTGTGAAAACAGTCAAACTCTAGTGATAATTTAAATCCTGTAAACATCCTGTAAATTCTCACACTTAAACAATATAATATATCCTCCATAATGTCTCTTCTAAATAAAGCACATCAGGCAAGTTTCTAAAAGCTTAAGAAAACGCCAACTCAAAAAGCTATACCCTAGAATCAAGAGGCAGTTTAAATATAGGCCAAAACTCTTCATCTTGACTTCTTAGAAATACTTGGAAATACATCTCTGAATATCCAGCCAAAACTTCAGTATGATTTCATATGTTTAATGTTATTTAAATGTTCAACGAGGCATAACGATAAAGCTACCATTACTGCACTGGACACAGGATCACAGAACACTAAAAGTTTCTATTTTTTCTGTTCTACAGAGACAGAGGAGAAGGCAAAGGTTGCATGAGAACCTGAAATGAACTTAGGTCTTGTTTACTTGCCAGTCTGGGCCCACAAGATACCACAGGAGCACAGGAATGAGGCAGGACAGCCAGGTCCTTGTCACGGCCAACCTGAACCATTTACTGCTCAAAACATTGATATAAATCCTTAAGAGAGTGATAACGAGTGGCAAGTGGCTGCCTCAGTTCTTTGGGTTCTTAATATTTAAACAAAAAAACTGTAAGTCATTCCACAAATGCAGTTAAACAAAGAAATGGACAGAGAATTACATGTGGCACAAAGTTCACAGAGAAAAAATGATGGAGAAGTCGGAAGTTTAATCCAGAAGTGCTGACTGCTCAACTGCTTGTAAACAAGGTTCATTTTCACCCACATAAAGAATGGGGAAGGAATAGCAGGAAAAAATAATTAAATAAACGAAAATAAAGGGCAGTGGTAAGGAATAAGGGAAAAAAGAGCTGACTTAGGCACCTGGCAGAACAAGGAGGTAAATAAACAGTCGCCAGAAATTGGTTAACATTTAAATAGGACAGAGAGCCTGTGTATGTTATTGCTTAAATATACAAAAGCAGGATTTTAAAGTAGTCAATGTTAGCAACAAAATTACTGGAAATCGGGTTTTTAAAACACCTGATGCCTGCCCTGTCCTTCTGATGTAAACAAAAGTAAACCCATCACCTTTTGTAGGCACTCCAATCCAATTTAAATAGCGTGTCAGCTTCTTCGAGATGTAGGTTTTTCCTCTTGCTGGGAGACCCACCATGACAATCAGAGTAGGGCAATTGGTCATACATACTGAAAGAGAAACACAGAAAACTAGGATTTACCGTGAATATCCCCACAAAGCAAAGGCTCACATTGCAGTGGAAATACTACTGCAATAATTAGTCTCTGTGTGCTCTCTGAGGAAGTGACCATCCAAGCAGCTCATGCACTGTGCCTCACTATTCCAGGGGATCCTACAGGAGTAAAGTGGACCTAACCAGGTTTCTTATGCTGTGCTGAATTTTGGAAGGGCGACTCAGTGGTAGTGCAGTGCTGGACACAAGAGTTGTATACAGGCAGGAAACAAGAAATCTAGGTATTTGCATAGAAAAAATAAGGCCACTGACATACACCTGTGCACCCCAGTTCAGTGCTTGCATTGAAAGGAAACAGCAAGGTGTAGGCAATTTTTGGTTAATTTTTATATCTCTAAGACAAGACCTCAACACTGCTCAACTTTTTTCTTGCTTTTGAACAAAACAACCATGACAGATGCACCTTATTACAATAAAACAGGGTATTCACTATCTATTATTTCTCTTTTAAATATTATTACCAATAAAAATCTCTCTTGAGCAGAGCTCATTTTGGCTGTTACTGGGAATAAAGCACAAGTATTCTACACAATCAAATACAATAATCTGATACAGATATATGTACAAAAACACTCATAATCGGAGTGTTTAATTTAAAAAACCCAACAGCATAGGAAGTTGAAGGAGTTATATGTATAGACTGAAAACCTTGAGGCATTTCCTTTCAAATGACAACTTTTTTAACATTTTGACGGCACAAAATTAAGGATACCTTGCATGAATCTACCACAGCTACAAGGAACTGCCTAAAAAGAAAGTAGATATTAAAGTGATGCAAAGATACCACCAGCTCCCTCCACCCCCTGTTTTTAAGGGCATTAATTTCTACACAATCCACACGTCTAACAATTTCCTCAGTGACATCCATTCACTCCAAAAGATTAAATCTCAGGGTTTATCTCTAAGGCATAACTAAACTGCTGTACAAAGCACTGTGACTGCCCAAGGTTCTCAAATCTTGGATTGACAAAGTCCCACCTCACAAAGTCATTTGCACAAATAATAAATTGGAAAAGGCCAACAGATTAGTAAAGGCAGATGTGCTTTCTTAAAACACCCATTGGAAAGAAAAAAAAAAGAAACTACAAAACCAAACCTAAACCTATTAAAAATACAGCACTTTTCATGAGAGAGGAGACAAAGTGGTACCCACCCTCAAAGCCATGAAACAGTCAATTACTCCATGAACTGAAAGTTACAGGGACCTAAAAGTAAACCAAAACAGACCCATCCAAACATGTCAAAGTCTCCGGAAGGACACTGATAAAAGCCCTCAGAGTCAGTTCCTCTGTGCAGAAGCCTATAAACAAGAAAGATAATATTTTCTTGTCCCTTTTCCTCTTTGTCATAAGTTCAGGCTGTGAACCGCTCTCCAAGAGGGGGAAGGAAGTCTCTGGGAAAACAAAGTCTATGAAGTGCCAATGGTACAGTGCTTACTAAGCTTTGCTTCCAGTTTTAAGGGCAGTAAAATAAAGTATTGAGATGTTGGAAATGCCTGAGCCCCTAGAATTTTTAGGGGAAAACACTGCTCTTCAAAGCCAGTTTGAAGAGTTCTTCCCCCGAAACACCTAGTTCGAGTTTTGAACAGATTTTCAGTATAAGCAGTGAATTAAGAGCTGCAAAAGACAAACCAGGATCTGTACAGAAAGGCTCTGTGCACAGCCTCAGGTCCTCCTGTTCTGCAAAGAACTGTGCTAAAACAGGCCTTTCTACCCATTCCAGACACTATACCAAGAGCTTTTTTTTTTTCTTCTTCTGCTGGAGTCAGTCACACAAATTTAACCTTCTCACGGAACATTTGTCTTCTGGTAAGGTAACGATAAACCTGTACTGGAGCAAAACTAAGGGCTGGGAAGCCACCATGAAGAGATCTGCAACACACTTAAATAGTTTCTTCACAGATTACACAAACAGCTACTTCTAAATTAAGTCCTACTGCCTGCAGGGGTTTGTAATAGATCTTCTCACCGAGCAGCAAACCAGATCAACACAACATGCACAAGGGATGTTTCCTCCCATTGCCAAGCAGTCAAGTGTGCCAGCCTGGCATCACTTACATTTTTACTTAAATTTTTACACAAATTTCCTCAAAGAAAGTACAACACTAGCAAACCTGTCTTTACTGGAGCCCTCTGTGTCCACTTTAACGTGCACACCTCACTTGTTATTCCAATTGCTCTGTGCACCACTATCTAGTGGTAGCCATAAAGCAGAAACCAAGGAAATTATCCCAATCAAACAAGTGGCAAACCTGCTCTGATCAGGTGCCAGGCTAACTGGGAGTGCTTTTCCTCTACAGATACAAGTAAGACAGATGCCCTGCACACCAAAAGGAGGAATACCACTGATGTCAATGATCCCAAATACTCTGCTTTTACATAATGTCATAGCCCTGTGAACAACACTACACAGCACATGGTGCTACAGCACATACCACCCATTAGTGCTTGTCTTTAACAAGAAGATCAATTTTCACAGTCTAAAATTCAGGGCACTAAAAAATGTTTGATGTTCTGGTTTAGATGGCCACCATGCAGTCCAGTATCACCTACACAGGTGGCACTCAGTGACAAACACACCTGTGTATTTGGAAGTAGAAGTCAAAGGTACCCGTGCAGGCCAAAACAGATGTTAACAGCTAAATGACAGGACTAAAACCAAAAGCAAAAAAAGCAGATATCTTGGTTTTTTATGTACCTCGGTGTAGCATCCTCAACAACACACATAAGACTCAAAACAGCAGACATAGGTTTATTTTCTTCCTTATGATCCTGTTTGTTCATTAGCTCAATAAAAAGTCAAGACCAGAACAAAATGCCATGTTCTGAGGATGTATCAAATACTCAAAATTATTTTAAAAATTAATTATCTTTCACTTTATCTGACTAAGCCACAGCCTTCTCAACAAAGTGTTGCCAACACTCACTGCAGGTGGGGAGGAATATTCATTCTAGTGACAGTATTTTAAAATGTCAGTGTCTCATGAATTACATTTTCCCCTGAAGAAACATAAGCAAGTTTACAACGAGGAAGTGGACTGATAAAAACACCCAAGCATACCCACAAGGTACATATATTTAATATAAATGCTACATATATCGGTTTCCCAATGTCACAATGCTCAGTTCCCCTCTTCACATCACCACTACTCACTTTATACGAAAAACAATTTACAGACCAAAAGCAGTTCTAGAGGTGAAAGTTGCAGAGCCAAGGCAGAGTCCTAAGGTCAGCTTTCTCTCTATTACTTATTGCTGGATTGCCTGGCTTACCACCAGATATATCTCTACACAATCTAGTCTCCAGAAAACCATCTCATTTTTTAATACTGCTTCACATATACAGCTCCTAAGGCTTTCCAACAGCCCCAGCCTGTGGATATGCCATCAACTCTAATTTTGCTAGAGGAACACACACTCAGAACAGCAAACCAAAACTTAGGAGCTGTGTGCCATCAGTTGTTAAAGATGCTCTAAGACTTTAGTCAGTTTTTTCTTTAAAATAGACGTTTGTAACATACACACGTAAGGCTGCATGTTTATAAACAGCATCACCAAAAATAAATGCATGTTGTATTCCCTCAACTGGAGGGAACATAAAAAAAAAAACACACCCAAAATATCAATCAGTGAGGGAAAACGGCCAAATGGTGAAGTGCATTAAAATGAAGTGTTGCAACCAAAGCAAAGTCATTATCCCAGTTTAAAATTCCTTATATATTAGTGAGCAACACAGCAAGGTGCAGCTCGAGTGTAAAATTATGACTGTGTACCCTTCTGAAGTTTAAGGCCTAACAGTCAAGGAAAGAAGAAATTACATGCTTATTTCTTACCTCTCAGACTCTATTGTGAAATAATGCAAATGGAAAAGAAGGTTGTGAAACCAAACTGGGACATGGAACAATCTCGATAAGCTGTGCTGCATTTCATCAGCCCTCAAAACTCTCATGATCTTGTGAAATCAGAGACAAGAGCTGGTATTTTTCAAGTTCACCTGCTAGCAAACATATTATCAGGTGCCCCTTCCCTTTCACCTAAAACTGGATTTTGTTTATTCCTTATCTGTGTTAAATTTTTGAAGTCAGCTTTTAGAGACAGATGCTTTTTGTATGAAGCTGTTGTGGTTAGTGATGTTAAGTTTACCAAGGATTCTTGCTGTTTCTACAGCCTTCGATTCAAGGCCTGTCCTCCAAAATCCTTGTACTATTTAGAGGTTCATACAAAAATATCTTTGACTATTTGCCAACACAACCACCCTTCCAAATAAGGTTAGCCCTACGTGTTTTCCCCATCACTTATCCAATTTAACTACTGCTAATCCATTGTCTCCTTTTGATCAATGATGATAACCAGTCACCCTGCTTTGCATCCCACAGGGATGACTTCCCCTTCCTGAACAGCATCTCCTGCCTATATCTAAGAAGGGCATTATCTTCCAATTTGTCCCTCTTCTTTTTGTCCAAACCACCAGTTTATAACATCACTGTGGGCACAAGTGATTCAGAACTCATATTTGTCCTCAAGCCATCCATGCCACCAGCTGCTCCTGTCGTTCACTTCCTTGGACTAACCATTTGCTTCCTACAGCTTTGATGCCAACAGTGACAGTCTCATCACACATCCTGATTCTCAGGCTGTGCTGGGTGTTGTCCTTACCTCATTCCCTCTCTATCTTCAGTTCCTAGGGTTGGGAGCACAAATACACACAAGCAGCGTGTGCTCAAAGGGTAGAGCTCCTTAGAGCAGAGATAATAATTTGATACTTTTTTTTTGGACTTAACATACATTCCTTCTGCTGAACAAGCAACAAATGACAATTATTAGAATGACCAAACTCCAGCAGCTGTAGGGAAACAAAGCCATTAACTGTAGAGGGGGTGAAAAATGTTTAACCACAGGAAATTCACTATTTATAAACATCCTCTTCTAGACTCAAAACAACTTTCACTACAGAATACTTTCCTATTTATTTATTTTTTATGTCCATATTTGTAGCCCATTGCTCAACTCAGAGCTCGAAGCAGCCTGACATCCGATGCCAGGAGTAGCTTTAATGCAACCTATTTACAGGCAAAACTTACCAAGAAAGACCACAAAAGGCAAGTGGCAGTTATTAATAAAAATATGCACTCCTACTGCCCACTAGTCTGACTTTGAAAGGTCATTAGAACAGTTACCCTCGTTGGACTGGTGTCACCAGCTGTAAAAGCTGTCTGCTCAGTAGGCTGCACACGGACACAACAACTCCTCCAAGACCTTGTAATGCACAGACTAAAAGAACTGGCTCCTCAAAGCCCCATGACAGCTAAACCCTGGCACAGCTCACCAGATTTCTTCTTCCGCAGACAACTGCAGCTGCTACAACTTTTAGAAAATCACATTAAAATCAGCTAAAATGGGTAAGTCCCTTTGAAGATGGATCTGCCGAGCACACAACTGGAAGTTTGTGTGATTCTGCTCATTCACCTTCTAGAAAGATAAAGACTAAAGGTGGTGCAGGCAAAGGCCATCAGCTTGAAGGAGAAAATAAAAAACACAACCAAAGGAGACTGAGAGAGTTCATCTTGTTTAGCAAAGAAACTCAGAAGACAGAGTGACAAACTTCACTTCTTCGACTGGAAAGCTACACTTGAGGACAACAAATCCACTTCCACCTGGAGCTCGTATTTTTGGAACATTACCATTTGACAGAGCTACCTGTAACAGCAGAGATCTGGAACTGGTCAACCCAACACTGTCCCACATCACCCAGTCTGGACAGTCCATCCTGAGCTGCCACAGCACAGCTCCAGCACCCACAGGTCATGCTCACCAGAACGTAGGGCAATGCAAGATACATGGAAATCTGAGGATAAAGGACTCTGCAACACCCTTACATGGGGAAAATTACAAAGTGTTCTCAGTTTCTTGAAACAAGACAGATGGTTTTATCTAGAAAGAGTAAGTTCTGCTCCTCTCCAGGCTGTTTGTAATTCTTATGTATCACAAATGATTGCAGACATGTTACAGTCAGAGCTGCAAGAGCAAATGTGTGCAAAATGATTTTAAAAAAATAAATTCCATATCTGTTTTTCTAGCAAAAGGATTTTTAAATTATAATGGATCTTAGGCATTAAAATTATAGAATGCTACAAAACCCACACAGGTAGTTGAAATTTATTTTAAGTTATATTCGAAAGAAGCTAAATAATTCTGCCAAGACAACTCTGTAGATCACCAGATTACACAACACCAATATGCAATTTTGTTCTTGGGGTTTCCTTTTTTGTAAAACAGTGCCTGTGCTAAGCTCTAACAAATGTTACTCTGTTAGGAAAAGAGATGCCACATTAAGGCTAAAATTAAGCTTGCTCCTTAGCATGTTTACAAAAGCACTTACACACATTTTCTGACCCTTTTCCTATTTCAGCACTCATCTCCTCTTAACCCACCGTGTTTCAGATGCTGGAGAGTAATTTAGTTCCCACAGAAACACATGCCTGCTTGCCTAGCACACAGCAAGGAAGTCTGGGGGTTTCTTCCTTTATTTTAAGCAAGGGCTAGGCCAAAGTAAGAGCTGAGAGAGAGCCAAAGCTGCAGCCCATGGACTCCTGCCACACAGGCAGAGCCTCAGCTCTGTCAGCGCAGCCTCTTTGCATCACAAATAAAAACAATTCCACACGACAAAGCCCCTTTTGTCCGCAAAACTGCCGTGTACCGGACCTCAGTTACTTAAGTAACTGGACCTTACTTAAGTAACGAGGGGGGGGGGGGGGGAGAAAGAAAGAAAGAGGAAAAGAAACAACCTGCGAGGCAAAGTTTGTTAATGAACTATGGTTTACAAACGCCACAGCCAAAGACTCAGGAGGCTGATGACTTGGTTGGCTGCACCTCAAAATATGGGAAGTCATTAACTCATAGAACAGATGGGCTGATACAGCATTGGCCTTGAAGGAGAAAAAAAAAACCACAAAAACAAAAACAAGAAACCAACAACCAAAACAAGAACACAGTGACATTTTCAGGCCTCTCTCCAAGAAGAATACACTCTGAAGAATATAAACGCGCCCTGGAACCACAGCCGACTAAGAAACAACCGAAAGAGCAACAAAAGCTACTAGAGAAGATTTTCTTCCCAATCCAGCTGAGCTTCCCTTTCCTTCCGCTGGGCACAGATCCAGGGATTCGACCCTCCACGGGAAGGCGGGGGGGGGGGGGGGAGAACCGCGACAGACCCCTGCGGGTCACCGACCCCTCCGCGCCTGATCCGCGCGGGGCCGGGGGAGCCGCGGGCGAGCAGCCCCGGGCGAGCAGCCCCGGGAGGGGTCCCGGCGGTCCCCGCCGCCCTCCCCGGGGGTGTCCCGCCGGCAGCCGCGCCCCCCGCCCCGCTCACCGCCGCGCTGGGCGCTGTGCCCCGCGGGCAGCCCGTTGTCGTAGGGCTCCCACGTCTTCTGCAGCGGGTTCTGCGTGAGCTCCCGCGCCGGCGGTGCCGCCGCCATCCTCGGCCGCTCCCGGCTCCCTCTGCAGTGGCGGCGGGCGGGGCGCGCCGGGGCCGCCCCCGGGGCAGGGCGAGGGGGGAGCCGCGGCCCCGCCGTGTCCCCCGAGGGACGGGCACCGCCGGCACCCCGGGGGCAGCGGGTTTGCGGCGGCGGGAAGGGTCCGGCGGTGCTGCGAGCAGGTGGCTGCTCTTCTCCCTGCTGCCGCACCGCTGTGGCTGCAGAGGACACCACGCTGCCTCAGAAAAGCCCTTTTTTTTTTTTTTTCCCCTTCCTTTTTTTTTTTTTTTTTTAAACAGCACGCCCGGGGAGCATGCAATGCATGTTTTAAAGTCGTGCCTCGAATGATGCGGGTTTTTTCCAATAGAACGCTGTTTAGGCCGGAAATTGTCCAAATTGATAGCGATGCGGAAAAACATAAATAAACCATAGGTTTGTCACACACCCGTTTAGCTATCCAAAAAAAAAAAAAAAAAAAGAAAAAAAGGTACTGACAAATGGCCCTGGAAAACTCCCGTGCCGCAGTGAGAGTGGTGGTTTGCTGAACGCGACACCCAGCTGTCGCCTTTCCACATCACCTTTATCAGCTGTAAAGCTGATAAAGGAAGGGGAAATCCGCTTCATTCAAACTGGGCTGAGCAAAAAGTCCTAAGAAAGCTCAGTATTTCATTATTACATATATCTCAAGGTATTTTACAGCAGGCAAATGCAATGCACTGAAAATATAGTAGTGAAGTGCAATAGACCTTTTCATTATTAATCACTCCATTATTATGACACTGATCTAAACACAAGTGAAGGCCAGTATAAACCTTTTTTTTAATACTAACCAGATTCTGAGCACCTGAGGATCACTTGCAGTTTTCCTGTTCTATTACAAGCTAAAATGTACCTTTCTAAATTAAAAAAAAGCCAGCTTTCAGAGGCATTTGGCAAGACAGCCCCAGGAGAATCAGCACTGTTTTTCCAAAACCATGTTTGCTTGACCTGCCCTTCCCTCTGTTCAGAGTTTTTTCCTTCTCTCCAAGACTGATTAGAGTTTTTCCATTGTAGGTTCCTGCACTATATTTTTATCCGAGATCTTTTTCCTGATTTTGTTTGGAGTTGACAGCTGAAGCAGGGATTGGCAGAGGGGTTAGGGGAGCTACATTACAAGGGTCAGAAAAGTAGGAGCAGAGTGAGGGAGTTTTTGAATGCTTAAAAGCTTCTTGATTTCTTCTGTTGGGTATGTATTCAATTCCAACAGCTACCAAAAGAGGTGTGAGCAGGAACAGTTCAATCTGTGTTGCAGGTTAATCCCAGAAGCCCATCTCCTGTGCACGCACAGGATGTTGCAAGAAGCAGATGACAGACTCCAGGGCAAAGTCCAGCACTGGGATGTACCCACCTCACCCTGTTGGTCCCAGCAAGGCATGCCAGCACCAGGATCCTCCAGCTTTCCTAACACTGCCTCCAATAAAGCCAGGCGAGTCCACAACAGATGTAATATTACCAGAAAGGAGAGATTAACAGGAATGCCAGTTTATAAACCACACTTCTCAGGCTTCTTTCACATTAAATAGAAAACATATGAAATCCTTCCAGTCCCCAGAAACAAAGTTTGTACTTCCTTCCTGCAAATCCACGCCCTGCACTAAAACTGAAACTCTGCTCACACACCTGCCTCGCAGCCAAGAACACTGGCCTGATGTTGTTCATACAAGAATAGCATTTCCCTGAGGTCCACAGGGTGAATGACTGCATCTCTAAGTCCCTCCTCAAAGCACCAGGCACACTGTCAGTGAATTCTCTTCTCACTCAGGCAGATTTAAACCAGTGGCACCTGTACAAAACTTCAGAGTTTGTCCAGGTGTCTGCAATGACATTAGAGGTGTGCATGGACACCTGCTAGCCCTTGTTTTTATGAGGTAAAGATTTCAGCTTGGCTGATGACAAGCTTATGTGATTCTGTTGTAGGTCAAACTTATCCAAGGGTCAGTTGGTTTATGGCTTGTTTTTATAACCTCAGTGCAGTGATGGGCTACTTGACCGAGGACGCAGAGAAAGCAAATACAGAAATCTTGTACCACTCCTGAGGTCTCGTTTCAAAGCATGTGTCCTTACAAGGACACTACATTCAATTCCTGGAAAAAGACAGAACAAAAACATTGCTCATTAGATTCCAAATAAATTATAGAAATCACCTTCTGCACAATCTCGTTGTTATCAGACCCTGTCCTAATGCAAAGGCTTGAGGAGTGAAGCAGGTGAAGAGCTGGAGACCCAGCTTTGTTTGCTACAGGGAAACCACAAACAAGCCTTTATTCCTGGAAAAGCTTTTACACAAAGCTTCTTCTCCCAGGGCCATGCCAAGAAGAAAGCTTTCCTGAGAAACCACCTCTCTGCATAAGCAAAAAAAATCGAGGGAAAAGGCAGTCTTGGAAAATGAACTGCTGCACAGAAATAACGTGTTGGAGCCAAGTGACAGAGTTACTCTCTGGAAACAACTGCCTGACAAGACAAGAAACTCGGAGTTTAATGCATACAGCGAGTGGTAATTATTTAGACACTGAACCAAGGCTTCTGCATGATCCTACAGAAACCCTACTTGTATCTGTAAATACACTGTGTCACACGGTAGCCATATAATCCAAGTTTCACAGTACGCCCAAGTTACTTCCATTTATCTCATTTCCCTAGTAAAGACATCACTTTATAGTCTGACAGCACATAAAACATCCATAAACCACCCAACATCTCTGCCTCCTGTCCTTCCACCATCGCTCCGGCAGCGCACGCTCACCACTTGGAACAAGGGAAAGAAGACTTTCCAGTCTTCCAGGTGCCCATGCCCTCACCACACTGAGCAGAAAAACCCATTCCCAAGCCCATTCACAGTGCAGAGGACCCAGAAGAGCTCAGTGATCCAAGAGAGATCAGTGATCCAAGAGGGATCCGTGACACCACTAAGGGACACGTGGGCACAGCACCAGAGGTGGGCCAGCATCAAGTGGGGGGGTTCTGCGGAACTTGAGCGTTGCGGCGGCTGTTCCCCATGACCGAGCACATCCGCGGGTGCCGCCGGAGGCCGCGCTTGGCCCGGGGACACCCCGCGGGAATTTGGGAACACCGCGCGGATCCCGCAGTTCCCGGGATCGCCGCCAGGCGGAGCCCCGGCCCCTCCCGCGGGCGCTCCGGCTGCAGGCGCCCCCCGACGGCGGCTGCGGGAACTGCACCGGCCCCCGCACCGCCCCGGGGACACGGGAGGGGACACGGGACACGGGGAGGGGACACGGGGAGGGGACATGGGACACGGGAGAGGGACACGGGGAGGGGACACGGGACACGGGAGAGGGACACGGGGAGGGGACGCGGTGCTGGCCGTGCCCGTGCTGGGGCAGCAGGTGCTGCCGCGGGGTGAGAACTGGTCGAGCCGCAGCACATGGTTTCCAGTTCTCTGGGAAAAAATTAAGTAATTCCCTGTTATATTTCAGAAACGCACAGCCCAGCGACGCTGGGATCACCGTGACAGGAGACAGCAAGGCCCCACAGAAGTAAAATACGCTGGGACTTGGCTTTCAAGCACCCAACGTTACAGAAAATTACAGAGGAGAAAAGTTCATCTACGGATCCTTAGTTATTTCCTCACACAAATGTAAAAAAATATTGGGGGGGGGGGGAAGGGAGGGTAGTCCACATTCACTCCAAAATATGCCCATTCCTTTCTAGATATTAATCACCAACAAATTATATTTCATCATTAACCTACTACTTCAATTTCTCTAAAGCAATTCTCCTTCCACTACATCATGAGGTACATTTTTTCATGCCCACATTCTCATCTGCTTACTTACAGAAAACCAATAGTATCTGACCTCTACATACACAACTGGGAATAAATAGCTGGGAAAAACCTAAATCCAAACACTCTCTACTGCAACTGGCAGGTTACTGCTCTAGTTAGAAGTGACAAACAGGAATTAGTTTAAATGATCCCATCTTAAAACTGGTATCTACATTTTCTACATATGGCAATAATGAAAGGAAGAGAGATCAGAGGTAGAGTCCTTACCCCCCTTAAGAAGGTACAGAGACAGGTGTGTGTGTTCCTCAGCTTACAGCTGCTCCAAAGGACATGAGCCACACAGCACAGCACCAGTTTTGTTACAGCACAATTTTAAGGAGGCACAGAGGAACACAGCATTTGCAAAAATCATTACATATGGCTGTTATTCAAGAAATACAGGCACACCAGCACAGCCTTCAGCACACATATATACCTTATATATCCAGCTTTGACACCCAGCCAATGCTCCCCAGTTTCACATGGATTAGCTGGCTCTGACCAGCTAACTGGCAACCTGCTACACTGCATCACAGCATGTGTATAGAGCAGACAGGATAATTCCTATTGAGCTTATAACTGATTTTATCTTTTAATGGAAAAAAAAAAGAAGAAAAAAGGTATGTCAAGTATACCTTCAGCAGGCTCGTGGCAGTCCTTCATTGGCCAAAATCTGTGCAGCTGGAAGCATCACCCGAGGACAGCAGCAACAGCTATCTAATATATACAAGGCTGTTACAACACTGCAAGCCAATGAGAGGAGTCAGTGACCAAACACACAACTATGCTTCACCCTTTTTGTTCACAAGTAGCAACACTCCAATGTTTCAAAAGTGGGTTTCGGGTGGAATGGGAGAGATTTCTCCCCACACTCCTGATGTGGGGCACAGTGATGATGGTTTTGTTATGACCAAGTATTTGTTTGGGTACTCTTAGCTGGTGAAAAGACTTGCAGCAGCACCCAGTTTCTACTGTAATGACCAAAACTATTCCAGAGCAGCTGGGACACTTGGTCTGTTCCATCACATCCCATATTACACTGATACCTCAGCAGGGGACAGACTGTTCCCTCCCCCAGGTAATTCCCATATTCCTGAAGGACAGATCAAGCCCAGCAGGTTTTTCCTCCCTGTGGAAGAGAAGTGCCTAACAACCTGCCTAAAGCACAGTGCCCTTCTGCTGGGTATGTTGTGACCTTTGTAAGACAAGTACTAACCCAACCTGGACCTTCAATTGCCAAGGAAACCTAGAGATAAAGGAAGCTGCACCAAAAAAGGGTGCCTCTCTTTCTCCCCAGGCTGTTCCCAAGCTCCTGATGATGACACAGACTGCCTTGGGAACAGTCACCCTGCAGGAGAGATCCCTCACGAGTTAAAAGCTTCTCACACAGCTTCCCACAGAGGGCAGAATAAGTTCCTTTCCATGAAGAGCTTAGCAAGCACAATGAGCAATCCAGGAAGAGATGTGATAGTATATTACCAGTGACATACTTTGGTTCATACATTCTCAGTTCAGTTTCTCAGGACTTTTTGTTATGTCAACTTCTTAAATGAAGACTTCCCATCTCCTCCACACTGCCTATGGTTCTCTCCTCAATAATCTCTTTTGTTTTCCCAGACTCTAATGTCCCAGGAGTCAACCCAGCAAAAATGACAAATAGCCCACTAAGTCCCCAAAAACTTCAAGCATCCCACATGACAAGTTCAGCAGGTTCCCCATACCATTTCCACAGGTTCTTCCTTTTGGGACTTGATTCCAAACCAACTGAAATCACAAGGACCAGGCCTTGTGATACATGGCCCTAGCACTTACTCCGTTTCTTCTGAGCAACAACTAAGTTCTATTACTGGCACCATCCACTTCATATCTTATTTCCTATCACTGCCTAAAGGGAAAAAGTTCCAGCTGTCTTGAAGTAGACTGCTACCTCAAAGAGAAGCAAAGCCATTAAGAATTCAGAACTAAAAAAAGAATCTGCCCTCAGCAATACAGACCTTCAGAAGTTACTTTATAAGAGTTCATTTTACTACTAGACTTCCTGGCTACAGATCCATCTATCAAAGAGATTGATAAAAAAGCCATATGTAATCATGCTCTAAAAGAGAATGAGCTACACTACTAAGAACAAGAGATCTCTTCAGTGCTTACTGAGGAATAGATTTAAACAACACCCAAGGTCCCACACAGATGAAGTTGTAATAAATATATATACTAGAAAGATTCCTTAAGCTGAAAAAAAATATTCCTTAGCATGGATAAGGAAAATAACTCATCCAAACAGAAAATGTTGGTGTAAGGTAAATCAGCAAGAAAACAAGCTCCCATCTAGTCTAACAATCACCAACACATCTTATACAAGGGAAGATCGGTCAGGGTCCAGGCACTCAGAAGCATCACACCACACTGATTTGGCTGGAAAGACAGTTAATTCCCACACTAATTTGCATTTATTGTATTTTCTTCATCACCTACTGGAACATCATGATAATTATTCACCCTGCATGCAAAGCAGTGATGTATCCCTTACAGAAGTGTTCCTGTGTGGCTCCATTCCAGCACACTTCTGTGTTTTCCAAACCATGACGACCTAACAATCAGGAAACAAACACAAGCTATACAAAGGTTTTATTGTTGAGAATTGAACCAATAAAGTCTTGGACAGGTTTCTACAGAACCCACGTGCTGCGCTGTAGGCATATAAAACCTATCAGACAATCTCAGATTGCTTTGGGATATACAGGTTATCAGCAGAATATCATCTCACCCACACATGGATTTCATGAGAATCCCAGGGCAAACACTGAGTGTCAACTAAAGAAAAAAAATACACCTTGCTACACTGTCACTCTGTTTTGTTACCTTTATGTGAACCATTCTTGAAAGCATGGCCAATCAGAGTACTTCTGTTATTTCTAAGTATACAAACGTGTTAGTTTAGATGCTATCACATTTCAGAAGAAATAACTGCTCTGTTTTAAATCTGGGAGAAACCCAATGTCTGGAGATAAACCCCATCAATGAGATGAGGTTGTTCTCATGCAAGGAAGTTTCCTGTGTTAAGTGTAGCACAAGGCATAGGTTTAAGTTTGATCTGCATTAACTGTATTCATTAAAACTGAAGGACAAATCACCAAATCTACACCTCCAGTTCAAGCAGTCACCTCCCATCATTACCTCTGTGAGAACATTTTAATTATTTCTCTGAAAAATAGGCAAGATCCTCAAGTGGTGCTTACAGGTATTGCTTAAAACTATTTCCATCATCACAAAGTTGAGCAACATTTTAAATCTTCCTGTTATGATGCAACATAAAGGAAAGACAGCATCCATTATTCATGTTTTCTGAGTGCAACCCAGTGTTAAAAAGCCCTTTGTAGATAAACCCTCTTACTGTATACCAGGGACTCCAAGCTATTTACATGAGAGGGGATGTGCTCCTAAGAAGTGCAGAAAGAGGACATCAAAATACACGGAATTTGCACAGATTGCCTATTTACATGCACAGGTCTAGAGGTTAACTGAAATACCCAGTTTCCAAGATAGCAAGCCTACTGAGGACAGACATTCCTACACATTGTTCTGGTAGTATCTGACGTTGTTACTACAGCAACAGCACGTACAGCCTTGCACAACCCCTGGACAGCTGGTGGGTGTACCCTGAGATACACTCTCCTCCTCCTTGGAAGTGGCATGCAGCAGCAAGTCCACTTCTCCACTTCAGTTACCTGATATCCATGATATAACCACAGAAAACCAAGCCTTGATAAATTTGTGCTACTTGAAAGAGAAGGAAAAGCAAAAGCATACCTGCATCCACTAGGATGTCTGTCTTTGTGCCTCCTGAACTTGCTTATAAGCAATCTCTGCTGAGCAGCCTGAAAGTGTCTCTATCACCTCAAAGCTCTCTACTCCTTTTCAATCACATAAGCATATTAGAAAACCTTCTCAATTCCAAGTTGGGGTTTGTTGTCATGAGTGGGAGTGTAGTTAAAAGGAGCACGAGGAAAGGACTGACAATTTTAAGTAAAACAGACAACCCATATCCAGGCTGACAGGCTTATGAATTATGCTCAGCTACTTTAATATTAGACATTTTAACATTCATGATGTATCCATATCCTTTTCTCCTGTCATTCAGCTAGGTTGCTATGAATCCCACTTGCTCATAACAGCTAGATCTAGGCTGTTTAATTAAAACAAAAATAATGACAAAATAAGGGCAGCTGCATTCTCAGAGTGGAACTAAAACACTTCACGCCACCTTTAAAACCAAATGCTATCAACTGACTTCAGAAGTACAATTCCTCAAGACAGCCACTTTGAAGAAAAACATCTGTAAAAACTTATTACATGCATTAGGGAAGTTGTCTGATGAGATGAAAAAGGAGAAATATATTGACAATAAAGAGTACACAAAATTTGCATGCGATTCAAATGCACAGAGTAAACCAAATTAATTTTTAAAGAATCATGAAGGCTTTGGGACAGCACTGCTTATCAGATGGCAGATAAGGAGATGAGACAGGAGAAAAGAGAGCTTCGGAAGCACCACCTGGGGTTGGGGGCGTGAAATATTGAATGATTGATGGAGAAATCAAAGAGAAAAAGGCAAGGAGGAAAACAGCCGCCGGGCTGGGTGACAAACCCTCGGAGGTGCAGAGTGCATCTGTGAGTCATCAGCACATAATAGAAGCTGAAGCCATGTGAACGCCTGGAAAAGGGCACAGGGAGACAAGAGCAAGACAAGGTCAAACTGCAGGAGGAGGAGGAAACACCGGACCAGGAGGGGGAAGAAAGAACAACACTTTGTTAGAAGCAGCAGTGACTGTGCAGAGAGTAGAACAAGAGCAAAACAGGGGTCTGCAAGGATTTCAGCGACATAAATAATATGTAAATATACCAAAGCACCCAAAATGGTCTCAGAACAGGCGAGGCTGAGGGAGAGGTGGTACAACCTCACGTTGAAAAGCGACCTAGACGTGGCTCAGAGTCGGAATAAAGAAAAAAAAGTGGGACAGGACTTAAAGGTCCAACAGATGATGGTACTCCAGCCTACATTACAATACAGGACACGTAGGCCATTAGGGGAAAAGTCCATGGCAATGGAAGCAAGAGCAAAGGGTAATGGGCCCAAAGTCCTCTGTGGTCAGACTCGGTTTCATGGTGCCCCGTAGGCAACGGAGACAGAAAAGAGAGTTTTTTGATTGAAAGAATAAATCCCTCTGGAAAGCCAGCATGGAAAACTGACACTGACACGAGGAGGAAAAAAAACTCACAGCATATGTGATGCCAGCTGCCGCTGGAAATATTCTTAAGCTTATGAAAAAGGAGTGTATTCATCCAAATAAAAATACAAGCAAACTAGAGCAAGGCTTCTCAGAAGTTAGCAATTACAGGAATTACAGAGCAAAATTAATCTTAATTTGGCAAACTGCAATGATGTCAGGTAGGCTAAAACATAGCACTGAAGAGGAAAAAAAAATACAGGCCAGACATACAGAGATCCAAATCACAGTGAATCTCAGCTTTCAGAGCCTCCAGGGCAGATATCTCATTTTCTGTGTATTTTGCAAGTACAGCTAGATGGCTTATCAGCTTCCTGAGACTAACAGGATCAATATGCAAATGAGGAAGCTTAATAAGGATAACAAAATTACAACAGCCAAAATAATCAAATTTATGCAGTGCAGACAGGCTAAACAGGACAAATGCTACAAAAGAAACTCTTGCAAGGGGAAACATTTACCAAATGAGAGTGGCCAGCACAAAGTTAGTAAAGAAACCTCCTATTTATAAAAAAACAAACCAAAACCAAACCAAAACCAACAAGCACTCCACCTGAATTCTCTTTATATTTTGAAAAAAATAACTTTTTTTCAGCACAAGTATCCCTAGAGAAAATACATTATAAAAAATTATTCAGGTGCACAGAAGGCCACACTCCATCACATACAGCGTAAGGGCACCAGAACGTATAAAAACACATTCAAAATTTTAAACATAAATCGAAAGCAAAACATATAAGGGACATAAAAATAGAAAGCTAAACAAAAGAATCAGAAGCAAATGAGCACGCTGGGCCTCACACTCACCACCTCCAGTCAAACACCAGCTGTCCAGGCTTGCTGGCTCCAGCCACCCCACGCTGGGTTGGTCTGTGTCCTCCTCTGGGCTCCCCCTCACCACCAAGGACATCTGAACTCACAGACCAACTTGAACCTTATTTCACACAGGACAGAGGTCTCAAAAACATTAGTTTCCTACATTTTAGTAAAAGCTGACTACCAAGAGTGAAGAGATGCCCTGCCATCAGTCCCAGTACCCACAGTGCTTTGACCTGTCCCATCAGACACAAGACTGACACCAGACGTGTCAGCAAATCCATGAACGAGCACAAATCCATGGAACTGGCCCAGCCCAGGGAAGAAAAATCAATTACAACCCCAAGACATAAACCCACGGGAGACATCGCGTCCAGAGCTGCTTGGATTTTTAAGCTCCCCTATTCTAACCCCCAAGTGGAACATTTCTCAGGGTAAAACAGAAGCTGCTAGATTGATCTCCTACCAAAAATGACTAAACTACTTCAGCTCCAACAGGGCTGCTTGCTTCCTCCACAGCAAGGGCTGTGTTCCCCCTCCTCCTCCGCCCCTCTCACAAGCCATCTGACATTTTTTAATTGCAAGAGGTCACGAACCCCTGAAATCTCCTCATTGTTTTGGGGAAACCAGTTTTACGTTGGCAGTAGGAAAAACAACAAAGCTTCTTTATTTTTCCCCTCCCCTCCTTAATGCAGAAGGTAAATGCTGCACAGCTTCGTGCTCAGGAATATCCACATGGTTCCCACGAACAACAAACGTTGCTTGTTATTAACCAACATCAGTTAGATTTCCAGGGACATATCACCATAAAAGAAAACATAAGAGGAAGAAACAGCCAGCCTTAAACCCAAATATTGTTGTGGCAGTGATCACTGGTCAGAAGCAGTTTCAGATGCATTAAACCACCTCGTGTTTGTTGTGCTTCTTGATTAGCTTATGTCAAATGGGGGAGAGAGGTATAGTCATAGAGAAGCTTTTAGCTATAAATAAATAACCCGAAATATTTTGTTCTTTGCATCCTTTGACTTAAACTATGCACTGACAAACTGTACCCAATGCAGACACGAGGATTTCTTGCTGCTTAGGGTAACCTCCCTATTTAGGCACCCAAAACATATGCAGGACCAAACTGTGCCTCTGCAGTGCCAGCACAGACTGAGCCAGTTCACAGGGTCTGCTGCTGTTTGCACATGGAGGAATCACTCACGTGTGAATCCACTTCCAAACACGCAGCACCACAAGTGGCTCTTCCAAGCAAGGCAGAAATAGCACGTCTAAGTCATTTTTAGGTATCTCTCTAGTGACATGTACCAATCCCACAACAGATCCGTGGCTGGCGGGGGTGTGTTGTAACTCTTGTTTAGAGCAGAACAGCTGCTGGGGAGCCTGGATCACACAGCTCTCCTGGCAATTCCCAGTGCCAAGGCACAACATGTGTGAAGCCAGCTCAACACAGACAAAGACAGGACAGCACGCAGAAAGAGAAGAAAATCTGAAAAAATAACTACTCAGGTATGAGTTAGGTCAACTTCAGCTCAACTTCAGAGTCAAAATCAGAAGGAAGAACTTGAAACCACTTTATTTACCCTCTTTTTTTGCCCTTTCCTACCTTTTTCTACTCATGCATGGCTGTAAACATGATAGTAACATACTGAATCATCTGGAAACTAATGCCATATAGGCATTTCAGATATCCAAGTGCTGAAATTATACTGAAACATAGAATTTAGGGCTGTAACAGGCAAATTATTTCCACAAGGGCACTCATGACAAATCCATCCCATTTTATTAATAAAACATTGCAAAACATGCTTTTTATCCATCACACGGATAAAAGTCAGTTCTAATTAAGAGACTCATCATTTGTACTCCTGGCAGCTACATACTTAAAGGCTTCAGGATTAATTCCAGTGCATTACTTCAGATCCTTAGATGTCACAGACATCAACATCCAGAAGAACCCCCCCAGCCACCAGCTTCTCAAATGAGGGATAAGTTTTGACATAGTCAAAACATAATCCTAAAGGCACTTACAACTGCACTGTTACCACAGCAAAGGTAAGTTTACACATTTTATGCAAAACCCCCAGTTATTTCTTCTGTTTACATGGACACAAATTCACAGACCCACAACATTACAGGGATTGTGGAGAAGAGAAGGCTCTGGGAGACATTAGGCACCTGCCAGAGCCTAAAGGGGCTACAAGAAAGCTGGAGAGTGACTTTTGACAAGGTCACGGAGTGGTAGGACAAGGGGGAATGGCTTTAAACTGACAGAGGGCAGGGTTTGATGGGATATAAGGAATAAATTCTTCCCTGTGAGGGTGGTGAGGCCCTGGCACAGGTTGCCCAGAGAAGCTGTGGCTGCCCCATCCCTGGAAATGTTCAAGGCCAGGCTGGATGGGGCTCAGAGTAACCTGGTCTAGGGGTCCCTGCCCTGGCAGGGGGGGCTGGAATGAGATGATCTTTAAGATCCCTTCCAACCCAAACCATTCCATGATTTTACTTAACCCAGTGCACACAGCAACCACCTGACAGCTACAAGGTCAGTACTTTACCCGGTAACGCATTAAATACGTCTGGAGATTAGTATTCATAATTAGTGTGTGATTACAATATTTAGGGCCAGGTTTTGGCAGGCACCCAAGAACAGGCCTGGTTATTAAGCACCCTGGCCCCACGTGGTACCTTGTGGGAGCGCTCCAGGCCAGCGCTCCCCCCGACTCTGCCCCTCTGCACGACCAAATCATGCCTGAAATCAACCCACCCCCTCTGGAAATAACAACCTGTGTGAAGCAGCACGGGACTCTCTCCCTCATCCTCACTTTGAGAGCCTGATAAAACTCAAGTAAAATCAGGAATTGACCTAAATTACTTAATTTTAGCCGTTGGAGAGCCCAACTAGGCAGACTAGGGAGTTTAGAGTTCATTACTGTCTTTTACTCCCTTCTACAATTTAATTACTTAACCTCTTATGGTCTCAGAGACCGTGAGCCAAGAGCTGTGCCTGTGAGAAAAGGTTAACAGACTAATTATTTCACTTAAAATGGGAAAAAATGGCTTCTGGGGAAAACCAGAGCAGACCCAAGGAACCCTGCACTTCTCAGGTTCATGCCTGGTGCTTCCTCAGTTGTATTTTGAGAATTTTTACCCTTTCTACTACACTGGCCTTGTGACTCTTCCAAAGAAGCTGCCCCACCCAGGGTGTGGGGACACAAGCTGTGTAATTCAGTAAATTAAAGCAAACAAACAAAAAAAAAGAACCAACCAAAACATATGGAGCGGGAAGATGGGAATACTCCACTAGGTCATTTCTTTCAGAAGAAAGCTGAAGCTTTTCCCAAGTACATGATGTTTGCCGGCACTTCAAGTCTAATATTTCCATTTATCTCAAAGAAAAATCTGTGGACATCACACGCAGAGGTTAAGCCCCAAGGAAACCATGCAAGTTCAGTGAGCAATTCAGAACACATCCGTAGTGCTTCATCAGCAATTAAATACCATCCACAAGTTGGATTTACCAAATCTCTTACTCACAACAGCAGAAGGAACATTGACGCAATCAAAATGAGAAAAATACTGGTGTAACCAAGCTGATTTTTTTTTTTAAATTAGACGGATGATACATAAAAAAAATAAAGTGTTACAATCACTCAATAACGTCTTACTACTGGTAAGGGTTATATTTATGAATCAGTACATTTTCATAACAAAATGTCATGTTTCATAGCAGATCCTTCCTTCAAATGACCTCAAAAAAAGTTCTGAAACAAAATCCTCACCAAAACGCTCTCAGCTTTGGGTCCTCATCCTGCATAGCTATCCCTACAGGAATGCTCTCATTAGATGATGCAGCGATTTAAAAGGACTGGCATCTTATGTAAATGGATGTTATTGCTTTTAATTGCAGTCATAATTATGGGAGTGCCTCACAACTGAGTAAGGCCACATTAAGCAAACTTACTGGAAACTTCGCAAACTGCTCCGCAACACTTTGGAAGAGCACCAGGAGTCTCACAACGGGTATTTATTCAGTCCCATCTTCAGCTCTCTGCAGAGGACTACAAAATCAATTGATCCTCATTGATCACACCAAGTTCTACTTAGTTTAGTGTCTTTTTGCCTCATATGAACTAGTTTTTCTTGATGTGTGTCAATATAAAACATTTAATTCAGAATTAATGTCTTTAAAGATTTAAAAATCCTTAAGAGTCTTCAAGTTTCTCCAGTATTAACATCTTTTTTTTTTTTACCTCCTCACACTCCAAAGAGCCACACAAGCACCATGGGACCTGCTACAGAGGTCCCATGAGCCAGGCTATGAGGTGTTGACAAGGAGGAGCGAGGGCAGGATCCATTTCAGCAGCTACCCTGGCACAGTCAACAAATCCCTGCTCATGGGAGATGCCAGTGCAAGCACCGTGCAAAGGACCCAAGGAACAGTGGAGGGTTTATAGTTCAGTCATGAGTAAGCAATGGCCCATCACTGCATTTCCACAGCTGAATCAGAGTCCTCCCTCTTAGCCTGAGGTTGAAGCCACCAACCTCACTGAAGTCCATTTCCATGCCCTGGGTTGGAGTCAGGCATGGACAAAGTACACACTGCCTACTACAAGGCCAGCAGAAGCAAAGTGATGGCTGTAAACAAGAGCAATCCTCTGAGTCACCGGGGCAGGAGCCACAGCCACTCTACACCCACTGACACCCAGTTTTCTGTGGTACCAGGGAGCTCAGGGTGCCAGGCCAAAACTCCCCAGTCCCGTTAACAGACCTGAGTACAACACCCCCCTGCTGCCATCTCCACCTCTGCCCTCCTGTTCTGCCCCATGGCAGCCAGAGTGCCCAGGAAGGTGCCAAGTTTATCTTCCAGGCTATGTAACACAATATCTTAGAAAGTGGGGAAAAAACACCCAAACATAACCACGATGGAGTCCATGTTCAAAAGTTTTGGTACACTTGCATCACAGCTGTCATCCCATATTACACAAAGTGCCTTACAAACATGCCAGACCTCAATCCCCAGGGAGAGTCAGCCCTTTCCAAGGAAGGCCCCAATGAGCCAGAAGCCAAATCTCACAAAGCAAGATAAAAAAGATGCAGATTATGTGGGTTTATGGTGTTGCCCTTAGGAATAAGGGAAGAAGAAGTAACCAGTTAGATCACTATTTGCCAAAGCACTGGTTTTACACCCTTCCTCAGCCAATGGAGGGCAACAAGGCTTGGAGGAGCACGATGTAAACCCGCCTTCCCACAGACAGTTAAAAAAATTCATCCCAGCCAAGCCATCTCCAAAAATAACTCAGGAAGCAAACAGCCACTGCTACACTACGATTCCCTCCTTCCACACTACATCTCCCAAACCTTCCTCCACCTTGGGCTATTCCAGCAAGAAGCCGCAAATCCCGTTTCCCACCCCGCGAGCTTCTGAGATGCCGGGCACCCTCACTCCTCGGTGGAGCTGAAAGGGAAAAATTCCGACCAGGGGGTCCAAGAAAACACGACCTTCCCCCTCCAGCCTTGCCCCGACGCGCGTGGATCCCTCGGGGTCTGGGGGCTGCCAGGGTGGGAAGCCGGCCTCCGGTGGTTGGGATGGCAGGGGGTGGGAAGGGCAGAAGCGCCCAGCCCCGCTCCGTGCAGGGGGGTCCCCGGGGGTCCTACCTCGGCAGCGCCGGCCCTGCGGGAAGCGGCCGCGGCGGCGGCAGCCCCACATCTGCGGCTCAACCTCGGCTCCGGCGGAGGGTGGAGTGGGATGGGATGGGACGGACCGGCCCAGCGCGGCCGCGGGGAGCCCGGCGGAGGGTCCTGGCGGAGGGTCGTGCCCGCGGCGCCCCGCGGAGCTGCCCGCGGGTGTGCGCGCCCCGCGCGGGGCGGAGCGGAGGGACCGGCCCCGGGCAGCCCCCGCCCCGCCGGGCATCCCCGCCCCGCCGCTCCCGCCCGCGGAGACACGGGGGGATGCGGGAACGGAGTCGGAGGGGAGAGACTCACGCACCTCCGCGCAGGGGGACCGGCTGCGGGAGCGCCCGCACCGCACCCGCGGCTCCGCCGAGAGGAGGCTCCCGGGGCGCGGCCCGTCCCCTCCGCCGGGACCGAACCGTGCCTCCGCTCTCTGCTCGGGGCTTGGTGTTCGGTCAAATCGGGCCAAATGTAAACAAACAAACAGACAAACAAATAAATAAAGCCAAGTAGACGGGGTAGGTGGAGCGGCTGTAGCCATTTTGCAGACCTGGCTGTGAGTGCAGCCGGCCGGGTAGAGGATTGGGATCAACAGTGTGTTTGGGGTTCGGTCAGCAACAAGCACCTCAGCCAGGCTCGCCAGAAGCTGTGCAGCTTCTCCACGGAGCCACAGGTGACCCCAGAGCTGACCCAGCGGGCCCAAGCAGAGCACACACCCCACCGGGGCACAGCAAGGAGACAAGACAGGGTTGGGATCCACGTGTCAGTGAGCCCAAGCGGTCCCAGGTGAAGCCAATAGGGGCAATTACAGATTGTACCTGTGCTCAGGTCATTGTCAGGGCAAAGCCACCGACATGCTTGGGGACACAGCTTTCTCCTGCCCTTGCTGTACAGCATCCCTGAGGACAGGGATGGCAGCTCGAGCTTGGTGACAACAATACTCCAGTTCGTTATACCAGCCTTGGGGTGATACTGAATGTGTGTGTTATTTTGTTCAGGTTAGAACAGGTTATTTTTGTGGTTGCCTTTCCTAACAGCTTTGTAATTTCATTAGGCTGCCCATCTGAAGTAGGCATGAACAAACAGGTGTCTGTAAGAACCTTTGGAGCTGTTATCATACTGTACGTCCTGCTCTGGGGTAAAGAGCTGGTGAGGCAGCACTGTGCTCAGATCAGAGTTGTTATCTGTCTTTCTGTGCCTTTGGCCTGCAGAGATAAGCAAACAAGTTTTGGGAGGGGGAAACACCACTGCAGATGAAAGAAGGTCAAACAGAAAATGAAGGAAGATTAAGGAACCATCAGTCTAAAGCCACTTAATAGTGAAAAATCAGAATAATTCCCCTTTAAGATGAAAATGTGAGATTTCATTTGATTTTGGTTTTGCTTAAAATTCACATGCAAATTTTCTTTACCTTGGCAAGATGTCTTTTCATCTACCTACACATCTCGGCCCTGCTTCCCAAGCTGTCTCCAAGTGATATCAACTCTAAGTTTGCTGTCTGGGAAGCTGATTTCAGACCCCCATTGGTAGCATAAGCATTGTAACTATGCCAGCTCTGCCTGGAGATCATCTGATGCTTTAAAACTTAAGTTAACAAAGTACAACTTCTTAATTTTTTATAGAAATTAAGCCACATGAAGGAAAGGGTGGTTTGTTGGTGTTTGGGTTTTTTTAAACACAGAGTATTGCATGTTTATCTTCAGGTGATGTGCCTCCTGCAATGAGGAAACCCAGCAGCTGAGTTCAGTATGATGCTCAGTATCACTTCCTTCAAGTGTGTGTGCAGTGACTCAGAGCAAGGGTTGAGTTACTTTGGGCTGAGAGACCAAGCCCCTGCCACTCCTCCAATCCTATGTTGTAACTGCTCCCCTGGAAATCTGATTTATTAGGAACTAAGGGTGAATACAGGGGGGAAAAAAATGTTTCACTGTTGATGCAATGCTGCAGAACAACCTTCTTTCTGTTTGGGGAAACATCAAAGATGCAGCTCCTTGTGCCACCCCTAGAGCTCAACAGCTTCTCAAGCTGCCGCAGCGCTCCATAGAGGTGGAAGTCATCCGTGTCCACTTTCTGGACAATACTTAATCCTTATTAACTCCCTATGATTTCATCTGAAGTATTAATGCTTCTTTTGCTTTATCTTCCTAAGAAGCTCAAGTGACTTTATGTAACTGTGGCCTTTTCTGTCCACTATTAACACAGTGTGAAGGAGGGGGATGATGTGGTGTGTACACACAGCCACCATGTCCCTGGTGCTGTTCTGGAGCAGAGCATTTGTCACTGGCACAGGTGGCATAGCTCAGAACTTGATCTAGTTAAGTCTGGTTTTGGTCTGACTTCTTCCATCTTGGAGCCATTTGAGAGTTTCTCTTAAAGAAATAACCTGCGATTCTGAGCCCTGGGGTAGGGGAGAGGCCCTTCGTCTTGTCTGCTCTCCCCTTAAAACATCTTTTAGTCATGGTTTCTGGGCTTAGTGAAATCTTATCCCCATGTTCTCTTAAAAAAAAAAAAAAAAAAAAGTTTTTTTGCAGCTGGCATGAAGCAGCAGGTAGTGAGGCAAGGCCAGAAATGGAGCTCAACTGCAGCAGTTCAGCCTCCTGTCCCTAGCCTTAAAAATGCAAGAAAACCACCCAAGATGCAAGGATTCCTTACTGCTTGGTGTTGGCAAAAAGCTTCAAAGTGACCCCCCTCTCCCCCTGGCCAGAGAGATGTAGCTCAGTATCAGCCAGAATCTTCCGCTCCTCTTGGCAGAACAAAAGGTCCCGAGTATCAGTTGCGAAGGCTGCTCCTAACCCGGCACAGGCTGGTGGGCAGAGCTTCTGTTTTCTTCTGGTGGTTTTTGTCTTGGAGGAGAACCATGTCTATCCTCCTCCACAGCTATTTTGTGTGGGAAGGCACACCTTAACCTTTCCTTGGCATTGTGCAGCAGTTGCACTCCCAGAAGGGCTGTACTGCAGGATCCTGACTGTGCCAAGGACTCAAGTGTTCTTAGAAGCAAATACCAGTACAGGTATTAATAGCAAGAATTGCTAGAAGTCCTGGGTTTTGCTCAGGCTCTGTGCAGCCAACCACTGATGAGGTTGTTGAGATTTTGTCCAGACTGGGGAGGTCTAGTTAATTTGGCAAGTGAAACTAGGAACCGATTCATGAGGGGGAAAAAAAATCTGACAATTTATTTGCATTTAGGAGAACTCAGCAGGACAGAAGAACATTCAAGGTAAATATTCACAGTTTCTGCCTGGGATGTTTGATCCTAGCTTGTGCTTGGATAGACTGAGCAAGCTGGCTCACCTTCCAGAAAATGTTTGACTTAGTCCTGTGCCCTTCTCAAAAATAATTAAATAGGAAACATTTCCACACTTACAGACCTTGGAAAAATCTTTTGCTCTAAATGTGGCTTTGTGGTTTCAAAGAACAGAAGAAAAGGCCACAAAAATACAGCTTGCCTTTGGCTGCTTGGCAAGGGAAAGCATCTGATCAGGCTTATCAGAAGAACTTGGCTGTGGCAGGCCTGGACTGCCTGGGGACACCAATCCTACTGACTGTTATTTTCACAGGTTAATTTATCCTGCATTAATGTGAGCCAATAGTTTTTACCTCTGGATGGCAATAACTTGGAGATGAGTAAATCAACTGGATTTTTGTAGCTGTTTTAGCTAGGTTGTGGTCAAGTTCCTCAGCTTGATTGGAAGGTTTAAGCTGTTAGGTCCTTTGTTAGACTTCTTGGAAACTGGGCAAATGCAGGACTGCATTGTGATCAGTTGAGCCAGATAACACGAGTTTTTATTAAAGATATTTTTACAATCTTGACCCAAATTGTAAGTGTGCAGGAGAAGGATAAAAAGCAGAAACTAGTTGGTGAACTGTCAAGCAAAAGTTAATACAATTATTCATGTAGTCACCTTGCGGTCACTATTCACGCTGTACCTTGTTTTTCTTTTCTCTGAGCTTTTTTTTCTGTCCAGACTATAAGATCTTAAAAAGTCAGGTGTATCCTTGTCCTGAAGCATAGGAGCATGTTAAGGTACCCCAAGACTGGAGACTTTGGATGTTTGGGATGCCTTATCTTTGCGAGTGGGGATTCTCATCTCCAGTCTGGTCGGACCCTAAGAGCTTGCCTGGCCTTTCTCAGGCCCTTTGGGAGAGGGGGATCTTGTTATGTGCATTGCTGGAGTGTTTGTTGGGCTATTTTTATGCTGCTCGGTTTTTTGTGTGTGCAGCTGTAGTCAAGTGCTGCTTCCTGATCCCAGACAACTGAGATTTTCCATAACCTTTGACTAAGAAAAAACGTATCTTTAATCACAGCTCCCCTTCACAACAGGCAGTATGTAAGAAGATTATATAAATATTATATTAAGCACATTTTTTGGCAAATTGCTTGCACTGGTGTTGCATTTCTTTCCACTAATGTCCGTGTAGTAGAAGAAATAAATGGCATGCTTGGCCCATAATAGAAATGAATACTCTGATGTGTATTTCTTCTATCTCACTTGGGGATTCCTTATCAATTAACTGCCTTGTTATTTTACATCTGACATCAATTTATCTACCAAGAACCCAGAGCAGGGCATTCTAAAGATGAATGTCCTTACCCTGGGTTATTGGTAGGTATTTCTAGATAAAGCTGCTTAGGTAGAAATACTTTTTTCTTGCTTAGAAAACAAAAGTAAGGGGGTTTTTTTGGTAGCTACCAGAAAATTAGCACTCATACAATGCCTTCTAGCCACAACTGAAGCAGAAAAGGTTTCACGACCCTTCTGACCAACATCCTGAAGATTAGCTCTGAGTAGATTTTGGTGGCAGTTCCAGGGCTCACCTGCTTTCATACACTGATGGGGCATTGATGACAGCTTTCCAAATTACTTCATTTAATTTGAATGTAATCACTGATTCAACAAAATCTACTAAGTAGATCGTCAGAGCAAACTGAACAACCCGTGAAATAAAAAGCAGCCTGGGTATTTTTAAGTGTGCAGCATGGATTTCTGACAGAAAATCTGTTCCATCTAACTAATTTTGATAGGGTGGCAGAGATGCAGAGTTAAAGGGGTACCTTTGGGAGGCTCTTCTGTTTTAGGCCAGTGACTATGAAGAGTCACTTGTGCCCCAAGAGCTGGTTCATGCAGGCAGGGAGAGCAGACCCACGTTCAAGAGTCACCACCTCCACTATTTTATAAAAGGAGAATAAGATTAAACACAGACCACCCCTTTTCCCAGATGCCTTGAAGACAAGGAAGCAAACACCTACCTCTGCGTGTATTCTGCTGAAGCTTTGCACAACTCACACTCCCCAGGGTACGCCGGATTCCTCTGCTCAGACATCCACTGTGGTTCTGCATCATGCACCGTGACAGTGTATAATATATCCTGGTAGAAGTCAGTCTTCCACCAACACTGCCCTTGCTGTGCTGGATGCTGCAAGTTATCTGTGTCCTCTTACTCTCTTTACACATTTGTTGCTATGGTGAGGAAAGCCAGGCCTTAAATATTGAGCTCCCTGTTATCTCAGCTGGTATCTGCTGCATGCAGGTATCAGCTGGTGTGTATTAAAACAAACAAGATAATTAAGAATACATGCTTTGCACTGAGGGCAGGTTCGGTCTCCAAGTTTTGGGGTTTTTTCCCCCCTGCTTCAATTCCAGCTTGGTCTGGTTTTGCTGAAACTAACCTCAAACTCTGCCCAGAGGATTACAACTATTTGTATCTTAATTGGGAAATAGCACCAGTAACCCATCAAAGCAAATTTTTCCTCCTGAGAAGTTATAATCAAATGCAGGACAGTTCACATAACATGTTTTGCTATACTCTTTGGTGTTTGCTTTAAGTCTGCACCAGCAGATTAGAGCAGGGTTTGGAGCACTGTATGGTTTTGTGCTTAGCGTGTCACTGGAAGAAAATGAGTTTGCAAGGTGTTTCATGGAGCACGAGTGAATGGCTCCACTGAAATCGCTCACAAGGCCTTACTCTGACCCTCCTTGGGCTGTTGATAACACTCCTGCTGACTTACTAATGCCAGCACTGGACACTGATTAGCCTGTTTTTAAAATCCCAGGGTGGAAAATAACTAGGAGAGGAGTTAGTGCCAAATCAGAGCAGCAGAGACGCTGCAAATAGCACGAGTGTTCTGCCCCTGGCTGCCCCCACGGCAGTGAAAAACACAAACTACACATTTCCTGGACAGAAAACATGGAAGCCCTTGCATCCCACATACCAGCCCTGCCTCTGGCAGGCCTGAAGCACTCGCAACAAAGGAGCTGCTGCTGCGCCCACATTTTTGTGGTGGAAGTCCTGTTCTGGTGCCCAGCCCCAGCACTGGCAGATTAAAAAAATTATGGAACAAAGTAGGACAAGTTCCCAACACATTTTTTGTTTTTATAACCTAAAACAAGGTCTGCTGTTTGTGCTGAATGTTTAAACACTTGCTGAGGGCCCACAACCCGTGCTTCAGGGCTTACATTTTTTTCCAAGGATCTTCTGAAATTGCAATCTGTTGAATCAGAGGAATGAAGGCTGATATCCCTCCTAGTGCTCGGCAATTAGGAATGTCAAATCCAGGGCAACAGCCTCTGAAGAACATTTTAGATCTTTCTGAAATCTGGGTTTTTTTCAGATCTTTTCAGGTCTTTTCTAGAAATACCTGTGCAAGGGAAAAGATAAGGATTGGGTAGTTTTCCAACACAAAACACAAAGACAAAGAGACTGTAAGAAAGATCCACTTTCATTTTAGGTAACTGGTAGCTCAAAGGTCTTGTGTTCAAGTCAGCGCTGCTCTGAGTGAGCAAAGCTGACACTGAGGGGGGTTTGGGATACATTCAAGATCTGGAAATTATTTCTGTAAGAGGTGGATATTTCACTTTTGAAACAGTAATCAGAAGAGAGCTTTGACATTGCATGTGGGAAAAAAAGTGGCAAGCTTTAGTTAAAGTATTAACAGGAAAGCAGTGAAGCCTTCAATTCTCTCTGTTTGGGATAGTAAACCATGATAAGTAATTTGGATAAATTATTTCTGGAGATACATGGCTTAAGCAACCTAGACACAAAATAGCCAATTGTTGAAATGAAACACTAGGCAATGTAAGGATAGTTTTTAAGTGACACACTTCCCTTAGTGTTTGAAGCAGCACATGGAAAAAGCCTAGAAATCAATTTAGTGTGAACCCCATAACACAGTGGACGAGCGAGCTCTGCACACAGCAGGTTTCTCACTCATCCTGAGCACAGAAAACAGGAGCTGCCATGACAGCACCATATCCCACCCAAGAGATGTGGAGCAGCCAGAAATGTGAAGCACACAAAGGCCTGTGGATTGCTGCTGGCTCCCCTCCAGCACACTCCCATCCAGCGTGGGCTCGCTCCGGCACTGCCGTGGATTTGCAGAGCACTACCCGTGTACAAGGCGTAGTGTGGTTCTCAGACCTGGAAAAAAACAAGCCAGCAGATGTTCAATGCTTCCAAGTTGCCTGCTGGCACCATGTGCAGTATCTTTCTAGTCTCTATTCCTCAGAGTCTGGAGCAAGACAAGCTAGATTACATGAAATCCAGTGTCTTGGATGTCTTTAGATATGCTGTAAGAGGCAAGGACAGAGGAATAGCTACAATAAGCAGGATGAATAAAACAAATCCTCTTACACATTTCAAACTATTATTTGAAAACAACAAACTGTATTCATGCCCAGGCTTGCATTATTTAAACAGCAAGAGAAAGAGCTGGCCCGAGTTTCCAGCCTCACTTTTCTTTAAGGCAAGATGCAAACCCACACCTAGAGACAGGGTTTCTGCAGGGCTCCTGTGGCTTCTGAAACATCTCTTTCCTCATGCCCACCCCAATGCTTAGCTCAGTTAATGAATTGAGATAATACTGTGCCCAGGAGAACCCCAAACCAGCCCCAAAGTATGCACTAAATATTCAGTACCTGAAGACTTAAAGCATATTAAATTACTTGAAGTTACAGGCACACAGCTCCAATCCCTTCCAGACTTAAAGAGGACTTGAAATTCATGGTAATTTTCTTTGTGTGAATAGCAAGGTGAACTTTGCTTTCAGTTTCAGCAGTTAATAGAGGGCAAATATCAGATTCCCTGAAACTTGGGAGGAGCGTGTTTGAGTGTTCACTAAGTTAAATCACATTCCACATAAAAAATACTAAGATAATATTGTTTCCAACATTTACACCCAACATTTACCAAGCTATCTCTATAGGAATTAGATAAAACAATTAATTCTGGGCCAAAATCCAATTATGACTAATTTTTTTTCAAGGGCCCCCAGCTTGGCAAAGAGCTTGGCAATAACCCAGTGCATGTTTCTGAAAGCTCTGACTGGGGAATCCAAAGGTCTAATTATGTCTCCAGTGGCATATTCTCAGATACTCCTCAAGGTAATAATAAGAAATGAACAGGCTGGCTGTAGTAAGTCTGCAGAAATCAAATATTGGTTATCATTGACAGGGTCCATACGAGTGATGGGGGCCTTCACAACCCAAGTTGTTCTTGACAGGACATTGGTTAGTAACTGCTTTTTGAAAGAAATTTGTGCCCTGGACAGAGCATCTTGAGAACAGATGTTTGGGAACAGTAAACACACAGTCCCAACATGGATAGAGTTTACCTGAATTAGGGCCTAAGAACAGAGAACTGAGTATGATTCCCCCACCCCAAGCTGAACATTCAGATGAAGATGCCAACATCTTTATCTCAGCTGGACTGGGAATTCAGTGTTTCATGCCTTTTCCCAACTGCTTTAAAATAGGTATGGCTGAGTCAGTGTCCTGGGTTACAGAAACGGGTGGTTTTGCATATCATTTGAGGGCTGAACTGGTTTGCATATGGTAATCCAGGGGAAAATCAAAGTGGGGGCACAGGTTTCACTCCACTCCTCTCTGCCTGATGAGGAGTTGGAGAACACACTTCTCCAGCTACAGCCCCACAGGCACATCTTTTCACTCCCATCACCCCTACTCTCTGGCCACTCCCCATTTCTCATCCTCTTGCCCTGTCATCTCCTTTCTTATGTCTTTTGCCATAAATTTTCTTCTGTTTTTTTTGGTGGTTTCTCTGAGGCATTATACCCTCAAATCCCCATCCCAAAGTGCAGCCCTTGGCAGCATCACTAGGCACCACTGGTGTTGCTGGGGGACCCTCCCACCCCAAAATGTGCTGCAGCAGAAGACAAGGAGACATACTTGTGGGTGCTTTCTGGTTTTATTAACAGCCCCACAGCCAGGCTCCCAGCCCCATGGTAAGAGTGCTGGGGCACAAGGTAGGGTCACCCTATCAAACCTGCTGTCCTTGGGGCGGGTCACTTGGAGAAGCCCTGGGTGTCACAGCGCGGTCCCTGCCACTCATTGTAGCACTGGCAGCTGAACTCCTTTTCCAGCTGGGAGACATCATTACCAGACTCCAGGCTCTGAGCCACCAGCCAGGGCTTGGCAGCGTGCAGATCGATGGTGAAGTGGAAGGGGTCGAGGTGGAGGAAGCCCTGCTTGTTCTCCTGGCGCACACAGCGCCCGTGGCCGGAGCACAGGCTCTGGCTGCACAGGTCGGCACTGGCCGTCACATTGACGATGTAGTGGCCCAGAGGTCCCTCCACGTAGTCCTTCAGTCTCAGGCACATCTCCTGCAATGGCATGTGGTGTCACAGCCCTGCACAGTTGAGGAACTGGGGGTCCCTGCTGGCAGGGATGTGGTGCCACCCTCTGCACTCACCTTGGAGGCGCTGTAGTTGAGGCTGCCCCAGAGGATGATGCCAGCAGCACCCTGAGCTGCGCTCTCCCCGATGGTGTTCATCAGGTCCTCCTGCACCCATGAGGAGAGGAGAAGTCAGTGGTGTCCAAAGCCCCCACACAGCCCCAGCAGAGCTAAAGACTCCCAGTGCTAACCCCTGTTCGGTATCCCCACATCCCCATTACCTGGGAAAGGAAGTCAACAGTGAGCTCGAAGGCAATCTGAGAGTAGGGCAGGACGGGGATGCCGCTGTCAAGAACACCACGCTGGACAGCAAAAGCTTCAGCCACGCGGTGCCGGACGTAGGGGAGCACCTTGTCAGTGCCATTGAGGGAGATGGGCAGGTAGATATTGGGGTAGAGTGCCCGGCTGCTCTTCCAGAGCCAGGACAGATTCCTGTTCCTCTGCTGCTCCACCTCTGGGCATGTCCCATTGTAGGGCAGGCTGTCAAAGTGGTTGTTGTAGCAGTTGGGGAAACCATAGAAACCCCAGTAGGCATTGGAACGGAGGCTCTCACCCAGCCACAGGGTCTCACTCATGAAATTGCGGGCGCTCTCCTCAAACTGCTGTTTGGCCACCTCTTCCACCTCCTTGGGGGGCCACTGCGGGTGCTGCTGCTGCACCAGCTCCTCCGACTTCTCCTGGTAGATCTTCATGGAATCCCAGTTGCGGATCCACAGCGGGTGCCACTTCTCCCAGTCAATGACAGCCAGCCCACTGTAGTCAGGGCTGGGCAGGGTCACCTTGATGTCCTGGGTGGCCTGCTGGAGATGAGCCTCCAGGCTGGCATTTTGGGGGAGCCCCCCATTCACTGGCACCCCCTCAGACGTGTAGTAGGGGAGGAGACCCAACTTGTCGCTGTAGAAGAGGGTGATGTCCTGCCCGGTGAAGTTCTGCTGGTCGTTGGCCAACACATCAAAGACCTCCAGGTTGAGGGTGACATTGTACTTCTCGGCACAGCGCTCCGTGGGGATGTTCCAGACGGTGACGAAGGGGCGGTTGACAAGGACAGGGCCAGGCCCCCCAGTGTGGGCCAGGGCAGGCAGGAGCAGCAGGAGGAGCCAGCAGGACCACACCAATGCCATGGTGCAGGAGGGATCAGAGTGAGTCCTGGAGCTGCCTGGGGAGAGCCAGGACCTGGGCAGACGTCGATGCTTTTATCCCCAAGCTGGGACCGGTGTTAATCCGCACCTCCGTTCCCGAGTGGTGCCAGTCACCCAAGGTCACCTTTCCCCCCTCCTCAAAGTCCCCGAAGTTATCAGCAGCTGGAGCCCAGCACAGCGGCCCCGGAGTGGGGACAGCAGCGTGTCAGCCCCGCCTAATGACCGGCGGCGGCGGGCTCGGCTGGGAAGGAATGCGCAGAGTCAACACCCCATGACTGGCCGGCGAGGAGTGGGGCTGGAAAGACAAACAGACACGGACGCGGAGGCGGGGGGGGGAAGGAAGGGAGATCACGGTGATGGACGTAGGCTGAGCCGGGCGGGCGCCTTTGGGGAAGCGGAGAGCGACGGCCACGAGCTGGCAGGAGGAGGGCACTGCTGGGAAGAAGCTCACGGCATCGAGCAGGACCCGGCAGGACACAGCCCGGAGTGGCGCAGGAGGGCACGGCCCGGGGACGCTCACAACACAGGACAGCAGCCACGGGAGGGCACGTCCTGGGGACACTCACGCATGGGGACCGCCGGCACAGGAGGGCACGGCCGGGATAGGCACGTGGGGACAGGCACAGCAGCCGAAGGGTGCGGGCAGGAAAGCGGCTGTGCCACGGGGGGCCGGGCCGTGCCCACGGGCACCGCAAAGAGCAGAGCAGTACCCGGAGGGGCTGCACGGGCACAGGCAGAGCAGGGCTGCGCCGGGCACACAGTGGCACGGGGACAAGGGAGCCGCGCCAGGGCACTGCCGGGGGACACTCGTGGCACGGGACAGCGGAACTCAGCGACGCTCGCGGCACGGGGGTGTCCCCGCGAGGATCCCGCTCCCGGGGTGTTCCCATCCCGCAGCCCCAACACTGCCCGCGCCCCGGGGCGTGTCCCGGGATTGAGGGCGGGGCCAGGCGGGGAATCCCGGAGCCACGGCGAGCAGGGGGAGGAGCCCGGGCGGGGCGTGGCGAGCGCAGCTCCACGTGGGTGGCCCGACCGTGACTGCCCACGCGGCTCCGGCTCCACGCCTGAAGCTCCCGCCCTCGGAGCGCCTTCCCCGAGCGGCTCCGGCCCCAGCGGGAGAGCTCCCACCCTGCAGTGCCTCTCCCGAGCTGCACACCCACCGCCAGCGCTCCCACCCCATGGTGGCCATGTCTGGCAGTTGGGTGACCCGTGGCCTCCCCCCCGCCCCAAATCAGCCCACACCTCTCCCTCTGACCAGCTTTATTCGAGGTAAAGCACTTGAGTGTGGGGCAGCACACAGGGGCTCAGCACCACACAGAACCCACTCCCCACCCCCATGTCCCTCTTGCCCCCATCCCTCTCTTTACAACAGGAGAGGGGCCCCCCTCCTCCCTCCATCCCCATTGCAACAGGGAGGGCAGAGATGGGGCAACACAGCTCTGCCCCTCACAGTGAGGGGCAGCCCTCATAACAAGCTGCCTCCCAGCAGGGTAGTGATATCTTAAATAGGCCCCTACACCACAAAAAGGGGCAGCTCAGTCCAGGGGGGGTTAGCACCAGCTTGCAAGCAGCAACAGCACCACAAGTCCTAGTGGTGCCAGGGGCCCAGGGGCATTATTGCCAGGGCCAGTGGGCGTCTGGCAGCTACTGCCCTGCCAGCCCTGGTAGCAGTGGCAGTGAAAGTGGGTCCGTAGGAAGAGGATGTCAGCAGAGGATAGCTGGCCCTCGACCCAGAAGAGGGGGTGCTTGGGGTGGTCTGCATCCCGGCGCCGCAGCTGGAAGTTGGTAGAGTTGAGGTGGAGGAAGACATCAGCAGTGCTGTCCTGGCGCAGGCAGCGTCCCTGGCCCTGGCACAGTGTTGTGCTGCAGAGCTCTGCCGCTGTCGAGACATTCACGATGTAGCGCCCCAGGTCCCCCTCCAGGTAGTTCTTCAAAGTCTGACACAACTCCTAGGGGAAAGGGAGCACCAGGGGCGTGTTCGTGTGACACAGGGAGAGAAGCACCTCAGATGGAGAGGACAGCTCAGCCGCTGGTCCTCCTCTGGGGGCAGGTGAGCCCTTCACCCATCATCTACCTCCCATGCAGACCCCAAACCTACCCGGTTTTTGGCATCATCTGCATCACCCCAGAAAATGGCCCCGGCTGCACCCAGTGCTGCACTCTCTCCGACGGTGGAGATCAGGTCCAGCTGTGGGGACAGAGCCTGGTTAGTGCCCACAGACCCCACACAGCACCCACACTCCCAGCACAGTGTGCTCCAAAGCGTCCACTGCAGCGCCGAGGAGGCAAGACCCACCCCTGCTTCAAAGCCACGGGGAGAGGGGACTGTCCCAGCTCCTTGGGGACAAGACTTCCCAACACTGCCCTCCTCCTCAGGGGTTAAGCCAGCACAGCACAGGGGCTGTGAGCTCACATACCCCAGGGTCCTGTGGCTGCCAGGACCTGTGAGTCTTGCAGTACCTCCCAGGGACTTCTCTGGCAATGGTGACCATTGGTGCCAGTCCTGCCAGACACCCCATACCTAATGGAAGCAGTTTGTGGCATCCTATCATCCAGCCACAGAGGGGCTGAGCTGAGGGGGTCTCCCACAGTGACACCCCTTGAAGGGAAGGAAGCAGGGCTGGGCACCCCTCCTGCTTCCTGGGGCCAGCCACATGCCAAAGGGTGCTGCTCCCCACCCCATATGGAGACAGCCATGGTAGCACCATGAGGGCAGACACCAGTCTCCAGAGTCACTCTGCTCCAGGGAAGCAAGATGGAACACTGGCAGCAGAACCACCTCAGCTGACCCCAAAGCCCAGATGCCCAGGGTGTGGGATAAGGATGTCCCTGTGGTGCAGCCCTACCTGGCTGAGCACATTCAGCTTGCGGATGAAGGTGGGCCGGGTGTAGACAAAGACAGGTAGGGAGTAGTTGTCGTGGTGCTGCTGGGAGATGCGTATGGCCTCCATCACCCGTGCCCGCACGAACTTGCGGATGTTGGGAGTGGAGTCCAGGAGTGGGTCGAGGTAGATGGAGGGGTAGAGCGCTGTGCTCTCCTTCCAGAGCCACACCAGCTGGTCATTGCGGGTCTTCTCCACGTCTGGGCACTGCCCAGTGTAGCTTTCCTTGTTCTTGCTGTAGTCATGGTTGTAGCAGTCAGGGAAGAGGTAGAACCCCCAGAGCTGCTTGGGTCGGATGCTCTTGGCCTTACGCAGGGTCTTCACCATGAACTCCTGGGCAGCCGACTCAAACTCAAACACTGCCTGCTTGTTCACCTTCTCGGGGGGCCAGTCCTTGTTACGCTCTAACACTAGACTCTGTGACACCTCCCGGTAGATGTCCTTGGGCTTCCAGTTGCGAGCCCAGACAGGCCGCCACTCCTCCCAGTCAATGACGGCCAGCCCTTCCTTGGTGGGCGACTGGATGTACTTGGTGATGCCGCCCTCAAGGCGGGCCAGGTGCTCTGGCAGGTTGCTGTTTTGAGGGACACCGCCATTGACGGGCACACCCTCGCGGGTGTAGTAGGGGTAGAGCCCCAGGCGCTCCTTGTAGAAGATGGTGAGGTCCTGCCGCACAAAGCCCTCGTTGGGGGAGGCGTCCAGATCGAAGATGCTGAAGTCAAACTCCACCTGGTAGCGGGGCTTGCATTCCTGGGTGGGCACGTTCCAGGCCACCAGGAAGGGGCGGCGAGTGACATGGGGGGCGGCCGACGGCTTCTCGGGAGGCTGCCGGGCCAGGGCCAGCAGGGCCAGCCAGGGCACCGCCGCCGCCGCCGCGCAGCCCCCGCGCATCCTGCCCGGCGGGGCCTGGGGGCGGCGGGAGACGGGGGTCAGGAGCGGGGCAGGCAGCCGGGGGTGCAGGCAGGGGCGGGTCTGCCCGCACCCCCCAAGGCAGACCCCGACCCAAGGCCCCTCCCGCGGCAGAGAGGTGAGCTGAGCCCCCCGGGGGAGTGCTGGCTCCCAGGAATCCCGGTTCCCAGCGGCTTCGTTCGCTCCCTCTCCCGTTCCCGCTCCCCGCCGCTCCCGCGGGTGCCGGCGCGGTGCCGCCTTTGTTCGCGGCCGGCAGACAAAGCGCCGGGGCGCGGCCCCCCGCGGCCACGCTCGGCTCCCCGCGCGTCTCTCACCGCGCCTCAGGCCATCCCCCGCCGCGGGCTCCAGCGCCGCCGCCTCCCCCCGCCGCCGCTTTTAAACCTCCCGGCGCGCACCACCCGCGGGGGCGCCGCCCCCGGCTCGCCCGGCCCCGCCCCGCGCCCCGCCCGCGCCGCGCCGGGCTGGCGGCGCCGACCGCCGCGGGGCTCCGGGGCCGCGGGCTGGCGGCGGAGCCCCGCCGCACACACACACTTCCGCGGGACCGCCGCACCGGGCAACCGGAGCCACACCCCCCCGGTCTCCACGCGCTTGGTATGGCCCGGGAGGACCCGCCCCCCCCACGCGGCGGAAGGGGGCGGGGCGGGGCCGCGGCGGGGGCCGCCAGGGGGCGCTGCGGGGCGCGGGGCGGGCGCGAGGGGACCCCAAAACCCGGGAGTGGGGTGACCCCGAACCCCCAAAACAGGGGTGACCCCGGGACTGGGGTGACCCCAGAACAGCGGTGACCCCAGGACTGTGGTAACCCCAGCATCATGTCATGTCCCCAGGGTGGTGGTGACCTCAGAATCATGGTCACTCCAGAACGGTGGTGACCCCAGAACGGTGGTAACACCAGAACTGTGGTAACACCAGAACTGTGGTGACCCCACGGTGGTGATGACTGTGGGATCATGGTGCCCCCAAAACAGTGGTGACCCCAGAGTGGTGATGTTCCCAGGATCGACATCACCCCAAAATGATGACTCCAGAATGGTGGTGACCCCAAGATGCTCTACCAGGATCATGTTGTCCCCAAAACAGTGGTGATCTTAGGATGGTGGTGACTCCAGAGTGGTAGCAACCCCAGAATGCTGGTGTCCCCAAGGCAGTGGTGACCTCAGAACAGCGGTGTCCCCAAAGCAGCAGTGTCCCCGCAACAGCGGTGTCCCCAGAGCAGTGGTGTCCCACAACAGCAATGTCCCCAGGACGGTGGTGGCCCCAGCACAACGATGTCCCTGCAACAGCGGTGTCCCCAGGACAGTGGTGTCCCCACAACAGCGGTGTCCCCAGGACAATGGTGATCCCGGGGTGGTGCCGTGCCAGACAGGACATCCTGTTTGGGGCTGGGGCAATCGGTTCTGCTGACTCAGCCACGACCCCGTGGGTTTCCTGCTCAGAGGGGACAAGCGGGACCATGGGAGCAGCAGGGCTGGGGGACCTTCCTTCCCGGGGCACTGCTGAGGCTCCAGAAGGTCCCCCCAGATGGGTAGCAGGACAGACAGGGCTCAGGGACCAGCCATGTGGCAGTACCTGTGTCCTGCCTGTCCCCTGCCTGCTCTGGCCAGGGCTGGCCTCGGCAGGCTGAGAGCCATCGGGGTGCCCTGTGGAGGAAGCACTGGAGAGCGAGGGTGTGCCGGGGCTGACAGGGGAAGGAAGCGGGGCTGAATCTACGGAAACGTTCCCCAGCCGCCCGCCAGCTCCTCAGGGATCGGGTGGGAGCGCCAAGCCCGGCATTGTTCGGTGTCAGCCCCTGCTGCCGCCAGTGCCGAGCCCTGTCCGCGGGCACCCACAGATGGCTCCAGTTAGTGACACCACTCGGGTGCCAGCTTTTGTGGTGAAGCTCCCACCGAGATGGTTACAGTACTGCCAGGGATGGGCACCATGTCCAGGCTGGCCACTCTGAATCCAGGCTGTATGCCACGGCTCGGCCCAGCCTGCGGGCAACACCAGGCACTGGTTGGGATAGGGGCAGGGAAGGTCAGCCACTGGCCGGGCGTTGGCTGCCAAAACCCTTGGGAGAGATTGTGGGGAGCCAAGCAGTCCCAGCACTGCAGGCGCTGCCCTTCCCCTTTGGGCAGTAAACAGGCTCCCTTCGCCAGCAGCAGAAACGCCTAAAATTTTCCATCCTCCTCGTGCGAAGGTACCCAGCCCCCCCGGCAGCGGGGTGGCCAGAGGGGTCACAGCTTTCCACTGCTGGAAGTCCTCAGTGTGACGCAGCTTCTCACTGTTGTCCCCTCACTGGGGCTCCGCATTGCCTGACTCGGTTTCCCTCCTCGCTTCCAGAAGACTCTAGATTTTGGGAGGGGGCAGCTGGACAGATCCACCCTGCTGAGCATGAGATCATTTAAAGTCATTCCCAGATGGGCGCGAGAGAGGAGAAGGGTGCAGGCGGCAGCGGTGGGCAGTGCCCCGGGTGAGCTGAGCAGGCGAGCTGCTCCTTGCAGGCAGCCAGGAGGATGGGAATCCCTCACTGTGCAGATAAAGATAACGGGGCATGAGTCACATCCGCTTACGCCAGACAGGTCCGGGCAAGGTGCATAAGGAGTTCAGCTTGGGGATGGAGCAGCCATGAAACCAGGAGGGGAGGTTGGCACCTGCCTCCACCCCTGGGCTGGGGGCTCCAGGCATGGCCCTGCCCCAGGGGCAGCAGGAGGGCACTGGGCTGGCCCGGCAGACACCGAGATGCTCACGGAGCCAGAGATCCACAGCCACTGCCTTGTGGAACCTCACTGAGCCGTAACACCCTGCACAGCCACCATGATCCATCACACCCTTCAAAGCCACCATGATCCATCCATCTCTCCTGGGCTGCTATGGATCAACAGGCTAAAGTCCCGCAGCCTCACCCACCACCAGCCGGAGCACTGGCAGGACAAGCCGACTGCTCACTCATTGCAGCTCTCGTCAGCGGCTCATTTCCGAGCCGGCTTGTGCAGAGGAAATGATGAGAGGTGACGGTGGCCACAGGAAAACATTTGTAGGGCTGTCAGGGGCAGGACATGGGGTACAAAGTGAGATCACACTCGTCCCATGGACAGCCAGCAGCACTCGGGGGACAGGAGGCTTCCCGGCACAGGGCCTGGAAGTCGTCAGGCCCCCGTGATTAATGAGACACTGATTTGGCAGGACAGGCGAGGAAGGAGCGGACAGGCGGATCCTCCATCCACCCCCCCCTGCGAGGCTCAGGCGGAGCCATGGGAAGAGTAGCCTGAGGCTGGGCTGCCTTCAAACCTCCAAACCTCCCTCCCCACACTGGAAGAGACACGGTCCTGAGCTCCAACCCTTGGGGCTGAACAAGGAAATTACATAGATTACACTTTAGTTATATATTTAAAGGATGTTATGGCAGCTACAAGTAAAGTCACAGCCTGACAAAGCCACCAGCTCCTGCCAATGCCATGTGCCAACTGGGGCACCTGGAAATGGCTGTTACCCACAGGTCCTTCACCACCAACTCAGCCACATGTGCACAAACACCCCCTCCTGAAAAACAGGGGGCTTGAAGTGCTGGTGGCAAAACCCACCTCCCCTCTGGCACAGCCACCCTCCCCAGTAAGACAGCTCTTGGACTTGTGGGCTCTACAAATAATTTTATTGAAATTTAACAAAAGTGGACAGATGCACTGGGAGGAAGGACCATAAATAGTGTACATTTCCCAAACCCATGGGTCCTACCCACACGCTAGAGGAGCAAGGAGCCTAGTGTCAGTGAGTACGGCTACACATCCACACGGGAAAGCACAACATCACACAGAAATCATTAAAAAAAAAACAAACAATCAAAAGGAAAACTTTCCTTTTTTTTTTTTTGCTTGCTCCAACACCACAGTGGACACAAATACTATTTACAGTGACCTTCACATTTTTAAGACCCCTCCAGGTGCTCCCAAGGCCCTGCTGTTGCAGGAGGGCTGGAGGGGGCCTGGGGGCTGGCTGCTGTGGGGACCAGCCTGGGAAGAAGCAGGGCAGGATGCAGCTTGTTGGCAGTCTGCAGAAGTTTGCTGCCACTCCCATGACACTAGAGGGGTAGCAGGGTGGGAGAAGGCGTGTTTTTTTTTGGGAAGCATGTTTAATGCCGTGGGGGAAGGGTGGGCAGCCTGTCAGGAAGGACAAAAGCATCCTTGCTAAGCCGGTCTCAGTCTCTGCCCCCTCCCCTGGTATTCGGGCCCTGCTTTGTCAGCAGATTTTTGGCTGGTAGCCCGGGGAGGGGCTCCCCACTGGGACAGGCAAACAGCACTGGCCCCCTCCCCACTCCTCCTTCGCCTTCCCCAGTACCCGCAGCGGCTTCAGTGCAGCTTCCCGTGCCCTCGAAGAGCAGAGGGGCAAGGCAGCACAGACCATGGTTTTCTCTCCTCTTCCTGGGGACAGCAGCTCCTGCTCTGCAGCAGAGCCTGAGGGGATGCCCTGCCCAGGGAGCTCCGGCCTGGGAGAAACTCAGGAGCAGGTGGTGCGAATAAGAAACACTTCAGTGGGAGATTGTTTTAAGACAAGACTCTTTCAAGCAAGCAGAACAAAAGATGTCGAGAGAAGTGCCCAGCATCACAGTGTAGACGAGCCCTGCCCTCCCACTTTCCTGCCTGGTGGCAGCCAGCACATCCACTTCACCCTGCGTGCTCGCTCCTGTCGATGGGAACAGCGGGTGGAGGGACGTGAAGGGAAGAGGTGGTGACAGGAAGACGGCAACAGCCACGCCGCTGTTATCTCTCCGAAGCCGGGAATGTGGCCCCGCGCCCGGGCGGCTCTCAACGGACGCGGCGATGGATACATCCAACGTAGACACCGACGGGGCTGGCAGCCAAGTGCCAGCAGCTTAAATTAAAAATCGAGGTAGCAAACATCTGAAGTGCTTAGAAAGTAAATAAGTTCTGGAACGAAAGAGGAGGAAAGCTGAGCCGGCTGCTGTGGGGAGCAGGCCCTGACCCACTTTAAAGCTGTGCCTGCTGCCGGTCCTCCTCTGCCTGCCCGGTCCAGGCACAGCCAAGCAGGAAGGGAGGGGCTTCTTGTGCTGGCGAGGGGCATTTGGGGTCAGGCTTTTCCCCCAGCACCTGGCCACATACAGGGGTGAGAGCTTTTCCGGTGCCACCAAGACCTCGTACAGGAGGGAAGAGGAGAGAAGAGCAGGACCTTCCAAGGCAGGGTAGAAATTCCCCCTTTAAAGTGCATCGCGCCTCCCCTCTGCCGCCAGCTGGGATGTGGGAGGAACCACAGTTCACATCGCCAGGGAGATTTCCCAGGGAGATTTCCAAGCTGGGGCAGGTACACCAATTGATTGTTTTGGGGGACAGGGAAGGAAGAGAGAAGATTCCTTTCCTGCTTGGCTCAGTCAAGGCTCACCCGCCAGGGAGGTACGTTCAAACAGCAGCGGGGAGTGAGGACACTGCCCGGCAGCCTGGCAGAATGAGGTGACACACCTGGTGGATGAGGGGAAGGCTGTGGATGTGTCTACCTGGACTTCAGCAAGGCCTTTGACACTGTCTCCCACAGCATTCTCCTGAAAAGGCTGGCAGCCCACAGCTTGGACAGGGGCACTCTGTGCTGGGTTAGGAACTGGCTGGAGGGCAGGGCCCAGAGAGTGGTGGGGAACGGGCTGCATCCAGTTGGGATCCGGTCACTAGTGGTGTCCCCCAGGGATCACTGTTGGGCCCAGTTCTATTTAATATCTTTATTGATGATTTAGATGAAGGGATTGAGTCCACCATCAGCAAATTTGCAGATGACACTAAGCTGGGGGGAGTGTTGATCAGCTGGAAGGCAGGAGGGCTCTACAGAGGGACCTGGATAGGCTGGAGAGTTGGGTTGATTCCAGTGGGATGAGGTTCGACAAGGCCAAGTGCTGGGTCCTGCAACTTTGGCCACAACAACCCCCTGCAGCGCTACAGGCTGGGGACAGAGTGGCTGGAGAGCAGCCAGGCAGAGAGGGACCTGGGAGTTTGGATTGACAGGAAGCTGAACATGAGCCAGCAGTGTGCTCAGGTGGCCAAGAAGGCCAATGGCATCCTGGCCTGTGTCAGGAACAGTGTAGCCAACAGGTCCAGGGAAGTGATTCTTCCCCTGTACTCAGCGCTGGTGAGGCCACCCCTGGAGTGCTGTGTCCAGTTCTGGGTCCCTCAGTTCGGGAAGGACATGGAGGTGCTGGAGCAGGTCCAGAGAAGAGCAACAAGGCTGGTAAAGGGACTTTAGCACAAGTCCTATGAGGAGAGGCTGAGGGAGCTGGGGTTGTTCAGCCTGGAGAAGAGAAGGCTCAGGGGAGACCTCTTCACTCTCTACAACTACCTGACAGGAGGTTGTAGCCAGGTGGGGGTTGGTCTCTTCTCCCTGGCAACTATCAGCAAGACAAGACAGCATGGTCTTAAGGGGAGGTTTAGGTTGGATATTAGGAAGAAATTCTTTCCAGAGAGGGTAATCAGGCATTGGAATGGGCTGCCCAGGGAAGTAGTGGGTTCTCTGTCCCTGGAGGTTTTTTAAGATGAGACTGGATGTGGCATCAGTGCCATGGTCTAGCAACCGCAGCGGTAATGGATCAAGGGTTGGACTTGATGATCTCGGAGGTCCCTTCCAACCCAGCTGATTCTATGAGTCTATGAGGGATGGTGCTCAGCAGGAGCCAGTGTGCCAACGGGGGAGGCAAGCCTGCTGCAGAGCTGGGACCCTGCTGCCACCAGCCATGGCCACAGAGTGCAGAGATCTCCTGTGGGGGAATGCAAAAGTTATGAAGCCTGGGAAGAACGACTTTAGAAGCGGTTCTATCACAGCGGCAGCTCTCTGGGATCGAGCGGAGCAGAAGAACAACAACTATTTCCGTTTTATTGTACGGTTTTTCCCTGAGTTATGTATTTCCCCCGGTCTACGCGGCCCCCCCACTCGGTCCCATGTCGTCTCCCCCCCCCAGTCGGTCTCCGCCTCTGCACAACCATATTTGGTTGTCTCATCCGCCTCTGCCCAACCCCTGGCTTTGTTATTGCACTTGGGCCCTCCTGTATCCCCCGTTGGTTAGCAGAGCCCTCAAGCCGCGCCTTTTCCCCCGGACCTCGGCCCAATCAAGTTACTCCTTCTAAGCCCTCCCCCAGAGACCTTATAACCCCGCGGAGTTTTAAATAAAGTACTTTTCGCCCTGGGATCCAGAGAGGAGATTTGGCGGCTCTTTTCTCCTGCCTAAGGGGAACCGTGCCACCGAGACCCCCTCCGAGAAACCGCGAGCGAGGAGTCCAACTTCTTCAATTCTCTTAATTAGTGCCTCCCCCGCCCCGCCGCGGTCATGCTGTCCCGCTCCCGCTCCCCACCCGCCGCCAGCCCCGAGTGCCGCGCCCGCCGATCCCGATCCCGATCCCGATCCCACGAGCGCGATGGCCCGAGGCTCCCGCACCACTGGCGGAGCCGCAGCCGGTCGCGGTCGCGCAGCCCCGGCACACTGTGCTCCACCGCACACACCACTACCATGGCAAGGGCTGGCCCGAGTACTAGGAGAAGGAGAAGGAGGAGATCCTGTGGCAGAGGAGACCCACTGAGAGAATTGGAGAGCTGGGGGCACCTGAAGTATGGGGGCTGCCACCAGAGGTTCCTGACCCCGATTCTGATGAGCATACACCGGTAGAACGTGAAGAGGCAAAATCTAAGAGTAGTTCTTCAGATTCCAACCCAGAAGAGGAAAAGAAGACAGAAGAAAAAACGTAAGGCATCCAAAAGAAAGCGCAGAAAACATTCTGAGGACAGCGACAGTGAGTCGGAGTCTGAGCAGAACTCCAGTGATGAAGATAAAAAGAAAAGCAAGAAGAGGAAAAAGAAGAGCAAAAAGAAGAAGAAGAAGAAAAACTAGAAGAGCAGGAAGGAATCCAGCAATTCAAGTAGTGAAGATTCCAATGGTGAAACAGTTCAAGGGGATGATCTCTGGACTGAGAGATCAAAAAATACTGAAGCTGATAGCCTGATTGGACCAGAGGCTCCCAAAACTCATGCGTCTCAGGATGACAGGGGAAAACGTATTCCCCAGAGAGGCGAGATCGGCTTGACCAGTGAAGAGATCGCATCGTTTGAGAGCTCTGGTTATGTCATGAGAGGCATCAGACATCAGCGCATGGAAGCCGTGCGTCTGTGCAGAGAACTAGACCTACAGCGCAGATGAGAAGAGAGCCCTGGCCTCCTTCAACTCAAATAAAGTACTTTTCGCCCTGGGATCCAGAGAGGAGACTTGGCGGCTCTTTTCTCCTACCGAAGGGGAACTATGCCACCAAGACCCTCTCTGAGAAACCACCAGCGAGGAGTCAAACTTCATCAATTCTGTTAATCTCCAGCAGGCAGCAGCAAAGCCAGCCTTCCCAGAGCCAGTGTAAGCAGGGAAACGCACAGGGGGAAGAGACTGAGGTCCAAGAGAGCGGCATCTGATCTCCATCCCCTTCCCAAGAGGAGCATAGCAGCCAGCCAAATGTGCTTCAAGACCCCTCAGCCTGCCCTGTTCATCCTCCATCAACGGACCCATCACCTCACACCCGTGTCAAGGGACACGCTGCAACACTGGCCATCTAACCTGCGGGCCCCGGAGGCCTTGGGCAGTGGGTCACCGTGCCCTGGCCCTCCCTGGGCTGCATACCTGAGAAGCAGGGGGTTCTCTCTGGTGAGAAGTGCGGGCTCACTCTCCCTTTAACAGCTCACACACAGCAGCTCGTCTGCAGTTCCAGTTACCCATCCAACATGGGCTAGAGGCTACAATAGGTATTTTAGTCTTCTGACTCAAGCGAGGATGTTTTTAAGCAGTCGTTGCACAAGGTCATCCATCTCCTGCGAGGGCCTGCTCCGTTCCGCCTCACCTCCGGGCGAGGGGAGAGCCACTGTCCCGCCGCGCGCCCGGAGTCCTCCTCGGGTGGGAACATGGGGCAGCCTGGCCCGGCAAGGCTGGGGGCGGTGGGGCAGGGCCTCCCGCCCGCAGGCAGAGATGTCTGGGTCTCACACCTCGCAGATGATCACCGGGAAATCCACGTGAATGCGAGGGTGCTCTAGTTTCACTATGCCCTGAAAGAAGAGTCAGAGTGGTGATCAGAAAGGGACTGACATACAACACGCCCGAGCCCTGCCAGTCACCCCAAGACAGAGGACACTGTGCCCTAAAGTAACCACAGGGGCCAGGGTCCAAAAAGTGGCTGTGACACGTGGTAGGGCCTGAGAACAGCAGGCAGAGCACAGGCACTCTGCCCTTCGAACTCGTCCCTGGAGAGCCCAGGGCAGCATGGCTGGCTGCCACACATGGCAGGGCGAGCAAGGAGGGAGCTGCTCTGCCAGGCACTGCCCGTGCAGCAGCTGGTGCGTGACTGGCAGATATCGGCCGTCCGTGCTTTTCATTCGGCACCTTCCATTCACGGGATTTAAAGGAATGAAAAGAGCTCTCTGAGGGAACGCAGCCGGGGCAGCTGGCACACAAGAAAAGCAGCTTTCTGTGCAGAGGGGAGGGGAGGCTACTGAATGAACGATCCCTCCACACCAGCCACAGGCACCGTTCCCACGGTCCGTTCAAGCCTTCTCCTGTTACAGCACCAGGAGGAGCCACTGGCAGGTGGGGGGCTGGGGGCAGAGGGGGGAGCGGGGGCTCAGGGCTGGGCCTGCACCCACAGAGCCAGAGCAAAGCCTGAGCTAGCAAAGGGCTCTTCAGTGCTGGTACCTGCTCTCTTTGGCTCAGACAAGCTTTCCAACTGCATGAGTTTCAACCCAGATCAATGAGAAGTCAGTCCCATGGCCCAAGACCACCTCTGCAACAATGTCAGTCTGGGAAGCAGCACCAAATCCTTCCCTCCATAACTGCCAGTGCAGTGCTCAGAGAGGTCCCATCCTGTTGGGGGGCTGCCTGTGGGGGGAGGCAGCAGGCCCGCCGAGCCCCTAGAAGTTGACAGTCTTAAAATATTGGATGGTATTAGGCCGTTCCCATGAGAACAGTGAAGTTAATTAACCGTTCACATAAACAGAGCAGCCTTGAGAATCAGGGAGTTGACTAGAAAGGAGATAAACAGGATGGAATGTGCAAGGACGGAGATGTCGGCTGTGTTCACAACTGCAGGTGTTAGTTCTCTGGTGTTTTGTAGAAACTATGTTTACAGAAAGTGTGTGGGAAAGTCGGGGCTAGCTGCCTTAATAAAGGAGGCTGCTGCACTTACGAAGCAGACAGCTCTCTAGACTACTCTGGTCTCAACTCTGTGTGTGTGTGTCTGCTTTCCCTACTGACCAAACCTAACAATACAACAGATACCCCGCGACAGCTGCCCACCCCTAAGGGCACACTGACAGCTCGTCCCAAGGCTTGCTAGAGCCGTGCCTTTCTGCTTACTTACAAAAGACTCCTGCAGAGTGTCTCTCCAGCCCTGGTTTGATCTACCTTTTTCTCCATTTATGTCCCCAAAAGCTTCCCTACGCACAGGCTATCCTGCCCCTGCACCAAGACCCTCTTTTAGTGTCCTAGCCACTGCCCAGCACCACACCAGTTGCTTATTTTAAGAAAAGACTCTTGCACTGAGGTGCAAAACATGGAGCTGTCATAACTACTGAGCAGCTGGAGGGGATGTGCCCACTCACATCAGTGGGTGATGGGCTTTGGCTGCTGCTCCCCAAGGCAGGGCCTGGCCCTCTGCACTGACATGATATGGGCTGAGCCAGCACAGCAACCCACACCTCATGGAAGGTGCTTGGCAATGAGACACCATGGCCATGAAGGGCTGCCTGGCGCTCTGTGCCCCACAACACACACCAGGCTGAGCTATCTCCCCAGTCTGGCAGCTCTAAAAAGGCTCAGGCAACACTTCTCTCCGAAAAGGGCAGCTGGAGGGTGCCACCAGCCCTCCCTCTTCTGTCACAGCCTCACCAGGTGACAGGGGTGTGAGCCAGGACACACAGGAATCATGGCTCTAAGGCAGCAACTGGGGGGAGGAGAAAGCCTCCACCTTCCCAAGATGCCCTGAGGGAGAAGCCTCCTGCAAAACCGGGACTTCAGCTGTCACCGTGGCGCTTCACCCTCGCTGCCCCCACCCTTCCCCACACCCCACCTGAGGTATCAGGTTCTTGTGGATCCTCTTCAGCTTGGCGCGCTTCCTCCCGTTCTTGGTGACGATTGTCTCCTCGTAGAACTCGTGAGCAAGATCCCCGTCCTCATCGTAGTACATGGAGCTGCCGGGAGGAGAGGGCAGGCGGGTGGGTGAGAGCCAGGCTGGGGACTGGGGTACGTCGGGGGCTCGGCAGGCCGGGACCCCCCCAGGCCTGGGGGGCTGCACCGACCACCCGCCGCCGTCCCGGCGGTGCCGGCGGCCCCTCCCGGCCCGAGCAGAGCCCCCCGCCCCGCGGCAGCCTCCCGGTCCCCTGGCGCCCCTCTCTCCCCCGCTCTCACCCGCGCCGCGTGAACACGAAGGGGGTGGCGGCGCGCGCGGCCCGCGCCCGGGCCAGGGCCTGCTGCCCGCCGGGGCCCTCGGGGCCGCCGCCGCCCGCCGCCGGCGAGGCGAAGGGCCACAGCCCCCGCGACTTGGAGCCGCTGGCGCCCATGGCGGGGGCGGCGGCGGCGGCGGCGGGAGCGGGGCCGCGGGGGAAGGGACGGGGCCGGCCCGGAGCCGCCCGGCGACACCGACCGAGCGCCGCCTGCGCCGCCGCTGCGCCACTTCCGCCGCCCGGCACACGTGACGGCGGCGCGGGGCGCGCCCTCCTTCCCGCCCCGGGGGCCGCGGGTTCGAGCCCCGCCCCTCCCGCTGCTCCCCCGAACCACGTGCGGGGACCCACGGCCCGCTGGCAGCGCGGAGGGCTCCGCGTCCCGTCCCTTCCCGCCCAGCCAAGGACACACCGCAGGCCAGGCCTCGTCACCAAGATGTCTTTATTGGTGCTCGATGCCCTGCTTCCCCCACAGGGACAATCACTCATCCAGGGACACTCTTCCCCCAGAACACCCATTCCCCTGGAGACACACACTCTTAGGTGATACTCACTCCCCCTGGACACCCACTCCCCTGGTGATACCCACTCCCAGAGGGACATTTGCTCCCTCCAGAACATCCACTCTTTTGGGGACACACACTCCCAGGTGACACTCACTTCCTGCAGGACACCCACTCCCCTGGGGACACTCAAATCCCCAGGGGACACGCTCCCCTCAGGACACCCACTCCTCACTCCTCTGGAGACACACACTCCTGGGTGACACCACTCCCCTGGGGACATCCAATCCCCCAGGGGACACTCGCTCCCCTCAGGACACCCACTCCTCTGGGGACACACACTCCCAGGTGACACTCGCTCCCCTCTGGACACCCACTCCCCTGGGGACATCCAATCCCCCAGGTGACACTCGCTCCCCTGGGTTCACCCACTCCCGGGTGACACTCGCTCCCCCCAGGCACTCCCACTCTCTGGGCCGGCCCCATGGGGGCTGTGACAGCCCGGTGGGTCCGTGGTGCCCCGTTCCACCCCCCTCCCCGGTGCCCCCCGCCGGCGGACGAGAGTCCCGGTGCACTGGCTGGCCTCGGGCGCGGGCGTCGTGGTCACCCCGGCGTGCGTGTGGCCAGCGCCTCCTGCATCTTCTGGCGGCAGCGGGCGTAGCGGTGCCGCAGCCGCCGCACGTGCTCCTCCTCCTCCCGCTGCAGGATGCGCAGGAAGTTTTGCAGCTCCGGCAGCGTGAAGGCGTCCCACTGCAGGCACAGGGGCTGCCATCGCGACGGGGACCTGCCGTGTCCCCCCGCGGCCCCCTCTCCCCAGGGATGCGGGTGCCAGCCCCCCCCCTGTCCCCCCACACTCACGTTCACCTCCCCGGTCTCGTTCTCCTTCAGGACGAAGCTCAGCACCTTCTCGCTGGGGCCGGCCAGCAGCCGCAGCCGCAGGGGCTGCTCCTCGTCACCCAGCTTCCGCAGGTACACTGCAAGGGTGGCCACAGGTCACAGCAGGGACAATGCCAGGGGCACAGTGCCACCACGGGGACATAACCCTCACTGGGGACACCACTTTCACAGCAGACACCACTTCTATGGCAGACTCTGCTCACCCATGGTGACAAGGGACAGTGCCACCAAAGGGGGGATACCACTGCTGCAGGGATGCTGCCACCACGAGGATGCTTCCACTACAGGGACATCATCACCGCAGAGTAAACTACTGACATGGGGGAATCTGCTGTCACGGGAGGGGGGAGAGGGGGAGGGACACGCCCATGGAGACACAGGACACTGCCACCAAAGCAGGATACCACTGCTACAGGGATGCTGCCACCACAGAGATGCTGCTACCCTGGGAAAGCTGCCACTGTCAGGGAGGTCCCTGCTGCCATGATACTGCCACCATGGGGAACACCACTGCTATGAGAACACCACTGCCATGGGGATGCTCCCAGCATGGGAAACCCCATCATTCTGGAGACATTGCCACCATAGGGGAAACTGTCACTACGGGGACACAGCCACCGCTGTGGGGACAGGGCCACCTTGCTCGTCAAGGGCACTACCTTGCTCATCCTTCTCAGACCTCTCGAAGAGGGCAAACTTGCGGGGGTTGTCAACGACGGTGAACTTGCGGAGGAGGGCGTCGATGACCTCGCTGGCACGGGTGTGCGACAGGATGTGCAGGTGCTTCACGGTGCCCTTGGGCAGGTAGAAGGAGGTTCGGCGCTTCACGCCCTGGCTGTGCGGCCGCCCCGCCTGCAGGGCGGGGCCCCTCTTGGTGGCCGGCACTGAGACGGGGCGCACCAGCTTCAGCTGCACCTTGATGAAGCCGGTGTAGGAGCCGTCCTTGTTCTGCGAGACACCAGTGGGGGGGTGAGCGGAGACAGGGCAAGGCACCGTGCCCCTCCCGCCCAGCCCTGCGCTGGCCCCGTACCAGGCTCATGAAGAGGTTGCTGTTGATCTGGCTGTTGTACTCCTTAATCCGCTGCTCCACCTGCGTCTGGTCCAGCTCTGTCTTCTCCCACTCGCTGGGCTCATCCTGTGTGACAGCAGCCGGGCTGAGCAGCACTGCGGGCGGGGGGGATCTCCCCGCCTACCCCGGTTATCCCGCCGGCCCCCGGCCCATCCCGCGGCACCGACGGACACGCGCGGGCGGTTGCGCGGGGTTGCATCAGCCCGGCTGGCGCTGAGCTGGGCTGTGCCGGGGAAGCACAGCTGAGCTCACCGCGGCCCCAGCCCTGCTCCGGGGACACTGGCACCGGCCGTCCCCCCCAGCCCTCGTCCGTGGGGCTGCGGGGGTGGGTGAACTCGGCTGCGAGTACACCCGGGGATGAGCGTCCCTTCCCGGCACCTCAGATCAGAGAGGCGTCCCGGGCAGCCGACAGCCCGGCACCAGGGCGTCTGGGCAGGCTGGGAGCCCGCGGGGACGCCCTGGGATTTGAGGTAGGAGGGCCGGGCCGGGGGTGCAGCCCGCCCATGCCGCCGGCACCCCACTTCAAAGTGCTGGTCCCACACAAGGGACCCAGGCATCCCGGCTAGGCGTCCCTGCCACCCGCACCCACTAATGAGTATTTACGTGGGGCTACGAAGCTGCCACACAGTGTTGCACGTGTCCCCACGGCACTGAGGGGCTCCCAGCCCTGAAAGCCACCCCAGAGCATGCAGGCACTGCCGGACCCTGCGGGGGTCCCTGCAGGATGGGGACAGCTGTGAGGCTGCCTATGGGGCTCACCCTGTCTCCCCCAAATGCTGTCCTTTGCCCTCTCCGGGAGCAGCTCCAGCCTGGAGGGCCTTGGGATGGCCGTGCCAGACAGCAAAACTCCACTGACCCCACGGTGCCTTGCTCACCCCACATCCATCTGGGCAGGGCCAGCGTGTCCCATGGCATGGCCATGCTTGCTGCCACTCTTGCTGCCCCACGGCAGGGCCACGCTGACCCCACGCCCAGCCCCACACTCACCCCGCAGCAGGGTGATGCTCACCCCTATGCTCACCCCATAGCAGACCCACGCTCACTTCCCAGACAGGACCACCCACATCCCGTGTGTTCCCCACGCACCAAGCCCACCCTCGCCTGCTCCCCAGCACCCAGCCCCGGGGGGAAGGGGGTGTGCTTCTCGATGACGTCAGCCGTGTCCCCCCATGACGTCACGCCCCGGGACCGACCTGGCGGCGGCGAGGGCGGCGGCCGAGGGAGGTGCGGGCGGTGTAGAAGAGCTCGGGCTCGGAGTCGGAGTCCTCCTGGCTGCAGTAGCCGCTGCTGGCCGTGCTGCCCCCCGTGCCCCCCGCGCCGCCCCGCCGCAGGGCCAGCGCCGCCGCCCCGCAGCCCCCGGCCCCGCCGCCCCCCGCACCGGTCCCGGGCACGGCCCCGGTCCCGGCGGCGCTGGCGGAGGGCACGGCCCGGCCCGCCCGTCCGGCGGCCCCGCCGGGCCGGCGGGCACACGGGCACACCCGGCCCCGCGCCAGCCCGGCCGGCCCCCGGGCTGGGGCCCGGCTCGCCCCGCTCCCGGCTCGGCTCAGCCCGGTCCCGCTCCTGGGCCCGGCTCCGCTCAGCCCGGCCCTTGGCTCGGCTCGGCTCGGCCCGCTCCCGGTCCCTATCGCGGCTCGGCTCCGCCCGCTCCCGGGTCTCGGTCCCGGCTCAACTCCGCCCGACCCCAGTCTCAGTCCCGGCTCGGCTCAGCTCGGTCTCTATCGCGCTCCTGTCCCGGCTCGGCTCCGCCCGGTCCCTATCGCGGTCCCGGCTCAGCGCAGCGTCTCTCGCGTACTGCCCCGCTCCCGGCTCGGCGCGGTCCCGGTCGTGCCCCGCCCCGGCCGTGGGGCTGACGCGGGCCGGGGGCGGCGCGGCGGCCCCGCTTCCGGCGGTGACTTCACCCGCGCCCGCCCGGACACGGCTGTGCCCCGGCATGGCTCGGATCGGATCGGCTCGGTGCAGAGCGGGCAACTCGGCACGGCACGGCTCCACCGCCCAGCACAGCCCTGCAAGGCTTGGCACAGCCCAGCATGGCACAGATTCACACAGCCCAGCAAAGCCCAGCCCAGTCCAGCCCAGTCTAGTCCAGCAAGGCTTGGCACAGCCTGGCATGGCACAGCCCGGCATGGCACACCAAAATGCAGCAAGGCTCGGCACAGCTGTGACATGGCCTCACATGGCACAGCCTGGCATAGCCCCCCCACAAGCCTGGGCAGACCCCAGCTTGGCCACCCTCTGCCCATGCTCTCCCTCAGGGATGGGCCCAGGCCTTACCACGTTGGTGTCCTTCTCCAGCACCTGCTCGTTGCCATCATCCTCATCACTGGCACCCGGGGGGCCACTGCAGTCCAACCGCACCAGGGCCCGGCACCGGTAGTGGCAGGTGAAGCTGCAGTCTGGGGACAGGGACAGGATCAGTTGTCACCACCACTGGCAGCCTGGGTGTCAGGGTCAGGGCACTCATGCATGGTGGGACAAGGGCTGCATGGGCTGCCTGCCCATGCAGTGCCCAGGGACCCACGGGTAGCACCCACGTGGGACATGGTGCTGTGCCACGTGCTGGCTGGTCCTGCAGTGCCTGTGTGCCCTGCTGGGCTGTCCAGTGTCAGACAATCAGTGCCTGGTACTGGGATGCCCAGTACTAGGATGCCCAGCATGGGTACCAGTGTGAGTGCCCAATACTGGGATGCCCAGTGGCCAGTGAGGATGCCCAGTGCTGGAATACCTGGTACCTGGTGCAGGTGCCCAGTAAAGGGATGTGGGGTGCCTGGTGAGGGTATTCTGAATGGAGTTGCCCGGTGCCTGGTGAAGGTGCTCAGTATTGTGATGTCCAACTAGTGGGAGTGCCCAACACCAAGATGCCTGGTGGGAGTAATTGGTATCGAGCACCCAGTGTGGGTGCCCAGCGCTGGGATGTTCAGTGCCTGATGGTGGGATGTCTAGTGCCCAGTGAAAGGGGTGCCCGGTGGTGGGGATGCCCGGAGGTGGGCTATCCAGTGCTCGGTAGAGTCACCCAGTGCAGAGGAAGCAGAGTGGCGGGATGCCCGGTGCCTGGCAGGGATGCCAGGTGCCGGAATGCTCGATGGCGGGGATGCCAGGTGCCGGGATGCCCGGTGCTGGGAGGCAGGATGCCCAGTGGCAGGGGTGCGGGGGCCCGGGGCGCGGCGCGGTACTCACGGCGGCACTGGAGGCTCTTCCTGCCGCCGCCCCAGACGAAGTCCCCGCAGAGATCGCACCAGGTGTGCAGCCCGCGGCGCCGCGGCTCGAAGCGGTGCCCGCCGCCCGGTGCCGCCGTCAGCCGCGGGTCGGGATGCGCTCCGGGGCCGGGCCGGCGGGCCGGGCTGATGCGCAGAGCGTTGGCCCGTTCCAGGCGGCCCCGGCCCGGCCGCGGCTCCGGCTGCAGCTCCCGCAGCTCGATGAGTTCCATGGCCCGGCAGCCGCGGGCGCTGAGCGGCGGCGAGGCGGGGGCCGGCACCGGGGTCGGGGCCGAGGCCGGGGCGGGGACCGGGAGGAGCCGCCCTGTCCGGGCACCGCGGGGGAAACTGAGGCAGGAGAGGGGGGGACGGCGAAACGCCCCGGGGTCTCGATGGCCAACTCCGGTCCCGGCGAGGCCGGCGGGGCGGGCTGGAGGCGGGGATGAGGCTCCCGGAGCCGCCGCCGAGGAAGGGGGGGGCCCGCTCCGGCAGTCCGGCTCTCTCCACCACCTCTCTCAGGACCGGGACAAGCTGCGGTCTCTACCTCAGTTCCCAGCGGGGAAGGGGCTAAAGGCACCTCTGGCAGCCAGAGAGCCTTGGACCCACTCGGGCTGGCTGCAGCCCTGGACGTGCAGCCTGGGTTTGGTGTGAGTTTACTCCATGCTCCAAGCTCGGGCTGCTCAGTCCGGGCTGCAGCTGGACCGAGGTGGTTTCCTGCCTGCTGTCATGGGTCCTGCAGCAGCAGCGCTGCTGCAAAGCCTATTTTGGGGTGTCAGGGAGTCTTAGGCACCCCATCAGCAAAAGGACATGGCCTCGCCAACCTTTCCCAACCATGCTCAGACCAAGGCTGCAGCCCTTCGGCAGTGAGAGGTGAGGATGCACCCCAGGTACATCCCCACCAGTAAACCCTGTTTACCGGTGATACTGGTGGGCAGGGGGCCAAGCCCTCAGTGCTAACACCACATCAACAGAGAGGAAAGGGGGGGAATTGTCCCTGCGAGGTGGCAGATGAGGAACACCCGAGAAATTCACAGCGAGGTGTTTGTGCAAACCACATCCTCTGCTCCCCACGCTGCTCTAACGACAGTAAGAGGTGGTGGGAGGCCTTCTCGCCCCCTTCTCTCACCGGCTGCAGAGGGCTTGGTCCTTCTGGTAACCACATCCTTACAGGCTTTTTTTTGGGTTCTCTGGGATTTCTGTTGTTGCAGAGGGGAAAACGGACACACATGCCTCTCCCTGGGTGCAAGGGAGGAAAGGAAGCAGTTCAGCATCTTCAGCTAGGAGAAGAAAAAGCAGGAGCCAAGCAGCTGTGGGGTGCACAAGGAGTTTTATTAGAGAAGGCAGCATGGTGGGGTAGTGGGAGAGGAGAGGACAAGCCCGGCCAGTGCTGCCTGGGGCTGGGAGCAGGCAGAAGGGGCCTTTGCCAGCTTCTCTCCAGCTGCTGGGCTGCACACTGGGGAACCTCAGCCTCGCTGAGCTATGGGCCAGATGCCAGACACCCCTTCTCTTACAGGTCATCCACAACACTCCTCGGCACCTCAGCCATCAGGTTGCAGGCAGGCTTGTGCTTCTGCCAGTGCTGAACCTGGCAGGCCCTGTGGAGGGTAAAGCTGCTGTCAGGGGCAGTGGAGCCATGTCCACCCCTGGGAGTGAAGGAGTAACAAGGACAAACCCCAGCACCACAGTCCCCTGGGCACTGGAGGGGAGCTGGCATGGCCCAGCATTAGCCCAAGAGGGAGATGGACGTGGCCCCCAGTTCCGGGGGCTAAGACGGTTTAGCACCAGACCTTGCCAGATGGTTCAGGACCAGAGAAGATTTAATTTACTGCCACCATCCCAGCTGCCACATCCCAGCCTGTCACCTGCACCCACGGGGTCATGGGTGCTTTCCTCCCCACCCCTGCCACACCAAGATGCAGAGGAAAGAAACAGTGACACCACAGAAAACCCAGCCCGTCACTGCTGTCACTGTGGGTAGAGGCAGCTCAGCACCTCACAGCTGCACCACAACACTCACAAGCACCTCCTGCACCAGCAGCCCAGCACATCACCCTCCCACAGATTTGGAGAGGTACGTGGCCAGTGGAGAGCTGGCGGTGCTGAACAGGGGTGGGACTCCTGGCTTGCCCTGGCCCTTTCTCAGTATCCTCTGGTGAGGTCTCTGGTGCTCTGGGGAGCACTGAAGGGCTGCAGGGGGGGCCACAGGGGACTGCAGGGGACACAGGGGGTGGCAGGGCTCCCTTACCGCGTGCAGTACCATTCGTTCCGGCAGCGAGAGCACCTCTTGGCTGCTTCTACACCACACACCCTGCAGCGGGGCTTGTCGGGGGCCAGAGCCTCCATCATGTCCAGGCTGTAGGTTTGTGCCCACCTGTGCAGGCAGAGAGGGGTGAGGCTGCTCATGGGGAACTGCTGACCTGCAGCAAGCTGTCCCCACTGCACCCTGCCACCACAGACCCCTCTGTCCTTCCAGTGCTGAGCTCCAGCCCCTGCTAATGGGGATACTGGCCCCACTGGCACCCCACGTGCACGTACCAGGGCCTCACCTGCGTGCCTGGAGCTTCAGCTCCTCCTCGGTGGGGCTGAAGGCGTGCTTCACCTGGTGCTTGGCAATGGCCTCCCACTTCCCCGAGTTTTTCTTGAGGATGTGATCCCAGATGACAGGAACCTGGTGGGAGAGGCAGGGCAGGAGGAAGGGCAGTCTGACCAACAGTGCTGTGGTTTGGGGCTGTTCAGGGGGGAGGCAGCCAGCTCTGGGCACAAGGGTGAGGGTGAGCAGAGGCAATGTGTGCTTTTGGGTACATGGAGGGGAAGGATCCACTTGCCAATGAGCGTTCGGGTGAAACAAGGCAAAACTTGGGGTCTGGTTGGGAATGAGGCCCCGAGGCCTGGGCTCCTGAAGAGAAAGCCCTGGGCTCTCAGCACCCTGCGTGCTGGCAGCAGCATGAACCCCGTGCTCCGGAGCCGTTTGCCTGAGCAGATTTTTCCACTCGTCACTTCCCTGAAGATGAACACTCGGGGAAGGGCTGGCCAGTTCAAAAGGAAACGCGCCAGCCAAGAGCAGCGTGGGGAGTTCAAGCTCTGGAGAGGACGATGCTGCTTCAAACAGCACTGCCTTCTCCAGCAGAGTAAAAATAGCCAGGCCTGGAAGGGGAGGAGGCTGCTCTGGGAGCAACCGAATGGAAAAAGGCCTTTCCTTAGCTTGGCTCAGTGACAAGGAGTGAGTTCACCGCTTTCTGGGCAGAGCAGGGAGCCCATGTCTGTGCTTCCAGCTGGCTCCCCCTGCCTGCCCCCCGGGCTCAGCCCTGGTCGTTGGCACGAGCAGGAGCAGCAAGGGCACAAAAGCGGAGCTACAAGAAGGGCAGCAGCCTGGACAGGGTCCCCAGCGTGGCAGCTGCCTGTTGCTGTGCCACCGACGCGCTGGCAGTCGAGGCACTTGGCCTGAATCCATGTCCACCTCCGCCCTGCTGCCATCCCCAGCCCAACCACTCAGCTTGCTGGTCTGCAGCTTCCCCAGGCCCAGCTCTTGGCCTGGGCTGTGCCTACGGATCAGCCACATGCAGTGCTGACAGGGCACGTCACCCTCCTCCCAGGCCATGGGCCAGGTACGTGGGGACAGTGTGCTTCCCCTCCACACAGCCCAAAAGACCACTGCCCAACCTACTCATCTGCTCCAGGAAGTGGTATGGGAGCTTCCAGCAGTGGGGAAGAGCCTCTGCTCTCCCAGCTCTTCTCAGTAGCCTCTTTGCAGATCTGCCCCCACATTCAGTTTCTCCCCTCAGCTCACTAGAAGGCAGTGGAAACACTTTTCTCCAGAGACTACCATTGCACAGATTAAAAACCCAAGAACCTCATGGGTGTTTGAAGACCATCAGTGCCCAACTCCTGAGGTCCACACACCAGCTGGGACCAGTTTGACTCCAGCCTCTATCAGCAGACTGTGTTGTCCCTCAGTACACAGTGTGCCAATAAGCCCCCAGCCAGGGCTGTAAAAGGGGACACTTCCCAGGGAAGTCCAGAATTCAGCAGGAAAACACTGATAAAAGTTAGACGAAGAGTTAATTGTCAAAACAAGCCAGGGGCTGTGTCTGCTCCATGCAGCCACCATCCCAGGGACTCTGTGTGACCTGGAGAGCTGTTTATACCACAGCATTTATGTCTTTAGATGTGAGTGCTTGGCCACTGCAGTGGCAGGACAAAGCTCTCACATCACCCACAGGCAGCTTTGCTGGCAATAAGAGTGTAACTACAAGATGGGTGCTTGGCTGTTTTTCCAGGGTACATCTCCAGAGTTTAGTGGGAGAAGAAGGAGGTAGAGAGTTATCAGGCTTAAAGCAGAGCATCTGGAGAGGTGAAGGAAGAGCCAAAGGATACCTGCTCCAGGATGAGATCCTTTTTGGGGGGAGCTGGCTCTGTCACTGCCAAGTGGCTCAGAAATCTCTGCATCTCCATCAGGTTGGGCAGCTGGTCAATGAGGACATCTGTCAGGAACACACGGAGCTGTGGCCGCAGAGGGGAGAGAGAATGGAGAGAGGTCAAGACAAAGGAGTCAGAGCTGAGGAAGCAGCAGGGCAAGAGCAGGGATCTGTGAGGCACTGGCAGAGTGAACCACAGGGGTCTCATGAGGTGCATTAAGGAAGGCAAGCCTTGCTGCTGCTGGTACAGTGACAGACCTGCTGTTATCCCACCGCTGGCTCCTTGGAGCGCACAGTGAGGATGGGTGAGAGTCCAGAGGTGCCCAGTGCTGGCAAGGTCCCACTCTGCTGCAAGGCCCATGGCCTTTGTGCTGCAGGGTCCTACCTTGAGGAGCTGGCTCTTGTTGAAGCCATCAAAGTGGTATTTGCGCTGGCACTCGGGGCTGAGCAGGAGGTTGAGGAGGGCAAGCCACACCTGCCCATCGAGTTTGGTCATCTTCACCTGGTCTTCAGGGGGCACCACGTGCCATGTGCCATTCTCAAACTTCTTGAGCTTGCCTGAGGGACAGAAGAAGCAGGGAGACACAGTACTGCCTGAGGGAAGACAGCTCAGAGGTGGGGATGCTGGCCTGTGGTCACTGCCTCACTTCACTTGCAGGAAAGTCCCTCTGCTTCTGCCTGCCTCAGTTTCCCCACCCATTGCTCAGCATAGCAGCCTACTTTGTACTGAGGCAATATATTAGAGAGTAAGTAAAGCAGAAAGAATATGTATTAAAACAATAGGGCTGTGGCAGGAATGGAAGGATCCCTGAGACATCTCCCTGTGTACTTGGCCAGGAGTGTAGAGGACTGGTAGACAGTTGCTGCAACAACAGAGCAGCTGAAGAGGCACGTTTTGGGGTACCAGCATGGCAAATACCCACCCTTCCCGAGTTTTCTCTGTCAAGGAAAACCAGAAGTAGCATGGATGTAACAGAAATGACAAAACAAGCTCCAGCAGCTACTGTGCAGCTCTGGGGGATGGAGCAGGATGTGACCCTGCATCTGCACAGCCTGGAAATGCCTTTGCGCTTGTCTCTTTCCAGTCCCTCCCTCAGGGCCTGGGATCAAAGCTCCCTCCAATACCCCAAGTGCACAGGCAGAGAGAAGGGATGTGTTTCATGGCTGGAGGAAAGAGGAAAGCTCCTACATCCAGCTGGGCTGCTCTCGGCAGGCACGCAGCCACGTGCTTCCAGCAGCTCTTCCTCCCCTGCCCGTGCTGTGACCCCCTGGAGCAGGGCTGGGGGGAGCACAGGTTCCCACGCTCCAAGCCCCTGCTCTGAGGCAGGCAGGGGGGGAGCTGGGAGGCTTGGGGGGGCTGAAGAAGTGCGGGAGGCGATGGCTGATGGGCACAGCCTGATCAGGGGCCTTTGGCAAGAGTGAAGCTCAAGGACCAGCAGCATCAGGGCAATCGGTTTGCTGCCGGGGACCCCATGTCTGGCTCTGATTCTTAGTGCTGTCCCGGAAAGGTGCAGGCAGGCTGGGATTGGAACTCTGGTCTGTGTCCAGAACACTCCTCAGAGGAGCACATGGGCCTGACAGACATGTTACACTCCAGTCCTGACCATGATCAATTCAGAAAAGACCCAGCCCCATGTGAGGATCAGCTTTTGGGAGCACTGCCAGGCCCCCAGCCCAGCTGTGCTGCAGCTGTTCCCAAGCTTCAGTTGGTGAGCACTAGTGAGGAGCTGGAGGGGAGGGGAGAGGGAGAGCAGCTCTGCAAGGGCTCAGCCCCCTCAGTGGATGCAGGCCCCAGCACAGCACCATGGTGCCACAGGAACCACAGGGCACGATCCATACCAGCTTCCCAGCAGCTCCAGGGGCAGTGCTCCACCAGCTCGACGAGGAGGCAGGGCAGGTTGTGGGTGTTCAGCATCCGTGTCAGCGCGCTGAGGGGCAGGCTGGAGACACGACAGAAAGGGTGAAATGGCACTCACAGAGTAATGCCAGAATCTGTATCTTCAAATGCTCCCTGAGGCAACTGGGAGAGGTGGGAAAGAAACAATGCTCTGGGTTCCCCGGGAGTACCAGGGAGCAGGGTGGAGTGCTGCTGTGTTTTCCTCCCAAGGCACGGTGCCACTGCCACTGGGGGTACAGCCAGCTGCTGAACAGGGTCCAGGCACCCACTGTGACCCCATGGGAATCTCATCCAGAGAACTCAGCACGTGTCCTCTGCTGCTCCTGGGCACCCACCTCTCCACCTGGTCGGTGATGAACCGCAGCACAGACAGGGCCTTCAGGGAAATCTCGAACTCCATTGCCTCTGCCTGCTTCTGCAGCTCCTGTGGAGGGAAAAGCACAGCCTTGGGATTTCAGGCCCCATTTCCCAGGAGCTGTTGACTGTGCAGTGGTAACCACAGACTGGGGAGGAAAACAGAGCCCTTCAAAACAAGCTGTTTCTCATTCTCATTTCCCTGCCTGTTTGCCAGGGCAGCCACTGTAAGTGCTTGCAACCCACTGTTGCTCATCCCTCATCTTCCTGACAGGTCATGACTGACTTCCAGCAGCAGTGCTCCTGCACAGGAGGCTGAAAGAGGCTGGTCCCAAACCGCTCCTCTCTTCCCCTTTGGGGACCATCTTGTGGCCCATAGCCCTGCAAAGACCTGTGAGGGTTGAGGGAGGAGGAAACTGCAGAGGAACCAGAGGAGGAGAAGAGAGAAACTTGACCCCGGAGCAGCTGCAGCCCTACATCCACCCCCCCTGCATCTGCCTCTCCCCTCCAGCTAGAATATCTGCCTGTGGTTATCCCAGCCCGCAGCTCTGCCACACTCTCTAGCCACCCAGCCTCCTTCCCTTCCCAGACTGCATTGGACACCCTGCTCATCCCCACATGCTCAGCCTAACAGCCTGGCCACCCTCTGACTCAGCCTCTTTCGAGACCACGGGGATGGCTATGCTGAGCAGGGCCAAGTTCTCCCTGGCCCAAGCAGAGCTTTTCTCCAGTCCCAGATGCTCAGCAGCTCACACTTCTGCGTGCAGAGCACTGACCTCAGCATCTTGTATTTCTCCAAAGTGCCACTGCAGCAGTTCCCTTCCAGATTTCCGTGGTAAGCAGCTCTGCGTTCCCTGTACTGGTGCCTCACACATTACTAAGAAAGCCTTATGGGCTCTTCCTTCCTCTCCAAATTGCCCTAGTGAGGCTTTTTCCTACAGCTCCTCCCGGTATCCAGACCTCATCTCTGTTACCTTGAGGCAGGGACTATCTTTTGCCTGTGCTTCTGGGGCACAGCAGAACAGGGGTTACGACCATACACAGTTACAAAGGACAAGAGGCTCCACAACACAGGAGAGGGCAGGAACAGCTTTTTCATAGGGGTTATTGTACAAAGGGTCAGGAGAGGCTGGAATGAATCAGAGGAAACGAGGCTTCTTGGGAGATGAGTGCTTCTGAGAACCCTATTGGCTCAAAAAGGTCTGGGTTTTCAACTTCAGTCATGTCAAAGTACTAACAGAGACAGCTCCTTCCCCTCCCCAGCTGGGAAAACATTTCCTGGAAAACATCCCTATTGTACTCCAGAGCCCTCCACTTCCTTCCCTTTTCTGGAAGAGGGGCACGTGCTTGGGCAACAAGCCAAAGGACAGAGGCCCAGGGATGTACAGGCTTCCTTTAACCCTGCTCCTCCAGACACTCCTGATGTGCAATTTCAGGTGCTGAGAAGCACCAGAGGCAAAGAGATCTCCCACTGCAGGAAGGTGTGTGTGGCAGCCTGGGAACACCCGACTGGGAACAGCTCTGGGCTTGCTGCTGGCCCACACCAGCACAGAGGAGGTATCTCTTAGGGAGCAAAGGAAGTTGGGGGAAGCACATTAGGACAATTCCTAGTTGTAGGTGAAGCCTCTCATGTTTAACTCCAGCAGCAGCCTGACCCAGGATGGCTTGCCAAGCTCCAGGGAGAGACACCCCCGCAGCTTCCAGGAGCAATGGCAAACAGCCAAACCCCTGCAGTGTCAACTCTCCAGCGTGTCCCGCCCCGGAGCTCCGAGTGCATCCCGCAGGAAGCCTCAGCCTGTCACTGTCACCAAAGAGGGCAGAAGCCTGGCTGCAGGGTAGAGCTGCTGGCAACAGAGGAGCACCAGCATAGACACCCTGTGAGATGGGTGGGACTCGCGAGGATCACAGCCAAGGTGTTCTCCATGGGAAGGTTCCCCTGTGCCTCTGCAGGCTGCCCACATTCCCCACCACACATGTCCTCAGCTTGCTCCAGGAGTTCCTCCTCACCTGCATGGACGAGGGGCTGGCCAGGTCCTGGGCACGCAGCTCCACTGTCTGTCCTTTGGTGCTCCGGGCCGCGAGCAGGGTCAGCTTTCGGTGGCAGTAATCAATTAAATCCAGAATGCTGTCCTCTGCTGACTCACAGATCTCCTTCACAACGACAGGAGTTTCACACAGGGCCAGTCCCCACAGCCATAGCCTTCCACCCCCCAAGGGACTCTCCACTGAGGAAAGCTGAACCTGCCTCTTACCTTGTAAAAAAACACCGTCTCCAAGAGGTTAATGATGGAGGCTTCATGGTGCAGCTGTGGGAGGAGGATGGCAAGAGTGAGCTAACAGTGGAGCAGCACTGAGCACTGGGACAGCTAAAAGAGCTCTTCTAAGAACCTGCTTGTGTAGTTGTGGCCAAAAAAGCTAGTCCAAGAGAAAAACACAAGTGATGCAACCTTTAAAACAACCCCAGTTCATGCAGTTCATATTAATGTTTATGTTAACATGCCTGAGACACTCTAACACATCGATGGAGAGCCACTTTTCCCAGCAGGCAGGGCTTTGCCTGTGCTGCAGGGGCAGGATAACCACAGCCCTTGGTGAAGCTGCAGCTCCTGACTCTGGCACAGAGCCACTGCCAGGACAGCGCTCTGCATGGCTGTGCTTCTCCCAGCCCCTGGGACTGGGGCAGACAGCCTTGTCCCAGGGCTGGGAACCATGGGATAACTGCCTCGAGGCCATTGGCTGCTCAGGGAAGACACCACCTTGCCCCAGCAAGGTGCTACCCTGGACTGAAAATGGGCTAAAGCTTCCAAGACTTGGGCAGATCTCCCTTGGTTCAAGCGCTGCATCCCTCTGCAGTGAAGTCCAGCTCTGGAGATCACTCTCTTGCCAAGAATGGCCCAAAGGACCACTGCTCCCAGGAGCAAAGTAAGAAAAAAGTTACATTTTTGTTAAGCCAGAGGCATGTAACCTCAGAGAGCTTCTGGCTGGAAGTGCCAGAGAAAAACAGGGCTGAGAGAGGGGCAAACACCCCATTGGTATCACTGCCTGGGAGCGAGGGCAGCACTGGGAGCTGTGAGCCAGGAGCTCAGCCACCTCCAGGAGTGGCTTTTGCTGCATCCAGCAGCTCCTGCAAGCCCCTGGGTGGGATTAGAGAGGGTACAGCCCTCCACAAAACCAACCTTCCCTGGGAGCAAGTCCCTGCCCTTCCTGGGGGCAAAGGCATGTTGTTGTTTGGGGCTGTAGGAAACCAGGCACTTCCCACTGTGTCCCACTGTCCACCACAACCTGGCGAGATGTAAAACCCCAGCTCTGACACCTTGAGGGTGACATTTATTTTCAAGGGTTGCTGTGCCCGCCCCATTTCCACCCTGCCCTCTACTCACCACCACATAGATGGGGAAGGTGCTCCTTGGCTTGAAGTCCTCCAGCCGGCACAGCACGGGAAAGACCTTGTGCTTCCAGATCTCCACAGAGATCAGCTCCCCAATGAGAACAGGAATCTAGACAGGGAAGGGATGGGGAAGCAACACCTTTCAGACCAGTGCTGCAGGGGGAACCAGTTTTGTTGCTAATGGTCAGCCACGCTGGAGTCCTCCCAGGGAGGAAAGTGGCCCTGGGGCATCCTCTGTATTCATCCAGATCAGGAACCAACAGATTCTCCCAACAGAGCAGTGGGCAGAGCTCCTGGGGCTGCAAAGGGGAAGGTGATCCTGAGGGGCTGGGCAGATCCAGGCAACCACACACCCTGGTGCAGCCCAGCACATCCTGGGGCTGGGACACCTCAGATATAGGGCAGAGATCTGCAACTGGTGGGGCCAGTGCATAAAAGACACCAAAACAATCTCCAAGAGAGAAACCAGAGACCAGCAAGCAGAAATACCACAGCTTGATCTTTAATTTTTTTTTTTTAGAAAAAACAAAACTGACAAATGTCACCAGTCAAATGACTTTTCCAGAGATACAACAAGATTCTTCACCATTTTATTCTGAAATTGCACATTGCCCGCAGGACAAGCCCAGCTGGGGGATCCCTCCGGCCCCCAGGGAAGCTCACCTTGGCGTAGGTTACCAGCAGCTCGGTGAGCAGCTGCTCCTGGCCAGCAGAGGCGCTCAGGATGCCGTGCATGTTCAGCTTCTCCACATACTCGTGCTGCCGAAGCCATCTGGGGGGCAGCCAGCGAGGACATCTGTGCCACAGACCCCTGGCCAATCCGGCACAGGGGCTCTGCTGTGCTCCCGAGGGTCCCTCGTGCAGGGAAACCTGCTCTTGGAACCCCCAAAATCCCCTGCTGTGCTCTGAGCCTGCGGTCCCTGGGGTAGCAGGTCCACTGGGGCAGCCCTGCCCTCCTGCCTGTACCCAGCGACACCTTCACTGGGGACACCACTGGACTGGGGGGCCCCTCTCCATCCCCCCTTCCCACACAGAGCGTCCAGGGCACCCCAGATCTGGGACTCTTCTTTGGCTCCCCTCCCCCTAGACCCCCCCTAACTCTGCCAGTCCTTTGAGGAAGGCTCTAGAATCGTGACCCATCCTCTCCCCCGACCCCACACGGACACTCCAGATCCGCGACCTTTCCTCGCCCTCCTACTCCCGAACCCTCCGTTCCTCCCCAGTCCTTCCAGGAAGGCTCCAGAACTGCAGCCACTTCTCTCCCCTCACCCCACCCTTACCCTCTGGGCTCACCCCAAAACCAGGGCCCCTTCTCTCTACCCTAAACCTTCTGACAACCCCGTTTACCCCCACCGTGACCCCCTGGGGGGGCGGGGGGAGAAAAACCGGGATCCCTCCTCTCCCCGCAGAGCCCCAAAAGGGACCCCCCCAAATTTAAATGCCCTGTCTCACGTTCCCCCTCGCAGGACCCTGTCCCCGCACCCCTGCCCGCCGGTGTCCCGCAGCTCGGTGCCCTGCAGCGCCCGCACCAGCGCCTCGGCCTCGGCGGGCGGCAGCGGCGCGGGCACGGCGGCCATGGCGTCCGCCCGGTCGCTATGGCAACGGCGGCGCCGCTGCCGCCCCCTGCCGGCGCGGAGGACTCGCCGCGGGCGGCCTCTGCTGCCCCCTGGCGGCGCGGAGGAACGGGGGACCCACGGGGGACACGCGCGGTTGGGGGGACACGGGGGACACGCGGGGTCTGGAGCGGGCCGCCCCCGCCGTCACTTCCAGCACACGATGATGTTGGGGTCGTTCTCCAGGCGCTCATCCAGCTCCTTGTAACTCATGCCTGGAGGGGAAGGCAGCGCGTGTTAGTGGGGTGTCAGTGGGGCGCCCGGCACTGGTGTCAGGGGGGCTGGGTGGGCTCCCCAACCCTGCCCCTGGCACCATGGGCTCGGCAGCCCGGCTTGGCACAGAGCCTCACCCACAGTCCCATCTCCCTGTGGTCTGAGGGCTCCCAAAGGGTGAGATCCCCAAACCAGCATACAGTCCTGGGCAGGCAGATGTTCCTGTGTCTCCCGCCAGCCCCGGGGCCCGCGTGGAGCCTGGATCCGTACCGGTCTTGCAGCAGATCTCGTCGTAGCTGTGGCAGCCTGTGTACAGCCGGGCCGGGTGGCTCCGCTCGTCCCGCGTGACCTTCACGGGGTATTTCTGGAGCCTCCGGATAAGGCCCTTCATCAAACCAAACTGGATAAGCCTCCTGGGGACAAGGAGGGAAGAGACTGGGACCACAGTGCTGGGGTGCCAAACACCCTGACTCCCTGCAATCCCTTCTGGTTCCACCATGCCCCATCAATGCCTCATGTTTCCTACCCTAGGGACACAGGGACTGGCTACTCCCTGCTTGCTCCCCCACACTGTCCCTGCCACCCCTGGTGTCACCACTGCCCTTGGGGACTGGGCAGGAGGGCTCTGACCTCTCGTCCACCCTCTGGAGCTGCACGGTGTAGCGGGAGATGAGGTCTCTCACGGTGGTGCCAGGGCTCAGCCCGCAGTACAGCTGGAAGACATCCCTGAGGCTGGCTCGCTTGTGCCCTGTAGAGACAAGTCACCAGTTAGCTGCCCTGTCCCCCTGCATGACTCCCTGTCTGCCAGCAGCCCCAGGTGGGGTCACTGTACCTTGCTTGGTGACGTAGGACAAACACTCTTCCTGGAGACACTTGTCATCCACCAGGTCCTGGACCTTTGGAGTGGTGCAGTAGACATTGGAGTACTGGAGGGTGAGGGAAAACCAGCTCTGTTCAGCTGTGACTCCAAGAGACAGACCCAGCCCACTCCCACCCTGTTGTCCCCCCAACACAGCCACTCCAATGGCACAGCCACGCCCAAATCCCACTCACAGTACCACGGCCTGACCCACCTGGAGTATGGAGACAAGCGTGACAACCCCATAGTACCTGCAGATGGACAGGGAGACGTGAGAAACCTTCTCTGCCAGCCCCCACCCACCTCCTCGAGCTGTCCAGGCCCCTCCAGGCACTCACAGCAGGTTCTGCACGGCGATCCGCACCAGGTTCAGCTCCACGTCGGCTTCCGCGGAAATCTTCTGGACGTGCCGAAAGCCGTCTATGTAGGGCAGGATCTGGGAGGGGAGGAGGCAAGAGCTAAGAGGGGAGAGATCAGAGAGTCCCCAGGCATCACCCTGAAGCCCAAGAACCTCCTCTGTGTCTGGGCAGCTCCATCCCCAGCAGTGCTTTATGCTCATGCTGGGTGAATGGTTTGCTCGCAGCACAAAGACCAGAGGGGCACCAAACTCTGCTCATTATTGTGGCGATCTCCAGGACAGCCCAACTGCCCAGGCAGTCTGGAAACATCTCCCTTTCAATGCCTGCTGCCATGGTAAAGCACACAGACCTGCTGCGTGGTGAGATCCCACTGGGAGTTGAAGAAGTCATCCTTGTCTTGGGTGAAGACGGGGACATCGTACTCCTGCACGATGGGGGGGTCTGGGCGCTGCTCGATCACCTTCAGGTGGATGGTGTTGGACTCATCTGCCCAGGAAAAGGGAAAGGCTCAATCCCCATGGAAACCTGTGCTCCCTCTGGAGCTCACAACCATCAGCCCCAGGAAAAGGGAAAGACTCAATCCCCATGGAAACCTGTGCTCCCTTTGGAGCTCACAACCATCAGCCCCAGGACACCACGATGCCACATGGAACAAGGTGTTTACAGCCCATTAACCCCATCCCACCCATCCCTCTGGGGCACCCAGGGCAAGGCTGGCTCAGACACCCCCAGCTCCAAGCATAGACAGGCAGGGAGCTTCTGGGAGCAGCACAGGCAGAGCAGACCCAGGCAGGGGATGGCCCAGCTGCCCCCCCCCAGCACCACCCAGCCCTGCTCCTGGGCCAGCACAGCTGCCATACCTATGGGCAGGGTGCACTTCCCTTTGGCATTCAGCTCCTCCAGCAGGATGGTCATGATGGGGACCAGCTTCTGTTTACTCTCCTCGTTGGAGATGAAGCCACTTTCCAGCTGGAAAGAGCAGAAAACCACGTCAGCTCCTCCAGCAGGCTATAGGAATCTGGATCTCCTCCCTTAAAATTCAAGTGATCTTAAAGTTGGTAAAACCAGTACAATGCCCTTCCCAGCAATGCCCAGTACCCCATGATGTGCTCCAGGACACCAGTGGGGTGTCCACACCCTGTGGGGAGGATCAGGAGGCAGCCAGGCTCGAGTTTCACCTCGAGGGTGGTGAGGTAGCCAGCCAGCTTCTTCACAATGGGCTCCAGGGCACAGGCCTTGGCTCTGGCGTCGCACACGAAGCCCAGGTTGAAGAGCAGAGCGTTCCTGCTGTACTTCTTGTGCTCGATGCACACGGGGCAGCCGATCAGCTTCTTCTCCATGGCTGTCCTGCAGGAAGACACATAAAACCTGCACCCACAGCCTCGGGGAGATCTCAGCCCTGCACAAGGACAGCTCCTGGTTGGCTGTGGAGGTGGGGGCTTCTCTAGTTTGCAGGAAATACGATGGCTAATCCCTCCACGCTAAGAGTGCAAAACACACTCTGAAGAAGGGGGAGGAAGAGTCAGTCATCGGAGAAGAAAACAGTTTCCCTTCAAAAGCAGCACAGCTCTCCTGACTCGTTTGGCTTCCCTGGATTCGAGGCTGACGGAGCAGCACACGCAGCACCAGCCACCCCCAAATCAGACACCCACCCCTGCACGGTACCTGCAGGCACGGCAGTGACCCTGCTGGCCACGGGGACAGCACCCCCTGAGACCTGGCACTGTCACAGCACCGCGATGTCACCCCTACCCAGCGGGGAAGGGACCGGGGCTCTGCACTCACACGGTGATCAGCTTGTTCTGCAGCTCGGGCTTCGTGATCACGTACACCTGGATGGTGTCGAACAGCTCCCGGGAGATGAAATCCTCCGGGACCTGCGGAGGCACAGGAGAGTCCGTTCCAGCCGAACCCCGGGGAGCAGCCGCCACCGCTGTCCCTGTCCCCATTTCTCCCCCATGGGCGCTCCCGTGCCCTAGTCCCAGCCCGCCCGCTCCCGGCCCCTCGCCCCGCACCTGGTAGGTGATCTTGGGCCCCAGCGTGGGGTGGAACTCGCTGAAGAACACGCACTCGATCCGCCCGCCCATGGCGGCACCGCAGCGAACGGCCCGACCCCGCCGGCCACCGTAGCGACAGCTCCTCCCGCCACTCAGCGGCGGCGCCGCGCGGGGGGGGCGGGCTCTAGCGCTGACGGACAGCCCGGCTTGGCCAATAGCGGCCCGCGCCGCGGCCCGGCAGTGTCGGCGGCGGCCGCTCCGCCCGCCCGGCCAACATGGCCCTGACGGCCGAGACCGAGTCCCGCCTGTACCGCTCGCTCCGCGTCGCCGCCGGCGCCGCCGCGCACCTCGTGGCGCTGGGCTTCCCCGCCGCCGTGGCCGTGCTGGCGCGGCCCGGATCCAGTGAGTGCCGCGGGGCCGGGACCGGGGCAGCGGGGGGGCGGCCGGGCCGGACCTCCCCGCTCATTTCACTCTGCCCTTCCCTTGCAGGTCTGTTCTCCTGGCACCCGCTGCTCATGGCGCTCTCGGTAAGTCCCGCCGCCCCGGGCACCGTGGCGGAGGCAGGGGCTGTGCCGGCGGAGCCCCCGGGCGGTGCGAGGCTGAGCCCCGGGAGCCCCCGGGAGCCGGGAAGCCGAGGCCCGGTTTCCTTGGGGGAGGGGTGGCTGATCGGCCGGTGCCAACCCTGCTGCCCTCTGCCTTCCCAGTTCTCGTTCCTGATGACAGAGGCGCTGCTGATCTTCTCCCCGGAGACCTCGCTGCTGCGCTCCTTCTCCCGCAAGGTGCGGGTGCGGGCACACTGGGTGCTGCAGCTGCTCGCCCTGCTCTGCGCGCTCCTGGGGCTGGGAATCATCACCTACAACAAGCACCTGAACGGCAAGGGCCACTTCGTCACCTGGCACGGGCTGACGGGGCTGGTGGCCGTGCTGTACGCAGGGGGGCAGTGCGCCGGGGGCGTGCTCCTGCTCTACCCTAAGCTGATGAAGAACTGGACGCTGGCCAAGCTCAAGCTGTACCACGCCACCTCCGGGCTGGTGGGCTACCTGCTGGGCTGTGCTAGCCTCATGCTGGGCATGTGCTCGCTCTGGTTCACCACGGCGGTGACCGGCGCCTCCTGGTACCTGGCCATGCTGTGCCCCCTCCTCACCAGCCTGGTGATCATGAACCAGGTGAGCAACGCGTACCTGTACCGCAAGCGGAGCCAGCACTGAGGGCCTGGCGCACAACTGAACCCCCTGAGCGAGCTGGTGAGGCCGGGGCTCCCCCTCACAGCCCCCCCTGCTTGCACAGGGTCTCCTTGGAACTTTGTTTCTACTTCCTTCTCTTGTTGGTCCTGGATTGTCCTTAGTGTCAGCTACAATGTGTGTGTGACACCCCCACCGGCCCCGATGGGGACATTTCCCTGCACAGGTGAAGCTGCTGGTCCCTGCAGCAGCTTGGTGCTCAGTGCTGGGAAATGGAGGGTTCGCTCAGGATTCCTGCTCCTTTCCCATTCCCACACAAGGACTGCTTTCGAGCAGGCAGGACAGGAGTCATCCTAGCGAGGAGGGCAGGGAAGTCCCCTCTCTCTCCTGGGAGGCCACAGCGGGCACCAGGCTGCCTCTCCTGCCACGGGGGCAGCTTGGCCAGGAAAGCACAGGGCACGGTTGTGGCTTTGGCCCTGGGAGGGCTGGGGCAGGGTGGTGGCACCCGAGGAAATGGTACAGGAGCATGTGTGTCCCCATGGCACGAGGGCTCCCCGGCACCAGAGCAGCCGGCCCTGCCCCGAGGCCACGGGTCTGGGCACTCGCTGCCACGCACAAACCCCTCTCCAGGCTGGGGCAGCACAGCCTCGGCTTGTTGAGGTGGGGTCAGTTTACAGAGCAAATGACTGAGCCAGGCTATGAACCTGCAGCCAGCAAAAGCATTTTGTCCTTTGGAGGGGCACAGGGAACAGTGTGAGCACGGGGGGAGGCACAGGCCTGGGGGATGAGCCCTTGGGAGCGCAGGAAGGGACCTCCTTGCTGGCATAACAGCCTTTCTCCCAGCCTGCCCACCCTCGGGGCTGCTGCGAGGCTCTGTCTGCAACTCCTCAGCACATATCCTGCTCCTGGCAGGGCTGGAGAGCTGGGAATGGCTCCCAGGCTGAAAAATTCCTCTGTATCCAGAGCTTTTATTCAATAAAAATTTCAGGCAGCTACAGTGCAACAAGCCCTCTTTACTGCTTGGGGGGGGGGGAACATGACTTTTTGGGGTGCTGGCACACATCCCCCCTGTAGATTTCCCACCTCCTCCTTTCAAAGGGTCTTTCCCAACCTGCTGGGAGCACCTGGGAAGAAACCCCCTGTCCAGGCTCCTGGCAAGAGCCTCGGGGGCTGCTCTGGGCCGGGCCCCCCGCCCTGCCCGTGCTCTGCTGCAGGAGCCAACTCTTTCAAAGAAATCTTTATTGATACCCAAATGTCCGTGTTCTTCCTGTTTGACAAAACCTTCTCGTGTGGTCCTTTAAAAAAATAATCACGACACTGCTGACCTGCATCCCGGGCTGGGAGTTGCCCGCTGGATCAGGAGCTGTGAGGAGGCTGTCGCAGGGAGCATCCTCTCCATTCAGGAAAAAAAAAAAGCCACCAACACAGAGGGAGGGAAAGAGAAGGGGGGACCCCATATTCTACCTGCAGGAAAGAAAACCTGCTGCTGGAGGAAGCAGCGAGAGCCCCGCCATAAAAATTTAATTCCAGCTTCTAGTGTAATCTGACAAACGGATTAGCCGGGGAGCAGCCAAGGGCACTGGCTCCTCGCAGGGGGAGGGGGGCAGGAGAGGGAGGAGCAGAGAATCCCCACTGCAGAAAGCCTGGAGCTGGCAGTGCTGGACCACTGCTGTGAGGGGCTAGGTGGCCCCTTCCTGACCAGTGGCCTGTCCTCCCTGCCCAGCTTCTCACTGGTCCCAGCAAACTCCTGCCGGGGTGGTGGGAGGCTCCCCATGGGAAAGACATCTGGAAAAGAAACCCACTAGCCTTCCCATTCCCTCAGTTCAGGACAAAACTACCTTCAGAAGGGAGGAAATAAGTGTTGAGTGCTCTGGCCAAGCCCTGGCACAGAAGAAAAGCTGACTTCTATCCCACAAGGGCGAGCGCAGCAGCATTGGGGTGGGGATCAGCCCCGTGTCCCTGTCCCGGGATAGCCCCCACTGACTGTGCTGACTCCACGGCCTGGCCCGCGCCGAGGGGAGCGGCTCCAGCAATCCCTGTCCTCGCGGTGGCGGCAGTGTCACCGTCCCAGGTGCCTGGTGCTGGCCACGAGCAGCAGCAAAGCGTTGCTGGAATGAGGTGTCCCCCTGCCTGTGCCACGGGAGGAGTCCCAGCTCCCAGCCGTGCGGGATACAAGGGGGATTAGCAGCTCTCCAAGGGAGACAGGGCGGGAAGGGGGCCGGTCACAGCTGGGCCGGGGCATCCTGGAAGCTGATGAGGTTGGACTCCTGGCCGGGGCTCTTGCCGGCCGCGCCGGGGTCGGGCAGCAGTGGAGTGTCAGCCTTGGCCGCCGCTGCCTCCTCCTCCTCATCCTCCATGCTGGGCCAGGCCGACTGGTCCTCCACGCGCTTCAGCCGCTCGTTCAGAGCCTTCAGGGCCAGCTGCCTGCGGGGCAAGGGTACACCTGGTTAACCCCGGGTCCAAGGGGCGGGGCAGGGCAGGGGCTGACGGCTCTGCCCCACGGGGCACTGTGCGAGCCTGGCCCTGGCTCCTTCCCAGCAGGAAAGGGTGGATTCAGCAGCACTGGGGACGACCCGGAGCACACAGGACTGCTCCACAGACACTCACACAGGCTCCCAGACTACACACACGAGTTTTTGCACCACGTGGTGTGCTCGGAGGCTGTCAGGGAGCACACGGGCTGCTCTGGGAATGGGGAAGAGGCATAAAACAGGGCAGGGAAAAAGGAATGCCAACGCCTTGTCCAAACCCTCATGCTAGGAGTCAGGAGGGCCAATGCCGGATGTGCAGGAGGGCTGGGGCGTGGGGCTGACTCACTGCCTTCCCCTGTGCCGGGGGATGCAAGACTGCCGTGAGCCGGGGCTGGCACCTCCCCACGTTGTCCCCCTTCCTTCTGCAGGGACCCCAAACCCTGTCTGCCCCAACCCTGTCTGCCCCTTCCCCAGCATCTCCCCATTGCTCCACATCTTGAAGAGCAGGATAACATCCCACCAGCCCCGGGAAATGCTCCTCACCACCTCCGTGGCAGGGCAGCCCCCATGCAGACGGTCCCTGCTTAGCAACCTGCACCTAAACCTACCCCCTCCTCCTTGCTCGGATTTTAACCCGACCCTCGCTGTCCCTGAACACACAATCCCAACGGCAGCAGGGCGGGCAGTACCTTCTCCTCTCAGCGTCCTGGGGGTCCGTGCCCGGCAGGCTGATGGTGATGGAGGACGGGGCGCCCACGTCGTATCGCTTGACGGTCTTGCGGCACACCCGCACCTTCACCAGGACGCCGTGCACCAGGTTGGCCACCAGACCCACCACGGGCTGCAGGATCTCGGGGAAGAAAGTGGCGAAGGCGAAGTGGTCAGACATGTCTCCGCGGCCCCTACTGTGCCGCTGGTAGAAGCGGAGATAGACCCAGCTGGAGAGGAGCCCGAAGCCGTACGAGGCCAGTACATTGCTCTCGACGAGGGCAGCGAGCCGCAGCAGAGCCAGGAGGAGGAGCAGGAGCATGGGGACAGCCTTCATCCTGACCTGAGGCACCTTCAGCACGGTGCTGTCCCCCATCGTCTGCTTGAGGGCCACGAGGACCCCGCCGAGGAAGCCCAGCCCGCCGTGGATGCGCACAGCGAACAGGTAGTCGAGATGGAAGGAGGCCACGTAGGTGAGGAAGTAGGCGAGGGCCGCCAGGAGCCCCACGGAGATGTTCACCACGGCGAAGAAGACGAGCAGCTCCAGGGCTCCCCAGAGGGGCTCCAGCAGCCGCCCCGCCGCCCCCAGCGTGGCCAGCGCTGCCGCCAGCCCCCAGGCGCGCTGCTCCACCAGCCCGTGCGTCAGCAGCGTCCACACCCAGAAGTTGGGGGGCAGCAGGTAGCCCGGCGTCACCGCCAGCCCGTAGGCCGTGTCCAGCCCGAAGGAGAGCAGGTACAGCAGCACTGCGGCCGCGCTCAGCGACTTCACCACCACGCTGGTGCCGGCCAGTGCCGCCAGAAAGTGCTGCCGGGCCACCGGCAGGTACCGCCGCATCTTCGGCCCCACGGGCGGGACGGGGCGGCCCCGCGGGGGCTGTCCGGCCCCCCCACCCCGCCCGCCTCCCCCCCGCGCCCTCCCGGTGCCGCTGCCGGTGCCGCCGCCGCTCCGCCCGGGCCGGGCCGCGCTCGGCCCCGCTGCTGGGACAGGCCGGGCGCGGACAAACAGCGCGGCTGCGCCTGCGCGGGGGCGCGCGCGACGGGGCGGGGCCGCGCCGCGGGGGCTGAGCCGGGGCGTCGCGGGGCACGTCGGGATTTGTAGTCCGGGAACGGGAGGGGACACGGAGATGGTGGGGGGACATGGACATGGTGGGGTGACACGGGGAACATGGACACGGGAGGAACATGGACACGGGTACGGGGGGGGACACGGACAGGAGGGGTGACGCAGACATCGGGGGGACACGAGATAAACGTCCGTGAAGACGCGTACCCGAGGGGGGGTCATGCACACAGAGGGACGTGGACAGGAGGGGCACGGGACAAACCGCCGGGAGAATACGGACACGGGGGGGACATGGGACAAACAGGTCGAGGGACATGGACACGGGACAGATGGCCGGGAGGATACAGACACGGGAGCGACATGGACACAGAAGGACAAGGGACCAACGGCTGGGAGGGACATGTATGCGGAGGGGACACGGACACGAGTGGACATGGACACGGGGACTGACAGGGACACTGGGGGCTGCAGGACAAACGGCCATGAAGACGTACGCATGGACACGTGGGTGACACGGAGACGGGGGACATGGGACAAACAGCTCAGGGGACACGGACATGAGGGGTGACACGGACATCAGGGGACACGGGACAAATGGCCCGGGGACATGTGGGACAAACAGGGAGGACATGGACACAGAGGGACATGGGAAAAATGGCCAGGGACACATGGACACGGGGGACATGGGGGTGGGTGTCTGTCTGGGTGGCAGAACATGGTTATGGGGCCGTGAGGGGGACGGTTGTGGGGAGGTGGACATGGGGGGCACAAACCATGGGAAGAAGGGACGTGGACACGGGAGGGCTGCGCACAGGGGGCACTTGGGGACACTGAACCCATGGCACAGGGCTGTGGGGACACAGACACAAGGGGACGTGGAGTGGGGAGAGTGGACATGGGGATTTGGGGAAGGGGCAACACAGTCCTGAGGGGACACAGGGAGATGGGGGAGCCTGGGGGGCTTTGGGAAGAGGCTGAGCCTCTGCTGCCCCCCAGGCCCTCCTGTGCAGCTCGTGGGGCTCTGCGAACCCACGGCTCTGCTGCGTCCCTGCCTGTGCCCAAATCCCTGCCCGTCAGCCTCACAGAGGTGCAGCACGTGTGAAGGCAGCAGCCCCCCAAATATCCTGTGCCAGCCCACATGCTGTGCCCCCCCCGGCCGCGCCCACCCCCCCCAGGCAATGATGCAGCCACCGCCTGTGAAGTGAAAATATGAACATTATTTAATAACTGAGTCTCTGTAATAAACCATTTGAAAATATTTTACAAGGAGTCACACGCACGATATCTTACAAATTGTCTTTTTGTTGGTTTTTTTTTTGTTCTTTTTTTTTTTTAAGTTTTCCAACTCTTCTGTACAAAAAAAAAAAAAAAATCGAAACCCAACGAAATAAAAATAAATTAAAGAAAATAAATTTAAAAACCCAACGCCTTTGAATGAGCAGAGAGAAGCTTTTGGGCAGGGACAGGGCAGGACGCAACCCCGGCAGGACGGGGGGGCCCGGGGCCACGCCGCCCCTTCGTCTCATTGGTTTTTAACTTAAAATAGACTATATATGTATATATTTATAGGTATGTATAGTGGTGGTTTTCTGGCAGAGCACCTAACTAGACTACAGAAGTACACACACTCCCGGTAACACAGAGCCATCTGTTCAAACACGGTTCCCAGAGACAGTAACCAAACACACACTGAAAAAGCTACAAGCAGAATGACCATTAATTAACCCCCAGCACTAATTAGCGCCTGGCACCCTCCCAAGCCCCCCCGGGGTGGCCGTGCCGAGGGGGCTCCCCTGGACCCGGTTGATGGGGTGGCTCTGAGCGGGGTGGCCCAGGGGGGTGAGGGTCCCCAGGGCTGCCTGCCCCGGCAGGGACCCCCAGCACTGCCGGGAGCAGTGGGGGGCACGGGTGATGGGTATGGCACCCCCTGCACTGCGCCATCCCGGGCTGTCACGGCCGGGCACCCTGTGCTGGACCCCCCAGCCCTGCGGCACCTCTTCTGGATGGGTTAGTGGGGTGCCAGAGCTGAGCAGCTACCTCGTCCCCTCCTTGGCACCCAGCATTTTGACTGGGGGGGACAAAACACCCCCACCTGCGCTCCCCGGTGCGAGCCCCAGACCCTCCCGCCCCCCCAGCACTGCGTGCCCCCCAGCCAGGGCCCCGCAGCACCCGGGGGCTGCTCCCCTCGCCATGGACGGTGACCCGAGGGACGGGCAGGGGGGCCTGGCACGTCCCCTCTGGGGATATGTGGCACCTCCCGCTCCACTTGGCACTAGGGACGTGCGGCATGTCCCGCTGCGGGGCATGTGGTGTGACCCACTCGAGAGCTCATCCCTGTCCCCCAGGGGAGCAGCACGTCCCTCTGGCAGGATGAGGGGGGCAGGGCAGGGCTGGGGGGTACAGGGCTGGGCGGGCAGGATTCACAGTGATCTGCAGAACGGAAAAGAAACAAAAAATATTTTCCCCCCTCCTTTTCACCCCGACATCTGTGCCCAAGAATAGCTGAGCCAAGTGCAGGGACCAGGGCTCCATTGTGCCACTGCCCCCTGGCCCTGCCCCTGCCTGCTCTCAGCCCCAGCCCGCAGGGATGCTGGAGCTGCCCCACACACCCGGGGGCCGGTACCGCTGGAACAAATACTACTGACCCGCACAGTCAAGTCAAGTCCTTTTTTCTTTTTTTTTTTTTTTCTTTTTTTCTCCTTTCACCCCCCACCCCCTTTTTTTTTTTTTCTTTCATACGTCCTCGTTGCTGACAATAAACCCCGCCTGTCTCCAGGTGAAAATGTTGGAAACTCGATGTAGAAAGATCTGCTTTAAAATCTTCAGGCTAAAAAAATAGGCGAGGTGGACTGGGGGGGGTCGCGGGCGGAGGGCTCCGACGCCACTTTTCCGAGTGCGAGCGGCCGGGAGGGCGCGACGCCGGGGCACCGTCCCGGTCCCCGCTCTGCCGGGGAGCCCCTGCCCGGTCCCCGCTCTGCCGGGGAGCCCCTGCCCGCACCCCGACTCTTCTTTGGCTGCGGCCGGTGTGGAGAGCGGGGCGGCATCGCGGGGATCCCCGAGGCAGCGGAGGGGACGTCGCTCCCGCCCCACCGGGCCAGGGAGGGGGATGGAGATGGAAGTTGAAAGAAAAGAGAGCTGGCGGGGGCGGCCAGGGGGCTAAAGGCAGGCGGCCGGAGGCAGCGGGTGCCGGCTGGTGCTGGAGTAGAGGAGCAGCAGCTGCAGGGAGAGCAGGACCCCCACGGAGGGGGCGAAGGAAGCCCCTCGGCCGCAGTCTGAGGTATCTTCCTGGGTGGGCAAAGAGAGAGCGGCCATGGGGCACCCCCAGCAGTGCCTCGGCTCCCACAGGGGCACCCACTGCCCTGGAAGGGGCACTCACCACCCCCCTGCAGCCTGGCTACACCTCCTGCTCTAGGGTCCCTATGGCATAGCCCCCTCCCCCCCAAACAACCGACCGTGCTGCTCTCCTTGGGACCCCCATGGCTCTGCTCTCCTCCCAGGAGGGCACTCCATGGCACTGCTCTCCTAAGGACCCTCCATAGCTCTGATCTCCCCACGGGGCACCCCAAGGCTCCTGACCCACCACCCTGGGTCCTCCCAGGGCTCCAAACCCCCATCAGGGGGGAGCCCCCACAGCGCTGCACCCCCAGCATCCCCACATGGCTCTGTTCCCCTCAGGGGGACAGTCCATGGCTCTGCTCCCCCACTGCGGGGACACTCACCCCTCCATCTCTCCCCAGGGGTGAACCCTGCTCTGCTCCCCTGCGGTCCCCTCATGGCTCCAGTCCCCTGCTCAAGGGAAACCCGCTGCCCAAACTTCCCCCATAGGAGCACCCCACAGCTTTGCTCCCTTGGGGACACCCCATGGTTATACCCCCCCACCCAGAGGGCACCCCCTGCTCCCATCTCTTCCCAGGGGACCCCCCAGCTCCGCTCCCCCCCACACTCCACGTACTGTTGCATTGTAGTCGAAGCAGATGTGGGGGCCTTTCCGGTAGCGGGGCCTGTCCACCAGCTCACACTGATTGGGGTCCCTCGGGGGGGCTTTGCAGGTCAAGGAAACCACCAGGGACACAGCAGCGAGGGCTTATGGGGCACCCTGCGGCCACCTCCAGCCTCTCTGGTCACAGGTCACCTCCCTCCACCTCCACCAAATCCCACAGCTCCCTGCCCCCTGCCTGCCCTGTGGACCACACGTGTCCTCCGATCCCTCTGCCACACCCCAGTGGGATGCAGCCTCCAAAGGATACCTCTTACCTCTGCCTGCATCAGCTTGACAGACTCACACTGGCTGCAGAGGGGCTTGTCAGCCACCACAAAGAGCAGGTTGGTGTTAGCCAGTCTCTGTGCATGGAAAAGCCTGGGGGTGCGATGGCAGTGGGGACCCCTGTTACCCTGTGCCCTGATCTCTCCCAGTCCCCAGTGCCAGCCCTGCCAGCACATGGCTCTGGGGAGGCTAAGCCAGCCACAGTTTCACTCCTGTCCTCATCCTCTTCCCCATCCCTGTTCCTAACCTCATCTCTGTCCCCTACCTCATCCCCATCCCTGTCCTCAACCTCATTCCTGTCCCCATTCCCATCTCCACATCCTTCCCCATCCCCATGTTATGGGGCTGCCCAGGGACTCTGATGGGCTTTCAGGGCCCATGTCCATGTGGAGGAGCCCTGGGGACATCAGCACCTCCAGCCCATGGGGACACTACTGCTGCTCTCTGTCCCCCCATCCAGGTACCACAGTCCCCTCAACTGCTGCATGGCATCTCCTATGGCCCCCATGCGGGCAGGGGTCCCGGCAAGGCAGGCTGGGGGATGTCCCCAGCCCTGACCAGGGGGTGGGACCACGGGGACAGACCCACCTGGAGCAGTTGCCGCAGTCGATGATGGCGTTGTAGGTGGCGTTGACGGTGCTGAAGTAGTACTGCGTCTGCTTCATGATGCAGCTCGTCTCCCTGGCCTCCATGCCGTCCCCTGCCACCTCCTCTGTGCCAGCACAGTGCCATGGGACAGGGGCCACCAACCCCCCACCACGCACCCCTGTCACGGCCCCTGCCCACCCCCAGCCCAGGTCTCCCTGGGGACTCACCCGTCTGGAACCAGCTGCTGTAGGTGAGGCTGTACAGGAACTGCTGGAAGAGGGACCTGGGGAAGGAAAGCATGGCCACATCAGCTGTCCCAACCCCAAGGACACCCCTGTGTCACTCCCCAATGGAAATGGCCCCTGGAGAGGGGACATGGCAGGACTCACCAGGCTGCAGCCGAAGTCCACCAGGCGAGGCTCAGGAGATCAGCCACGGTGGGCTGTGGGCAAAGAAGAGGGCAATCGCCAGCAGGTCCCCGTGCAGGGCACTGGGGACACATTCATGGGCCCCCCAGATCACAGACCACCTGGAAGCCACCAGCCCTGTGAGTGCTCACCACGAAGACACCGCGGGGTGCAGCGCCTGTGTTGCTTGGGGCCTCCGGGGCACAGACGGACTGGAAGTCATAGGACTCCTTACGGGTGTAGAAGGAGTTGTTGTAGAGGGCAGACATCAGGTTGGCATCCACTTCGCTGAAGAACTTGCCCACCTGGGATGGGGACACTGAGTCTGCATCCAAACACCATGTCGACGTGGGACTCCCCTGGTGGGGACTTGAGTGGGGCTGTGTCATGCCATCTCTGGCACGAGCTCAGAGGTCTCAGCTCCCCACTGGCATCCCATGCTCAGGAGAGCTGCAGGCACCGCTCACCTGGTACCAGTGGTCCTCCTGGTTGGAGAGCACCAGGAAGCCCCCATCGTCGATGAGGACACAGATGAGGTCCTGGGGAAGGAGGGCAGTGTCATCCACCCCAGTCATGCCCAGGGCAAGGCAGGACAGGCAGGGTGGGGGGCAATGGGCTGTCAGGCAGGGGGCTCAGCACAGTGTCCCCAAGCCTGGGGGCTGCTCAGAAGCATCTCGGTGCCAGAAGCATCTGTGCTGGGTGCAGGGAGCAGGAGACACCACCACCCTGGGGGGTTTCACAGCCCTCTCAGGGGGGTCCACAGTTCACAGGGCAAGCCCTGGGGCTTCATCGCTGAAAGGTGGGTCAGGGGCTGGCTGAGCTCCAGGAGCAACAGGGGACAGGGTGGGTGCCCAGGCAGGGTGAGCAGGGGACAGGGAGCCCTCCCAGTCACCCTCTACTCCCCCACCAGCTGCCCCCACCCCTGCCCACCACCCACCTTGTTGTTGGCCTCACAGTCCATCTCACAGCTGGTCGAGGGGTCGCACTGTCAACCGAAACCAGGGCAGAGGGACAGGTTAGCAGGATGGTCATCACCCTAGAGCTGTCCTCCTGCCAGAAGGGGACACACGGGGTGGTGTCCCCAGGGGCTGGGGACAGGTGCCCCGAGCAGGGTGACGGGCAGGGCTGTGCAGGAGGAACACACCCGGTGCAACCACAGGCACCATGTCCCAGCAGTGCTCACCAACAAGCAGAGCTCCCCCCGTCCCCCCATCCCCATTCCCGTGCTGTCCCAGCCCCAGGACATACTCGGCGGGTGCCCAGCTGGTCACGGTCCGTCCGGTTGCTCGCCAGCACTTTGAACTTCTCAGCCCAGGCCTCCAGGTCCAGCTTCACCCCCACCACTGGGGCAGTGGGGAGACAGGGTGAGCCCTGGTGCTGGAGGGGCTACGAGGACCCCCCCCCAGCCTGATGTCAGGGCACTCAGCCCCCTGCCTACCTGCTGGCTTCAGAGTCTTGCCCTCGATGCTGAGCTCCACGGCGGTGCTCACCAGGATCCCAATGGTGTTGTTCTCCAGGTCGAGCCCTCGGTAGCCGGCTGTGGAAGGCAGGGGATGCATCAGGGGATGCATGGAGCCAGCCCCTGGTAGCCTGTGTCACCCCTCGCTGTCCCAAGCTGGCACCCACCATCCCGGTAGGGTGGCTTGAAGATGTAGCCCTTGTTGTCCAGACTCCTTCGGTAGAAGCTGGCGTTGAAGGGCTCTGGTTCCTCCTCCCAGTCATCTGCAGCCCTGGGTGGGAGCAGCCACAGCCATGACTGTCACTGTCACTGCCCAGCAGGAGCAGACAAGTCACCGCACGGGCTCGACACTCACTTGTTAGGGAAGACACGGGTGATGCCCCCATCAGTGGCTGCGAAGACAGCCAAGAGGCTGTACCTGCAAGGAGAGGGGCCGGGTACGCCCGGCATCAGTGGGGTTTGCTCTGTCCCTACCTACACAGCCCATCCTAATCCTCCTCTGCTCCAAGAGAGTGCTGCCCATCCTGGGCCACCTCCTTTGCACGTACGTGTTGAGGTCCTGGTTCTTCCAGACCTGGTCCACCAGCTGCTGCGTGATGCCTGTGTCCAGGATCAGGTTGTGCAGGAGGAAGTTGTCGCCTTGAGAGGAAGATGGAGAGCAGGAGGAGGTGACGGCTGGCCACATGGGGGTCACCCATGCCCCTTGCTCTGCCCTGACATCTCCCCAGCAGCAGCTCCCAGGACCCCAACCCCAGTATAGTTCACCCCGTGCCCCATCTCCCTCTGAATCGCCGTCCACCTCCAACCCCCCAGCAGCCTCCCCACCAGCCATCCCGGTTACTCACACTGCTTGGAGTCTGGGGTCACCTTTTCCATGAGGGCAATAAAGTTTTCCAGGAATTCGGTGTTGTTATCCGACAAGTCGAGGTCTTTGCAATACTCTCTGGGGTTTGGGGGACAAGGTTTGTTGTTTGTGGGGATGGAAAAGGCAAGGTCAGTTCTCCCCCGGGGACAGCGGGGTGGGTGCTGGCCGTGCTGCCAGCACCGGGGCTTGCCAGGGACACCATGGTGGTGACGTGCCACCTCTGCTGTGAGTGTCACCCCACCAGGGCAGCCATCTCTGGGCATCTCTGCAGACTGCCCAGCACCCAGTCCCCGCTGCCTGCAGTGCCACCGGCGCAGCGTCACACCAGCCACCAGCTCCATCACTGCCACGGGCACTGAGGTGCCACCACCTCTGCCAGGGCCAGGATTGATGGATCCCAGTTTGCCTGGAGTGGTACAACACTGAGTCCATCTCTCCCATACCAGTGGGGCTACTGGTGGGACTGGGTGCCTCTGACACCGTACTTACCTGTGGGGCCAGTCGGGCACCACCGTGCCCACCCTGCCCTGCTCCTGTCGCACCCCGGGAAGTGGGGGCTCCACTGTGGGTGTGAGCAGGGATTTGCCTTGGGAGACTCTACAGCTGCACTGGCAGCACCAGGCAGGCGCTCACAGCCGTACCTGCACCCTTTGCACAGATGGTTGGGTGCTGGGTGAGCCCTGGTAGGTGGAGATGGGTGCTCACCCACAGGCATTGCTGGCCCCGAGCCCCTCCTGGGATGGGCACCATGGGGGCTGCCATGTCCCTGCTCCAGTCTGGGACATCCTGAGTGCAGAGTCCCAGCCCCACCAACACCAGACACAGCTGTAACCTGTTGGTCACCATGAGGCTCTGACCAGGGTGCCAAGAGCCTCCCTTCCTCAGCAGTGTGGCTGCGAACAGTGCTGGGGTGCTCTGGGCCCCCCCCACCTCATGGCCCCTCTGCCAAGCTCCTGATTCTGACAAAAACCTCATTAAGAGGACAAGTGTTGGAGCAGAGGGTGGCAGGGACCATGCCCAGGGGGCAGCTGAAAAACCTGGGGCACCCTGGCCAGCCTGGCCAGGCCCCTCGACCCCTGGTCGGGGGGAGCAGCCACCTAAATATCTACACCGACACGCACAGGTACAGGTACTCACACACCCACGGGGATGGGGATATACGGTTTCTGAAAATTTCCAGTGGCCCGTGGGCACGGCAGTGCCAATGGCAGATCATACAGTCGCCCTGGGTGCTGGGCACCCCCCAGCACGTGGCTCCTCCCTGCCACCAGCCCCTGCTGGGCTGGCACCCACCACAGAAAGGGGGCTCATGGAGCTGCTTTGGGGGCACCGACTTTTCTTGGGGGACCTTGACTTTCACAGCCTGCCTTCCTCTCCAGCTGCACCAACCACAGAGCCCCATGCCCAACACTGACCTCATCACTCCAGCCTGAGCAGGAGAGGTGCAGACCCACTCCTGGGCCTTGGGCATCATCTCCTTATCAAAACCCTTAGAGCGCTTACAGGCCAATTTTTCAATAACAGGGTTTTCCTGTTTCTCATTTATACTCTGCTTTGGCTCCCATGTGTCCTGGACCTCACCTCCACTGCCCCATGCATGGCCTGGTGACCAAGCACTCCACAAAAACCCAGGACTACACAATGACTGTACATTTTGGGCTGGTCTGCCCAGAGTTCATGTAAGTGAGTGATGCCTGCTGTGGGCTGGGAGGGTGGGGGGTACCTGCAGGTGGCCTCAATGTACCTCAACCTGTTGCAGTCCCCAAGAGCCACAATGACAAAACATCCTCTAACAGGGCAGTTAGAGGCTATAATGACCTATCAGTAGAGAGGTGAGGAACTTGTGATGTTAATTAGGGCTGGTCAGAGATTGCACAGTGGGAAGGGCAGGGTGCCGGCGAGCCATGGGGCTCCCCCAGCACCTCGCAGAGGGATGGCGCTTCATTCCTGTGATGTAACAAGACTGGGTGGCATGGCCCAGGGGAGGGGACAGATCTGCCTGTCCCGTGGCCACTACGCTGTCCTCATGTCCCCATTCCCACCTTGTGGCCAGCAGCCTCCTGAAACCCCTGGGCATCCCGAATTTGAGCCCAAACCTACCCTTCCTTCTCCTCCCCACCCCGCAGCCAGCACGACTGTATGATGCCTCTGCCGGCCCCTCGCTCGGCAGGGATTTTCAGAAACTATACCTATATATGCACGCGCAGAGGTCGGGCCGCACCGGGTGCATATATACTGTGTGGGATGCAACCGGGTGGCGGAGCGGGGCCGGGGTCCCGGCGCAGCCCCCTCGGCCGAGCGGGCACACGACACACACAGCCACGGGGCACGGGGAGGGGGGACAAGGCACGATGAGGCGAGGATGGGGGGCGATGGTGGGGTCGGCAGCGGGGCCGGGGCGGATGCACACCTCGGCAAGCGCACACGCAAAGCTACCTGGGAGCAATGAACACATGTCCCTCCGACTCAAAGCTGTTGGGCAGCAGGTATTCAAAATCTGCAACAGAAAGGGAAGGTTATCCGGCGGGGAGCAGGGGAAGGGGATGCCGGGGGGCCAGGAGGGAGAGAGACGGACAGAGAGAGAGAGGGGGGAGGGAATCGGAAAAAAAAACAAAAAAAGGCATTTGCTGCTTTTAGTAACAAGAGAGGAAGGAAAAGGCCGTTCTGCTGTTGCTGGCACCGCACGGGAAGGAAGGTTATAGCCAAATCAGGAGAGGTTTGCCCATCTCGGCTCGAATTTGCTCGGTCGCGGGCTGGAGGCGCGCGGTCGCGTACGCGCGGCCGGTGGCGTGTACGCAGGGACACACAGACACACACACATATATATATGTGCGCACATGTATATATATGCATGTTCGGGAGGGCGGGGGGGACGTCTCTCTCTCGGGGAAGGGGTGGTGGGCAAGGGCAGGGAACCACATGCTGCGCTCCTGGCCGAGGAGGATCACCAGAACACTCGGTTGTCGGGAGAAAAAAAATAAAGGAATTTTCAGGCATCGACATGGCCAGAGGGGAACCTTGCCGAGGACAGTCCAACCAGAGGCTCCCGCCCTGCGCAGGGCCGTGCAATGCGCTAATGGGCTCCACCGCCAGGCACCGGTGCCCCTCCCTCCCCGGGGCGGTGGGACCCCAACGGGGACGGGATGCCCGCCCGCCCGCCAGCGCGCTCTGCTCTAACAGAGGGGTGCAGCCCAGCAGGTCTGGGGGGCTCCTGGGAGTGCCCTCGGTAGAGGGGCAGCGGATGCGGGGCTCAGCTCGTGGGGGCGAGCCGGGTTAGGGGGTGCATCGAGGGGTGCTATGGGACATCCCGGGGACAATATCCCCCCCTGGCGGGCACCGCCACCCCCTCGCCCTCCCGCCGGCTCCTGGTGCATTGCACGGCACAGCCAGAGGTTGGACTGTTGCTCTCCGAGGGCTGTAGGCAGGGGCTGGGTACAAGCCGATGAGAGGAAGAGGAGGAGGAGAAGGAAAGGAGTACAAAACACTCGTACTTGGTCCATCAGCATTGCCATCACAGGGGCGCCGGGAGGAGGCAACTCAAGGCTGATAGAACAGGGCTGAGGTTGACACTTCCACCTCCCCGCTGTCCTGCCCGCCTGACCCTGTCCCCCGTGTCCCTCCCTGTGCTGCTGTGGACCCCACAGCTATCCCCCTGCCCGTGCCAGGAGCAGGCTGCCAGCGGGCACTGCATGTGGGACAGAGCACGGCGGTGGGTCCCCCGGGGACCGTGTGTGTTGGGTGTCCCCTGGCCCACCATGGGGCTGTGGGGGGGCTGTGGGTCCAGCCTCACATTGCAGGGACATGGGCCAAATCCTGCCCGTGTTGCATGGGTGACATCCCACTCCACTGCGGTACTGGCCCAAGACATCCCCCGCCTGCCTCGGTGGGACTTTGGGATCAAACCTGGCTGCTCCCAAGGGCACAGACAGTACCAAGACACTGCGGCTGCCAGGGGCTTCATGCCATGCTGGGCCCCAGGGCAGGGGGGACGGCCACTGAGCAGCCGTGGGGGCAGGCAGTGCAGCACCCCTGGGCTCAGCCACCCCGTGTCCCCACGGGGCCAGGCTTGCTGTCACCTATGCAGCTGGGCAGCATTGCCCCAAGGTGGTCCCATCCCCACCTCCACAGAGGGTTTCTGCTTGGAGGACTGCCCCAAAAAACCCTGTCCCAGAGGGTGATGGCAGTGGAGGACTGGGTTCCCCAGCTGCCCTTTGTCCCTGCCACCTTTGAGCACCCACCCCACAGCCCTGCTCACCCTGCACAGCCCTATCCCTTTCAGGTTGAGTTGTCTTAGGGAGGAGGAAGCAGAGGAGCTGGGAGAGGGAGAGAAGGAGCTGGAGGAGACGAGCGGGGGAAGAGGAGCAAGAAGGGGCTGCAGTGGGGGAGGAAGAGCAGGGCATCCAACTAGCTACAAAAAAACCTCGTGGATCGAAAACGGCAGTTTCATACGAGACCGGCTCTGGGACAAGATCGAACCAGGTTTGGGGGTGATGCGCAGGGAGGGAGTGGGGATTTTCGTGACAAAGCTCTCATGAACAGAACAAGACATGTTGCTTTCAAATAAAGGGGGAACTGGAGGAGAGGAGGAGGAGGAGGAGGAGGAGAAGGAGGAGGGAGGAAGGGCGAGTTGGTGGCGGTTTGCAGGTTCGGCGTGGCAAACGGGCAGGGAGATGGGCAAGCAGGGGGCTGGGGGGGACTGGACACGGGGCAGGGGACGGGGTGGTGAAGGTGAGTGGTCTGAGACTGAAAATACTTGCCCTTCATTTTGATGTTTGGTACTGTGTGAATCCACCATAGAGAGAAAGCAAGAAAAACAACAAACAAAAAAACAACAAACAAAAAAAAAAGGGGTTGGGTGGAAAGGGGGAAGGGGGGCACAAACAATATTTTATTCAATCGACGTTTGAATAAAAATATTGTGTATCATAATCATACCAAAAGGAAACCTCTTGCAAAAAACGACATGAAGAAAACAAAAGAAAAACCCAATAACAGAAGGAAAAGAAAAGGCCACGGTGAAATAAGAACAAAAAAAAATGCAAAGATATAACTAGAGAAATATATAGATATATATTCAATACTCCAAAGGAAAATGAGAGTCAGTAGCAAACAGTTGCAACAGTCTTGATATCAAAATGTCCTCACTGAGGGGGCATGCACGGCACAGTGGGCAGAGCTGGGGAGGACGGGGGGATCCCCCCTCCCGGGGATGGGGACAGCCTGGCCTCGTCCCTGCAGGGACATGGGGCTCCTGCCCATGGATGGAGGGGGTGGCAGGGGCTGGATCTGGAGCAGGGCTGGGGTCGAGCCACCGGCGTGGCTGAGGGGGAGAAACAAGGGGAACCGGAGGGGAGAGGGCAAGGGTCCGGTTCTCCCACGGGGGAGAGGGTCCCCGGGAGCAGCGTGGACCTGAGGTGGGAAAAAGGCTTGGGGGTTAGGGGAGAGAGAAAGAGAGAGAAAGGGGGGCCAGGCTAACACACACGTACACAGATTAATTCCAAACAAAAACTGAAACTAACCGAAACCGAACTCATAAAAAGAATAAATGGCTTAAACCGAAACCAAAGAACTGTAATAAACCAAAGGAAATTAAAGAGATCCATGCAAACTTTCCCAGGCTTACAAATTAACTGGCTGCTACAGCGTCCTCCCTCGTCCCCAGGAGGCGAACAGGCAGCACATCCCTGCCTGCGCCGGCAGCGCCTGCCTGCAGCCCAGGGCTGGGGTTTTGGGGTGCAAAGCATAAGGACCAAACCCTGGCACCCCGGGGCACCCCAGGCAGGCAGCTCGCTTTCCCTCTGTGCCCTCACCTCTACTCACGCCTCTCTTATTTCTAACTCTGCTCTTTTTTCTTGCCTCTCACAGTGATCCCTATCTCTTTTCACAAGTCTTTGCTTCGTGTTTCTCCCCCTGACAGCCGCGGGCTGGTGTGGGGTGAGCGGGGGTGCAAGAGGGCAGCGGGGAGAGCCAGGGGCTACTTACACTTCACTTGCAGGATCTGGTCGCTGAGGTTGGCCTGGATGTAGTAGGTGCTGTAGGGAGGCAGAACCAGCCCCAGGCTGTGGAGAGGGAGAGCAGACACGTGGTGTAAGGCTTCAGAGCCACTCAGAATCCTTGGCCAGCTCCCAGTCCCTGCCTGGCACCTCCTGGCAGCAGCTCATCCCAGCTGATGGCAGGCAGCAGCCCCACTGGCCTCTTGCACAGCCTGCTCAATCCTTTTCTCCGGGAACTGCAGCCAGCACTGTTCTGGGGCATCCAGGGTCATCCCCACAGCACCCAGGGTTGTCCTGGGGGACCCAGGAGCACACAGGACCGTGGCTCCCAGGGTCACCCCCAGCACACCTACTGCCATCCTGGGGTAGCCAAGTTCATCCCCAGAGCACCCATGGCCATTCCCAGAACACGTAGGGTCATCCTGGTGGCACCCAGGGCCATCCTGAGGGCACCCTGAGCACAGAAGGTGGCATGCCTGTCCAGCCAGAACTGAGATGGGCAGGATGTGCCAGCCCAGGAACCAAGGGAGATGCATGCAGAAGAGGAACACGACACCCCTGTGAGGGAGGAAGGTAGGAAGAGACACAGCCCTCAAAAGAAGGGACAAAACCTTCCCAGAGAGGAGAAACCAATGACAACCATTATGCAGGCACCTGGAGTCAGGTGAGCCAGGAAGGAGAGGGGCCCACCAACCAGGAGTCTGGCGGTGTGGGACAGTGCTGGGAAAGGAGGTGGCAGGAAGTGGTGCTGGAGCTGCTGAATCCACAGGACAAGCTGATGGAGGGAACTGGGCTCTTCAGTGGCAGCTGCAGCGGCCAGTGGCCTTTGGTGACAGTGTTTGTGCCAGGTGTTGCCAGGGATAAGCTGGTGAGGGCCACATTCCCGACTTTCATCGGATGTCACACCTGCATCAGAGCCACTGAGATTTGGACTTTGTCTCCCAAACACCCATCCAGCTCATCCTGTCTGCACTGGGCAGCATGGTCTGAGCATTGCAGCAAGCATGGCAGAGGTGGTGGCCCCCCAGAAAGCACGTCAGAGGTGATGGCACCCCAAACCACAGGTGTCTCCTAGGAGAGTGGTGACTTTTTTCTGTTCCATGTTGGTGGTACCCCGTGCTGATGGTATCCCAGGGAAACTCAGGGAACATCCCTGTCACAGAGCAGAGCCATGGGAGCACAGGGCCCCTAGCAGCACCTTTTGCCCTACAGATGAACCTGCAGCCCTGGCCACAGCTGTGTCACCCCGTGTCATTGTCCCCTCCTGCACTGTGCCATTCCGTTCCAGAGGGGTGACACCATGGGAGACAGGACTAGAGCTGCATGGGGGACACCTGGCAGTGTTGGAAGGTGGCTGTGACCCTTGACAGCTCCTGCTGAGCTGGGTGGTGGTGAGGAGGAGGAGGGTACAGTGGGCAACAGCAGGACCACTGGCTCCTCACAGGATGAAGTCAATGTGAGCTGCACAGCACAGAAATGATGATACTGGGGTCTTTCTTACTCATCTGTTGGCCCAAACTGGTGCAAACGGGGTGATGATAAATGCAGAGCTTTGCTCTCTTCTGCCTCTGTGGCCACTGACTGTGCTGCAGGGTGGGCACCTGTCACTGTCACCCACCCTAGAGCAGGCAGGGACCTGCGTGAGCCCCTGGCTGGGTAGGCAGGTGGTGGCACGGGTATCCCTTGTCCAGCCCCTTGCACAGCAGCCACACAGCCCGTCTGAGGACTGTGTTCCAGCTCCACAGTGCCAGGCAGCACTTTTGGGAGTGCCCTCCAGCACTGCGTGCAATGATGTGACCGTGCATTTGCACCCCGGCGGCCCACGGGACAAGTCTCGGGTGGCCTCAGGGATGTTGGGAGCTGCAAGCACAAGCCCCCAGCCCTGTGCTGGTGTGGGTCCAGCTGGAGCAGGGCAGTGTGGGTGCACTGGCAGCGACACCCACCTGTAGTTGGTGCTTTTGATGGGAGCCCACGTGTAGGTCCGGAACACCTCGTCGATGTATTGCTGTGGGTCAGAGGGAGCCAATGAGGCCTGTGTGCTGCCAGGACCTGCTGGCACGGTGACACAGGGCCCTGGCTCTGAGCCCAGTGCCAGACACAGCCCAACACAGCCTGCCACTGGGGCTGGGCACTCAGCACAGCAGCAGCTTTGGCTATGACCCCTTCCCCTGTAGCATTACCTCGTCCACGGACTTGATGAGAGTCTTGATGAACCTCTGCCCATCATTCCCATCAATCATGCTTCTCCGGATCTGGGGGATACAGAGGAGGCAACTGAGGGCCACAGAGCAGTGCCTGTGGGCACCCATGCCAGTGGGGTGGCACTGAGGACCCATGGGGTGCATGGGCGAGCAGCCTGGGGGGTCATCATGCTGGCACCCAGGTGACAGTGACCCAGCTGCTGCCAGGGCCCTTAGGATGAGGCACTCCTTAGGGCAGGTTGGAGGGGCTGAGTGCCCTTTGCAACCACAGACTGGGGGGGGCAGCCTGTACCCCAAAAGCTGCCCCTGGTCTGCTCACCTCCTCCTTGTTTTCATCCTCCAGCTCAGCGTCCAGGAAGTCCAGTGTCACCGGCTCGCGGAAATTGATGATCTGCAGGCAGAAAGGGAGAGCCAGGGAAGGGCTCAGGGCTCCCACAGCTGCCACTGAGTCCAGACAAACTCATCACAAATCCCACAATTAGCTCCTAAGGACCCTGGGAAGCCGTGTGTCCCTCAGGGGGCCTCTCCTCACCTGGGGCTGCAGGTTGGGGTGCAGCAGGACGTAGCCGTTCAGGTCGATGGCGAAGACGTAACCATTTGCCCCCAGCTGTGAGAGGACAGGAGGAGAGATGAGGCTGGTCAGTCAGCTCTGTGGCATGGCATGCTGTGCTGTGCCATGCCATGCTGGTGTGATCACCCTCACCTCTGCAGGCAGAGCTCACCCAGTGTCAACCCTGGAGCTCAGCCTATTCTATCCATCTCTTTCTATTCTCAGGCCAATGGAATCTCTCACTCCTGGGGTGAGATTTTGGCTCTGGATTTCTCCCACTGCCCCCTTCCCCAGGCCAGTAAGGTTTATTCCCTGCTGACCCTGCAAGAGTTTTGGTAGTGCTCTGGGTCCCAGAGCATCACACAGCTATGATTCCTGCTCATCTGCCTGTCCCAGTCCCTGCCTGCACTCATGGCTCGTACACCCTGCTACTGCCAGTGCTGCTGGAGGTGTTTTGGGGTGCTGAGGGCACAGCTTGGGGCTTCCATCAGAGGGATTCCACACCAGGATTGGGCAGTGCAGGACAGGGACAGAGGGAAGGGGTCTCCACGCACGTTGTATCGCGGGGTCAGCCTCTTGATGTCGTTGAGAGCCACATCGATCCCCATCACGCCCAGGATGAGCTGGTTCTGCAAGAAGTGCAGGGAGGGAGGTGGGTGGGAGCAGGGCTGTCACCTGCCACCTCCAGTAAGGGGACAGGGAAACAGGAGGATGAACATCTTCTCCCTCTGGGGTTGTGTGGATCAGATTTGGATACTGCAGGGGCACAGGGTGGGATGTGCCAGCCCCCCCAGCAGCCCCTCAAGGGACACTGCACCCCCCACGGTCTTGGAGCCGCCAGCTGTCCCCACTGAACCAGGAGAGCTAACTAAGGCCATTTTGGGTCACAGGGATGGCAGTCACCCCCAGTCTCACCCTAGAGAGGGGGTGCAGAGCAGGCAGCACCCCAGGGGTGTCAGTGCCCCCTGCACCACAGCCATGCACCCAGCACTGGGGCACCTTCCCCACCCTGCAGCAGCCCTGCACCAGGTGTCCCAGTGCTGCCAGGGAGGTGGCAGCCACAGCCTCCTACCTTCCTGTCGCTGCTGTCCTCCGTCAGGTTGAACACCGGCAGTGTGCCCGTCACCACCAGTCCCAGCCCCTGCACAAGCACAGAAGGGTGTCCCATGTCCCCTCACCAGCCTCAGGACCCAGGTGGCAGCAGAGGGGGGTTGCCCCCCTGACAAGGGAGATGGGGGCATGTTCTCTGTGGGACTCTGGAGCTGATGTCCTCACCCACATATACCTGGGGGCTGTGCAGGACCCTGGGGGTCCCTCTCTGCACCCCAGGGTGGGGGTCCTTACCAGAGCATCCTGGTAGACATTGGTCCACTGAACCTGCTTGGCTCTGTTCCCAGCCAGGACCATGGGTCTGCCCAGAACATCCAGGTACTCCTGCAGGGACACAGGGCAAGGGAAAGGATGATGTGGGGGCCAAATATCTCCTTGCTCCAATGCAGTGACACTTTTTTCCTGTGCACACCTCAGGGGTTATCAATAGGGTGCTTGGTGAGGCCCCCAGCTGCAGGCTGACCTAGGGGAGGGGGCTCAGAAGCTACCAAACTCAGGGGTATTGGCTCCAGCTGGGACCCCAACAGGCCCATCATGATGCAAACAGGGGGCTGCTCGTCATCAGCTGTGCATGGGCAGGGCAGGAGCTCCCCAGGCAGTGCCAGCCAGAGCCCCCCATCTCCCAACCATCCCTGGGGCTGGGCTTGCTCCCTCACGTCTGGACCACATGGCTGCTGTCTCCACCAGCCTTTTGGGATCTTCTGCTGGGGCAGGTTTCCCTTATCCTGGCCCACCTTGGCAAGGCAGACCTCTGGGCAGGGAGGCAGCCCTCATGCCACAATGCCAGTCCCGCCCTGAGGGCTGCCCTGCCTGGGGACCCTCATCTCCTGCCCACCGTGGCACCCCGTGTGCATCCCATAAAGAAAAGGGGCAGGAAAGGGGCAGTGGGATGGGGTGTGGGACAGACACAACTGGCTCTGCTGAGGGGCTGTGTCTGGGGCTGGCCCTGCCCACGCTCAGCTCTGCTCTGCTCTGTGCTGATTAACGCCTGATGTTTCATAATTAGTCACTCAAAAGGCAGCAGGTCCGTGGGGAGCTGCAGAAGATGAATTACTTATTTCAATAGCGCAGGGCCTGGCTGAGGGCTCAGCTCCCCAGCTCGCTGCCACGCTCGCTGCCAGCCTTTGGGCTCTCCACAGTGGGGCTGGGGCTGCCTGAACTCTCCTCCAGGCAGGGCACCCCGGGGGGCAGCTCTGCCTGCCTGCCCACTCCCCATACCTGCGTGTTGATGCGGATGGCGCCGATGGAAGGGATTTCAAAGTAGTAACCTTGGAAAAGAAAGAGGAAGGCAGCTGGAGATCCAGCTGTCTGCAGTCCAGCAGTCTGGCTGTCCTGCTGTCCATCCCTCCAGGGCTGCAGCCAGTGCTTTGCCAGAAGCATCACGCACTGAAGCAGAGGGGTGAGCCCCGCACCCTGCAGCCCCCTGTGCCTGCTGTGTGCCAGCCCCGCTCACCTTTGTTGGCACAGGCCATCCACTGCAGGGGGGTCACGTCGTAGTTGTGCTGCCCGACGGAGAAGGTGAAGACCCGCACCTGTGGCAGAGCGTGGCAGGGAGGGCCATTTGCTGGGCACCTTCCACACTCGGTGCTCCCAGACAATGGCAACCTCCCCAGGGACAGTGTGGCACTGCCTGCCTTGGCTGCAGACTGTGCTGCCCACAGACAAGTACAGGTGGGCTGAAGACTCCTGGGTATGCTGGCTGTGCTGGTAGCAAAGGAGCCTCCATCTCCTTGCCTGGTCCAGGCCAGTCCTGTCCCTCAGCATCACTGCACTGGCCTAAGCCACCTACCCCAGTGGTCCACATGTTGGGGCATCGCTGCTCCCAGAGGGGTCTGTGCTCTTTGAGGGTGCTACAAGGACCAGAACCCTCCAACCACACAAGTTTCCAGGTCCTGGGTGGCAATGGGGACCTTCCTGCTCGTTTGTCTCTCTGCCAGCAGCCCTGTCCCCATGCTTGGGGTGTGCTCCCTCCGGGGCCAGTATTTAGGGAGCCCAGCAGCCTCATTCCGTCCCCAGCATCCCACGGGGTTCCTACTCCTGTGCCTCCTGCACTCCAAGGTGAGAGCAGGATATAAACCCATTTCCAGGCAGTGGCTCGGTGCAGGAGCAGGCTGGTGGGGACGGAGGGTGGTGACAAGGCAAATGAAGCAGGAGCCAGCAATGGAGCTGGGGCAGCTGTCTCCCTCCCTGGCCCCAGCCCGGCACATGAACCCACAGCCCCTCACCGTCTTGTTGGGCCAGTTGTATTTCTCGAAGACGTCCTGCACCCGGTCCTCGCCGCCGTCCGTGAACATCATGATCATCTTGTTGCAGTTGGCACGTGTGATGTTGGACTGTGGGGCAGAGACAGCACCTGGGGCCGGACCCAGAGCGAGCGGCACCGGGCACGAGGCTGGATGTGGCCAGGAGGGCTGGCCTCAACCCATCTCTTTTCCCAGCCCTTTTCTCCAGGGTGAGGGTGGCCAGGATGAAAGGGCAGGAAGAGGGAGGCTGTCAGCTGGGGAATGATGTTGTGCCTATTGCTGCTTGGCACCCAACAGCACCATTCCTCTTTATTTTACCTCTGGCATGGCTGCTGGCTGGATCTGGCCCCTCTGCCCAGCCCTGTTAACCTTGAATAATCCAGAGGGGCAGCAGCTCCAGCAAAACCTCAGCTCCAGCATGCTGGGAGGTGGGATGTCTCCCCCAGCATTGAGAAGGAGGACGAGGAGCCTTCTACACAAAGAAGCCCCAGGCACAGGGCAGCATCCAGGTACTCAGAATTCTCCCTTTGCCCTCAGCACTCATGGGTTCACTCTGCCCCCAGCCCCCAGCCCTGCCCCCAGCTCACATTCTGCAGCTGGTCGAAGGCGTACTCAAAGCCAGCCTTGTAGTCGGTCGTGCCCTTGGCCACCATCCCCTGCACGTCCTCCTTGAACACCTTCTTGTTCCGGATGTTGGCCTGCACCAGGTGCTTGAAGCACGACACCGGCTTTGCCTTCTCGTTGAACTGGGAGGCAGAATGGAGGGGAGTGGGTCACAGAAAGGGGATGGGGCAGATCCCAGCAGGCACAAGCCACCCGTTGCCAACGGGCGGCTGGAGCATCCTCTGTCCCACATCCCAGGGAGGGCTGATGCTGAGACTAAGCCTAGCTTGGGCTAAATCCAGCACTGAGCTGCCCAGTGTGGGTGCTGGCAGTGGGTGCTGCCAGTGAGAGGTCACTCACACCCTCACGTCTGCAGGACTCCCCAGCCTTGTGCAAGCAGCCGTGCTGTGCCTCCCTGGGCTGTCACTGGGAGCAGGTGCTGCCTCTGGCTTAAGGCTTCATTTGCTGGCAATTGGGCCCATTCATTAAGGGAGCAGCGATCCAGCTCACGGAGCCAGGCCAGACACGTTAATTAGCACTGGCGTGCTGGTGGCCAGACAGGGGAGGGCGGGCACGGGCTGGGCACCCAGTGATGCACAGATGTGGTGGCACGGCCGCTGTGCTGCGTGAGGGCATGAGCTGGTGACACAGCCACGGGGTGCAAGGTGTCACTGGCTGGTGATGGACAGGAGGTGGCTGGTTGGGATCGCCCCAAAAGCATCTCTGCCACGTGCCCATGATGGGGGCAGCTTTTGCTTGTCACCACACACAGCCAAGCCCTGAGCAAACTTTTCCTTGCTTATGTGCAGCTGGGTGGTTAAAAAGACAAAAAATGGCATTTCTCTCTGCAGAGCCCTTAGCCAGGTGGGTCTGGGGCCAGAGGGCTCCCGTGGTGGGGAGTTGGAAGATGCCTGGGTGTACAGCCCAGATGCTCTCCCCGTGGCACTCACCGAGGCCACGTTGACATAGTCATCGTCCGAGAGGGTGTCCAGCATCTCATAAACCGAGGTCTTCATCAGCTTGAGGGTGAGGCCACTCACGCTGCCGCTCCTGGCAGGAGACAGGGGTGCTGGGGGCTCAGCAGGGAGGGGGTGCAGGGCTCCCCACCAGCCCTGTCCCAGCGCAGCTTCCCTGGGGCCACTGGCACCCTGGCAAGCTGTATCCCCATCCTGGCCTGGCTCAGCCCAGCCATGGCCCCCCCTGTGTACTCACACGTCCACAATGATGACCATGTCCTTTGGGGAGGAGGCACCTTGGATGTACCTGTGGGGTACAGAGGGAGGTCAGCAGGGTCAACTCATTTTTGGGGAAACCCCAACCCTTCTGGGCGCAGCCCAAGAGCAAAGCTCTGCCAGGGCACAAGCAGCTGGGGGGCTGTGCCAAGAGTGCCCACGCACCCAGAGCTGTGGTGACCCCGTGGTGAAGAGCAGGGACAAGGTGGCAGTGGGCAGGTGGAGGTGAGGACATGGTGGCTTGGTGTGATGCAGCAGACGGCCAGCGACCTGCTGCTCTGTACCATACCAGCCTAATGAGCTCTAAATGCTAAACTCTTCCATCATCGCAGGCCCTTTTCTGCGTGCTGATTATGCTGACACACACATCCATATTAAGATGCTATTTACCCCCCTGGTAGCTTCAAAGGCCAGGCTGATTAGGTTATTTTTAGCTACAAGGAGGAAAAATAATAATACTACGTAAATCTTCCCCACTGAAAACAATTAGGGAACCCTCTGAAGCATCCGGTCCTGTGCCCAGCCCTGCTGTGCCATCCTGGGGGGAAGGGCTGGCACGGTGCTCAGCACCCATCCCATCCCATCCCATCCCATCCCATCCCATCCCATCCCAGACATGGCCAGGCACTCCCAGCCTCCCCATCCCATCACGTGGGGCCCGATCCTGCCGTGGCTGAGGTCCAAGGGAGCTTTGTTATTGGCTTGATCAGGATCAGGCCTTATGTGAATTAATTAGTGTGTTATTAGTATCAATTACTCACCACTACTGGGGAGGAGTGGGGAAGGGGCAGGCTCTGATTGCTAATCCCAGGTCCTGATGTTCCCTAATTACAAGTGATTACCCGGGCAGGATGCAGGATGCTGGCACATGGGGCCCTCCCGACGTGGGTGCAGCATCCCCCCGACACCTTCCCCTCATACTGGGGTGCAGGACTGGCAGGAGGCTGCCCAAGGTTCTCCTGCCTGCTGGTGGGGCCGGGGGGCTGAGTGCCTGCCCGGCTCTCCGGGCTGGGCTGTCGGTGCGGCTCAGAACCCAACTAAGATGCCGCCCGTAATGGGTTGTGGCAGCGCATCCATCTCCGGCTGGCCGGCTCACATGAATACCCTGGGCTCGGCGGGAGACGGCTGTGCCTAATGGTGCCATTCATCAAGGGAGGGAAGGCAGGCGAGTGGCGCCAGTGGCCCCGTCCAGGCTGCGGGCGGGATCGTGGCCCCGGAGCTGTGTGAGGGCTGGATAGGACCCCAAAGGGGTGTACCCAGGGCTGTGCTGCCCCCCAGCACAAAGGGTGCTGCTGCTCCTCCATGGCTGGGTGGGCAAGTGGGTGGCCAGCCTGGCTAGTGGGCAGGGAGCTGGGCTAGCTGCGCTCAGAAGCCTCCCTACACATCAGTAGCCCCTCCCTCCAAAACAGTCTTCCAGTCCCTGCTCTGCAATAACCTGCACTGACACCCCGTCGGGGAACAGTTAATAATTAATGTGGAGCAATCAAAGACAATTAACCATAGTAGCAGGGCCATTAATTTTCTGACAAGGAGAGGGGGCAGCTTCCAGCGTGGGCAGGGGGTGATCCCTTGGGATACAGGGCTCCCTGGGCACGCGCCACAGACTTGTGCCCGCTCCCCTCTCCCTGCCTGCACTTTTAGGCAGCGAGTGTGGGCAGGATGGGGCTGTAACTCCTCCAGCTCCAGCTGATAACCAGCACTGCCACACCAGCACCTCCCCCTGGGGTAAGGGGAGCCCACTCAATCCCACCTCACTCAGTGTGGGCTAAGTGGCTGCTCAGCTATCGCTGACCCACAGCCTGGTGCTGCCTGCCTGTTCCTCTCTACATCCTCCCAGCTCAGTTTCCAAGCTGGTTGTTTTCCCATTTGGATGGGAATTCTGGCCAGGACTGAGTGCTGGCAGCCTTGGCTGTGGTGAGAGGGCACTGGGTTGCTCTCCACACTTTCATCTGCACCCAAGCATTTATCCTGCTCTGCTTTCCCAGGAAGAGAGGAGGGGAGCGGGAGCAGAGAGCTGCAGGTCGGATGCCTCTGCCTGTGTTATGGTGTCCCTTTGCCAATGCCAACCGTGTGTGAAATGAAAAGGGGAGGGAGCTGACTGCTCCCGGACAGGACCCCCCTCCCCACCCAGCACCCCCTTACCAGGGCCGCCGGCGCACGTCGTAGAGGTCGATCTTGTTGGGGGCTCTCCACGGGGTGGCTGTGGGGAGGAGGCAGGTGGTGAGCAAGGCAGGGCTGTCCTGGAATGGGGGACAAGGGGATGTGGAGAACAGGGCAGTGGGATGCCCAGGGCTGAGGAAGCAGCAGGCTCCAGTGGTGAGCTCACACCAGAGGGTTCTGGCACAGCATGGGTGCCAGACGGTCCCCAGGGCCAGCACTGGGGGATGCTCACCCACATCTCACAGTCAGAAGGGCCCAAGCTGCCCCTGGCCAACCCTCTGCCCCTCAGCCCCCCCGCCACGCACCAGGGTAGTAGCGGGTGACGCCGGTGGCGCTGCCGAAGACCTGCCAGAGCAGGGAGGGATCCTCCTTCCTGTTCTCAATGAAGACATCCTCCAGCGCCTGCGTCCAGTTCAGCTCGTTGAGGATGACAGTGGCTGTGGGAGACAGAGCCAGGGGTGGGCAGGTGGGTGGGGGGAGCAGTAGAGCTGGGATGGGCTGAGGAGATGGGAACCATGGTGATGGCAGAGAGGGAGAGGTGTGTCCCCTCTATTCCTTCCCATGTAGGACCCCACAGGCCCTTCGTAGCTTCTCCCACATTCCCCCCACTCCCTCGCTCCCACAGGGCTCCAACATCCCCCTGCTGTCCCGTTGTCCCCAGAGGAACGAGCCAACCTCCAGGGCTCACAGAGCGCTCGCTGTCCCCCATCTGCTCCGGGACAGACACAGCCATCACTGGGGACAGCTGGCTTGCCATCTCACCCCCTTCCCAGCAGAACACTCTGTGCCAGCCCCACTCCCTGGGGACAGCCACCAGCTGGGAAACCCAAGGCTTGTGTCCCCACAGGACATGTGGAGCCTCCCGGGCCCTGCTCTGCATTCCCGCTGGCCCCGCACCTGACATAAAAGCAATTAAGATGCCGGCAAACAGCAGTTTTAAATTATTCAGCTATTAAAGCAAAAGATAAGCTGCCGGCAGCCCCAGCCTGTGATTAATCAAGAGGGGCTGGCGGGGCACGGGGGGGCCAGTGTGGCACACAAGGCACAGGGCTGGTCGGCTGGTGGGGAGGCTGTGATGGTACCTGCCTGTGCTCACAGGGGGACCCCGGATGCTGTGGGTGCCCCAAGCCCTGGGCAGATGGGGGGAGTCCCACAGTGTTCACCAATGCTGGGTTGCCCCACGACTGTGGCATGGAGGAGCCAGAGGTGGGTGCCACTGCAGGAGTGAATAGCCAGCAGCACCCTGGGAACAGGGGCACTGCTCCCTCCTGGGGGACCCTCAGTGCATTTTTGGAGTGCAAGGGCTCCCAGGAACACCCTGTCTCCTTGGCACTGGGCAAAACAACAGAGTGTGGTGTTGCAGGGAAGCCAGTGTGTGTTTGAGGAGTATATTTAGCTCTCCTAAGGCTTCCTCCCACACATGATCCCTCCTGGAAACATCGTCATCACCCGTTCAAGCCTTCACTGTGCTCCTCAGGCACTGTCAAGATGGGAGTAGGTTTCACCCAGGGTGAATCCTGGATCCCTCTCTCCCAGTACCACTCCTTCCCTCAGGCAGCTATGCCTTCAAACCATGATTTACTCCATCCATATCTCCCCAGCCATTCCTCAGCCCTGTGCCCACACAGAGTGCTGTTATCTGGGCACTTAGGATGATTTCTTGTTTGGCTCTGCCGCAGGATGTGGTTTTTCCTAGGAGAGGGGGCCATGAGAGGCTGCCAGGCTCCTGCCTGCCTGGAGCAGCTCTGTGCAGTGCTGGCAGCCTCAGCTGGGCACCAGGCTGGGCACTGACATGTCCATGATAGCCCTGGCAGCACCTGCACCCCCAGCCCCTCGGGGCACATCGCCCACACCAGGCTTGTACTGAATGTGCATCCTGTACCCTCCCTGCGCCCAAACACAGCCCTTATATTACCTCTGAGCATAAATGCATCCCCTATACCTTCTCTGGGTATGAATGTAGCCCCCATATCATCCCAGTGAACAAATACAGCCCATATACCTTCCCTGCACACAAACACAGCACCTACGCTCTCCCCGTGTGCAGAGTGATGAGCTCCTTGGACAGAGGCTGTGTCCATGGTCAGGACAGCTCCTGTCCCCCTCAGCTGAGGTCAGAGCTGCTAGCCCCGCTGGTGATATCCCCATCCCTGTCCCCATCTAGTCCCTGTCCCCATCAGGGTGAGCCCAGCCCAGCCCCGCCCTTCCCGCGAGCGATTGCAGATTTAATTAAAAATGGCACAGTAAATAAAACACATATAGGATGTAATTTGTGTGTGTAGCGAGGGGTGACGGCGGCGGGCGTCTCCGCGGTGGTTTAATTAGCGTGCCAGGCAGCGATAGCGCCTCTCCGCCGGGTCCCGCCGGGGAGATGCTCCCCGCCCACGGCTCTGCAGGGACTCACCACGCTCGCCGCTGTCCCTGGCAGGAGGAGGGCACACGGGTGTCTCCGTGCCCTCACCCCAAACCACTCCCTGCGGAGCAGCAGCTGCGCACCCTTCCCTGCACCCTGGATTTCCAGAGCACCCTGGTATGGCCGGGCACGGTCTGATCCCTGTGCCCACAAACTGCCGTGCCCGTGGCTGCAGCTCCTTTCCCTGTCTGGTAAGGGGCACTGGCAGGGTGTCCCCGCACTGTGACCCCCCACTGCCCCATCCCCTCTCCAGCATCCCTCTCTGAGCGTCTGGGAGTCCCCGGAGCACGTTAATCTCCAGTTTCCCGTCGTCCCAGGGCCGAGGGGGGGTGATTTACGAGGCCGTGGCGGGGCTCCAGCCGTGGCGTCGGCTGGCGAGCAGGGGCGAGGAGGAATGAATATTGCATCCTGTGCTGCCCACCCGGCTCGCATGATGTGCTTCATTAGCTCCCTGCCCCACGCTCGCTGGGTAATAAAACTAATTGCAAATTTCTAATCCGCTGCTGCCGCCGCGGTGAAATCACTGCACCGACGCGGTTCCGAGCACAGCCGTGCCGGTAACGAGCCCCTGTGCCGGGAACACACCGCCTGGGGCAGGAACGTGAGCACAGCCCCCGACACCATCATCACCACCCAGGAGACCTCGGCAAGTGCCGCTGAAACAACGAGGTGTGGGGATGGTGGTGCCGGTGGTGGTGCGGGGCAACAAGGGGCACCCACTGCAGCAGGGTCTGGGCACAGGATGCAGCCGGCTGATGCTGGAGGATGCCCTCCAGCTGGAAGCAATCCCCAGCTTCGTGCAGAGCAGCCGCTAGAGGGAAATGGAGACCGACTGTCACCATGTGCCACCGCAGCAGGGCGAGGTACCAGAGAGATGTGAAAGCTCAGGGACTGTGCCATCGCTCCACGAGGTCTCAAGCTAGTGTGGCAAGTCCTATCCCATTCATCCCTCCCTCCCTGGCCCAGCTCTTCGGCTGCTCCACCAACCTCATTCTCCCTTTTGGAGCAACCTGTGCCCTCTGACAGTGTCTGTATGCTTCCAGCAGCAGGGGCTGCCCCGGAGTGGCATCACACTGTCCTGGAGGACTGCAGCTGTTTTTTCTCCCTTTTCATATCCTCAGCCCCAAGCCAGTGAGGAAGCATCCCTGCTTCCACTGCCCAGCCTCCTACAAGCAGGTAGACGCTGCCTCCACACTTGCTCCTGCACAGAGCTGCTGCATCCTCCTGAACTCTCCAGCAGCTGCTTTGAACCTCCTCAAGCTTTGTTGGGCTCTTCTACAGGGGGGTCAGAGCTCTGTGGTCACAGCATGGTACCATAATCACAACTTCTCCTTTGCTCCCCATCCCTTCCCTAATAACTCCTAAGCCCCAACCTGCCTCTTTGGCCTGTGCTGAGCTCTTGAGGGTCCCTGGGGAGAGATGTACTGTCACCTCTGTCCTGACACGGTGACTGCCTCTTTTCAGTGCCCTCCTGTGTGGGAGCCAGCCTGCCCTGGCACCAAGACCCAGCTGAGGCAGCCAGAGGTGATGGTCCCTGGGGCTGCAGCACTCCAAGCAGGAGAGGTGGATGCCCATCCAGGCAGCACGGGGTGGAGTTGGGTGAAGAGGGGCACTCACAGCCTTTGTAGATGTCCGTGGGGATCTGCACGGCAGCGTACGAATAGTTAACCTTGGTCTTGAAGTTGTCATCGTCCGTGAACTCCAGCTTCAAGGAGTTGGACTTCTCCCTCTCAATCTCTTCTCCATCGGGATCATCCTAGGGAAGGAGCAGAGCACACGGGGTCACCCAGGGTTCCAGCCCTGCATGCACACTGGGAATGCCACCACCCAAACCCATCAACATGTGTTCCCTGGTGGAAACCAGCCATGCCAGCTCTCATGTGGATTTGGCCTGCAGTCCGTGCTGGTGCCAGTGGCACAGGGGAGCAGGTGACAGGAGTGGGTGGGCACAAAGGTGAGTGCTGGTTACCCTTGCCTCTCCAGCTTTGGTAGCACGGCAGGTATTAAATCAGACAAAAAAAAAAAAACAACAACAAAAACCCAAATCAAAAAAGAGCCTTGAAAATCAATTAGCAGCAAAAGGCAACTATCAAAGAGCAAATTAAAACAGAGTGCAGCTTAGCACTCTGTCAATAAGCAATGCAAACAATATTTAATTATGGTGGAGAGACGGCAAATTCCCCACTGCCGATGCTGGAACACACTCACTCGCCTTCACAGCCCTCCTCTCCCTTCCCCAGCCCTGCTGCCAGCGTGGCATTGAAGGTAAAATCCCTCTGGAAAGGCAGGCAGGGCTGAGCCAGTGCAGGTAGAATGTCTGGGTGGTTGCAGACAGGGGACAGGGTAGGAGCTGAGGCACAGGGCCATGAGGGAAAGAGGGAGGTTGTGGGTGGCCTCGCTACAGAGCTGGGGAAATTGCTTCTGCCATCCCACCAGGGGCAGAGAGACACAGAAGAAGGTCCTGGCTCTGAGCTGCCCATCCTTGCCAAGAGCCCAGTGTCTGGGGAAGGCTGTTTGCAGCTGTGAGATGCTCAGGGTGAGAAGAAGGAAAAGGAGGGTGCTGCAGCACCTGCCCTTTGTGCTCTTGGAGCTACATCCCCGCTGAAGCACAGCAGAGACACAGAGCTGCCTGTCCCATCCACAGGCAGGGACAGGCAACACGGGGACAGAGACATGCCAAGCCCAAGCTGGGGAACGGGATGACTCAGGCCACCTTCCCCTGGCCCGGGCTGTGGGAGTGAAAGGGGTAGGGGTAGCTATGGCAGAGTAGGAGTGGATCTGGCTGCTGAGCTGCCTGGCGGTGGAGCAAATTCCCTCCAGGAAGGAGCTCAGTGCCTCTCCCTCTGTGCCCCCCCGGGTGCAGTGCCTGTCTCGGAGCCCGTGCAGGGCCGGCTGATTGCGGTAGCAGAGATCAGCCCCGCAGAAACCACAGCGGACGTGACTGGAAGCGCGAGCAGCCCCAGGCAGGGCTCGCGCGGTGCCGTGCCTGGGATGGACACCTGGAGGGATGCCCCACGCTGTCCAGCAGCAAAGAACCCCAGCATCAGGGGGTAGAAGAGCTAGGGGACAGTCCCCTCCTGCTGTCCTTGATGGCCCAGTGTGGGCAGCTCTCCCACCAGCCAGGCTGCTCTCGACAAAACCCAGGGGATAAAAGACCTGAATTTCTCAAGGGAAAAGCCACATATTTAAAGGAAAACAATGTGTTTGGGAAATAAACTGTGAAGCTTGTTTAACACCCATCCTGGTCCCCTCCCTGTTTCCCCTTCACAGATGACATGGATAAATGTCACCTCCCCTGCACCAGCTCCGGCCGGCCACCAAGGTGGTGACATTCCCGTGACATTGAGAGGGGTGGCCAAACCATTCGCCACACCTCTGGAGAATAACAGGATTGATATGCAGGTTTGGGCTTTAATTCCAGCCAGTGGATTGCAAGTGTAAACACACTGCCCAGCTGATGCCAGTGCGGGGGCTCCAGCTGCCCAGAGAGATGCTGAACTCAATTATAGCCACAGTAGCCAAGTGGGAGGCAGGCAGGGACCGTTCCCAGCTCCCCTGAGCCATGTTGCCAATATCAAAATCCAGATTACGCTCTCAATTTCATGTAAATTTGGAGAAAAGGCACAAAACTGACTGCTGGACTCCTGCAAAGCTGTGATGCTGCAGCAGAGCAGGCACCCCAGCTGAGTGCTGGGCCATGGGATATCCAGAGAGCAGATCCAGCCCCAAGCCTGCCCTGGATGGGGGGCTCAGGTCTCTGGGGGAAAGCGATGCACACACAATGGTTCATCCCTGCAATCTCTCCCAGCAGCAGACAGTGATTTAGAGGCGCCTGCTGAAAACAGGCTTTGGGATAAAGCTGTGGCCCGAGGGCACCTGCAGCACCAAAACCAGCTTTGACACTAAACCCTTGCTTTCCTCAGCCCAGCAAAGTCCTGGTGACAGCTCCCCAGCCCTCCCCACCTCAGATCAGCAGGGCACCCTGCCACAGCCCATCTGCTGCCCCTGCCACCACCAGCAGCTGGAAAATCCAACTCTCCCTCTGTCCCCCATGCTGGCATGGCTATTCCCCACTTCATTGGAGCTGGAACTACTGTATATAATTACCACTCCTCTGTTTATCACTATTCCGTGATATCACCCACTTCTGAGGGGCTAATTTGTATGCTGCCAGGTTCGGTGCTGTCTGGCTGCTCTCATTCACGGAGCTGTAAAGAGGCATATGTAGAGATCTTGGGGACAAATATCCAGCTATCTATATGTGGGGCACTTCATGCATCACTGACACCTATACAGCAAACAGACCTGCAGAAAAAGCTGATGTCATCCCAGCTACGTTTGCCTTTTATCCATAAATCTCCCGAATTATTTCTGTTTAAGCCAGGCTGAATTTGGCCCCTGAAATGGGGCAATTTCCAGCCACACGAAGGCAGGTGAAGCTGTCACCAACCCAAGCAGGGAGGGGAGCATCTTGGTGTTAAGCTGGGATTACAAGGAGCCACCTTGGGAAAGCTGAGGGGAGAAATTCTGCATTAAATTTAAATTAGAGCAAAGTAGATGATTCAAGTTCTCCTCAATTTATACCGGTTTAACTGCGAGCATCCCGGCAGGCCCCCAGCCAGATTTTGCAGCATTTCTCATCATTACATTTCAAAAGGACTTGGAAACATCTATTTATCTGTTACAGTATGTACAACGTAACACAAATAGATGCTACAGTTTGAATATATTATTTGCTACACACCATTAGAAATCGACTCCACGGCAATATATCAATATGATACGTATTTACTGCTTCAGCAAGAAGTCATCACGCACTGGGAGCTTTTGCCATCCCCAGTGCTTTAGCAGCTGGGTTGTCAGTCACATTTTCTCGAGTCTCTCAAAATGACAGACAGGGGACAAAATCCAGAAGTGCCCCAACACCCAGTGAGCACCAGTGGCACCACCCAACAGCTTTACTGGAAGCTGCCACACTCTCGGCAAGTACTCGCCCTCTATCCCCACCCAGACTGGTGCTGGCTGAGGAGAGCCTGCCCACCCATGGGCACAAGGATTATCAGGGGTCCCCAGGGTTTGGAGCTGCGGATGGAGCAGGGGAAGTGTCCCGGCAGCAGGGGAAGTGTCCCGGCGCAGCAGCGACGCCTCGTCCCAGCAGCTCCCGCAGATGCAAACACCCCTGTTCATCTCCATGGGAACGAGCCATCACAGCTAATGATGTCTGCTTGAATGGCAGCACCCGTGAGGAACGCAGGGCCCATCCCACCGCGGCATCCCCACAGCATCCCTGCATCCCATGTCCTGCCCCACACACGCCTGATCGAGAATATGAAATCCCAGCACATCCCTTTCAATCTCCCAGGGGCACCCATCCATGCTAAGTCCAGAAAGGCCAGTGAAATATTCATACCAACATGCTGTGATTCTACTAATAATGGATATAAATGCCAGCCCCCAACACATGGTTGAGAAACTCCAGGCTTTCTGCAGAAGGGTCTTTCTCCTTAAATATATCAGTTTTTCCTGAAATACGGTAATTTAATGCCGAGGAGAGAGATGGTGTGTTCTCCAGCCACATTCCTGCTTTTATAGCAGCCCAGGTTATAAATAACAATCAGCCTCTCCCGCCAGCCTGCTCCCCTATCCCCCTTCGCTTTTTTTAATCTTTGCCAAAGGTACTGTTTAGAGATCTTTCTAGACCATTTATTTTTAAATTACCAGCCAGAGGAGAGAAGTTAAAAAAAATAGGAAAAAAAAAAAAAGAAAAGAAAAAAGGCAAGAGAAAGAAACTTCTGGGGCTGATAGCTTATCGGGAGGAAATCCAAATGTCACATTAGTTGAGGAAGTTGGAAGATTAAATTTTCCAACACCCTTCATCTGCTGCTGCTGACATTTAGGGGCTTTTTTCCCCCCCCCTCCTCCCTCTCCTTGCTGCATCTACTGAGCAGGGTGAGCAGCGAGTGGTCAGCCCCTTCCTCCCGCACACTGGAGGGGGCTGAAGCTGCCATGGAGCCTCCCACCATCAGGCCCTCACTCTCAGCCCTCCCTGAGACCTCCAGAGGGTGGGTGGGTGCCAGAGGGCTGGCCTTGGGGCCAGGATACCTTCACAGAGCTGTGCTGCTTTCCACCCGAGTACAGTACATCCCAGGGGATTTTGGCCTCAGCTGTGACTTAAGCATCATCCCCTGGCATGAACACAACACAAAATATGGAAAATGACTTTATTTCTGCGTTGTTCTGCCTGTGACACCCAACTGAGACCGTCTGCCGATTTAAACACCTCTCACCACATAAACCCCACAGCCCTTGATAGCAGGGAAAGGTGAAAACCTCGCTTCTGCAAACATTTTGAGAGACTTGGGGACGCCCAGGATAATTTTCTGATGCTCCTATTTGTTAAAAAACACTTGGAAATCTGAAGTCTGTTTAGGGAGATAGCGGAGCTGAGGTGCAGGCAAAATGAACAGGAAGCTCATTTCTTTCCCACTGCAGTTAAAGCCAGAGTAAGGCTTGTGAATAAGCCCCAGTTGTGGAGAGCAGGCATTGTCCATCAGCACCAACTCCAGCTTGGCTACATCCTAGCTTCTATTTAAATAGAAAAATTGAAGCTAAATAAAGAAAGGATGGAAAGAGCACTATTAAGTTCCATTCAGACTTTCTGGTATCATCTCCCTCCTTTTTTATTTCAGCATCATCTCTGTTTCTCCACATTATTTTTGCTGGAATTAAATTTGCTGGGATTTCACTGGCAAGGAAGCAACAGCATGGGTAGGCAAGTGTCCTCCCTGCCAAACTCACATCTCTGAACAACAGGGCACCCCTAGTTTTGCACTTTTGCTTGGTATCTCCCCAAGGGAAGGGCTTAAGCTGATGTGGCTGATAATGGATTTGCAGGGCTGTTCCTCCCTGACAACATGTCAGCTCCCTTGGGGAAGTACCAGGGACCAGGGAGCTGAGCCCTGCAGTCCCCATGGACACTGTGTAACACTGCAGTGCATGGCTTCTCCCCAGGGTCCCATGTGCGGGGAGGGCTCTGTGGGCACAGTTCTAAGGTTGAGAGATGCCTCCTATTTCCTAATCCTGCCCAACGTGACCAGGATGCTTTCCTCACTTGCAGAAATGGTAATCCCAAAGCTAACAGCCAGGAGCTGCTGACTCAGACCACCACTGCCGACCCTGGCTGAGTGTGGGCAGCCTGTGCTGGTCAGGGGAACAGTGGGCATGGGGACATCCAGCTCCCTGTCCCCTGCCCTGCAGCAGGGATGGCAAAAGCCCAGCACAGCCCAACGGATGCATTAGTCCTGCTCCTTATCCCCTGGGCTGGAAGTTGCCTGGCTCCCCAGGCAGTCTCCTCCTGCCTCAACTGCCAGCCAGTTTTTCCTTCACTTCTATCCAAAATCCGCTTTAATGTGTTTTAAGCCCATTAGCTCCATCCTTTCCAGAGCAGCCAAGGCAAGCAGGATCCTCCCCTCCCTTCTTTGGCAGCTTCCCCCAGGCTGGGGAGGGACAGGAGGCATCCTCTGCTCTGAATGAGCAGGACTGTGAGCAGGGAGACCTGCTCAGGAGAGCGAGTGCCCTCTGCTTTGGTCACAGCACCTGTCCAACCTGTCTGTCCCACGTCCCAGACTCTCCATGGCTGGCTTCCCCCACCAAGGAGCCCTCTTGCTGTCACCACATGAAGACAATGGCACTGGCAGATTGTCAGTAACTCTGCTTTGAAGGCATCCATGCTCTGCTTCAGCCTGCCCTTGGCTCTGCTCTAGGGCATCATCTCCAAGGTGGGTTGAGAGGAGAACCAGAGGTCAGTGCAGGGCATGTCGCTCAAGTTGGTGGGACCCCATCAAGCCCAGATCCTCCCCTCCCTTCTGCACGAGGCCTTCTAAAGGCTCTTGGGGTCATCTGAGCATTATTTTTGGATGAGGCCATGTGGTTTGCCAGTGGTTTGCTGCCAATGCCACATGCTGCCACTCCTCCCCTCCTGCTGTGTTACTGTCCCCTGATGGCACATTTGCTGCCAGCTCTGCCTTGGGACAAGGACCTATCCCGGTGCACTAGCACTGTCTGAGGCTGTCCCCAAGGCTGCACCCTGCTGTGCCTGGGGCTCCTGGCCAGCTCCAAGGACACCGTGATGCACCTGCTCCCCAGCAGCCCCACACCATGCACATCACTGACCCGATGAGCCCCTATTTCCTAAGGATCCCATGGCACAATGTGGGAGCTGGGTGACCTGCCAGCAAAGTAGGGTGCCCCAGGGCAAAGTGGGGTGCTGTGGTGCAGCAGTCATTGCTGGTGGAGCTCCCTGTGCCCGTGGCACAGCACCTGAGTGAAGTCACTGTCACCACGCAGAGGAGCCGGCAAATGCCAGCTCCCTTGGGAGCACCGGGAGAGCGGAGCTGTCGGGTCTGTAGTTAAAGCACTGATTGCCAGAAATCACAGGACGGCTGTGCTGGGAGGGGGGCAGAGAATTAAATTCAGTCTCTAATTAAAGGTTTGCTCTTCATTTGAATTTCAGATGCCAGTTTTAATTTTAGAAACTTTTGCAGGCAGCGGAGCGACCTGCCCACCTGCCTGCTGCCGGCCCCGGTGCTGGTGGACAGATGTCACCAATGCCACCACGGCTCAGCTGGGGGACACGGCTGTACACCAGGCACTCTCTCCCCACCACAGTGTCATTACACTGGCTGTAAGAATGCTGTGCCTCGCCCCCTGGTATGGTGCTGGGACAGCCCAGCACGGGGCTCAGCACTGGCTCGGAGTAGTGACTGTGCCAGAGGTGCCACAGGAATGGTACTTACATATTCAGTGTCAGCCTTGGAGTCATAGTACTCGATGTCTTCCTCCTGCAGAGAAAAGGGAGAGCTGAGTTAGTGTCAGGCAAGGACAGGGATGGCAAAGGAGTCCCTCTCCCTTACCCGACCCCTCAGCACCTCCGTCATGCTGCTGGCAGCCACCACATTGCTGGGGACTGAACCTTGCCCACCCCATGCTGTCCCTGGGACATGGTCAGGACCTCATGTCCACTCTCCAAGGACTGGATGTCGCCTGTCATGCTTCCCTCTGCTCATGGCTGCTACCAAGACATGTGTGGGGCCATGCACAGCCTCCACCACAGCCAACAGCCCTGTGACGGTGACACCACTGTGACCGTGACCTCTGCACTGCCACCGGGTGCAAGTCTGTGCCATGTCCCCACAACCAGGATGCTCTGGTCCTGCTGCAAGCATCGGGAGTGGCAGGAGAGCCAGGCAGTGTGGCAGGCAGAGACCCTGCAGTCAGCCAGGTCCCCTCCCTGTGCTGCAGAAACAAGGAGACGAGTGTCCTTGCTTCCACGGAGAAATGCACGTCGTTAATTTGGGGTATTTAGAGCCTATTTAAGCAGAAAGGTCTGCCTGGATTCCTCTTCCCCGAGTGTCAGGACGTGAGACAGCTGATAAAATTCCTGAAGAGGCAATTGGGAGAGCAGCGATGCTGTCACAACAGCATTCTGTGTGCCATCAGAAAGGGTAATTAAAGGGCACTCGGAGACTCTTCCCTGCGCGCCGGGACGCGAGCGTGATGCCGGCACACTGGCAGCCGTCGCGGGGCTGACACGTCTGCCACTCAATCAGCCGGCGGCAGCCGCCGCGCAAAACAGCCTTCCTGCAGCATGTGCTTTGGGGTGATTATTGCTCTTATCGTCCCAGGAGGAAAGTGATCTGGACCTAGAGCAGAAACACAGCCAAAACCTCAGTGATGCTGGCTGCACCTCTGTCCTGCCCGCTCCTGCTCTGCTGCTGCTCTGCAGCACCCAGCCTGGACACAGCCCAGTGCCAGGGCTGGTGGCACCGGGACACACCCAGCCCAGCCCGGACACAGCCCAGTGCCAGGGCTGGTGGCACCGGGACACACCCAGCCCAGCCCGGACACAGCCCTGTGCCAGGGCTGGTGGCACCGGGACACACCCAGCCCAGCCCGGACACAGCCCTGTGCCAGGGCTGGTGGCACCGGGACACACCCAGCCCAGCCCGGACACAGCCCTGTGCCAGGGCTGGTGGCACCGGGACACACCCAGCCCAGCCTGGTCATGGTCTCCAGCTGAAAAAAGGGACCAGCAGGTCCAAGCAGCTCTCCAGGCAGTCAGCACCACTCATTCCACCATCCCAGCCCCACTGGGAGCTGGCAGTCACTAACCCCTCACCGGCATTACCCTCTGGCCACAAACCTGTCCCCAGAGTGGTTTGCCTGACTTTTCCAAGCTTGCCAAGACCCAAGACCACCAAGAGGTGGGAAAGCCCCTGGAATGGGGATGCTGATCTTGGGGACCACAGCCAATGTTCCCCCAGGACAGGGATTGCAAAGGGCGGTTTCAGCATCCTCCTGGGCTTCCTGTGACCCTAATCATTGTGATAAAACAGCACTGAGACGGGAAAGTGAAAAAAAAAAAAATTGACGCAGCATCTTCCAATTTCTGTTATTAAAAAGCCCAGTCATTAAGGGAACGCACTTATTAATTATCTGTGATTTGTTGTGAAATGCTGAGGGGTTTACAACAACAAGAAAAGGGAAAAAAAAATTAATTTCTCTTCCGGTGCCCTCCCTGCTCCACTCCTGGCCCCACGCACGCCCCTGCCCCTCGCCGGCACTGCCTCTCCCCGGGTCCGCGGCCATCTGCACTTCCTAATTAAAGGAACCCCCGGGAGACCCGTAACACAAACGAGCTAATTTCATGTTTAATGATCTTTAATCAGGAGTGAGTGTGACTAACAACAGCCATCCAGAAGGTGCTTTGTTATTCATTTTATCTTCCATTGGCTCCTCGGCAAAGCTCGATTCCCCTCCCACCCGCGGTGGTCCCGCTCCCGCAGTGGGCGGGAGGGCGCGAGGTGATGCTCGGGGAGGAGAGCCGGCCCTCCATCCTGCTTTCACCTACTTCGGCACTCCCATGGCATGGCACGGCACAGGGAGCAGACCTCCCTCCCACAGACTTCCCCAGGTCCTTGCCTTGCACTCTTTCAAGCCCTGAGGATCCCAGGAGCAGCCTGGTGAAATCCCAGCCCTGCTCCACACTGTAGCTGACACGTGTGAGACAGCTGGCCCTGTGACGTTCCCTGCTGCCAGATTCCACAATCCTTGCCACAACCCTGCTGACCCTGAGGGTGGTTCATGGGGTCTGAGGGAGCCCATGGGAGCTGGCAGGGCATTTGTGTCCTTGCCACCTGGAGGCTGGTGGAGCCCCTGGGAATTTATTCCAGATAGGAGGGACAGAGCCCTCAGAGATGCTCTAAAGAGATGACACGGGTCTCCCAAGAGGCAACAAGGGGTCTTACAATTTCCTCTCCCTAATATTTGTTTTTTAAACCACATTCACCTTCTTCATATAATCCTCTCCTCCTCCTCGTCTGTTCCACATTAAACTCAGCACCAGCTCTGTGTAAATAGCACTGATATTTCTAGAGCCTTTCAGAATAAATACCAATAAAGAAAACAAGGGGGTGAAGTTGTCGAGGGATTTCAGGGCAAAATATTGTCCCTGTCTCTTGCAAATGAGCCTGCAGGAAGCACTTGCCAGTTCCTGTTGCAGGGGAGGCAGATGAGTAGCTGCTCCTCCATCATATGTTAAGCACTGCCCATTTTCTTGCACCCTAATTGCCAAATGGCCCCTGCACAGTGGCACTGCACGGCTGTGTAGCTGCTGGGTAAGTACAGGGTTATTTCAGCTCTTAAACCCTCAGTGCAAGACTCTGGGAGTTCAGTGCAATCATAGACTAATCTGCAAATGTCCCTGAAGCCACTGCCCAGGCTTCTCCAGCGAAGCCACCAAGGAACCTGCATGCCTGCACCAAACCCTCGTGGTTCAGTGTCACTGGGCAGCCCATGGCCAAGGCTTGACCCAGGTGGGACGTCCTGGATGTGGTTCTGGGGACACGGCGTGCTCAAGTCTCCTTGGGGACCCCGGGTCCTGCTTGACCCTCTTGAGCTCTCCCTAACAGTCACGTGCTCCACACCTTCACTGATTTTACACCAAAATGTCAAGCAAAAAAGCTGATTAACAAAACCAGGCTGTGGGTTTCTGGAGAGCTGTGAGCTGGAGCCTTGCCAGCAGCACAAGGGGGGACCTTGCTTTGGGCATCAGTGCTCCCTTGCCACACACCAGTGGACCAGGTTTGAGACAAAGCCCAGGACAAGGACAGGCACTGGGGGGTCCCAGGTGGGTGGTGAGGGGCATTTCTCCCTGCCATCCCCCACAGCCCTCTCCAAGCACTAAAATAGGTCTTTTTTTTGCCTAAAACAATTACAGCAACTAAAAATAACACTCGAAAGGTCAGTGCTCTGCTATCTCGCTGCAGCCTGGAGATGTCAGGATGGAGGGGTGCTGGCCCAAACATTCAAGTCAGCAGTCTAATAAGGTGGCAATCAAACCATATCACACACACAGCTGCCACTGCCCCAAAAAAACCTCAGAAGGAGCTGCTAGTGACACATCAGCTCCCTACTCCAGCCCATCCAGCTGGAGCAAGCAGCAAGCAGGGACACTGCAGAGGGGCTATGACTTGCTCTCTCCTATAGAGCTTTCCTGAGCTGGCTAATCCTGCTCCAGAGGATCTGTAGGATCTATTGTCCCCCTCAGGATCACTCATTGTCATCTTTTAAGGTCACCCCACTGACCTCATGCCCTGGGACGCTGCAGCTCCTTGGGGCAGTTTTGCAGGCAGATCCTGCTGCACCGCATTGATTTTGGTTCATCACAGCCCTCTGCCTGTGGGTTTCATTTCTCTGGGGGGCATGGGTGACCCCTGTGGTCAGGAAATCTCTTTCAAGATTTAATTGGCTCTGGAAGAGCCACATCCTGTAGCAATTTGCCTTCAGGCAGTTAGGAGGGACTCGGAGGGCTTTGGGGCAGACAAGCTGGATCCCAAGCTGGCACCTGCCTGTTTTCAGCCGCTGGATGGGGCTGGTGGCAGGACCAGCATCCCAAAGCACAGCATGCCAGTGTGGAGACAAGCCAGGCGACCAGAGCTGTGCCTGCTCAGACCTGTGGGCAAGTCAGCGGGTGGGGAGAGCAAGGAGGAGCAGCAGATGTGCCTACGTAGCACTAGTGGCTCTGCTCATGAGCCCACCTTTCCTCTGCCATCAGCACTTATAGTGGACAGTGAATATTTAGGGACTTCTTCACGTCCCTGAACCACTAAGCAAACAGAAATAGCAACAGCTTTTACTTATAGCTGCACCTTTCATATGGAAGCCATCCTGCAGTGTGTCACAGGGCTCCCACTGCACCGGAGCACCCGCAGCCTCACATCTGCATTATGGATGGGGGGACGAGCAGGGACACAGTGTGTTCCCCCCACAGCACTGCCCTGCCAAGCCCTCCCACATCAGAAGGAGTGGGATGGGACTGTCCCTTGGGACTGGTCTGTGCTGGCCACTGTGCCCCAGCTGCCAGAGGGGGCTGGAGGTCTCAGCCAGGTGAGTGCTCGGCCTCAGGTGTCCCAGCCCTGCCGTAGGCACAGCAGCCTCTTGGCTGGGGCACAAGGCAAAGAAAGAGATCCTGCTGCACCTGCCACAGAGTGGTGTGAGGGCCACAGCCATAAACAGGCTCCCAAAGGGACTGAATTCCTGGGAGAAATTCCTACCTGCATTCACATCCATGCCTGGCTGCAGCTGGTAGGGGCTGAACCCTCATTTCCACTGGGCTAGAGCTATCCTTGTCCATACGGATCATGAGGAATCCTTCCCCAATCCTCAGAAGAGGAAAATATTCATGGCTAGCCTCAGCCACCACAGGGTGTCAGATGGACCCAAGAGTAGTCTGGTGGGGACCATGCCCCTCCTGCAGCCCTCACCCTGCAAATTCCCTGCATCCCATCCACCATCAGAGGCCTTATGCATTACCCAGGACAGGTGGAAACAGTCATCATAATCTGCCTTGGCATCTTTTTTTTTTTTTTTTTAAAAGCAATTTCCTCCTTCTGCCTCTCTGACAGAGCTGGGGAAATATTTAAGTGACCTGTCAACAGTTTTTTCATCTCCCTGAGAAGATGTTTTATCTGATCACACCTCGCCAGCTATTCTTCTTTACATGGCACCTCCTGTCCACTCCTGCTCCTCTGGGGCTGCCTCTTCCCTCCACTGCATCTGGGTGCCACAGGGATGCCAGCATGCATAGAACTGGTGGGTGTTGGAGACCCCCTGCCCTTCTAGGGATGGGATGGGATGGGATGGGATGGGATGGGATGGGATGGGATAGGATGGGATGGGAGGAAAGCCAGCAACCCCTACACAAAACCACTGCAGCCGTGAGGCTGCCATGGGTCCTCCAGCCCCCTAAAGAGAGCCCCCTCAGAGAGCCCCTCAAGCCCCATCCTTGGTTTTTAAGAGGGGACAGCACCACCACAGGCTTTTTGTGAATGATTTTCTTGTTCTGCTTTTCGACCAGACCAGCTCTACAGCAGCAAGGTTGGTGCTATAGCACAGTAATTCTCCGAGCGTAATGAAAGCTGACATTATATCAAACACAATAAAGACTCTCAGTTGATGGAGATCATTCCTGAACACACAAACCCATTAAACTGAAAAAAAAAATATCAATTCTACACACTCGCCAGCCAAAAGAAAATGTGATTTGTTATCTAAAAGGGGGTTATAAACACAGCTTCAATGCACTTTCTGGGCTGTAATGAAAACTGGGTTTGAAATGGCAAGACGACTGCAAATTAGAGTATTTGATTTTATTTTCTAACTTTTTAGGTAAACCTTCTACAAGGGCAAGTGCAAGGTTACGGCGACAATCTTTCTGTTCTCAGCCGATAAGTAGGATCTGTAATTAAAGGAGAAGAAAAATGAAAGGGGGATAAGGAGCTGGTGTTCGCCCTTCTGATGCTGCTTTGAACACAGAGCCCTGCCTGCATCGCCGTGGCCAACCCACGGGAACAGCTGCCGGAGCCCACGCGTGGCACAGCACGGCACAGACACGCACCGCGGCACTGCCGGATGCAGCAGCCAGTTGGCAAATCCTGGACCTGGAGGGATGCTTCCCCCAGGGCTGCGTGGCCATGGACGGGCACCCAGCCACGCTGGCACGTCCCCCTGCTTTATCCCTCACCTTTCCTGGGCGGTCAGGAGCGCAATCTCTGTTATTCCTCCTGTCCATCCCCATTTAGCAAACGGCGATCCCCTTTTCCCTGGAGTTTCGTTTCTAATGGAGCTTGAAATTATCTGGGCTTTGTTATTCCTTGCGTGCTTGCAGGCGGGGGGTTATGGATGGAGGCAGTGGTGTGGGGCTGCCCGGAACCTGTGAACCCTCTGCCCACTCCACGAATGCCACCACACCCCAAAACCACCCGTGTCACACCCAGCGGGTAAACCCTGTCCCCACAGCTCCTACATCCACAGCTCCCACGTATGGCTATTTTTCTTTTCCAGGGAGAAAGGGCCTGCTGGGCTCTGACCCTTCAAACGGCCCTTTCCAGCACCTGAAAGGTGGGGAGAGGTGGGAGGCAGGGGGGCAGCAGGTAGAGGAAGAGGGGAGTCTCCCAGTATAGTGATGGAAAATGCAGTGAAGAAGAAGACTGGGAGAAAAACAACAGTAATAAACATTTTATGAAGCAGAAAATGGCTTATAAAGAAGTCAACTTTTAAAAGCAATTTATATAATCCTGCCAAGCGCACATAAATGCAGGGATGGATCTCTGCAGCGTCACAGTGTCCCTTAAAGGCACAAAAAGCTCTGGCAGCCCCAGCAGACTGACAGGCAGCGATGACAATGCCCTGGGATGCATTTTGTGGCTGGTGGTGCAGATCTGCACCTTCAACAGCATCCCCTGGGTCAGCACGGCCACACACTTTGGGAGCGCAGGACAGCTGAGACCCTGCTGATGCTGCTGGGATGGGGCTGAAGGCACTGGAAAACCTGGGAGCAGAGCAGAGCATGCAAGCAGAGTGGAGCTGAGAGAACATGGAGCTGGCTGGGATGGCTGACAGGGAGCTTGTCAGTGAGGATGGATGCGAAGAACATCAGCAAAAAACTCAACATGATCTCCCAGTGTTTTTACAGGTATAGTTTGAAGGTCTCTTGCCCAAGCAGGGTGGCAAACAGAGCATGGAAACTTGGAAAACAGCTCTGTGGTGTGGGCTGCACCTCCAGCGCCTCTGTTTGCTGCTGGGGGTGGTGTGCATGGGGGGCTCAGCACCACTGCCACGGCCAGGGGACAGGACTAGAGACATCCAGAGCAGGGAGACAGCCCTGCTGTGCCTTAAGGGACAGACCCTCATGGCTCTGCACAGAGTGGAGCCGGCCTGTTCCAGCAGACCTCTGGATGCAAGCCTATAGGCTAGAAGATTCTCACTGGGAAAACTGGTTGGCCAGGCCACTGCAAACTGGGAGTGTTCTGTGGTCTCTTACTGTACCAGTGCCAGGCAGTCACAGTGCCCCGTGCTGGGAGTCCTCCCCAAGGGCTCAATGGGACCCAGCTCTCGCCTTTCCAATACTCCACCAGCTTTATCTGACGGGTGAACAGAGAGACCCTCACTGTGCAGGCAGGCAAGGGCACGGCCTCTCCCCACTCCAAATCATCAAAGGTGGTACAACAGCTCTGCACCACAGCCTGCCTCACTGCTCCCATCCCTGCCCACTGTGCCAACCCGAGCTGCCACCCAGCCCTGGGGTGAAACGAGCTAGAGGGAACATGTGAGGGGTGTCCCAGGTGCCACTGTATGGGTGACCCTGGGGCCAAGGCTACATTTGGCTGAGGGAAGCGTTCTGGTGTCCAGAGGACATCTGGGGACAGGTGGGGACACAACCCCGGCTTGACATGGCCAGGTGACATGGAGGTCCTGTGAGCAGATGAGGACAAGGAGCAGGGATGAGGCAGAACAGGATGAGGGGGCAGTTTTGGGACCAGGGAGGCACTTTGCAAAGCCCCTGAGGTGTGGCACTGAACTCAACCCCTTCAGAAGAGCCAGCATGGCTGGCTTGTGGCTGGGAACACCAAAACTCAGCGAGGAAAAAGAAACTTTCCCAGTAGAGATGGATCGTGAGTGACTGCTGGCAGCAGCCTCCCAGCCGCTCAGGCTCCTGCTCCTGTTTCATTTTCCCCCGGCCTTCCATAGCAACCCATCTGCAGTGAGGTTTAATGGGGCTGCCATTAGCACTAATGCAGCGCAAACACTCAGCATCTGCCGGCGCCTTTGGATGGAAACACAAAAATAACCACGCTCGCCGCAATCTGTCATCGACTCTGGCGCGGGGTTAGGACGCGGCACGCTGGGAGAGGAGGGGAGAGCTGCAGCCAGAAGGAACGAGCTGCTCGGTGGGAAGGGAGGAGAGGAGGAGCTGGGGATGCTGTGCTGCCGCCTTCCCTGCCCGCTGCCTGTGCCAGCCCCCGCAACAAGCCGGGAGCGGCTGCAGGGCCGGTGTCAGCGGTGCTGGCACACAGGTCTGACCGCGCCCGGACATTTCATGGATGAAGGACGGAAAAAGGAGGTCCAACCCCAGCAGTGAGACACATGTACACAGCATTTCCATCCCTGTGCTCTGTCGGGAAGCCAGGGCTGGTGCAGGCAGGGCCGAGGCAGGCAGGGCTGATGCCCAGCACCCTGGGAGCTGTGCACAGAGCTGGACCAGTCCATCAAGTGTCCCAGCCAGGCCTGGGCTGTCCTGATAAAGCTGCGTCGGGCTCTGTGGTGACGCATCGCTGCACATTGTTTCTGGGTGACTCGCTCCTAATTACCTTGATTAAGTGGTTGCAAACAGTGCTATTAAAAATATTCTTTTTCTATGGAAGTGGATTTCTGAAAGGTTTGTGCCGTGAATGGCAAAATGAGCCAAGAGCTCCCCAGCGCTACAGCCTTCCCTAACATGTTTTGTATCCCGACTGTAATTCCCCTGGCAGTGGAAGGCAGCCAGGTATGGATGGAGAAGGAGCTCTCTGGGGCTATGGAGGGCCCGTGCAGCAGGAGCTCATCCCTATGGACCAGGGGATAAGCAGACACCCTGAAAATGCAGTGTCAGCTCTGCCTGCCCTGCCCACACCCCAGTCACAAGCAGCCACCCCTGGATGCTAGCCCAGCACAGGGTGCACAGGGCCACCACGATGTCCCTGGGGTGCCCATGGCCAAGCTTCAAGTGCTGCTCAGAGATGAGCTGCCCTGGGGCTCCTGACCCTGGGGAACACTCAAGATTGGGCCAACATTAGGGATGGAGATGGCAGCCCATGGGAGATGCCTGCAGCTCCCCTGGCACTGCTCTCAACTTTCCCCAGGAGCACTGAGTCCACCATCAAGGTCCTTGCAAGGCACTGGTGCTGGCATCAGCCTCATTATCCTCTTAACCTCCCCTTCACCGGCCTCCTGGGAAGAGGTGACAGTAATTCAGCAGCGCTCTCATGCAGAAAGGTCTCAGTGACTGATGGTGCCAATGACAACTGTCTGCTGGGCAGAGCCAGCGGGGACACCTCACCTCTCCTTAGCAAGGCTTCTTCTGCTAATGACTGCTAATGACAGGAAGGCCCCTGTGAGCTCAGCCTTCTCCTCAGGTGCCCATGGGACACAGAAACAGCCACAAGTGTCCATCCCACACTGGCCACATGGCAAATGAAAGCCAAGCAGGCTTTCAACCCCTTGCTTTCTCTTCTGCTCCTCCTGCCTCTTTTTCTCCACATGAAATCCTGTTGGCAGGAGGGAAGGGTCTGCACGAGTGGCATCAGCTCAGACAGACCCGTCCAAAACACACCAGCATGGCCTGGCAGCAGGGTTGTCACCAGGCTGTCCCCTCAGTGACTACAGGGGCCAGACAGGATCTGGCTCAACCCAGAGGAAGGGGCTGGGTGGCTCAGGAGGATTTTTTTATTGCAGACTCCGTTTGCACTGGGAGAAAAACAATCTTTCCTTCCTTTTGTGTTATAGTTATAATTTGAGAGCATTTCCAGACAGAATCCTTCAGGTTCCCGCTGAGTGCCATCACCGCCAGAATTACAAAGTCAAATGCAATCATTAAACCCCCGTCTTCCCTCTCCCAGCCCAGATTGCTCCTTACCCCAGAAACAGCCCCCACTGCAACTGCTGGCATGTGCCATGGATGAGCCACCGCTGCCACCACCCCACGTGAAAACCCTCTCGGCACCAAACCCCCTGGCTGCTGGAGATGAGGGGAAGTAAAAGTCTCCCCAGCCCCCACACCCTCAGCAGTGAGCTGTCCATTCGACCTTCACCTCCTGCCTTCTCCTCACGGCGTGTGCAGGCAGAGGCGAGGCTGGAAACGAGCTCAAAATCGCTTCATTTGCTCTCATTAGTGGTGGCAGGCGGAGGGGCCGGGGCCACCCACACGCCGAGCAAACGGCACGGCCAGCGGTGACTCAGGAGGGGGACAGGAATGGGGGAAAGGAGGGATGGGACAATGACTCCGGTGCCAGGAGTCATCCCCGAGGAGCTCAGCATCCAGGAGGGAAGGGGTGAGAGCGGCTGGGGTGTGCATGGGAGCCTTACCCGGATGTTGTCCTGCCAGTGGTGAGCCTTCTGGAATTTCTCCGCCGCGTTGGCAAGTCTCTGCAAAGCAAACGGGAGAGAAAAAAATGAGTCCCGGGAAAGTAAGAGGATCCAGGTATTGCCCACATCAACCTAGAACCATGGGTGCCACCCTGACACCTAGCATCCCTGTTTGGGGGATCCCATAGGACCCTGCCACCCCCTTGCCACACAGGCAAGAGGGCAGGAGGAGGGATTACAGGCAGCACCCTGAAGATGGGTGTCCGAGGCACAGGGAGCCAATTTTTCCCTGCTTGCTCTCTCCTTCTCTGAAGCTAGTCATTATCTCCAGAGGAATTGCTGCCACTCGAACACAACCAGCTTGGTGGCTGTTGGCATCCCACTGGAGCGGGGCAGGTTCTCACTGCACAGGGCAAGGGCTGAACCCTGTGCTGATGGCTCCCAGTTCTGTGCAGAGCCTTCAAAAATGCTTCAAAACCCCCTCCAAGTGCCCCAGCACTGGGGCCCAGAGGTGCACAGTGCTGCCCACTCAGATTAATCCCTTCACATGCCCATGCCCACGCTGGGGTAGCCAGAGGAAGCAGGACTCGCCAGGAGCAGGATGGGGCAATGCTCAGCACCAGGGCAGCCTTGATGCAAGGGATGCTGGCAGCTAGAGCATGGGGAGAGAAGTGAGCTCTGGCTGTTTCCAGGCACTGAATTGGCTTGGAGGAGGAGGAAGGAGCACTGACAATGGGGTGACATCTTGGGCCAAACAATAACCCCATATCATCACCTGGGCAGCACTACAGAGTTTCACATAACGCACATATGATTCCCAGTGCTACTGCACACACAACTTCCATGCAGTGAACCACAAATCCCAGGATGATATAGCACTCCTTTGCTCATTGGGAATGTGGCATGCTGGTGGGAGCCCACGGGGGCAGCAGTGAAGTCCAGCTACATCCCTGGGAATTTATTTCCTCAGGGCCTGAAGAGTGTCTGGCTAGAAGAGCACACACACACACGTATGAGCCCTGGGCACAGCCACACATGTCACAGACACCGTTCCCACTGTCACCAGTTCCTCCAGCGCTCCCATCAGCACACGGGGATGCAAAATGCCTCAGCCCTTCCAAATGGATGCTCAGGGAAAAGGAAGTCCCTTCACGTGTCCCCTGTTCCCTGCAGGACAGTGGCAGCCCCACCCCTGGCAGTGTGGCTGGAGCAGGGCCACGCCAGTGGATGCTGTATTTCTGTGAGCATGGCAAAGCTCAGGCACTCAGAAGTAAGGTGATGAGTGCTGAAAGACACCACAGATCTGCCCCTCCCCAGCCTGAGAATGCAGCTTGTTCTTATCAGATGCAGGGAAACACAAATCCATCACTGCGTAATCTTGGCACGCACTGGTCGAAACTTTACTGTTTAATCTTTTCTCTTTCTCCTAATCTTGATTTCCAAATCAAAGTGCTTGCTTTCAGTGGCCAGCATCCAAGGGGAAAGATCGGCTATCAGCTGAACGTTGAAGCAAAATCCTTATGGCTCCGGCGGTGGAGAGAAGGGAATGGGAGACAACACGTGGCTGGACAGAAAAGCCAAGTGATGGGAATTTTCAGGGCAGTTTTGCAGGGTCTCACCTGCACAGCCACATCCCAGCCCCCTTGGAGCTGCCTAGAAAAGCTGTGGCCCAATTCTGCTCCTCATCCCCCCAAGCTTTTGTGCTCTGTTTATATATTGAGATGGCTGATTAAAGTCAGGCATTTATTCTGAGTTGCGTTTAAGGCAGTGGTGATGAAATATGTATTTTTCTATACTTGATAAGAATGTGTTTGTTTATTATGGGCTGGGGTAAGATTTATGGACATCTTTAACTATTCATTGCCTTGCACGAGGTGCCTGGAGGGCTGCAAATGGTGCAGCAAGGGAAGGCTACGCCCAGGAACGACACTTCCACACAGAAGATATTTTTCCTCTGGAAAATGTCGATTTGTCAAAGTCAATCCAGACGCAACTTTGGTTTTAAAAAAAAAAAAAAAAAAAGAAATCCAGATGTTCTTGTTTGATAAACAGCACGTTGCAGGGATGGGGGAGCCCATGGCAGGATGGCACAGTCACAGCAGTGTTCTGTGCTGGCTCCTGGCTGTCACTGGACACCCAACCCAGGAGAAGCGCCTCCAGAGCCTCCCCGCTGTTGCTTCTGCAGCATTTTCCTTGATAAACATGTTTTGATCCTGTGACCAAAATGGTGACTGGGAGGAGAGAGGGACCAAGTGGGAAACCAACCATCCCTCCTCTGCAGCAGGGGATCCTCTGCCCACCTCCATCCATGTGCAGGGACAGGCCTGGAGCGATGCCATGGTGGGGGCTCCCTTGGGAGCAGTCCCATCCTATCACATCCCTGGCTGGTGCTAGAGGGAAGCCCATCCAGTCTCTGCTCAGAGACAGGCTGCTGACACGAATGGGATGGGTGATCGCTGGATTCAGGACTTTCTAAAACTGCCAACAAGGATGGGGTCCCTGAGGTGACTATTTAGGACAGCAGGGCCTAGAGCTGTGTCTTAGGGCAGGGAAGATGTTGCTGATCCCATAAACCCCCTGACATGTCCCCAGGGAAGGTGAGGGGTCTGCCTGGAGCCACGCGCTGCCGCGGGACATCCGCATTAATGCCAAATGAGTTCATCATGAATAATGTTATTGTGATCAATACAGCTCAAGGATTATTTCTAATCCTTAATAATGATTAAACCATTATTTTTCAAGTGTTACAGATCAATCAGTCCAGCTCAAGGTGTGGTGCATGCAGGGACTGTGAGATGCTCCGGACACAGGCAGTGCACCAGAGAGCCCAGTGGAGTACGTGGCAGCCACCAAAACCTCCCAGGGCTTCAGACCTGGGGTCATCAATTATGGGGTTCCAACAGCAAGAAAAATTCAAGGAATTACCAAAAATAAAGCATGGGTGTGAAATATTGCAAATTTCCAGCAGGCTGTGGTGCAGGGACTGCCCTGGCACTTTAAAGAGCACAGTTCTTTCCCCAGAAGTCACCCAGGGCTAAGGACAGGAGATTTAGAGGCTGAAAACACTGAATTGAAACGACTCTGAAGGTCATGAAAGGCCAGCAGGAGATTTGCAAGGGATTGGTGTCTGGAGATCTCTGCAGCGGGGTCTGTGAGGGGGAAGGTGCTGTGCGGGCTTTATCGTGCCCCGGCCTCGTTTGTATTCTGTGTGGTGCTCCTCTCTGCCTCGCTGCTCACCCAGGCAGATCCATCAGGAGCTCCCTGCTCAGCACACTGCTTTGCCTGGGATTAAGGAGCCTCAGGGATGCCATGGACTCAGGATGGGCAGGTGGCAGCAAAGGTGGCACGGCGGGATGTGTGCCCTCCCTACTGAAAGCTGTGCAGGAAAGGAAGGGGGCGATGAGGTGGGTGACCTTCTGTCTGCCAGAGGATGGCACCTCCAGACACACAGCTGCTGCTCTGCAAGGACCTCACTTCTCAGCCTGATCATCCACAAGCTCACTCACCCCTCCCTGAGCACAGCTCACCCACAGCAGCATCTTTTGGGGGCAGTTGGTCTGACACCCTGAAGCTGCCAGGAGTGTGACGGTGGGAAAAGCACTGGGGCTGGCACAGGCAGGGACCACAACCTCCTCTCTAGTCAGAGGGGACCACCCCTGCTGTTGGTATCCCCACTGCTCGAGGGGCCAGCACACAGGGGGATTGTCCCTGATACAGCAAGCACTCAGGGTAATGCTCACCTCCTCCTTGCCACCCCTTCTCCCCCATCACACCTGGGGCTCTCCTGCATCACTCCAATATTTTTGCACAGTCTTTCCAAGTGAAACTGGTCCAATGATTTGCTAAATCTCTCCTCCCAGCCCCCTATGGCAGTAAGCCTGCCCTGGCTGCTCCCGCCTCAGTCAGATCAGTGGGTTTAACTTGGGAGGCAGCAGAGCAGAGCCCAGAGCAGCACAGGGAGGCCAAAGGCCAAGGTTGGATTTATAAAACGGGATTACAGCAAACACTCTGCAAGAGGAGACTGAGCAGCCCTGTGTAATGGTGGCAATGCCACCCCTGTGTCCCGAGACTCCACACAGGACCCCCATGCCTCTGTCAGTGCTGGGGGATGCTCCCCAGGGAGCCTGGAATGGTGTTTCCAGCTTCTCCCTGCAGCTGGTTTGGAAGGGCCCAGCAATGGCCCATCACACAGCAGCTGTGTGTGCCCAGGGATATTTGCTCTGAGGGAGAGCTGCTCCTGCTAAGCCTTCATTTAACTCTCTCAGTGAGACTGTTATCACCCTCATCTCAGTGCCTTCCCCAACGCTGTGAAGTGTGTTAACCTCCCACACCTGAGCACACAGCTGGAAGGGAGATCTTGGCTGGAGATTCAAACAGCCCTGTGCTACCAGGAGAGTGTCACAAGCATCAGACCATCCAGCCCTCCTCCCACAGTAGGAAATGCTGGTTAAAGTTAAGGCAAGAAGGTAAGAAATAAACACAGGTGACAAAGCCCAGAAACCCAAGCCCCAGGCTGGAATATCCCCCAGGAGCTGGTTTTTCAGCTCTTCCTCCTCCACAATGAAGGAATGAGGGTGCCAGAAGCCCTCTCCTTTGGCACCAACCTCTCCTCCATGAATGGGGCACCCTGAAACCACACCTGTCACTGCAGAGCATCCAGAGAGGGGAAAGCCCATGCCATGTGTTTCACATGCTTCCATCCTTTCTGTCTGTGTGCATCAGGGCACAGGACTCCTTCTCATGGTCCCACCTCCTGCCACCAGCTCCAGGGTCCCTCCACCTCAGCTCCCTCTCTCATCCCCAGCCCATCCTCTCCCCATTCACAGACCCACTCCTAAGCAGACCCTACCGACAGCACACACACCACCATCAAAAAATGATCAACCGGCGACAAAAGATGACAACCCCCTCATATACACATAGGGAATATAAATCTTGAGTAAACACTGTAAAGCAGCGAAGCATCTCATCCTGTAATAATCTCCAAGACAGTTGATCCCAGGGCTCTTATTACCCCGCAGCCCTCATCCAAAATCCAGTCGGCAGCAGGCTCAGCCACGGCTGAGTATTGATCAAGGAGGCAGCTTCAAATATGCTGCAGCGTTTTTCTTTCAAAGCACTAACTTGTTTGTCAATAATTCCCTTGGCTGTGCAGAAGGAAAGGGGTAGATAGAGCCCATCTCTCCTCCTCTTGTGCCTGGATCCAGCCTGTGCGTGAGGGAGGATGGAGCTGGAGCCAGCACTGACTGCTAATATTCTCCTGCTCGTGGGAGGGCAAATAAAGCCCCAGTGACCAGCAAAGAGCAGGTGGTAAATCCTCCAAGGGCTTCCAGGTCCTGGTGCTGTACCAGCTGGTGCTCACTGCTGAAGTCTGGCAGGGCAGTGAGCAGGGACACCTCTGCAGAGCCAGCCCTGCCAGCAGTGAGGGTCACAAGTGCAAACCTGGAGCTAAACAAGAGCCAAAGCTGCTTCAGACCCCACACAGGGCAGTGGCACGGCCAGCACCCGGCCATGGGGGCATGGGATGAGCTCCAGAGCCACAACTTCCATCATTTTACTGACCAGGTCAGTAACTCATGGCTCTGCAGGCCAGCAGCACGTGGCTCTTGTTCCCCCATCAGCATCTCTCCCTGCTCCTTCTTCTCCAGGGCCACAATTTTTACCAATAAAAACCATCATCACCATCATAACAATCACAAGGGAGGGGAGGAGTGAAACACCCCAAGAGGAGAGATACCCATCCGTTTGCAGATGGGAGGAGGAAAGGGATAGCACTGCTTCTCATGGTGTTTCCCCTACCTCAAAATACCACTCAGGCCTCCAGAAGAGCTTAACTTCTCACAAACAGCAAAGCACCAAGGGCAAAAGGACAGTGCAGAGAACCAGGTCTCCTGTGGCATGAGCCGTGCCTGGCACTCTCTTCAGCTCTTCTCCCCTTGGAAAAAAGCCTCTCTCTGTCACCCTTCTCCTGCCCTCCATAAGGATGGACACTTGCTTTCCAAAATCATAAGCCTTCTGCATCTTCTATAGTTGATGGAGATGTAGCAGGGATCTCTGTTCTGAGATTCCAATATTCATCCAGAGGAAGAGCCAAGCAGGAGCACTCAGCTGCCCTGTGGCAGCATGGTTCTCCATGCTGTGCATGCCCAGCAGTTTTAAATTGTGCTCATTTCACAGCCCTTGCTCTCTTCTGAAGCATCAGCTCACAAAACAAGCAGGATGGAGAAAGCCCAGTCTGTTGCTGGCCTGCAAGGAAGAAAGTCTCTCTTGGGACAAAGCTGGAATACTCACAGCTGCCTCCAGGGAGATGCTGAAGGGCTGGGGCATGTCAGCAGCATCCCAGAGGGACGGATACAAACCACCTGAGAAACACGGCTCCAGTGTTGTTCTTCAGTTGTGGCTGGGACAGACGTGTCCCAGCAGAGCCAGGGCTGCCCACCCCAACTGCCCTGGGCAGGCTGCCAGGCACACACACCAAAGCTGAAAGCCTGGCAAGCGCCACTACCCACGGCTCTTGCCATCAGCTGCCTTGGGGACAGCTAAACTGGGGTCCTGCCGTGTGCTCGGAGACAGCGGCACGGCAGGGACAGGGCGGGCGAGCTACTGAGCACAAACACGGCATCTTGGCACAGCACAGCGGGTCTGCCAGAGCTCTGGAAGGGCTTGGGGACTCTCCAGCTGGGTGACAAGCAGCTGCTTGCTGCACAATAAGGTTTCAGATGACCAGAAATAATTCAGGTCAAGATGCATTTGCTGGAAGGTCAGAGCTGGCGAAATGTGACAGCAGGCGATTCCCCAAGCTGGGGAGGAGGAGATAGTGCTGCCCTGGGCTTCTTCCACCTCCTTTTCCCCCTGTACCAGCATGCTGTGGCTCCCACGGAATGGGTGAGCGATGGGCTTGGCAGACTGGAAGGATGTTGCTCCCACTGAGAGTTTTGGGAGATGGCACCTTATGGCACGAGCTCCCAGGGCAGGCTCAGCCTCTGCCGTGTTGAGAGGGTCAGCAAGCACCTTAGTGAGCAACTCAGCCCGCTGCTCCAGCCCCATCTCCTCCCAGGTTAACTCCAAACTTTCAATCCAACGGTGCTCTCTAAACCACCCTCAAATAACCTGTGGAGCTCCTGTTACGATCATCAGGAAGGACTTGTCACAGTTCAAAATCCATTACAATAACCACAAGGCGTTTCAGCAGCAATTATAAGAGATAGTTTCACTTAAAAATCAATTTTACTTAGAGCTTGGAGGAAAAGGGTTTTTTCAAAATAGAGAAAAAAAAAAAAGGAAGCGATACAGCTTCTCACTTGGGCAGGAGGAGGAGGAGGAATTTGCCTGGCCAGGTCTTAGCAGCCAGAGTCTTCAAAGAAAGAAAATAAATCCTTCCTTATCATTATCCTCCCTTATTTTGGAGAAATAAGTCCCATGTGAAGATGATAAGAAGTTCAAGGAGTGGCTCCCCCTTCCCTGCGGTGCTCTGCATGGTGCCAGCAACAGAGAAACTCCCGTAAGATGCACGAGGGCATCCCTGAAAACCCAAATGCAGCCCTCATCCTGGCCAGCCCCCACCTCCCTGCTCCATGAGGATGAGGCCTTTCGTGCATTTGAAATCCTCCCCTTTAGCTCTCTGCCTTTCATTCAAGTGGAGGCTGTTGAAACTTTGTACAGGAAACCACTTGCAATCGATTTATTTTAAGGCATCACCTCTTGCTGCGCTGTGATGTGCGAGCTTTAAAAAGCACCTCGTTCGTGATCTGCCGCCGCGCGGGGATTTCCATGCGGCACCACCACGGCACGGCCGGAGCTCCGCCGGTACGGGGGTTTTATGCCAGAACCAGCCCCCTGAGGAGCCTCTCCCTTCACGTGGCTGGAGACCCCACAGCCCTTCCTTGGGGTCTGTGTTTGGGGGGAGAAATCCTTTCCAGCTCAGGTTTTCCCTGGGCTGCCACAGCAGCTCCTCAAGGGCAGCATCACAGCTGTGAGCCTGCAGTGCCCTTCCCTCTCTCCCGCTCCAGGAACGTTTCGCCGTTTCCCTTAAACCCAAAATTCAAGGCAACTTGACACTTTTTGTTTTAAGGACTGAGGCGGGGGAGGAGAAAGCGTGGAAGAGCTTCCCTAAGGGAAAAGCCATCAACTGGAACAAGTTTTCAACAACTACACATTTCTTGACCTTTTCCACAGTCATATCTTTAATGTTTCATGGACAGATTTGATAAAAAGAAAAAATTAATAAAACAGATTTCATTTTTAAAAAAAGGTCAGGACATGTGTTACAGGGAAAAACTCATTTAGGTCCCTACCTGCTGCCTCATGGATGCTGGGAGCCCTCCCCTGCCTCCCACCCAGGGCACTCCAGCCCCTTATCCACCTCCCTGTCTTGCTTTTCATTGCATTCAGCGTTTAATCTCTTCTGGACTTTTCCTTCTCCTGCCAGACATGGAGTCAGGAACCATGAGCATTTGGAGATGCTGACAAATGCTTGAGAGCCACAAATACTTGGTGGGATGTTGCCCATCTAACCTGGAGAGGCAGCCAGTGAGCTCAGACATGGAGAAGATGCTTGTCCGGGCTCCAGCAAACCTCTTCTACCTGCAGTTGTTCAACCTTGGGCTCAAAGTTCTCCCCAAATATTTAGGCAGATGTTGAGGCTGTTGGCATGCCTGAGCCATGCACAGCAGAACAACCAATATTTGCACTCTCTTGTTCACCATGATGGCATTGCCAAGGCTCTTGCACCCACCCCATGAACATCACCCCATGGAGATCACCCCTTATCCCTGCCTGTGGAAATGAACGTGAATCCCAGCTGCTGTTTTTGAGCTTGGGCTTGTCAAGAGCAAGCAAAGCAAAATAAATTCCCCAAGCACAGTGCCAATTCCTGCTGATCAAGATGTTTTAAAGAATAAATGGTATTTAATAGCAGCTCCTTCCTGGCTGGCCCAGCGGACTATTCCCAGAGACAAAAGCAGCCCGGATGCCGCTATGGACATTTGTATTATTAAGCCCAATCTGCAATTAGAGCAGACTTCTATCTAACTTCGGCCTCTTTTCACCATTTCCTCATTTTTTTTTATTCACTAAGAACAAAATATTATCCATCAAAGTTTGCAAAAAAAAATTGCGAATGACTGCGATAACATCGTACCGAGTTATTAAGTGGTGACAATGGGGACAATTACAGTGTATAGTCCATTATACAGCGCTGCCGTCGGGATGTATCAAAGTAAAACACACGGTGAATGGCCAGGAGCTTATTAACGGGAACATTAGTGTGCCACAACATAATACCTGCCATTCAGCCCCGGAGTTATCGCCGTGCCGGTGCCGGCAGGGACCACGGAGGAAAGTTGTGGAAAGGCTTGGCAGCTTCCTTGCACCACTCAGGGCACCAGCTCTGTGCTGAGGGCTCTCTGGATTGATCCTCAGCGCTTAAACAGGGAAAAAGGGCAAATCCTCAACCCCTCCTGCCGTCACCAAGCAGTGTCTCCCTCCAATTCTGCTTCTGGAAGGCTCTGAAGATTTTTGCAGTGGCTCAGCCAAGCACAAGCAGACAAGGATTTCCCTCAGCTCCCACCAGCATCCATGGGAGTATCCTTTCTGTGCTCACCAGCACGCCTGAGGGTATCTCACCCCAGCCTTTTGGGCAAGGGCTGTTCCACTGCCAGCAGCAAGTCTTTGCAGGTCCCACTTGGTGGCACTGGGCACATCCCAGACTCCCCTTCCTCATCACCCAAGGATGTCCCTTGCCTGCAGCAGCAGGTGAAGTGGGCCGTGGTGCTGGGAGATACATGAACCAAATTATCTGTGGGAATTCTCTTTGTGGGAAAGGAAAACGAGTAAACAAGCTGCATGCCTTCTTCCAGAGCACAGCAGAAAAACTCCCAGGCCTGGCTCTGCACAAGGACTAACTTGTGGGAAGGGCTCATTTTATGCTCTTCCTCCCAGGTTGTGCAGCCCCCTCGAAGCCAACACATGTGATTACAGTTTGGGTAGGTCCTGTCCCTTCCCTCTCTGCTGGCCTCAATTCTTGCCAGCGGTGAAACCCTGATCTCCTTTGCCAGCACTGGGTTCCCTGCTGCTCCAGCAGCTCTGGCTTGCTCCTTCTAAGATGTTATTTTTACACTTCTCTTAAAATACAACAGTAAGAGAGGCTTCTTGACTATATTAACATTAGGAATCTAATCAGCAATCAGACAGCTCATAATTTTCTGATTAGCTCTGATTATACTCAATCTTTAGGAATGTAAAAAAGAGGGAAAGAGAGAAAAAAAAAAAAAGAAGGAAAAATATAAAAATATTCTCTGCGCAGTTTTTCCACCCCGATTCCCTTGAGGAGGCCCAGAGTCACAGCAGCAGCTCTGCTGTCCCCAGCTACAAAGGGCAGTGCCACAGTGACCTGCTAAGCCAGCATTGGTCAATAACCTGGTGTCATCACACTGCTGATCATCCTTCCAGGCTTGGCCAGGATGTTGTCCTGGAAAGGGGCTGCTTGGGGAATGGAGAAGACATGGGTGCCAGAGCTGCTGACAAACCCAGAGGAGTGTTGGGAACTCTGTTCTTGGGCCAAATATCTCTGATAATCCACTAAAAAGCAAGGTAAAAGGATGCCACAGACAAAGGAGATGATGTATGCATATTCAGCTGGCTTCAGCCTGGAAGATGGAGCCTCTCTAGGCAAGGAGGAGGAGGCTGAAGAGCTTTGTGAGATGAAGTCATGGCCACACACCAGCTTGGCAGGAGACAACAGATGCTTTGTGGTAGCCCAGAGAGAAAGATCCCAAGGATTCATGATCTGAGCACTGCCAGAAGGTGGGAGGCAAATGAGCATATGGCCTGAAACCCCTGTGCAGGAGCAGAGGACGTCCCCAGCAGACAGATTTACCTGCAGACCAGGCAGTGGGAGCAGGGATGTTATTTCCTTTGAGCATTTCCAGTATCCTACAACAACAGTGCTCTTGTGAAGGAGAAAGGGATGTCCTGGTGCTGAGCCTCACAGCTGCAGCCAGGAGGAAGGAAACTGAGGAACAAGCCAGAGGAAGGAGATCTAAACCAACCCCTCTAACAGAGTTAATCGGCTGCGCGTGCTCTGCGTAGGAGATTCACTCCTGACTGCAGCAAGTGATCAGCTGATGCTGTGAAGCATGAGATTTAATTATTTGTATCATAGCCACCGCCTGCATAACTACAAATGATATTAATGGTGATAAAATTGTCCAGCTGGCTCTTCAAACCCATCGCCGCACCGACTCCTTGCCTCCCACGGCAGGGATGTGCTGCCTTGCAGGGACTGCTCACACTGCGGCGCAGCCGGTGGCAAACCCTGCCCACTGAACATCACACAGACAGACACCATCTGGAATGGCCATCCCATGTCCACCCAGGGTCACTGAGCACGGAGGATGCGCTTCCTGTCTTGAAGAAAACCTCGATAACAAGAGGAGCTCCTTCAGAGCACTGGCTGACCATGCATTTGCAGCAGCTTGGCTGAGCCTCAGGAGAGCCTCGTGCCTGCTCGCAGGCTGGGCAGCCACTTTGCTGGGGAAGAGAGGGCAGCCCCATCTCCCTCCAAGCTGTTCACTGCTCCAGGCTGTTCCTCAGGAGTGCTGGCAGAGCTGCCAGTGAAAGCATCACTCCTCACCTGGTCAAACCAAATGGGTTAGCAAAGATCTACGCTAAGCTGTCAACTGGCTAAAAACCAGAATAGAGTAGAGTACAACAGAATAGTTCAGGTAAATGTGATCTGTGGTAATCATCTTGTCCAGCTGCAAGACTAAGGGACACCTGCCCAGTTAGAATCCAAAGAATTCAACTGTCAAAGCAAATGGCCCAGGTCAGAGCAGAGCAGCCACAACACCACGCCCGCCGCAGCCTGACACCACCTCTCCTGTAGAACTCCTTGGCTGAGGTCCTCAGTTACTTTTACACTGACTTCAAAGAAAAAACCTTGAAATCCCTGCTTGAACTAAACCACAGAGAAGGTGCAAACACCCCAGGGCCCGGCTTTCCTAAACTACTTCATTGCGCATCCCAAGTGGGCAGTGGGGTCATCCCTCCTCCTTCCAGCCCAGCAAAGCAGGTGGGACCCAGGAGGAAGTTGTGCCTGTGCTGGAGATAACACCAGAGGGGATCAATCCCTTTCATGTGCTGGGACTCAAGCCCTGCTGCTGCTGCTCTCTCCCATAGCAGACACGGTGCTCAGCACACACATGCACCCTGCAGGTCTCTTCTACTGAACCATCTCAGTGCAAACACTAAAACCCACCCAGGTTCCCATGGAGAGGTCTCCCCACACTCCAATCCTACCACCACAGCCACAGAGCTCTCTTTCATGAAGCGATGCCAGAGCTGTAATTACTTTGGGGTGACCTCTAGGAAAAAAAAAAAAAAAAGTTCAAGTTTAAAAAGAAAATCTCTCTGGTTAATGCTATGCAAATTGCCAGCGAGGCAATCAGGCTGACTTTTAAACACTGGCCCCCGTCGAAGGGCTCACAAGACAGTCTTATTGTCTTGCTATCAATTTGCATCTCATTACCCACAATGTGCCTCTGGTTGGAGGTAACCTCTGAGGGAACACACCACGGCAGCAGGAACCCAGGGACAGTATGGTCACTCCTGTTTACAAAGCTTTCGTGTGGCCCAGCACCCAAAATACGAGGGTTAGGTGACCAGCTCACTGCCAGCCTTGCCCACTGCTTGGCCAGCAGCACTGTGACCTTGTGCCACTTGGACCTGCACCTCCTGCCACCCCTCCCAGGGCCCTGTCTGTGTTACTGTCCCACGGACACACCACAGGTCCTTCCCACCGGGCTCAGCAGCTCCCGCAGTCCCCAGAGGCTGCGCAGTAGCAGTTTGTCTCCACCTGGCTCTTCAAGGCCATTCAAGATGTTTCTGAGAGTCTTTGCACGCTTTTGCACATCTCTGCCAACCCTCCCCACCTTGGGGAGATGGTACCAAAATAGCATTTTTCTACAGGAAGGAGATCTGCTACATCCTTGTCCTCAGCCCGCTCCTGCTTCTCCAGCCGCCCCAGCATGTGCTGCAGTCTCCCAGATCAGGTGCCTCTCTGCCCTCTTCTCCATCCCCACCAATCTGGGGTGACAAAAACAAGTGCTCAGCAATCAATCTCACCTAAATGAATCACTGATCCCCAGATCAAGCTGCCCTCAACACACCACTGCAGGGAGGCTGCCAGGCCCCACCCCACATTATTCAGCTGCACCCCACAGCCACCTGCAAACAGGACCTTCTTTCACCAAGGCAGGAGCAAGTTACGGGACTCCATGACCCCTTTGTAACATCATTCATCCAGCTCAACCAGCCAGCACGGGGATCCTACCTCCAGAATGCTCACCCTGTGCATGCTGCAATCAGGTCAGGCACTGGCTGGAAAGCTGTGTAGTGGAAAAGAACCTGGGGGTCGTGGTCAACAGCAGCTGAACATGAGCTGGTGTGTGCCCAGGTGGGCAAGAGGGTCAGTGGCATCCTGGCTTGGATCAGCAATAGTGTGGCCAGCAGGCCCAGGGCAGTGACCGTCTCCCTGTGCTGGGCACTGGTGAGGCCACGCCTCAAATCCTGGGTTCAGGTTTTGTCCCCTCACTACAAGAAAGACATGGAGATGCTGGAACATGTCCAGGGAAGGAAATGGAGCTTGTGAAGGGGCTGGAGCACAAGTCTGATGAGGAGAGGCCGAGGGAGCTGGAGGTGTTTAGTCTGGAGAAAAGAAGGCTCAAGGGGGACCCCCTCTACAACTACCTGAGAGAAAGTTGGAGCCACGTAGTAGCTGGTCTCTTCTTCCAAGGAACAAGTGATAGGACAAGAGGAAATGGCCTCAAGTTGTGCCAGGGGAGGTTTAGATTGGTTATTAGGAAAAACTTCTGCACCAAAAGGGTTGTCAAGCACTGGATCAGGCTTCTCAGGGAAGTGGTTGAGTCACCATCCCTGAAGGGACTTAAAAGGCATGTAGATGTGGCACTTGGGGATATGGTTTAGTGGTGAATACAGTGGTGCTGGGTTAGAGTTTGGACTCTATGACCTTAGAGCCCTTTTCCAATCTGAATGATGCTACACTCCAGCCAAAGTGCTGACACAGCACAACCCCCTCCTGCCCTGCCAGACCCTGCCACCAGCATCCCCACCTCCCGCAGCATCCACACATTTGGTCGGCCAAGACCTCCCTCGACAGCCTGTGCTCCCTGCAGCAGCAGCAGCAGCAGCAGCAGCAGCAGCCACCCGGGTCTTGCTCGCTCCATTTTCTTTCTCCCCATGAACTCTGCAGTGCGAGACCTCCCTGTTGAAGCAGCAGAGCTTCTCTGCTCTGCTTTTGGAGCCGCCTGCCCTGCCCAGCTCCCGGCGCCCCGCCGGAGCCGCGTTGCTAAGCGCTGGCAGGGCCCTCCGCCAATACACGTGTGCCATCTCCGCCACCCCGGCCAGAGGTGCCAAGGCAACAAAGGGGCTTCTAATAGGCGAGAGAGCACCACTGCGAGGAAGAAAACCCAACTGCTTAAAATCCTCCCGAATAATGGTGCTGCCTCCCCGCTGCTCAAATCAGACGCAGCACTTTGTTGTTACGATAACTAAATACGGGAGATTTGAACAGCTGGAAACGCAGCGGCAATATTTAAAAGAGTTTTTTTAAAAATTGCTGGTGTTTTATTCAATAATGGTAATGGGCTTTTTAGTGTTATTATTATTTTTTATTTTAAAGGCACAAGGTGCCCTACTCTGGTATCTTTGCACGGTGCTGGTCAGGCTGCGAAGCCGGCTCTCACCTGGTGATGGCAGGGAATAACTCTGAGACATCAAATGACACCAAGGCACAGGGCTGCTCGAGGGAGCCGGCAGCTGGCAGGGACATGGAAATCACAGCTTGTGCTCCAGCACTCTGCTCAGCCCTGCACCTTGCTGACAAGATCCAAAGGTGGAAAACCCAAAGGTGCTGCATGGGAGCAGCAGGAACCAGGCAGCAATGACAGCAGCAGCTCCAGCCAGTGGTGCCAGCATCATGCCTGCTGAAGTCAAGGGGAGGACTGGAGGTAGCTACTGCCCTTATCAGCTCACACCCTCACATACCAGACCCTTTCACCCTTGGAGTAAGGGAAAGCACTTGTTTATCTTCAACACCGTACTGATAACAGCCAGGAGGCATTCCAGGAACCAAAGTGCTGGAGAGGGGAGTTTGGAAATGTGCTGCAGCCAAAAGAAAGCTCCAGAGCCAGGCCATGAGGCTGAAGAGCCCTGGCCTCATTTGCCCACACAGATACAGAGGTAGTGACTGCACTTCTCTGGGGTTTTTAGGAGTACAGGAGCACAGACCTTGCTGGCATTCAGGCTATGGTGGCACACTTGATGAGACCTGCTTGAGTCAGTGACAGCTGACAGGGCATGCAGCTCTCAATACCCCACAAAAGGGCAGGACCCTCTATGCTCCCTCCTGGACCTGCAGAGCCCATGGTCTGAGGGTCCTTCCTCTTACAAGAGATCATTAATCTTGCAAAATGCACCACAATCCATTTGTAGTGCATCAGCAAGTAATTAGGAGAATACGACCAGTGTCGGTGTAAATAAAATAGGACATTTTATGACATAGTATTTTGAGCTGTGGGTTGTTTTTTCATGCATTGAGCTGTGCCAATTCATGAGATGCAGTTGGCAGCAGCTCTCCCAGTCATCAGGGAATCACATCATCATCCAGCCCTGTGACCAAACATCCCCACGTGGCTTTGAGAGCCTACAACACTGAGCTCAGGCAGAAGAGCTGCCCAATAACATGATATCTGTGTGGGAACAAACCTTCTGTCAAGGCCCTTGTTACCCTGGGACTGTGCATCCAGGAGCGGGTGGCTGACAGGGATGCCCTCAAGAGCCAAGGCAATAAATCCACTGTGGCTCTTCCATGAGCCAAACTGGACCATCAGTCATGGCAACGGCAGGCACTGCTCCAGAGGGGAAAGCCTCCCATGAGGTCCCAAGAGCAGCACAGATGGAGACAAGGCTCCCAAGCATCCCTTTTCCAGGTCTTGCTCTAGGAGTTATTTGCTCTCTCAGCACTCCCAGCCCTGCTTGTGCCCTCACTCACGCAGCTACGGCATCGTCATGGCTACGCCAGGTCCCCACACCCACCAGCAGTAGAGTGGTCCAAGCACACAGGTTAATAACTACATGCTGAGAGTCCACCATCAGGTCCTGAGCCAGTACAAGCCAGGACATGGGCTCTGGATCCTGCAGCAGTCACCCCTATCCCTGCCCTGTTTGCTGAAACGTCAAAGCAGGGGACATACCCTGCCCCATCCACTACCTCAAAACTACTAAAGTCACCATGGGGCTCATTACTACAGTGCTGCTGCAGAGGCCTCAAATAAATAAACCAGGGTTTGGAAATACCAGCAAAACCAAGGCAAGGAAAGCGACTCCTTCTGCTGCCCTGGTTTGGGGGACAGGAATCCACTGGCTTCAGGTGCATCCCTACTGCAGCTGGGAGCCCCAGCTGGCAAGGACAGGCTGCATTCCGGGCAGTGTTACTTGGTATTTATGTGGGTGAGACAGGACAATCAGGAACCAAGGGGAAAGGACAGAAAGATGAAATTAGAAGGATTGGGGGGACAAAAGCAGGGGCTGGGGTGGGGAGCAGGTGAAATGGCAGAGGGAAGCAGGGAGGAGGAGCTGGAGCTGCCGGGGAGGACAGTGCTATTCCAGTGCTTCATTCCAAGGCCCTGGTGCCCTTCACCCTGATGCCTATTTAATGTCATCCTATTCAGCAAGTGTCCCCATGATCTGGTAATTATCTTTTACTTACAAAAGAGTATCTCTGTGACACAAATGTTCCCTTCTCCAGCTCTGCCACAGATCAATATCTCCTCAAGGCCTTTGCCATTGTTTGGGGAATGGAATTGATTTCTCTGAAGAGCGAGGGGAAGGAAAATATATAAATAAGTGCTGCTTCTCTGCTGAAGGCTGAGCTGGGAAGTGGTGAGCAAAAGGAAAGCACTCAGATCCCACCTGACTATTGCAGGTACTGTGTCCTATTGCTGTCCCTGCTGAACCAGCTGCAAGGGAGACTCGTTTATTTGTCATTCAGTGCACAAACATCTAAAAGGCTGGAGCCAGAAGAAATCTCCAGCTCAAGATATCACCAGCTTTCTGAGATTTTACAGCAGGATAAGAAGCATGGAGGTGCACATTCAACACTGTCCATAAGGACATGTGCATAACCCATGTTAGAGTTGAAGCACATGGTTGAGCAGTTGCTGCTGTGATACCAGCGGGCCCTAGAGAGGAGCCTTGAAGACATCTTTGGCTTAGGGGGCAGCACCTTGGTCTGACCAGCACGGCACTGACACTGAAACCCAGGGCAAGCCACGATCCATCAAACCACACCACTGCTGGGCTGCCATCAGCACGACCACAGCAAGCACGAGCTAACCCTTGCAGCATAAACATCCTTTACGCTCCTCTCATCTGACTAGAAGGTGACCTTCAAAATCATGAGATACAGGGTAAATACAATTCGACCTGGTGTTTGAGTCCGGGCTGCTAAACCTCTGGGATATCTGTGCTGAGCCCCTCAGTGCATCACACAGCTCCTGCAGCCAGAGGCTCCAGACTGATGGAGAAGGGTGTGGGGCAGAGGTAAAGCTGTTCCCCAGCTCACACTATGCAGGAGAAGATGGAAACTCCCGCTAAGGGGATGATTACAGGGAAAGATACTAAAGGATTTAAAAATTATGCAGGTGTGGGGAAGGAGGAGGGGTTCATCACTGCCTCATCCCCAGGAACAGCGGCCTTTTACATATTGGAGGCTGTTATCATAATTACCTCCGTCTTCTCTAGCAAAAAAACCCAGCAAACTCTGCTTGTAATATCTGCAAATGGGCCCTTTTGGCCCTTCTGCCTCTCCTTTTGCATTCCTCTGGAAGCACAGTGCCAGGCACCAGACCCTGAGCCAGCGCCAGCCGGGGCCCAGCCGGTGCCGAGGACGGAGCCAGGGTTACACCACCGTGTCTGCATGAGGCTCTATGAGATCAGTATTTGTTTTCCCTTCAAACACCTTGGCAGGTCTGACACATGCCAAGCCTGCAGTCTAGTAGAACCACTGCCATCCCAACCTTTCCCATCATGTCCTAATTTTTTGTTGTTCATGTGTGAGGAAAGGGGAAAAAAACTCCCGAGTGCAAGGGAGAGCGGAGATTTGACTTGAGAAAACCTGTGGCAAAGCTTTTCTTCCAAGGACCTTCAAAAGTGTATTTGTTCAACTCCTTGGATGGAGACACTCATGGGTTTATAAAGCCCTGCTCAGCTGCTGGGGCTGCTTGGCCTCCTGAAAAGCAAATGAATCTCAAGCCCAGCCCTCTGTGTGACACATCTCAGCTGAGCCTGGTCAGTCCCAAGAAGGAGAAACAAAAGAGAATGGAAAGGGCAGAAGGTGAAGGATGTCTTTCAATGCACAGGCACCAAAATACTGACTGTAGGACAGAATAGTGGAGCATCCTAAGCAGGAATACATATACAGTGAGAAGAAGGCAATCCTTTACAGAGGGGAAAAATATCAGGTGGGACTAGATATGCAGGCAAGTGGCTTTGGAAGGACCCAGCTCATTCAGGGAATTCAACAGCACAATGACAGAGGAAATTCAGGACAAGCACATCCAAGGTACCACTTTTGGAAAACAACAATAAGGACCCATCACACATGCTGATGCAACCCCAAACTAACCCCAACCACTGGAGGGAGAAATGGAGGCACAAACATCTCAGTGCAAGCGATGGTCCAAGGATGCTCATTTGTGCTCTGATAGGAGCAGTAAATAAAACTGTCATTAGCAGCAGGCCTATAAATTAGTGCATCCCTCATCTGGGACACCGTGTGTGGTTCTGCCCCCCCCAAAGCAGAGGGATGAGCCAGATGTGGGGCAGGAAAGAGTGATGTGGCTGCTGGGAGCACAGGAGGAACTTGGGCAGCAGCAAACTGAAAGCATTCAGGGGATTTGATTCACTTAAAGGAAGAAATGAATTTCAAAGGACACAGAGGTATAAATCCCCTCGTAAGAGAGAAGGTACCTCTGAGCTTGGCTATTTCAAAGTCCAGATCTGAAGATGAGAAACACAGTTACCCATGGAACTCAATGCCTCAAGATACCCAGGGACACGACACTTCTTTTAAGGAACAGAAATCAGATTAATCAGAGTATCATCGGTTATGCTAGCTGAGATCAAAGTACAGAGGAATATAAGTGCTATCACTCAAGGATTTACACCTCCCAAGTAACTGCTTAGGATTAGAAAGAAATTTCAATAATCTGCCAGCTAAGTATGCATTGCGAGAGTAATAATCCTTCTTTCCCAACATCTGCTAGCAGCTACTAATGGAGATAGTAATAAGCTAGGTGGATCATAAACCTGTCCTGATCTGATTGCTACCTTATAAACTGGAACAAGAGGGTGTTATCATTTCTCTTGGGGTAACCTGTTGTCAACCAGGACCGCGCCGAGGCGGGAGCCGCAGGGGTGGAGCAGCGAGAAGCCTCCTCCTGGAGCTCACCGCTGCAGGAGGCAGACCCTTCAGCAGGGAGCCCATTGATTTATATATAATTTGTTATCAGCATTTCTAGTTGCTTCCTAAAACGGAGCATTTCCCCAGGAGACAATGTATGTACAAAGCCACGGGAGGGTGAGAGCTCAAACGTGCGCGGTCTCTCTGCGGTAGGTCTGTGGTTCAAGCTGGTGCTTGATGTAGCGTCAAACCCAGGCAAGCAGAATGAGCCCGTGCCTCAGACAAACCAAACCCAAACCCCTCCATCGCTCTCACTGGGTTTCTCTTTCTGTTCTGCTTTTTTTCAAACGTGTGTCACACTTAATGGAAGGTGACCCATTTCACATCTAGCACTGAACGTGGGAATATGGGAATATGCTGCCCACTCATCTCTGTGTCAAAAACTCAGTTCGGTGGGCTGGGACACTCTCAAGGCAGGATGAGGGATGGAGTATATTGCCTGAGTCTGAATGGATCAAACACCATCAGGAATGGCTGGCTGGAGAGAGAAGGTATGGAAATAACAGCGAGAAGAAATAACATGCATGAAGGGAGGAAGCAGGGGGAGAGCAGAACTATAATACCAAGACATCCAATATAACTGATTTCCTCCAACAAACCCCGAGTGAAAGGTTAGCTCTGGTATTAGAGCTATGGGAAAAATGTCAAGAGCTTTTCATAGAAAAGTGAATAACATTTTTATTCCCTGTCCTCTCCCCAGAAGGTAAACCAAAGTGAAATACGAGCGGGAGCAGCACCTGGCTGGTTCCAGGCCCTGCTCTGCACAAGCAGAATCAGCATAAAACACGTAAGAAAGAAAAAAGCCATCACAGACTCATTTCCTTCCAAATGCACTATGGTTTTGGATATAACAGTCATACAAACCAGACCTTCCTGAATCCCTTGCTGGCTTCCCTACACCATCAGCTAGTCTGGAGGCAGTGCCCCAGCATCACAGCCCCAGTTCCTGTCCTGGAGGCTGGGAATACCCTGCCCCTGCTTCCCAGCTCCCTGCTGAGCTGGGACAGCTTCAGGCCACATTCATCACTCCCCAGGTCACAGGTGACAGAGCCTTCCTTGAGGCTGCTCCCCAGGGACCAAGCCTCACGGGCGGGAGCAGTGATGCCAATCCAGCCAGAGGGGCAGGCTGTGTTCCCACTAAGGTCACCTGTGCGACTTCTGCTGTGCTGCAAATGATTCTGGCTGCTACAGCAAACCCCAATCAGCTCTCCACATGTGGCTGGCTACCTGGCTGGCTACCTCCAGAAAGGCTGCAGGGGTGACCACATGACCTCCCATGGCCATCACCACGCCTGCCAGGCACCTTTGCAGCAGGCCTAACCAGTGATGGCCTCTCTCAGCTCCCCTTTTAATTTTTACATCTCTAAAATGCAATTTTAGGAGAGGGAAAGCAAGAAAGTCCCTTTCCAAACTTGCCTTCAGAGGAGCAGAATGCAGCCCCAAGTCCTACCAGGTGCCAGTGTGGTGACCCTACTCTCCTGGCACACCTCCACCAAGCTCAGAGGAGACATCTTCCTTGGCACAAGAGAAGCATGAGCCATCACAATGGCATCTATACAAGCACACTTGGTGCCAGTGGGAATACATTTGGCTCGTAGCTTCAAAAGACAAAGTAGATGATGGGAATCACCTTAAAAGCCCTTAAAGAATAAAAGAAGCCCCATAAACATGAGGCACTACTGGAGGCAGGGCACCTGTGAGGGCCAGCTCTGCATGAAGTCACGGGAAGGGGAGCCCAGGCATCTCCCTGTGCTCCTGTGAACAGCAGGAGCCCAATGCTGGCACTGCTCCCAGCTTCCCAGCGCTCTCCCTAGACATCAGCATTCCTCCTGACAGCTTCTGGTGGTCACTGGTGGCCGAGTGCTGAAGGGTGATGGGTACAAAGCATTTGTCAGTGGCCCCTGTGTCCCATCCGTGGCCACCCCACCTTCGGGAGAAGGGCAAACCCTCCCTTTGCAGCGCGTGTTTAATACAAATTAATCCCCTATTGATTCCCAGCTTAAGCAGAGCCAAGCTGCTTATCCTCGCCTGGTGTAACCACTGATGATCACGCACCTCCTGGGCCAGCCTAGGGAGCACACTGTAGGTGACAAGGGCTGGGGCAGAGCTGAAACAGGTCTTTTGTGGGGATGGGAAGGTGGGGAGAGGGATGCTTGTTTCCAGCACAGGCAGCCCAAGCAGTGCAGCTCCCGAGCTGTTCACCCCAGCCTAACTTTAGGGATCTGATGGTTAAAGAAACAGACTGCGCACACCTGACCCAAAGGCACCAGGTCCTTTTCTCCAGTTTAAAATAATAATCATAAAAAGGAGGAATGCTTATCAGTGTAGAGAAACTGCACCAAAAAAAATGAGCCCAGGGCTGGTGCCTCCTCTGGAAGCTCTGGTCACCCAAGAAGACACATCCCTAGAGCTCCTCCCTTGGCTGAGCTCACTGGGAAGGTGTTGGCATCAGTCCCACATGGTGACTTGGCCATACACCCGAGGGGCTGTCACCATGTGCGTGGACCAGGCTGCTGGAGCAAAATATTGGAGCCAGGAGCCCTGGGAGCTCCTGGCAGCTCAGCCTTGGGGGCCAAGCATGGCTTCTTCCCACCAACACCTACCCATGTATCAGCTGCCAGGTTATCTGCCATCTCCAAAAGAAATGCTCCGGTGAGTGCTCCCACCACGGAGCTGACCTGGAGGTGATCTGGCAAAGGATGTTGAAGGGTGCCTGGCACTGCCATCCCTGCCCTGCCTGCCACAGCCCAGCAGCACCCAGAAAAATGTTGGGAGTCTTGTCATGTGTTTCACTGGCCATGAGCAGGGGAAACCAAGCATTGCTGTGGGAATGCATTGCTCAGCCCCACACTGATGCCAGGTACCTGGCACGTGAGCCCCACTTTGTCTCTGCCTCCCACTCGGAGATCACCACTGCTTCTCCTGGCCTTAGCAGAAAGGGGGAAAACAGCAAGGAAGGAGAAGAAGGAGCTCACTGAATGAGAACAGTGAAAGATGGAGACGAGCAGAGCTCAAACAATGGGGCTGGGAAAGACAGAAGCAGGAACCTGCAGAAGTTAAGGTGAGGTGGTGTCCTGGTTTTGGTAGGATGGGAGCCCTTCTGCTCCACACAGCTCAGGTTACCCTGCAGTGAGGGGAAGAGCAATAGCTGCAGAAGTGATTTCCATCATCTTTCCACCAAAAGGCCTGGTTTTAACTGAAAGTAGACTTGCAGAATGACCTACAAAAACTGCTGGAACTCAGAGGGCAGCTGGTTGTGGTGTTGTGTTCACAGACTAAACTGCCCCATGTGTCTCTGGGTCCAACCACGTGCTCATGCAAACCCCTCCTAGATCACAATACTCTCCAAGGCTTACCTCTAAGTCTTACATCAGCACTTCAGTGTATAGCCCAGAATTAGCAAGAAAGTCTCTCAAGCCGCAAGGAAATCAGGCAACAGAAAGAGGCATTAGAGTCCAGCCTTTCACAACTTTGGTACTCAAAGACATGAGCTCTGCTCAGGCTTTCTGTAACCTTCATCAAGTCATTTAATCTGTCTGTCCCAGCTGGCTTCAAACAAGAGAGAACAACTCCCCTCTTGCAGGGAGAGCTGTAAGGCACAACAGGCAGAACAAGCCAAGAGGAGAAGAGCAGCACCAATGAGGTTTTTTATTATAGAAGTTGACCCTAAAAGTTAGACAAACAACAAACAAGCCATATCTGCAGTGTGTCAACCAGAACATTTCACTTATTGTTTCCCTTTCCAGAAAGCTTAGAAAAACACAATATCATTTCAAAAGCATCACAAAAGACTACCTTGGCTTTTTCGTGCCTTATTCTGCCTGCCTCCCTCTTACCAGTGAAATCTGTGCTTCTTTTGAAAACAAAAGCACCTGATAAAACATGCCCCCCAGACAGGTACAGAAATACTGCAGTCAGAAGAGAAATATCCGGCAAATAGGCTCCTGTGACGAAGGACTGATGTCAGAGACCCAAAGGATGCTCTGGCTGGCTCCACCAGTGAGACCCTAATCATACTAGAAGGCTCCTGGCTTGGGTCGAGACAATGCAATTGCTTTTTAATTTGCAAACTGTGCATATTTTCCTGATGATGTTTACACCGAGCTGGAGATTGGTGCCCTGCCATTGACCAGATAATTGCCAAAGAGTTCGCTCCTGTCTGGGGTTCTTGAACCTTGCTGTTTATATTCAGCAGCACAATGGTTTAAGTCCAACTCAGAAGCACTTGAGGGTAATAAATTGGGAGGGGGGAGGGGGAAGGCAATGCTATACTGTTATGATTCTGCAAAGGTTTCTGTTTTCTTCCTTGTTATCCTAATAACCCTTTTATAGAGCAGGCTGTTGGCAAAGCCCTCTGCTGAGGCAGCCGGTTCTGTGTAGGCACAAGACAATTTGCAAAAGCAATAAACTGACATTCAGCTGAAAAAGCCTGCTAGAAAGATGAGCCATCAGCAAATCCCCCTACACATGCATGGCCTTAAAGACACACTGGGTTTATATTGCAGTAGAAAAAAAATAAATTAAAACAACCCCCAAACAAGCAGGCAGCGTGCGCAGCGCCCCAGCCACGCCAGCACGCTGCAGGGGCAGACACGGCTCTGCTCTCTGCTGCCTGGAGCCACAGCGACCCGTGAGGTGGCCTGGGGTCACCAAACACAGGTATCCACTTCCTGGGAACCCCTTTGGAAACTGCTAACCAACTTGCCTGAAGACAGGTTGGCTGATTGCCTCTGCTCATGCTGGCAGGGTGATTTTCCAGAATCAGCTTCCTTTGCTGGTTAGAAACCTTCAGGTTTGCAGCCCAGAGCTATCCACTGGAAATTTCTCATTTATTCTGGGGTTGATGTTGTACATGAGCTTGAACAACCTTTGTCCCTCTACACATTCACCTCCTTGCTCTATTTACAAGAACAGCTGTATTTCCCCCAACCTTTGGGCTCCGAGTCATGCTCACAGGCAGATGCCCCAGATGGAGCTGGGACAGGTACCCCATTAGCCACCATCTCTCCCCTCCAACCAGGCTGGCACCCCATCACAGGGATGGTTGAAGGGGACAGGTATCTGCTCCCAGGCTGCTGGGATTCCCAGGGCAGCACACTTGGTGGGTGATCACAGTTCCCCAGAGCCCCATGGGATGGCATTTTGACTCCCTGTCCCACTGTTTTGGGCTCCCCTGTGAGCTTTCCTAGATCCCATCTGGTTTTTCCACAAGCACATCATGTCAGCAGTTCAAGGTCACCCTACAACCAACAATCAGAGCTCAGACTTTCTAGTCAGCCAATTCCCCATTTGCAGAAGCAGCTCTTGTGCTCACCCATGTGCTGTGTTACCCTCCTGCACTGTATCATCCTTCCATCCCAGGATCTTTGTGTTTGACCATGGCTCAAGGTCGTGGGGCTCCCTGGTGGCAGCCTGACCCTCCTCCACCTGCATAATGCACGTGGCACCCCCACAGATTTGACTAGCACATCCCCTTTTGTGTCCAGGCCATTAATCAAAACTAAGATTAATTTGGAGGTTGAAGAACTGCACCAGTGATATCCTTCAACCCTAACAGTTACACACATCCTAGTCCTTTCTGTAAGGACCTCATTGGTTTCAGAGTAGGAAAGCACAAAATCCAGCTTTGAAGGGTCTCTGGATAGCCAAGGACACAGGCTCCAAATAAGTCATCAGCTGAGGTGTAAAGAAGAGCAATATTTATTGTATTCAGAGCCAAGCTGGCTGGAGAAATCAAGCCAGAGAAAATAGAGACATATTACCAGGGCAAAGCCTACCACCGAGTCTTAAGCCTACGCTTTTGCAGACGGCTAATCCTGCTAACATTAAAACAGGAGCTGAGGGTTTTTAATGGCAGAGCTATTTATGGAGAGCTCATCTAACTCTTCATCATCTCCCCGAGATCCTGGTGGAGGAAAGAGCCTCGTAACTCAGAGGCCTGCTGGACACAAAAGCAAACAGATGTCAATGGGAGCGGGGAGAAGACATGGGGAGGACCTGGTGGCGTATCTGATGGCCCCGCTGATGGGCCGTGCTCAGAGCGAGCAGGCTGGAAACTGATGTGAGGGTCTTTTTGACACTGCTTTGGTAATGCCATTTATAATCTGTAACAGCTCATCATGATGTCACCTTCGCCCTCCCTCAAGCCTTGTGCCACCTCACATCACCAGGGACGCCTTGCTCCGCATCCATCATGCTCCTTCTCAGGAATCATTCCTGTAATAACAGACCTTCAGGGCATCCAGCCAAGTCAGGCAATGAGCACAGGGCCACCCTTCAGCTGGAAATCCTCGTGGGCTTTGCAGCGAGGCACCCACCCTGCTGCTGGGACGGGCCCCGGTGTCCTGGCTGTGCCCGTGCCCCGTGGCTGCGGGAGGCTGGTCGCTGATCAGGAAGGGAGCAGAGCGGAGGAGTTGGAGAGCAGGTGGAGGGGAGGGAGCAGCAGCTTGCTGCTCACTGGGGTCCTGGCAGCCCAGGTTGGCACTTCCTCAACACTCTCTCTGCTTAATCATCTTTCAAGAAGAGCATCTTGTTTAAATGGGATGATTCTTATTAAGCTCATTACCTCCTCCAGCGAGAGCTGACCTGACCTGACCTCCTGTTACCCTGCTCTCTGCAGCCCCCTCTCACTGGGTCCACATTTCCCTTCATCCCACGCCACTCCATCCTTCTCACATGCTCCACCAACACTGACTCAAAGCTGACCCAGTCCTTACCTGACCTAGCTCCATTCCCTCCCTCCACAGGGACCTGCCATGACCTGCTACCCATTTAAATCCCTTTTTGGGTTTCCCACTCCTTCCTCTCACTTTCCTCCTGCCCATCACCTTCCCAGGGTGCCTCTCTGCCAGCCAGGAGCGAGGTCCCACTCCATGGAGGATGAGCAGGGACAGATACAAGATGTAGATAACACTGGTGTGGTCAGGAGGATGCAGCTCAGACACCCCATTTCTCCCCAGGATCCAGGGTCAGCCTGTTGACCCCAAGTGCCCCATCAGACCTCAGCTCCCCAGTTTGCTGCCTTCCCACCTGGGTGCAAGCTCTTTTCCATCACCCCCTAAGAGCACTCTGCTACTGAAGGAAGTCCATTGCATCCCTGTCAGGTAAGCAAGGGAGTTTGCTGCTCCAGCTATTGTCCAGCTACCAGTAAAGTCATAATTTTGATCACCAGCCTCAAGAGAGAAACCAAGTCCCTTCTCACACTGTCACGCTTGTGCTCTCTCACCCCACTCACTTCTCAAAATAAGGGCATATTTCTGGAGCAAAAATTTCAGGGGATGGGAAGGGTTTCATTGTTTTTTATGGGTTTTTTTGTTGTTGTTTTGGGGTTTTTTTTACATGTTTCACATTCCTTTTATTTAAAAAATGCTTTATGCAGCTGTCAGAAACTAAAATGAGAATTCTGTATTTTTTTAGCAGTCTTTAAGGATGCTATGTGAGATCAATTTTTTATGGCAGTAAAGTAAAGGGGGAAAATAGCAGCAATTTTCTCTTTTGAACAGGGCCTGTTTAATGGCATGGATGTCACAGTGCAGCTTTATCCAGAGAGAGGGAGAAAAAGCCACAAAATGGTACTGTGGTCAATCAAAGACTTCTACACTACAATCTGCTTCTCCATCTCTCCTAGAGCCAGCTGAGATTTCCATCACTTCTCCTCTTAGCCTTTCTTCCCACCTCTCCTCTCTCTGCAGCCCTGACAGAAGTTGAAAAAAAGCACTAAGTGCCCAGATCCAACAGCCCCTCCATGGCAAACGCCGGCACGCCAGGCACAGCCCCTCCTCAGGAATCACAGGCCGATGCAGCACGTTGGAAACGTGCCAGCTGCACGCAGGGAACCAGGGAAATGCGGCTGCTCCAGTGGTGTTTCAGTCCCCGTGATACCACATGAGCAAGAAAACTCATTTCATTACAACACTAACAAATCCACAGCAGCTGTGATTAATCCCACAGAACACCCGAGTACTGGGGACACTGCTGTTGTCCCTTCCTGCTCAGCTCACAGCCTCCCTTCCATGGGAGCTGCCACCTGTGCAGCCTTATTTCCCTCTGCCTGTTGCCGAGCCCTGGGCAGTGGTGTGGACTTGTTGCATTTCCCTGCAGCCTTGAGGGCTCCTGCTGCCCTCCCCAGCACGGTTCTGCTGGGACAAAGTGGCACACAAGCCCTGGGAAGAGACACGTGTTTCAAACCATATCCCTGGACATGCTGCAAACCACATCCCCGGAGGTGCTGCCAGCAGCACCTGCCCCAGGCGCCTGGTGCAACAGGAGCTGTGCTCCATCCCTCAGCCTCCTCCAGGGAGCCACTGCAGGCAAGGTGACATGGAATCACAGAATGGTTTGGGTTGGAAGGGACCTTAACAATCATCTTGTTCCAACCCCACCACTGTGGGCAGGGACACCTTCCACTAGACCAGGTTGCTCCAAGCCCCATCCAACCTGGCCTTGAATATTTCCAGGCATGGCACATCCACAACTTCTCTGGGCAACCTGAGCCAGTGCTTCACCACCCTCCCTGGCATGTCCTTCCATGGAGCAGGGGGCTCAGTCCCTATCTGTGAGAGCCAGGCAGGAGGGAGGTCCCTCCTCACAGAAGTCAAGCAGGGATAGGCACAAAACAGGGGTACCACTGGTGTGGTTGAGAGGACACAGCCTTTACACCTCACCCTCCCAGTGACCCATACACACCAGTGCTGCTGGCACAAGGAGCTGCCCCAGGGAATTTGGGGCAAGCTGGAGGTCACAGAGGCCCTGTCTACACTAAAACACCCAGCAATGCTCTGACACCAGCAATGGGGAGGCTACAGGCAGCAGAGCCTGTACCCAGGACAGGAGAAGACTGGCAGAAAAAAATTATTTCTAGCTCAGTCAGCTTATTTAGGTCCCATTTTTAGGATCCTTTTTTTTTTTCCCTCAGAGAATCCTGCAGAAAACCTTATATGGACTAAAAAACGTGCAGATTGCATTTTTTCTCAATTTCACTCAAAACCACAGTGTGTTTGAGTCCCCTCCCACGCAGAGGCTCAAGCACAAGCATGCCCAGCTCCAGCAGGCAGCCCCAGGTACCCAGCCAGGATCCAGCCCAGCAAGGACTGGGCACAAACAGCATTAAAAAGGAGCAGGTATGCCCCTCGTTTTGATCACTGCAGCCTTAATTAGACACACGTTGGAAGTTTGGAGCCAAGTTTCAGATTCCGGCTTCCCTGAGGCTCGGGAGTGCTGGGGTCCAAGGTTTGGTTTTAGAACCAGAGGCAGTTTAATTCTCACCATTAACAACACATGGGATTAGCCTGGACTAATCCCTGCCACAATTAGCTGTGAACAGGAAAGATGCAGAGACCTCTGGCTTTGAACACAACTGACCTTCACACGTCAAACATCTCCACGTCCCACGTTCTTGGGAGTTGGGTTGGAAACAGGGACATTGGGACAGTGGCTTTGCAGGTGCCAGGTCCTCCTGGGGACCCCAGCCTTCATTCTTCCCACACACAGCCATGGTGGTGACTTCCACCAGCGTTGAGCCCTGGACGAGGCTGCTGCCACACACAGCAAGGGAGCTCCATGATTTTTGTATCATTCACCATCAGCTTTGCTTGACCCACAGGGCACCAAGCACAGAGATATAAAGTTATTCCTCTGAACCCAGACAGTGAGTCAAAAGCAAAATTAAGAGACTGTAGCCAGGCCCCACTTAATACACGAATCCCAGACCCAGAACAAGCACTGCATTTGTGTTAGGGATTAAGAAGTTAAAAATACCAGGGAGGGAAGCAAGGGGACAAGTCCCTGTGGGAAGGCAAAGCATGGTCAGGACAGATGCAGCCCAGCTCCTCACAAGCACTTCCACCAGAGCTCTAGGCTGGGGCTGGGGAAGTGATGAAGCTCCAGCTGAGGAGCAGCATCAGGGTAGCACAGCCCATGTAACCACCCTCATGGGCAAGCACCATCCAGGGTTAGAGCAAGTGTGGGCACTCACTGCTGTCTGCTCTCCCCAGCTCGGGCACTGTGCACCCTGCTGCCCTCCTGCCACCTGGGCAGCCTCTGGCGCCCTGTGCTCTCTGCAGGGACCCGAATCCCGCGGGCAGCACGGGGAGCACCACCACAGAGGGACCCCGAGGCGACTGCTGCTGCCTGGCTCTGCCCTGCCGCGCTCCGCGCTACGAGCGGCTGTTCCGTCTCCAAGGGCACGGGAAGGACACCGGGGCTGCCGGGCTCTCGCTGAGCAACAGGGAGGGACGCGAGGGGTGGCAGGGCAGCCGAAGAGAAAGGGGAGCCTCCTGGGAAAGGCTCCAGGAGCGGGTGGGCAAGAAAGGTTCCAAAAACGCACGTGCTGCCCAGCTGCAATCCCTGCTGCTGCCCACACCGAGCCATGGGAGCCCTGGGCATGGCTCCCACCCCGGGGGTGGCTCTGCGGCCCCCAGGCCTCGTTTCCCTGTGCTGGGGCACGTCGGGCACTGCAGACAGCGAAGCTGAGGGTCCCAACAGCGCTCAGCACCCTCCAAACGAAGGGCAGAGAGATGGCTTGATGCAGGGAGGAGCACAACCCGCTGACGTCCCTGCCAGGGGAAGCTGCTACTGCTGCTGCTGCTATCAGGGCTGCTCACACAGCTTTCTGCCTAAAATCCTCACCCAGTCCAGCCCTGAGCAGCTCCAGCAGCACCTGCAGGGCCTGGTTGGCAGAGCAAACACCCCGTGCTCCCCGACGCTGGCATGGTCTCGCCAGATCCCGCCATCCCGCTGTTTGCAGAGGCAAACGCTCTCACCTCCAGCTGCGCTCTGCTCCGCTTCAGGAGGATGGGCTTGCAAATCATTTGCATTAACCAGCTAGTGGCTCCTCTTAACTGCTTTTGGGCATCTTCAACCTTCCTCCCGGAGCCACCGAAGGACATGGGGAGGACTGGAGGAGGGGAGCAGCACTCTCCCAGACTTACTGCCATGGCCTGAAGCATGAGAGCAGCACAAGGGGCAGCAGGGCAGGAGCAAAACCAGCCCTGGGGATGGGCAATCAGGCTGCAGGAGGTGGGCGCTGCCCCTCCAGCTCATGCTGCCACTCCCTGGTGCCAAGGTCACAGGAGGACGTGCACCCACATGCAGCAGCACCCACAGAGCCCCAAATATCCCCCATGCATTGTGACACAGACAAGGTGGCTGAGGGCCACCAGTCTGGTTTGAGTGCCACGGACCTTGTGCCACCTGCACCAGAGGGAACAGTTCCAGGATTACACCAGCTGCTGGGCTTCACCCCATGGGCTCGATGTCCCACATGCCAGGAGTGCCTTTCTGGTGCCACACATACACTGGTGCACTGGCCAGCCCTGCCTACCCTACCTGCAGATGGTGCCACCCAGAAACAGGGAAGAGCAGGGCAGGGACGGGTTGCTAGCATGGGGAACTTCCCCCCACCCCCAGATAACCCTTCCCCAGGGACAGGAGTCAGTAATAGCCCTGCTGACAAACCTCATGGAGCCTGCCAGGACGCAGTGCCAAGGCTGGTCTGGCAGCCACAGTCAAAAGCCATTAGCAGGAAGGCAACAGAGCCCATCACCCCAGGTCCTCGGGTGCTGGCAGCACCCGCTACCTGCCAACAGCCACATCCTGCTCCTCCCGCAGCACCAAGCCTTCAAAGCAATTAGCAATTCCGAACTACAAAACATTGTCCCGGTGGGATAATAAACTCCAACATCTGTCAGAAGAGCAAGCGCCTATCAAATTGCCAAGAGAAACGTTTTTCTTCCCATTCAATTCACAGCTAAATTGAAAACAACCCCAGAAAGTATCCAGTGGCACCGGCTCACCATCCATCTCAGCGAGTGTGCAAGCTGTTTGCCATTGCAGGAAAAGCATCCCAGCCATGCAGTGATCACTCACTCAAATTAACAAATCATTTTATTTAGAGATGAAAAGAAGCCATAATTGACTGATGGTACATTCCCATATGGCACCGTACACTAGAGAACTAAAACACTCAGTGCAGACACCCCCTTGGAGCACACACTTGTTGCAGCTGTGGGAGAGGAACAAACTGGAGGGGGTGGCTGCAGGGGGCCAGGCTGTCAATACTGGGGGCACCAGAAGCACTGCCAAAGCTCAGAGGAAGGTAATGGTTTCCTGCCCTTCCAGGCCCAGCAGCAAGGATCACCCAGGACAAGCTGCAGCACCGTAAGGGGGACCCTTAACATAGCATAGCACCAGGGGAAAAAAAGGCAGGCACCCATATTTTATAAATGGGGAAGCCAAAACTCACACATGGCTATCAAGTGTGTCTGCAGTACCTCTGCAGGTGCTGCTCCAGCAGGGATTGGCATGGGAGCCACAGGATGGTCCCTGCCCTGTCCCCTCATACTGACTAAGGATAAAGCTGGCAGCGTGTCTGAGCACAGGGTCCACTCAGGGACGTGCTGGATGGGAAGGGTTCTCAGCCACTTAAATCCTGACTGTGCCTCCTAAGGGGCACTCCAGCACACAATGTAGGAATTGTGGGGGAATGAGCTCCTACCTGCTCTAAAACCAAACCCTCCTTCTGACAGTGACCTGGGAGCTGTCTGCTTGAACAGGAAATGGAGAGAATCATGCTGATGACATGTAGAGAGCTGGACAACACTCCGATTTCATCTGAGTTAATTCAGAGCACCAGTACAAAAGGCTTGTTTTGGGGGAGTTGGAAGAACATGGTCTCAGGAAGGATTACTGAAAACAAAAGTCCATGTGGTCCCACTGCAACATTTCCTAGCCCACTCCATCTGGGAAACCCACCTGCACATCACAAGTGAAATGGCAGAGCAGGTTGCTCTGAGCAGCCCCCTGGAGGGAGTATCCCAGGAAAGCTCAGCATACTGATGAGCTGCAGGGTAGCTGCTGCTGGTCCACTGGGGATGGATGCCCCAGAGCATGGTGTGTGGGATGGGACAGACAGTCCTAGTGCTGCCAAGGTGCAGCAGTGTCAGAGCAGCCTTTTGAGAAGAACAAAGCAAACCTTGTCACCAGTGACATTTGCACTGTAAAGGTTGTTATATTTGAATGCTCCACTCAATGAACAGAGAATGAAGCAAAGACCTGATTTCTCTGACACACTTGGTAAAATTTGGAAAGACTTCTTTTCAAAACTGCTGCCCAGGATCCACTTCCCACATACTCACACAAACCCTCACAGCGGGTCAGGGTGTACCGTGCCTGAAACCCCTGCCACAGCCCACAGGACCCTCAGCTACCCTGTGCATGGGCTCTACTTGCAGGACAGGGAACAGAGAGATGCCAAAACCCAAAAAGCAAGTGATGATGCCCACAGAAATCCCTGCCGGATTCTGCAGGCCAAGGAAGCATCCTTCCTTCCTGCTCCACAACACGCCAAAAGCCACAAGCATCGTTACAGCTCAAATACAATTCAACACTCGCATAGAGAACCCTCCAACCTGATCTGAGAGATGGTTTGTTGGCAATATGTCTGAATTAGAAATAAATAGGGAATCAAGGTTGATTGAGAGCCGTCCACCTTTATTCATGCTGTCAGTGACAGTTTTGCCAACCATGCACAATGCCGGGTGACATTTCTCTCCTTCCCCAAAATGTCAAAATTGTTCTGACTGCGTGGTCAGAAGCATTTTGTCAGTGGAGCAGAGCTGCCTCCAGAGCCTGCCAGCCCAGCCAGCCCCGGGACAGTGGGGAGGAGCAGAGCCCAGCCAGAGCCTGCAGCTACACAGCACTGGGGAATGAGATGGGCAGAGTGTGTGGGGGGTGCCTGCTGCATCCCTCTGGTCTGTGGGGACGGCTGGTTTCCGAACAGACGAAGGATGCAAGGAGAGGAATCCTTTTTGATTCTCCAGAGCAGAGGAAGGGAAAAGTCCTAAGCCAGCGAGGCCAGAAAGGTCTGAAGTAGTCTGCAGCATGCTGCTGCCCTCTGGCACAGCCTCCGTGGGTCTGGCATGCCCCCGGTGCCAAGCCACAGCTGGCTGTGGACATGTGAGCAGTGTGTGAGACGGGATTTTGCCTGATGGTGAAAAACAGCCCAGACTCCCTCATTCACACTGGCAGCAGGGGAGCAGGAGAAGGTGGGAGGGAGCAAGTGCTTGGGTTGGGCTCATTTTCCTCCTTTGAAATCCAGACAAGTTCAAGGGGCTGTGCAGTGTATAACACAAACGGGATGGGGACACAGCTGAGCCACTCTCCCCATGTGCCCAGAGGCTCTCATGACCTGGCCATGGCCCCTTCCCCAAACCCTTCTCCCTCACTCCCTGCTGTGGCAGTGCCTGCAGGGAGTAGCAGAGATATGATAGATACCCTTGTTCCCAAGGTGACTTGCAGATCATTTTAGGCTCAGCAGGTACAACAGACCTTGCAGTTAAAGCCTCACTTGGGCTTGCAGCAGCCTCGAGAGCATCCCTGTGCTGCAGGATCCAGCGTGGCTAGCACCCTGTGTTACCTCCTGTCACCTTAATTAAGCACTGGGGCAAGGCTGCAGTTTGGCAAGGGCTCCTCCTCCTGAGCGGTCATGAAACCCCAGGGGAGCTCACCCTCAGCCATGGCTGGGTGTCCCAGGGAGCCGGGTGACATTTTGAGACCTTTGCAGTGAATAAATGAGGCAGTGAGATGATTTCCTGGAAATTATCCTGAATTTCCTCAACCCCATCCCTTCTTCGGTTCTGCCAACTGTGCAGTGGCTGTTTTGTGTTGCTGGGAGTCTCCAGCAACACCAACCTGGAAAGTCTTGCCCAGAGCAAGCTTACAGGAAGAAGCTCCTGCGAGCAGGTCCTCCCCCAGCAGCAGGAGCAGACTCAGCACAGCCGCACAGCCATGGATCTGACCCAGCTCACAGCAGGCAGAAGGGCCAATCAGAAAATAACCAAAAGCAAAAACCTCAGCAGACAATCCTCCATGAGACCTGCATGACCTCAAAACCAGACACACTGCCACTGGGTCCATCTATGTGGTGCTTCCCAGCTCAGAGAGAAGGTAGAGGCTCGAGGCAGGAATTACTGGGTGAAATTCCTTGGCCCGTGTTAGGCAGGCGGTCAGAGCTGCTGGTTGTAACTATCCCTCCTGGCCTTCTTGTCTGTGAACCTCAGAGAGCTGGGAAAGAGGGAGAAGCCGTTTCCTGAGCTCTGCTCCTCAAGGTTAAAAAGGGACAGAGGGATGCTGAGCAGAGGATGGAGACAGCGTAGGCACACCGAGAGAGCTGTCAGTCAGCTCTTGCCATGGGTTTGTGGGCCAGCAGGACACAGCAGTTATAGAGAAGAGAAGAAGCCATAAAGAATACACACAGCCTTGTCCAGGCCCAAGACTTCTGAGGGTTCTGTGGGTTTGGAGCAAAGCTGTGAGTGCACCCCCATGGGGAGCCCCAGTCCTGAGTTTGCTCTGGGGTGCTCTGCACACTCTGACCACACTTGGCCATAAAGGCTGCATCTCTGATGCTCACTCACTTAGAAACCCTTGAGATTAATGACCAGAAGGAGTCTATCTGGGAGATAAAAGCATTATGTTAAAAGCATGACAGCAATTACGTTAGTATTAGTCACAAAACACTGCACATTTGGAGAGGTTTTAAGTTGCACTCCTTGTTTATTTGCTTTGCTTTCCCTCTCCCTGCATGGCTTTGTTGTCCTGTGGTCCCTGGAATGGCAGCAGCACTGCAGCAGCAGTGACAAGCTGTCCAGGCACCGAGAGGGTTGTCAGGGTCAAGGAACACCAATGGCCACCAACTGAAGATGATAACATGGTATTTCTTGTTCCCCAGCTCTCTCAGTGACTATCCAGCTCCTTCATGTGAAGGTAACAGCCCAACACACTTTCACAAAGCCAGGAAAACAGGCACACAAAGGACCTTTTTGCCACGAGACTCAGCCCAAGCTTTCCAGTCTTACAGGGATGCTGAGTGCTGCCCTGGTGACAAGCAGAGCTCCAATTTCCACCTACAGCTCCTTGAGTGATGCTCCTGCCCAGAGATATCCCCTGGGAGCTCGACTCCCTCCACACCCCCATCTTCCTGCAATTGTAACCCTCATACCTGTTCAGTACCAGGATTTTAGGGCCACCAGCCAGCCTTACCCCAGCAGGACTCACAGCCATGCCTGCATGATGCCCTGCTGTTACCCTAGCCTTGCACTGGCTGTGCTCAGCTCTCCAGTTCCTCTACTCTGCAGGCTACCTACGCATTCCTCCATTTGTCCAGTATGTGCAAATGTCCCCAACAGAGCAGGCTGAAGCCACCCAGAGCAGAGATGAACCAGCTTCAGTCAGTTCTGGACCATCTCCCCAAGCACAGCCTCTAGAGATGCTCAGGGAAAGTCATACAGTCGTGTGAGCACCCACTGATGCTCCTGCATCCTCCTGACCTCCAGCATCCCATAGTGCAGAGATTTAGCTCATCACTGGCAGTGCCAGCAACACTCTCAATAGTACTTTCCTCTTACAAATTTGTCTAATTACTTCTGGAAGCTTTCTAAACTCATCTGACAGCCAGTTCCGCTGTTCTCCTTCCTCCTGCCATAGAGGAGCCACGTGTGTTTGCTCTCCCTCCTGCCATCTATTAATCTAATTTGATACCCCAGTAACTGATTAGCAGTAACAAAGAAAAGACATTTCCTACTCACCTCACAGTGCCTAACCCTGCCTGCACAGCCCCAGCCACCCCTCTGCAGCTTTTGAGCATTGCTCACATTGCCAAAGCTCACAGGGATGTCCATTGCCCTTGTCACCTGCTCTGTCCCTGCCCTGGCTCCCCACTCCTCTCTGTGGCAGGGATCAGAGCTGCAGGCAGTATTTATTTCCCATGCAGACACACAGCAGATTAATGCAACAGTCCATAACTGTGTTCTGGGCTTAATTTTCTCTTTTGTTTCTAAAAATCCATTACATCCAACCTGCGTTTTTGATCTCTACAGAGCACCGAGTCAATATTCTCGTGGAAGTGTTAATCTTAACTCCAAGACACGGCTCCTCACCAGCACCAGCCAGGTCAGACCACAGCACTGCTTATGGCTGTGAGGATCGTTCCTCCTCCCCTGCGTCACTCAGCCTTCCCTGATGCTGGATTTCGTCTGCTGCTTTACCAGGCAGCTGCTGCTACCTGATGTCCTTTGCAGCTCTTTGCACTTGACTCATTCTCATCACCCAGGACAAGCCAGGAGCACCAGGCACCTTTGGCGTGGTGTTCTCAGCCTCCTTTCCCAAACTATATGCTAAGACCTCGAACAGCACTGATCCTACAGGGAATTCAGTGGCACCAAGGAAACTTACAGCATATCTCATACAAATCTCTCATTTACCCAATTACCCATTACCCCTCTTATTCCAAAGCAGGTTAATTCTCTAAAAGCCCATGCTGAAGGACCACAGCTCAGTGCTCACGACAATCCAAGTGGGACTATTTCACCCAGAGCATCCATCTCCCCCAACAGACTTTGGCTTAGAAATGCAGTGCAGATCCCTCCTCACCATGCCCCACCTGCCTACACGTCTGCTGATGTGTCTGCCTGCAATGGCCCTGCACTGTGGGGGGGACATTGCTTCTCTGGTGCCCCCAACTCCAGTCCAGGGCACAGACACCTCCATCACAAACACACATTACCAGCAACACAGAAAATTCAGAGCAGGAAGGAAGAGAGAGAGACCCAGGGTCTCCAATAAGAAGGTTTTGAGGTGCCACAAGCATGAGCCCCCCTCAATCCTGCAAACAACCCCAGCTGAGAGCAAGGGGGGGTTAGACAGCAACAAAGTGGGGGCACCCACCACCCCATCCCCACTCTGCAGCCAGCAGAGACTGCCGGCGCCTGCACGGGGATTTGCTCGTTGTTAGGGATCTCCAAGGTGACAGTGACTTTACAGGGAAGCAGCCATCAGGTCTCATTGCAGCCCCAGATGTCAGAGCAGGAAGCAGGTACTGGCTGGTAGTCAGCCCCTAATGTCTGAAAACAAGCTGCCGGGCTCATTGCGCCGCTCGCTCTGCTATGCCAGCTAATTACCGGATTGTCAGGGACACTGATGCATGTGCCACTCACGGCAATTCAATTGTCCTCTCTGCTCTGTACACCTTATCAATACATTCGCACTGCTATTTTCCCTGAAATCTCACAGAGGTGCAAAGAGCTGCCTACGGGAGATGGATTTTGCTCCCGGCGTGCCACGCAGGCAAACTGCACAGCCAAAAACCCACCCAGGGTGGGAGCCATCGAGGAGCTCAGCTTGTATTTTTGGGGCCTGTTGCAGAGACAGGAGACAAGATGGTGAAATGCACTTTGGGTGGGCAGAGAGAGCAGGAGCAAAGCCCAAGGAAGCAATAGAAGGCCTTGGAAAGGGGGTATTTTGAAGCAGAGAAGCCAATTTGCAGAGACAGAAGAGAGAAAAATGCCTTTCCAGCAGCCTGACAGCAGAATGACTATGAGGATGATGGCTTGGAGAGCTGGGAGAAGCATGGGAAGGGTACAGAGGGAAAAATCTTTAACACAGGCAGGTCGAGAAGGTGAAACAGGGCACGAACAAGCAGACAGTGCCCGAAGACAAACAGCAGCAAGACAAGGTGGTGGTGAAAACCATTTATGGCCAGAGGTTGCGACTGTGTTGTAGAGAGAGAAGGAGGAGACAGAAACAACAGAAGCAGTAAGAAGAGAAAGAAAACCAGCAACAAACCCAATTGTATGGGCACTGGAGCAGGCAGGAAAAGAGGGGCTGGGCTGTCAGTCATGGATGGAGGGGCTCAACAGCATGGCAATGCAAACCGGGTGCTTGCAGCATCTCCCCTGCTTCCCAGCCGCTGGTTTGGCCAAGTCTCAGAGCTACATCTCTGCAAAGATGATCAAGGCATGCCATAAAGACGCCTCTCCATAAACCCACATGTCCAGCACACGTGGCTCACACCTGTGAAGTCTGGTGCAAACATCCTTAGGCAGCACTGAAGGTACCACACGATCAGAGATCACTGCAACATCGGGATTGCCCTCAGCCACCAGAGAGCAGCACGAGGTCAGGGTCAGCACCTGAACCTCGCTGCAACTCAGAGCAGAGTGTGATAAATCTGCACATCTGATGTGTTTTCAGGGCAACGCTTGGGCTACAGGAAAAATTTCACAACTCTCAGTATTTTTCAAGTGCACAGTCACTGACTGTGGCATCGTGGTTTGCAGCACGCCAAGCGCGTCCCATAAGAACATAAAACCAGAGCTTCTCGTTTTGCATAATTCTTCCCAGAACTCAAATGCCTGGAAAGTCTTTACATGAAATACATACGAAACAGGAGCAAAAAGTCACAGAAGAAACATTTTTAATTTATGAACTGTCAGACAAAAACGTCTCAGAATTAAAAGATAAGGGGGTTTAGAAGATAAAGGGCTCTGCATCTGACACCCTCTGCAGCCTGGAAGTATCCATGTGATTCCTTTCTGAAATACAGATTTTCCCACTGTGCCAGAATGTAGGAGCAATGGGTTGGGAGGCACAGACAGATGTGCTCCAAGCCAGAAGACAGATGTGCTCCCAGACAGAAGTATGGCAGGAGTTTACAACTGCAGTACTTATTTAAAAGGCAGCAATGCATTATCCCTTGAGGGAGAAAAAAGAATTTAAATAGTTTAAGAAAAGAAAACACAATGATTAATTAAACCTGCTATTTCTAGGAAGAACCTGCCAGAGCAGATGCGCTCTGGTCCTTCCCTGGGGATGGTTTACAAAAACAGAGCCCTGTGGCTCTTTGTTCCCCAAAGCTTCTCGTTATTAGACAACGACTGTGTGTTCGCTTTGTTATTTTAAGTTGCTGATTAGCAGGGGGCTCTGCAGGGAAGGGCCCTGGGCCACCTTGGAGAGATGACTGCCCAGCGAGTGGCTCTGGGTCCTGCTGCTGCCCTTCTCCAGTGATGGGTCAGCAGCCACCTTCATTCCAACTGAGCAGCACAGGAGCTCCTTTTTTTCCAGCATGAGAGGCTGTTGTGGAGCAGAAAGGCATTTTGGGGAGGGACAATCTCTTTCCCGGATTTAGGGATTGAAGGCAGTGCTGGTTGGCACCCAGCCCCACACCAGAGGGGGAGGTCAGCGTGAAACAACTGTGCTTATCATGCCTGTTGTGGAGCTGTACAAGAAATTAATGCTTACAGGGGCAACAACCACAGGGGGAACAAAAAGAGCAAGATGAAAGTCTATTTGAACCCCCCCAAAAAGCAAAAAAACCCAGTGCACATTTCCTGCTCAAGGCCACCCTTCCTGGCCTCCCATGGGACAGGAACGTGGTGCCTCAGAGGTGGCACACACAGCAGTGATTACAAACTGATAATGCACAAATTGTCACTTAAGTGGGATTACTGTTGCCTCCTCCAGCAGCTTCCCTGCTCCCCTCTGCCCCTCACCCTCCCTCTGCTCCAAAAGTGTGGGGGGGAGAATGACAGATGCAATATTTTACAAAATGAGATAATTATATAGCAGCCACATGGGGAGATTAGATTAACAAGAGATTTCAATGCAAGGATATTTAATAAGAATGAGACACAGGCAGCAAAAGGTCATCATCATCATCACCACGTTGAGATTATGAAACAAAACGCTCATGACCTACACGGGCTTTGATGCTCGCTGTAGTAATTCTATTGTTATTGCAGCACAAATAGGATTATTCTGAACAGGAGATGTATAGCTGCACACAGCCAAGAAGAATTAAAAAATAACACTACAGTGACTACAGCGAAGTAGCTCAGACACAGGGCAGAAACTCTATGCTATTTCCAGCCCGACCTGCCACCCTGTAAGATTTGCATGCTATTTTCCATGCCAAACACCACAGGAACAGCCAAGAGCTTGGGACTGAAGTCCTGTTTGCTGGTAGTAAGGCAGTAGTAAAGCTCTGGCTGCAGGAGGACATGGGCAGCCCCTCCTCATCTCTGCCAGCACACCCCACCCTCTGTGTTGGGCCAGAGCATCCCTACGAGTCCATGTGCTCCACTGCCAGCACAGAGCCCTCGCAGAGGCGAGGCCTTCATTTGTCACCATCTCGGCCTTTGTTAACACTAATGCAAATCCATCTTTATGGATTACCATCTTCTCTGTCTGTTGAAAAATTCTTTCCATGTTATCTTGAGTGTGAGGGGGAGCAGGGAGGGGGCCGGCCGAGGCACTCCCGGCAGCGTGGCGGAGCTGACATGACAGCCGAGCTGCTCAGGGGATCTGATACAGACACACAGATATATCACACAGATGAAGCGATAATTTCACAGCGATTAAGCCACACTCTATAGGAGCCTTCATTAAAGCCTGCTGGGGAGAGGAAGCAAGCCCTCTGGATTTTTTCAGGTTTTGTAAAGACAGCAAATACTAACTTTCTGAGAGCATTCTTACGTTTATTTCAGAGAGGGACCTTCCCCACAGGAACATCCCAGACCCTTTGCCAGTCTCTGGCTGTCCTCAAACTGCAAGTACCCTGCCTGCCACAGAGCTATGATCTGGGTAAGCCTGCAAGGGCATGGCCCTGCTGAAAAGGCAGGTATGGCTCCACAGAGCCTCCCAGTTTGAGGCACAGGCACTGCGAGGAGAGAGGAGTCCAGACCAAGATGCTGAACCTCGACCTTGGACTGAGACACAGGAGCAGGACTCAGCCCAGCTGATTCCATTCTCTCTGCTGTGGGTCCCCAGGCATGAAACCTAATTATGTGCCTGCAGCTTGAAATTTTACTTTTGCTGCTCACACTGTACTGTCCTGGATATAAAAGACTAATTCTCAGTAGCTTCTTAAAACCAGGCAGAAATAACCCTCCTGCACGTGGCTGCTGCTCACGACTGCTGTCTCAGCAAGCTTCACCCTGGGAAAATGTCAGTGTTTGATTGACACCACAGAAACACCCATTGCAACGTGTTCTAAACAAAAACATCTGCACTTACTTGTACAGCACAAGTCAGATAGACAAGCCCCCCTCCTCTCAGTGAGAACAGAGAGCTGGGCTGGCTCTACCACCAGGCGACCTGCACCCAGACCCCTCAGCACAGCAGCAAACCAGGACCCGTGGGGACAGCCCCCACACCAGCTCACTGCACAAGAAAGAGCTTCTCCTGATGAATTCAGTAGCTTCTCATAGCAGCAAACAGCAACAGCTCCATGCCATGCCCCAGAGGGGTTGGAGCTGGGCAGATGGGGCATGGCAGTGGCTACTGCCTTGCTCGTGTCCATGGGGAAAGAGGATAAATCCCCCTCTGGATAGATCAGGGACAGTGGCCCTGCTGCCTGGGAGGAGATGGCTATGTCAGAGCTGACCCCAGAAATCATATGGCTCACTGTGCTCCCAGAGGAATGATGATAGTGCACACACCTCTGTGCCAGCCCAGCATGGTGGGCTTAGGCTTTCCCACCTCCTCATCCTGGCCAAGTGGTCCAGCATTCAGTGCATTCCACCAGCAAGTCAGCTCGTGGCTGCAGGAAGCAGACTGGCACTCAGCCTGTGAGATCCAGCTCATGTTCACTTCCCAGGGCAGGACAGACAGGTTTCACATGCAGGCACCACCTCAGCTCACCTCCAACACAGCTGGCAGCCAAGATTCCACCTTGTCAGGCAGGGAGCTCCGAGCAGGCAGGGTGAGTACAAGACCTTGTAGTTACATCCCAGAAAATCCAAGACCCAAAATGCAGACATGGTTAAATGCAGGCACGTTTGCCTTCTACAAGACAAATTGCTTTCAATAATCTGGAATTATTTCTCTCGGGCTTTCTAAAGACTTCTCAAACATATGAGGACAGCCAGGAGCACAGATGAACTACTTAGCTTCCTTGATAGGAAAATATTCTCTTCACATAGTTGTTACAACTCACAAGAAACCCAGTGGGGAAATCTGTGCCATCTTCACACAGAGATACATAGAAATGATTAATCTAAAGTTAACTATGATTTATTGCCCTATCCCAGGTAAAAGGTGCCAAGACTAGATAACTCTGCTGCATCCAAAGCTAATTCATGGACTGAAACAGCTTCCTAAAAACAGCTGCAGCTTCACCAGCCCTGCCCATCACTGAGGATCAAATCCTGGCAGGATGGACTCCTAATTAAAATAATAGGACTTGGGAGTCCAGGAATGAATTCATCGTTCTGCTCTTGTCCCTCTGGGTGACTTGGGTGGCTCATCTAATCCCCCAGGGATATTGTTCCTCTTCCACAGAGGGAAAGCAACTCTCCTCTGTCCTAGTGCTCCTGCACCTTCCACAGTGGAGGGTCTACATCTGCATGCTTCAGGGAGGGTTGTATTTGATCCTCACCACAACTGTACAGCCACACTAAGGAACACCATTTTTTCTCATTTTAAGCTGTGTAAAAAGGCTGAAATTTGGGATTTGGATGGTTTCATCTGAAAACCTCAGTGAGCCATTAAAAACCAAAACCAAAATAAAACCAAGGCACAGCAATGGTGTAACAAGTGTTTTTGGAGAGGTTCTATCAGTTTGGTTCAGATCTTTTTTTCAGCCATGGAAGAGGAGCAGCTGTGGCTGGAGGACAGACATCCTCCTCTGGCAGCACAGAGGACACACGGACACATCCTGCTGAGGTGCAGCAGCGCTGGCTCCTGGTCCCCCCTGCTCCAGCCAGTCTTCAAGCTCCAGTCACACCGATCTGTCACACTCTGCCAGTGCTAAAATAAATGCAGAGCACCTCGGGCTGCGAGGTGATGAATGTGCAGCTGGCACGCCAAGACTTCGGTGGGTCACCATTCTGTTTAAGGTCAACACAATTATTTTAATTATTACCTGGATCTCAATTTCAATCAGCTGCCTAAGGGTGGATATTTATCTGCATCCTGTGAGGCAGGAGAGCGATTCTGTGGGTATGTGCAAGAGCTAATGCATACTTTTCCCTGTACCAGGGATGTCAAGATTCCTTAGGCCGAAGAAAGAGCTGGGAGGTTTCCCATGGGCCATCTGCACTTCTCCCACCTTGGGCAGCGGGGGCTGGAGCCAAGAGGTTTAACCCAAGTTCCTCAAATAAACCTGACACCTCCAAATGCAGCAGCAAGAACTAATTACAGCTTGTCCTCTATATGAGAATAAAAACTCCAGCAGCTTAAAACACCAAGGATTTTTGCTTGCAATCTCCTGAAGGGGAAGAGGTTGACAAGTGCAGGATTGTACTAATGGTTGTGGTGAAACACTCGCCAGTGCTTTGATACTCTCACCAGATGAATGCCAGCCAGCAAAATGATTAAAAATGCTAAGGCTGGCAAAACGTAGGAAGCTTTGAAGAGCGTGTATCAGAACAGCTTCCACCGCCCCGACACCGCCTTGGGCTCTGCAAATCCATTTCTCCCTACGCCTGTGTGGCAGTACTAGTTTATCTCCCTTGTTAAGTAACCTGTATCAAAACGATCAGAGGAATACATTTTTGAAGTTTCTGGTGACCCAGTTCAAAGTAACAATGTGAAATTTATTCGTCCAAGCCGGGCACATGATGCGGGGAGGCGACACTTCTCATCTGCATGGGTGCCTATAAATATCCTTATGCAAACCACGGCCAGGCTCTCGTTAATGCCAACACGACCTGAAAATAACGTTAAATACCGAAGGGAAAGGGAAATTCAATTAGTCTCATTTGATGCAGAGCAGGAGAGTGCCCTTTAGCAGTGCAGCAGTTTATGAAGTGCAAGCAGCAGAGAGGTGATGGGGACCGCAGAGGGACCTCATCTCGCTGCGCTGGGACCAGCTGCCCAAGGGGCCTGTGTGCCACAGGGACTCTCCAGCCAGGATTTGCTTGGATTTAACTGCATAGGTGTCAAATAATCATCTCCTGCTTTGAAGACAGAGAGTCTATGAGCAATCACACATTTCTGTTCCCGGCTCACCTGGAGGCTTTGCTCCTCTCACCAGGGTGTGAGTGGTGTTTGGAGCCCCACCACTCCCTGAAATTCCTCTGGGTAATGGGCATTGCGAGCACACAGCGAGGAGGGTTCACATTCATGAGTGACCCAACTGTCAGTAATAGTGAGTGTGCATTAACCCAACACCCCTCTGGGGGTTCACAGGGTGGAGTAACAGCCATCACCGACTGTCACCGATGCCAAACAGCCATCAGAGCTGAGCTGAGCATCACACTCCCTCCCCCTGGGGCTGCCCTCCCTGAGGGGGCTGGGGGTCAGGCCAGAGCTGCCTGTCCTGCTGGTGCCATTGTGAAGATCAGAAACTGTGATCTAACTGAGAGCACAGTGATGCTAATCCCTGCCAAATGCAGCCCTGGCACCAGGAGAATAAAGCCAGACTTGTTGGCTTGCAGAGCTCCACATGCGTGTACCCAAGGACACAATCAGAGGCAGCATTCCTGTATGGGACAGAGAAAATACTTCCAAGGACTTCTAGAACCTCTGCAGACAGCATTGCTGACACCCTACCTGCATCCCCAATGCTGCTGGTGAAGATGGGCTGCACCACCCCAACACTCGCACAGAGCTCTGTAGGTGCCTGTGAACGAGGGCTGAGCCCTGGTGCTACTCAAAGTAAAGGGGATCAGAGTAGGACCAGAGCCTTCCCCTTCAGCAGCTGGAGCTTGCCATGAGCCAGGGCTCAGTGTTCACGCTGGGCTGGCTCATGGACAAAAGACATGGGAGCCCACCCCTTCCCCTGTCAGGTCCACAGTCACCAAAAAGGTTGTTCAGTAGCAGGTCTGGCTCACAGTGTTCCAAAAGCAGAGTAACTGGCATCAAACCCCTACACTGCATCCATTAACCTCCATGAGCAGTGGAGGAAAAGTGGAGGAACCCTGCAGCCTTTATAACAGACCACGTCTGATATCCTCTCCACAGATCGCCTCCTGCAAACCGTCCTACTCAATTCAGGGGAATAAGTCAAAGTCACCATCCTTTCTTCCTCCCTGTAAGGCAGCTCTGTTTGCTTTTCAAGGCAGATATTATACAGTGGCACAATACAATCAGGAAAAGCAGCAGAGGAATGGCACCAGAGCTGTAACCACTCGCGATAAGAGACAAGCGTGCAGTGCAATGAACGTCTCTTTCCCATTAAACCTTTCTCAATGACTCTCATTTCCAATCTTGATGCACCCTATGGAAAAATATGATAGGTTGTTCCTCATCTCTCTAATGTACTTTAAATAGACGATGCTCCAGATGGTATTGACATTGCTAAACAAATTGTGAAATCCACATGCCAAAAATACTGTGGGTAAACATACTAAACCACCCTGTGCAACAAAAGAGGCTAAAAGAACTGCAATCATCATCAACTTTAAATGCTACTCACATCGCAGCACAGGGGCTGGGCTTCAATTTTTGTTACTTTTAACAAAAATAAGATAGTACAATACTAATCAGAGATGAGGCTTGTAACATGCTGCAGACAGGATCTAGGGGGAGAGCGGCCAGCTGCAGAGCCTTCCACATGTGCACAGGTGGGATGGGAGCAGCTCAGGTCAGCAAGGACAGTGTCAGCAGACACTCTCCACGCTTTGTGCCTGGTTGAAAAGTTGGTGAGACTCAGTACAGCTCTCAACCAAAACCAACCCACTCCAAACAAACCCTCTCATCGGTGCAACTCGTCTCTCTTGCCCCGTGATGCTCTCAGCACGGCAGCTTGGAGTGGCACGGAGAGAAATGGGCTGCAGGGATCAGCACAGAACACTGTGGTCCTCCCCAACACCACTTCCCTTGCAAATGCAGATCTTGTTATGAAATACGGTCAACTTCAGCACAAAAGAGCAAAAATGAGTTTCAAACTCAAACAGCTTGAGTAGTTAACTCAAGAAGGAGCCACAGTACACTCTTTGTGCTGTTAATGCTCACAATAAAACCCTACTTGGGAGTACAAATGGCATTTGGAAAAATTATTCGGAAGAAGAGCACTTAGCAAAATCCTTGGGGAACTACCTCTGCAAAATCCTCTCTGGTGGCGTTCAGACAGGCAGGCAAAACAGCGACCCGCTCTCTCGGTGTTTCCAGACACAGGTAACAAAAAAGGCTTTGGGCAAAAACCGGTTGCCGCTAAATGCCTTCTCTAGCAGGGAAGCAGGGCTTGTTCTTGCATGTAAGAACAACCCCGACCCCAGGAGCAGCTGCTATTAAGCAGCTGAGCCTTTCAGAGAGCAGCTCAGCTGTGCGAGCGTGCGGCGAGCAGCACACCCGGCCACGTGCGCACACACGGCTGAGCGCGGGAGGCGAAGGCTGCACGGCCCCCCAGCACGAGCCTCGGCACAGCCTCACCAACACTGAAGGTAAGGAAGGTAATGAAGAAATGTTGCCACCCTTCACCCCGATTCTTCCCCCCAAAAGCAGCCGTGACTCCCGAGACAGCACTCGTGTGAATGCCACAGGCACAAAAATAAAGCGCCAGGTAGAAAATCCCCCATTTTAATAACGGGAGCTGAGGTGAGGACCAGCCAATCTTTGTAGAAAATCCAAGGGAAGTGCTGAAAAGCAGAGGGACTGCAGGATACCAGGAGGAAACCTGTCGATGAGTACAGTCGATCTGTGCTGCTGGGATGCTGAGGATGACATGCACTACCTGTATCTCTGGGAAGCTGTGTGCTGCTCCCCGAAACCACACGAGTCAGCTCCATCACCCCCAGAGCGGGGAAAGGAACACTTAGCCCTCTTAATTACAATACAGGTGGAGGCAATGAGGATAAGAGGCTACAACCATGCCATTTCCACATCATTGATGAAGATTTGCACTTTAGAGGGTTGTTTCCAACCTTTGCACCAGCAGTTTCAGCCCAGCAGGAGCACTGGGATTTATGTGCTATGTTGCAGCGTGGCTCAGCTGGCATTTGTTATTACTTTTACTGGTAATTTGTTTTACCACAGCTGCAGAGAGGAGTGTGGAGGAGCTTCTGGAGCAGTTGTCTCACTGTGAGTTGCAAGAGGACAGCTTAGGGCTGTTGGTACCCTCCTCCTGTGCTGTGCTCGGGCACCATTCAGGGATGAGTTGAATCTGGCATCAGTTTCCTCCCCAAACCCTGCTGTGCTCTCTCCCCTCATGACAGCCAGCTGTTGGCTCAGATGGATGTCAGGGTGTCATTTATACTTGAATCATGGAGACCACCAGTGCAATTAATGACAGTTTATATTCCACTTTTATAACCCACGGATTCTTCCCTTCAGGAGGATGGGGAGGAAAGAGGCAAGCAGGATTCAGAGCTCTGTGTGGGCTGATGTCCTACAACCCCAGTATGGTGTTCCAGGGCTGGTGTGGTGGGTTGCAGCTCCCCAGGACCCCCAGGAAGCACAGAGGAGAGCTGAACTGTCTGATCATCCCTTCCCACAGCACCAGCAGAGCTCTGGTCTCACAAGCTCTGGCCATGGCTACGAACTCCTGATGAAAACTCCCTCCTGCGCTGCAGCCAAGATTTCTCTGTCCCCAAGGTGTGTTACACACAGTTTATGAATCCAGCTGGTCTTTTATCCCATACTGACAGTTAACACCAATAAATACAATTTCCTCCTCTTTGCCTTCCTGCTGAGCAAAGCCTGCTCTGTCCTTGCCACTCAAAGTCAGGATGAAAGAGGGATGCTCTTTAACCGGCATCCCCGAATCCCAGCATCATGCTGAAATAACCCTTGGTAACCAGCATGACAGCACGTTCCTGCACTGCCACTCCTAATTTAAACACTCTGGATTGTGGTCATTTCCATCTCTGAAATACCAACAGGCAAACGTGCTTTAACTGAGGGCAGACCACGTGGTGTGTGCTTGTACTCCAGGGATTTCACTCCGAGGGGATGGGAGATTGCGGGGTTACAGCCAGACGTGGGGAAGGGGGGGAGATGCCCTTGAGAAAGGGCTCATTAGCCAGTGCATTTGGGATGAGGTGATGTTTAACAGATGCCCACCTGTATCTGCAGGGTAAATCAGCTTCTGGCCGGGTGACAAGGCTGAGTGTGTTAAGGAAACCAGCACTTGGAGGCATTCGGCCATTGCAGCGAGAGCCTGGCTGCTTTAATCACAGTGGCTGGACTCGGCTGAACACCAGAGCAAGAGGGGGAATGGAAAATGCAATCTGTGGAAAGCAACAGCCCAATGACCTTGAGGGGTACAGAAAAGGTGTGGAAGGAAGCAAGAGATGCAGAGCTGGTCCAGGACATTTCTGATCACATGCTCTGAACCAGTTTTTCCTTTTCCCTCGCACCAACTGCACCGTATGTTTGGATGCAAGGGGAGGCTGAAACAGCACAGGGACATCAGATGGGATTGAGCTTTCCCAAAACTGCAGAGAGCACTTTTATCCCCAGGCAATAGCAGCAGCAGCAACCAGGAGGCTGCATCTAGCAAAGAGAAGGTTCTGGTCTGAGATACCTCCTGCAGCTCTAAATCTGCTCCAGGAAACTTGCTGGCCTCTAGCAACAGCTCCTCCTCGATCCATGGACATCCGTGATCCACAGCTGCCCACAGCTGCTGTAAACCTGATCATGCCTTTAACCACAGCCACAGCACCTCCATAGCCAGCACAACCATCAAAACCATTTCCTGTCATCAGTCTGAGGTTTGCTTCCTTCCCTTTTTGCTGCCCAGCCTTTGCTCTTGTAGCAAATTAAGTTAACGTAAAAAAAAAGAATTAAATTATCATTAAAAAATTTAATTCCCACACTGCCACTTCTGTCCATTTGTTTCTGTACTGCTCAGCTCATCCAGCAGCAGGTCCCAGCCCCAGCTCACTGACCTGTTTCCATCACCACTGCTCATGTTTTCCTGCCACAGTCCTGTCCTTGTGCTGCCTACTTCCAGTCCAGCCCTGCCCAGGCAGAGAAAGGTTAAAGGAGGGACTAGCTTTAAAAAAAATGGGGTATACAAGAGATTGATAACTAGAGTGAGAAGATGGTGAGTGTGGAGAGGCAGACTCAGTTTGGGACAAAAGAGGAGGATTTCTCTTCCTCTCCTGGTTGTGAGGTTCACAGCCAGCAAGGAGAGTCCTAAAGCCTTGAAGTATAAAAAATAAAGATAAAATAGATATCTTCAGTGTCTGTTGATCACCTGGGTGCAAGGCTGAATTTTTTCTAGAGACCTTTTTAGGCAACTGGGAGGTGTTCAGGACCTGGATTCACGTGCTCAGCAGAGCTCTACTTCAGCCTGAGAACCAGACATGCTTGCAGCATCTCCAGTTGAATCGCCAAAAAGACGAGGCATCAAAATCACCATTGACTTCTCAAAACTCCCCACTACCCTCTCCCCTTACAGGCAGAAAGCATACAGGGGGCTGCTGGCTGTGAGGAGGGGGAAGCATCCTCACACACACAGGTTTTGGATGAGTGGGCAACCAGCTTGCTTCAATCTCGTGCCTTTCCAGCCAGCAGGAATGCTGGCTCCCACCTTGCCCTGGAGCCAGGTCCCACTCCCCACCCACCCGCAGTGGGTTCCCATCCTGCGTGGTGCTGGGGACATCAGGCTCCCCGCAGGCAGCCCAGAGAGAACGGGTAGTGCTATAAAAAGCTCGAGACTCCCATTATTTCCTCTTCCACGACAGCTCCTCCCGCGAAGCGCTGGCTGGGGTTCAGGAATCTGTCACGGCCAACAGCGTGCTGGAAATAAGTTTCCTAATTGCCGTATGTTAACAGATACACACGGAACCAGCCCGAGAGCTTTTGGCTGGAGGAGGTTTCTTCCCAGCCCACCCCTTCTCCCTGCCTTGGGCAGGGCCTGGGGGCTTCCACTGCAAAGCAACAACCCCTTGGCCATGAGACAACCTGAGACTCTCCAGTTCCAATTTACAAGGGGAGTACATTGCTACCCCTCACGGCTGGGGCGTGAAGCTTTAAAACACAATTCCTGTAACTCCCCAATTCAGTGAGGAGGGGCAGGGTTCTGTGTGGAAAGTTAACAGGTTTCATTTGCTGTTGTTTTCAGACTGTGTCACAGTCACAGAGACCTGGCGAAGCCAAGCACAGCAGGACAGGCAATTACTTCAGGCAGCTTTCCAGCAGTAAAAGTGGTGAAGCCAGCCCACTCACCTCATTTTGGCCAAATTACAGGCAAATCTTGTCAGCCCACCTACCTACAGGTACTTATGGCAACCCAGGGACCTCCAGACTTGCTGCTCCATCTCTCCTTTACAGACAGAGAACAGAAGGACTGAACCATTTGCAAGTGATTTGTTCAAGGTCTCTGGGCTGTTGCACAGCCAGGACATGCAGATATGTGTCCCAGGACAGGATGTCCCCCACGGGGCTGCCTCCTCCTGTCCCATCCCCTGCCGGGTGGGTGGACAGCTCAGCCCTACTGGTGAGTGCGTCCTGTGGAGGGAATGATGGGGCAGGACGGGCCAAGCAGCACGTGGGCTGCTAACACAGCCCATTTTTCTAAAACAAATTGGTTTTCAACGGAACAGAGCATCATTCAAACTAAGCAAATAAAAGCAGCAGCAGCTGTTTTAATGAAATACATAGTGACTTATTTTCCGATTAGATACAGATGCCAAGCTCAGACACGATGCTGAGCACCGTGCCTGCAACTACCCCAGCCAGCCTCTGAGAGGTCTCCGCCGGGCAGCGACTGCTTGGTGCGGACCAATAGTCCATCAGCCTACAGCAAATCTGAAGAGACAGCAATGGTTTTGGGGTTATTTTTAAGATGCAAACGAATTTTACCCTTTCTAATGCCACTCTCGATTTGAGGCTTCAGACAGTGCTGGAGAGAGGGAGCGCAGCACCCAGCGCTCCCTTCCCAGAATAAATAAATAAGGCTTGAGCATCTTGGGGTTTTGTGGTGTGTCCCACCTCTCCCTTGACCCCCAGAGCAAGACCCATCCCATCATACTTGTGCACATCTCCTTGCTCATGCTGGGGTTTGTGGCTTGGCAGCCTCTGGGCTGTGCTGAGCCCCAAAGTTTGTGCAGGATGTGAGTAGCCCTGCCTCCCGTCCCCACCTCCAGCAACACCCATTCTTTGAGCACGCATGGGGAGGAGCACAGGGCTGCCCACCTCCCTCTGCAGCTCACCATGCTCTCACAAGACTCTCTGTAACAAGGAAAGCACAGGATCTATGGGTCAGGTGGTGGGATAGGGAAATAGGGAAATCCTCCCATCAGGGAAGAGGAGCAGGGGTTATTAGCACCCGCCTGTCGCCAGGAGGTCACTCAGGCTCATCACACACTCCCATAGACCCAGAGGCAGAATGAGAAATAAAACACAAAAAATGAATAAATAAAGGACCTTTAAGAGCCATAAAGACTTGTCTCACATGAAGCAGACATCCTGGGGACAGGAAGGGCCACCCCAAGCTCAGCTAAGGATGCCGCCACTGCCCTGGCAAGGCTGTGCTGGGCAGAGACAGAGCGAGACTGGAGAGGCAGAGCCCAGCTCGGGGCGTGTTCCCCACCCTCTCATCCCCTGCACTGTGACCTTCCTGTCACTCCTCATCAGCATCTCATTGCTGGACTCTGGCAAGAAACCACAGCAGATAAACTTTCCAGCATGTAAACAGAGTAGCAAGAGGAGCTTGGGGCGAGAGGGGATGGCAGCCCCTGAACTGCCAGACTTCCCACAGAGCTCAGGGAACTGAGGACATGCCACTGTGGGTTAGCAGAAAGGATGCTCGCAGACTGACATCCTCCACAGCCCACACACACGCAAGGGAGAGGCGATCCACATCCCAGCACCAGCCCTCCTTCTCTGGAGCACCATCCCAAAGGGACCACGCTTCGCCAGGACAATGAGTCCCCAAAGAGCGGAAAGCCACAAAAGAAAACCGAGAAACGCAGCGAAAGAATCGGAGCAGATACAAATAAAACGCTCTGGAAGCCAGGAAAACAAATCGCATCCTTTGTTTGTGCAGCAAGCTGGAATAATAACATTTGCTCGCCCAGCCTCACTCCTCGCCCCTCTCACTATTGTACCTCGGCAGAGCTCCGGCGAGGCACGGAGGAGGCTGCTATTGTAGCTGGAGTGGGCTGAATGCTATTCACAAAATTCAGCAAATTGGGGCTATTTTGGGATTTACTAGGCATTTGCAAACAACTCCAGTTGGTATTTGAAAACACGCACCGAGTATCACAAGCCAACAGAAATGACAGCCCATGGGCTGTTATCCAAGACGCACCCGATTGCGCCGGTCTGTCTTTGAGCTTCTGACCTGGCCGTGCAGCCACAGCACCTAAAGATCATCCAAAACATGGGGGCAAGGCTTTCAGGCCAAAGTTCTGCTTCAAAGCCATTAAAAAGCTCTGGTACGATAGAAGGGAACCTTAATCCTCCTGACTGCAAAAATATGGCTCTTTCCATCTAATAGTTGGGCTGGCTTTCCCTTGGTGCTGCTCCTGGGATATGCACAGCCTAGGCACTGAGTTCCCACATGGCTGGATCCATATCCTGACTCAGCCACTCTAGACCTCAGCTTACCCACCTGTGAAAACATGATTATATCAGATTTGGCCAGTATCACATGCTACACAAATGAGTTAGGGCCTGACTGAAAGCCCAGAAGGTCCACAGGAAATCTTCACCTTGACTTTCATGGATTTTGGGTTAGGTGCTGAAGCACAGCAGGCAGTGCTGGGACAGGGACAGGGCTCTCTCATGGAAGGAACCTGCTGGCAGGTGCTGGTACTCCAGAGGAATATTAAAAGGGGGTAGCTTTAATAGGCTAATTCCAGTACTTCTGGAAGGAAGAATGGCTGTAAAAGCCACCTGTGATGAAACACTGGAACAAGATGGGAGAAAAGTCAGAAAATGCCCTGGGAGAAACAATCCTGCACCAGTCTCCCAAGGAAGGGCTTGGCAAGCACCACATCCCTCCGAAATACTGCTGTGCCCACTAGCTGTACCTCAAGGGCCAGGGCCTCAGGCAGACCCCACAGCCCTGCCAGCCCCTGCCTGACCTGCTCCCTCCTGCTTTACTGTGGCAGGGGGGCTTTCCTGAGAAAACACGAAATGGCTTCTGCTGTGACTGGGCTGCTGCTCTGAGGATAGTGAGCAGCAAAGCCAACACCCAAATTCTGCGTGGTTCTGTCAATAGCAGAGTGCTAACAAGAATTTTCCAGGGCAAATAACACAGTTCACCGAAGCTGTTATCTGCTCTGCTGAAGTATGAGGGCTGAACCAGCTCCTTTGGCTGCCTCAGGACACAGCCCATGCCCAGGGAAGCCATGCAGGCAGCAGCTGGTGGGACCAAAATGTTGGGATTCACTTGTGCTGGAAGAAATCTCACTAAGGAAAGATGCACTGGAGAGAGCCCCCACTACAAAATGCCCATGCCAGGGATATCAGGGTGGGTGCTGTTCTTAAAAGTGAACTTTTGTCAGCCTTGGGAGCTGGGGGATAACTAAAGAGCAAACTCCCAGGCCAGCACAACAGGGACAAGGGCTGTTTCGGTCCCCAATACCCTCCAATGCACCCCCACAAGCGAGGACCTGGGCACTCTCCTGGGGCAGGGCACAACATCTGCCTCACCAGTTAACACCGAAAGCTCACTCCTGGAGACAGCACAGCCAACAGGGAGATGCACACGGCAGGCACGAAGGCAGCAAAGGACACTGCTCTGAAGGAGAAATTACTGAGCCCGCGGTTTGAGCGCAGGAAGGCACAGGGCAGGCTCGCCCAGGACCGGCTCTTCCCTTCACTCGGCTGCTCCCCTCTGCAAAGCCGGCGGCTGCAGAGTGACACAGACTGCCTGACGTGGAGAGAACAAATTATTCATGAAAAACACAATTGTTAAGCCGTGTGGCAGCGCGTGCAGAATGAGAGGCAGACGAGAGGAACTCAGACCTGGCATCGCCAGCGAGGCCGCTCTGCCTGGCAAACTGATCAGCAAAACACATTAGCTGGAAGAGATGAAAGATTAAACATGTCACCCGGAGCACAGCATCGCCTATAATACCCTTTCAGGTTACCGTCCCAGGAGCTGCCTGACATGTCAAGTCAAACCTGCAAAGTGAAAGTGCCTCAGAAGGGTAAACCTGTCACTTTGGCACACTCTACCTTCAGATCCAAATTTGTTTACAGATGCGGGAAGGCTTCTCCAAAGCGTGCTGGGACAGGCACCACCAGCCAGACATGCCAAGCTATTAGAACACCACTTGGGGCAGCTGTGGGTAGTCAGAGAGGCCATGCAGACCTTGGAGCTATTTTGAGTCCAGCCACTGACCTTGGATTCCACAAGGCTGGACATGGACCTGGCTGTGTGTCGCTTCGCTGCCATCGTGGTCAGCTTCTTGTGGACGGGTGCAAGATAGTTTTGTCAGAGCATAGCTGCTCCTCAGAGCCTTCACGCCACAGAGGAACACTGACTCCTCATACCCAGCCCAACCCATCAAATGCCTGCAGGGTCTGTCCTTGGTTATCAGCATCATGCACAAGTCTGTGCAGTGCTCTGGCCAAGCCAGCACCCCTTTGACAGCCACAGCTCCCACAGTGACAGCCTAAATGCTCCCCAGTAGCAGTGAGGTCACAGCTCTGTGCACACACGGCTTGCTTTGCTGTTGTGCAAGTGTCTACCCTCGCCCTCCCCCGTGCTGGCAGGCACATGATGCTGTGCTGCTTGTGGGGTGTCACTCAGATGGAGCAAAACCTCCATGCACACCATCCATCAGCTGGAAGAGCTCCCAGCCACCAAACTGCCGTGCAATTAGCAGGCACAAGGCTGGAATTCCTGATTGATTCCAGGGCACCCAGAGGTCTGATAGATGGAGCACAGAAATGCTATCTAAAACGAGAGGAGCAGACCAGCGCCAGCAGAATAAATGCTAGGATTGGGAAAGAAACTCTTTTTCTCGCTGTGCTCTTTGAAGGACAAATGGTAGAGTGATTCCGAAACCACAGTATTGCAGTGCAGAGACCATGGAAAGCAGTTTAGGTTAAGCAATACTCACAGCTTGGAAATTTATTGTCCTTTCCAGGTATTTCCATAGCCCTTCGCAGCAGGGCTGGAAATTTTCACAGTCATTTATGAATTTATGCTCACAGTAGAGGACAGGGAAGAGTTTTACCCTATGAGGTCCCTTTATATATTTAGAAACAAGTCCAAGTTTGCCCGGGAGGCAGTAGCAGAGGCAGGACCCAAGCCATGGCTCCCCAGCACAGTGGTGTGTCTGGGGGCCAGGCAGTCCCCATTTAACAGGGTTATCCCCTATCCCTCTGTTATCCCTCCAGCCATGATTTTACCTTCACCAGTTCTGAGTGATGTGCCAGACAGGGCTGTGAAAATGCCTCTGTTGGCACGTGAACAGCTTCCCCTCTCTCAGTGGTCAGCAACAGAGGAGCTTCTGCAGCATCCTCAGGTTCAAAAGAGCTCCCAGACGCTGTCACACAATCAATCAATCCAACAAACAACTCACTGAACCGCAACAAGGGCGTTATCCGTGGAACAGCACATCCCAGACATCATAAATCACTGGGTAATGACTGGGGAAGAGGGGCTGGGACCCGCATCACTCAGTGCTAAGCAGGCAGGAGCTCAGGGAGGTTTTCCCTTTGCAGGTTGCCCTGGGCTTGGACCTGCCCCTGTGGAGCAGCCCATGCAGCACGGAACATGTACTGGCAATATTTGCTGTCACTGGTCTGACCTTTGTGGTGCAGGGAGCACCCAATGGGGTGTAACTTCCACTCTCAGACCTGTTTCCCAGCGCTGCAATGCCCTGGGCCCACAGGGAGGTCCAGAGGGATGACTGGCATCTTTTCAGCAGCAAGGGGTTGTGCAAAACAGGTGTGAAAGCAACAGCAAGGAAGCAGAAAGCAAAACAAGCCCTGCAGCACATGTCACATCACTCTCCATGCTCCATGGCCAGACACAGCACTGGAATAAACTGATACAGTTGAAGAGCTCACTCCTTATCACAACCACTGTCACCAAAATGGGGAGCTGTCTGGACACCACGCCTGGACCAGAGGCACAGTCACTAACTGCTCAGAAGCCTGCATGACCTTATAGTGGAGATCTGCTACAGGCCACCCCTTACCAGGAAGATCAAGCAGATGAGACCCTCTGGCCCTGCATCATAATCAGTAAGGTTCACTTTATTGGACATGTAAACATAGGTTTGTTGGAGCAGCTGTGCTCTCCCTGGCCCACCACTGACTGACCCTTTGTCTTAATAAACAGTGAAATTCTCTTTGCTGCTCCTCAGTTGACCACGGGAATGCTTTAAAAGCTCAGGAGGGATGGTCCCATTCTCTTCCCCTACTTCTGCTGGCCTCCTCCATGTGCTGACTCCTCCCACAGACGATCCAGTATGCTTGGCTGGAAGAAAACCATTCAAGCAAAACAAATCAAGGGGCATCACTGTGTGGTTGGTGAGTCCAGGCAGCTCAGGGAAGGGCCACCAGTGCAAGGACTCAGAGTAGCTACCCAGTAGCTGGTGCTTACTGGGAAGAACTGGTGGGTTTAGCTGTTTGTAAAACCACAGCCTTGGTGCACAGGGACAAGGAACATCCCTGCAGGGCAAGCAGAGGTAAATGATGAGTGTCTGCAACATCTCTGGCTCCAGGCTGAGGCCAGACAGAGGTGATAAAGCACCTGGGATGACTGAGCTGTAGCTCAGCATGTAGAAAGCCTGGTCACCTCCTCCCTGGCTGCACAACCAGCACTGCCCGGGGCTCTGCTTGAGGCAGGCACCATGTAAGGGGCACAGAAGTCTCCCTAATAGCCATGGAAAGCCCCTGGCCTGGTGACCAACCTCCCTGCACTTAGACACACAGCACAGGGCAGCAATGTGGCCCCACGGGAACAGCTCCCAGTCCAGCCCTGGCCAGGGGAAGACTTGTAAAGCTTGCCAGAGCCCAGCTCTCCAGTGGGGATTTGCAGTGCTGTGATTCAGCTCCAGCGTGTCAGGTGCTGCGTGGGCAGGGAGACAGACTCAGCGCAAGGAAAACCCACGTTGGGAGGGGGGCAGTGCTGGGGGATGCCTGCTGGCAGGGAAACACTGAGCACACACACTCACGGGGCTGGGGGAGAGGTAAGAGCCACTCCTTCTCCATCTGAACACTCCAGGGAGACTTGACTGACAAGGGCACATGGCTTTGCACTCCTCAAGAAGAGTTTTCATGTTTGAAGGTGGCAGCATGATTTGAGAGAGAAAGCTGTAAACAGATGAACTGCTGTGAGAGAAGAGGCTGCCGAGTGACAAAGTAGGGCAGAGATGAAGATCTGGGGAGAGCCTCGAGGTGAGGCTGCTCCTGGCTCTGCACCCTAGTCCTGGCCTTCCTCCTCCTGGCTGAGACATCCCACTTTCTTCTGGCATCTTCCTGCAGCTCCTCCTCAAACGCCCACAGGTCAAACAGGCCCCACAGGCCTCATTTCGAGGAGAAGCTGATGATGCTCAGCAGTTCCCAACCTCCTGCAGCTCCAGCAGATTTCAGCCATTTGCTCTACAAATCACTATGTTTTAGGGTTACTGACTTCCAGCCCTCCCTGATGCAGGATGGGAGGCCTCCTGGGCAGCCTGGCCCGGGTTCTGCCTCCCCACAGTCAGCCAAAAGCTGCAGCAGCAGCCACTGCTGCCACTGCCCCTCTCCCTGCAGCGCCTGCCTCCTCCCCTGCTCCCTGCAAAGGTTTGCTCTAAAAAGAACAAATCTTGAGAGTAATTGCCTGCCTCCAGACAGGAGCGAGCTCCTCTGAGCGCCCTAGTTAGCAGGCAATGCCCTGCACACGCACTCAGGCAGCTACACTTGTTTTTTACTGCGTGGAACACAAATTTATTCTATGTAAATTTGATCTTTTAGCCAAAAAAAGAAGGAGATGAAAATCATGGATTCACTCACCCTCCACTGCCCAGCTGAGCAAATAAATGACAAATACACTTGCCTGTGCTGCCTCCTGCCTGCTTGTCACATGATGCTGGGAACACTGGAGGAGAGCCAGGCCTGGCTCTGGGGAGAGGAGGGGTCCTGAGCCCTGCACCCAGAGGCAGCAGGAGCACTACTGCTCCCTGCCCTGGCAGTGGCACTCACACAGCCCACACTCCATCTCTTTGCTTTCTAACCCAGCATGGGAAGCAAGTCAACGGAGGGAGAAACCGAGGGCTGACACTGGGGACCCTGGAGGGACACAACACTGGAGCAGTGAGATATAGGCAGAAAAGACAGTTATTATTAAGGACACTTTGTTCCATAAGAGAACGCAATCCATACATGCAAGTACAATTTTTTTAAAAGAGGGTATGGGAAACCCTTCCAGCACTGCTCAGCCTTCAGCCTCCCGGATGAAGCAGAGCTTGGACAGGAGGGCAGAGGAGGCCAGGCGTGCACAAGCACTTGGTTTAGAAGCAGGAAGCTGATGAACACCATGTTGAACTGCAGGCTCTGGAGGGGCTGGTTTCAGACACAGACACAAGCCTGTCATTCTGGTCCAGCTGCCCTGGAGGACTCCAAGTCTTCGCTCCAGGCCTTGAGGTTCCGGTCTCAGCTCTGCCAGGAGCTGCCTCTGGCAGATTCTCAGTTACTCTGCATTGACACACAGATTTGCTCCCTGATGTCCAGGATGGCACCTGGACTATTCAAGGAGTAACAAGCAGCCAAGGGAGCTGTCAAAGCCTACGAGCTGTTAGCTCATGTCTCTCCCATTCTACAGAGCAGAAAGGGACATGGATGACACGGGGGCAGCATGGCAGCTCACTGTGCACTGTTGATCAGTCACGATGCTGGGATATCATGTCCTATGCTCTTATGCTTGTGGTGAGAAGCAGACTTCTCACCAGTCTCCACTCCTGTCTGCCCTTCACAGAGCACCTGATGGCGTCAGGCATCCAGATGCTCTTTCTGCTCCCTAGATTTAGCTCTTTTCATGGGTTGGTGTCCATCTGAACCCTGCCCAAATGGCAGAGTTGCTTCAGCATTAACTGTCTGTCACTGCCTGCCTCCTCGCTCCCAGAGCCAGCTGCACGGCGGCGTTTAAGTGCCGAGCTCAGCCGTGCGCAGACACCAGGCACTCCCAAGCCAAGCTGCCGATGGACATCGGGCTCCGCTTGTTTATGGCTCAACTGCAGCTTTAGGAGCACTGAGCTCCCCGTTAGCTGCTCAGCCTGTCCACACCCGTCTGTATTTTGACATTACAAAGCATGTTTAACTCCATGAGTACTCCCAGAATATTCCTGCTGGCAGTTTTCCCCTCCTGCCCGCCCATGCTGGACACTCACACTGCAGTCGCATTTTCCAGCTGGTGGGTTGTTTTTACTTATAGACTCCTACCAGTTTTCCGGCTGAGTTCTTGTTCCAGGCAGGGAGTTTAGGCTTAATAATACAAGTCTGGCTTTTCTCAGTTGTCTTTTGCAAAACCACAGCCCTACTGTCAAAGTCTTGGGCCCATCTTCCAGGATGCTTTTGCTGCAAATGATGCAAAGGCACTGGAGATGTTTGCCTGGTGCTCAGGAAATCCCTGAAGGGCCGGAGCTCAGAGGTGCTAAAGGCTACACAAGCCCAAAGGAAAAAAGCCCAGTGTGGGTAATCAAACCTGACAGTGTTTTACATCACCACATACCTCTACATGTTGCTCACACACCACACAGCCATGGATGTGCACATGTATCATGCCTTCCACCCTGAGCCACCTGCTCTTCAGGACTGACACCTCATGGTGGAAATACTGTTCTCACTTGTCCTCCTGCCACGGCAGAACGTGGGCTTGCCATAAGAAGTGTAATCAAAATATTCCCACGCATAATAGCTGAAAGCATTATTGAGGGATATTTTTCAAATCTCAATTAGAAACAAACTATTCTGTAGTCCCAGTTTTGCTTCAGTCTCAGATCAGCAGGGATGTGGCATTTTAATTTCTATAAAAGAAAGGACAAATCTCAATACAAAGAGAAAGGAAAAAAGCAGACATGCCGAAAAACAAGAGGATAAAAGGAAGGAAATCCAACATAACTGCCCTGAACGGAACTAGCAGAGTACAAGGAGAAAAAAATAGCAGCAACTATTTTTCTTGGTAATTTACTTAAGAGATTGAGAGCACTGCCCTAAAACTTCAACAACCATTCTTTCTTAGAGGACAAGGAAACCTCTGGGCACAGCTGCCTGGAGACAAGCAAACCAAATTCTTTCTACTAATACTGCAGTGGGTTTGTGCTGTAACAGTCTCCAGAGCTCCCCAGAGCAGAGCCCTGCTGTTCCAGGCAGTGTCCATGCACATCCAAATACACCCACACACACCCACACCCACACACATGTCTAGGAGAGAGTTCCCAACCTAGAGACCTTCCAGCCTATAAGACAAAGGAAAGCCTGTGACTCCCATCCACTGGAGTCATCACTGGGCCTCAACTGGAAAACAGTAAAGCTGGAATTCTACAAGGCAAACATCCCACTGCAGGTAAGAGGTCTGCCCTCATCTTCCTCCTCTCTTCAAACATGTTTTTGAGTTAAATGGAGGAATGCATTAAACTGACAATTTAAATCACCAGCAGCCACGCAGAGGCAGAGGGAAAATAGGGAGTCAGAGTCACAGATCCCACTTCTTCCCTTCCTTCTCCCACAGCATCTGCACGTTGGGAAACCCCACATTCAGGTGGGACTCTACATGCAACAACCTCAGTACTATGGAAGAGAAGTGACAAATCCCCTCCCTGCCTTCAAAGATGTAAGTTAGTGATTAAAAACAACATCTGCATTTTCACCTTTCTGACTGAGCACAGCTTCAGTGAAATGCCTGGGAAAGCAGGAGGCTTCATCCACCCCACAGGCAGTGCAGCAATCCCACTGGGCATCCCTGTTCCACTGCAGGATTGCCAGGGAGGAGATAACAGGGTGCCCTCAATTCCCCACTGATGGGTGCCAGGTACTGCCAGCCCAACAGTGTCACACCCTGGAGGGTAAATAAGTTATTTCATTTGACTTCAAGATTCTGTGGCCATGGACTGCTGGGCTAGTAGCCAAGGCACCATTTTAAGGGTGCAGAAACTGCCTCCCAGGTGAGGAGCACAACACTGGAGAACCACGTGGAGGGCACAGAGAAGTGTGGACACTGGCTCCAAGACAGTCCAAGGCAGCAGGAGTGTTTTTACCTCATCCGACCATGACCAGAGCATGTTCTCATCGGAGGAGAAACGGATCACGAAATCTGTCCTGGCAAAGGCCACGTGCAAAGCCTCTGGGATACACTCAGCAGCAGGTGCCAGGCTAGCAGATTATCAGCTTTATCTGGAGGTTGTCAAAAGACATGTTTCCATCTCCATTACATCCAACAGGAATGTCAGATTGCTGGTTAGCAGCAGTGAAGGTTGGTGGAATCCAATAGCATGCAAGTGAAAGGTGCGACTTTATTGACTTCTGGGGTGGATTTACAGAAATACAAAAAGTGTTCTTGGCATTAAAGCCTCACCCCTTTCAGAGATCTCAAGCTTTGGTTCTTGCTAAACAGCTCTATGGCATTCCCACAGGCCAGCATTTGAAAAGATGATGCGTAAAACTCTCTGGATTCTACCAAAATCTAAAGAGTTGTTTCCCTTGCTCTCTGTCTGCCTCTGATAACAGATTATTATACTTGGTGTAGTACTTTATGTTCAAATCACCCAAACATCACAATCAGGCTTAAATGCAGGCAATCAAAGAGAATATGCATTTCATAGACACTGATTTCCACACACTGACTACCAAATTGGCATAACTTACTACTTTTATCCTGAAAGATGGAAATGAAGGGGTCAAGATCTTTTAATAGACAGAATGGGTAAGATGCATGAAAAACTGCCTGCTTAAGAAACTGATTTTTAGGGAAAAGGCTTAGAGAGCAATAACGAAGTGGAAGGAGAGAAGCAGCACTGAAGATGCACACATTTCTTATAGCAAAATTCCCATTAGAGTAACAGGTTTATTCTCATATTTCCTGTTCACCTTCCCACTTGTAATTAAAAAATATATGTTTTATATCCAACAGTTGACAAAGTTGAAAAAACAGGGTAGCTGTCTGGCTCAGTCACTAAGGTAGGTGTAATAAAGACACTCCTTCCTACCATTCATATTTCATAGATACAAAGCAGCTTAGGGCTTAGTAAAGCAGGAGATGCCAGCTTAGGTGGCTCTCTAGAGAGAGTCACTGCCAAGTGGTCTCAGTCTGTGGTGGGGCCTGTAAAGCATGAACTGAAAAGTTTAATGCATCTTTCAGGAAGAGCACAGAGACTGCTGTAGTGGAAGTGGCCTGGAGTCCCATCAACTTTCATGCCCTGCAAATGGTCTGGAGAAAGACCCAACTCTCCTCTTCTCAGTCTGGAAGACTGCAACTACATATCTTACTAAATACATCTGCAAGAAAAGAAATCATTTTCCTGTCTTCGCTAATTATTGCCTTAAATCTTCCCAAAGCAAGAAAGAGAACAGCCTCGGTCATTTATCTTCTCCTCAGCTCAATTTGCATCAATTCACATTGATCTGGAAAGCCTCCATCACTCAAGTAAAGCCACTGTTACAACATCAGTGCTGTGGGAGTGAGGACTGTCACAACCACCGCAGGATCAGAGCTACTGCTCTCACTCAGAACAACCTTCCCCTCGCTTTTCTGTCTTGCTAAATTTCTTGCTCTGACAGATTCTTCAAGCAACAAGTTCTATCAGTGAGCTACAAGATGCATTAAAAAGCATTTAACTTGCAGCAGACCTGTTGCCTTTTAATTATGTCGGGTGCCCTCTCCTTCTGCTTTCAGAATGGGCTGACAGGAGCAGGCCAAATCTATTTTAACAGGCAAACACCACATTAATGGTTCTACCTTATTGTCTCTTTGATTTTCAGAACTCAATAATCTTAATCTGTTTCATCTACATTTTAAAACTGGAAGAAGTGTGATCTGGGGAATTAGACTAATTTCAAGCCTTACTGAAATAGTGGAACAAACATTAAGAGAAAAGCCTAAAAAGATAATAGAATTGAACAATGAGCACCAATATAATGAGACAAACTTGATTGCTTTCTTTTATAAAATTACAAAATCAGTGATCAGAGGAAAGAGGTAGACGCCACGTTCAGTTTTTCGTGGAGCTTTGATACAGCACCTCACAACCTTGTTCTCAAGAATAAATTACTGTTGTTTTCAGTATGAGTGCTGTTTCTTTAGCTGAAGGACCAGAAACAAAGAACACTGGGTCAGTGTTTAGAGCAGAATCCTATTAATTAACCCTTTATAAATAATTAGCAGAGGTCACGAGCGCGCCGCAGAAATGAGCGGTGTGTGTTACAGACGGTTACCAATCCCTCGGCAGACTCAATTCCAGATGATAACAAGATGTGGCTGTGGGCGACCCACTGACCCCTCCACTGCGACACAGCAATGAATCATTCATCCTCCCTTTATAACAACAAAACCACAGCACAAAATTCTGTTCAGGAGACCGAATCAGACAGGAATGCAGTGAATGCGTTCCTGTGCTCAGCTCCTGCTTCTCCATGACTTGCTCGGGAAGAGAGGGAGGTGGGGAACCCACTGCCTGTGAGACCAGCACTCCTGACACACAAGTGACTTGGCACATCAGGAAGGCTGAAGCTGTAGGAAAAAAAGAAAATCTTAATTTGAAATTTGCTTAAGTAGGTAAAGTAGATGGAAAAGGGTATCTAATGGGACTCACCACAATTTAATGCTTAGAGCGATTGAGGAGTGAATGTAAAAAACCAATTAGGAGATTACAATAAGGAAAGACAGCAAAAAGCCCACTTCAGCTGCAGACTGAATGTGCACAGGAAACCTGTTAGGGAATAGAAAAATTCCTCTTTACAGGTGTGGCTGTTCCTTGTATATTTCAGATTCTGAAATTTTACAACTTTTCTTTTTCTTCATGTTTTTAGTTCCCTTCTTCACTACAGCAGAAGCTCTGTATACAGCAAAGCACTAAAGGAAATCTTAAACAAACCCAGAGAGCAGGCACCCTGCCACAGTCCACTGGGGAGAATACTCTGAGCCCATGAGATGCTCACCTGAAAGGTCAGGTGAATCCACACTGGCGTGACTCCTACGGCCTGGAGGCATCTGTTGAATTTACCCGAAAAACCAGTCAGATTGATTCTTTCACTTCTCTAACACGTTGCCCTACACATGCTGCCATCAGTTTGGCTGTCCTCGTGCCCCTGTTTAATTTCCCTGCCCTCCCTATTTGGCTGCTCTGCTAGTGAGGTCCAGCATGGGGCAGCTTTACCACTCCAGTTCCTTTGTTTCCACCAGCCTCCTCAGAAAGAGCACCGAGAGCAGTCAGCACAGCCACCCTGCCAGTGCTGATCGCCGCTCGCCGCCGCTCCGCCTGAATGGCTGGGCTGGTTCCTACAACTGTGAAAAAAGCCAGTTTAACAAATCACGTATTATTTTAGCTCTGGCACATGAAATCCTCACAAGACCTATAAAGTAAATCGGAGACGTGCTGTTCTCCTGATGATCTGAACAAAGTCATCCGTAAGACTCCCTCCTCCAGCTCGGCTTGGCTGGAAGTCAGGAGCAGGTGTCCTACATACCACTCTCCTGCACCATCAACCACTCTCCTTCCTCAGTTCTGAGCCCACATTAGCTTTCACAGAGAAAAAACCCATCAAACCTATGTATTTAATGGGAAAAGGAGTTGAAGAACAAAGGAAGAAAGAGGCACCAAGCAAGAGATCACTCAAGGGAAATTCTCTAGACAGAAGAACAGACAGGCTTTGGTACTCACAGGGGCTTTAAACACCAGTCCTGCAGCACCTGGAAGGGCAATAAGCACTTCAGTATGTCTCTGTTTTGGAGGTGCACAGGCATAGGATGAGAAGCAGCTGACACAACAGAGCAAATCCTGTAAGGTTGGTCAACTGGAACACGGGACCCAGAGTGAAGGAGCTTCACCCCTGGAGATCTCCAGAAGCCAAAAGACAAGGCCCTGACCAACCCATCTAACTATCCCTGCTTTGTGCAAGGGGTAGGCCAAAATCCTGTTATGTTGCCCAAGATTTTAAGAGTTTTACGAGCACTGTTCTAACAAGAATTTCATGCAACTGTGAGCAAAGATGTTGTATCAGCAAAACCAGTCTTGGTATGCGACCTCGGGAACGAGGAGCGCACCACTAGCTCCATCATTAGTTCCTCCTCCTAATGAGGCAACCCACAAGCATCAAAGTTAAGCAGTTAAACCAGAACAGCAGCAGCACAAAGGAGGTCCATGTCCAGACAGCCAGAAGGCTTTGCTGCTCCACAACACTGAGTTGTTCTCATCCCAGTCATCAGTCACAGCGGAAAGCAGAAGGCACGAAGAAAGGATACAGGACAAACTCCCAACTCACAAGCTGTTTGGAGCAGTGCAGCAGAATTTGGCTTGTTCTGGTTTTACCATGTTCCTCCTCTCCATGAGATGCAGGAGAAGCTGTGACACTGATCAACTGAGCAATATTTAAAGAACAGATTCACACACCAGGTCCTGAACCCCTTGAAGAAGCACAATGAGGTGCTTTGAAAGAAGGAGTCAGATTTGGGCTATAAAAGCCTTCCAGGTCCACAGTGGAGACAACACACTGCAGACTCTGGACACTCTACAAAATGTCTACATCCTATAGGGAGAGGGTCCTCTAAGTGTTTTCCTGCCAGGGAAATTCACATTCTTAGGAACCTGCAAATTATGTCTCTCTTGATAGGATGTCCCTGGAGGTTAATCCGTATGCTATCTGCCCTCACTAGGAAGACAGAGAGGAAATAAACAGAAAATAAAGCAGAATGTGACATTATAATTCCTTTTGCTCTCCAAGTAGGAGTGGAGACCACCAATCCACACGGCAGAAGACCCTGCCTGTCTCTCCCGGCCGCGCTCCTCCCTCTCTCTCCCACTGGAAATCGCAGCTGCAGCAGGAATGAGAGCCGGCACTTCTGCATTTGACTCGGCACTACGGATTAGGTAAATCAGCCGGCAGTTTTCTGCAGCACCGCTGCCAATCAGCCCCAGCTCCCGCCCCGTCAGCCCCAGCCAGCGGGAGGGACCCTCATTCGGGAGGAGGCCTGCAGGTTTCGGGGAGATGGAGGAGTTCAAAAGCAAGTGCCCTGCAGTCGTTACCTCCTGCCAAGGTCGGGGTCTGGCTGAAACACCCCCTTGAAAGATTCACCAGGCATTCAAGATGCTCCCCAGCTGGCTGGGACAGAGTTACCACAGTGGAATGCTCATTCCTCAGGCAGGCACGAGGATGTGCCTCGGACAAACATAGCCTAATTTTTTTTCAGGAAACCTTGTGGCAGGAGCTGTAAGACTGCTCTGTGGGCAAGTCAGGATGGAGCAGGGACAGTGTAACTGCCCCCATAGGCTGACCTTCAGCAGAGACCACTTCCCAAGAGTCCTTGTCACGGAAGATCTCAGCAGAAAGGTGACTTCTACTGGTGATTAGAAGGCCAAGGACTGTACAAACAGAACTCACTGCATCTTTTCCCTCTCCTTCCTTGTTTTCCACTCATTCCTGTACAAAAACATCCAACAGTAAAGGAGCTGTTCAGAGAAGAAGACAAATCTCCCTGATGCATTTATGTTCTGATCTTAAAGCCCTTCAAGTCTTGTAGATCTTAGTGACTTTGATTCCTTAATGGGAAGACAGCACCACTGCAACCAGGAGCTCTTGAAAAGATGAGTAAGCACACACATACGTGCCTTGCAGCCTCCAGGCCTTCTTCGCCTTCTCACCATCACACCAGGCACATCACCCCAACCACCTGCACCCCCCTTCCACACAGCATGGCCAAGTCACTGCTTAAGGCTTTTACCCTCCCCACCTGTAAAAGCAGGACAATGACAGCGATGGCTCCCTGGGAACAACTGGGTTCCTGGCCAGGCTGCTCCAGGGGTTCACCTGGATGATCTGCAAAGGTCCCTGCCAGCCTCAGTGACCTGGCTTGTATTGCTGCTCTGGGTTGTGGCACCCCAACCACACGTCATGTGGGATTCACTGGCACAATGTCACGGGCATTGCCTGTAGGGAACTGAGCACACGGGACATGGCTGACACCTCCAGCCTCGTCAGTACAGAGCCACCAGAAACAGAGGGTCATTCTGACCCAGCTGCAATGCACTTACCTGCTAAACCCTGCATGCCCTGCCATCATTTTCAGCTCAAGATTGGAGCAGCAGACTCTATTTGCCTTCACTGAGGATGAATTTTAGATTAAATTCAAACTGATTAAGGAAGAGGAGGTTAAGCACTTCCAATCAGGGTGGCAAGAAAGGTGCTAGAACAGTAAAATTGAATCCCAGACTGTCTCTCTGTGCTTTTTAAAGGTGGATAAGTTGGGAGGACTCAGCTGCTTTCCCACATCCCTTTTATTGCAAGTAGATGAGCCCAGCTGATGGTCCACAGCACACTGGGGCTCCACCATAAACGAGGTGTAACAACAGGCTTCCCTATGGGATGCCAAATGCTAAAAAATACATATCATCAATAATGCAGAGCGAAAGTTTCCTTTCAGGTTATTTCCATTTATATTCCTCATTCTGAAAATTTCATGTTCACCTCTCAGGAGCTGTGACAGCACAGTGCTCTGCCCTTTCTGGATCATGAGAGATAATCAGCAATGGTCCCTGGAGGACCTGGCCTCCTACCCACCCAAGCTGGGGAGCAGAGAAGGCATGTTTCCTCCTGGAAGCTCTTTCACACTTCCAATGGAACAGGAAAAAGGTGACTCCAGCTCTCTGAGGAGATTAGAGAGCCTCTGAATTAAGTCTAGAGAAGATCCACTTCTCTGTTTCTCCTATGGGATATCCAGCATCTACAGCTGCATAGAGCAGACACATCCTTTCCTCTCATTACTCTGATGGTACCAAAGACAGACCAAGTACCTGGATTTGAACCAAAATCTTCCCATTCCCATCACTGTTGGCTTCACCCTGCATCCAAGCTCTGGAAAAATTTACAACCCAGAATTCCAGTAGGTTCTCCCTTGCCAAATCTTTCACAAGCATCCAGAGCTGCAGGCACTCCCAAGATTTGCAGTGCTATAGTTCAACAGAGCAATCTTGTGGGGGAAAAGAGAGTGATTAAGGAGAGAGAGGGAGAAGATACTTATGGAAGATAAAAGATAAAATGTAAAGATATTAAGAGTACACCGTGGATTTTGGTACATTATACAGCATTTCTAATCTGCATGTCCTTGATGAGTGTGCACACACAAAGGAGGGGGTGGTCTTAATTCTGGGGGACCCAGAGGAATTTCAAAACCTTAAAGTAATTTTCCCCTGAACTGATCTCCAGGAAGCACTGACATATAACCATCCTCTTTGTGAGGAGATTCTCAGATTAACACACTCCTGCATTCTCTCTAATCTGTGCAAGTAGTCCTAATTTCCCACCTGAGTCCTGGGAGAAGCCACAAAACAAAACACCTGCACCCATAGACATAAAAAGCAGCAGAATACTTCTACTGGATGTCTTAGCAGAACCTCAGTTCATTGGGATTTGTGAAGCATCTTCTAAAATACATGAAACAAAGAAATTTAGAGCCCTAAGGGAAATACCCTTAGTCTGAAAGACAGCCCTGGTGATGACAACACCAGCTGTAACAACAAGACCAGGAGGCTGCACATGACAGAGCATTGAGGGATGGAAAATGAGGGCTGGGATCATCTTCATGCACCCAAATTTCTCCACAAAATGACACAGTTGTCAAGTCTGTCCTGGGGTGAGGAAAGGGCAGCAGGAGGAGCTGAGGTTCATCTTCCTCAGCATGTGGCTCGGGGCCCATTTCACTGGAGCAAACTCAATTTCATCCTTCAATGTTTCCAAATCATGGCTGTGGCTCCTGTACCCAGAAATTGTCCAGATTTGGAGTGTCCTTCAAACTGGTCAAGTCAGTGAAGTTTTTTCAAATCAGGTCCCACATTTGCACTTGGCAAAGAGGCAGAATTGAAGCAAAAATAATGTACCTTAATTCAAGACCAGGCAGAGCTGATGTGGATCTTCCCCAACATCCCCTGACTGCTCTGGTGCTGGATCAAGAAGCCTGTGTCCTCTTTGTTAAGAGATATAATAAAGCAAAATTGCTGTCCTAAATATTACTAAAGCACTAGCTGGCATGTTTAATAAACCTTTCCATTTGGGTAAATTAGCACTCATCTGGACAAGTGCTGAAGTGCTGTTACTTGAAGAAAAAAATTCAATGCTCAGAGTCTAATTTAAATAATTATCAGCATATTTCTGCTCTGCCTGTTTTGCTGAAATTACCAGGAGACTTGATGCAGTCTGAGTGTAAGTGCCTTTTGTCTGCATGTAATTTACTGACCCCATTTCAGTCAAGTTTTTGGCCCACTCACTGCCGTGCTGGAGCACTTCACACCATACCCAAAATGGGCTTTATGGCCAGACAGAGTAAAATCAATAAAAACTGATCTACTTTTATAGATCTTGAAAGGGATTTTGATAAGTTACCTCCTTCCATTCTCTAGATCTGTGATAATCTTCTGCTGTTCCCTTTGGTTGCTGTTTGGGGACCGTGGAGACCATGGGGAAGACACACATGCTGTCCAGGGCTGATGAGCAACCCCATCCCTGCCAGCCAGGTTTTGAGTGTAGACAAAAATTCTCTTGCAACAAACCTCTGCGGTGCTGGGATATATGTTGAAATACTTTCATATATCTGCCAAAACCCTGAGTGTGGATATCAGGTCTTCATCACCAAGTGCTTCATCCTAGAGTGTAAGGATGTCCTTACACAGTCCCACGGACTGTGCTCCATAAGGGATGGAGCCTGCAGCACCAGCAGCCACAAGCTTGGCTCCTAAGAACAGAACAGCCCTGGGGACACAGCACTGACCTACAGCCACACTCGTAACAGAAGACCTTGGTACTCAGCACATGAGCCACAGGATTTTATTTCTAGCAAGGAAAACATAGGGAAAGCACTTGGATTCTTTCTCTCCTCTTTTTTTTTTTTTGTGTGGAAAAACAGATTGATATTTGTGCCTTTTCTTCTGCCCTACCTCCAAGACTTCCAGCAGAAAGCATCGCAAGATCACTTGCTTACTTGAAACACTCCCTTCCCTGGGAGCAGCTCCAACCAAAGCCACCAGCACCACTGGTTTGGAGCCCAGGGCCACCCTGCATGGAGTGCTGTGCAGCCCTGGGCACGGGATGGTGCTGCAGGGGCGGGGGCAAGGTCTGCCTTGCAGAGCTAAGGGTGCCGCTCCCGCCCGGCTCCCGCTTCCCGGGCTGTGTCTGCAGTCAGGCAGCCATCCACCATCTGCACCTCATGGCTGCTGTGACGAGGGAACCTTCCCTCCAGGGCACCTTCTGCAAAGCTTGCACCCACCAGCTCATCAATCCTCGGCTCTCATCAAAAGGCACACTTATAAACAGGCCCAGACGCTTCTCCCAGGTTTAATGGAGGCAGCTGAGGAGCCGTGATCGTTCGATGCTTTCCAACGATAGCGGTGATGCCTGAGGCCAGCTATAATATTACCATGAAATAAATCTGCAGTGATATAATTAGCAGGGATGTTATTATGCTCAGGTTTTAGGGATGCTCAGCACAGAGGGAGCAAAGCAGCTCCTCAGAATGGGACCTTGCAGAGGTTCTGGGTTAGAGATGGGGCTCAGGGTGGGAGAGACAAAAAAGCTCTAACATCAAGGCAGTGTAGACTACCTGCATTACTCTGTATGCAAAATAAATCTGGTTTTTTAGTGACCAGAGGTGATGGTAAACTCGGGTCTGCACAAGTTGCAGCATTAAATCCAACCTTCTTCTCACCACTCCAGCTACCTCCTCCCTACAAGGGGCTGCAGTGTTCAGATGGCACTTGCAAAGCTGCTGCTGCTTCTTCCAGCATCTGGTCTGTGATGTGCCTTGTGGTTCCCTAAACTAGGATGGGAGATGGGGCAGGCAGATGGAAAACAACACAACTCTGAAGCCTAACTCTGGTGGGAGAAGACGACTGCCATTTTCTCTGGCACGCTGCCCCAAGAGAACAAGACCCTGTTAACTTTGTCACTGGTACAAGTAAAAGGTAGACAAATACCACTAGAACAACAAGGAGAAAAAGAGAGAAGAGGCTGGGTTAGAGAAAGGGGTGCTACTGGCATCTGCAAGGAATAACAAAGAAAAGAGTTGGCACCTACTCAGTGTTTTCTGTTGCTTGCAGATGCAGCACTAGAAGCAAGAGAACAGAAAAAGGAAATAACGAGAGCAAAATGTTTTAGGAGCAATGGTCACGGGGGAGAAGAAGGGAAAGAAGAAAGTCAATATATGCCAGGACTGATCTTCAGTTTTGACACAAAATTCTCAGGGCAGTTGTTTTAGAGCCACATTCAGGGAACTGAGCTCTCCTCAGAACTCCCAGCTGGGGCAGAGGCCTGGGAAGGGTTTCTGCTCCATCTGCAGGACATAGACTTGTGAGCTGGAGCTCCTGTGCCAATGTCTGCATGGTACATCATTTCTTGATTATAAAAGGTGACATGCTGGGGCAGAGTTTGCATCAAAATCAGGAGATCTTCCTTTAAATGTGCTGGGCAGGAGATGCCCTGCAGGAAAACCCTGAAGCAGACAGTCTGCCCTCAGCTGAGGTTCAAAAACTCTTCATAAGTTTTAAGTGTGTTTCCAAATCTGCAGTCAAATCCTACACCTTCCCTCTTTTTTGCTACAATAAACTTTATCTCAGAATGTAATCTAGTAATAAAAATGGTTTTAAAATGATCTGACAAGCACTAGAAACCCCATTTCTTTTAGAGTGACAACTCTATTTACAGCCGCATATACATACACTCTGGTTTATATTCTACATGCACTCCAGGCCCTCAAGATTTGGGATATATCCTTTCCATCCACTTGCAAGAATCAATTTCAGTCATGAAAAGTTCTTAAGCAGGTAGAAGGTAGGAAGAAAGACTGCCTCTAATGCTGGGGTCCCTGCACATCTCCCAGGACAGGGGAGCAGAGGGACAGGCAGCTTCCCTCTCTGTTTCAGGGCTGTCTTGCTGCATTTGAGCAAGCCTCAAAACTCCAGTGGATGCCTCTCCAAAATCCACATCCCTGAATGGGCCAGAGGGCTCTTTTGCCTGAGGGGAGTTACAAAACAGCTGGGCTACATCCTGCAGGCAGAAGATTCAGGATACATTCAACTCTTCCTCTTTCAGAAAGGCGCAAAAAATTGCTAACTGCTAAAAAAATTCACATTCAAAGCCTGAAGTGGCCAGGGAACAATAGCACCAAACCCAAGCAGAGCAGAGAGAGAAGGAGCTTTGAGCTCCAGGGAGATGTTATTGTCCTAATCACGCATGAAGGACACCTTGTAGCTAAAAGTTCCAGAACTTAATTAGGAAACACAGCTCTTATTCCCAGGTGTATCAAAGACAAAGAATGATCTCTCCAGGCCTCAGTTTCCCTATGCACAAAGCTGAAGCAGTCAAATACATCTATCCTAAGGGAATAAATCACTTGCTGGAATGCACTTGGGAAGCCCAAATTACCACCACCTTGAAGTTTGCTTCTCAGCTCCCATGCTCACCCAAGCACACTGGTGCTTATCTTCTCTTCCCCATCATGGTTTCCCACTGCCCCCCAATGTTGCAAAGCTCAGCATCTTCCATCTCTTATCCCCCTTCCTCAATTACTGGCACACCAGCAGACAGATCTTCCTCTGTGAGAGTGGAGAGGGAGGCATGGCTAAGATTAGCAATAGGAACAGCACGGACCAGAGTTTGCTCCCTATATAATGAGCTGATATCAAAGCTGTGCCATCTACTGGCATCCAGCTGAAACACTGCTTCCAGCACTACTCCCAACAAGTTCTTGCTCCAGCAGCTCTCTGTGTAGAGCTGAGGTGGGATTGCAACTCAGACCTTGCACAAGCAGTGGCACACAAACAGCAGAAGCAGGACAGTCAAAGATGATGGTTCATTTTGCAGCAGCAAAACCAGGCAATCACTGGAGCCCTGTCTTCTCATCCCCATCTAGATGGCTTGTTCACTCCCAGCCCTTATAATCCCCCCATTTGCTATGGAATTACCAGCTTTACTTAAAGGATTCCCCCCCTCCCCAATTTAAAATTAACTTTAACTCCCATTATTATGCATAAAATTTGGGGAGGGCATTTTGGCAGGCACAAACAGTGACCTACAGCCAGCAGCCCTGCACAGAAAACTGGAGTTACCACTTCCTGCAAGGTAAACCTGTAAGGTACTTCCAACAGCCTTTACTGCCATGTTACCCAGCCACTTTCAGGGATGTAGCAAACCCAAAACAGCAGAGGAGAGACAGAAACCAAGGACCTAAAGCAGAAACACCAGCCCAGAAAACAGGTGACTGGCAGGCACAGGCAAGCAGAGACACAAAGGCTGAGCTCCCATGCACTGTTACAGCCCAGCTCTGTGCCTGTGGAGCTGCTTCAGCTCCCCCAGTTCACCCAGTTCCAGCCCCAACACATCCCTGTTCAGCCAGGGGCTCCACAAGCCCCACCAGGCAGGCAGGTACATGGTTAAATAGTTTTGCTCACAACCTTTTCATCTTGCTTTCACTTCAGATGGTGCCTCTGAACGCTGACAGATTTCTCATTGCAAGGCTGTATTAAGCTGCTTTTTAATTGCGTTCTGAGGGACCCCAAAGGCCAGCAGGCAGAAGGGCACTCTATTTTTTTCCAAGGAACACTATTTTCATTGTAGAGGTAGGAAAGGTTTCCATTAATCCCCAGCAAGCAGACAGCTTCCACGCAGCACGCCGGCTGCAGGGACGGCCGCTCCAGAGGACTGGGATGATTTGAGCACTGTCTGCTGGAACACCACAGCTCCCAGCAACTCCTCTTCAAAGAGCAGATGACAGGCTTTGGCACGAAACTTGCATTAAATTGATACAATCTCTTTAATGTTATCTCTGGCTCTTTATCACAATTGTATGTGCAATTTACATTCTTGTCGCCTTTTTTTATATTTTTTTTTTTATTAAGATTTGCTAGATCCTTATCACTGATATTTTACACATTGTTGTAGTGTCACTCAAACATTTAATGGACATCAGCTGCTCTGGGAATGTATAACAGCTCCTTCCTATGGGGTGGGGAGGGATGCTGACGGATTTCAGACTCCATCCACTTTCTTTAGGAAAAGAAGGCGGGATTTGAAGAGAGCTTTTGAGACAAAAAAGCTTCGTGCAAGTCCATTAACCTCCAGAACCAAGCCTCCACCCCCTCAATCATTTAGAGGCTTTAACTTCACTACCTGTCTGTAAACAGAGCTATACAAATAACTGAATTTTAGTTCAGCCTGAGGATGAAACCCTTAAAAAAAATAACCCTCATTCCACCTGAGGTGAATTCCAAATGATTTCACCGTTTCCTGCCAGGTCAATTACTCCCATTCAATATAAGAGCCTTCCACCCCAGATGATGCATTTGAAACATTCAGGGGGGGAAAAAACATGAAACAAGAATAAATTGGTTGGAGGTTTTTCTGCCCAAGATCTTGGGCTTCAGAGAGCTCCTTGAGGATGTACAGTGTCATGGAGGGCAGGGGCTGAACTCACAGATCTGCTCTCAGTCCCTGGAAGTGCAGAAGCACACGCTCTCTGCAAACCTACAGGCAACTCTGGAAAAATAAAGATCTTTCTCTCACCCTCTCCCACGATGCACAGATTACAAAGTCACAGGGCAGGGCGCAGAAGCAACTCTAGCTACTGAACTGCCATGGAAATGCATTTTCTCATGCCAAAATTAACCAAGAAAATTCAAATAAATCCCTTTTTCAGTGATATGGTTTCTTTTATTTTGCTATCATTGCAAGCATATCTTCCCAATCATGTTTAAAGGTTATTCTGTGAAGAATTAAATGGCAATTCCCTTCCCTAGTGCTAATTCCTTTGGAGACCCCCTCCTCTACGGCATTACTGACCACTTTATATCTGTATGATACATACAGATAGACCAGTAAGTCAGACTCACCTGCTTTTACCCTTTTAGCCATCCCCAAACACCTCCCCTCAGTGCACAGAACAAGGCACCCTGCCAGGCCTTGGGAGCTCAAGAGGGTAAGGACCAAGCTGAGGGATCTGAGCTTTGAGACAACTGCAGCAAATCCCCTGCCTACTCTAATGACTTCAGTTACCCCCCCCTCTGCAGAGAGCGCTGCTCCCGTGCTGGAAAAACCAGGAAAAACTGAGAAACAACATGCAACTGCTGTCAAATACACAGCACAGTCTGAGGACGGGAAGTAAACCCCCTTTTAAGGGCTGTTTCATTCTTCTCTTCACTCGGTCTCAGGGGTGTCTGGGTTCCTCACAGCACAGCGTTCAGGAAGACAAGGCATGCACAGCAATTAAACCCTCAAATAAAAGGTTAGCTCCCATTCCAGGGAGTTCCCAGTCCTCCTCCCTGTGCGTGCAAACGAGCCTGGCAGCGCTCAGAGAGGGGGCAGGAGGGCAGGCTCTGCTCGGGCTAAAAGCCCAGCTAAAACTCCCAGCACAGCTGTGTGACCCGAGACCAGAACCTCGGCCTCGGATGCTACACAGGCACTGGCAGGGAGCAGCAGTACCCCCCCTGCAGCCTTCCTGCCTCAGGGAGGAGTGCAGCACACAGTGCCCTCCAAGGGAGGGTGCTCTGGGGCAGGGAGGAATCCACAAGCCTAAAATAAACCCCTGGGCAAAGGCATCAAGTGCAGAGCTAAGTGGTACAGATCTGGAGTGTGAGAACCAGTTCACCTCCTGGCTGACAGGGTAAGGGACTAGATGGATATTTCGGTCTTTGGGAAGGGGAAAGTCAGGCAACTATTTATTTGCACAGTAAAAGTATCTCCACTTTGGGTTGGAAAGCTATACTAAGGGCCATCAGTTTGTTTACAGAGCTGGTTTTGCCTCCTTTTTTTTTGCTCTAGGCCCTTAGAGGGCATCCCAAAAAAAACCACAGAGAGGTGTTTTCTTTAAACAGCAACTGTCCAGACTTCTTACAGCGAGAAACAACAGCCTCAGTCTGCCAAGGACAAGAGAGGACACAGGTTTCTTCATCCATTCTTTACCACCAGCCAGGCAAGGGGCTTGGCTGTGGAGACTTAGTGAACATTTCATCAGATCAGGACCATTGCTTTTCACTCCCCCATCCATGACTCCAGAGGCACTGGTGGTACTGAGGCTGTACCTTGCACGTGTGTCCCAAAATAGGATCATGCCAGGACCCTCCAGCCTCCAGAGTGTGGCAGTGCCAGGGAAGGCAGCGGCAGGAGCCCCTGTGTCCCCATAAACCTCCCCTGCTGCAAAGTGCACCCAGCAGCTCAGGAAGTTGTAAAGCCCATCGGGCTGGGCTGCTGCCAAGTGCTCATGGGAGAAGAAAGGGAAACGTTCAACATAATCTGCATGAAAGTGCAGGAAGCCCTAAATCGTGTTAGTGCTATTAAGAAAGCTGGTTACACTGCTCGGCAAACGGGCCCAATATAGGTTTGATAGACTTGTTACAAACAGCTGATTGTCCTTGATTAGATTAGACAATCAACCCCCATCCTGGTGTGTGGGCATTGTTCGACTCCCCTCTGCAATCTGTAAATTGGATTCCGGACCTGGGAGATTGGATTCAAATTGGATTACTGGAGCAGGTCCAGCGCAAGAACAATCGTGAGGCAGGAGAAGACACACACATGCACGAATGAGTAAATAAATAAACAAACAAACAAATGCACGGGGACTGTCAGCCAGGATTTGATTAGGAGCGAATTAAAAATAGAATTAGAAACAAAAGCCACCAACCAGCAATTAGCAAAGAAGCGGGAAGAGGGGTGGATTTGTCACTACGACACAGGAGAGTACAGAGACCATGCCTTTAAATGGTTTGTACTTCAGCATGCACAAGGTTGCTGTTGGTTGTGGTCCTTCCTCCACCAACTCCAGAGCTCCTGTGTGTGGCTGTTTGTCTGAAATGGAGGAGGTAGGCATGGGGCAATGAAGCCCCACATCCCACCAAACCACAGAGTGTGTCTGAGCTCACCTGAACTATGTTTATTCCCTCTCTCCTATCCTATTTTGCTAGGCAAGGCAGGTAATGTGTCCCTTAGCTTGGACAATGGTCTGGGACCCAGCAGGCCATGGTGTGACCACTGGTGGCCTTCTGACATGCCCAGAAGTCCCCACACAGGTAAAATCAGGGCTGTACCACACCAGAGCAGGAAAACCCACCAGGGCTGGGGCAGCACCACATGCTGCCACCCAACCTGGACCCCCAATGTACTGCAGCTCAGGAGGGTCTCCCTCTCCTGTCCTGGGTTCCCTCCAGTTAAACACAACAACTACTTGGCCAACGAGCACCTGGAAGAACATCCTTCAGGCAGCTCAGCAGGGCAGGGGAATGGCAGTGGGACCTTGCACTGCCAGCAGTGGAGGAGAAATCCAGTACAGCCCCAGCGCTGCTTCTGCTGCATGCTGACCTCCTTCCCTGTCTGCCACCAAGACCAGAGCACAGCAACAACCCCAACAGCAAAGGAGGGAAGATTTCCTGGTGATTTCCTACCAGCCTGTGCCATGACAGAGGTCAGTGCCTCTGCAGCTGAGAAAGGAGGGAGTAGGGAGATGCTCTGAACTGGGCTGAGAGATGCTTTGCTGCATGCCAATTTTTGCAGCTCCTCAGACAAATGACACCTTTTACTGTCCCTATCAGGGAGCAGAAGAGCTGATAAAGACTTCCTTCACCACATACCTGCAAGGGAAATCTCAGGCCTATCAGAATTGTTAAAGGGATAAACCTGTCCAATTAAATCCCCTCTGCACTGTTGATATATGCTCGTGCCAGACGCAAATGGAGCTTGGAACTAGTCCCAGCTGAACAGTAATGCACTGAGCGTTCAACCAGGACTGAAAGCACAACCAGCCTCAGCTCCTGCCTCCCGTGATGCCCCTGCTGACCTGCTTCACCCCAAGAAGCTGGTTTTGTAAGTATTTTGTGGTAAGACACCAAAATCCCACTTTGCCCTCCATCAGAGGGTCCTTAAGCATGGTCAAGTACTAACTGCACCATCGCATCAGAAGGAATACGCAAGAAAAGGTGCCAGTAAGTGGGAAAGCTCAAGACTGAGGGGTGGAAATCAGAGACAAAATAGCAAAATTTGGTGAAGGCAGTACAAAACCCCAAGCCCTACTCATCTCCAGATCAACCACCTTCACCGTGCACCAAATTCCAGCTTTTCCAGCCACCTTCCCCAACGTAAAGGAAGATGGGAGCACCACAAACTTCTGGAGCCATATTCACCCGGGCTTTGTAGCCAACCAGACTTCCCTGCAGGATGCCTTCACAACACAGAAAATCCCCAGGCCTGTCCTTTGTATTCCCTTTTCTGCCAAAACAAAACATCCAATGCCAAGTGTAGGTTTTCCTACTCTTTTTACAGGAAAGTCTGAGTGTCTTCAGTGAAATACACTGTAAACTCCTACACCTTAGCTGAAGGAACAGTACCCTTGAACACTGCTAGCAAGCACCTCCTTGCCCCCAGGTGCTCGTTACACAGCAACAAAAATGTGCTGTTAAATTTCACAACAGAATAAAAAAAAACCCCCAAACCACAAACTTTTCTCCTGCTGCTGGTAAGTGCTGTTGATGCTCTCATCAGCAGAGCCAGCAAGGTGCACCAAACCTGCTGCATGTACATACACCTGTAAATACTTATACATACATATGTAAAATATAGACAGACATACATAATGCACATTGTAAATTCTCCAATATGCAAAATGCCACTTTGTTCCACAGGTCATATTTGACACTGCCCACAGCTGAGGTCCACGGGAAATAAAACAGACTTCACCTTATCCCAAAAGATTTTGCCAGTGATGTACAACACCCAAACCTAAACCAGCTCTTTGGAAAAAGTACCAGCCCAACTGTGTCACCAGTATCCCCTCAGGGCAGTGCCAGAGCCTGTGGGCATTCCCACCATGCTTTATGGATCAGGAGGCCTCTTTTTAGAGAGGGGGGAAGACCCCCAGCACAGACAAGCATCTTTAGGCAGGTCATGGTGTATGAATAGCTCACATCAGGGCATATCCCACTCAGTAAACTGTGGGATGTGCTGCTCTCAGGAGGCAAAGCAAATTGTCTGTGGTTAAATATGTGAAGGTTGAAACAGTCAGCATCCAAGAACAGCCTTTGCAAGAACTGTATAAAAAGTAGAAACAAGCTTAAAACACACCCTAGGATCTAAAATTCCCATCTCTCAGCCTCTTCCCCCACCAAACCACAACTCCCTTCTCCTCCAGTCTGTGGAGCTTCAGGAAAGGAGAGACCTGGAGGCAACACTCGTGCCCTCCACACAGCATTACAAAAGAATCAGATCTGGGGTGTCCATAGCAGTGAGGCTGGGTGCCAAGGCCTCCTCAGTCACCACGAGCAGCAGACAGAGCTGTGGCATCCAGGGATGTGGCATGGCAGGAAAGAACAGCCTGAGTCTGCTGGCAGGGTATGAAGCAGGAACAGCAAACAGCACAGGGAAGGGAAGAGGAGATGCTGTTGTGGGCATATGGAAAAGGCAAGGGGCTGGATTTGATGGTAAGGGAGGTTCCTTCCAGCACTGTTTATCTTTGCTGCTTCTTTTCCTTTCTATGGAGAACTGGCTTACCTTCACCATCCTCACCAAACACAGCCACTGAGGCTTTGGAGGAAGACAACTTACTACAGGTGAATTGGAGAATCCTTGAAGACCTCACAGAGAAAAGAAAGGGGAAGAGAGAAAAATACCCCTTGGGTTTGGGAGTCTGAAGCTGGCAGCCACCCCCTGCAGACCTTCAGGTGATGGCTTTGCCCTGGCTCACTCAGTGAGGAAACTAGCTGCACTTTCAGTATTGAAGACCATCTCTGTTACCTCCCCTCCTGTTAAAGCTTGGGAAGAAAAAGCAGCTGGAACTACAGAGCCCAAGGGAGATTGTGAGGCCAGGCTTGAAGCAATGAAATCATCATGGAGAAAGGACACTGGATGATGCTGAGGGAAAGGGCAGTTAATGCTGATGCAAATCCATGTCAGACAGAAGCTGTTGTGTAGGACACAGGGTAGAAGTCCCACAGGACTCAGCTGTAGATGATGACCTCTAATGCCAGGTGGAACAGGCGGGGACTGCAAAGAGATCTTCCTAGGAATTTTTTTGTCCCACAATGGGACTGTCATCAGATACAATGCTCCAGAACAAAAAGGGAGAGACAGCATCCAAATAACCAGCCCCTTGTAGATGCCTTCACTTAGGAAGCAATTACCCCCTCTGCCACACACCCCTGTCTGTGGCACTCCTCCAAAATGTATGTGGGAAATCAGAACGTCCTACAAGTGCCAGACCTGTGCCATGGCCCATGGTTTGATTTCCTTGTGCTTGATTTCTGCTTCTTAGAAATGCACCACACAAGGTAAGAAACTATGTATTATTAATAAATGCTCTGCACATAGTCTAACTTTAATAAAGACACATTAATATTTTCACTTAGAGGAAAACAGGTTCTTTGATGACTGGACTGAATCACCACCTAATCAGAACAGTGCTCTGAGCTGTGCACCCATGGTGTGTGCCCAAAGGCTTGCTAGCACCTTCCTACAAAGCACCACCAAGGCACAGGCAATATCCCTTCCCTCTCCTGCATCAAAGGAGACAGGGATGCATCTTTTCAGCAGAGTGAGCACCCAGTGACATGGCAATTCATACATCAAGGAGAGGCTCCATTTCTCCCTCCTCACCTGTCCTCGCTGATACATGGAGTCCCACCTGACTCAGATGATGAAAAACATGTTTCAAGAAGTCATCACCACTCTCGTGAGTCATGAGAGAAGGGGAGGAAATAACTCCAGGAGAGATGATTCAACTAAGGGGAGAGTTGAGATTGAGACAGAAGAAAACACAGGCTGGAGAGTAGAAGGAGCTATGGGAGCCCCACTGCTTCAAAGCAGCTTAGCTCATGGTAGAAGTTCAGAAGGCTCAATTTCTCCTCCTCCATCAACTTCCCTATTTGCAGATTTTCTTGTCAGTGCCACCAAGCCAAGATGTCAAGAATTGACACGCAAGCTGGATGTAAAAGACTGCTCCATCCAAGAGTGTTCTCTGAAGGAGTCCTCTTGAAAGGACTAATTCAGGTCAACAGATCATTGTTCCCGCTGTAAGACAGCACCAAGTGCTGTTATCTAACCAGCACTGCCAGAATCGCTCCTGTGCCAGGTCCAGCATCAGGCAAGCCCTTCACAGTGCACCAGCCTGTCCTGCCCCAAATCCCAAAAATAGGAAAGCAAATCGGAAGACAAACAAGGTTATTTGTACCAAGGACACAGTTCAACCCTTGATCCAGCACCAGAAGATGCACAAACTCTCTGTAATGCTGTGTGACTCAGAGCAAAGGGCAAGGAAAAACACAGTGACTGATGAGCTGAAATTCAAATGTCACAGTGGAACCACCCAGCACAGTCTTGATGTGTAACTCAGGGTTATTACCCTGCTCATCCCACGGGAGCCACGTGTTGTCCAGGTGTGTATCAAGTTTCCAACTAACTTCTGTCCCCCATGTCTTCCTCCAGCATCTATAGGTGCTGCACATCTCTGGATTGTTTAATATGATAAATGCTCATGCATGCACACAAACTATACAAACAGAAGGATGTAAGCTCAGGTTAAAAAAACCCCTCATCTCCCTGGTTTTCACTTCCACAATCCCAAATACAGTGCTGGCAGTGTCCACCTATTTAGTCCCACTTCAGCTCCTTCCATTCAAGCTAAAACACTTAGTATGAATCCCAAGTAGGATTATTCTTTACTTCCCAAAGTCAAGAATTGAGCAAACAACAATCTTCTTCACTCAAATCCCTTCTCTGAGCTACTTCTTACCCAGCCTTTGAGACAGGTCACTTCCAAACTCTCACAGCCTTAGTTACACCTCAGTTACTGCAACACCCCTTCCCTCACCACAGCACTTTTTTCTGTGCTCCCATTCCTGCCTATCAGACTGAAGGATGGCCAAGTCTTTTTGGCTATAGTCCCTACATGGACACAACAGCTACACTACCTGCTCCAAGCCTTCCCCTTTCCCATCACCCTGCAGATGCCCTTTCAGTGAATCAAGCTACAACCTGTATCCAGTTGGCCACCCTGCCAGGTGCCCGTTGCACAATTTCATGCCACTCGCGTTTTTGAGAGGACACAGCTCCTGGAGGTGAAGTACCCATACCCCTCTGCAGAGGAGAGGGTTCTCCATCTCTCCAAGAAGGCAATTACTTGTCTCTTCCCCAGTAGCAGAGAGTGCTGTACCAGAGCATGGCCCTGCAGCTGCCTCGTTACAGCCACTGCCAGGTTTTACTGAGCCAGCACCACGATCAGGTCACCTTGCTCCAATACAGATAAAATGAGTTCATTTTAAAAGGAACGTTACAAAATAGGACAATAGATTGGAAATGTATGCAGACACCCATGGGGGCAACCCACACGTGTAGTCAGTCACAGGATTCGAGTACCAGACAGCAGCACAAACACTTCAGTGCATCCTCTCCTAAGCAGGAAAGGCCCCTCTTGTCTGAAACACTTCCCTGAGCTATTGCTCATGGTCCACCACAGTACCTCTGGTTCCAGTACACTCCCAGTTAAAGGACTGGTCAAATCTGCTGCCAGGCTTTGCTGTCACTTGTATTCTTGTGGCAGCACCTTCAGGTGTTTGCATGATGGTGGGAGGAGATAAAAAGCAAGACGACACTTATAGCAGATCCTCACATGATACATCCTTGCCTCACATACTCCATGTGAATCTGCCCAGCTGCAGGATGCAGTTCCCAGAAAAGGCCACACAACCACAGAAATCACTTTGAAGCTGAGATCATAACATTGCACCAGCATCAACCCTCTTCTTTAAACCAAGCATCTCCATAAAAGGATAGGCACACAGGCCCATCTCCTTACCTTTAAAGCACGGACTTTCTTGGCCAAGAGACTCTCAATGTCCCCTGCAACCTTCTCCACCAACTTCCTGGGCACGTTCTCCTTGACTTCAAACAGGTTTTTATTGTCATCGTAGATCTAAGAAGGGAAGCAAGAGAAAGAAAGACAGTCAATATTAGAGAGAAATACAGCAGTCTTCCCACAGAAAAGCTGATCCTCTGAAAGAGAATTCTCGCAATGTGGATTAAGTAACAATATAAGCTTTGGAAATGAGGGGAGCAAGGGGAGAAAAGCTTTGCCACCAGAAAAAAAGAAATGCATTTGACCTGCTGCCCACATCACTGGCTTTAGAGCCGCCTGCCTTCATGCTTGAAGAGATGAGCATCCCACCCTCTCACTCAAAAGCTGAGCTGCCCACAGCACTGCCCACCCCCTGCCTCTGCTGAGCCAGTCCTGCAGCACAGGCAGAGCCACAATGCTTCCTGCTGTGCTCTCCCTCACCCAAACACATCCCTAAATCCCACTGACCGCCTCCCCAAAGCCACTTGCTGAACTTGGCAAGTGCAAGCCACACTCCCCACCTGCTCCCAGGGCTTGCTCCGTGCAGACCTGGCAGCACTGGTGCAGGCAGGGCAGCCCTGGGCACCAGGAACCAGAGCAAGGGGATCACATGAAGTAGGATAAAAACCATGTCATTAAGCAAGCCACAGTAATTTGGCACCCTCAGGAAATGAGGATTTCTACAACCAGTCCAGAACTTGGCCAGGCTGCAGCAGGGAGAGGCACAAATCTATACCAGGATTATCCTGAAGGCCAGATGCAATTACCTGGATTTGAATGTTTTCACCCAAAGCAGCAGCAGTGACCCACAGGCTTGCCTTTCCAAGTCACATCATACAAGGAGACAAAGCCCAAGGGAATCAGCATCAGCACCGCCTCAACAAGAAGGAATCAGTCCCACCATAAGACTTCACAACCACCAACCCCTCAGTCACCTCCTCAGATCATTTTGTGACTTGTTAACTCCACCTGTCCACAAACCCAGGTGCAACCAACACAGGGTCAAAGGGAAGAGCTTATTGCAATCATCAAGATTAGGGAAAAAAAATCCTTCATGCCTTATCTTTTTTTAAGTAAGGTACACGAAAAAAAACCACAAAGCAAATAGGCTTCTGATTCTCTCTGTATCCTCAGGCTACGTGCAAATGCCTTCAACTCCAGGCACGAAGACATATGGGAGCAGAAAACCCTCCAAGGAGAGCTGAACCTCCCCAAGGAGGTAGCTGACTCCATGCCTAACTGCAAATTCCATGCTAAGCATGTCTGGCACCTACCCTTGTGTGATCCTTGGAAGCTGCATCATGCTTTCCCACGGGACAAAACCCCCTCTTTGCTGGAGCTTCATTACAGACTCTGCCTGTAACTGCTGTTTTGTTGCAGACCTGGCCACGTCGACCAAGGAAGAGACCAGGGGCTGCAGAAACCATTTCTCAGGACACATTTGCCTGTCCCTGCCCAGATCTGCCCTGGGACTCAGAGCAGCACCCAGACACAAACAGTGAACCACCAGCTTCCACATGACAAACATGTGCCTCAGAACCCACACCATTTCACCACGGACTAAGGAGAGGCTTGGCCAGAGACACCCACCAGGCTGATACCACCACAACTATTTCACTTGGTGGTGCCAGCAAAAACAAAGGTACAGGCAAGGCAGGTGCCCAGGATCCACACAGCACCACATCACATAGCTCAAGAACATTCTGAGACCCTCTAATATGTCGGGAAACTCCTTACTCCCCACCCTTTTCCTTCTCCAGACCTTATAATAAGCTGGAGCAGGCAGTGACTCCACTTGCTGAATGCAGTTGGTGATGAATTCAAGAGCTGGAGCAGACACAGAGAGACAGACACATACAGAGCCTTTCTGTGGTTAAACAGAGTGGTTTCTGAGGCTGAAGCCATAGGAGTATGCTCAGAGACTCAGCAAAGGGCTGGTCTTTTGGCTGTGCACAGCCCTTCCAGACCTACCTGGTTAATCTTCAGGCTTCAACTTCACTTCCTGAAGCTCTCACTGCAGTCCCTGTTCTGCCCAAGCTCCTCCCTTCTTCCATGCCACTAGAAAATTCCTGACAGCAGCCTCTCCTGGCAGCCTTGTGTCCACATAGACCATTGCTCCATCCTAGCTCTACTCCAGGCAACTGTGTTTTTCCCCAGAGGAACTCAGGTCACCTGCCCCGGCTGCCAGGACAGTAACCCACACCATCTGTCAGTGGGGCAGCAACAAAAGGCTCAGATCTGCTCATTTCTGGAGTTTCTGGAGAAAACAGCATTTCTGTGAGTGTTGCTGGTTACTGACTTGTGAGAACACTGCCCATGAGCCAAGAGCAGAGACACTCAGAGCCAGACATCTGTGCCCCTCAGCCAACTCCTCAGCCCCTAAGAGACACGTGGAGCATGGCTCCAGTGCCCTCCCCAGGGCTCTGCTCTCACAGGGTCCAGACCTGCCAGTCTTCAAGGAAAGACAACTCCAATCATTAAATTTCCAGTCAACCTGATTCCAAGGGCTTCACCCAAATAATTCCGGTCCCCAAACCAAATAATTCACATCAATTTGGCAACTCCTGTCTTAGTGTAGGTGATTGCTACGTGAGCATGGTGGCTCTAAAGAAGATGCTTTAGTAAGAAAGAACATTCAAAAGGCATCCCAAGACTGCAGCAGGAATGATTTCATAGAATCATAAAATGGTTTGGGTTGGAAGGGACCTTAAAAACCATCTTGTTCCAGTCACTCTGTCATGGGAAGTGACACCTTCCACTAGACCAGGTTGCTCCAAGTCCCATCCAACCTAGTTGTGGACACTTCCAGGGATGGGGCATCCACAATTTCTCTGGGCAGCCTGTGCCAGGGCCAACCACCCTCACAGTGATTAATTTCTTCCTAATATCCAATCTAAACCTCCTCTCTTTCAGTTTGAAGCCATTACCCCTTGTCCTCCAGGCCCTTGCCCAAAGTCCCTCTCCATCTCTTTTAGAGCCCCTTTAGGCACCAGATGGGGCTCTAAGGTCTCCCTCAAGTCTTCTCCAGGCTGAACAACCCTAACTCTCAGCCTGTCTCCACAGGAGAGGTGTTCCAGCCCTCAGAGCATCTTTGTTGCCCTCCTCTGGATCTGCTCCAACAGGTCCATATCATTCTTATGTCGAGGGACCCAGAGCTGGACACAGCACTCTAGGGAGGGGTCTCACCAGAGGTGAGGGGGAGAATCACCTCCCTCAGCCTGCTGGTCACACTGCTCTCCATGCAGCTCAGGATACAACTTCTAGATGTTCTTCACTTCAGAGCTCCATCATACTCTGAGCCTCAGATCAAAAAGCGTGTACTGCCAATAGAAAAACATCCTCTAGATAAAAACACCCCCATGTCAGCACAGAAAGGGTTAAGGCGAGGGACACTCCACACAAAGCAATATTCTCTCATATTCTTTTTTCCCCCTTTGGTAAGTAACAGCATAACAAAGTCATGTGCTTGGAAGACGTGCAGTACCTCCAGCTGAGCAGTAGCAATCAGGAAAGCAAAGAGGAGCAATCTTCAAGGAGAAAGCTCTGGGTACAGAGGGAGTCCTGACATTAGTATTTTCCTATTATGAAACAGAAAATGGGCTCCTATTGGTCATGGACAGAAACGGTGCCTGTCCACAAGGGAGGACAGAACAGAAAAAGAAAGCAGGAGCTGTTCCTCCAGCCCTCTCTGCAGCCGCAGAGCTCTGCGGTCTTCTTGGCTGAACAGTTCATCGGCGTTAATTAGAACAATCCAAGACAAATTAACAGTGACCATACGTGCATGAGAACGTCCCAGACGGGCAGGGGAACGAATTGTAGGGCTCCAGGCAATTCAGAGAACTTCATGCTCTCCACTGCAGAATTTTGCTTTGGGTTGTTCAGAACAGGTTTTATCTAAGGTGACACTTCCCATATTGGGTTTTCCCTCGAGCTGAATCGAACGGAGTATTTTCCAGCCCAAGGCATCCAGAACATTCCTCAGTGATGGCAAAAGCCCTTAGTTTTGTCCAGATTGGAAAGCCATTCTCATTGAAATGCTCCTGTGATCCAGTGCTCTGGGACCTGGGCTTGACATTTGTACCGGCCGTGACCTCGGAGTCAAGGAACCACTGCTTCTGATTCCATGAACAAACCCTCACACTCAGCCCTGCGGGTGCCCTTGGGGAAAGGGGGGGCAGGTTGTGTGTTCTTGGTAGACTGGGTTTTACTTTGTAATCCTTTGAGGAACAGACCCCAACCCCCCACAGCCTCCCTAACATGCAGGTAGGTGGCAATGCAGGGACACGGAGCAAAGCCAAACCCTGTGCTGCTCCAGCCACGCTGAAACAAGAAGCAGCCCTTGTGTTAGCCCTGCCCAATGTGGTTGGCAAACCTGAAGTTACTGGACAGGAGAAGGGCTGCACAGAGCCTCTGAATTACCTGCAGAGGGATGAGCCCTCAGGCAGCACAGAGGAAGCTGTTGTACTCAGGGGACGGGAAGTGAGGCCAAATTATAAACTGCAAGTCTCCATAAAAAGTCTGAGAAGGGCTGAAACTGGATGCAGTAGCAGAAGATCCAGTCATGGCAGTGGAAAGGAGTCCAGCAGTGGATGCTGAGAGTGAACTAATACGTGGCAAGTGTGCGGGGAGAATATTAATGCTGGCAAAACAACAGAAAGTACTGAGTTGCAACAAAACAACAAAAACAAATGAAAAAAAAAACAGTGGCAGGTGGGGGGAGAAAAATCAAACAGCTCAAGACAACCTGCAACACAAAAAATTTAATCCCAAATATTCCTAAGCACAGTGCAATCACAAACAGCCGTGAGGATGATCTAAACCAGCCCAGAAGCGCTAAGTGGCCTCACTAAGAAGCAGAGCTGGTAACACAAGCAATTGCCAGCACATGTTCCTAGCACCTGTACAGCCAAGGAGGCAGATCTGATACTGCCTTAGCACATCCATTCTCTAAATTCAGTTGTTTGCCTTGCTTCTAATGCACAACAAATGATGCTCATCTCTGCCATTAATTCCCTCTGTGCCCATATATCCAGGGAGCTGTCAGGGTTCAGAGAAAGCATTTGCCTCTTCCCAGTTCCCTATGAGCACACCCAGCACCATGAAACTTGGCAGCCTGAGAAGGAAACGGGTGCAGAAATCACCACTTGTGAGGATCCAACACCTTCCATGGGTCAAGGTATCTGATGATAAAACATGAAGGAAAATAACAAATCCCAGGGCAGCTCTCTGTAGAGCACAATTAGTATGTGGGCCTCTGGGCACCACCAGAAAGTAAAAATTGTCTCCCCAGCCTCAGCCCTGCTGTCTCCTACAGGCATTGGCCTCCCCTGCCAACTCTCTCCAGCCCCCTTACCCGGGACATGAGGGAGGACACTGATGAGAGGGCTGGGATAGTGGGGTGCCCCTGCAACCCAAAACAGGCCCCCCCATTCTCTTTCCCCCCAGCTCCACTTAACATCCCCCAGGAAGCAGCCCTCCCCCAAAATCAGAGGGGCATCACTCCACTGTGCTTACACAGCATCCACTCCCTGCCAAGATTCCCCCTTTGCCCCACTCAAGAAGAACAGCAACCAAAACTCTGAGCCCTAACAGGGCAGCTGGGTAACCCCAGCAGCTCTCAGCCCCCTGGGCCAGGATACAGCTGTACCCACAGCTCAAACCCCAGCTGGGGTGTGCTCAGGGCCAAGGAGGGAGAGGCTGTGGAGCTCCAGCTCCTGCTGGAAAGGCGCCTGATCTGGGTAATAGTCATCTTCCAGAAATTAATTTTTTTCCCCACCCCTGTATGAATCCAATACACCAGGTTTGGACAGCTGCAGTCCAAACAGCAGCATTTAATCACAGTGCAAACCTGGCATGTTTGCAAAAGAGCACAGTACTACGTGCAGCAAAGGAACATCCGCTTTCCTGCTCCTGGAGCATCCCACCTCAAAGTTGGGGTGCTCCCAGTGAGGGAGGTCAAAGACCAAAACACATCGCTGCAGGCACAACAGCTGTGCACACCTGAGACAACCCCTCATGCCCCAGAAATGGGACTGTGCCCTGTCATGCCCCACAAAGGTCAGCAAGCAGGAAAACAAAAGGGTTTTCCCACCTGGCATTGTTATGGGGCAGGGAAGGTCTCTGTTCAGGGGTATCCTTCAAGCTCCTGCAGCCAGGCCCATGCCTGGGATCAGCTTTGTACAGTGACCCCCATAGGGTCTCTGCAAAGGGAATTAGTTGGTACAAGAAATGCTGCAGCAGGATGCCTGCCCTTAGAGGGGCTCCTTGCTCAGATGCTCGTCTAATGCTTCTCCTGGAGCTTCAGGATCTGTTGGTTTCCCCCAGCCAAACATCAGCCTGGCCCCATTTGAGTCTCATCTCACCTACAGCAGGGTCCTGCCCTTTCCCCACAGCTCAGAGTATGAGTGAAGAGGAATGAGGAGAACCCTTGAGCCAGCTTGCTCGTGCCTTGTGTACACAGAGCAGACCCAACTGGTGAAGAGGGAGCCTAGAGGAGAATTGTCCAGTAATATAAATGACCAGCAAGACCACAGTGAGATGGTCCAGGCTGAGCAAGAAGCACTATGGCTGGGTAACAGGGAGGGAAAAGTAGTGCCAAACCCCAGAGATCCTGCTGGAAGATGGAGACTGCTCAGGGCCACAGGCAGAGAGCAGAGACAGCACGATTCCCATCTCTCCCCTCATCCCTGCTGCACCTACTGTTGTTAAATTTCATCGTCTGGTGCTTATAGTTCTTGCAATGATGGTAATCACCGCGGTGTCTGTATGACATTAGGAGGATGCCAGCCCCGGCGCAGCGGCAGGGATAATGAAGCAGGCAGCGATAAGGGCAGCAGCGGCCTCGCCGACAGCGCCGGGACCGGCAGCGCTGCCCGCGCCTCCCCGGGCGGAGCACATCCCATCCCATCCCATCCCATCCCATCCCATCCCATCCCATCCCATCCCACACCCCGGCAGGGCCAGGGCTGGGCACCGGCACAGGGCACGGGCTGCTGGGGAAGCACTCGGGAATGTGCTAGATCCTGGTTTTCCCTGTCGAGGAGTCGGGAGGGGGAAAAGCAAAGGGAAGCAGCTGCAGGTGAGCACTGGTGCCATCGTTCAGAGAGGGCTTCGCAAATCTACCCCACACCAGCTGCCAGAGCCGGTACCACGGACGCCACCAGCCCTAAGGACACATCTGTGAGCACAGCCCCGACCCGATGTGCTGTGCCTGTTGGGAGCAGTGTGGGCAGCGTCTCCTACAGAGCCCAACCTGCCTTTTCTCACCCCCTCTGCCTTGTCCCCAGCAGGAGCCGCTGCTCCGGCGCTGCGGACGTGTCTCAGCGCACAGGAGGCAAAAAGCTTGACATTCCCTAAGCCCCTCTCCCCTCGCTCAGTGCCATTTCCCTGCTGTGCTCCATCCTTCCACCCACCTAATAAAATGCAAGCACCCTCTGAGCAGCTCTTCACAGCTCTCCCGCAGAAGCGGGACAGGGAAATGTGCAGTTTAGCTGCTCCTCAGGGACGGTCAGCTATAATTGAAGCAAACAAACCATAGAACTAAGGCTCCCCAGTTCACCAAAACGCCTGTGAAAAGGCAGCAGTACCACAGAGGACGTGAGGGAAGAGAAAAAGACAGCCCACACCACCAGGGATGGAGAGGTGGAGCTGCTCCAGTGCTCCCTGTCCTGCCCTGGCACCCACATCTCCCATCCTCTGTGGCACTGGCTGGACTTCTGCTCTCAGCCCAGGATCACCAGCCTCTACAGCTGAGACTTCAGCCCTGCCAGCCCAGAAGCAGACATGAGACTGCTATACATAATTTAGCAACTAGACAGGGATAAAGGGCTATACACGGTTAGCCTGGATTACAGAAAACCTCTCCCGGCCTGGAAAGCTGCTTTTAGTCTTCATCAGCCCAAACCCTTGTATGAGGAGCTCTCAGAGCAACAGACCTGCCTGAGTGTTTGCAGAGAGTGAATCTTCTGCAAGGAAATTCAGTACCACACAACTTGAAACTTGGTCTTCTCCTTTCAGATAAAGTGCTGTAAGAATAAATCACTGCACAGTTGAAAACAGAAGGTCTCAACCAGGCTGGGAGCTCTGCCCAGGCACTCCTGTGCACACTCACAGCCACTTGGATGGCATGGGTCTTGCTGCCAGGTCGGGGGAAAAGCCCACCAGAGCATAATCTGCTAATGTATGAGAGGAAAAGAACAGCTACAGCATCTCAGACAAATGCCCAAATGCATTCAGAGATTACATGATCTCTAAAAATACAAGCTTGTACAGTAAAACAGAAACAAAACAAACACACCAAGCTGATCCTTGACTCTGGCTGCTCACTTGGTCATATAAGGCATAAGAAAAGCTTTAGTAAGGAAAACAGTATTTTTTAAAAGGTGCCTCAACTCCTTCCCTTCAGGATATATTCTCAAGAGTTAGCCAGTTTGATTAAGGTATGTCTACACAGAACACACCTACTTCAGATCAACAACATTAAAACTGCACCTAGAATACCCTGGGTGCATCTTAGGAGGGATGCTGCCACAGATGAAGATGTGCTATTTTGCTAGATTTCAGCTTGGATATTATGAAGAAATTCTGTGCCCAGAGGGTGATGAGGCCCTGGCACAGGTTGCCCAGGGAAGCTGTGGCTGCCCCATCCCTGGCAGTGTTCAAGGCCAGGCTGGATGGGGCCCTGGGCAACCTGGCCTAATGGCAGGTGCCCCTGACCATGGCAGGGGGCTGGCACAAGATGGTCTTTAGGGTCCGTTCCAACCCAAATCACATCAGAATCAGTGCCCCCCCACGCTGGATCACACTGGGTTTTCCCCAGCGTCCCCAGATCGGAAGCTGCACTGATACAGCAGCGCAACTCCTTACACGTGAAGCTCTTCCAGAAACACATGCTTGATTTATATTGGTTGAAAAGAACTCAATTTCTCTCTGACTTACCTATAAGTAAGTATTTAAATCAATTATGGAATGGATCCTCAGCTTAACCAGAGGAGGTTAAAGTGCTCTCTCGGGCTGAAGCACCACGCTGGACCCACCAGGACAAGCACAGGGGTTGGGAGGGAGGGGATATGGACAGAGAGTTCAAAGGAGAGGGAGTCTGGAGCAGGAAGCCCAGGGAGGGAAGCATTGTGTGGTGACTGATGGCTTCAGAGAGCCATCTGAATGAGATGAACAGGAGAGGATGATGGAAATCACTAGGGAAAGATAAAGCAAGAAACACCTCTGCTTCTCCGATCTCAGACTCTGTGTGGCTGCAGTTCTGCCTTTTGCACAGCTGCTGGACAGTTTAAAACTCTCTCTTCTTTTATTGTGCTGCTTTTTCCCTCCAGGGCTAAATGTTTAGGACACTGCAACTACAAAAGCTCATACAGACCCAAAATGGGATCTCACTGCACTCCCTTTCCCTGATGAGGAGGATGAGGAAAGGACCCCCACTGCTCTGAGAGAAAGTATTTCAGCAGGCTCTCTTGCACCCTGGCAGTGGCAGTGTCCATGGGCAAGGGCTGCTCCCTGTTCCCTGTGAGTGTACCCCAAGCACACACAGCTTACTCACTCATTCTGCACTGAGCAAGGAAAGACTCTCAGATCCTCAAAGACTTGACTTTAAATAAATAACCAGACCTCTTTCCCAAAACAGCTTTATCTTTCGTGCCAGAAAAGCTGCTGCTTCTTGTAGGAAGGGCTGTGAAAAAGGCTGTGCTGTGCACACTAAAGCTCCCAGACATATTTTGCAGACTTCCTTTTAACTACAAAAGAAAAAGACTAACAATTACCTCATGCTGCCTTTTATTTTTACTGATGGCTACCACTGGCCAAATTCAGCTCTCAGCTGCAGTGATGCAAATTTGGGATAATTTCACTGACATGGATTTAAACTAAATCTCTCATTAGAGCTAAAGCAATTGAAATCTAGGCCAGCATAAGTCAGCACTGTCAACATTTACCCCCACAGTTTTCTGCAGAGTAATGATCTATTTTAAAGAAATTGAACTTTTAGAAATAGCAACTTTGCATTTCTCTTGATTTACCTTCTGATGTAGGTGGTAGGGCTTTCTCTGCACTTCAGGGATTCACGTTTACAAGCATTTCTCCCTAATTTCAAGCACTGGAAGCATTTCTGCAAAGGCTCAGGCTTGTTGGAAGCAAGGCTGGAAGAGACCCACTTGTTCAACCCATCCCCTCTGGCTCATTCAGGACCCACCTAACCTGTGCTGTTCACAAGCCCTGCTCTAATCCCCTGGTGGTGGAGACCTCAGGCTTCCCTGGCTGATGTTCTCCAGTGTTTTCACACAAGGGACTTAAAGCTCATCTCATTCCCACCCCCTGCCATGGGCAGGGACACCTTCCACTAGCCCAGGTTGCTCCAAGCCCCATCCAACCTGGCCTTGAACACTTCCAGGGATGGAGCATCCACAGCTTCTCTGGGCAACCTGTGCCAGGGCCTGACCACCCTCACAGGGAAGAATTTCTTCCTAATATCCCATCTAACCCTGCCCTCTGTCAGTTTAAAGCCATTCCCCCTTGTCCTGTCCCTCCAGGCCCTTGTCCAAAGTCCCTCTCCAGCTCTCTGGGAGTCCCTTTAGGCACTGAAAGGTCAGCCTGCAACAAAGTCATGAATTAAACTTCTGTTTAATATAAAGTCCTCTCTGTTATGGAATAGGCTCAAAGCTTTGCCATGTCCCCAGAAGATATGGAGAATAGATTTGCAGACAGCTTTTCTTCCAGCCATTTCCAGACTCATCTTCTCTCCTGCTAGTGCTTCCTGCCCCTAGTCAGTGAGGTTCAGAAACTGAGACTGCAACAAAAATACACCACATACCTGGAGAATTAATAAAGAGGTGACCCACTGCAAAGTCGTATCAGCTCAAGTCTTCAGCTCAGTCCCACCTCTAAAGCCTCCCCAGCAAGACTTGAGCAGCAGCATCAAACCCTCCAGCTGGGAAAGCCAGCCCAGGTTTGTTTTCAGCACAGTCTTGGAGGGGCAGGACTGGTGTACACCCAGAGAGATCCCAGGGGATGTCTCTTCTGAAGGCACCCTCCAGAGATCTGACATCTGAATGGAAAGACTCCACTAAAAAATTCAGAAACATCTGCAGCATCACAGAAAATAGGGCTGGAAGGAATCTCATCAACTCATGTAGTCCCAGCCTGCTCCAATGCCCCCAGTGGAAGGTGGTATGATGGATGTGTCATTTCTAACATAACTACTACAGTTACTTCATTCCTAACATGTTCCTCTGATCTGTTCTTAAAGAAATTCAGTGATGAACATTTCTGTGTTTCACGAGAGAAAATTCTAGTCACAACTTCCAGTACTTCACAATTCTATTTGAAAGCTTCTTCTGATGCCCAACTGAAAATCCCTCACTGTAATTAAAAACCATGTTATGGGTGGAAAAATCCCAAATTACAATGAACAGGCACTTCTGCCTTGTGCTGCTGTGCCCCTGTTATATATCTGAAGATTTGGTCTAGTTTAGTTTTTACTCTTGTAGGCCAAAAAACCCTCATGTTTATATGTTCTTTTCATTGCAAGTTAATGCTTTTCATATCCAGGTCTCCTGGGTTCAAACTACAATTAAGGTAACAATTAGGCAATGCCACTGGTAGGGCATTCATCAGGGTGATATTCTAAACAGTCCCCAAAACATCTAGGCATCTATCCAAGCTGGGGACTTTTGATCAGATGTCCAAACCCAAAACTTTGGGGAAAACAAAAGTACAGAGTAGGAGTGAGGTAGAGAGAAAAAACAGTGCAAAAATGGAGGCCAAGTCTCCAGCATAAAAAGGCACACATTTTTTTTGTTGGAAGGACAGAGAGACAGTACAAGAGTGCTCAGACAGGAATTGTTAGAGCAGATTTGAGGAATTCTGAGATCCTCAGCCCTGATTTGGTTACTGATGAGAGCAGGGCAGCGAGTGGCTGCAGCCTGACATGAAACAACAGAGCAATTCTGGGAGTTAAGGACGGTAAATTCTCCCCCCTCAGCCCTGATTGGTACAGCAGTGACTCACAGGCTCTCCTGTCCTCACCCTGGTCAGAGGAAGCCAGAGCACAGCAGCTTTGGCCCTTGGAAGGGTGATCCTCAACACGAGAGGCCAAGGCAGATAGACAGAGCTGATCCATACAACTGATGTGACTGACAGAGATGTGTTACAGGTTCAGGACAGGGAACACAGGGCAGGCTGTTTCTTTCCCATATGGGGCCAGACATACCAGCTTCTGCAAATCCTGTACATTGGGGTTGTGACTTTCTGCTCTCCATATGGCCAAAGAGGAGAGTGCAGGATGCTCTGCAATCCGGGCATCACTCCTATGGCCAACAAACTCTGCCTATGTACACTGCTAAGATTGCAGGAGAGCTGTCCCACAGTGGGGCAGAATCAGTCCCCAGGTGCCCACTGCCCCCCAGGAATAACAGGGTGCAGTGAAGCACCCAGTGTGAAAGTTCTGGCCCAGGGGAGCCAGAACTCCCAGAGCAGCCAGAAGTACTCACTTGGATCTGCTCAACCACCATCTCGCACATCTATGGACACACCTGAATCCCCACTTGCCTTGTCCTCTCCCTCTTCAGCTCCTTCCAGTATTTGAGGGCTCTAGTCCCTGCTGTCCCAGCCCTTTCCCCCTGCACAGGAGCACACATTCACAGACACAGGGTTGAGCTCCAGACCCGTCTGTCTGTACAGGCACAGCTCCCCACACAGCTCTGCCTCTGCACTGGCTGCCGGCACCAAGCACTGTTTGGGCTCCACACCTGTGCTCTCCCCATGACAGCCACGATCTTAATTAAGCTTCAGGCAGGGAGCAATTGTCTGGCACTTACACTGGGAGAGGGGACTCTTGTCTGTATTCCCCCTTTGCCACAGGCACAGCCCTGACCTGCCTGTGTGAGCGCTGGCAAATCACCTCCCCGTGTTTGCATGGGCTCGCTGACCTCCCACTTTGAAAGAATTTATCGTTAATTTTTGCAAAGTGTTGTGGAATCCTTGGGGGAAAGGTAGCACAGGAGTGGAGAATATTAATATTCCACCAAGAACCTCCAGAGACCGACCGGCACATTAAAGCTTCTACAAGCAGAAACAAAACTCTTGCACGGCTCAAGCCAGACCCCCAAAGCACCGGCTGACTTTTTTTCAGTACTTCTTTCCATCAGCATTAGGAAACATGTATGGGGCCTGTCATTATGCATCCAGAGCATCTAAGAAAACACAAGGAGAACGCAGGACCAGGGATGGATTCGTAGCTACTTGGCGTAAGAAAAGGTTGCATCAGGCAGCGTGTACGGTGGAGCATTAGTCTCCTGCTGTTCCAGCATAAAGTTAATCAGGGACAGAAATTAATCCCTCCTGACAGCATGTTGCCAATTTCTGATTTCATCCCCGTTTCCTCGTAGCTTATCATCAAGGGAAGGGGGAACTTGTAGCATGGACAAGCCTGTCACATGCCTCTGCCTTTGGTAAAGGCTCACACGCACCAGGCAGGCGTTCCCGTACACTCCGAGTGGCACGTCCGTGCTCCGCACGCACACGGGGCCCCTCACACCCATATGGACTCACCCACCATCACACAGGGACACACAGTGCAAACTTATGCATGTGCTTAAGGCAAAACACGTGCCCAACCATCAGCTTTACTCCAAGACAGTGGGAGGGAGGGGGGTAAGACGAGAACGAGAGGAAAGAAATCCTCTCCCCTGAGTGACGGTGCCAGAAGAGCAAAGTGGCATTTACAAATCATAAGCATTTCTCTTCCCCTCTCTCTGCTCCTTTGCCCAGAATGTTAATTAGCATTGTTCTAAACAGCAGTGGCAAAAGCTGAAACCCAAGCAGTCTCAATTGCTTGAAAGGAAACCTGGCTGGGAGTTTTTTCAGATGAGACATTTAAACTCAAATGGTGAGATGTGATGGTGATGCAGCAGGTGCTTTTTAATGCCACCTTAAAACTTCCCTCCTAAAACTAGACTGTGAGTTCTAAAAAGAAAACTATCATTTCCCAAGGCTGTAGGATTCTGCCTCATGTTCCAAATGTCACGGGTGTATTCTGCAGCTTATTCTCCCAAGCCCAGCAGATCATGGATGGAGCCCCACAGCGTGGCAGCAGTACCCTGCTCACTCCCACAGTCCTGAAACATTTCACTGCACTCCAGGTTGGGCAACCCCCAGGGCTGCTTTGCAGTGTAGTTGATCACATAATAGAAAAGTGGGTTTGCAATTATGTTCATAAATAATAGTGCTGACTTGAGTTTGTGTCATAAATAAAAATTGGATGATTATATAGACCACATATATCTCGGTCTGTTTGGATGATCAATACACATCTTAAAGCATCACTAAATTTTAGTTACAAAAAGTGCGGCAGGAAACTGGCTTCAAAATTTGCTTCTCCTTTTAGAGCCATTCCCTTTCCTATTTTACATAAGTCTCCTCATCCAACTTATCAAGACCACCACCACCTTCAGAAACCCCCCCTGCCCCGAGTGATTGATGTTGTCATGTTTCTGGCACACTGGGTGCCACAGAAGGAACCTGCACCCCAACTCCTGGACAACCCAGGTGACAGGGATGCTGGAATGAGAAACTCAACAACATCCCATGGACCAAAACAGTTGGTCTTACACACAGAGAGCAGTTCTCAGTACCAAACCCAGCAAGGCACCCAGCCTCTGGGGCACCTGCACAGGCAGTCAGTGAATGTGCCATCACCTCAAAGGGGTCCCAATACAGCCCCATGCCAGAAGCAAGACAAACAAACCCCTAGCATCTCCCTCTCTGAGAGCAGAGCATGCACAGTGCAGGAACATCCTCCACCGTGCACTGCAGGAGCATTCAGCCCCATTACCCTAGAAACTGAAGAGCTATTGTGAAATAAGTGCAAGGGGAACTGGGAAGAGAAGCAGATTCTCAGCCATAAAACCATCAGGAGAGCTGCCAGCCACTTGCTGAGCTCATGGGAGAACAGCTCTCCTCCCTCCCTGTGACAGACCCAGGCTGCAGATCACAGACCTCCCTGCAACACACCCTCCTGCTCAGGAGTGGGCAAGTCCACACCAAACAGGCACTCCCAACACCTCCAAGTGTAGGGTTCTGCCCTCCTTCTGCTTTATCTTCCCAGGTATCAGGCTGAGGAATCTCACAAGTAAGTGGTTCTGCATGGGGCTTACTCAATGGGACATAATTGACTCTTATTGCAAAGAATTAAGTGCTCTCAATAGAGATGTCCATTTTTAATGCCTTTTTTTTTTATTCTTACTAATGAATTAAGCCAAGATAACACCAAGTAGTTCCCAGATGAGACTGATTGTCAAGCAGATGAGGATTTTATCAATAATTTTTTTTTAAGCTCAGCTCAGAAAAATCATAATAGAAAGAGCAACCAGAAATGCCTTTTCCTTCTTGAAAAAGCATAGAGTAATCTCTCCAGGAGATTCCTTTCCCACCTATATTAGTTATTACTGCCTCTGCATGGTTTCTAGTTGTGTGCATTTGAAGAAAAAGAGGGAAAAAATGCCTGAGTTCACTAATCTTCTTTATCTATTCGCAAACTTTAGAATGCTTTGGTGAAGATTTTGAATTAAGTGACTCATAAAGTGATTAACAGTCTATTAACTCGAAGGACAAGTCACACCACCACCACAGAAAAGCAACACATTGTTTCTAGACTCCTTGGGGTGTTTGCTCATGGACACTAGTGTTCTCAATGGTGGGGGTTTTTTTCCTCCTCTCCTGTCTTCAATAAAGACTTGGTTCCACTTTCTCTTACCCCTCTTACTTCCTCACTACCCTTCCAATTCATGGACCAGTATCCAAACCTGCCACAGACTGCTTCCTGAAGATCACTCCTCCAAACTGCAGAAAACAAGTACTGTCTGTCTTGGCTGGCTCCAAACACCCCTCACACACAGCCTGGAAATGTCAAGCACTGTGGCTCCTGTCATCTGTTCGCTACATCTCAAATGCCTTTTCAGATCCTCCTGTGCCCTGCTACTCAGGATCCCTGTTCTTGTCTCTTCACCTTGCTTGAGGTGCAGAGAGAGGTCCACCACCCCTCACACCCCTTTTCCAAGCAGCTCAGGGCTCTCTGAAGGAGGAGACCACAGTTCCTACAGGGGAGGCTAACCTGGTTATGCAGGACCTCTGATCTGTGTCTCCAGTTGCAGTTCCCCATGTGAGACAGGGACCTGATTTACTGGTTTGCAGCCTGTACGACTGACTGACCACGCTCATCCTGCTTTCTGGAGAAGGGATGAAGGGCAAGGAACAAGGATTGCCCCTGAAGCATTTCCTACACCGAAGTTTTGCAGCATGTGGGAAGGAAAAGGAGAGAACAAGGCACAGCAGAAGAAAGCATGTCTGGGAAGCCTGGCTGATCTGCTCAGGAATTCAGCACAGTCTGCGTGGCCAGGCTGGACAGATGCTGGGGTTGAGCTGAGGAGTTTCACACAGCAGATGGTCAAGGAGCTGTGATTTGCAGGTAATCTAATAATCAAGTAGTCATATCAGTGAGGATACGAGCCACGGGGTCACGAGGGGTTGGCACACTTCCCCTGTTCCTGTAGAAGTCACTGGGCAGTACAAAGCAAGGACATTAACTGTTTAGCTCCCAGCTACAGCCAGCAGCAGCTTTCTTCAGAAAAAAATCCCTGTAGGGCTCAACCCGGAGCCAAAGCCACACTGACACCATCACTCCAGTCTCCACAGTCAGATCATGACAACCAAGGGGCTGTCACCTCCTCCCCTTCTCTCTCCCCACAGCCCTGGTGCCAACACAAGCAACTCTGCTCAAGTCACTGACTCAAATAAACTAACACTCTCAAAATTTCCAGTTGGGAATAAGCCATACCAAACTCTGAGCATGTTATGCAAGCTTTAACCCCTTGGAATGCCAGGGCTGACTTCTTCACCTTATGCTGCTGCATCAGGCACAGGAGACCTGTGGCACCAGCCAGGGTGGATGAGACAGAAAAATCCCAGGACCAAGTCCTCCAGTGAAAATAAAACCCACATTTCTAGAAGCGATGAAATGCCAGTACTCGCTCTCTACAGCCTCAAACAACAAAAAACCCTGTTCAGATTTTTTTTTTTTATTAACTGTCACAAAATGATGCAATGCATATAGTGTAATTATGCTTAAGTGCTTTCCATGTTAAATGTCATTTCAGTTATCACTTTTTAAATGCAATTTTTATTGAGTGCACAATAATAATTTAGCAAGTAAACAGGCAAGTTACAAGAAAAGAGTGGAAGTGCAGGGGGAGGTGGGAAAGCCTCAAGTGTGACAATGAAATGCACTGGGGTACATGGAGCTGTTACTTCTGAAAGCTTGGAAAGAATTATAAAAAAGCCATAAATTACAAGGTTGCAAAATGCAATAAATTACAGCCTCTACAAAAGGCAGATAATGGAAATGAGAAAGGAGAGAGGGAAGGGGGAGGAATCTACATAATTTGTCACCACTGACCCCAGACATCTGCACAGCCTGCATAGAGCACTGGAAATATTTGGGTGTTTCAGTCTCCTCACAAAAAACAGTGCTCAGAGGCCAATGTGTGGGGGGGCAACTTTAGGGGTGCTTCCCCTCTATTGGCACAAATGCACCCCAAATGGGCAGCCTTCCCTGCATCAAACAGACCTTGGGGAAAAAAGGGAAGTCCAGGCTGAAGACCAACAGCCCCACACTTTCTGGAAGCTCAAACCCTTCAGTCTGCCAAGCCAACGGGAATGGGGTGCACAGTCAAGTGCTGGCACACTCAGAAGGGAGAGCTGTGAATGTACTGAATCCCACCATTAATCATGGAATCACAGAGGGGTCTGGGTTTGAAGAGACCTTAAAGCTCATCTCGTTCCAACCCCCTGCCATGGGCAGGGACACATTCCACTAGACCAGGTTGCTCAGAGCCCCATCCAACCTGGCCTTGGACACTTCCAGGGACAGGGGATCCGCAGCTTCTCTGGGCAACCAGTGCCCAAAATACAGGCTTTCAAAGATACAACCTGTACTCCTTTTCCTCTGCAGGAAAGGTTTCTGGAGACCTTGGTGCACACTAAGAGGCAGCAATGTGCCCCTGCAGCAAAGACAGCCCATGGTACCCAGGTTTGTCTAAGGAAGATCTGCCAGCACATCAAGGGAGGTGATCCCTGGAGTGGTGGGTCCAGTTCTGGGATCCCCAGTGCAAGAGAAATACAGAACTACTGGAGAAAGTCCAGAAAAGGACCACTAAGATGGTTAAGGGACTGGAGCACCTCACATACAAGGGAAGGCTGAGGGAGCTGGGACAGCTCAGTCTGGAGAAGGCTGAGTGTCTTAGCAGCATTTACAAACACCTGAAGGGAGAATGTGAAGAAGACAGAGCCAGGCTCCTCTCAGCGCTGCCCAGTGATTCTTGCCCAGCAAGAAGTAACAGACACAAACTCAAACAGAAGATGGTCCATAAAAGCATAAGGAAACACTTTATTTCCCCACCACCACCACTTGTGAGTGTGACCAAGTACTGATAGAGGTTGCCCAGAGAGATTGTGGGATCTCCCTCCCTGGAGGTATTCAAAAGTCATCTGAATAGAGTCCCAAGGGACACACTTTGAGGTCTTCAGCACAAGAGGGTGAAACTTTTACTGCCATTAAGGCTACATGTAGATGTTGAACCAAAGATGGCAGCAAAGATAGGCAACTTTCTACAGAGAAAGCAGAGCCAGCAGCCAGGAGACAGCCTCCTGTCGTGGGAAAACACATTCCCATCAGAAATACTCTTCAGCATCAATGCCAAAGTCCTCTGGAGGAAGACAACAACCCACAGTCCAGGAGGGAAGGGCAAGAGCAGGCGAGATGGTGCCAGGTGTGGGAAGGCACAGCTCCCTCTCGATTTCACAGCCCGCTGGGTCCCCGGGAATCGGTGCCCTTGGGGTTTCAGGGTTTTCAAAACAAAGCCACCAACTGAAAGGAAAAACCCACCAGAGTAAAACCAACAAACAAAACAGAGGCAGCCAAGTTCTGAGAGTGGAGATGAGCAGGATCTTAATCTCTGGAAAATTAAATCAGAAGAAAATGGAACGGGCACAGATTTTGGCTGACAGAGAGCATCCTCCCTTCAGGAGCATGTGTGCCAGGTTTATTTGATTAAAACTCCTCAGGATGGAGAAAGAAGGGAGTGTTTTCATTATTGAAGAGGGAGCAAGGAGGAGGTGGCCTATAGTTGCCATAGGACCATTTTCAGTACTAATGGTAGCAAACAGTCCCAGCGCATGGGAGTAAAATGATTGTAATATTTCATTCCCTGAGGACAGAACCTTTTTTGCAGGAATGGGATGCAGGCTTCCTGGAGACCACTGGAGCTCTGGGTTTACACTGCAAGCTCTAAAATAGTCTGGCAGTTGCTTTTACTGCCTTCAGACTTCAGGGAAGAAAAAACCAGCTTCGGTTGACTGGGAGCCCAAGATGAGGTTTTACTACTGCAGTGGCAAGTCCTGGATGTTCCTCAGCCAATGCCAAAGGGGTAGGACAGGCTGGACATTGCCAATAGCACCTCGAGGGCCTTCTTGAAATGAGTTTGGCAGGGTTCAGCTTTGCTCCCAATCTGTCCACTCTTTTCCCTCTGTCTAATCCAAGTCCCACCTTCTGAACACCATCAGGAGAAATGCCTGGGCAGCATCCCGAGCATCACCTGAGGGAAGAAACCAGTTTCTCATCCTGTGTGGGCAGACAGGCAGAGGGAAGGGGAAGCCTGTGCTCATGAGGCTAAAGAAACTCAGGCAGCAGAACTAGCTGGGAAAGGTAGGTCAGGCCAAGGCAAACCAGCAGGGCATGGGAAGGCAGCACACATGGCAGAGCCAGCAGCACACACTGCAGCCCCAGTGCCCTGCCAGCACTGGAAAACCAGGCAGCAAAGGCTCATCAAAGAGAGGACTGAAATCTCCATGGTCCCCTCCCTCTCTCCATTGCTCCCTGAGCAGCCCAGCCTCCTGTGCTGATGTGCTCCAGCACAAGTTGGTAATCAGGGCACAGCACGAGCAGGGACCAGCAGGCCCTGGGCTCCAGCACTTTTTTTCTCAGCAGGAGCTGAATGCTAACCCTTCCCCTGAATTTAAAAAAAAACCAAACCAACCAACCAAAAAACAGCATCTCTGTTTCACATGAACTGGGGAGAAGAGGCTTCAAAGGTTTCCAAAAAAGCAAAAGCAGAAGGTTAAAGGGAATGCAGTTTCCAAGGGAAGAAGAGTTAACCCCAGGGTCTGAGTGGCCCTGCCACCCTCTCCTCCATGCTCCACTCCCTGGCCCCAAATTGCACTGCAGCATCATAACAACTGCACCAGCTCCTCTCTCCGCAGACCCCCAGTTCAGCCCCATCCCAGGAGACCTCTGCCACCCACATCCCTCCTCCTGCCATGCTGTGGGCACTTTGCTTCTCTTTCCCAGCTCTCCCTTGGCCCAGCTTTCAGAGGAAACCAGCTAACAAGGGCAGTGCTTTTAGAGCCCCTAAGCTTAAGTTATTCAGCTCTGTGACGCCAAGTGGAACAGTCACTGAACTTTCCTAGAAACACCCAGAGGTGTTGCCAGCCCTGGTAGCTCACACCAGGCTCTCCTGCAGACACCCCCTCTGTTCACACTGGTGGCCACCAGCTCAGGATGCTCCTCTGCTCACAAGTCACTGTCCCCCATGCATGGGGAAGAGGCAGAAGTAACCCACCCACCGGTGACTGCCTTGAGACGAGCAGGAACCAAAATGCAAGCCAGGATCCTTCCAGCAAGATCACTGTGCAAACCCTCTCCAGCCCCTTCAAGCCCCCACATCTCCATGCTGTCCTTGCCTTCAACCTCATGTGCCAAACAACACGAAATATTCTGCAATTCTCCTCACAGCAATCGATTCCAATGCTGCTGAAGATGGCTTCTCCCACATCTAATGGGCCAGGATAAAGTCTGTTCCTACACTCCCTTTTCTCCTGCCCTGCTCTCTGCCTCTGCAGCACGAGATCTCCCTCTGATTGTGGCCTGAAGATTGTAACCCTGTTGGTAAAGTCTGCTCTGTAACCCCTCAGCCTCCAGTCTATATGGACAAGAGCTACAAAAGCTATTTACCATCTCATTTCAGGATTCTGCCAGCAGCTACAACATGGAAATGAGGGAGGCTGCTCTCTGTTGCAGCCTTTAAATACTTTGACTCACTTTGGTCAGGCTTACCCATCTGACATTGCTGGCAGCACCACGTTGCCCTCTCCTGAAGCACCTCGACACCCACAAGGACAGGTTTCTGAGGGTTTGGTACCTGGGACAGGATTTTTACAAGATTTCCACATGGGTAATGAATGCTAAATAAGGGCTTGGGCACAGGAAGTTAGAAAACCCATCACCTGCCCAATAATCCTAAATCTGGTCCCTACCTCATCATGCCTCTGACCACAACTTGTTCCCACAGTGCTATACCAGCTAGAAACTGTGTCCTTTTGGTCTTGGTAACCCCTCCGAGTTGCTAAATTCCTCTCCTGTCTCTTTCTTCTCCTGCCCTTGTCTAGCTCTCCCCGAAATATCAAGGAGACAGAATCATTGTACCAGCTCTTGATTTTGGGAGACAGCAAGTGATGGCCCCAAAGCAATCAAAGCAGAGAGCACAGTGCAGGAAAGCAGGGGAGCTGGAGTCAGGGTAAATAAGGGGTGCACCCTTCCAAACAGCCCCTCCTGGCACGGGCTGCCCCCCAGCAGTGGCTGTCCCCTCTCAGCACTCTGGAACCAGGGGGCATAGATCAGGGCTGCTGACCGTCCCCATGGGAGTGAGCAGAAATCAATGATGTGCCATTCGAGCCCTTGAGAGAATCCTATCTAATCAAACAGGCCCAGAGAAAACAGCATCTTATGGGCCATAAAACACCAGAGGCTTATTCCCCTCATAAATACTGAGCTGACACCACCACTGCTGCAGCCCCTTTGGCTCTTCCTTCCTCCTCTCCCATCCTTCCACTTGAACGCTCGGCTGCTGACAGCTCCTAATAACTTGGACTCCGATGCGGTCCCTGACTGCCTAATCAGGGTTACGTTAATGAAGCGGTTCTCTCATCCAGCCTGACCCCAAAATATCCTCCACACAGCAGTGCCCATGCCCAGCACACCAGGGAAAAGGGTACTTTCAGCAGCAGCCCTTGGCTAGTGGGGTCCAACTCCACAGCACAAAGCAAGCCCCAGACAGCCCAAGGGAAATCCTGCTGGAGGCTTAGCAGAGCTCCTTCCACAGCACAGAGGCCCAATGTTTCAGCCTCATTTCAACATTCAGGGTCAAAACAGCAGCTTGTACCCTTGCCCTGGTCCCTTCTCCCACCAAGCTTTCCTCTCCCAGAGCTATCAGGAGTTACCCAGGCACATGACCACAGCAAGGGAGTCTTCTCACACCTTCTAGTTTGGGACACGGACACGGACACACACACACACACAGACACACACACACACACAGACACACACACACACACAGACACACACACACACACAGACACACACACACACACAGACACACACACACACACAGACACACCCCTGAGCCCTATGAACATCAGAAGGGGTTTTAGCTGGACCCCTCATAGACCAGAATATTTGGCACTTTTCCTTTGATTATTGGGGCTTTGATTGCTCTGCTAATTATTGCCTTAGAACTGTGGGCTAAGAAACTTCTAGCAAGCCCTGAGTGCTTGGCTGCACACCCAAAGGAGACCAGTGACATGCAGGTGTCACAGTCAAATGATGTTCTGACAGGGAAAATGGTGTGACACTTCCCTGCTGCCACCCAACACAACTGAGGTCACCTGCCACCACCTGCAGCACAGGTGATGCAAATCACAGGGAGCTGCTGAGGTGCAGGACATCTCTGCAGACAAGCTCACCAGGGAAGGTGACATGTCCCAGAGCTAAAGGAAACACTGATGATCCTCTGACCTATGGACATGGATGTTTCCCACCAGAGACACAGCAGTTCAGATGACAAGGGCGAGCTCAGGAACTGCCTGAAACCAATCCTTCCTCTGTTTTGCTTAAGGAGAGAACTACTGGTAGGACTGTACCCATGAAGACTCCTCTGGGATGCTATCCTGCCTGGAATAGCCCTCCTGTAGGGTTTAGTTTTGTTCCTTGACTTCACTGGTTTTGGCTTCCAAATTCCCAGGAACCTCCCAATGGGCCTAGTCTTTCCCATGAGCAAAGCTCTCCAGAATAAGGAGAAATCCATTTGCTTCTCAGAAAAGCAGGATGCAGCATGCAGCTGGGAGAGGTTCTGGGGACCTTTTCCCCCCTCTTCCTGCAGGATTTACCATTGCTCCCCCAGCACTGCCAGTCCCCCTGGCACCCCTTGTGCCTCAGGGATGCAGCAGAGACCTCTCTCCCTCTCTTCCCTCCCCTCAAACAGAGCAAGGAGGGTGGGAACAGCAAAGCCAAGGGGAAAAACAAAACAACAAAGCACCGTATAATCTGTATATTTCACCATTTGGCAGAGGGGATTTTTTAATCATTTAATAGTTTTAATCCTTTATCAGATGCTCATCTAAGAGGATTTTGCTGCACATACAAGATTTGGTACAAATTCATTTGCAGTAAATATACTCATTTAGCAAGTTTATTTCCTGCCTGGGCACTGAGTGAGGTAAGTTGGCTGCTACTTGACAAAGGTGGCAAGACCTTGCTGGAACTCTTCCGTGCTGTATCTGTGCTGGTTTTTGCAAGCCAGCATCTCAAACTACTGGAGAAAAATGACACTGGGCATCCTCACAGCTCAGGGTCCTCACAGATAGTGGGGCACACCTTGGGAGAGCACCAGCCCTGCACCCAAGCCACGAGGGCACCTTCTCCCACTGATGTGCAGATGCCCACCCTGCCCTAACAGCTCAGTACTGCTGGAGACCTGCTGGCTCTTTCCACACCAGTAACCAAGGGGGACCAGAGCACTGCCCCACCAGCACCCACACCAGAGCACACAGTCACAGCCCAGACTCCCCAGGGTATTTGGACAGAGACACAGCCCAGGTGAGGTTAGTTTCTTCTGGGGAAATGTCATGCAAGCCACCAGGATGCAAACCATGCCATGGTACTCATCTTCAGAGCCAGGGAATGGGCATGAGCTTATTTTATTTATTATAAAGTGTCTAAACCCATTGGTTTGAGGCTGCAGAGAAGCAGGCTGGCAGGGCAGGCTGCTGAGCTAGAGAGAAAGAGAGAGAGAGGCTGCAACTCAGGTTGGGTTTTGTTCAGTTCTGCTGCATTACTGACCCAACCACCTCTTCTGCTGGTCAGTCAAGGCCAGCAGAGCCCTGCTCATGGTGCCAGGTGACTGCAACAGATGTTGTGAAGGGCTGTGAGGGACACTCAAGAGAACAGCTGAGCCACAGCTACCCCCCCAGAGTCCCTCTATGCAGCTGAAACCTCCAGATCTCAAGATATCATGGGGGGAGGAAATAGGAATGAACACTACAGCGAATGTACACCTTTTTCAGGCTCCGTTAATTTAAAAGTGGCCAGAAGATATGATCTGTATTGTCAAGGCAATGTGCTTTGTGTGCATGCAAGGCAACTGCTGAGGCACTGTAAAGGTTTTCCAACTAGAACACAATTCATAGGATACAATTATACCTTTTAGATGGGTTAAAGTTAAAGCAAGAGCCTGCTGCAGGGCTGATAATTTCTCATGTTTTTATGTGTTTCCATTTCTTTAAGTGTTTGCTTTCAGACAAATACTTTAAAACACCCTGTAGGAACTTAAAGCTGAATCCCCCAAATGCCAACTCCACGATTAACCTGTGGGTTGTTTCACTGCTGGCCTCTCTCCTCTCATCTCACAACCTCTGATCTTCATCTAGAGAACGGAATGAAAAGTTTCTGCTGTCAGGGAATGCACAAATCCCTCTTACCTATCTTTAAGGCCAGTACAAAGGCCCCATTTAAAAGGAAAAGGCACACAATATTTCCCTGACACTTCTTACCCTCTTAGGGCAAAACCCAAGAGCCGTGTTTTTGTGTTTGCAGAGCAAAGAAGGGCACAAGCAGCATCAATGACAGCACAAAGCTGTTTTTTCTGGGTTGTGACATCTTACCACCTGAGCATCTTGACCAGACAAGGAGTAAGAGCTGGGGGGGGGTGAAGGGGTTGTTTTCACCTCTGTGGAGCAGCCAACAAACCAAGTTGTGCTGATGCATGGCTTTTGGATGCAAGTTTTAATTAACACAGGAGTGAGCTTAGTTGGATTTACACCAGAAGCTTCCAGCCAGCAAGCTACCCTCCTTTCTCTGGGACACCACTGACACACAGTCAGCTTTTCAGACAAATGTCAAAGCAGCTTTTTGGCTCCCCAGTCTGTAATTCCTGCTGCAAGCACTGTGGGGCAGAGAGCACACCTCCCTGGGCAAGCAGAGCACACCACGTGTGCTGCAGCCAGGCATAAAATTCTACTGGACCATAAATAAGTCAAAAAATACTGTGCCCAGTTCAAGCCATGGTTAATTCAAACAAGCCCACCAGTTTTTGACAGCTTGGTTCGAATGCTCTGGTGCTTGAAATGCAAAATACAACATAGCCCATTACCCCGAGTCTGCAGAGAATTATATCTTATTTTTTGTAGTTTATTCAACAAATCCAACAGACTGATCCCAGCGTATTCCCTCTGCCTTTAAGACAATCCAAGAATCTATTTACTTTCCTCTTTCCACATGGATGGCAGCAGTGATAGGTGCTTTGGGAGAGAGAGTGCCCACTAACATTTATTTATGGTCCAGCAGTGGCTGCAGCTCTGCCTCTGTGCACAGCGAGACACGCTCCCTGCCCCACATCCTCACAGCTCATAACACTCCCTTAGCTTTATTTTTTGGAATAACAAGAGCCTAAGGAAAGACTGCCTGGTGTAAATTGCCTCGTGCACCCCTCCAAAGTACCCTGTGTTGGCCCCTTCCAAAGCCCAGGCACCAACCCAGACTGCAACCCCACTTTGTAGATGAGAAATCTAAGGCATGGATTGGTTAGAACACGATGCTAATAACACCAGGGTTGCAGATTCAATCCCATATGGGCCATTCACTTAGGAGTTGGACTCCATGATCCTTGTGGGTCCCTTCCAACTCAGAATACTTTGTGAAATCTATGAAGAAACTGCCCCGGGAATTCATTTCACAATCACAACATTCTGCTCTTTCACAAAGCCAAACATCAAACCACTCAAAAGGCCAAACAAGCCTCAACTACAAGGATCTCCTTAATCTAGATCAAAATTTAGCAAACAACTGCTGCTTGGTACAACTGACAGACCAAGCCCAGCTCTGCTCATCTTTCTGCAGGTCCAGAAGACTGATTCAAAAATCTGCAGTTTAGGGCTTTTAACTCCCCGCATGGATATATCTGATGCATTCAGGTTCCAGAGTGTATGTGCCACCTCCAGGGAATTTATTTCCCCCTATTTGCCAAGATAAACAGCATACCAAGCATGAAGGGGAGGAGGAGACCAGGCTGATTTAAGTGATTTCACTTTGCGATTTTCTGTGTTCTTTTTAAGTCGCTTATCCATTTCAGTGCTCAATATTCGGCTCTTTCCCTAATTAGAAAATCGCTAATCTGCTCTGAAAAATGTAAAAGTGAGTCTTGCTTACGTGCACTGCTTGGAATATGCAAGTGTGTTGGGTTTTGTGTTGCTTTCAAGCTCTTTTTAAAAGGCTTCTGGTGTCTCCAGCTGGCATTACTTGCTCCTGTTGATCCCACCCCCCAGTCCACGTTCAGCTCCTGCGTGCACAGCAGTGCTCTGCATACCTAGTGCCTCCAAGAAATTATCCCTGCTCTATTCCCAGCACACACATTAAATCTTTGGCACCCCTTTAAATAACATCCTCAACCTTTTCTTTGCCTGGGCAACACCTCTCAACCAGAACAGGACAACCTCTCCATACCACATCTCAAACACCAGCTGCCCAGAAACGCTGGGAAGGGACAATGGAGAGCTCTGAAGGTGGAAGCTCAAGAAAAGTGAATTTTCAATTCAGACCAGTGGATTGCTTAAAGGTTCAACAGAAGCACTGAATCAGCCTAATGAAATGCTCACAGGACTATACCTGGTGCCAGGGAGGACTGAGAGGGGGGCCCCTTTACACAGGGAACAAGCCAGGAACCACAGGGCAGCCCTCCCCAGTCTGGCACAGTCTGAGAAGGGCTGGGGGGTGACAGGTCCATGGACAGCCCCAGGCAAGGTGAGGTGACAAACCAGGGGCAAGGTCCACCCTTGGAGCTCAGACAAGAGCAAGAGAGAGACAGAGTTGTAGAGGTTACCTGCAGTGTAGGTCCAAAGTCCATTTGGGAGACAAGGGTTAGAGGCCAGGATGCCTGCACTGTCACTCCAAGGTCCATCCAAGAGAACCAGCCAGAGACAGAGCTGCAGCTCTGAAATTTGAGTCTGGGGTGCACCCAGAGACGCGGCAGAGCAGAGACAACACCTCAGCACAGGTCAGGAAGGCACCAGGACTCAAGCTCAAATGAAGCTCCCGAGGCTGGGGGAGCGGGAATGGGTGCCAGGTGACACTTATTAGGGCAAAGTGGGTCCCAGGTGAGACTGATCACAGCAAAGTGGCTCCCAGGTGAGACTGATTAAGGTAATGAGGCTCATTAACATGCTGGGGCCCTCATTGCTGGTCAACACCCACCCCTGCCCACCCTGTGTGCTGCTGATGGAGATCCCACCCTGGGTAAGAGCAGTGAAGGCAGGGACAGCTGGCTAATTCAGCCCAGTGTAGGACAGACAGCAGACCAGACCTATAGCTCCCAGCTCAGCACTGCTCCGTGCATCAGGACTTCAACACCTGCTCCAGGGTATAAATACAACTGTCCTGAAGGTCAGCAGCTGGTGGCCTTGGACAGCAGTGTCCAGCCTGGGTGATTCATCACTGCCCTTTTGTGGAAGAAATTCCATTAAGCAGGTACCAGTATAAGCTCACAGGGTACAGGGTTGGTCCTGAACAGCTCACCCCGAGGGCACTACAGAGATCAGGCTCCTCTGCAACAGGTGAGTGCCCCTGCAGAACATGCCTGCTCCCCAGGAACGTGCCTGGTGCTCCTGGGCAGAGCTGGCTGCACGCCCACCACAGCACATAACCCTTACACAAATCCCAGCATTGCTCACCCAGCAGTTGACATTGTACTAAGAAAAAAACAACCCACCCACACACTGCATAACCAGCAATCAGGGGGAAAAGAAATCAGGAGCAGTTGCCCTGCAGTGCTCCAAGCCTCACCTCTAACAAAGCACCCATCACCTCAAGGGAACACCTCAGAAACCTCCTGGCTAGCTGTGTACTATGAATGTTGCCTGTTTAAGGACCATGAGAGAGTTCTCTTGCCTAAGTATCTACACAGCACAGAAGTGAGATTAAAGACAGCCAGGTACCACCCTGCCAGGACACCTGCACACTGCTCAACCAGGACAGCCCTCTCCTCAGCCTGTGCCCCTCTCTCCCAAGTGTTATGGCCATGATCTGTCACACCAGGCTACCTGCACCTTAAGATGAGCAACTGCTTGCCCTGCCCCACCATCCTGCTGTCAGCAGCAGCTCTTGCACGGAGCATCTTCAGCTTTTTATAAATCAGCTTCTTTGGTACTCTCGTACCCAGACCTCACCCCACGCTGCAGGAGCCATCCTGGTGCCCTTGCTCACACCCTTCTCCTCTGGCTCTGACCAAGGGCAGTGTTGCATCATCTTGCTGTTTTGGGAAGAGCTCTGTCTGTGGCTCTGAGGTGCCCATTGCTCCACCTCTGCAGGAGCCTGTTAGTGCCATGCAACTGCCACGCACCCAATGCACCCCTCAGCTTATGGCAGACACAGGTTGGCTATGCCTGTCCTACAGGACCAGAACCAAAGGAGGAACAAGCTGTGCAGCTATAACTAGCAATGGTGCAGCTGAATAACTTGGAGCCCTCACATTACACCATTTTCCAGGGGTGCTATTTGCTCACAAGCTTTTCACAATCAAACACTTTGCTAGGAAGAGCAGTACAACTGGAATGGCAATTAGTCACCCATCCTGCAACGTTCCCAAAGGATCTCCAGCAACGTTTTGGGGAGAAGATTGTGAAAGTTACCCAAGGCTGACACGCAGGCACACTGCATTGCACTGACATGGACAGTTTTCCACGAATCCTCTCCTGCCCAGATTGCTCACAGGAGAGGAAGGGAACACAGCTGCTATCATAAACCTTTCCAGCCAAACCGCCCCACTTCATTATAGTTTGTCACCTGCTCAGGGAAATCACTTGTCACAAAAATTTTCTTTTCCACTTAATGACTTCAAACTCAATTTGAGGATTGGCTCAGTGGACTGCAGCTGAGGTGCCTTTCAACTGGAGTGTGCACCTTCCCTGGGATCGAGCCGAGGGCTGGAGGGATGATGGGGGTGTCTTTCACTCGGGATGCAGAGCTGTCATGAGCTTGGCATCATTAAAGGCCTGACTCAGCAAAGCACACCAATGTACTGATTGTAAGCCCACACTCACTGTTTAATAAGGATGAAATCTTAGGCTGATGAGACCTTGGCCTAAGCAAGGGCTAGGTCAGGAATTAGGGGTCATGACAAGTGCACAGCAAGGGAGAGGAAGAGGCAGAAGCCACTCTGTGTGGCCAGACTCAGAGCACTTACACAGCAAAGTGCGTGGCCAGTTGGTGGTGGGGCCAGGATCAGCCCTAAAGTGCAGAATTTGCTCATTAAAGGGAGCTTATTGTCACAGACTGGTATTCTGACCTGAGCAGCACCTCATCACTGATGAAGCACAGGTACAGCTTGAGTTGCCACCACATACTCAGGTGGGTACAAGACAACGGGCAGGGCAGGCCAATGCTCATTGTAACTACACAAATAACACAAATAAAAGTCACAATTAAAAAAAACACACTGAGCTATGAGGGGAGCCAGGAAAACAGAGGTTCTGATAAGTTAAGTGTCCTTCCTACAGTCACCAAGCAAGTGTCAGAGCCAAAACTACAAGTTAGTGCACCCAGTTTACTTCTCTCCACCCCAAACTGTCTTTTCAACATTTAATGCTATAAAGACAGTCAAAGTCTCCCTACCACAGACCCAGTCTAAAATTATTCCTGCTTACTAGAATTGCAAAAAAGGATTAGCAACAGCTACCTCGGTTGGCCTAGAATGATCTGTTAAAATTCTGCATGTGAATGCTGTTAAATGCATTGCTGTGTCCCACATTCCCAGTGAAATTCATAGGCCCTGTGTTACGATGGAGCAGACACAAAATCATTGCTAGGACTGAAGCAAAGCCCTGATTTATTTATCTAGTTTGCACTGTTCCTAAGTAGCATCACACAGTATATTAGGTAAACTTTAATATACACCTTGTTACTTCAGCAGCCCAATGATGGCAATCACACCTCTCCTAAAAGCAGAATATATTGAACAGGTAACAATGGACTGGCTTAAGAATCTCTTCACCAAAGCACTTCCTTCCTTGCTGCTGGGACAGCCACCCTGTCCCACCCTTGCAGATCCTTGACAGGATGGACAGAGCTGGGGGCTGTGCCTGAAATCCACGCTTGCTGCCCCAGGTACCAGGCTGAGGTCAGCCCCCCGCTCCATTTGGCTCGGCAGCCAACAGACTGAGCGTGTTCTCAGGAGAGAGCAGCTCGAATTAGCACATTAGCAGAACTGCCAAGAATTGAAAGCCCAATGCAACCAGCTAAACACTTGAGATTTGCTCCAGTGGCTGCTGGAGTAAGCCCTGCAGAAGCCACAGATAACACGGCATGTCCTCTCAGTGACACGGACCATGCCTACAGCTGGCAATCCTGCCCTACAACAGCACTGACCCAGTGCTATGCAAAAGCATCAGCCCAGCTCCTGAAAGCAGCCCCATCCTGCACACAAGCTAAAAAAGGTGCTGCATTAATGGAAAGTGCACCAAGTCCTGCCCCAGGGTTAGCTGGACCTCAGCGACCCCATTCCTTTGCACGCACAGAACAGCCCGCAGCGCTGTCTCACCTCTCGTACCCAGCCTCAGAGGGGGTTTCCAGGAGCTAGACCCCCCCGTGCATCCTCCTCCTCATCTCCACCTCTGCCCAGAAACCCAGTGAATATTTAAGAAAAAGAACTAATTTTAAAAGCACTTCATCATCAAGAGTTAAAAATACTTTCTTCAGCCGACTGCAAGGCAGGCAGAGGGGACAGTGTTTACTGCAGTGTACGGCTCCTAATTGAGATCCCTGTTTTAGAGGAAGATCTGGTGCTCTGGTGGTTTCAACATGTTCTTTAAAGCCCTGTAACAGAGACTTATTTCAGCTCCTCTCTCCGCAAGGAGCCTTTAAGTTACTAGCAACCCCACTACATTAGTTACACAAGCAAGCAGTTCCCATCTAATTGGTTTATAAGACAGCAGGTCTTCCTTTTTAATGGCTGATTAATTGCCAGACTGCCCAATGCAAGGTTGTGATTCACTTGTCTCTGTAGAGATTTAGCAGGGAAGCCTGCGGCTTTCATGTAAAGGAAAGGATTGACACCTAAAAAAAAGCTGTGATCCAGCCAAAACTGAACCAGCCAGCAGCCTCTCCCAGTAACCTCCCCACCACCTCCGCCCTGCAAAAGTCAAGGGAAATAAAAATACTCCCATTTTTTAAGGCAAAATTCAATGTTCATCAGGGAGACAGGGCTCATTTAGTTTTTAATTTTTCATTTACCTCCAGGTTAAATTCAGGCAGGGAGCCTGATGTTGAAATGGATTGAAACAACTGTTTTAACACAATCCAGCTTCCTTTCCAAAGCTCCTCCATCTCCCTACCCACTGCCAAGAGAGGGACCAAAGTGGACAAGAATAGGGAGATTAAACAGAAACAAAAGTCGGAGTCAGCACCAGGCTGGGCTAATGCGGGCACGGCTTTGTCGTCGGCATTTTGCTGTTTGTTGTCTGCAATCCTTTTAAGGTGGCTGCAGCTTGCAGCCAGCGTAATCCTGATTTTGTAAGGGTTTGGGGGTTTTTTTCCTCCCCCTTCCTTTTTTCCCATTGCCAGCAATTGATTTCATTTAACATTTTCATTCCTCTGCCCGCTGTAAATAACCACTTGGCAGTTGAATTTCTCAAGTAGAACAGGCAGCGGCTGCTTACTCTCTTCCTGGCAGCTGGGGGGGAATCTGGCAAGCACTAAAGCAAGAAGCTGTTTCAAGTAGCTTTGAAATGTGCAGGAGATTACATGGGTAGCACTTGGAGTGGAAGAAGTCACAATATGGAAAGGCCGAGAACTTAGTTTTGGAGAGGCCTGGTGAACTTGGAGGCTGAGAGACAGAATTCACCAGTGAGAGAATGAGCCTTTCACTCCCAGTTCATGGCCCTGCACAGCCCCCCGTGGATGCCAGAGGAGAAGGGGACCAGGCTGCTGCAGCTGGCTGTTGTCAATAATCTGGCAGCACATCTCTGCACTTCAACCAGCACACGAGGTGCAGCCCAAGGAGGAGACAACCCAACCTGCCTCCTCCTTGTGCTCTGCAAACAGCACTTGCTCACTGCCACGCTCTGCTGTGCACATCAACAACATCTGCATGGGTGCTTGTCACACTGGTCCTGCCTTCCTCCCTGGGGCCCAGCTCTGAGAATATTGGGGATGGATTCCCCAAAAATTCAGCTGGACAAGATACCTGTGACATGCAACATACCGTGCCCTCCTCCCACTGGCTGGGCAAAGCATCTCCAACCCTGCCAGAAGAGCTCAAGACCTGAGATAAAAAGAACTCCTCATCACCACTCAGTTCATCAGCCACAAATTTCTGTTCTGGCTCATAATCCCAAGAAATCCCTAAACTCACTAGAGTTGGACAAATTTAGGGCCAGAGTAAACTTCAGTGTAAATCAGCCTTTGCATCAGAGTAATAGAGAAGTCACAGAATCAATGACAACTGGCACCAGATGAAATCCCTGGGTTTATCTTAGTCATGCTGCCATAGTACCCATGTAAGTCCTTTAGGCTTTAAGAGGTTTGGTTGTATTTCATGTGAGGAGGAAGAGGGATAAGAAGAGAGATAGGAGGGAGCATGTGAGGGAGAGAGAGAAGGAGAGGGGTTGCTGCCCCACAATTTCCAGGCTGCCCCCAAACACAGGAGCTCCCAGTACAAGGCTTTGCTGCCAACCAAGAGAGCCCAAGCCGAGCACTCCACAGCCACAGAGATCAAGCACAAGAGCGGGTATTTACCACCCTGAATGGCTGCCTGCACAGCTAAGCAAGCACGAAGTATTAATAATGATTAATTTGTAAGGGTTGCTTTTTAAGCTTTTGTTCAGAAAAAGTCAGCACGTTCTAGGCAGAGCTATTAACAATACCAACAAGCAGAGCTCGTACCACAGGCTACGTGGCCTAATTCCACCCTGCTTTTCTGATGCTGCAAAAAAGCTGCAGTAAAAGATATCGGTAGTGACAGGATCCTGCCACACACCGGCCCCCACCTCGCACATCTCAACCCTGAAATGCTCCTCGGCGAGAGCTGCTCGCTCCTCCCCAGCTCCCTGCCCCTCAACCCGTGCTGGGAACTACAGCGAATGTCTTTGAAAGTGCCCCCGCTGAACTCGAAGAGGCAGAGCGGAGCAGGGATGACAAAATCGGAGCTGGCAGCTCTGCAGAGCAAAGCCCAACAGTAAGTTCACCTTTCCCTTCCCCTCTCCGACTCACCACGAGTGGGAGGGCTCGGGAGCAGCGGCGGGCAAAGGAGGGCAGGAGGGGCCGGCAGGAGACAGAGGTGGGCAGCAGCTGCAGCGATAACACCGTGACGCAGCCGCTCTCCTTGCTCCGAAAAAGCACTCGCCAAGGGCATGGGCACACCGTGATGCAAGCAGAGGCTGTGCGGGAGTCCCTCGAGAGGCAGGTTCAGTCTAATCCACAGCTGCACAGCAGGATGAAACACTTGCTTCCCCCCTCAGGAATACGCTGGGGACACCGAGGGGTGCAGAGGAGTTTACCCACCGTGCTGGCCAGGGCTGGGGGCTCAGCCCTCGACACCTGCCTGCCCTCAGCCCTTCTCGCTGCCACCCACATCTGCTTGCATGAAAAGGGCACCCTCGATCCCACAACAATTCAGTGCCACAACTGCACTACATAGGAAGACAGGCAGGGCTAATCTCCATGTCACAACTTGCAACACTAAATACATTAGAGGCTGGTTTTCTTTTTTTTAATTATTTTTTCTTTTTTATTTATTTCAGTAACTTTGTTTCACCCCTTCTTCTTCCCCAGCAGACAAATGGCGGAGTAGAGCAAGCATGGATAATTCTCATCCCATTTCATTCTGTTTCTCTGTGGCGTTTCTCTGTTTGCTTTGGAGAGGAGAGGGTTGTTGGAGCATGTGTATCGCTTTGCAATTACAAATTAGCTTTTTAAATGAAGTGTGCTGCAAGAGGCCTGATAGGCCATGTGTGAGTGAGCTACTCAGCCCCTGATGAGAAACAAAAGTGGAAAAAACCCCCACCCTACCAAACTGCTGTACTGCTGCTCCCAGAGCCTGGTGTGAGCAGGGAGCTCTGCGCAAGTGCAGGGCAAGGAGTGGTCACAGTCACGGGCTCCTCCTGGGGGTTTGATTCCCACAGCCAACAGAAAGATTTTTTTTCGCAGAGTAAATGGAAGCACTTGACAGCAGGAACCAGGTCAAAGCACAGCTCTGCTCTGCTCAGGCTTCAGGGAGTCTCTGAGCAGAGAGGAGGAGACAAGGAAAAGGCATCCTCCTCTCCCTTCGAGTGGGACCAGCTTTCCCCAGAACTCCAAATCTAGAACCCCTCCTGCCAGCAGCACTCTCTGTGCAGAGGAGCTCCTGTAGAGCTGAATTTTACATGTACCAGAGTACAAGGTTTGGATACTGAAACAACCCACCATTTCCCATCTCTCTTCCACGAAAATCCTCAATGGCTGTGGCAGCAAAGCCAGGTCCCACACACACTTCCCCAAGGGTTTTGGCACCGTAGGTCATCACCACACTGAGAATTTGTAGGTCTGCTCTGGAACTGACACTTCTGAGACAGCTGCTGATGGGAAACACCTCCAAGAGCAGTTCTGGAAAGGCAATTCCATATGCTTTCCGTCTGCCCACAGATTCAGGGAACCAGTAATTGCATGTAAAGACTGGAACCGCCTCTTTCCCAATGTCTGTTATTAGCAAGATGAGCGAGCACCTTATTGTTGACAAACATTCAATGGCAGATGTGCCATAGCCATGTCCCAAGCTCTCTTCTTCCATCATCTGCAAAAGTAGCAGCAGCCACTCAAAGGAGCCTCCGCGGTGCGAGCGTTCAGCAAACGCCATCAGATGCTCGGCGCAAACGGGAAGGTTGACAGATGATCAAATGCGGTTGCATCTCCAGTCTGCTGCTCACAGACAACCGACAAACAGAACACCAAGGGAGACAGTCCCTCTCTGAATTCAAAGGCACTCAGAGAGCAGCCGTTCAGCTCAACAGCTGTAGTAAAAGTAAATAAATAAATACCCCAACACCCAGCAAAACTAAACCCCCCCTTGTTCTTTAAGTCCAGAGCTCAGAAAAGCTCGTCCCTGAAGTCACCCTTCGGAGCTGGGGGAATATCAACAGCCTGCTCAGATCCCCACTGTGAACCTTTTGGTACCTCTGGGGTTTCCCTTCAGCTGATGCTTTTCAGACACATGTGGGCTTTCATAGTTTATTTTGGTTTACAACATGGGCAAGAATCTCTTTAAAGCATCTTATGAGATTTCCCAAGCCCTCCTTCCCAGTTCCTGACCACTCTGCCCTGTCCTTTTCCCTTTCATTTCACTTGTCTCTGCCCAACTCATCCAACCATTAAGGAACATATTCTACAGCACTAACCTGCCATCCGTGGCCCCGTGCTGTTGCTGTGCTCTCCTCCATCCCTCACCTATGAAGGACTTTGTCTGCTCAGACCAGCAGGGACTGGTATTTTCCACTGCACACTCACCTTCTGCCCAGCAGAGCTGGGTGCGTTTTTAGGGTGTCTGTCAACCACCCCCTGTCCTTCTTACTGCCTCCAAACTTTTCCCTACAGCTGCTAAATCATAAACCTCTGAACGTCTAGGCACTGTGATCTGCGTTTAAGAAAATAAAACTCATGTTTATAAAATACTGGCAGAGTTCTTCCCTCTGTTATTCATTAAGCCTTTCTGGTTCACACGACATGTCCCCCTTGCAGACTGTAGCAGCAGCAGCGTGCAAGTTCAATGTAGGAAGAATAAAGAGCTACCTCGAGATTCACAGCGTATTAAAATTAACAGCCACTGCAGTCAAACGCTGTATCTCTCTCCAATCTCATTACGAGGGGCTTGTAGCATAAAAAAGGATCCACTTCACAATATTTCATAGAACGATCCACCAGGAAATACAGAAAAGACAAATCTATGTCAGAGTTTGAGCAAAGACAAGAACATGGAGAGAAGGAGGGCCATGCACTGCTTTTGTGCCCAGAGCAGGCTGCACCCCACCCACTGCCTCTGCCTACCAGACACTGCTGGTCACACAGGCAAAGCATGGGGAGCTCAGGTCAGGGCTTCCTAACTCTGAATCCAGGAACAAAATAGTGACAAATAAAGGCAAAATAGATGAAGACATTCTAAGCCCGGAGCAAACCAAGCAGGCCACGGGCTCTCATCTTCGCCAGTCATGCAATCGGTGTCCTAGTTTGTCCCGGTCAGCTGTGGTTAATTGAGCTCCCAAGGGTTTCTCGACCTCATTTCCCAAGACTCAACCCACAGCTCTGCCCTTCCTGGGCACCTCACTTCAACGAGCCCCTGGCAATCCCACTGCACGTGGAATGTGTGCCCGCCAAGCCCAGCTTCCCACGCTGCACAGCCAGCCACAGTAATCCCAACAGCCCAAAAGACAACTTTCCATGAAATGAAATAAAGGGCAGAGCCAGGCAGGCTGCAGAGCAAGGCACCCTGGAGAAAAGCCACAACATGAGGGGTACCCCATGAGAGCCCATGCTTCCCTTCCAACCCAAGTGCAACCCTTCACCGCAGCAAGTTGCAGTCACCACCTTTTCTTTAGGCCCAGGAAGGGTGGTTTCTGCCTCAAAGCACACCCAGCTGGCTCATCCCATCCATCCAGGCCAATTGAGTTCGCTAGACATTCAGCAGCCCCATGTTTCTTAGAGAAAAAGTGGTGCTGTCAAGAATTGCAACAAGGGAAATTGCTCCAGTAGAAAAACCTGGCAGCACAGATAGCCTGGGAGCCTGCAAAGCCAAGCTGAGAATAAGAGGGAGATAACTGAGAATCCAGTGAACTCTGGGAAAAAGCTTTCACCCCCATTTTGCCCATGGAAATCCTTTCCAGCAAGAAACCAGTTAGCAAGAGCTCCCATCTCACAGGAGGATGGAAACTGGGGGATACAGGAACAAGTGCAAGGTATATGGCTTAATCTATTCCTGAAAAACCTTTTGCAAAGCCAGTTACAACCACACACTAAGGGTAGAGGCTTTATCCATGCAGAACTGGGCTGAGGACACCGGATCCCTGGACAGTCCCATCGTACCTGACCTCTGCAGTCAGATGCACCCAGGGAAACAGCCAGGCATTGTATTATTTCTCACGGTCATTCCCAAAAAATCACCATCCCCCTTTAATCCTGGGCAGCCACGTCTCCTCCCTGCAGCCAGTTTCCTTGAGAAACAGACAGCTTAAAATCTCCAGTGCAGCCTCCAGCATCATCAAGTGCTCCACACACAGAAAGGGCACAGACAGGAGCGGCATTCATCAGGCTGGTAGACACAGCATCATTTCGCCGGGTAGCTGGATGTGGTTGACTTGGATTCGCTCTCTCCCAGGAAATGATTGTGATTGTCAGAGGAGATTGGTATATGATTATTAATAACAACACCACAAGGAAAAATAGAAGGCAATCAGCTGAGCGGGGCCGGGAGAGGAAGCGGGGAGGGTTTGCAGCGTTCGCGCTGGATGCTGCTCAAGGCCCAGCAGGCTGCGAGTACTGTCCTACATGTGTTAGGCTGAAATGCAACTTCATCTTGCTTTTCCAGTGAACAAATTCCCCAGATGCCATGCAGAGCAAGTTAATAAACAACAGCAGAAGCACTGAGGAATAAAGAAGCACAGGCAATGGGGATGGGGTTTGAATAGGTAAATTGCAGAAAGCAAGTCGCAGAGAGTGAAAACTGGTGCAAGGTGCTCGAAAGAAATGTTCTTACACCAAAACTGGGCATAATAGAATGCAAGAAGCTGAGTGCTAGATTTCAGGGCATCATCTGTTGTTCTGTGGTGTCTCTGCTCCCTTGGGCAACCAGGCAGAGGGGTCTGGGTCCTCTGCAGCCACTGGGCTCAAAGCCACTCACTCAAAGCCACTCGCCACCCCAAAGGCACAGACAGGTTTCTCCCTGCAGGGACATCACAGCACTGCACCAGCCTGTAACCTCTACACCTTCCCTCCACTCCAAAATCTTCCCTCATTAAACTGCTTCCCCCAGATTAAACTGCTTGCCCAAAACCAGAGGGCTTACAGCACAAGGCAGCAATGCACAGCATGTGCCAAGTCTCAGCTTGGTTTCACCCAAAAAATATCCCCCCCTGTGCCCTCTTTTCCCAGCTGATCACCCCCATGACATGACACGGGCACCAGAATTTCGATTTTATGCTGCCTTTGAGGGAGAGCACATTCTGACAACAGCAGACAAGCCCAAGATAATGCAAATTAAACCCTTGTCCGAAGGGATGCAAACATCTCCCCTCTGCTCCTCCCCCAGTGGAGGGATGGCTGCAAGGGAGGAGGAGGACCAGGAGGAGGAAGGCAGCTCGCTCTGCACTGCCTTACAGCCTCCCTGGGGAAGGGAGGCAGGCTGCCAGGCGGGGGGAGCACAGGTCCTCAGCCTGTAACTGTGCAAACACTAATGCTGCAAAAGCTAATTTTACAGAGTTCCACTCTGCGGACTCCTCTTTGTCCCAGGATTCCTCAGCCTGGGAGATTAGCAGTTTAGAGATGGAGGAAAAGAAGTTATTTTAAAATTCAGCATAAACTCGCTCAGACTCAATGAGCAAGTCTGTTTGGAAGGGTGGGGATGGGCACAGGAGGGAGGGCTCAAATAAATAGGAAAAAATGAAAGACTAGGACGAAGAAAGAGCATATGTGCCACCCTAGAAAGCTCAATATTCACTTTCAATTTTATTCTTGTCTTCATGCCTCTTTGCAGTTTACTTCCTATCCTTTCCAAGCTTTCCCCGATCTCCAAACAATATTCCTGTCTCTGGCTGCATTTAACTCCCAATCCACCAACCTCCACACTACTGGATATTTGCTACCAAGTCACAGGTTCTCCAATAGTTTTCTTAAGCCTGCACAAGAAATCCCTGCAGTGAGCATGCCATAGAATCACAGAATAGTTTGGTTTGGAAGGGACCATAAAGACCATCTTGTTCCAATGCCCGTGGCCATGGGCAGGGACACCGTCTGCTAGACCAGGTTACTCCAAGCCCCATCCAGCCTGGCCTGGAATGCTTCCAGGGATGGAGCAGCCACAGCTTCTCTGGCCAACCTGTGCCAGTGCCTTGCCATCCTCACAGTAAGGAATTTTTCCCAGTATCTAATCTAAACCTACTCTCTTTCAGTGTGAAGCCATTCCCCCTTGTCCTGTTCTTATTTATATGTTCTTGTAAACAGTCCCTCTCCATCTTTCTTGCAGGCTCCCTTCAGGTACTGGAAGGCCACACTCAGGTCACTCTGAAGCCTTCTGTTCTCCAGGTTGGAGAATCCCAGGTCTCTCAGCCTTTCCTCATAGGAGAGATGCTCCATCCCTCTTATGAACCTGGACTTGCTCCAACAGGTCGATGTCCTTCCTGTGCTGGGGACCCCAAAGCTGGATGCAGTACTCAAGTGTCATCTTCTGCATGTTCCTCCAATCCCCACCACCAACCCCATCAGCACCTACTTGAACCTCACAGACATTCCATCCTCATATTTCCATCTCCAGTGTATTTATCCTTGTAACACACTGGACAGGGTTAGAGGAAACTGCTGTGGGAGAAAGATCATAAGTTAAACCCCAGAGGCGGTGCTACATGCCTGAGCTCTCCAGACACAACAGCAAAACCTGAGGACTACAGCACACTTGGAGCATGAATCCTTCTCACCAGCTGAATGCTCCTTGCAGATGAACAACACAAGAGGCAGCAGCTCCCCCCACCCAGCCAGCACGGAGCTGTACCTGCACATGCACACACTTGCAGCAAGGGAAAGGCAGCAGAGAAATGGTTTCAGTGGGAGTTCATTACACTTGTTTATCTTCATTTTGTCTGTACCAGATGAACAGCATAATGGCTTTGGCTTTCCTGGATGCCACAAACCCAGAAACATCCTAATGAAAAATAAATGTATTTACAGGGAGACGTCAAAACAGCCCAAGACAAGTCAAAGTAATGTGCCTGCATTGGGAAGGAGTGCTTTTATTTCATCGCCCCTCCATGGCCTTCGAGCACATCACGCAGCGGAGAGAGATAAATATTTTAAATAGCGACACTTCAGCGCCGCACGGTTGTGCAAGACAGAGAATAATTAGAAAATAAATTACTTTCTTTTGCACGGTAATTCCAAATGTTGAATGATTTGGATTACTTGACAGACTCCAGACCCGTTTCAACACCGAGGGTCCTATCCAAAGAGACACCGGGAACTTGGCCTCCAAAAAAGAAGCCAAAACACAAATAAATGCAGCTTAGAGAAAGTGTTTAAGATCTGCCTGGCAACCTCCATAAATCTAAAAGATAGAAGGTTTCTCCTGGCCTCCCACCAACAGTTTGGTCTAAAAATAGGTTAATCTTCCCAAGAGGAAAGGAGGCATCATCAGCTCAACACACTGGCTGTACACATGTACTCCTGCCCCCCACAGCCCCACACACTGCCCTGGGCAGGCACAGTCACCAGGGTGCACAGAGGCCACTGAACTTACTCATTAACAGCCAAATTCCCTTCCTTATTGCACCCTGTGGAAGTTCACAGTGCCAGCCTGCTCCACTGAGCGAGGAGAGTTGCTGTGCTTACCTGGAACAGCCTCTCCTTGCTTCGTTTCCCAGAAGACCATTTGCACAGATGCAGATGTGTTTTCCCCCAGCCCTGATTAGTGATACGAATGTATGGCTACAGAGGGTGTGGTGAATGTGCACAAACACACTTTACTGTCATGCTGACAGAGTATATTTCTTATTTGGGGAAAATAGTGAGATTTTCACTTGTTCCAGTAGAGAGGATTAGGTAATCTCTCCTCCCTTGGCCCCTCTCTCTTTGTCCCATTTCTGATTTAACTTGTTGGATAGTTTTATGCCTGTCTTATGCAGACACATGGAAATGGGCAGTTATAAAGTTTGGAAAGCCATGGTTAGGATGCTTCTAGAAAAAAGTTAATTGTCTGAGGATCTAAGCAGATATAAAGCCAGGGGCAATTTTTTTTCCACCAGAAGCTTTCAGTTACAATAAATATATGTTAAGATAGAGCTGAGTGGGAAGAGCACTTACCAATTTAAACATGAGAAAACCCCTAAAATTCCTAAAGGGTTTTCATTAGTCCCCAAAAAAGCAGTATAAAGCAGAGAGGCAGGTCAGTAATTTTGGATGAAATATTTAAAGCAAGTATCCAAGAACATGCATGATGGAATCAGGACATTTGATGTTTTAACACTAGACTGGACTGCAAAGCTAGCAAATCTGCAACCTGAAATGCACAATGAAACCATCCAAAATTAAATTGTGTGGCAGTTAAATACTGCAAGACTGTTTTTAAAATACATCATGTTTTGAAATATGTTGCTTTACTTAAGTTCTTAAACCTTAATCATGATTGTTATATTTTTGCTTTAAAAATTTTGCTTACTATTAAAAGTGAGAGTAGGAACTTTCAGTATGAAGATAACAATGAAATAACCACTGTTAATTTTTAGAAAGTTTAAAAAAATCAAACTTTCACACAATCCAATGAATTCTAACAAGAGCAGACAAATGTAGCCATTTGTGAATTGAGATTTCTTTTGGTTTTATCCAAGAACTCCTTAGTCTAACAGAATTATACATCATAACGGGTGTTCTTAATTGTGCAGATCCTGGGTTTAGATGTGATCATTGGCACTGCAATGCTCTGTTCCCATTGCACTGATGTGCACTCTGAAACATCATTCACCTTAGCAGTTTTTCCCTGAAGAATATACTTTGTTTTCAAAATCACTAAAAAAAAAAAAGCAATGGAGTAGCCCAAGGAGGAATTTGCAATGCAATATTTGTTAGCACTTTGAAGTTAAGCATCAATCTCAAGCCATTTAAAAACTGCTTTTAAAGGCAAAGCTGCTAACACATAAAAGCTGGGGGAAGTAGCAACAGCATAAAGAGCTGCATTTGCAGCTGGTTTGTACCACTGGAGCAGCTGAAGTGAACTCATGAATGTGGCCTTTAATTTGTGATGGATTTGACGACTTGGCGCGAGCGCGGGAACACGGGGCTGAGTGCAGGAGGAGAGCTGGGGGACATGAGTCCTCTGGGCTCGACACCTCTGTGTCCCCAGGGCTCCCCAGACAGCCCTGCAGCCCCCAACCACCCCTGCAGTGACCTTGGCTTTGTGGTCTCTCAGTGCAGGAGCCCTGCTGGCCCTCAGCTCGTCCCATCAGCCCTGAGTCACTGCAACCAGGCACTGCCCGGGGGGCACCTGCAGGAGAGGCCTGAGGTAACTTTAGCCCCCCTTTACAGGTGACTTAACTCGGCTGTACCCGAGTAATTGATACGAGAATATTTAATAATTTAACCAAAGTATGACCCAGTTGCCTGAAGTGCAACCTGCACCAAGCTTTCAGTTACAGCTGTGGAAAATTTGTCTTCATTACCTCGCTGTTATCATCACTGGGGACACAGAAAAAACTAAGACAAATCCCTGAAAGGACTTGATAATTAATAATCAATCTTTTCACATCTGCTTATAGACTTTCAGCAGATTCCTCCACCCATAGTCCCAAGTACTATGCTATGTTATATTTTCACATTAAAAAGACTATCAACTAATATTTTAAATTAAATACTTCTAATGTGCCATAGTTTTGGTACAAGGGATCACCACCTGTTGTACAAGCTTTGCACTGATCAGGTGAAGTCAATGCTGTATAGCTGGGAACTACAGTGCCAAGGTTTTTATTATTTATTATGCATTTATTATTTTTATAAGTCACCATCAGCCTTCAGTCCCTGGTGAAAGAGGCAGAGCATATCAGTACAAAACAGTAAAAGAGATGGTCCTACTGACTCCTGTCAAACATCAGAAGCTTCTCTGAGCTGGCAGTGTGATTTGCTTGGGACACAGGAAAGACTGGGAAAAGCTGGTCCTTTTGCTTTAAACAAGTTAAGGTATAAATATAGAAGCCCTTGGAAAGTTGCCTTGAGTTTGCTGCATTGCAATTGCCATAACAATTGGATTATGATCCTTATTTATTCTCATTGACAAGGTAATTGAGTTTGGTCAGCTGGATCCCTTCCCTTCCAAGGGGAGAACAGATGGGTGATGCAGCCCCAGGTCTCCCAGGAAAGCAGCAGAGGTCCAGCTCTGGCTGACACCCAGTGATCTCCAGAGCCCCCCTGGGACAGTTTGAACAATCCTGTTGATCCACCACTTGTCAAGTCCCTCTGACTGCAGAAATTACAGCTGTGAGCTGCTCTTCAGAAGAGGTGGCAGAAGAGATGCAAAAATAGTTCCCCTGCACCCCACAGAAGTGACACAGAAGTCTGCACACAGCCCCATCCCGAATGCTACACTCTTCTGTTGAGCTGGACCAAACAAAAGGTCAGAGATGATGGGAGTCCCCCACCATTCAGTTAAGTCAGAGGTGTGGAATTCCTCTGACTATTCTAAAAGCTACCTAGATTTCCTAGGCAAATGTCCAGGCAGGCAGGAGAGCTGTAGGTGACAAATGCAAGAAATCATCTGCCACCAGACACTGGACTTGCATGAGCTGCTGGAGGGAGCATAGGGAGGATGGCAAGTTCTGGGGTGGCAGAAGCAGGGGAAGATTTGAAGAGTTCTTAGAAGAGACTTGTTCTGCCATGGTTTAGGATACCTCACCATTTGACAAAAAAAAAATAAGCAGGAAAAAACAATGACAAATGCAATCAAGCAGTAATAGTCAAAACAAAACCCAACAGACTCCTCCGTGAAGTGTTATTCTATTACAGTATCATCTATATAGCAAAGAGGGAGAAGTAGGAGTAACAAGATTCCTAAACCACCTCCAGACATCTCAAAGCATCGAGATGCCACTTGATAACAGCTAGTGTCAGTACTGGAGAAGTGAATAGCAAACAGGAAGGATTCGCTGGGGAAATACAGCAGGACCCAATGCAACGGGCTTGAGACTGTGGCCAGCACAGCTGAACCACTGAGTGTCTGCTGGACAACAGCCACACCTGAGCAGGAGGCACCAGTGAGAATCAGAGGGTACTGAAGCAACCATTGCCGGGCTGCTACTCTCCCTCCTGTTCCCAATGCTGCAAACAGAATCACAGAATGGTTTGGGTTGGAAGGGACCCTAATGACCATCTTGTTCCGAACCCCTGCCATGAGCAGAAACACCTTCTACTAGATCAGGCTGCTCAGAGCTCTGTCGCAGGACAGAAATTGTGTGAACAGTTTCTGTTGCATTTCTGTGATTTCTCCCCTGACATGGTTGGGTGCAGATAGTAAAAAATGCTGCGCCACTAATATGGCTGCAGGCCTTGTGCCAAGATGCCAAGGAGGAGTTTTGGGAGGTGAATAAAGTTTTCTCATCTCCTATGACCACCTGTTGTGGTCCAATTAGCAGGGAACAGCAGAGCATGTTTTCCTTATGTAACCAATGTTGTGTGAACAAGAAGCTGAGCGTCATGAGCACTATATAATCTGTCTTTCTCCTAATAAATCCGACATTTGCCTGATCATATTGATCCTGGAGCAATCTGTCCATACCCTTCCATCAAGAGAGCTCCATCCAACCTGGACTTGAACACTTTCAGGGATGGGGCATCCGCAGATTCTCTGGGCAAACTCTTCCAGTGTCTCACCACCCTCACAGTAACAATTTTTTTTCTAATATCTAATCTAAGCTTTACTCTTTTTCAGTTTGAAGCCACTCCCTCTTGTCCTATCATTCCATGCCCTTGCAAATAGTCTCTCTCCATATTTCTGTAGGCTCCCTTCCATGAACAGGAACTGCAGCTGCAGTTTGATGTACCCTCAGCTCAGAGATGTAACAGTCAGAGAAGGACATCTGAGGAAAAGCCAAACCTGGCTATGAGGGGCAAGGGAGGAACTAGGAGGAACTCTACATGTTTAGAAGGGAACAGATCTGCAACAGGCACAGAAGACTGTGGCAAAATAGATGGAAAGAAAGTAATACAGTAAATATTCTACAGCACATACAAGCAGCCCTAGAGATACACCAGAACAAATACAGAGGAAGAAATTACTACATATAGCTAACAGAGATCCACATTAGGAATGGTATTACAAGAAAGATTACCTCCGTCAAAGCCAACCCCTGGAGACCTTCTTAGGGTAATGTTTGTCCTCAGCAGCTGCTGTTAAAGGTCCTTATGAAATAGGGACACCTTTTATTACAGCACTGATTTAACTTCTGTTCAGTCTTTCATGAGAAAAATAACTAAAACTGAGGCAGGCCACAAGAACTAGAAGCAGCTTGAGCCTTAGACCCCCCATTTAGAAGCTTGGCAGGGGAAATACTTAAGTGAGTTCACATGTGTGATTTCTCCAAGGTTTGCTGATCTCCATGAAGAGGGCTATAATAGCACATGAAGAAGCTGAAACTAGAAATCTGTCAAAATGTACTTTTCCATGAATACTTGCAAAGCAGTGCAAAGCCCTGTGGTGCCTAAAGTTTTTCTTTCCTTTCAGTTCAGGCTAATTTCTACCTATGAAGTGCCAACTTCAAAACATGAATTACAAAACAACTCTCAGTGTGCTTATTTTTCTTTTGGTTTCCCCTTAAATATAACCATCAATGTGCAATTTGTCCCTGGATTTTTGTGTGGAGGGTGTTACTAAGATCCATCGAATGTGAATTTGGAAATCCTCACCGTGGGAGGGAAATCCATCAATACATTGCTACATCAGGAGGATGCACAGACATCAAGGACCTACCCAGGCTCCCAGAACAGGCTAAGACAGAGACAGGACCCAAACAGAGATATCCTGACCAGCTACTTTCCACCTGAATCACAAAAGTCTTTTCTTCCTCAAGTTCATGCCCTATCTGGACTAACTGAAACTTCACAGACCTACTGATCCAGAAATAAATTCTTTATTTGTCATTGAATCCTAAACCAAATGCCATGCAAGGAAAAAAGGTCAAAAGTCAAGGGGGATGTGTGATTCCTCCAGATGCAAGTGCCTTACTTGGATAACGAACAGCCCAGAAAGCTCCCTGACATTCTCATGCCAGAGAAATGCTCAGATAAATGTTTCTGGCTACTTCATTACAGCAATAATAGGAGAGTGACTGTGTGATTTTTCTTATCAGTCTATTGCAAGGGTTAAAGCTGGCCACAAAGTTTAAACTGGGATCTTGAGGGCTGCTCAGACGATTTTCCTTCATTTCAGATTGAGGTTTGAGCACAAGTATTATGTACTGTAACAGCAATGGTTTATTATTCATTGAATTTCTTTTCTGTATAATAATTTCCCTTGAAAAATGAATTTTGCTTTCTGGTGAAATATGTAGACGTGCCCTATAACTATTACTTGCTCCCATAAAACAATAATCCAGCATGGAATACAGAATTAGTAATTTAACAGGGACCTACCAGTCTTTAAGGTTTTTGTTTTGTTTTGTTTTTCCTTTTTCAAACTCGTCAGTGAACCACTTCTAAATAAAACAAATCTTGTTAATGAGAAACATCTATTGGAGAAAAAACAAATCTAGTCCCCTGGATTTTAATATGAACAGGCTTGTCTCCCCAGTTTGCCCTTGTCCATTTTCAAAAGGATTCCTGCATGTTTGCTCTCTGGAAATGCTGAGAGCACATTTAAATGTAGGCTGGACAGCTGTTATCACCACTGATATCTACTGATGTCACCAACAGTTTTGGTGAACCAAACCCCCAGCCCCAAAGAATTGCTTTTCCTATCACACCAAGTATTTTCATTCTGCTCATCACAGAGGTGCTGAATGACTTACCTGCTGGGCTCCCTTCCTCTGAAGCACAGTAAAAGAAACCAGTGACATGAAAGACCAGCTCTACCACTTGGCTGAAGAAATCCAACAACCAGAAGCTGACACACTGGTGTTGCAAAAAAACCCCAAACAAAACCAACCAACCAGCCCCCAAAAAAGCAAACCAAAACACGTCCACGCTTCACCTGGTGCAAACACAAGTGGATTCTGATCCCATCAACCTGTAGCTTTATTCAGACAGGTGGAGCTTGTTCAGATGAGTGCACAGACAAATACATTCAGTGTTAACTGTGAAAATGTTGGGGCACCACAAATTCAAGTATCTGACTTCCTCCACTTCCAGCACAGCACTGGCACTTGGGAGAAAGCTCACAGTCAAATAGAAATACAGTATCTGCAGTAAAATACATACAAAATTACCTTGAAAGTAATTGCTTTTGGTATAAATGGTCTTCTTCAAAGTTTTCTTTCACACACAAGTCCCTTCCAAAAGAACGAGAATAAATTTACTGCATGTGAATTTATTCAAAGCCAGTAGATTCAGCATAATGAAATCCTCCTAAGTAAATATCTGATAAAGAAGCAAATGCTTAGCACTTGACCCCAGAAACCAGGATTTCTTGACACATGGCTGTAATGCAAAGCAGCAGGAACCTCAGGACTGCTGGCAAGTCGAGCAAGGAAAATCTCAGAGGACTTGACTCCTGGGAAGCACAGCTGCAGAGGGCTTGGGGCATGGAGCCACACAAAGAGCTGGGCAGCACACGTGGGTTCCCAAACTGACTGAAGGTGCCAGTGCTACCAGAGGAAGTCATCTCTGTGGGGGACTCTGAAAGCCCCCTAACCATCCATACTCTACCCTTCCTTTGCCAAGGGCCATGAGACACCCTGCAAGTATCAAAAATGATGGGTTTTGCTGAGTTTTCCCCCAGACTTCTCTGTCCTGTGGCCCTAGATGTGAGCAGCAGCACACTTTGACAGTCAGGTGCTGCTTGTGAGAAGAACTTCATTAGTCTGTTTAATAAGAGACAAAAAGAAGTTGCCATTCAGTTGCATCAAAATCTTCACTCCTGTGACACCTAAATGCTGTCCAGAGCATTGTCTCTGTTACCAGACATCCCAACAGCTCAGGACCTGAAGGCTCTTGGTGCCCTGCAAGGCCATTCAGTGGGCTCACTTGTCCGTAGGATGGGATTTTTTCTGCCACAGATCTTCCCATATCCCAACTTCAAGGTGTGCCATGCTCATATGACTGTTCATACAATAAAGACTGCAGGAGTCCTGTTGGTTATGGGTGACAGCTGGGATGGCAAGCCCTGCTCCTGCACAAGTAACTGAGACCAAGGGCCAAACCCGTGGTGACCGCTGCCATCACACGTGTGGTGTGTCATAGAAGATAAAGTGCAAAAGCTTTCTGAATCCATGTTATCTCTGCATACAGCATGTCACTTAATTGCCCAGAAAAGCCTCTTGGAGAAGCATATGGGAAGTTTTCCCATGAAAAATGACACTGCTCAAAGTCTTTTCTAGCTAGAAACCACTCAACAGTATCTATCACTACTGACATCTGGGACGTAAGCTTCAAAGCAGTTAATTTACCATTTTAGCTTGAGACAGTTTCCTGTAGACATTGATATCCAAAACAGGTAATTGTTATGCCAGAAAGCAGAATCATTAGAGGAGAAAAAAGGTAAAGAGGGAGCCTATGCAGTAATTCTCCTACAGTACCCAGGCCTGCCAAAGCTGCGTTTAGGGTCGCTGATGACCCTCTCTTTTAGACAATGCTTCCACAAGCTATTCATGAACATCCACCAGGACAAGCCCCCAGCTAGGTCCCAAGCCAGAAAAATGAAGCCTTTGTGCACGTCTGTGGGCACAACTGCAGATCACCTTTAGCTCTGAGCTCAGCTCCTCAGCTGCACTAATTAATTGCTGAAGGAGTTCTCTCGTGTCCCCGTGACGCAGAGCGAGCAGCCACTCGCGCTCCTCCGCTCCCTGCCGCAGTCACATCACCTGCTCTGTCTCAAGGACCTCCTAGGGCTGGCCTCCCCATCTGTCCCTTTTACAGACTCCACGCACCCCTGAGCTGTCTCTGCAAGTGGTAACTGAGCCAAACCACAGCAAGTCTTCAGAAGCAAATGCTTCCTCTGTCCTCACTGCTCCCCTGTCCCTGTCACCCCAGAAAAGCAGTCCACCTGCAGAGTTTCTAACCACACCTTCACCCTTGGGGCAAAGCTGGTGTCCCACCTCAGTCTGGCACTTGCAGCTATGGAGGACACACAAGGAGCTCAGGACCTTCTGCTGAACACACAGCTTCCCTCATGTACTTTTGTACTGAATTCAGAGCGTTCACCCCTACCATACCCATGTAAATCTTGTGGTGATGGACAACATAAAAAGGACCTGCTAAGGCCCTGGAGGGGCTGAATAACTCCATTACATCATTTGTTTGTGAATCCTTTCCAATGGCTCCAGTACTCTTTCCAGTCCATGAGGCCAAGATCTGCGATAACCCTGATCCTACAGGCTAAAAGTATATGACTTCCCCCTACTGACACCCTTCCTGGAGATGGCCACAGGCAGCAAAGGACCTGTAAAAAGACTCCACAGCCCCATCAAGCAAGCACGGTCCAGAAATCACATGTCACTTTAGAGGCTGGCAAGTGGACACTCCACACAAAACCAACCCCATCCCTCTTCTGTGACTGCACCTGGGCAGTAACTTGCTTTTGTTTAAAAACTGCTCCCCTCATTCCCCAGTCTTGCCTTCAGAGCTGTGTGAAGAACACTGCTGGGTATTTTTTAAAGGTGAACCAACACTAATTCAAACTTGATGGCAACTTAATGACTCCCATGAGCAGCTCTGCACAGAGCAGAGCAGCGACCTCAAGCCAGTGACCGACTGAAGGGCACAGCCAGGGCTGGGGCTGTGCACTGCAACACACCTGACACATGTACAGGGATCTTCTGCCAACAAGAATGGTTGTAACTTGCACTGGATATCAGCATATGTTTTAGAAATGAATCAGACTGTAACCAATACATTAGGAAGACAGGCCAGACTCCTGGAAGAGCAGGGCTGGGAGATGGTTTCTGCTAGCAGAGTGCTTTCAGTTTGACGTTTGCATTGAAGTTGTTATGCCTACAGCTGTGATGAAAAACCTTTCCTTAAAACTGCATTGCAATAGCAGGAGAAGCCAGATTCCTTATTGAGTTGTGTGAGCAGAGAGGTCAAGTCTAGAAGTGCTAAAAAACTGCAATTCCCTACCCTCCTTTGGGATGCTGCAGGTCAAGGTGGAAGTGCAATGCCAAGTACGATTGCCCTGATGCTGCATTTGCTCTGTGGGTAAACAGAGACCATCTAATCCCTGGGCTGTCATTCTGGCATCTTTCATGACCACTAAACTCTATTCTAAAAGAAAAAGGAGGTTTTATTAGAAAGTCAGTGGACGATCCAAATGTCAGAGTGAAAAATTCAGAGGAAGGTTAAGGATTTTTTTATTTTTATTTTTTTTGATGCGGCTGCACTGGAGGTGAGTGAACACCAGGGCGTTTTGATTTCCTGCCTGGTTTCAATAAATGTTGCACTCCCAGGCACCCAAGGGACTGCTGTGGTTTGTCAAAACCAATTAATTTTCTTCCACAGAACGCTTCAGGCACCTCAAAATGTCGTTCGAGAGCTAGCACACATCTAAGGAGGAGGGAAAGCTGGCAATCAACTGCTGCTCGGGCTCTGCATCAGGAGCACAGCCCTCCAAAGTCACACCAGCAGCAGAGGCACGGGGAGAACGATGGCTTATCCCTTTGGTCATGGGAGGGAGCTGAGGGGGAGCCGAGGAGGACACGCCGTGTGTTACAGACCCTATGAATATAAACAAGAAGCTGCCACTTGCGAAACTTGCCAGGAATAAGTTTCCTGAGGGAAAATTCGAAGCTGAAAGTTTCTCTCTCACTTGCATTTCCTAGGATTCACTGCTCAGTGCTAACAGATGTAGTAATGAGCCAGAAGTGACAAACTGAACCGTTGTTATTAAGGAAGACATTTGGAAGACAAGCCCTGGAGTTGGGATTCACAGGTTCCCTCCCCAGCCCTCCTTCAGACTCAGTGTGCAGAATAAGGACTTCCCTCACCCAAGCCTCAATTTACCTACTGTCAGAGACAATCTGTAATGTTTTCCCTCTCTCCAGTGTTGAGATGTGAGAGCAAACTTGTTTGCAAGTAATTTTAATAATCAGCCATGAAATGCACTAGAGGTAAGCACGGTATTATCATGCCAGGATTTCTTTTTCAGTGAACAGCAAGTCACTGAGAGTTTAAGAACATACTGGAGCTCTCATTTATACTCAGAATTGGACATACACAGTATGAATATTCCATGTGTATACCTCATGGCAAATTATTATCACTGGATGTTAGGTAGCCATCCTTCCCCCTCTACAAAAGGCAGAGATAGAAATGGATGTTTTTCTTGCATTCTAGCACTCTGCAAAAGGGGCAGAAGACAAAAAATAAGCTGAATTTTAAACAATTTGAGTGCTGTGGAGTCACAGGCAAATCCTGCAGGAGCAGGAAATGGAACAACAGCTGATGTTCCCAGCAAGCACTACAGTAAGGCCCAGCCTACTCACAGTGCCCAAGGGAACTAGGAACCAAGGCTCCTTAGAAGATCCCAGGTCCCTAATCTCAGTCTAGTGTCATCTTTGGTGGACCACTGACAAAAACAGAAACAAAGAACTTCCAAAATTAAAAATGACAGCATGCTGAGCAGTGAAGTGAGCTTTATAGTGTAACAAATCTTAGAAGAACAAGGAGTAAATGCGCCTGGCTTTCTTTTTCTTTTCATCAACCATGGTATCTTCAATGACCTACTTGTTTTTAAAAGTAATCCAACATTTACCATTACAATCTTCTTTGTTCCTCAAGTCACATAAACCCCCTGCTGTCTCCTCCTCCTCTATTTACCTGGCCTTAGAGTCACAGCAGGGAACTGAAAATCTGCTCCCTGCCTCCTGGCTACAAGCAAAGGCTTCACTTGGGCATCCAACAGATGATAACTAATGCCACTGCTTAAACAATCCCTAGAGAGGCTCCTGACACACACAGACATCTAGATCCTGCCACCAGTCCAAGCCACATCACCCAGGCATTTAGGGGACTGCCCTGATAGGAAGAGCCATGCCTCTCATTCACAGCATCTCTTCGCATCAGTAGATCTCATGTTTCATTCAGGCCGGTTTTTCCTCAGTGCTCTTACTCCCTATTTAATATTTATACTATAGTCAGTGTCCAAAAAGCATGACACTACTGGTTATGGTAGGTGCTGAACAAATACATACTAAATCTGTCTTGGAAGCTTACAGGTGTGAAAGGTCACTTAGAAAAGGGAGAAAAGTCAATAAAATCTGAAGCCCAGGGAATAACTGAATCACAAGGACCAGGAACAAATATAAATCCAAAAAAAAAAGAAACAGAGAAATCCTCCAAAATATATCAAAACAAAGAGGAGATGCTCCACATATGTCAGTTGGCATTGATCAGCCTGAGAGCAAGAGAAGAGAGAGGAGAATCCATAACCATTGGCATCACCTTCCTGCTATATTTCCTCCTTGGCCTGTTCCCTTTCATTTCTCCCTTCATTCCTCACTGCTCTGGACATGACCTCTCAAACGATGAGAGAGGCTGGATCATCCCTAAGACACAAAAGAATGTGGAGTTTTTCAAGCTCATGGTATGCAGCGTTGTCAAAGTAAGATGCAAAGGATACAAGTGTTGGAAAGGGACAGATCCCCGATGGTTACCAAGATCTGGAGTCTCCCAAGAGGCAGTTCCTCCCAAAAGCAGAGCCATCTCTGTCAATAAAGTAACAGCAAACTACAGCTTTAACCAGAGCACAGGTCCTCAGTCTTCAGGCAAAGTTCTCCAGTATTGAAGTCCAGTTGATCTGTTTATGAGGAAGGCGAGGCTGATCTGAAATCAGACTCCACTCTCTCTCCCTCCCTTACAGTAGTATCTTAACTCTAAATAATTAAAAGGGAATAAGTACCTATAAAACCAGCAGAATCATTGCAGGCCAACAGATCAGCGTGGCTGGGTGTTTGAAATAAGGGGCCCATTCAAGTTATTCACTTCAGATGTCAAAGGTGACCTGCTGTAATGAGGAACAATAAATACGCTCACTTGACATGCAAGCTCCCCGCTGCAATTTCCCAGGCTGGAGCCACACTACAACATAACAGCCACAACTGTGCCCTTGAGAAGTCACCTCCTCCGTTGTCTCCCAACTTCCAAAGCCCTCCTGCATTTCTACATACAGAACAAAGGGCACGTGACACATCTTATTGCTTCCTCTGTACGATAACCCCAAGTATCTAATGACAGTTTCCTTCCTTAAACCTTTCAGTAGAACTGTGTATTTCAGTGCTTACAGTTGCAAGATCCTCCATAGTCCAGTATCTAGAAGCAATGGATCCACAAGAAAACCAGGATCCAGTAGTGTACAATACCTAGTGTTTGCCTGACAAACCTACAAGGAAGAGAAATGCAAACTCCCCAGCCTGCAGCACTTCAAGCCAAAGGGGAACTTAGAGCATATAAATAATACTTAAAATGTTAGAAAGGGAAAAAGCTGAAATTATGATGGAATACAGATACACATTTTCTGTGTTTTGTATCTTGATCAGTGATAGAGTTGCATTTTTGGTTATCAGCTCTGCTCACAGGAGGCTGAATTCCAGGCTATATCAATTCCCCTGTGGATGTAAAGGAAAAGAACCATCTGGAGAGAATAATAAAACAATTAACTTTCCATTAAAGAATAATCTATGTATGTTTTTAAGAAGGCAAACTTTAATGATCTCCACCTAATTATTCATCCTGCATTCTGGCAGGGTTGGTTTGGATTTTGCCTTGCTTTGTTTTTAAATGCAGCCTGAAGGTAACAAGCTGCAAGGGATGTGGGGACCACACAGGCTCCTTCAGTTGAGGGCAGGACAACCTGGGTGAGGGAGGCTTCCAGAAACACCAGCCAGGGTCCCATGGTTCCCATGGATTCATGAGTAATGGCAGCAGCATCAATTCTAAGAGTTTCACTGAATATTCATGAGGATTTTACAAACATGGTTGTTGACTGGCCTGGTACAACGGCTACATTTTTGGATAGGAAGCGCAGAGCAGCACACTCAGGAGCTGCACACACCTGAACATCAGGCTGTTGAATGCTGGGCTCATTTAACTTGTCACTGACGGCAATATAAATCAGAAATGACTCCATAAAACCCAACAGCAGTCCCCTCGGATTTTGAAAACTCACCAACTGGCTAAAAGTGTATTATCTTCACAAAGTAATTCTGTAAAGTGAAAAGGTTCAAAGCAAGGGCTTTAAGGACTATTACTCTGCCTGTTTCCCTCCTAAACACACCCCCTCTAAGGACCCACTGGCTGTACCCTTGTGGTGCAGCCTGGACTGTTCTCCATCATGTTGGTTCTGCAGACCTGCTCAGCTTAACCACCTGCCTCAGTATCCCAGTGGATAATACCAATGAGCTCGTTCAGTGGGCACACCTGCACTTCACTCCAGTTTACACAGTGCTTTCCAGCCAAGGCTCTCAAACATTTGGAAAGGGCCAAATACAGTTTAAGCTAAAATTAACTGGAACATAAATACCAGAATTCATCCACTCAGATCACTCCTTTAGAAAACTTACCTGGGACTCTGGGCTTTCCAGCATGAGAAGTCACACACTAAAGAGCTGGTGAACAGTGAGACAGTGCCCAGGCAATTCTTTGCTACTATTTATTGACTGACTGATTGAGATCAGGCTCTGTGACACAGTGCAGGCACGTTTATCCCTCTCCCCCACAAGCTGCTAAGTTTTATGATCTGAAAAAGTAATTTAAAAAAACCCATAATCCTGGCACACGAACTAGTCACACCTGAGTCCTGCTGGAAAAATCCCTGCCTCAGCTTTCAAATGTTGCAGAACATTTTCATTCACAGCTTCTGCATAAACGGAGCGAGTTTTGAGTCTAAGAGTCTGAGGCATTTTAGCCTCTAAGACTTCTAACCTGCTCTTCCCCTAGAACTGTAAAAGCCCATCTTTCCCCACTAAATATATATATATATATATACACACAGAGACACACAGATATATGCACACCCTGATCTCCCAAAGCAGGGCCCCTGCATCTGCCAACAGGCTGCACACTGCATGGGCACAATGGCTCTGGTGCAGGATCTGCACCACCCACTGGAAAGGATTTAGTGAGGGGTGCTAACGTCACACACTGAGCAGCCACATACAGCTATAAATTATTCATACACATTACTCTAATTATGCAAATGTACTAAAAGCTGGAGCATATGTTTCCCTGACATCTCGCAGTACGGATGCAATATGGTTCTAGTAGAGAGGAAGAGTGAGAAGTGAGATGATGGGTGTAAGGGGGCTAATGATGGCAGGCACTGGCCCAAGCAAGGGGTGGCAGAGGATCCCTCTTTCCCAACCAAGCCGCTGCAAAGCTAAGGACATTTAAATGCTGCTCCTTGCTAATACAGCGTTGGCTTTGCACTCGGTGCTGAACAGAGTGCTGAGGCTGCTGAACGGCCCAGGCAGATTAAAATAAACCCAGGCAGTTTGGAACAGGAATGTGTTTATCTGGCATCGCACACTTCCTCTTATCAAACATGAGGAGCAGGGGAGGGCACAGCGATGGTGTGCGGAAGCAGGCTGTGTGCACGCTGCTAGGAGAGGGGGAGGGAAGAGAGGAGAGCAACAGCAAGGATCAGACAGATTATGCATGAGCTTGGGAACCAAGAGCCTGGAGACAGGCATCATGTCACTGGGGTACAGAGCCCACACTCTTGGTCAGTCCCCAGATGGGCACTAGCTGTTGGAAAACTCAGTTAGGTCCTTTCTCCCTTTCGGCATCTGGAAGAAGGCAGGCATTCAGTGCTGCTGCAGCACAAGCAGCTGGCTTTGTGTGTTGCCCAAGCTTTGGGTTCAGACTCCTTTTCTCAACTCTGTTGAGCACAGTGCAGTCACTGGGCATCACCTGTCTCCCATTCCAGAAGCTGGGGCTGACTCCTCAGAAGGAAAAGGCCAAATGCACTCTGCTATGGTGTTTTGAAGTCCAAACTGGGGGTTATGCTACTAGATTGAATATCAGAAGATTAGCATCTTACTCCCAACTCTGCCATGTCTAAGATACCCAGTCCATGTGACAGATCCCTTCGGAAACAGAGAGGCACTGTGTCCAGAGCATCGTGCAGAGGGGTCTCCAATTCCCTAGCATCCTTCATTTAAAATCCCATAAACACTTTTCAAATCCTCCAACCCTACTGAATGACCAGGTGAACGTTCCTACACACAAAGAAAACAAAAGAGCAAATTAAACATCATGTAATATCACAGCTACTTGGAAGACTTAGGCTATCTTATTATTATTCCAGTAGTTACCCAAGATCAAAAAAGTTGAACAGAAAACCTTGACAGCTCCTTTGATAAGAGCATGTCTCACCTCCTGGTGCTGGCATTAAAGAAACTCTAGATCTGTACCAGCAGTTTTGTAAGGGATGCACTCAGAGAGCCACGTGAAACACTCGGTACTGCAGAGACCCCATCACAGGAGGAGTGCTAGTGACTGCAGCAGTATACAAGGCAGATGCCACTTGAGCTCTTCAGATCCAAGGCAAAACTCTGCTAGTATGCTAGTTTTTTAATTCAAGTTCTTGCTTGTGCACAGCTCAATCACAGGTCCTCACCTGCGGCTGCCTCAACTAAAGGATGGCCACGCTTTGAATACAAGAGGTGATGTATCAGAGAAGCAGCACTGAACAGAAGGGACAGGCAGACAAAGGCAGGGACACCTGCACAGATCCTGGTCACCCTGCCCCAAGCCCTGGCCAGCAGGATCTGTCCTTCCCTTTTACAAAAGCCCAGATGAATGAACAGCAGCACTTCTGCCAGGCAGAGATGCCAAACTGGCAAAACAAAGCTGAGAAAACGGCACAAGATAACAAGCAAGAATAATAGACAGACATAAAAATCCACTGAAGTAAAATCAGATATTGATTACTAGGACCAAGCCAAACCATTTCTGCTGTGCCACAATCAGCAAACCCCTTGGGCAGCAGGCTGCATCCCAACGGGCACAGCACGAGTCTCCCTTTTCCCTGGGCTCATCCTGCTTTCTGTGCAGCCACCCATATTGAGGACCAAGCACAGCTCAGGCAGAGGGTCACTGCCTGCCCAGCTCAGCCAGAAAACTGCTCCCTGTGTCCCACCCTGGGCTCACATTTGGAGCCATCTCACCCTTTACAGACCGGGTGGTTCCTCATCACCAAGGCCAGCAGAATCCGTATCTGCCCTGGCAAGGCAGACCTGGACACTATTTCTTGACTTCCCTTAACACCTCAGAAGAAAGGAAGGAGAGTACAAAACCAGCTTGACAGACTGAAGGTCTGTTCATCCAAACCAGCAGGACAGCAGCGCAGCTCGGGTCCAGCTCTGCTGCCCACCTTTGCCCCTGCTGAGGTCTGTTTGTGGAAGGGCACAAAGCCCCTGGGTGAGTGCTCAGCCCTGCTATGGGAGCAGTCCTCAGGAAAAGACAAGCAGAGGGAAGAGAAAAAGAAAGAGAGAGTAGGAAAGGAGCCTTTTGATTCTGAAGGCTTTGGCTTCCTCAGTAACTGTTAGCAAGGAAACAAGCCCATTACAGGCACCACGGATAACAGGTACTAGAGGGGGAGGACGGGATGTTCTGACCAGCTCGCTGCTCATCTCAGGAGACACAGGATCAAACACAATTTAGGTAACAAGCCAGGGCAGACTCGGAGCCTCAGCCCAGCTATCCAGAAAAAGAGTTTTAACACAACATCCAGGGGAGCTGCTCAGTGAGGCACAAAAACCCAGCGGCACAGACAGCTCTGCTGTCATCGGTCTGTCCCGAGTGCCAGCACAGCAGGACACGGGTAGGCTGGGACAGGGCTGCTCCAGCATGGGAAATCTCTTGAGCCAGTCTACCCTGGAACAGGTTTTGCAGCATCTAGGCTGGAAACACAATAAATTCATTCATTTTCTACTAGAGTCAACAAGTTCTACTTGTGCCAAAACGCTGGAGGAAGGAAAAATTTAGTGCAGTGTAGCAAGAAATGTCAAAGCAAAACATTTTTTTTTGTCCTGCAAAGTGATGGAAGAGTCCACTGTAGCCACAAAAAAAGTCACTAACAGAAAAAAACAGAAGTCTAACAGAAAAAACCAGAAGTCAGGAAGCTGGATTTTTGTGTAATATTCCTTATTCTAGAAATTTTAAGAACTATTTTAAGAACACCCCATTGCATCCCAGAGCCTCTCACCCTCCTCTGTAATTGCTCCAGAAAAATGGTCCCCTTGTGCAAAGAAGCACTGAGTGGTGCAAGCTTGGATAATCTTGGAAGCACACAAGGTGCCTGTCCACCCTGCAGGAGAGGAGGGAAGCAGAGGCACTGGACATTTAATATGCCAATTCTAGGAGATAGCTGAAGAGTTAAAACAAAAATAATTTTTGGATGGGCAGCACTCTGGGAAGGTAAAATACTCAGCACCGTTGTGTTCCCAGACACCATCTTTCGGACAATAAATTTCATGCCTCATATGCCACAAGTTATGATTTCAGGCAATAACCAAAGAACAGGTCCACATCCTTTCACAGCAACACCCCTCCCAAAATATTCATCAGTAAGCCTGACAAACCTCAGAGGAGGGTATTTTTTATTACTATTTGGTCTGTCACTTTGAGATTCAGGCCTGAACTGGAAAGGGAAGATCCATTTCTGGCACGGCACCACCTCCAGTGCTTACAGGCTTCACAGACCAGTGGGAGCTGGCAGTGGAACCCAGCACCTGCATGATGGACCCCACTGAGTTCACAGGGACCAGTTCTGTCTTTGGTGACACTGGAGCACTTTCCCTTACTTCCAGTATCATTCCCTATGCACTGTGAGCCAGAAGTCCCCCCAGGCAGACATGTCCCAGGCCAACACAGCAGTCCCAAAGAACATCAGCAACTTCTACTTGCCTCATTTTTCTTTATCCTTCCCACCCCTCATGGGTCTAATCTTGCTTAATAATAATCCTTCCTGCAAAATCCCAGTGGGTGGGATGAGCTCCCAGCCATAGAGTGTTTCAGCTCCCATAGCTCCTGGGGCAGGGGCTTTCCCTGCCCCCTGACCCGCTCACTCTGTGTCAGGGCACACCACAGCTGTGTGGGTGGTACTGGATTCCAGCCCCTCCATCCTGGAGCACAATGATGGAGCAAGGAGAGCTGTGACATCCAAGTCATGCCCAGGGAGTGCCCTTCACAAGAAGGGAAGCACACACCAAGACTGAACCTTGTGAATTAGTTGCCACCTTCTAAATTTTGAGTGTGATTGCAGCAGAACATGGCCCTCTTCTAATTTCCCTTTTTTTAATCTATGTCTGCAAGTAGTTTACAGTACTGTTTTATGACATTAAACAGCTCCCATACCATAACCCAGAAGAACCTGTGTGCAACTGGTGGGTAAGGACTCCCTGCAAGAACAGCTCTGAGTTCTTCAGGAGGAAGCACTCCAGGCTATTTGCCATCAGTGAAGCTGTGCCAGTGTGCATCAGCAAGTGATGTGGTCCTGAAGTGTCATTATGTATCACACCTGAACTCCACATCCCAAGTTCCGCCCTAGAGATCCACAGTCAGCCTCTATCAGTCCTTTCTCGTCTTTTAACAGCTGCACATTGGAATTTTCAATAGCTCATTTCTTGGCTTCAGGAGGTTTATGCATTCACCAGATACAATAATTAGCTTCCTCCCTTCATAAGATTCCAAAACAGATTTCAAAAAGCCCCTTCAATCCCTCTGTAGTCAGTTTATCCAGAATTAATCCATTGAAGTGATGCATTATGTTCTACCAGAAGAATTAAACGGGAAAAGTGGGAAGCTCTCTTACCTGTAATTGACTGACTGGCCAATAGGAGTCAAGTGCTGGCAAATTGGAGGTGTAATTTCTATTTAATTATGGCATTAAAAAAATTACATGATATACCTATTTAACATGCAAAGGAGTAAAATCAAAGCTAATAAGAATAAATTGTAAGAGAGGACACGTACAAAATGTAGTAGCAGTCTTTTTGTTTTTTACAACTGTTCTCTGCTGAGGAGAATGCTGGCTGCTGTGCCATTGTATTGCCTGGAAAACTGGCATCCCTGGCTCTGATTCTAAGACCCTGCCAACATGCAAAACTGCATTGCACAGATGCATGGCTACAATCAAAAAATATCTGTTAAAACCCAAGTGGTGTATGTGCTTTTCATGCTGCACATGAAGCTTTGTATCAATCCAGTTGAAGTTTGGTTGAAATGATTGCAAGCAAAGCCCAGATACACTGTTCTAGAGCTCAAATATGAATGCAAATGAACGGATGAACCATGAACAGTTTTGCAAGCCTCCGGGTAATAAACTCATTTCAAAATGCATTTAAAAGACAATAGTGCAACCTCTGTGTTTAGACAACGGGTTACAACCAACAGTATAAAACATGAACAGTTCTGTTTGAGCCAACATAGCTACCAGTGCAGGGTAGACAGTAAGAGTCCCATAAATTATTGGCATCTGAGAAGAACATGCCACTGTCACGAGAAAACACAAATACACCCATGCTTTTTTTCTGGGGTAACATATTTATCATCCTGGAGAAGTCTGTTTTCTTTAGATTAACACTGTAACTCCAAATTGTTCCATTTCAAAACATCTAGTCAGCACAACAGCGTGGGAAGGGGAAGCAGGGTCTTACTGGAAGAGAAACAGGGAGGGTCTTAAAGACTCTTTGATCCACGAACCTAACAAACCAGAATGAAGCAGTTCTGTAACTGCCCTAATCCAGCCCAGAGCACTGTTGTCAGGAGAAGAGCAGGTCTGGCTCCTGCAACCTGCTGTGCCCTGGTGCTAACTCAGGGAGCAGGAGGCAGATGCAAACATCAGTAACAGGATTTTGTTTTGTGCCACTTGGAAACAGAAGCCAAACAAGAATTACAGTTTTACCTGCAATGTGTATTTAAAAACACAGGGCTTCCAATGGCTAGCCAAATTATCCTTTCAACATTTCCTGCTTTGTCAACAGAAGTTTAAACACAAATTAAACTACCTTCAGTCCCTAGAGGAAAGGTTAGATGGATTTAAGATGCATTTAGCGTGTCATATAGGAAAAACCCCACAGGTACATGCTCAGATAGCAGTGACATGCGGCCCCAGAGACAGACAGATACAAACCACACTCACTCCCACACAATTGATAAATGCATCAAATTGCCCAGGAACCAGAAGCACAGCCAGCCATGACCCTGCACATGGGTGAGAAGGTGACTTAGTGCAAGTGTTCACACAGGTGATTTCTGCAGATGAGAACATTCATTGCCACAAGGAAGGCAGCACAGGTAAAAGACAGACAGCTTACCCCTCTGAGCTGATGGACTCCACCAAATATCCTCATCACTCCATCAATCTCCTGCTCCAGCCTCCTGGCCCAGTACTGCATACTGCAAGAGATGGAGAGAAAGAGAGAAAGAGGAAGGGAGAGAAAGAGAGAGAGAGAAAGAGTCAGAGCCCTGACACTGAGTAGATAAGCAAGGGACTGAAGGGAGAGGAAGGAAATCAGTGCCTCAGTTAAGTTCATTGCTCTCCCTCTGCAGCACCGAGTGCAGGCACAGCACCAGGGACACACTGCTTTGAGAATTACAGCTGGGGCAGGTTACAAACTTCAAGACTCCAAAATTTATGCACAAGGCGCCACAGAGAGAAGAGGGGGGAAAGGTACAACAAAAACTGCAAGGCGTAAGGGTTTATTTTCTCCTTATACAAACAGTTGCAGTAGATAATTACTTAAGCCCAGAGTGATTAACAAGGTCGAAGTGATGTGGAGCACAGAAAACAGCTTAGTGCTTCAGCAGGGCTCTGTGGCAGAGAGCAAACCCAGAGCCGTGGCAGGGCCAGAGGTGTCTGTCCTACTGCGGCAATGGATTATCACTGCGGCACAACAGGGGGGACCTGGGCAGAGCCCGGAGCCAAGCGCCGAGCAGCCAGTGCCCGAGGGCTCAGCTGCTTTGCACCTTCAGCTGAGCCCAACCTGAGCCAGGCACAGACAGTGCCAGGCTCACTGCAGGCAGAGCTGCCTCCCCGGGCAGCGGGAAGGGCCAGGAGCTGCCACGTGGCATCTCCTTTGTCCTGAGCCCCGTACGGCGAGGGAGGCTGCCAGGGCTTCCAGCAGGCACAGCACCCTCCCGTACATTCAACCACACACATTTCTGCTTAGAACAATCACTCCACGTCAAAAACAACAGCAAATAAACCCTCTTCTAAATCCACAGAACTTGATAACTCTCCTTCTTTTAACGAGATTTCCCGACTCCAGCCGCTGACCACGCAAATGTCAAATCTCCCGTCTGACCTGAAAAAGCAGCACTCGATTGCCTCTGCACCACTTGGCACTGCCTTCAGTGCTTTTTCCAGAGCAACAGTGCTCTCTCAACATACACAGGGGAAAGGAGGGAAGCAACACAAGGAGTGGAAGGTAAGGCCAGCAGCACAGATAGCGATGGTAGGAGGGAGCAGACCAGCTCGGGGGGGGGTTGCAATTTGGTGGGGTTCACCAAGTGATTTCATTCTTCGTGCAAACAGACATCCCCCAGGCAGCCCATGCACGCTCTTACACCATCCCAAACGGTGGAGAGGCTCTCCCAGAGATCAAGGAGCAAAGAAACCCAACTGTTTTTCAGCTGGGCCTCAGAGGGCTCTGAATTGCACAGCACAGCCCAAAAGCTGGGCAGAAATGTCAAAGCAGAAAGATGCCTGAGCCGAGCGGCAGAGCAGAGCTTGTGAGGGGTGGGGGGACAAACAGGACAGAGGGAGGGACTGGCAGACAGACGTGTGTTACTCACACAGGCAAAACTCATGCCAGTTAATCACATACAAGGCTGTGGATGAAAACAAGATTTAATTGCACACGCCAAGCCTTATCAGTCTTCCACCGTAACTTAAGCCATTTCCCACGTTCCTGCAGAGGCAATGCTGTCTCTTTTCCCCTGCAAGCCTGGCTGGGGAGGGGAAATCCAGGGAATGAGATGGGTGAAGACATCTGCAAACCCCCCTGTTCTGCCAAAGGAGGGAAAGCAAAGCCTTCAGTGGGATTGCAGGGTGAAGGTACCAGGTCACAGACAGGGCTGAGGGGGGCTGGGTTGGGGTTTTTCTTTCTTTTCCTTTTTCAAATATTTTATTTGCTATCAAAGGTATATTCAGGTTAACCTGAGTACCAAAGTTATCCATAAATCTTATGAAGTATTTTCACCAAAAAATATTTATTTTTACACAAAACATTAATTTAAAAAATATGCCCTGGAATACCAAAACTGGATTTATTTTTTTCCCCTCCTCCAGTTTCTCCAGTGAACTGAAAAAAAAAATCAATTATAAGCTCATACTCAGCCACAGGTCCGAGAAACCCCACTGAGCACTTATGGAGCTGACACTTTTCCTTAACTTCCAGCTCTGTACAAGATCCTTGATTTCAGTGACACCTGCCTGTGTCAGCTCTCCCCAGGAACACCTACAACACCACAGCAAGGGAAAATTACCACCCATCTTGAGCTGTATCCATCACATTAACAACTGTTCATATCCGCTTAAATGTCACGTATGGCCAAGCCTTCAGAGAGGATTAGTTACAGAGGAAGACAGAGGCATCAATATTACTCTGTTGGCATATGCTAAAGAGACACTGAGCGCTCAGTTGGGCTGGGATTTACAATTAATTTAAATTTAGTCACCAGATTTGTTTTAAAAAAAAAATTCTAAACTTATTCCACTCCCTGCCTCCACCCCAAGAAGTACTACTATTTTAAAGAAAAGCCACTGGATTTTTCATTCATGAGAAAGACTGCAACTCCCTTTAATTGTGCTGCCTTACAGCAGCTTCCCAAAGAGTCCAGCTAAGCCTTGTAGTACAAGCTTTAGGTACCACTATTAAAATAACTAAATATGCATATTACACTATCTAATAAGGAGGGCATTTTGGCATAGCTGACACCAGGTTTCTAGATTAAAAAAAATAATAGCAGAAGCAGCTTCTTTTTTTTGGTGTGGTATGGCTACACAAGAGCTTTTGCCAGTGGTAGTAAAAACTCTTTTTTCTAACCAGCACATCCCTTACCCACATCACAACACTGTTAAAACCCTTGGGTGACCCATTACTGTGTCCCTCTAGCCCTGGTCACATCCAGGACCAGAAGTCTTCAGAGTGGGCCACATCCCAGAATTGGAAGGTTTCATTTCACTTGCCATATTTGGGTTGAAAGCTAACATTAAAATAAAATAAAATACATAAATCCCATTATTATTCTGTTTAAGTTGACCTTCTGCCTCTTGTTTCTCTCTCACGGCCAACGCACTTAAAATTTTATGCAAGACAACCGCAGCAAGGATGAAGAGGGTAAAGGAACTGCTAGCCCATGATGAACATGGAGATTTCTCTTTGAAGTGTGTCCCCCATGGAAGCTGGGAGCAATAAGACATGACAGTCATTGCATTCCTGGGCCGTTCCTGCACGCCTCAGGTGCGTTACGGGGCTCGCGGAGCGCCAACTCCCCAAACCAGGCAGCCGGGAGCGCCCTGCTGCTCTCGTGAAATGTCATTTACAAACAAAGCATAAAGAAAACAGCTGGAGCACTGACTGGGAAGCCACTGGCATGGCTGGGGTGGCGCTCAAGGAAAGCCACCAGGCTACCTTTATGAGCCATGTGCACGGTCCCCCCTTGAACCGAGCACCGCTTCAGTGTTTGCTGCAGTGAACCAACGTGGGTGAGGAGAAAACCTTTGAGCTCAAGAATCTGTGACAGCACTCATTAGCTCTGTGCCTGCAGGAACTGCATGGAAGGAGCCTGACAGCCCCACCTGTCCCCTCTTTGGCTGTGACATACCCAGCACACCCCACTGATCCCCATCATCTCTGCTGGCACTGTCTTTGCTGAGGAGTCTCCACAGGACTCTTCCAACCCAACAACCCTCCAACTATCGTAGGCACATGCAGGACATCCATTAAAAAATCTTTAGTATTGAAAAAAATGGTTGTTTCCTTCCCCTGTACATTTTACAGCCTCCTGTGCAACATTTGCGAGGGACATAAGTGATTTTTGAAAACACAACTCCATTTATCACTCCCTCTCCAAAGAAAACTACAAAAATGTTAATTGATTTCACAATTTGCATATTTGATTTTTCTTAAAGATGAGATAAAGTAGGCTTTAAAAAAGCAGCAGAGCTTCAAAAATGTTTACTGTGTCAAGCAGCACATCAGGAGGCGAATCACTGCTGTTGCAGTTGGGGCCAGGAAGGAAAGCATCCCACTTTGTCCCACTCCTGCTCAGTGGGCACCTGTGCCTTGCCACGGGTCACAGCAGCCCTTGCTTAGGGTCAGGGCACATTTCATGCTTCAGGTGACCCAAGCAGTTGCAGAGACTTCTGTGCTGGTTTTCGAGGCTACACCACTGCTCCAGCTGTGTGGCTTTGGAAGAAAATGACAGTTGCCTGGAAAGGCAGGAGACAGGCTGTCCTTGGCCCACATCCTCCCACACTTGAGCACACAGCAGATGGCAGCCCCAGTCCTGCTCTTCTCTCACACTCACAGACCAGGCACCAGTGCAAGCCTCGCGCTGCCAGCCTGTGGCCAGCACCAGGAGCTGCCACTGCAGCTCAGCCCAGGGTCACTCTGCTCCTTGGTGGCTCAGGGTACGTGGGACAGACCCTTCCTGGGCTGCAGTCACACCTGCTCACAGCTAACCTAGGGCTGGGCAAGGCACTTACACAAACCACTAACGAATGTAAGCCTCATTGCAAGCCACCTCTCACAAAAGCGCTGGGAAAGGAGAAGTAAGAGGAAAGAAAATTAGTTTTCTGCTTGAGGACACTTTTTTCTTAAAAGAAGCCTTAGGAGAGTGCTTGTTTGGCTGTCAGCAGGAGAGGATGTTAGGGAAAAAAAACAGATTTGGTCCTTTTCTTTTGCTGCCTTCCTGGCCCCCAAAATAAGAGAGTCACAGAAACATGAAAGGGCAAGAGGAAAAACTACTTGCTAAGTAGATACACTGCCCCAAAGCTTATTGGGTTCTACAGAGAGTGTGTTCTGTACAAGTGTCTACACTTCACACAGGGTGTTCAGCCAAGAATGCTTCACTCTGATTCATACGCTTTGGTTCAGTGCCCAAATATTGCTATTTAATAAGGTTATTAATTACCGTGTTGTCTAATTTTTTGCTGTGCAGGAACTTCTTATAATTGGCTTATTCCTTCAAGATGCTTAATCCCCTAACTGTAACAGTGTGTGTCAGCACACACACGTGCACGTGTGTAAGTGCAGTGCCCCCTCTGAGCTCCCCTACATACCTAGGCTGTAAAAACCCCACCTGAGCCAATATTTACCCATCAAGGAAAAACAAGTTGCCTTTTTTTTCTTTCCCCCTGAAGACACAACTTGCAGAGAGCACCTGTTTCTTTCCAAGTGACCGAATAATTACTGACCGTGCTCCCAGACGTTATCAAGCCTCCCACACTGTTGTTTTATGACTCTGTTTTAATTTAAAGTATGTGCCCAGGTGTTTATAGAAAGGAAAGGTGGGAAAAATTTGCCTGCTGGACTAGTCTTTTCTTAATATTTGTCAAAACATTATTCACCTCTACCATCTGGTCTTCCCTGTAATAAGAAAGCATCTGTAACATTATTATAGGAGGGAAGGATGGGACAAATGAATATTAGAACTATATCCCAAGGAAGATCTTTGAGAAAGAGGAAGGGGATAATGTTTCTACATTCAGTTCTATCACCACATTACTTTGTTCTCTTAATTCAGACACTACCTCTCTGTGCCTGTTTCTGTGTCCTATCTTCTCTCTGCTTCATCTCTACAATTTTTTGCAGCAGTGTATGTCTTGAAAAAAACAAAACCCACCCAAAAAAACCCACAAGTGCCAGAACCCCTACCAGATCCATCTTGATCCCAATTTGACACCCCAACAAGTATTACAATATAATGAAAAGGATAACTGTGGGGTTTTTTCAGCCTGCAGGATAGATAGAGCCGAGCAAAAAGTGAGGGGCGAATAGTCTGGCAATTACACAAAAAAATTGTGTTTCATTAAGAGGTCTTGAGCACAAATATACTTGTAGGTACTTGTGGGAAAACCAACAGTAACCACCAACTTGTCACCAGTGACATTTAGGACAGTAGGAAAATTGTTCCTTAAATATGATTTCTCTATTGAAAAACAGAAACATTAACCATTTAAGGTCTAACTCCAACTAAAAACAGAAGAGGCAGTAGGTGTTCAGTAAGTCATAGACACACAGGGTGGCAGGGGCTTCAGGAATTCCTCTTCCACCATTAGTTGCACTGAGACATCTAAACACCTGAACCCTCTGCACGAAGTATTGTCTAATCTGTTCTTTAAATCCTCTGCTGAAGGTGAACCCAAGATCCCCACAGTACCTTCTTCCAGTTCAATTTTTCACCACATGGTGAAAAAGTTCCCTTCTTATTCACCCTAAATCTCAATTCCCTCTTCCTGCTTATCCCACCTATAGCAGACACTGAAAAATTCTTATGACAGGCTCCCATGAACTGGAAGATCATTATTCTGCTGCATCCTTTGGAGTACAAAAATAAAGAACGGAAGGGCAAACTCAGCTTTTCCCAGCTTTCCCTATTTTGTGCTGTTTTCTAAATATTTCATTCTTTCTGTTGTCCTTGTCTGGATTCTCTGCAGTTTCCCTACATCTCCAAAGGCTCATGCCAAGGAGTGAGGTCAGGTACTCCCACAGAAGCCAAACCCAGTGCTGTAGGAGGAGGAAGACATCACTTCCCCTGTCTTGTCCAAGAAGCTACTCAACACTGCAGAGTAAATGTCCCCTCCTGCTATGACAGCACTTTGTTGACTCAAAGTGATCCACGATAACTCTCAAGATCTCTCTTGCCACACTGCCACCCAGACAGATGTTCTTTATTCTGTATTTGTACATTTGATTTCTCCCTCGTAAGTGCATCGCTTTGCATTTGTTTCCACTGAATTTCATTTTGCTGATACCCAGCTCGCCGTTCAGTTTTACTGGATCATTCTGAATTCTGATAATGCCTTCCAAAGCACATCCAACCCCTCCTAGCTCAGTGTCACCTGCAAATTTTATAAGCATATTTCCCATTCCATTGCTTAACTTATTAATGAAAGTATTGAATAAAAGCAGGTCCAGGGCAGATCCCTGCAGGACCCCACTTGAAACGCCCTCCCAGTACGACAAAGAGCCATGATAACTATTCTTTGAGAGCTGCGTGTCCAATCAAAATATCTTGAATTTCAAACTTTACAAAAAGCTGATTTGGAGTATTTGATATGCAAAGGAGCTGGAGGCCAAAGGATAATACAGTGAATAATTTAAAACCTAAGAGTAGGTTTGAGGAAAATCACAATCTGTTGGCAGATGATTTGCCCACAGACAGAGGAAGGAGAAGCCAGTGAACGTGTTAGTTGGTACATTTGCCCAGCAGTGCTGCAAAAGGCCCCATACAGGCACTGATTTCTTCTGATCAAACACATGCACAACCTCTCATAGATACAGCAATGAAAAGAACAAATGGCAAAGCAACCACAGCAAATATCTCCTGCAGACAAATGGGCAGAGGAGAGAGCTTCCCCAAAAGGCCCTTCCAGCCATGAACCTCGTCCCTGATCGAGTTCCTCCCATCCTTATCAGCCTACAGTTCATCTCCAGGCCATCACTGTGTGATGGATACCTGGATTTCAAGAGCATTATTTGGCAGGACCTCTGTATGAGGATCCCCAAATACATTAAAACTGTGCAGGAATTAATCCTCACAGCCTGAAGGGGTAAATCTGATCTCAGCACGTGGCCACCAACTTATACTTCTCTAAGTGGGAGCAGAATCAGGCACCTCAAGATGCTACCCTATTTTCACCTAGGTTCAACAAGTTCAGCAAGCAATTCCCTACCATGTGGGGAGTCTAATCAAGCCACTTACCAAATATATAAGCAAAATGTATAAGCAAAATTGAACCTGGTTGCCTTACCAGAGGAATAAGTTGGCTATAGGATTTATGTCTGGAGGTCCAGATGGGCTGTTTCTTCTGCCCTGGGGATGGTCCTGCAAATGGGAACTTTATCAGGTGGCTCATATACTTTGACATCTCATGTGATGGTGGCAGAAGCACCAGCACACAACTCCAGGGCTGTAACACAAGAAGAATAAGCCAAAGGCAGTGGCTACCAGTTACTGGAGCTGTGCTGGTGGTACTGGCAGTACTCTCCCCAACACAGCTAACACTTTTTTTCAGAGCCCAAGCTAATGCAATGCCTTAACCTCCCTGCTTTTTTGAAAGCTGTGCTCGTATTTTACACCTCAAAACTCTATTTCCATGGCACACTTGCTGATGTGCATCAGGAGCAAGAGAAGCCCGTGGCTTCTTCGCACCATCTTTGCACTCCCGTCGCGCAGGATTAGAACTGGCCTCCTAATCTCAAAGCCTGTCACAAATCTAGACTTTGAAACAATGAATTAATAAATAAGTGAGGAGGTGTCAGTTTTATGGCACACGCTACCTGCATAAATTTCCCCCAATGCAGCCACTTGTCATTTCCAGCACCCCTTGAGACCCCAATGGCTGATAACTCTTGCACGTCACTTTGCAACCCATTATACAGATGAAGTGTTATGATAAAACCTCCCTCTTCGCCGACTCCTTCTGTTCTACAGATGCAATCTGAGTGGAGGCTGAAGAGATCCCATCCCCCATGGCAAAGATAAGGTTACAGAGGGTAGGTCTTAGTAAGGATTTTGCAAGTTGCATGAATTATTAAAGTCCTTTATGATATAATGACAGACATATCAGGTTATTTGTTTATTCTGTGTATAATTCATGACTCTCTTGGGAGCTAGACAGAAGTAGGATCGCTTGTTGCATCTTCTTCATTCCAGTAAATCCTCATCACCAGATGGAAAGCTGAACCCCCCCTGAGAAGACAAAACAGCCACACCTTGCAGGACCTGCACTTGGGATTGGAGATGGGAGAGCTTTTTTCCCAGCCTGGAGAAACAGTGAAGCTGTCACTTGAGTACATCAGGCTAGATGGCTAAAAGATGACAGTGCCAGTAGTGTTTCTGTCTCGTGCCACCAGAATAGTGTCCACTAAAGCATATGCAAACAGCTTTATGATTAGATGCTATGAGTTGCCCCATGCTCCCATATCACTGCTGAGCAACAGCAGGACCATCCAAGCTCATGCAGGCTCTTATAAGACTTTCTGGCTACACAAATACTACGATACTGAACACAGTAAAACAGTTCTCCTTGCTTGGGTCATTTGTGGAGAGTCTGGTCAAGATGTGGGGCAAAGCTTGATAAGGGAGTGCCATGTCCTGATGGCTGGAATGGAGCTTTTGATACATACATTGTAGTCATCTCTCATTTCCCTAGTGTGCTGTTTAAAGAGTGAGGGAGATCTGATGCCACAGCAGCAAACTGGAAATAAAGGATTGTCTGGAGCCCCTGGCAAGAAAGAGCTTCTCAGCTTCCACACAAGGTTCTCCACCCAGGGATGCTCCTACTGCCAGGAAGAGTCACACTACTCTGGAGAGCTGCAGCAAAACACAAAGATGGTCAGTCTGCAAACAGCACACTGTAACTTTTATCAGCCACCAGAGGACTGCTTTCAGCATCCACCCTGCCCATGGCACATTTCAGCTGAATGGACATAGAGCAGGCACAAATGATTAATCTGATCACTTAAAGACAAGCCATGTTAAGGAATTTGATAGAGGACTCCTGACTAGTCAGACCTCTGCTGAATTTCTATCTACAGCTTCTCTCCTTAGCAAAGAAAGATATCATTAACCTCTGCCACAAAGACCTCCTGCTACAAGAGCTATTTAGGGGCATCCATTGTCATTGCTTCAGCCTCAAACCATGCCAGTCCAAGTCTCCTGGGGTTTCTGGAGTAGCCTCTCACAGCACCATATGGAACATTCCTCAGGGGTTTCTGGACATCACTGTCACTCAATGTCTATCTAGTTAAACTCCCACCTTAAACAACCCCTCTCCATACCATCCCCCTACCTGAGAGGTTCCTGGCTCCCAAGAGAGCGTTGTAATCATTGTTATTATAAAGCACTTAGCGATGTTCACTTATTGCATCTCTCACCAGCCAAATACCCAGAACCCTGTTATTTCAAATGTAGTTGCCTTCATTTGCAGAAGCTCTTCATTGTATTAGTCCCTTTCAGCAATGAAAGGAAAAAAGGGTGGGGGTGGAGAGCACTAAAAAAAATAAATAATAGTTTACCACATTTTATGCCATTACCTCACTACTTTGTGATACACATCTAAAAGCTGTTTGCAAGACCTCTCCTGCTGTAAGGTGGCATCCAGGCAAGCTCTGAGGCAGAGAGAGAGTGGAAGCGTCAAGCTCAGTTCAGTTTTGTCCCAGTACTGCTGCATCACCCAAAGCATTACAGCAACAGAGATGAAGCTGCCAGCTTTCACAGGTCACCTCCTCTCTGCTCCCCATCCAGCTGGGACAAACACTGCTCCACAGGGAAACAGCATATACATACCCCTTTCCTCTGAAAAGGATACACCACAACAAGCTGCCTTCCCTTTCCAAAGGAAAGGGTCACTGGGAAACTCTCATGGAGCCTAAGCACAGATGTGTCCCTGTCCTTGCCAGATGCCCCAAGCTGATAACCAGCAGTGCATCCACAAGCTTGGCTTCACAGCTTTCAAAGGCACCATCCACATCCCCTCCCCACTGCAACACCACAGTTGAAGCAGACAGTGCAACAGCCCATCAAACATCATTTTGAAGGGGTTGGTCAACGTTAAACTGGCAGATCCTCCCAACATGTCCAACAAAAATATTTTCTGTCTTTTTCAGGAGAGGAGAATGGAGCTACAAAGGCAAAGCAGGAGTCCCAAACCCAGACAGACTTTTGGGAGCAGAGTCAGAACTGCAACTCAACCTCCTCATGCTAAATTTGATGTTTGCCCTTGGAAGACACCGCCAAAGCAGGAAACTCTCACACCTGTGGGTACCCCAGAGTAGGATTCCTCCCAGCCCTCAAACACAATACCACTCACATGTAACTGGAATTGAAGATTACAAGAGAATTCTCTCTTCTGCTTTTCTAAATGAGTATTAACATTAAACCCCAAAAGATCTGACATCCCAAAGCCCTATGAATAGAATGCCTCGGACTCTTTTCTGTAAGAAAGAAAAATCCCAGTCTCTAATGTGGTCCTCTCAATGGGGCCTGTGACATCACCAGCCCCTTTCTATTTAGAATAATGACTTCTTCCACACGCCAAGAGATTTGAAATTACCTGTGAAATATATTTCCCTAGGCACAGGCTCAAGAAGCATGTAAATTACCCGGCTTAATGGCCTCCAGAATTTCTCTCTGAGACAGACACGGGGAGCAGGAAATGTTCAGATGGTATCTCAGGTACCACCCAAGGGGTTAAATGTCCGAGGGATGGTCAGCAGCTACTGCCCTACGGTTTCCCCAGTAACTGGTCCCACTGGTGAGCATTTGCCACAAAGAGGCAATGGGCACGAGATCCAATTCTAAATGGGTGCATCATCAGCACAAAAATGCAATTTTAAAGAGAGCATTTCTTGGGAAAGGTGCCTAACCATAATTTACATGGCACAAGGAGCCAATGTAGGGCTTATGCAGCAGAGGGCACCCATTTAATTTGCAGAAGTCCAGTGCTGAGCACTCAGCAACAAGGCCTCTTGCCCTCCGACTAACTGCACAGAGAACAGCACTGCCCAAGCCTTGATGTTCAGGCACTTGCCAGAGAACAGAGTCCTTCAGAGGAGCTTTTCATCCACAAGGACAGTTCCCACCCTCCCAACACCAAAGAAAGGGACAGATACTGTCCCTGGAGTCCTCCTGCCCATGTTTTTTGTTCCTGCAGCTGAATCTGATGTCTTGTTAGTACAGAGCAGAAGAAACATTTTCCCCAAAACGAAGAGCATGGATCATTCAAGGAACAGAAGAGGAGTAATTAAGTGATGTGGTTATATTTCCTGCTCCACCACTGACATCCTGGACTCCCTGAAGCCTCAGTTTCATCAGCAAAAAGAGCAATAGGGAAGTGCTATTGCAAAGTGCACATACAAAACTATGACAAGGAGTGGAGGATGGAGAACAGGACGAGATGCTCACACTGCAATGGGGAGGGAGAGGGAAGGGGGACAATCCCAAGGGCATAATAAAAGAATTACTTGTCTCCCCAGGGAACAAGCCTGAGGCACACGAGCTTTGTTCCTGATGCTTGCCAAGACTGATAGGTTGGTCACCCTTTAACACACAGTGGACAGAAAGTAGGCCAGAAGGTCAATCAGGGATAAGAGAACACCTGGGAGATGGGCCTGGCAATGGAAAAATGGGCCAAATTCCTCAGTGTAAACCTCCTCAGAGCAAAGGTGTAAGACAAGGTCTTTGCTGAGACTCTTCTAAAGTGAGAACCTGCCCTCATTCTCGGCCACAAGCATCTCGCTAACCCACATACTGCCAGAAGCTGTGGTATCACAGCGAGATTAACACAGAAGCAATTTTAAAAAACAGCAATTTCCAAGCTAATTTCCTCACTTACAAGCGTGCCACTAAGGGCTGCAGTCCGTCTGGACTCCTCACAGCTATCTGTGCTCAGGATTAACTATACAACACTGCCAGTAATGCAAGCACTCCACTACTCAGAAACTATTAGAAGATAAATATGAAATCTCAATATCATAGCAGTAGAAAAAAAATGAGGAGAAGGAATGTCATTGTAATAAATACTGTAACCAAGCCAAATGAGGAAGCAAAGTTACTTTCATGTGGAAAATTAGACCAAAAAAAAAATGCAATATACTTGAAATAGTCCTTGCTTTGGTTGTGGGATGTGGACTTTTGTGCAGTGAACCTCACAAACTTCATAACAGTGCAACAAACTGCAGTTCAGCCAGTACTGCAGGTTGGCAGTTGTGGGGTGAAATGGCACTCTAGCCACCAATTCCACTCAGCCCTGAAGCACCAGGCCTTGCACATGAACCCTTCATCTAACATACACTGTTAAGCAGAGAAACTGCAGGCTTAGGCATTACTTGTGGCCCCAACTAGGCCTTAGGTAATGCAGCAGCTGGAGCAACTCACCTGCAGCCCAAGCAGGTCCCATTTCCCACGCTGCAATCACTCTGATACTCCTCCATAAGAAGGACAGGTACTATTTTCCAAACCTTTCCCTTCTGCAGCTGCTTGGTGTTCTCTGAAAGAAACTTCTCATACAAGAGCCCTCATGTTATCTAGTGAGATCTGATAACAACTGAAAGGCCCAAACACAGCAATAAGTAGATTTAACTAAGAAAGTCAAATATTACACAAGCTACCATAAAACCACCACATCTGTCTTTCTGGCAAGTGGCAAAGCTACCCTTCCACCAGCCAGCTGTGACTCCAGAGAGCAGGATGAGGTCTGGCAGCCACCTCCCCACGAGAAGGCGGCTGGCCATGCACTCAGTTGCCTAAGATTGCCCAAATAAGTGACATTTATTAAGTGGCCCTTATAAAATAAAAAAGGCAAGGCTGCTTTCAGCACACATAATCACATTCATAAACTGCACAGACCAGCAATGCTTTCAGCACAAGGCTCCACTTGGAGTGGTGTCAAGAGAAGAAGGGCAGGAAAAGATTCCCGCACGGCAGCGTTGCCGCAGGCAGTGCTCCATGCAGAGCTCCAGCCTTGGGATGCATCCTCACCTCTGGCTTGGGAACGCTGTGCCTGCTCGAGCAAACACGGCCCCAGAAGGGCTGTCACCACAGGGCTGCAAGAAGGGGGAAAGGTATGAGCCAGCTCAGCACTCGCAGTGCTGAAGTGAGACCTCGTGCCAAAATGTGGCTGTCAGAGCCCTTTGGTACCCAGCTGCTCCATCCTCATGTCTGGGCAGGGAGCACAGGGAGGCAGGGGGAAATTGAGGGTATAAATTCACCTGTGGAAGGGGCCACTTCACACGAGAAAGAGCCCCAAGCACCTAGCAGGCAGTAGGGGTGAGACAGAGCTAGTTAGGTTTTTCTCTCAAGTAAAGACTAGATCAAAACAAATAAACATAGCAAGGAGCAAGTGACACAGAAAGGTTCAATTTAGCCTTAAGATGATGGGTAAAAAGGCGGTTTTGATGTCAGAAATGCCAACACAACATTTTTGCTGCTGGGTCAAACAGGCGGGCAGGTGCTAAATGGGGTTATTTAGAAACTGGGACCAAGGCATGAGCAGATAGTAAATGTGTTAGATGTGTTTCTTTTCTCCATCTCACAATAAAAAAATCACATCAGAAGCAACCACAACCACCACCATATTTCTAAGAAAAAGGCCTGAAAATTTCTCCCCGCATAATCCCACAGCATGGTTATATCAGGGATTAATTTGTCCCAGTATCTTGGACATTTTCTTGACAATTCTCAGTTTTTAAAGCTTCACAGCTGTAGCAGAGCACAGCACGCCAGACTGACAACAGCAAATTCTTCTGCATTGTAACAAGCCCGACGTCAGGAACGGCTCAATCAGAAGTCCCTCAGCACTCAGCCAAGGAGGGGCACAAAAGCATCCCTGTTCACAGACAGGGTCCTCTCTGCTCTGTGCTCTTGGAAGTGCTTTTATTCTGCGGGAGGCAAAATAATGTCATCACTTTGGTCACTGATCAACAATTATTAAGACTTCCCAGCCAACAAAAACAGAATAAATAAACACTAAGAACTGCGTGAAGAGAAAAATATTGATTTTTTTTTTTTCATACTCATGTAATCTACCCTCCTTCCCAGAGCAGGCAAGGGAGGAGGGGAAAGCAGAGTGCCCACGAAGCTTTGACGCATGCCTAGCTCACCGTCCTGAAACCCTTTTCAGCTTGCAGGCCTTGAATAATTAAATGCTGTTTCTTCCACCCTTTTTTCCCCTGGTATTCATGACACACTGCTGCAGAAGGCTTCCTTCTACCTGGGCAAGGGGCATCCCTCTCTCTGCAGAGGTACTGGAAGCACACGAGCCCACACAATACTTCCCACACACGCTGATCCCAAGAATGTGACACTACAGTGAACGCTCAGCAGAGACCTCTAATTTACAAGACTACCTCAGACATGAGGAAAAGGCACTTTGGCTCCTCCTGGGTCTACTGAGTATCATTATGGAGCAATAAAAAGACGTTCAGCCACTCACAGCCCAGAATCTGACTCAATCTTCAACACCTGATAAAGCTGAACATTAGGTGCTTCGCTTGGCTTAAGTCTGTCTCTATTTTGGTGTTCGTGTTACAGCTGCCAAAAATCTGCCAGTGAAACCCACCATACGTTAGAAATGCAAACAGGGCACTGCATTCATGACCCTCCCTGTGTCAACGTGTACAGAGAGTGTTCATTGGCCACAACAGAGAGGTATTATTACATGAAATTTAATAGCTCTGAGAATTCAAATACAAGAATATCTCCGGTTCAACAGAAATTACATCGCTGAGAGCTTTATACATTTTTGATGGGTAAGGAGCTTATACAAGGTTGGCTCTGGAAATTATTTGGATATATGCCCCTTGTTTTGCTTTCTTATTTGGGGAATTAATGTGGACTCAGACTTTAGATATGGGATTCTTCTGGACTGCAGAATATTAAATGCTCACTGGAGAAGAAACAGAGCCTGACAGCAAACTGGCAGCTTGTGACGAAAGTTTCAGGACCCGGCTCTGCTATGAGTTAAGAGGCATTGGTATTTATACAGAGAATCATATCCTCATTTGTCACTTCAATGGAGATGGATATAACACTTTCCCAATTCTTTCCACCAATTCGACCGTTTAAGGGCTAACTTGGTGCTTCCAAGGCCAAGAGGCTCAGAATCCCAAAAGCATGGGGCAGGCTCTGTTTACCCACAAATCAGGTACACAAGAAGCAGCCACACCGTGAACCTGTGCTGTGCCTGCTGCATCACTGATTTCTAGCTCTGGAATGGTGTTCCAGCAGGGACTGAAGCAAGGCAGCATGCTTGCAGCCAGGACTCCAGCTCTTACTGCCCTCGCTCTCCGTGTTGGATAACACTGATTTAATGCTCCTGTGGACACACATCTTCCAGGTTATCCTGAGCAAACCTCTCTGATCCAGAGCCACGTGCTCTGCACACTTGCAAGCCTTCCAGTTGCCGAATGCCCCGTAGAAAAGCCTGGCCAGCCCTGGCTTCATCCTTCATTTAGTGGAACTCAGATAAGAAAACCTCACCAAAATGACTATATACTCTACCAAAACTACCCCTGCAAATAACATTCCTATAGATGGGAAGCAGCCAGTATTTTGGCCATTAGATTTTCACCCTTCTCTGTCCTTGTTTCTGTACTCCCCCCATCCTTTCCGCCCCCCACCCTTCACTGAAGCATAAGTTGCTTTCTAACACCACAAGGATTTTTGCTCCAATGCACAGCATGATCTAACTAATTCACACTTCATTGCTCTGCACACCTCATCATTTGCACATGAAAACAGCAGTCTCTCTATCCCTCCACTTGCTGCCTATTTCTTCCTCCTCCTCCTCCATCCTCCACCTCCTGTACCTCCTCAGCACAACTCCACTACGGAAGCTGCAGTGAAGAGGCTCACATTACCAGGACTCCATTGCTTTCACAAAATTTACTAGCTCGCTGTGAAACCTCATAAATAATTCAAGAAGACAACCTTTGTCAGGTAAATGAACGTGCCTTTTGTAATCCATCACCCCGGGTTTTCTATCACAGCGATACCCATACTCATTGTAGGCACAACCCCTACTGATTCATGAATTCCACAAGTGTCACTGTGGGACACGGCAGAAGAACAGTTTTGGCACCAGCAGAACCCAAGGAAACCCGAAGTCTACCCAGGGCTTCAGGAGGTTCATAAAAGATACCCACTGGTGCAGAAGTAGCTGCATCCCAGGCCATGGAAAGCACGGCTCCATCCCCACCCTTCAAGGACAATGAAAGAAGGAACAAGGTCAAGGGAGGCGAGAGACATTCTTATTAAAGATCTCCTTTTCATTGCAAGAATTTCAGGGATTTTGACATACACCAGAGCTAAAAATCATGTTGTATCCTGTGCTTCTGCCATTTAACTCCACGCATCTCAGTGGTGTTACTGCACAAAGGCACTTAAGAGATAGGCAAACTCAACTTCTGTTTTGACAACTGTGCCCAAGGCTTTGCCATCATCAGCGCTATTGTACTAGACGGTTTACACACCCATTTAGCACCCAATCTGACTGCTGTCAGCAATTACCTCCTCTGGAGTTCTCAGCCCCAGCCAGAAGCCTGGGGAGGAGATTTGATCCTGGTTCTCCTGAAAGGCATCTCCCGTGGCCCCGGGAGAAGGTGTGCTGTGCAACCGTCCCCACCAGACCGAGAAGCAGCTTCTGAGGAGGCGGCACTGTGTCCTAATCAGAGGCAATAATAACAACCTTGCCGTAGTTAATGAATAGATAGAGAAACCACAGACCGTGCACCCTTTGTCGGGCCTGACTGCCGTTCGGATCGTCCTGTCTCTCGCCCTGCAGCCCTTTCACCTGTCACAAGCTCATCTGGTTAAATACCCTGATCACTCACCCGTCAGTCAGTGCGAGAAACACTTGGCTTTACAGCGGGAGAATGAATCCTCTCGTCTGGGTAAACATCTTTTATTTCTTGTGATGCTTATGGCCAAAAGATAATGGCTGGGACAGAATGGGAAGAGTCATAGGACAACTGTCAAACTTAGGAAGAAAATCCACTCGCGTTCTCCAAAAGATCAAATGATTCAGCCTGAAGCAAAACATGCCAATAGCTTGTTGATACAAACTAACTCTCCAGTAACAACAATTTGTACAAGCCCATTCCCTGTGTAATAATAACCCTGAGGATGAAGGCTAGATTACAAGCACAGCTCTAAACCAACAAACTACTACCAACACCCCTGAGAGGAAAAATATTTTTGCTAACAAATCACATTTTGCCTTCAAGAGGCTCCTAGAAAAATAAATATCAAAACGTACAGATACCGTCCTTTCTTGCTGCATATTTCACTTAAGTAGTTTGCTTGGTAATGACTTTTGCTTTTATTTCAGCCCACTTGAGTATTTCATTGGCTGAAAAAGCACTGTCTGACTCGTATGGTGTGTGCTCATGTACAGTGTTACAGGGTGCAGATGCCCAGGACTTAAGCCCTCGAGAACCTTTTTGATGGTTTTTGAAGCCAAACACGAGGAAGCTCGTTCAAGGATAAACTTTCAGGTTTGCATTTAGACCCTCTGTAACCACCTCCAGCTTTTAAGGGGCTGTTGCACAAACACATACAATACACAACAGAGTTTCTTCACAACAGAGCTGCTGAACTCTGCCTGTCAAACACCGAGCACAAGCCCATTTCTACCCTCAGGTTTCTGTGCAGGAGCCTTATCGATTTCAGTGGGAAACCAAAGGTGTCCTCGAGAGAATTTCAATTAACAATTTCTCAATGTATACAGCTGAAAAACTCTAGCTCCTGAAACCACAGTCCTGAAGGGGATGACTGCAGGCAGGGTACGGTGTGGAGGCGTCACAAAGACAGGCAAGAAAGTGTTAATGCCCTGCTCTTTCCCCATGTGTGAATACTGAGCAGGAAGCATTCAGGAATGGCAAGAGGAATGGAGAAGAAAGTTCTAAATGCCAAAGAAATATTGCCAATGGCTTTTAAAGAACATTTGTTCCTCTCTGTGAGGCTCTTCTTTTACCTCTGGGAAGTTCAGGGTGCCTCTGCACACCTCAGAGAGGTTTCTGCCACCAAGCACAGCCTGCACAGGGCTGCTGCAGGGACACTGGGTGTCTGTGCCTCCACTGGGTACAAACTGTCACAAACTCAGCCCTCATGGGGACAGAGCAACATCATCTGTCAGTCACTCATGGTGGTAGATTGCCCTCCCAGGGAGCTGTCTCCCTGCTCAGCCGAGCACAGCAGAAGACAAGCAGGGATATCTCCTCGCTTCTTCTCTGCTCCTTTTCTTACAAGTTCCCTTCCCAAGCATCAAAACCATAATTGGAAGAGATTTTCTAACTGCACAGCAGGTGGGCAGTGGAACAAGAGAAGGAACTTCCTCTACATGGCATCATGCAAACCCTAAAGCATCCAGTTCTAATGGAGTTATTTATTTCAAGCCCAGCTAGCCCAGATGTGCCATCACTACCAGCATCATTAACCTCATTTGGGGTGAAATGACACAAGTACAAATCAAAATCTGCTACAAAGAAGCAACTAATTTGGAAGAGACAGCCTCAGGCCCACCTTCCAGTGGGGATGGGAAGCTATTAGGCCTTATTGCCCTAAGCAGGAGCCTTCACTGCTCACTATCCAACAGGAACACGGGTCACACCTTCAGCCTGCTGTCCGAAACAACTGTCTGCATCTGACAAGTGCTAAATCCACTGGAGAAGCAGGACTGGTGCTTTCCCCTGCAGCCATGCCTTTCTCCTGTGGCTGGCTGGGCAGAGATGCCCTGCAGAGCAGCGAGGAAGCCAAGGCTGGCCGGCAGACACGCAGCAGTTCCGCGCACACCTGCCTCCTCACCAGAAGCAAATGGCTCGGCACCCTCTAGCAGATGGCAATTCTCCTTCAAGTCCAAGTGACAAAAAGCCTTGCTGCAAAGTGAGGAGGGGGTCTGTTCTGCTCCCCAGCAGCGGTATTTGCAGCCACATTCCCCGGCAGTCACACACACACCATCTCCACTAACGGGAGGCAACGGCAGGACAGGTGCAGGACTCCCCTGACCGGCCAGGCTTTCAATCACCTCATGCCAGATCGCTCAGAAATTCAAGCAGAGGTTGTTACCGTGCTGCCACAGCAATCCCTCTGTGTGCTATTTAAAAGAAAAATTAACTGCAACCAACAGCCTTTCCTTCCACAGCCATTAATCCCACTGACCACACAGATGCACGTTCTCGTACGAGGCGATCCCTAAAAGGAGCCTTGTCAGTCAGTGGACATCACCTAACGCGCCCGCCCCAACGGGTTTGGTCCAATCTGGGATTTTGCTTTTTAAATCTCAATGAGAAATTCCCCGTTGGACAACTGGTTGAGCCGAGCTTTCCTTAGCTCAGCATAAGATGATTAAAACCATGCTACCCGGGAGGAGAGAGATAATGTAGAACACCAGCGATTTATCAGGGACAGAACCAAGAATCAACACACTGACAATAATTAATACAATTGTAACCAAAAATAAAAACGAAAAATGTTCTTTATTTTCTTCTCTCTTCCCCCTTAGGCAAAATATCCTAATCATTCAGTCTGCTGCCTGCCAGAATGAAACAATTCTGGGGCTGCTTAAAAAAGCAGCCTAATTTCTGAGAGTCCAGTAGTGAAAGATGACTTCAGTGATTTACAGAGAAAACCTCCAAAGACAAACATGTTTCTAATCAATGCTCTGAATCATTCACAAGGGTGCATTGTCCAAAGCAGGAGAAATTGGCTTGTAACAGGAAGAATTTAGCAGCCCATCTCATCAGCTCAACTCAGCTCCTGACCAGACAAATCTGCCAAAGAGACTGAAGTTACATCCAGCCTCTTTAAAAACAAGAAAGGTGCAAACAGGTAACTACTCAGGGGGAACAGTCAATTAAGGAGGGTTGTTCAAGCCTTGGTGCCAGTTACCAGTTACTCCCATTAAGTATTTCCTTCCCGAGAAACAATCACGGCAGCCCTAGGGCAGAACTGGCCAGGCATTTCAGCCCACGTGTTACAGCATTAACCTACTGCCCAGTAATTGTGCACCATCATCAAATATCCATTCATGACCCTTCTCTCCTCTGGGTTCACAGAACAGGTCATGAGGGGAACCAAACGAGCAAGAAGATACCAGGTCAGGCTGAGGTCTTGCATCCCTTCTGAGTCTCTTCTCCAGATGCAGCCAGACAGCATTGATTCCCACCACAGACACACACAGAATAAGTGGCCTTTTCAGGACCATTCCTTCATATTTGCAAGCAATTATGGTTCTTTGCTAGTGGGTTCAGTTTTTGCTCATCTTGCCTCACTCAGTGCAGGATCAGGCCCACTCTGGTAAGTCCACTGATAAGAGAGCACAGAGCTAACAAAATCTAGCCTAGCAAACCCCACCAAATTAATTGGAATAAAACTGCTTTGGTTAAAAAGCTGGCACTGTTTATTAGAACAACATAGATAATAATGAGTCTGGGCGAGGGAAGACCAGCACATTATTTACAAATTATACGCCTTTCTATGTCTCTCTTGGTTTAGGGACCTTCTTATAAAACTTCCTACAGTTAGAAAGAAAACACAGTTTTGACTCACAACCTGGTATCCAGAAGAGATTTATTCTATTATATGATTCTGAGTCCTGAATTTAAGAAGAGAAAGCAACAACTTACAATCCATGAAAAGCTGCCAAAATATCAAAAACATCCCACAAACTTTATCTGCGCTTCGCCACGCACATAATCCCCTTTGCTCCCACAGGAATTCTCATGGAAGCAATGATCCTTCACGTAAGAGCAAGACTGGATCAGGCCGTAAGGCTGTGGTACTTGGACGAGAACTGGCATGTTCCCTTTCCTCTCCTCCCCCTGTAGGTAGACATTTCTCAGGGTCTTATTCTGAAGAATTTCTGTATTTACATGACAGCAAGAAAAGGGAACCCATCGGCTCCCAGAGCTCAAAGATATTTGGAAATATGGACAGACGACCCGAAAGAATCCAGAAAGAAGCTGTCTGAATGGGAAGGATTTCTGAATAAACAGCCATGCCTCTGGTGAAGGCAGATATTAACACGGTAAGCTACAGCTCTCCCAAATAAACAGCACTGTTTCTTCTGCCGATAAGCCTTCTTTTCAGAAGGCCTGACTACATGCTTGTAAAAACGTACTTTGAGATCAAAGACACTAATCTAAAGGGCTTTCAAAAATACTCCCTATGACATATATATATGCAATGTATTTCTATTCTTAAGCAAATCACAAATGACAAGAAAATTGTGACATAAAGCAGTGCACGTCCACTGGGGCAGCACGAAGTTAAGGGCAACACTGCTATTATTAACTCTATGTCATTGAAATCTTTCCCCCACCTTCAGAAACGCAGACTGTAAGGACACGGTGTCAGCCTTTACTTTGAATCGTCTGGATTTCTTTCCGTTTTGTGTCAACAAAGCTCAGCATTTCATAACGGAGATGACAGCCTCTTAAAATACATCTCGGCAAGGTTTCACATGGATGTGTGGAGGGGGACAGGCTTAAGGGTTATCACGGAAGGCAAGAGAGCCGACCGCGTTAGCAAATATTCCCAAACGTTAACTTCCAAAACGTTCTCTTTCTTCAAAAAAAATCTATTTATATCCTTCCTGCAGCGACTCTTCAGTCCCCCACCCCCTCACCCAAATGAGCTGCTTTCCGACTTTCTCGTTCAATACATTACAGCCAATTTCGGTCGGTCCAGAGGGAGGGAGAGGAAGACCCGCCAGCTCGGATAGCCTGTGGAACTATCCAGCTATTATTAGTTTATGCTCAAACTCCGGTGGGCACGGCCGGTTTGTGGGTACCATATTGTGTGCTTGAAAACGGGGATGGCGGGGGGAAAAAAAAAGAAGTCCTTTTTCGGTCTTTTCCCCCCTCTCGCCACACGTAAGGCTCCGACAGCCGCCCTGCGGACCGGCACCCGCCGGGGAAGTTTGTGCTTTTCCAGCAACTTTGGGTCTCGCTCCTCGCCCCGCCGCTCCGGCGGGGAGCGGGCGGAGACCCCCGCGCCCGCCCGCATCCAGCGCGCCGGCACCGGCAGCGCCCGCCGCGGCCCCGCCGCCGCCGCTCCCCCGCAGGCCCCGGGGCGGCCCCGCGATGCGCCACCGCGCCGGGCCGAGCCGAGCCGCGGGGTCCCGGCCGGGGCGGCGGCACTTACGTGTGCTGCTGCGGGAAGCTGTAGCCGTGCGCGGCGGGGGCGGCGAGGAGCAGCAGCAGGGCCAGGTGGCCGCAGAGGGCCGGGGCGACGGGCGCCGCGCTGCCGGTCGGAGCCGCCATCGCCATGTTTCCATTAACGGCGCGGCGGGGAAGGGGCAGAGGCGGCCCCGCGGGGCGGGCTCCCCCCGCCGCCACTCGTGCGACGAGCGCGGCAGTCCTCGGCAGGGGCGGGGGGCAGCGCCGCGCCGGCTGCGGGCACCGACCGCCGGGCGCTCGCTCGCCCCGCTGCCTGTCCGCGGCGGGCCGGCACTGAGCGCCCGCCGAACGCTACTTTCCCTCAAATAGGCGGCCCGGCCCGGCCCTGCCTCCTCCCCGCCCGCTCCCTCCCTCCCTCCGGCCCCCCGCGCCGCCCCGGCCCCCGCCGCCCCGCCGCCGCAGCGCATGCGCCCGCCCCGCGCCCCCCGCCGCTCCCGCCGCCCCCGGCCCCGCACCGGGATGGGGCGTCCCGGCCCCGCATCCCGACCTTCCCTTCACCCCGCCCGCGGTCTGTCCCCCGACCCCTTTGCCCCCCGCCTCCGGGCACTGCCCCGCTGGCGGGTCCCCCCCGCTGCGAGCGACGAGGGACATCGCGGCTCGTTCGCATCCTCCGCGCGGGTCTGTCACTGCCATTCCTGCCCGGGGACCGCGTTCTCCTGCGGGGCCACCTCCCGGAGACGAGGCGGCGTATGGGAATCTCCGGTTATGAATAATAATAATAATGCCGGCTATGATATTTTTTTTAAGCGCGCTGTGACTTCGGGGAGTGTTCCCGGGCGCGGCAGGAGGGCAGGCAATAAATTCAGAATAGCGGAATTAACAACTGCAGCCCCGAAATCACCAGCGTTTCTGAGCCAGACTTTTGAAGGCCTGGATTTTTTCAACGCTGTCTTCTGGGTAGCTGCAGCGTAATTTCATCTTCCCTAAACTCAAACCCAAGCTGCTCGCCTTCGAGGGAACTGCCCACTGCCAGGGCAGGGACAGCTGGGAAAGGCAGAGGCAGGAGCCCTGTCCGCAGGCTCTTCCCTTCCCTTCCCTTCGGAGATAGCCTAAACCTGCATAATCTGGTGCCAGGCGATGCATAGCACAAACTTGCCCTCTTTAACTTCAGAAAATCAGTAATATTGACAGGATGGCCAGATGTGGACAGATCTCTTGAGGAAGAGCCTCACAAACTAGGTATCAGCGTTTTAAAGTTGCAAAGGCTCTTTGGTCCTGCCCACTGTAACAGCAAGGCAGCAGGACAGGAGCCCCTGGCAGTTTGGATTCCATCACAGAGGTTTAAATGCCTTCCAGCTTGGGAAGGGGAGAGGATTTTGGTGAGGAGAGATTGCTTCTCTGAAGTGCTCATGTCCTCCTTTGCAAGGAAGGGTTTTCTTCTGCCGATGGATGGAATTGCCTCCACCCTCTGTTCTGATGTGTAAAAGAAACATTTTGGAGTAATACAGAACCAGGCTCATACTCCTGGTGTCCCAGGGGCACTGACAGTGCTACCTAAACTCATGTGGTCACATCCAGGCACACCACGAATTTGATGCAGAGAAGAGGACTGATGTATAAATGGAACAACTAGGATTTGATGCACCAACTCCAGCTCGAGCTGCTTCAGAGAGACAATTTGTTTTTTAAAGAGGTAGAAAAACACTGTCATTTTCCCAACTCAGATTGGAACTCAGCAGTAAAACCCACTCCTGAATCCAGAAAAGCAGACTTGCAAAAACATCAGCCCCAGACTCTGATAAGTTCAACACAGAAATGAATATGCACAGTAACTTAATACTTCAATGAATTATTAAGAAATATGTCAGTATTGCCTTTCTAGCTCCTGTACCACGTGCAGACTAGAACTATTCTTTGCACACTCTTCACAACACAGTCTGGTTTTGCAATTTGTATTTCAACTGCACATACCACACAGTTTAAGCCTGTTTTGCATGGGCTATTACAGCTGAAATCACAGTTACTGACCTGTCATATAGAAGTTTCCAATTTACAACCTCCAAGTGTGTTTCAGCAGTGGTAAGTGGATAATCTCTAGTGTATACATGGGAAACAGAGCGACAATAGGATAAACAGCTTGTCCTTTGCTGGCAGAGTCAGCAGCAGATAGCAAACACTCTTCATTGTGTAGAATTTGGCTTTCCAAACTCTTGAAAGACAAATTCTGTTGTCTGTTACATCCCTACTTTCTTTCCCAGAGGACCTGGGTTAGCATCTGCCTAACAGACACAATTTAACTCAAGATACAAGCCCACAGGGGCCAGCTTTTAGGTTCCCATTCTAACAGGATAGCCAGGGTCTAAGAAGCAACATCACCACTGCCAGATATCCTTTATAATATGGGATTTTTCTGCATTATGCAATCTGATCCTCTGTCCTGTAAGAAAAGCTCAGGGACACAAGTGGGTATTGCCATGGCTATCAAGTGCTTTCCCAAATGCCTGGCATCCAGCAGCTGGCTGCTCCACAATTGCAAATGCACTGCATGTGTGCAGCAGCCCCAGCACTGGATGCTCCAGCCTGTGCTGGAACTGTGTGTGTGTGAACAGAGCGACTCACCAGCACAGGCACAGCCACCCGACACATTCTGGACAGCCAGGGTGATTTATTTCTTTGAGACGTGGCTCTCCCAAGCCCTTACAATGGTTTTGTTTTGATCCAGACACCAATGTCCTTCAGAGCAAAACCTGACCTTGTGGTCTTACGGTAGGAGCAGATTTCTAGACGTCAAGTAATTACTTTCAAATGTGGCTGTTTGGGTTTGTTAACAGTACAACTTTGCCTGATATGTCCTTGTTTTTAAAGAACAGTCCTGCACTGCTGAGACGGCTGTCGTGGTTTAGTTTTATGAAGTTTTCTTATTTCATTTTCTTATTTCAAATGTTTTTGGCTACTTGTTGCTGTGATCTTTGCAGTCCATACATAGATAGGTTGGTTAGTAAGAAGCTGCTTGGAAACAGTCTTAAATGAAAAGGGGCATAATCATGGAATTAGCCAAGATACATGGCACCAAAAAAAAGTGTTCATTCATGCCTGCATGCTGCTAGATAGATTAACCCTGTCACCTCTCACCCAAAGCCCATTTCAGGGCACAAATGTATACAAATTTATCAGTGGGCTCCTCTTACTGCCACACTTAAAAATGCAGCAAGTTTCATTTCCAAGCTGTGCACAGGAGCCAGTCACGTCCAGAACCTGCACAAAACCATGTGTTATAAAGACCTTATATGGCAACAGTTTTCAAAATCAGTGCTGTCCTAAAAGGGTGGGAAGCAAATCAGAGGAGTCATCTTCCACCTGCTATTCTGTTGAGAATGACAGGAAAGACAGCCCTGCTACACACATTATCCTTCACGTTTTCTGCAGCAGGTGCTGCTACACTGTGGCCTGTTTGAAACACTGTCTAACCTGCAGCACCAAGCACCACCAAGCCAGAAACGTGGGCTTGAACATGGAGTTCGAGCCATCCCCTGCAGAGCAGCTTGTGATATGTCAGTGTAGGTTCTCAGAGCAAGTGTGAATCAGCCCAACATTGCAGTGAAAGCACCGTGATCTACAGAGGACCCTGTGAAATTCAGCACAATACCTGAAATACCGACAGGGCTGCAGCAAAACAAGCAGCACCACTGCTGCTCTCCCACGTCTTTTAGTGGAGAAGCCATGTAGGAGGAGGCTGTCTAAGTTGTTCTTATGGCTGATTTATTTGCAAATGCAGGTGAATGCTAGAGAAGGTGTGGGTTTAACTCTCCCCTGACTGATCGTTTCTCAGGAAAAATTGGGAGCCTTTGCACTCAGTAACTGCTGCACGGGTATTTCTTTCTTTACTCCTTCAGTTAAACAAAGTTCAGCCTTGCCAAGCCTCTGCTTTCAGGCAGAGAAGGGACAGTCATACATACTGTCCTAGTAAAGCACATCCCCTCTGTGCAGCCAAGTGACAGAGGGGAATTAGTGATGCTACTCCTTTCTCCCTCTTAGCATTTTACAGTGAAGCACTGCTGTTTTTACGTTTCTGATGGGCAGCTGAGGTTCCAGCATGTCTAAGGGAGCACAGCTCTGCAAAGGACCCCTCATGAAGGGCAGTCAGTGTCCCAGGATACAGCCTTCGACTTGAGGCAGGTTGGCACAAGCACCTGGCTTGGTACATGAATGGTAGTTGAGCAGAACAATCTGTCAAGTTAAATGTGAAGCACTTCCAGGGAATTAGTCCAGATCCTCACTTTTCTAATTACTAGTGCAGTTTTGCCCTCCGTGGCTAAACATGTGCCTCTAACTGGAGCAAATGCTATTTACAGTTTTGACAAATCAGTTGCTGAGTGAGAGGTTAGAAAATGTTGTTGGCATACCATTAAAGAGAGACAAATAAGGGGAAGAGGTAATTAAGAGTGAGCAAATGATAACAGCTATTACACATCCTGACTTCAGAGGTTTGTTCTTATTCTGGGTTCTTAAACCTGAGCTCCTCAGCTAATGATGTATAGAGTTGCTTGCTGCCAGATGTCAGTGTTTAAGAAAGAGGAGAAAAGAATGCACTTAACATTAATAAAAACACAAGAAGTAACTGTTGTACTTACCACAAGTCACGGAGAGCCACATCGTGTTTAAAAGCCCAAGGAGTGAGGAAACAGCACAACTGGTGTTTGCAGAGATTTTGAGCCAGAGCAAATAAGAACCTGCAAGGAAGAGCAAAGAGTTGTCCTGAGGATTCCACCGTGGACAGGAAAGAGAAACAGCACAGGGATGACATAAAAGCTGTTCCAAAATCTGTTCCCACCTGTCACCAAGGGGCACTTACTGGCATTTCCAGGGCCTGTGCTGCCCTGACATTACAGAGTCCATAGATCATACATTTAGAGGAGCATCCAGGTTCTTTGCCCAAAGTGATGTTATGCCAAGGCAGAGGCTTGGTCTGAGTCCACAACTGGAATTAATTCCTTCAATGTTATCATTTGGTACTAGTTTTCTAGACAGTCTATGAAGTACATGCACTCCATCTCAAACTGGCAAGTCTCACAATCTCTCTGGGTGATATTCCCATTTATAGAGGCCTTGAGCATAACTGGAAGCCAGCTCTGGAAGTGTAATTGGAATTTGCCTGTTGACTTAACAATTTCTTTTTTGTTTTTGTTTTTGCCTTCAGTACAGGGATGCAAAGTCCTATCCAGAACTGTAAACTTTTCCAGCTCTGTGAAGACCTAGGCTCATTGCCAAAGGGCTGACAGGCCAGTATGTAAAATGGGTTATAGTCACACCATCGCTTTGGAGGCTGCTGGGAGAGCTGAAAACACTATTTTCTTCCAGCTTTTACCTATACCTGTGCTCAAGGTACAGACCTGGTGTGACAAAAAATAAAAATGCAAGCATTCAGTCAGTCATTTTAGCTCAAGTCCAAGTTATCTGTCATTGAATCATTTATCTTTGGGATCCAAATGATACTTGTGCAGGGTGAAATAGCTGAAGTCAGCATCCTATCAAGTCACACAGCATTGCACTCAGTTACCTAATGTAGTCACACCTCACTATTGCTTTAATTTAAAACATGGTTACTGCACAACAGCAATCAGCACTTGTTTCAGAGTTCAGTACAGCAGACACTCAACCTTGACCCATATCTAACATGAGGTGGGTTTTTTTTCATTTAGTTGGACAATGATTTAGGATTGCCATCTTGTTAAGTGCTTTCACTGTTCCCCCCAGCACTTTACAGTGGAGAAATATACACCTGTGGTATATATAAATATATATATAATCTTGTAGGTTGAGCACCCAAGAAACAAGGGAGCTGAGTGACATGACCAAGGACACACCAGAAATCTGTGACAGAGAATAAATGAACCCCAGTTTCCTAAAAACTGTCAGTTACCCAGGGCCTTGGTCTGTGATTGGGGCCTGTAAGTGCTTTTACAAAATAAATACATTTTTCTTATTATTAAATTCAGAAGAAGACCTAAAGGTGATTTGATTAGATCATATAAGTACCTTTATCATGAGAACACAGTGGGTTTTAAAGGGCTTCTTAATCTAGTGGAAAAAGACATATTATAAGAACCAATGGCCGGAATTTAAAGCCAGAAAATTCAAATTAGAAACAAGCTGCAGAACTGAGGGGTTTCTAACTGTAAGGATGATTAAATACTGGAAGGACTATCCCGGAATTATTTGCCTTTTGAATTCCTCACATCAAGAGTAGATGTCTCTCCAGAAGATCCAATTTTGTCAAACACAAGTTACTGGGCTCAATATGAGGGTAACTGGATGAAATGTCTGGTTTTTGCTAAGCAGGAGGTCGGATTAGATCATCTTATCATCCTTTACAATCTTAAATTCTATGAATCTATGAATAGTAATGACCATCATTGTATGTTACAGCTTGTAAAACAGCAAAGAGCACGCTGCAACATGGCTGGGAGACAGAATAAAGAAGCACGTTATAAAAAAAAAAGCACTTGGCTCTGGAATTAAACCTGTGACTGGTAATTATTTAAGCTTCACCCATGCATTTCCAAATTTTCCCCCTAAACAATTTTTTAATTAGGTTTCAGTTTTAAGGATAAAAAAAAAAATAAACCATTCATCAAAGAGGTATTACTGTGTTCAGAACAGTATCACCAACAGTCCCCCACAACGTTTAAAACCCCAATTGATATAGAAATAGCTGCTGATTTTTGGGAATTATACATAGGAGATCTGTAAAGGAGGGCTTTTCTATAAAAGGTTTTATAGGCCTGAGCCTGGGATTCCTCTATTATACTTGAGGAGCTATAAAAACTTTCGTGCTAGATCATAACAGTCTGTAGTTGTGAATGCAACAGATTTCACAGAAAATCTGTTTTAGCAATGTCTCAGGGAGTTTTTCAAATAAAGACATTGGCACTGCTCTGTGCTTCTTTGCCCAGAAAGCAAAATTCTTTCACTGTCACGCCACAGCCTTCATCTTAGGCTTCCACATCGGTTTAAAGACCCACTCAGAAATCAGGACCTGTGTCTCCTCCCTTGGGGTTGTGAATGTGATACTTCTTTGTCAGACAGAGGGGTCTGAATAAAATCCATGGACAGGGACCTGGAGGCCTTCAGTTTGCATATCTGCCTAACGTTCATCTCCACACCACAACGTCTGAGCATCTCCCAGTCTCTAACAGATTTGTCTTCCCACCACTTCCGAGAGAACGGGAAGTGTAATTCCCACATTACAGTTCGAAAGCTGAGATATGGGGCACCTGAAGAGATTTTCCTAACATCAAACATTTGTAGCAAAGGAGGGGCTGAACAAAGGTCTTGCAATTCTGAAGAGGTGTGCCTCATATTCCAGATTGTCTTCCCCCTTCTGCATTTGGCTGGAATGAAAACGACTGAAAGAAAAGCGGCACAAAAAATCAAGTTAGACTAGAAAATTCTCCCTACAAAGTGCTGCCTTACTGATGGGGGGAAGGTAAGAGAGATATTATGCTTCACAAGCTTCTGAAAATTTCTACTAATGTCTTTCTTAAGAATTTCAGTCATTGATTTCATGTGTGAATTTTGGAAGGAAACACGCACACAGACACACACACACACAGAAGTCCTTCTCTTGGAACAAGAGCTAAAACTATAAAAGCAACAAAATGTGGAAAGCAGGCCTGCAGCAGTGTGGGTTGATATTCTGTCTTTAAATCATTCTGGCACTTGTTTTTTTCCCCTCGAGGTGGAAGTGGTAAGCATCAAGGCAGAACTGCAGTAGCCCTAAATCAGAACATGCCTCTGTTCATGGGTTTACAAACCAGACTCTTTGCATTCCCAAGCAGAGGTCTTGGTGGTTCTCTACAGTGCTACAAAGACAGTTCCTGCACAGCTGTTCCCTCTGTACAAGCCAGCTTGCTTTCTTTCTCACCATGCATATTTTAGTACTGCTGACATACTCTGACATGACCATGGCCTTCTTTTCTGGCCATATACAGGTGGCCCCTAAACATCCAGTGTTTGAAGGATCCAAATCCACAGTGCTGCTTATCCTGGAGAAGTCAGAGCAGTATAATCCTCCTGATATTGTGATACTAACTAAATTTTGTGAATTCTTTGCTATTTAAGGTACTCTTTTCTTCCTCTTTTCCTCTGTAGCTCTGTATCCTCACCCTCTGCATCCACCATCCAATTACTCATCTTTCTTTCTCTTTTCTCACCTGCCCTACTGAGCTCTTTAGTCCAAAGATGAGGTGACAGTGCTGTCTTCCCTCAAATCCCCTGGATCCTTCCTGCAATCTAAAGGACTCTACCAAGCCAAATTCTCTCTCCTTTTTTCTCTCTCCTCCCCAACATTACATTTCTCCTCTCCTCTCTGTTCCCACATTTGAAATACTTCTTTAAAGCAAGAGGCTCTGTCTTCATGTGTCATTTTGATCTTCTCAGTGCTACCAATCAGGCTATTCCAAAACGACAGGAAAATATCTCTGGCCTGTTCATCCCAGTTAGTGTTACAGCACAAGCAGGAAGATACAGCAAGCATTGAAAAATCAAAAAGAGATCAAGGAGCACCTCGCTTCCAAGCTAAAGGATGTGTGTGTGCAGCTCACTGGGCAGCAACAACATATTGTCATGATATTCCATGTTAATATTCCAAGGAGAAAACTGAAAACTGGTCAGATCACCTCTGAAGCACACCTTGTAATGTGGGCTAAACAAGGAGCCCACAAAGAGGTGCTTACCAAGAGGGGTGTCCTCCCAAGGAGGTGCTGGACATCATTACAGCTGGAGGAGATGCACTGCACATCTCTGGTGCAATCACGTGCATCTCCCAAGGTCAATTCTTCTGTGAGCTGTGGGTGGCTGTGACATTTTTCCAGAAGACAGGCATCTGCCACAGCTCCCTGAATTATGGCCAAGGTAGCTCATGATTCATGCATGCCCATGGGCTTAATGCAGCAAGTGCATGGCAGGACAGAAGTGTCAAGTGCAGCACAAAGGCCAGTGAGAACAGGGGTGAATCAGGCCCTTCCCTGCCCGGGGTAAGGGGGGTGTAAAAGAGACACGAAAAAATAAAGCCAGCTACAGGTTATTAACACACACTGGTGAATGTATTCCATGTTTCACCATCCCAACTGCTCCTCCTGCCCCCCAAACCCATTCCACCTTTCAGTGGGTGCCACCCTGTTGCTGCAAGAGAAGCACTCCAGTGATATGCACAGAAAATGGAGCCTGGCCCCATCACACCTTCCCTGTGCAGGGCTCACGCCACCCACAGCCACGGTGTAACACCACCCATGCATCAAAGTGACGGCGGTGCCTGCGTGCTGGACACGGGCAAAATGAAGTAATGATGCCAGCAAGGAAAGTAAAGGTCATGGACGTGGAAAAATTGGAAACAACAAATAAGCATTCAGGTGAGAATATATTTACTGCTTTCCTTTAGACAGCTAATTATTTTCTTTCTTGATATCTCTCGCCTTGCCAAAGCAGCCACTTCTGGGCTGAGGCAACCACTTGTTTTGCACAGTCCTTGAAGTTGCCAGATTGATAGTTTAGTGAAGGCTGTAGGGTTTTCTGCTCTGGTGGCAGTCTTTTTTTGCAGAATCCAGACCCTTTTCCTGTGCCATGTGCCAAATCATTCCTGCAATGGGGCAGCAATATCCTATCCTGCCTGGGGTTCAGGAAAGCAGTGGAGTTTTCAGTGTGATTGACATATTTTTGCCTTCAAACCAGCCTGAGCTCCCTTTGGCATGTAGTGCAGTAAAGAGAAGAAAATCAGGGTTTGAAAAAGAAAAAGTATTTCAAATTCCATTCTGTCCTTGATCCTGTAGAGAAGGACCTGGAACAGATACTCCAGATAGGTGCAGAATAGGATCAGGCTCTGGCAGTGCTGTTTTAGGAAGAATGGGTGCAGCAGTTCTGCTGTGGTATTTTCTCTACACTAGGCTATGAGAGATAATAGGTCTAGTGGTTAAGCTAAGAGTATCAGGAGACTTTATTTCTAGCCCTAATTATATCAGAAATTATCTGTGTTTCCTTGAGCAAATCCCTTGCTTAAGGTTTAGCACCACAATTTTCCAGTCAGTAAAATGTTTAGACACCTCCAAAGCACTGAGATGCACAGATGGAAAACCTCATTGCCATGATGTGGCACGATTCATGAAAGAAGGTGCACGTGTGGGAAACTGAAGCTGATGGCCAAAGTTTGCAATACTTTATCACATCCTGGACTGCCTCTTTCTTAGTTCAACAAAATATCTGGGAACACTCTATTTTCTAAGCCCCATCATACTTTCTCTTGGTATTGGCTTACAGTTTCCCAAGTCTATCTAAGTTTGAAAGTATGTTTATCCCAAAATGAAAATCAATAAGAGGGTTTTTTTTTTAAAAAAAAAAATGGCAGTATTATATGCTTAGATAGAAGGGCCAGGAATCCTGTGCTTTTAAAACCACCTGACAATGAGGTCTCATCTTTGGCATAGAAACTGAGCTGTTCTGTAGGTACCTTGTTTGGGCTACACACAGTGTGAGTCTGTTCCCCAATCAACCCTCACCCCAGGTCTGTTTGCTGACTGTGCTGCCACTGTACTGCTGCAAAGAAAAGAGGTATCCAGACATCAACATGATTCAGGGGCCGAGAGGACTGCAAAGAGAAAAAGGGTATTTTCCGAATCAGTTCCCCATGAAATCACTGGAACTAGCGTTGTCCTGGGGGATAATAGAATGGATCATTAGGTGCCTTAAAAAGTTCACATTGGATTTTGAAGCCACCCTGCAAGATGAAAAATCAGTAGTTTAGTCAAATAAATAAAAGTCAGTGAATCCTCTTTAAGCTATGAGCACAGGGGCAAAAGGGTTGTAAGAAGAAAGAGATTCCATTCTTCACAAATGATATGTTTTAAAACTCCCCCCTTCCATCTCAAATCCTTCTTTCCCTTCTCTGGTGATTTAATCACATGAGGTACCGTAAATCAAATTGCTTCCTTTTCTCCTCAAGTATGAGTTAGCTCTTAATTAGGCTATTGGGCAAAAATGAAATGCATCCTATTTATAGCTTGGGATATCCTTTGTGCTAATGTAAAGGTTAAAACCTATCTTTGCAGTGTTTCAGGAGTGGGATTCTGCTCTTGCAGACAGATGCTTTACCTATTGCTGAATTCACTGATTTACACACACATAAAAGAGTAATCAGGCCCATGGTATTTAATTTTTCTGTTTCAAACTTCTGTTCAGATAAGAGGATACACTGAATGCCAAGGTGAGCAACCAGATCATTTGGGCCCAATTATTTTCACTCTGTGCTTCCCATGTGTACAACAGAGGGTATAATCTAATATCCCTATCCAGGTGAATGGCAAACCTGACAGAAGGACATAATGTACACATGGAGACAACTGGACCCGCTCCTGAGATACTGCCCCATCGTGATAAACAGCTCAGCCACGGCATGAGTTAATGTCATCATGCCATGCCAGCACCATGGGATGGCACTACCCTGTGTTGTGATGGCATCTGCTTATGAGGAGAAATTACCCTGCTCATGCACTCGGGTCACCAGTCAGAGGAACAGAACCTGCTGCCTCGCCTGTGCAGGGTCTTGGATGAAACCCCTGGCACACATCTGAGGCAGATGTGGAACGGATGGGAGCCAACTGGGTCTGCCAAAGCCAGCATCTGAGTGGAACTTGTCCCAGGTTGGCCTGGGATAATGATAATACATGTCTTCATTTTCCAGCTGATGAAATTAATGCACAGAGTTACTGTTGACATCTGGAAATACAAACTTAGAATGCTGATGCCTCTAGACAATGCTAATATTTACTACTAAGCTTATTCTTTATTAGGAGATACTCACCAAGATTCATAGAAGCCTCAGTTACAAAAACTTCTTCACAGTCAGGATTTTTCCCAGGACAACTGAATATGTCCATGGGAAAGACATAAACTTTCCAGATTTCTTTCACAACACAGATTTTGACGGCTTAGTCTTTTGTATCCTGTTTCAAATCAATCACTGTGGTTCAGGATAGCTCTTTGGAATAAAAAGTAAAGCCCCATCTGAGACACTCTACTACTACAAACTCCCAACAGAGCAAAGTACACCTATCATTTATGCTCAGAAACAGGTTCTTTTCCACTGCTAGATGTTTTTCATGTGAGCAGTGTAAAGTAAAATGGAAATGATTCCTGCACTAGCTGGTGTGACTTGGCTTATAACATCAAACGGGAACCCAGAGAACAAACCATTATTTTCCTGGTAGCTACAGTAAACAACATTAGACTGGCTGAGAGCTGTAGCTGGGTCCCAGGCAAAACAAGATCTTTGCTAAACAACATCAACACAGTAACTAAAATGTGAATAACTAAATCATACACTCTGCAAGCTGAGCTACCAAATGAAAGTAAAGCGCTGAATTATTTGAATGCTCTTCAAAACTAATTTAAATTTCACCCACTACTGAGACCTCCATTTGCTGGCATCATAACTAATAATGGGAATGCTGCTGAAACGTCAGTTTTAGCGAGAAGCCCATTAAGAGAATGAGGAAAAAAAAGAGACATCATACAAGAAAACCAGCCGTTTACAACATGGCATATAAGCTCCTTGCATAGAAATACAAAATAGCTGGAAATAAAACCCAGGCAGTAAACTGTCCCTTTTCCAACACATTCAATAATCACATCCATCCAGAGCTTCTCACAGGAAGCCCTGAATATAAATATTCCACAGCAGATGCTGCACTGGCATTAAAGTTCCCTGTTGGGGCACTGGATGATTCAAAGGGTAGTAGAAAATCTGCACGCCTTTAAGATATTGGTCTGAAAGTAGCCCAGGTTAATTTTGGTATGAAAGTAATTTCCATCTGAGAGGATGTTTTAGGCAACTGGAAACGAACTGGAGGTCTACTATGTCCCACTCTCAGCTGGCAGCTCTACAGAGATGCACATCTACCAGGGAGACTGATCTGTTCCTAAATCCTACCCAGGTTTGTGGCTTATATAAGCATGGCTCATCCTTATAGGAGACAGGGCATTCGTGCTCAATGCTGGGCATGCATGCTCCTACTCCAAATTAAAGGTTATGGAGACTAAACAACACTTTGAAAGGAGATTTTTATCAACAGCTTTCAGAGGTCTAAACAGATAGAAATGCCATCCACAGTCATTTAACCAGCTCTCTTGCTGACCTCACCATAGAGAGTAATTATGTTAGTTTGGTCTGGGCTGTTTTATGTACAGTTTTCTTGTTCTTCCTTTATTTATAAATCTTGATATTTCAGTCTATTCCATCAAACTGTCTTTTATAATAAGCTCAACAGGGCTCAGCTCTCCTCTCGCAGGAGAGTAAATCAGGAATGTTTGTATTCAGTGAATGCTGCCACCCTCGTTTGAAACCGTGGTCCTAATGTTTAGAGTTAGTCCTCATAATGTTGTCCAATATTGAAGCTATTGATGCTTACATGGTTGATAACATTTTTTGGTTTAAGCTGGGTTAACATGAGATATATTCTAACATGAACAAGTTGCTAGCAACACAGAACAGTGTGAGTGTAAACTCACACTGGCTGGTCTGCTGCCCCTCCTCTACTGTGTCCCTAAAATGTTCCACATTGCAGACAGTGTGCTTATTAGCACAGTTAGAAGGCAGAAGTGCCTGATGACGAAAAAATCCTCCTGCCACTCAAGAAATGCAAATATTCTGTTGCAGATGGCATAAAGAGACTGGGCTTACACCCAGTACTGATGCTGCAGGAAGGAAGAATTTGGTGACAGCATCTGGCAAGTTGGGAACTCCCTTACCCCACTGGAATGCAAATTATTTGAACCTGGTAATTTATTAGGTCCACATTTTTTAAACATAGTCAGCATGAACCTGATTTCTCAGCTTGTAAACTCATCAGGGCAAGGACAGCCTGCAGAGCTGAGTTCAGAGCATCCTGATCCCAACTGGTGTTCCTGAACAGCAGTAATGAAAAGCCAGTGACACCTTCATCTGTTGTACATGTTTGTGCTTGTTTATTTAGTCATCATCACCATCCTCCTTAAGACAACTATACTCAGTTTCTGTCTCTCAGATATTGATCTTTCTTGTACCAATAAACTTCCCACAGGTTCCCTCCAAAGGGGTTATGACATCTTTCTGCATATTCTTGGTTATGGAGTTTTTATCGGTAACTGTACTTTCAAAATTGTACATTTCTGAACAGCTGACAAGAGCAGGCTGCACACTGCTCTGCTGTCTGAGGAGCAGTGCTGGTGATGAATGAAGAGATTTGCTTAAAGCTGGGCAGGGATGCTCATTCTGAAAAAAGCCCAAGTCCCAGTATGCACTGTCTGCCTGGATGTGACTCACCAGGCGGAGGTGAAGGTGCAAAGCTCCTGTTGGGGTTGTCTCCAAGGCATGGAGACACCTCACTCTGTGAAGATGCAGCCCATAGACAACAGCTGGCCACGTCTGCAAATTAGCTCAGATCAATCAGTCTCCTTCTCTCCCACTTCCCTGATGAAATTCCAGTCAAACAGCCATTAACAGGTCTCATTACTGCTCTCTCTCCTGAACTGTTGGGAAATTATCTGTTCTTTGGCAATTATTATATTAGTTTGTCCAGGGCTTCCTCCAGGAACATGGCCTGCAGGGAGGCAGGCACGTGGGACCTGGCTATGGGACAAGGCTTGGCAGGAAGCAGGGAGACCTGTAGTGCTGCAGCCTGGGGTATGGAAGTCTGAAGAAAACCAATGTATGCATGGAGGAATGACATGAGAAAGATCTCAGCTGGAGTGCAACTTTCATGTCCCTCTTCTGGGCCACCTCTCCTGGCAGCGTTAAAAACTGCTACAGTGAGGGGTAATGTACCTCAGTTTTGGGGTTCAATCCTCCCCAGTTTTACCTGCCTTCACAGGGGAATACTGGCCTAAGTAAGTCTGCCTTAAACCTGTGCAGGAGAGTGCTCAGAGCACCTCCACAGACACACACTGTGTTCAGACCACTTGATTAACTGTGAAGCAAAGTCTGATGTGCCAAAATCCTCCCAGTCCCTTGGTAGATGTTAGATACAAACCCATACACCTCTGTAATACTTCACTAACAGGGATCTCAAGAGATTTGCTTTATGCACCGACAGTGGTGGCAATTTTTGTTGTATTTTTTGTGGTATCTGGAGATTCTGTTATGGAAAAAAAGAATTTCCTTGTCTCCAGGGTTCCCATGCAGCCACCTGAACTGGATAGTTTCATAATACAGAAGGCAAACCTGAAGAAATGGGAATTTGCCATTTTTAACCCAAGCTGGGGAAATTCAGAGCTCAAACATTATTTGAATAGCAAGGCTTGATGATACTACTTGACTTAGCTTCTCGTTATAGCCCTGGGAAAGGCAAATAATATTATGCCATCTTCACTGCTCTAAAAACTCAAGAAAGTTCCCTTTGTAAAGTCACTGACATTCTTGGGTCTTGAAAAGTAGAACTGGAAGAGAACTTGAGAGATCATCTAGCACTGCCCCAAAGCAGGAATAAGCCTAATCCTCTCCAGTCATTGGTTCTAACTGGTACTTATTTAAGGTTGGTTTGAACATATTAGCTTTGGACAGCAGTTAGAAGCCAATATTTATAATCAGCTGGCAATTTTGACATGCATAATATCTGCTATAAGATATTGTCAATAGGATCCACACTGCTCAAATACTAATGTTCTGACCTTAGACTATACTTTTATCCTTTCAGTATTTATTACAGTTACTTTTCCTGGCAACTCTGCTCTTCTTTTATTCTCCTTGGAATTGAAGGAGCATCAGTCTGTTATTCAGTCTGTTGCTTCTGAGTGCATCCCTGGTACTGGGAAGGAGACTGTTCCTTTTTCTAGTGAGAACCAACCTGAATATTCCTCAATACCTGCCTCTGTATTCTGTCCATAGATTGAGTGCTGCAATTAAATCTCAAGTAGTAACTTGAAGCAAAAAGAAATAGGCAAATGCTGCACAGGTGGTGTGAGAAACTGCAATACTGAAAGCCAGTACAAGTGCTGTTAATTATGTAAAATAAAGTATTTAAAAGTGGGTTTCCCTATCTCAGAGATGAGTAAAAAAATATCTGGATGTTCCTGTCCACTCTCACCAGATCCATCTACAAACAATTTAATGAAAACTGCACTGCTTGAATGGTTTTGTGTGACATATATTGTAATTCAGTCTGCAGTAATCAGAATTCACACCCAAAAATTCTCTTTGATCTGGCATCCTTCCTGATGTTTTCTATTTCAGGAAACTAAGGAAAGCACACTGGTCCTTGTGCAGTTTGAGTTGGTCTCCAGTTTTATACAAGCAGAACTTATGGAGTTTATGTTATTTATATCCACTCAATAAACTATCTGAAGTGTATTACCCACATCTTTCATGAGTATAAAACTGCTTATGACTTCAGCCAGAAAAAAAAAAAAAGAAACCAAACCCAAAGTATCAGTGGCCTAGTGGCTTATATTCTCCTCCTGACAGCCAATAATTTAATTCAATCCTTCTTCCTGCATTCCTAAGAAAAAAGAGGCTTCAGAGTGCATGGGAATCTGGCCAGTAGTTAAAACAGTAGTTTGAGACATACAGAAGCTCGAATCTATGCTTTGCTTTGCTATTATCTCCTCCGTGATGCTTCCTTTCCCTGGAACTGTTTCAGCTCTGCCCTATTTTTTCTCTGGTCACCAAGGCTCTAATGTAGTACTCCTAAAAAAAGCAACACAGTAGGTACAGTGACTGCAGGCTCATCTTTGCTCAGCAGTGCAATAGCTTCTTGGAAGCAAGCAGAGGTGCAAAATATAACTAACTACCTTTCCTATCAAAATCAGCAGGAGAAGCCAAAGCTGTAGTGTCATCCCACTTAACACAGATGAGTCCTGGTGCAACACCCCTCTGCAGCAGTTTGATCAGCTCTCTCTGCCTCAGAACCCTGAAGGAGCTGAAGACATTGACTCTGGGTCATTAGTCCAGGATACAAGAAGATTCTGTTTCAGGGCTGAGTTAGAATAAGAGAGTTCCCAGAACTTGGTGCTTTGGTCAGACCCCATCTCGTTCTTTATGTCCCTTGACCACAAAATACTGACGTAGAATATAACCCTCCAAAATCTCAGAACAGCAGTCACAGAGCAATTAGAAGCATGATCTGGAAGAAACCAAGGAATATCTGTCTGTTCCATAGGAAGGGACCCAGGATATGATTCTTTGAAGGGTTTGGATAGGACTGCACAAGGGTGGCATTCAATCTGCCTGCATCATGCTGTGGTTTGTTTATTGCCTTTGTTTGTTTTTTCCCCTACAGCATTTGCCTCTTATTCAATCCATCTTCTATTTCCTTATCATCAGATTAAGTTTTTCAGTTATTTAATGTCCTGTAATCTTTAGATCTCATTCTTCTCAAGGAATATTTTTGTGCCTAAATGAAATATAAATATGCACTACCAGCAGCAATGCCCACCATTGTGGTTGCTCAGCTTTCTCCCACATATGACACTGTGAATGAAAATTTTGCCATTTTCAGGACAAAATATAGTAGGGTAATAGGAGGGACTTATCTATGAAGAGTTAGAGTGGAGAGCTAAAAAGGCACAGAGAGAATGGAAGGATCCCAGGACTTGATGGGAGTGCAGAGGGAAGAAGTCAGGTTATGGGCCAAGTAGGTGACAGAAGATGAGGTTTTAGGATCAAAAAAAGGCTCTGAGGGAAAGACAGCACAGGGTGACTATAAACTAAAAGAAAAGGAGATGGAAACTTAGAAGAGTGAGTTGGAACTGATGGAACTTTGCTTGTTGATGGACGGAGTGAAAAAAGAAATCAATAGAAAAGCTGGGGGAGAGTGAGAGCTCGAGAGACAACTTGCCAAGAGCAAGGGAACTACAGCACAGACCTGAAACCAAACTCATCCCTCCTGCATCATCTATTGCCAGCCAGGAAACTCCCTGACAGTGTGCATCTGGTTATTGCTTTATTCTGCATCCTTTAATGTCAGCATCACATGGCATGTAGCAGTGTAACAATGCACCCTGTTAGCTCCAGTGATAGAAGTCTGTGCTACAGATCTGAACAAAGTGACATTAAACTCCTGATACAAGAACTGCTACAAGCCCTGCTACACCATGGATCTAAACATCCAAATTGTGCTGACTGGGGAAAACCATCTCTTTGCTCTAATAAAGACAAGTACATTACAAAAGGTTCTAAAGCCTGTTAATTTTGCAACACCAGTGATCACGAAGGCGTGTGTCAATCAGGTCCCAAAGACTGAAAAAAGGGGAAAAGTTTGTTCAACAGACTTTTTGGCTGAGACCTGAACACGTGCACATGTCCATAAAACTAGAGGCAGAGGCATGGGTGCTATTCTGAGGCCTGCCAAAAGAACAGCATGACCTTGGGCAATCTATTAACCTTTCCACACCTCAACCTCCCCATCCATATAAAAGAGTGAGGATGATATATTTTGCACTTGACAGGTTTGTAGATCACTGAGACCTACGAGATACACCCAAGGGTAGCTCACATTAACTAGCTGGTCCTGCACCTCTCAGCAGGAGAGCTGCTGTTTCCATTTTATGCACCACCCAATGCAGTCAGAATTATGGTCAGAAATCAGCTCCTGTGGTCCATTAATATACACCCCAGCATCTCTCAATGCTGCAGTCGAGAACTAATCTGCCTCCAGTCTCAGCTAATTGGAAAAGGTTTTTTTTCCTCTGTGTTATGTGGATTTCCAAAGTTAAATCTTGAGTGATAGACAGTGCTGTCACAGCAGCATTAAGTGTTTAGAGAGTGATTATTCTTGAAAGACTTCCATTTTTCAAACTTGTGCTTTCAGAAAAAGCTGTGGAAATAAATGAGAACACCAAGGGCTAAACAACACTTTGAGCTTTATAACAATGATCTCCAGAAAGGGGCTGCAATAGCCCAAAGCCTTGCCTATTGCATTTACAATTACAAGAATCTGCAGGTTTCCTCATATCACTGTTGGCATTTAGGGGCTTGCATCATGTGAAATCCTATTCATAACAGTCAATGTGCTCCTGAGAAGAATCACTCTCAAAACGTCAATATACTTTTTTGTAACCTTTCTATTTAATAAAAAAAGAGACAGCTTCAATTAGTGAGGAATGTTCCACATAAATTAGATTATTTTAAAAGTTCCAGCAAAATTAAAAGGTATTTTTAGTAAATGAACACTTGTCACTTCAGCAACATTTGTAGCCTTTTACTCTTCTTTTTTTTTTTTTTTTTTTTATTTTAGTTTTGATACCTGGTCACTTATTCTGTGTGAGTCAAACCCACACTCCTAATTTCCCACTGCAGCTAACAGAAACTATGCTTGTTGAGAAGATGAATAAGAAATATTCAGTATTTATGATCCCACTGCCACAAGCAGCTAAACAGCCAGCTATGTGGAAGCTGAAACTTGCCCCATACAGTCTGTATGCTGTTGATTCCCAGAGAAGGGCCCAATTTTAAACACCAACCCACCTCACTGTCTTGCCAGGGGAAATCAGCACACTGTGCCCTGGGATGCACAGACATCCCAGGCTTCAAGCACTCAAAGGCCAGCCCTGCCAAGATGAACCATGCTGGCTGTTTAGAGATGAAATCCCAAACCTCGCTGTCAGCAGGTGGAAAGGAGCTTCCTTTCCTCTTCCATTCTTCTGGCCTCCCATCAGTACCAGGGCTTGAACTATTCTTTTCCTTTTATTCCCTAGAGGAATATTTAACTTGCATTTTAGAAAAAAAGCTATTATTATTATTATTATTATTATTGTTATTATTATTATTATTGTTATAGACAGATTTATCAGTGAAACTCTTCAGGGAGAAAGCGTTTGTCATCCGTGAAAGTGCAGCACAAAGAAACCTGGCCTTATCTTACTAATTACTCCAGTGCCTCCCCAAATCCTATCAAGCTGCTTGTTATTAATCAGTTAGAACAGTGTTGCCTGTATGGCAATATAACATATGCCAGGATGAGATCTGTTTGCAGAACTCAGGCTTTGGCAATGAGCAGGAGCTGCTGATGCCAAGAGAAGCAGTGTTGCTACAGTCTATCAGCCAGATCAAGGGCCGGCAGACACGTGAGATTTCAGGCACTGGATCCAGAGGGCTGTGGATGTCATGCCCACATCTACCTTTCCCCCACTGCCCCTAAAATAACCATATTGTGAGTTAGCCTTGAGCCCAAATGAAACATGGGATAGATGTGGATGTAAGTCTGTTGGGGGTATCAAACACTATGGTGCACACCTGATGTTCCATGAAAAGACAGAGGTAAGGCTCCATGATCTCAGAGGTCTGTTCCAACCTAGTTGATTCTGTGATTCTGTAAAAGAGGCTCTTTTACCCTCTGCCTGCCTGCTGATTTCATACCTGTATCCCAGCAGTGCAGAAGAACTGAGAAAATCTTATCACCAAGTGGTTTTGTTGTCATGACTGTGAAGTTTCTCTGTGACAATGTATGGATAATATAAGGGCAGAAGTTACTCTGTCAAACCTATCCAACCAGCTCCTTCTCTGGTGGAGGCTCAGAAATTCACTAACAAATTTCCTGATCCAAGCCCCAAGGTACACAGTGCTAATGCAGTCAGCAGTGGCATGGTCTCTGTTCTTGGAGGAGCACGAGCAAGCTCCTCTCAGATGGGTTACTGCGAGTCTTGACTTAACTCTTCCAGAAAATTCCTGCTTAAGGCGAGTGAGAATTTTGCTCTGAAAAAAGCTGCTGCAATGAAAACAGAGAGCAAAGCAAATCTGCAGCATTCCTCTGAAATACAAGTGCTGAAAGCACTCTGAAAGCTGCACATGTTGATGAAGAAAGCTGAACAATAAGGTTTCACTAGAAAGTGATTGTGATTTTTGCCAAGCATAGAATTAAAGGTCTACAAGAGAACTACTTGCTTTGGGTGGGGGTGAGGAAATATATAAGAAACAAGAGAAGCATCATCTGATCTGTCTCTTGAGACATCCTTCTACTTCGTGGCAATCAGCAACTCAGAGTGAAGCTGAGCCCATCCCTCTTTCCAGGAGAATGTCAAAACGTTTTGTTAACAGTGGCGGGTCAAGTTTCACAGCCAGGCTGAAAAACAGGAAATTACTACTATTGCTATCTATAGGTCATGAAAAAAGGATTTACCTACAGTCTATTAGGGGCAACACTCAGAAGAGAATCCAGGAAATCTTGTGGCTCATCATCTGCTTTTTGCATAATTTCATTTTCTGTCCCCAGAAGGCAGTGCAGTGTTATAGGTACACTGCACTCAGTGAAAATACTTCAAGCAACAGCCCACAGTAATCTCATAATTTTGTTTTGTCCTTATTTTCTTCAATGATCAACATTGCCTCTTTCATTTTACACATTACTCCTTTCCCATTTCAGATTCAGCATTTCCAGTCTGGAAAGATAATGCTTTCACAAGAAAAAATAGAAGTAATTCTGCTGACTTGAAATACAAGCTGGTCTGAGTCTTTTGTAATGAAGGAAGAATACTGGCTAGATATATGAAGTTATCCTCTATCCAAGGTGTGCTGTGGGATCTTAAATATCCATCTGGACAGGACATGGGGAGAGCAGATGGAACTTCAGTTTAGCATTTATCCTAGCAGCAGCATTCAGTAAGGCAGCACGTCTCTGAGTCCAAGCCCAAGCCCTAGCTCAGTAAAACCTGAGTTGACCTTCTAGCCAAGGAGTAAGAGTACTGTTGAGTCAGCTGTATAACAATGCAGAGGGAGATGGCAACGGCTCATAAATCTGTTTTGTATTTTAGCATGCCATTAAACTGCTCATAATTAGGACAAAGCACAGGATGAAACCCTAGGCAGGCACTGATGCTGCCCTTATTACCTGTGGATTGATCCTCCTCTTGCTCTCACTGGTGTTCCATCAGTGACTTGCTGGTGTTCCTCTGGTTTACTTTGCTGCAGTGAGGAGATGAATCTGGCCCAGAGCTCTCATATACGTTCTAATTTAATTCGTGTCTCTGTTGCCACACGGGAATTCTCATCTAGACAAAGTCCCCTCTGGGCCCTGTGCTATTTCCAAATATAGGGCCTTTCCCCATTTGTGCTGTATTTGGTGGGAAGCCCACCTAACTCTATTCATTCACATGACTTGCACCACATTTTAAGGTTAGATTTAAGATCCTCCCTCTGCCTTACAGTCCATTTTAAGTACATTGCATGTTTTATTATTCGTTTAGTTTTCTTGCACATAAATCAATATATAATGAAGCTAAGCACTTTTACACTTGCTAAGGCACTGTGCAGACATTAACTCTCCCAGGCCCCTGGAGGTGAGTAAAATAGAGATCATTACTAGCCTCTCTATCTAGGTCTATCCAGTGCATTCCACAGCAGAGTAGGGACACAATGGATTTTACAAACAGACAAAACCAGGCTGGGAGATTACGGAGCGAGCTGTACTAGGACAAGGAAGAATATGACCCAGAGAATTCAGTATGTGCTTACTGCAGCTGAAAAGTGCACAGAACACCCCCCCATATACCATGAAGCTGTGCCCCCAACAAGGGACTTTGGATGTGAGCTGGATGCAGAGCCAAGGCCAGTGGATTTATGTGGATATGATAATCACTTCCTAATTCTACCCCATGAGGGATATGCCTTCAGAAAGCAGACAGACCAAAAGATTTATGGAGATGATTGCTTTTCTTTGGGGCCCATGCCAAATGTTCTGGTGTGTTAGGCTACAGATGGAGATGCAGTGATTTGCACAAGGTAATGTAACAGAACGGGCCCAGGAACTGGAGTCACAGAGGTTCTCCAAGTGCAATCCCACAGAGCATCACCATGGCAGTGGTGTTCTCTTCTACTGATTGACAGACTCATGTCATGGACATTCCTAAGCTCTTGAAAGGACAAACCTATGAAATGAACCATTCCCCTATTACAGCAAACCCAAATGTCACGGATGACACCCCAGGGCAACACTGTTCCATGAGTAAATACTTGGGAATATGTAAGGAGCAAACCTGTGGGGAAAGGAGGAAACAGAGTGTGACGGAGTAACCTAGGGGTGAGCAATTGCTATAAAATCCCTCTGTGCCCTGCCACAGAGAATATGGGCTTGCTAGAGCCTGAAGCTCACACCAGAGCAGCTCACAGTTGTTAATTCCAGAGAACCAAGCTCAAATCCTGCTGTGTTGGCCAGGATGGAGGCCAATCACAATACAAGGCAAATCCTTTTAATATGTTGCATATCATTGCAGTAATCCAAGACAAATCTCAGAAAAGAATGTGACTTTTGCAAGAGTATTTTTGTCACTGTGAAAATTATTCCAGTGAAGAAACAGCAAAATTATCTTAGCAGCATTCAAGTTGCCTGTCAGCCTTCGAGTGAGAATCCCTGGGCAGGAGTCTGAGGAGGCCACAGCATCCAAGAGGATGCCAGGGAATGCTGCAGTTCCTGCTGACTTCTCAGCACAAAGGCAGAGAAGACAACTACACCGCTCAGCACCAATAACGAATTTACTGTTCTATTCCAGGAGACCAACTCCATTTGTTGTAAAATCTACCACAGCTTCTTTATAGCCCTTTCTGACTTCCAGGGTCTAATGGCACATGCTGAACACGTCTGCAAGTTTCTCATTTTGCTATCATCAAGTTTAGAAATACACCCTCTTAAAACATAAAAGCTGAGGTTCAAATGACTCCAGATTATAACAATTTAAGAAAAACATTAAATATTTCCAGACATAATAAAATGCACTTTGGTAACAACAACTCCTTGCAGTGCTACAGGCCGGGGAGCAGAGTGGCTGGAAAGCAGCCCAGCAGAAAAGGACCTGGGGGTGCTGGTCAACAGCTACATATGAGCTGGTGTGTGCCCAGGTGGGCAAGAAGGCCAATGACATCCTGAAGTGTATCAGAAATAGTGTGGCCAGCAGGACCAGGGAAGTGATTGTCCCTCTTTACTTGACACTGGAGAGGCTGCACCTCAAATCCTGGGTTCAGTTTTGGACCCCTCACTGCAAGAAACACATTGAGGGGCTGGAGCAAGTTCAGAGAAGGGAATGGAGCTGGGGAAGGGTCTGGAGAGCAGGTCCTGTGAGGAGCAGCTGAGGGAGCTGGGGGAGCTCAGCCTGGAGAAAAGGAGGCTCAGGAGGGACCTTCTCACTCTCTAAAACTACTGCCTGAAAGGAGGTTGTAGCCAGGTGGGGGTCGGGCTCTTCTCCCAGGTAGCACGTGACAGCACGAGAGGAAATGGCCTCAACCTGCGCCAGGGGAGGTTCAGGTTGGACATCAGGAAGAATTTCATTACTGAAAGGGTTCTCTTGCATTGGAATGGGCTGCCCTGGGAGATGGTGGAGTCACCATCCCTTGGAGGTGGTCAAGAAACAGTGGACGTGGCACTCAGTGCTCTGGTTTAGTTGACAAGGTGACGATCAGTCAAAGGTTGGACTCGATGGTCTCAAAGGTCTTTTCTAACCTACATGACTCTGCAGTTCTGTGTGAAAACTGTGAGAAGAGTCAATACCTATGACTATTCATTAAATAACGTACATCAAATCCTGACTCAGTTGCCAAGAAAGTACTGTAGGTCTAATCAGAAATTTCCACTTACCTAGTGAAGGCAGGAAAATTAGCCCTCTTTCCCCCGTGGTAATCCATGCTGATCTCTGGGTTTCTGTACTGCCATTACACAGGAGAGAACTGGTCAGATGGAAAAGGTGGATTCTGGGTCCTTTAAACATGTTTTCAGGGTAAAAAAGTTCAAAAGCTGGAAAAAAAAGTGATTTTTAAAAATACTAAATTAGTTGCTGATTGCAAAAATCTCTGAATTAGAAGAACGTCTTATATAATGAAAAGATGCAGATGAAATCTATAATGAACAAAAAAAGTAATTTAAATTGTTCCCCAAGGAAAATAACCCAAAGTGGATCTCCTGAAAGCAGCAAAGAAACTCACAGAAACAAAGACTAATTTACTGTTTTTTCTTGGAAAACATAACTGCAATTCACACACTGCAGACACACCATCAGAATGGTTTACTATGAAAGCCATTCTGAAAAAGAAAACAGTGCTTGACACAGGATTTGAAGCTATCAGTACAGCCCTAATTTCTAATGTCTAAATGCTTATCTCTTTTAATTCTAAATGAAAATTCTCAACACCCTTAATAGTACCTAACAGTTCTACAACACTTTTCACCATTAAGTCTTAAAATGCCTTACAAAAGGTTAGAGACATTATCTCTATTTTACGAAAAGGAAAACAAGCATGAAGAGCTGATTTGCCCAGACCCACCGAACAGACTGGGAGCAGACACAGAGCTGTGATCCATCCTCCTGTGTGTTCTAGTCCTGAGGAAATTAGCATTCCCTCTAATTGCATTTTTATTTCCTTTTAGAGAGCACATAGGAATATCTGGAAATTTAGGAGCAATTTTTAAAAGTGCTTTTGGGGAAAAGGAAGATTTTAGTCACTCATTATATGACTAAATTAATGCACATAGAAAAACACTCTTATGAATATCAAATGTGGCACACACTCCACATTCTAGGCTATTTAATATTTGCTCTGAAACTCTGAATCAAATCCCTCAACTCAATATTGTTTACAATTTATTCAAACTTCAGTTGATGAGACAACACAGAGGTTCTCTTCAGTTTACAAGTGGCTGTGCTCTGCTGATGCCACCTTCAACAACAGCTGGTCAGGACTTTTGTGGTTCTCTGCCACATCCACCTCCTGATACTTTCTGAATATCAGTACCTATCCATCCCAGCTCTGAAGGGATACTTGAATCAATTCCACTGCGTTTTTCAAGGCATATATTTAGCACAACAATCATTTCAGAGCTTTTCCTTACCACTTTAATTCTGTCTCAACCTTAATTCAGGAACTTAACAACATCCATTGATTATCTGGTTACAGAGTCACTTTCCATACATTCATATATGCAGGTGTTATTATATATATATTGAGCTACAAATCAGTTTCACCAACATTTGTAGGCTTACAACATAAACTCTCCTGCAAATTAAAAAAGACTTTGGGCAACTTGACAAGGCAAGGCTGAAGCTGGAGAATGCTCATCACCAGAATTAAAATTGCCAGCATCTAATTGACCCTTCCGCTTCCCTTTAAGTCACAGAGATGGGAAACACAGGCTCCCTGAAACATTCCCAGCTCTGGCTGGGAGTACTGGCACATTCCTGACATGGGGAACAGCTAACCCAGGTATTAGTGTCTGGGGTAACAGTAGATATTTAACAACTCACACCAGAAGAAAACAGAAAAACATTTTACCAGGTGGGAGAGCTGGAGTAGGTAGACGGGATATAATTATACTCACTGGAATTTAGCCAGAACACTTGATCAAATACCCCCAACATCCCCATTAAAGCCTTAAAAACAGTTGCAGGTACTTTTCAAACTTAGGTAAAAGCGCCTTGTCCGTGTTGGTGTGCAGTAAAACACCAACAGGGTCACTGAGGCTTGCAGGGGAGTTTTAAGTGTGTGTTATAGGTATTACCACATACCTACCAATATTTGAAAACGGAGCATCAGTAGAATCTACTTAACACACATTTGCATAAATATGCATCAATTTGCATCAGATTACACAAACACTTGGTCATTTTCCCTATGCATTCCCTGCTCAGGCCGCACACCTCATCTCTCCCCAGGGCTGCTTTTCCCTCGCCGGCAGCCTGACATGAGGGAGTAATGGCCCTTGGAGTGGGGGAGAGCAGCACCGTGAGGGGAGCAGCACCGTGAGGGGATCAGCCCCTCAGAGACGGCGAGAAAGCCTCAGCACCGTGAGGGGATCAGCCCCCTCAGAGAGCGGGAGAGGGTCTCGGCACCGTGAGGGGAGCAGCCCCCTCAGAGACGGCGAGAAAGCCTCAGCACCGTGAGGGGAACAGAGCCCTGAGGTGAACAGCCCCCTAAAAGCACCTCAGTCCCGAAACCGTGAGGGAAAAGCCCTGGAAACGGGAGAGCCCTGAGGCTGCAGGTGCGGTAGTTTCTCGGAGCAGGAGTTCTGAGGTGAGCAGGTCTCCGTCCCGTGAAGAGCAGCTGCCCAGGAACCACCCGAAGAGAAAATGGAGGCTGCGGAGGTACCTGGGGTGACAGAAGGGGAGCTGGTCAGGCTCGTCCGAGTTTTGTGGCAGTGCTGGGAGGACGAAGGGTCAGGGAAGGTCAGGAAACAGTCAGGGATGGGCTTTGGAAGAGCAGCGAGCACAGCCAGGGGCGGGCTTTGGAAGAGCAGCGAGCACTGTCGGAGTGGGCTCTGGAACAGCAGCCCCGTGTCCTCAGGTGGGTTCGGTGTGTGGAGAAGGAGTAGAGACCTGGCTGGCAAGTGTCGGGTCAGGGCCTTTGAAAGGGGAGGGGCAGGAGTCTGCCTGAGGGAAGAACCGAGCCCAGCCCGCCTCTCCTGAGGGGCAGCTGCTTCTGCCTTGGAAACGGGGCAGTGATCACAGCTCCCTGTAGACAACTCAGTCGCTCTGTGCCCCCTACCCTGTCTGAGGGTGTTCCTGTAGCTCTGGTGCCCAAAGCCACGCTCTGTTCCGTACTGCTGGAGGGTTTGGGTCTAACTCTTGCTTTGTGGTGCAGGTGGGAGGTCCAGAGAGGCCCGTTCGTGCACCTGGAGCTCAGGGCGAGTACCTGCTTGTGAGCAGTGTTGCTGTTTGGAATGCAGGGGCACTGAGAAATCCCAGCACTCTGCTCCTGAGAAAGCTGTTCTGGAGGCCGGCAGATGGGAAATGTCATGACCAGGAGGAAAATGAATGAGGTAGGCTGTGGTCAGCAGGATGCTGAATGTTCTGAGCAAAATGATCTTTAGGGTTACTATGGTATCTCCAGGGATGCTGAACTGGGACGGTAAAGTAGTTCTGGGCTTGTTCCAGTGTGATTAAGATCAAAGTCTTTTAAAAACAATGGGTTTGTGGTTAAGGCATTGGACAGTGGCTCAGTGACTGTGGCCTCATTCCCTTCTCTCTGATTGGCACTCTGGACAAACTGGAGCAAGTCTGTTAATTTATCTGTGCCTCACTTGCACATCTGCAACATTTTTACTACACTAGTTAAATCAGCAACATCTCTTCCTCTCTGAATGTACAGCCCCTAGTGTGGTGGTGATCTGCCATTCTCAGTGGGGCTAAATTAACTGAGGAGAATAAGTCACTTGGTCAAACAAGGCTTTATAAATGATGATTTTATTTAACTGTAAATGTTTATTAGATAAGATATGAAGGTGAGAAAAAATATACATATATAGAAATTCTTAAATTGAGAGATTCCCAAACCCTTGTACTAGGGAGCTGTAGATATTTAAATGGCACTGTTGAGTAAGATTAAAAATAGTTTCACTACTCATGTCTTGTAGAAGTCTCTCACGACCCTGCAAATGATTTCTCTCTGTACTGATTTTTTTCCTTTTCCCATTCACTGAGCAATGATTATTTCCCATGCTTTTAAATGGAGCTGAAATTAGCTTGGTTATTTTTGTTTAACAACAACAACCTCAATGCATGTTGTGCTTTTTATCCTGCAAAAAGAGCTTTGTTTGTTCCCTGGCATTGGAGATGATGTCAGCAAAGCTCCTGGAAGAGCAACTGCTGTTAGCTAATTGCTGTCTGCTTCACAACCAGCAAAGGCAGGAATGAAACCAAGGTACCTTTGTGCCCCCTGGGCTTATATTCCAGGGTGTAACTTCATCACAATGCAGTAACACAAGGTAGGCATGAAGTAGTTAATATATAACGAGGATATATCAAGATGGTTTTCAGAATTAAGTTATTCTTCTGATCAGTAACAATAATAATAATAATAATAATAATAGTAAGAGGTAGACAATTCCTGCTTTTTATGTTCAGAGGTGAAACTTCTGAGCAAAATACAGGAGATGGGAATATCTGAAAGGATAAGCCCATTTACACAGTCTGGCAGGATTTTGCATGTGAGGTTGATTTTTTTGTCAGTTCACATAAGAGCAAGAAACTGTATTTTTGCCTGTTTGTTTTGTTGGGAGCATTATTCATCCATCTAGGACATTATCAATCTAATACATGCATCCTATTTCTACTAAAATCAGTGAGACAGACCCTGAGAAACGAGGGCAGAAGATAAATACTGTGAAGACAGAAGAAAATGTCTTCCTTAATTCCTGCTGGCAGCAGTTCATTGTGTCATGCAGAGTGCTAAGGTCTAATTGCATAGAGATGGCCAGCCCTCACACAGGAGTTTATCTCTTTTGGCAGACTAGTAACTGGGAGAATGGTGACTCCTCAACCCTGCAGTCCCGTGAGCCAAAGGGTTAATTTTTATTCCTGCTGTGGTTTCTCTGACTCTCTCCTTTGATGGAATCCGCATTCAGATTCTCCAGCAGTGAAGAAGAGGGCAGGTTTTTCCCTTCCAGGCTTTCATTATGTTGCAGTTTTCATGATTTTCCAGGGCTGCTGGGTTCATGAAAATTAATGCAATTCTGCCAGACTGTTTCCTTCGTTTCTGATGTGCCCTGATGCATTATGAAACCATTCAAGGGACTGAAATTTCCCTTCCACTGAGATCGAACCAACAGCGTTTGGTTCGTGATTTGTTTCTGGAGACTTCCTTACGACTCTGGTACGGTTCCAAGTAGCCCAGCAGAATGAATTGGGGGAGTCTTCTGTGCTTGGGACCCTTCCCTCCAAAGCTTCTTCCCATTTGATGGCACCAGCTGACTTTGCTGGGAAGTGTTACATGTACTCAACAGGCAGATTTTGCAGATATGTCTGTTCTGTAGTATTTCAGAAACATTTGTTGTCCTTTCTCTTCCTGGACAAGGAGAGGGAAACAGACAGTGGACAGGGAATATTTAGCAGATTGGAGTTTTCAAAGGCAACCAAAGACTGAAGCAATTGGTGCAGTGAAAAGAGAATACTTTTTTCTCTGATGTATACTTTTATGTCCTCCAGTGATGGCATCTTAGCTGATGGTAAGCTCAATTTTAGCTGGGGGAATTTCCACTGCAGGCAGGGGTTTACTCTAGTGCTTTATTGATTGCTATAAAATAGTCCTGTATTTCTGAGAAAATCTTCTGTCGGGCACTCGCAGTTTGGATCTCTTGATTGTGTCATGCCTGTGTCTTGTGGCAGAAAAAGTAAATGCTGAAGAAGAGAAAAGTTGATTTTGAATGTAAAGGAACATGGAAAATCAGAACTGAACCTGATCATGTGTACTAGAGAGGAATAAAGGTTTCCCTGAAAACTGTCAGGTAAACCCCTGTGAGGAGGAGTCCATCCTGAATATGAGGGTGACTGGGAGCTGTGCTCAAAACAAGCCAGTGTCTCTATATTGGCAGGCCATGAGAACCCATCCTGGGAGGCCAAATGAGCATGATGATAAGCTTTTATTTTTATAATTTCAGTGTATACTTTGAATACATAGGCTCCATCCAGGATCTTTTCCCTGCTCTTTGACAGTGGTGTCTAGGTGTGACCAAGCCATCTTCAACCATATGGAAGTTAAAATGGGGGCACAGTGCAGGCTTTTCACAGGGGCTCCTCTCTTCAATAAATAAAGTGTTGCACAGGATAAAGCCACACTGTGCTTCTGTCTGCATTGCTTTTGCTATGTGAGCTGTCTAAAGTTGAACTAGCTGAAGGATGCCAGTATATGCTGCAATCCTGATTGCACTGTAGTCATACCTGCAGAGAGGAACAAGCTCAGGAGTGCCCCAGCTCCATCATTCACATTGCAACATCAGTGGGGAAAGGGCTCTTCCAAGGAATTCTCCCCTGCCCTACTTTTTGCATTATTGGATTTCTATCCAGTGGCTCAGTAACCTGCAAAGATGGCCAAGGGGCAACTTACCTTCCTTCCCCTCCTCTGTTCTCTCCTGACCGATTTGCTGAAAGAACAGATAAAAATTCCAGTGTCTCCTTGTAAACTCACAGAAAAAGATTAAAGTGGGTAAGGGACCTCTTCCAGCTCCCTCTTCATTTCCTAATGGTTTCCTCAACAGCCCCAGAACACTTTTGTGACTTTTCAAGTATGTAAATGAGCCAATTCCTGTCTCTTCAGGTATTTCCAAGTAGAAGTCAGGCAAGCACCACCTCTTCCAATGATTATATGCCTGTTCTCTACTGTGATCCCCTTCTGATCTGCTGGGACACCTCATACTGTTTAGCAGTGTGTGAATAGCAGGGTGCTTATGACATGCTGACATCTACTTACATCTTGCAGCTGAAAACCCTGGTTCTACAGAGAAAATTGCTGTAATTTCAGGTATAAATGCATGGAAATTCTTGGTATCAATACTGTACTGTCTTTATAATGGTGCCTGATGCTTTTTCTGGAAGAGTGGGGTGAAGCTATGTAAGTAGGAAGTTGGAAAGGTTATTTGGTGGCTGAGTAAGTGCCCATTGGGTACTGAAGCATCTGAGATATGTATTTGTGCTTCATGCACAAATAAAAATATCTCAGTGCATCTGGCAGAAAATGAAGGGCTGGATCAAACCACAGCTGTGGGCTGTCATGGGCCATGGTGGCAGTGCCACAGTGGGCTGCTGAGATGATGAGCTGCACCTCCATCAGCTGCCCTGATGAACCTGCTGGAGGACATTGCCCACTGCTGTTGGACTGTGGGCTGAGCACCAGCAAACTGCAGCTGCCTGTAGTCCTGACCCAGTGATGTAACAGCAGCATCCTGGTCTGTGAGCACAACATCTTGGTGGCAAAGTCTGAACTTGACTGAAAGAGCCCATTAGCAGCATTCCTTCCTTCCTTCCTCTTCCTCACTATTCCTTGCACTTTTAATTTCTTCACAGTCCTAACTGCTTCACATTTTTCACTTCCTCTGTGACATGAAAGGATCAATAGGGAACCATCAAAGAAACAGTGTAAGGACTCATCTATTTCCAAAGTTTTTTCTTTCTTTTGTCATTGTTAATTGGATTGCTCATAGCCAGTGGGCTTTTGATCTACTTAGCTGCCCCAATGGCAGGGGAATGGAGAGGACAGGAGAGAGTATTTTAAATGCTATAAATCATGTAGAGATGCAGAATGGTTTATCGTGATCAATAAAACCAACAATTACCCTGTCATTACCCCATACACTGTCATGATGGCTTCAAGCACTGGCAGGGAAAATATAAATAATAGTAACATGCATTAAAAGGTAAAAATCAGAAGCCTCATTGGTGATGGTCAAATATACAGCCCAGAAAAATGAGGCTCCCATCTTAGAGCATGTCTGAGGTAGGAATCACCTGCAAGTAGTTAATACTGGCTTTACTTGTGTTCTAGCAACAGCTTTCCATTTTTAGCAGAGATCAGGGCTCTGAGAACACTCATCACTGTCTGGAGTGAGGGCCAGTCCCTGCTCTGGAGTGTTTCAACTAAAGCAGAAGCAGCAGCAGCCAATATTTGTCCAGGAACTGTGTTCTCTTCACTATGGGAGGCACTGATGCTTCAGGACTACACTGGTTTCTGATTCCACTGAATGGACAAGCTCAGGCTGAGGTTTGCCTCTCATTGGATTCCTGACAGAGACTCTGTGGATGTCTGTTGGACCTAAAGTGTCTTTCCCAAATTCAAATTGGTGGCAACACTTCTGTTGGTTTCAAACAGCACATATTTCATTCATCATTTGTAGACACTGCTTGAACTAACACACCCAAACCAGAAGTGAATGAGGTGCTTTAACAGAAACATCACTGAAAACAGGGGGATTGCCAAGGGATGCTGCTGTCCCCAGTCCCTGCCCTTGTAGTGCCTGTGCACTCCTTAGATAAGACCTGGACCTGTGCCATTGTACAGCCTCTGCCTCTCCCCTGCTTCAGTGAAGACTTGTCCCACCTAACAATTGACTGAATTAAAGATTTCTGGTGGGATCAAGTGCTTTACTGACAACTTTATTGGGGCATAGAGTGTAGGTACAGCCAATAGTCACAGCACTATTGGGACAGTCACAGGTCCCTTTTCCTGCAATTAGGAAGCAGCTCTACGAGGGACTCTACTGTCCCATCTTAAAGCCCCATGGTGGATTCCATCTCTACAAATCCACTGCCAACGGATCACATGAGATAACATGTACCTGTCATGTTGGCAAACAAGCTAGATGCATCCTTTTTGGTAAAGGTTCTACCCCCACTGGACATCTCTCATGGCAAAAGAGTTGTTTTGCACCAACAAGCAGCCTCTGTGCGTCTTCAGCGTTCCCCTGGTTTCCGTGGAACTCTGCCAGCCCAGCAGTGGGTCTGGGAGACCAGCAGGGAAAAAGTTAATACAATTGAATGCAGAGAAGAAAAAGCATTGAACTTTTCAGTGGTGTTTTTCTGTTTCGTTTTTTTAAATGCAAGTGCTTAAAACGATATATTTATAACAGCTGGAGGAGTTTTATAGTGCTGTAAAATGCAGAGTTTTACAGACTTATAACCTGTTGTGTAAGGGGCGGGGGGGAATGTTGCTATGGAACAAAAATAATGATGTCACATTATTAGTACTTTTGTCTTCAATGTACCTGGCTGCTGGAAAATTACAGTGTTTGCAACAGACATTGCAAAGATAAACACCCAAAATTTGAAACAAGAGCCACATAGTAACTTGTTAAAAAATTAAACCCACACACAGGAGCCATTTCTTTGTTCTTGCATCTCCTGTGTAGAGGAATAGAAATGACATGATGTTCATGATCAGCCCTATGTTCACACACAGGATGTGTTTCAGCCTTTGTTTATTTTCTCTTCGTGCAGCCCATCTGTGGGACGGGCCTGATCTTGAATGCACTGTGCAGATGTGGCTCCTTGGTTCTGTGTGGTCTTTAACAAATACATCCTACTGGAGCTCTGCCACCTCTTCCTGTCAGAGGAGAGGGAACTGGAGGAGTCTCTTGGAGACAGAAAGGGGGTGAGAACAGAATATTCGGGTCAGACCGGGGTTAACCCTGCCTATGGGAGTTTCTCTGTAGTCATTGTTACCTTTACTTTGATGTTTCCTGAACATCCTGGTTGGGCTCAGGGCTCACACTCTCCATATATGTTATCATGTCTCCCTCATCAGGAGCTAGAGAGGGCTGGAATGCTCCAGACATTTGAAATTCCTAAATAACACCATTGCTTCTGGATATGAGCTGACTTTCACTGTGCTGCTCCAGCATTGCTGCACTGCCCTCCCAAGTACACGTGTGTGGAGGGGATCCCATTTAGCAGGGCACAGCTCTGTGCAAACATACAGGGACAATCTGCTGCTGAAGTGATTTTGCTTTCCTAATACAATGCTATGCTCCAGCTGCTGTGCCTGTGACAGGGTCCAGTGGAGCTCATTGGCTGTGCTCAGTGCATGTGGCTATTCTGGACCCAGGCTAGACTGTTTACAAACAGTAGAGAGATTCTGCATCTGTAACACAGTTTTTCTGCAATTTAGAGAAACGTTTCATGGCTGATGTAGAGTTGTCAACAATAAGTGGAAACCTCAGTCCCAAGAGCTTACACTTTAAATAGAAAGCAAGGGCAAGGGAATGATTATTCATCCTCGATTTGCAGATGAGTAGCTGGTGCATACTGAAACTGTCTCATCAAAGATTATGCAGGAAATCTGTGAATGAGCTGAGAGTCGAACTCAAACCTCCGTGTTCCCTGCCTGGTATTGTCTTTCCTCTATCTGCTGCCTGCAGTTTATTTTGCCTTCTTGATACAGCTAACTAGTTCTAGGTTCAAAGCTGTCAGTGTTTGAGATCCTTCCTACATTTTAAGATGTATTTTGGGAAGAGCAAAGTGCAGGGGACAAGTCTAACAGCAAACATTCCTTGGCTGTGCAGGCAATGCAGACACCACCTGTTCTCTCGCAGGGGGTTAACCACTGCCTGCTGAAACCCACAGACATCCATTTATTGATTACATCAGATGCTCCATAAAGCCTTTATTAGTCTGTCTAAGGTACTTAAGCCAGAACACATCAATGTAGGTTAGTATATCTGAGTGCTTGCATTGTTTATCCTACTTATTCTCATGATACTTCATTTGGCAGGACAGTTTTGCTGTTTCATTTAACAGAGGGAGAACTGAGGCTCAGAGAGACTTGATGACTTGGGCCAAAGTATACACAGTCAGTGGCAGAGGAGGGAGTTGAATCTGGCTCTCTGAAGTCCCAGGCTTGTACATTCAGCAGCCATTGACCCCCCCCCAGCCTGCCTGGCTACCTCTCCTAGCAGTTCTGCTTCACTGCAGAGTTGCTCAAGAGGCAGCAGAGCAGGTAGTTATCCAGAGATGGAGGGAGGGAAAACCTGCAGATATGGATGCCTGGATATGTTCCCTAAGATGTTTATAACCTGCACAACGTAAAGTTAGTGATTCCACCTATACAGGTGTATATATAGACTTGGTGGGGGAAGGCAGGCATTGGTTTTGTGCCCTGAGAATGGGCTGGCCACTGTCACAGCCCCTGAGCTCCTCAGCCTGCCTGCTCTGTGATTTATCATTTCCTTCAGCTGACGAAGAGATGTCAGTTCTCCTGCACTGTACATGTTGGGGGATACATGCATATGATCCATTTGACACGTCACTGCATAATTGTGCCTTTTGTGCAGTGTAGGTGTGACTTGTCACATATGTTACGTGGTAATTTTCCTGTGACACTGATTGTGACAGCTTGAGAAGAGCTACCTAGGGTGGGGAACAGCTGAAAGGGTAAACAAGTCCAAGTCTGGGCCAGGAGTGTCCCCTGTTGGGTGTGAGAAAGAAAGAGTTCTTCAAAGTGAAGGGGACATTCTGAGAAGTCTGTCCTAGCCACTGTATTTCTCACTGGACAACAGTCACATAAAACAGGTTACAAGTGAATGTCTACGAGCTTGGGAGCCTCCAGGCTCTGAAGCTCCTGCACACAGGAATGGCAGGGGGACAGTGGGATGAGGCACTGGTCTGATGCTGCAGAAGCACCGAGTCAGACTGTGCTGCACTTGAGACACGTAGTTTATCTGTCTGGGCTTTATCCAGTAGAGGGGGGTGTTGGATGCTGACCTGGAGATGGCATTTGTTTCTAGGTGTGATCCTTGCACAGTCTCCCCATTCTCCTTGCTTTTTTCTGGCATCTATAAGCAATTTGTAAGGTTTTTTTTGACAGAGGTCTCACAAACAGATTCCTGTGCTTGTTATTTGGAAAGGAAACTTGTTGATGATGTTTTAACTTGTGCTGGTTTTAGTGATTCTATCCCTTTAAATTGTAAATCTCATATGACCTTGTGAATGGGCAAGGTTTGGGCTGTGGCATCCCAAGAGTGCAGGGAAAAAAGTACATTGTGGTGGAATTAGGGATAATAATGGAGGATTAGACTTGCATGATTCTGTATGGAATACAAACCAAAGCAGATCTGTAGAGGGTGATCTGTTATTGGAGGAAGAACTGGAGACCATTTACCATCACCAAGCAATGTACCATGAATTGTGCTCCAGAGAAGTCAGCAAGAATTAGATGGACCTTTGGACTTTCCATATGAATTGAGTCAAATTGGCTGAGGAATGTTATACATTTGAATCTAGCAGCACAGCTTCCTACATGTGATTGTATCCCAGGTCATAAGCCCTATAGGAATATTGGTTTTTTGACCACCTTTTTGGCCTCAAAAGAATTCCCAAGAAGGGGAGGAGAAGCCAGGATAAAAGGAAAATGTTCTTTGTGCAAGTACTGACTAAACCCACAGGAACAGATTCTGTTTTGGTTGGCAATGCAAATCAGAATGAACTCACCTGTGAAGTGAAAAGGAGTCAGACTAAATCATGCCTTTGGAGTCAGGTCCAAATGGAACCAACAGAGGGATGATGTTCTAGTGGCAGACAATGAAACAGGATGATAATGCCCAGCAACAAGCCTGTTTTGGACACCTCAGGAATGTACCTGGAGAAGAGTCAACATATCAACCTACTTGCTTCCATTCTGGTTCCTTTCCTAGAAGAAAGCTGAAGAAAGATAAGAAAAACTACAATTTAAAAGAAGTAAAGCAGAGCTGTAGCAGCTGGAGAGTCCAACTTCCTTGTTACGTGAGTTAACCCTTACAACTCAATTAAAAGGGCTTTGGATTGAGTCTGTTGGCAGTGGACTTGATTCTCATCCAGGCAGCTCCTTGCCTGTCACATGGCCTTGGCCATGCCAATATATTTTACTGTGCCTTGGCTTGTCCAGCTACAAAATGTGGATTGCCCTGTGAGAAGGGCCTGGACCAGCCCCTTTCAGTGCATTTGTGTGTTTAAGGCACCAAAAGGGATGGAAGAAAAGGGTAGAGGAAAACTCTCCAGAAGTGCCCAGGTCTGCTGAAGTAAATGGCCATGGAGGATGCAGACCCAGAGCTTTAGAGGCCAACACAGTTTGGCATCCTGAGAGGAGCTGCCTTTTGCCTGCTAATTACTTGGACCTATCCCTGAGGCTTTGTCATGAGATGAAACACTCCTTTATAAGGCACAGCTGGAAATACTTTATCCCCTTATAGATTTCTTCTATTGCCTGATGTTTCCTACAGCATCATGCACTATACTGTATAGTAAATCTCTCCTCCATCAGACGGGCAGATACAAAACAGAAAGTGATTTATTATTCAGCCCCATTATGCCTGTTTTCATAGAAACTAATTATTCTGCATTGTTGTATTAGATACTTTAAGAAAGATTACATTTTTCTTACTTTTGGCTGATAAAAAAAATTAAATCCATCAGTTTTCCTAAACACATTAGAGTAAAGACAGAATTTCTGGTCTAATTATTAATCAGTCGGATTTGAGGACACAGAATATTTGACTTAAGCTCAATATATGCACGAACAATGTCCCAATATCACATTTTGTATTGAAACAATTTTTCACTTTATTAAAGTCTTTAGGAGAGGAACCCAAGCTGCAGCTCTCGCTCAAGGTCGTGGGAGCTTAAAGCAGCCTCATTGGTGTAACAAAGCTTAAACGTTATCTTCAACTTTACAGGCACTACAGGCATCTTCTTCCCTCCCCTCCAAGCCCCTCGTTATGCCTTAGTGTTGTAGGGATGAGATAAGGGAGAGGGAAGCCATCCATCATGCCTGGAGCCTGGGTGGGAAAGTTCTGCAGAAGGAAGAGAAACCAGGGGCTTGGGGCAGCGCTAAGGTGGGTGCTGGAAATTCTGATAGAACATCATGTGGTGATTTTTATAGGTTTGAACCTGGAATTCAGCCACGATTTGCCAAACAGCACAGGTGTGTGCTTATACCTGAGCACCTCAGTCATCAAACTGCAGATGCAGGAACAGGGAAAGTGAAGTACAGCTCTAAATATTTTCCCAAATCTGATCTGCTGGCAAGGACAAGCAGGTAGCTTGGAGAATGGCTCTGATACTGTAACCATGTCTCCTCTTCCTCGAGGAGCACAGGAGCCATCAGGGTATGGGCTGGTCCCAGTGTGTTGGTAGAGCCTGAGGGATCCAGCCCACCAAGCTCCTGCACATGGGATCCTCTGTGAGGATCTCGGCAGGGAGGGCACAGCACTCAGCCCTTACAGTTGCATTTCTCTTTCATGCAATTGTTGTGCATCAGATTTGTTGTTGATTTTTGCTGTGTAAGCAAAAAATCAGCCCAAAATGGATGAATTTTATTTTGGTTTTAGCCCAAACTGCCTTGTGGTCATTCTGTATTTTTTTAAAGACGAAAAATTTCCATCAGCAGTGCAAGAACTGGAAAAGGTGGTGATTTCAGGAAAATCAGAAATAGCTTAAACATTTTCCAGTCCCCATTCTGGACTGTGGTTCTGTGGTTCTGTGGGAGGACCAAGGATACTTGACTTGCAGGGACAGGTCAGATGCAGGCCCAAATCTAAGCCAGGATAAGCTCTGGCTACTCCAGTTCTGTAGAGGAAGACAGATAACCTCCCCACTAAAGGATAACTGAGCCCTCCTGAAAGGGGTGTTTATGGTGTTATCCAGAGAAAGGGACTTCCCACAGAATTCAGTCAGGAAGTAGACCAGAGGAGAGAAGATCTGTTGTGGATGTCCCATCCTGGAAGTGTTCAAGGCCAGGCTGGATGAGACATTGAGCAAGCTGGTCTAACAGAAGGTGTCCCTGCCCATGGCAGGGGTTTGGAACCAGATGATCTTTACAATCCCTTCCAATCCAAACCATTGTGTGATTCCATGTCCTTGGCCTGTCTTTGAGGCTTAGCTGTAAACCAGTGGCTGGGCACTGTCAAAATGAGTCAAAGGACTTGTGTCCTTGCTGAGCATTCCTCAGAGATCCCAGGATATGTGGTGTGAGTTAACCCTTCCATGGCCTTGGAACAGTGCTCTATTCAATGCACACCTTTTCCTGAAGGGGGAACTTCTCCATTCAGCCGCTCCACTGCAGTTAGGAAGAATCTCATCTCACAGGTCTCATTTTCTAATCAACCATGCTCCATTTGTGAATACCACTTGTGTACACAATTATGGTACAGTCAGTTAACAGCATAAGGTAGTTACATGATTCACAGGCACCTGCATTAGATATTTGAATAAACTCATGTTAACGTTCCATCAAATTTCCATTTTAGTGGCAAAAATTCACTGCGCACACAGTCTTACACGTATTTTCTGAAACTGGGCTCGCTGTCTAACAAGTAGCAATACAAAGATCTTGTCTGCTTTCTGAGCTACCAAGAGCTTGTAATTCATTGTGTTATGCTCATGTTCAGAATCAGATTTGCTTCTTTAATAACAGCTACAAAAAACCCCACAACTGTACAACCCTGTGCCTTTCCAGGCTCCCCCCGCAAAAGCCCACTGTCAACATAAAACGTAGGGCATCAAGATTAATAGCAGAGTAATGCATGTAGATGTCATTTCCATTTTAATTCTAATCAGTATTTAGCATGGCAAGTGTCAGTGTAACACCAGCATATGGAAGCTGACACTGTCACTGCTGTCATGTGTAGGGGGTTGTGGGTAACAGTCCAAAAGCGAGGGCATCGTTCTCTTATTTTCTTCTGGTTAAATACCACAGTGCAGCAAATTAACTTTATTTTATTGTCACATGCTCTTCTGTAGCTGCTTTGTTAACATTGCTGACTCTGCAGGACTGAGAGGGTGAGTGCTACTGGCTGGAGGGAGGTGGTTTGCTGATGGCACCGAAGCCCGTGTCATACCGTAGAAGGAAACAGAAGGAGCAGGAATAGAAGGGGGAGATGGACAGCTAACAAACATTTCTAAGTTTGTGCAAAATATTTTGCTGTTTCTTTCTTCTTTTAGCATTTCAGTGACTCAGAAATATGCTGGGAAACAGCAAGCCTCTGGCCTTTCCTCTCAGAGCACTCCACAGTGTGTTCCTCAGCCTGAACCCGGCTCCTCAAGGAGTCTTGGCTGGAGTTCTCCAGGCTAAATGTGTCTGCCTTTTGTTTCCCTGAAACACTGCACTGCACAAATGTCAGGGCATGCACATGGTGTGTGTCCCTCATTTGACCTCCTCCTGTGCTGCCATCATTGAATCTGCACCTCCTGCATTTGCAGGACAACACTTTGTGTATCTCCTGCTCCGTGGCAGGTTTGTGACTTGCCAAACAATTGAAATTCTTTAATGAAATCTCAGAGCAGAAAACAGGACAAGGGATTGTGCTGCTTTTGGGGTGTGCAGTCTAATGGGGCATCCCTGTTACAGAAACTGCTGAAAAACCCCCATCTCACTTGGGGCTCAGGTGAAAACTTTTTCCCAGCTCTGTTTTTCTGGATCCTCCCATCCTTTAACATTCAGGACTTTGTTTATTCTTGTACATGCAAGCAACTTGTACATGCAGAAGAGATAGCTGATTGTATCTGTAATTTTTCTTCCCTTCTGCAGGCTCCCAGTTTTGACTAAGTATTCTTTTAAAAAGAATAAATAGCCCTTGGGAACATGTGAACTGGAAGCTGAGATCTCATGGCAGTGAAATGTGCCTGTGTAGCTCATATATACTTCCTTGATAATCCTTTTCCTGACTGCTGTTCTCCAGGGCAGATAATGATTTTATCTGTAGATGTCACCCCTAGAATATCCACAAGTTGTATTCTTAAATGAATTTTCAGAATAATCCCATTGCCTCATTTGGCTCTGCAGAGCACTTGACCTTGGTCTGTCATTTCCTGCCTCAGGACAATCCTTCTGCACCTTTCTGAAAGAGGGAAGAGGGAGGGGAGCCACTGGTCTCCAGGCAGGGTTCCCAGGACTGGGGAGGCTCCTCAGGGACCTTTCTAACATAGCCACATAGGACTTTCTCAGATTTTTTCACCAGGCCTGCTACAGCAAAGTCACCCCTGCTCAGGCTCACTCCAGCCTCCATCAGGAGCCTGACCCAGTAGGACAAAGTCCCTGCTGGCAGTTGTGATGAGTCCCCATCACGACATCCTCGTTCACTGCTGGCTGCACTCCTGGGTCTGCCTCTCCCCGTGCTTCCCACGCAGTCCTCTGGTTCTCAAAGGTCCAGGAAAGGGGCAGGGAGGTCAAATGCTATGTGGGGTTTGTGGGTTTGTCCTCTTTTACTATTTTATTATTCAAGGAGAAGCAGCCTAATCTTTCTAGCTAAAAAAAAAAATAAATAAATAACATTTACGACAGAATCCTCTCCTGGCCACAAAGTAGCATATCCAAGAGATTATAGTTTCCACTTTGTCATCTCTGTTGTAAAAAGCTTATCAATTGACTCTTTGCACTATACATGGGCAATATGTTCTGATGGGTGGGACTGGGACTCAGGAAGCTTGAATTTTAACTCCGTCCCTGCTACTGGTTTGCTGTGCCCACTTGCAAAACTCACTGCATGGGTGTTTCCCTTCTGTTAGTCAGCTGTTAAGTTTATCAGCCTTTCTAGAGAGAAGTCCATTCTTCTCCTGGATACAGAATCCAGAGTGGTGGGGCTGACCCATTTACCACAAAAACTGGTAGGTGGAGGTATCCCAGCTTCCTTCTGGCACCTGAGCTTGTCTCAGGCTTGAAGAGGGTCAGCACAGGTTTTCCTGAAGGGTGTGACAGAACTGGGCTAGATTAAGATCAGAGAACTTTGAGTGGTTGCCTCCCCTGTCTTTCTTCCCTTTTCTGATGGAACTGCTGCTCCCAAGGCATGGGGGTGTGATCTACTTGGAATCATCTCCTGAACTACCAGTTTCCAGCCTGGCACACTAAGGTAGAACAACTCTGCAGTCGGGTGGGGATAATAACCATTTCAGTAATCTGATTTTAATTTGCCACCACAAGCAGTCATTTGATGAAGGAAGGAAGAGTTCCCAGAATGAATGTGTACAATACAGCATTGAATGTTAATTTTTAAATGGCCATGTCCCATAGCAGTGCATCACTGTTGCTGTACTGGCACAAAGCAAGTATCAGCAAGTTTAGAAATTGCAAAAATCTCAAAATGAAAGCAAAAGTCCACAGACATGAGCTGAACAGCCCTGTGCCCTGCCACTTCTCCATGAAGAACTCCTTGCTAATCCCACCAGATTGGAGGGATTGTTTTTTTTTAAACAGATCTCCAGATCCCTTTACTGTGAGTGGGGCTTTGCAGAGGCAAACTTTGTTCTTAGTGGCTTGCTTAGAGGGCTGATTCACCAGTGTCAGATGGTTTAAAAATACCTGGTGACACTGACTCTGTATGTAGACACCTAACAGGAAGACACAGAGATGAATTTTAAGCTGGAGAGGGTAGTCTTTTATATATGAGCTTTCAGACATATTCCTGACAAGGCTAGAACACCGTCAAAAGCTTCTGAGAAACATTTCTACTGCACACATCTATCTGTCTGTCTTCTCCCTTTCTTTTTCTCCCTTTCCCCCTGTACATGCCTGTCTACTATATATAGACTCATTGCTCTCAGGATTTGTATTGTTACTTGACATCTTCAATAGAAGTGCTGGCTTGTAGCATGCATGGCTTGGGATGGGGATGTGTTTTAGAAAGACCAAATTTGAAAGCAAAGCTTGAGCAGAGCCTTCCACTCTTGCAGCAGTCCCTGACCTCCCTGTCTTTCTTGTATGTCGATATTGGACTGATCAGCATTTTGGCTGGTTTCTGTCACCCAGTGCCACCTTACAGCTGAGCCTCCATGGCTGGGGAGGGATGGAAGGAAGCTGAATCTCCATGGCTGAGGTATTCTGTGGCATCTCTGCCAGGGATGACAGCAGAGGAGCCATGCTGGTTTGGCTGGGGCTGTTCTGGATTTTGATGGAAGATGGATGCCTGGCCAGTGTCCCAGACCTGCAGGACAGAGTCCTGCCCTCAGCTCCCTGCTTGTCTGCTTCCCTCCCCAGAGACACCCCTACTTCTCTGGGTAAATAGGCACAGTTCCACCTGCATTTTGGGAGTCAAGAGCAAATAAAACTAAAGCCTGATAGAGAGGCAGCTGTAAAAGAGAGGTGCAGCCTGCAGGGAAGAGTAGAGCTTGTTTCCAGAGGAGCACAGGTCCCTGTTCAGGAATGGTTCTGCAGGGGACAGGAAGGGCTGTAGGATGCAGAGTCAGGTAGGAGAAGGCTGAAACCAGGGAGCACAGCAAGGGCTGGAGCAGATTGCTGGTGATGGGAGGACCCTCCCAGGGGGCCAGTGCTCACTTACCTCGTGGAGATGAGAGAGCAGTGCACTGATGGCTCTTCCCCCTTACCAGCAATGCTGAGCCAGCAAAATGACATTGTTTCCCCACAACAGGAAAGGAACTGAGGCAGCAACCTCATCAGTATACCACACAAGACAGCTGATATAAAGCATTCCCCTGTTAGTACCATTCTAAAGAATCTTTAAAAGATATTTCTTCTCTGTTTTGTAGCAATCTCTCCAGCTCTTGCTGATCCCCAGGGAAAAAAAACAACAACCCACAACCTAGCTTAGAAAACAAAAACCAAAAAATAACCCCCAGCAGACATCAGAGGACTGGGATCAAGAGATAACAGCAGAGAATTCCTCTCCTGCATGCAGGTTAATTAAATGACACAGATAACCTTGTGCATGCCCAGAAAAACTGCGTTTTCTTTCTGAAATCATATCAATCATTTAATTATCCCACTTCTCACGCTGCCATTATCTAGAGCTAAAGGCTGCACAATTATTTTTTGATTTAGTTTTTTTAAACTCACCTTTTTTCTTTCAAAGTCTGAGTTATCACTCAGTTAAAGATACATGTAGGCACTCTAGCTCAGATCTGACCTCCCAGCTTATTTTTTCGAAGTTCTTGCATTTCATTTCTCATCACAGTGTATGCTAACAACTTCTTAGTGGAGTATGCAGCAAGTTAATTGCTATTTGTCACGCATGGTAAAGTAAAATGCTCAAAGTCATCGAGTAGGTCAGTGTCAGAGAAGGGGTTCATTCCCAAGCTAATGAACTCTTTCTACAGCCTGCTTCTGTCTCACCTTGTTGGCTTTAGGAAACAAAGATGGTCTTCAGGCTTTGAATGCCCTCAATCTCAATAAAAATAGGTTTAATTAGTATCTCAAATCAAAGGGAGGAAAAACTGCTCGTCTTCTCTGGTGATAAATATGCTGTGAATGCATCAGTACAGGTGTACTGCAAACAACACAGGACACAGTTGGGCCATAGCTGACTGACTTTGATCAAAATAAAATGACTTCTAGAGCACTTGAGGGTGTTGCAGGGAAGAAGTGGATTTACATCATCTTTGTGGTGCAGAACTGAAAAAGGGGAAGCTGCAGGGCAGAACTGAGTGAAAGCAGCTGAGCTGCATCGGATTGTGGGGACCGAAATGGCCAGTGGAGCTGGGAGTGTGTGAAATACCTTTGCAGAGCTGGATGGAGCCTGAGGCTGCCACGGCACTGGGGTCTGCAGGACAGGGCCATGCACATTTTTCTGGTCTACAAGCTGTTTTCCCAGGGTACTGGTTGCCAAGTCCCAAACCTTGCATGGACCACCAAACATGCAAACCTGCGGTGTGTGGCAGAGCCCGCCCTCCGCTCCTCACCCCATGATTGTATCCCAGGCCAAGGTGTGTGTGGGCAGCTTGTCTCCCAAGGTTTTCAGTCCACAGGCATCTGCATCTGCACTACTGAAAGCAGGGTGGTGGAAAGCCAAGAAGGAGAGTGTGGGGAAACTCTCCACACATTAGGAGTGGTGGAGAGAACTTCCTGTTGGCTTTGACTGCAATTTGTGCCTTGACAGCCCGGGTCCCTCGCCAGCTGTTTTTCCTGTGCTGAGTGCTCTGCTTGCTCTTGTTCACATTGCAATCTCCAGGACTGTATTATTTTTTTTTCTTAACCAAAGAGCTGCCAGCTGGTGTTGTTGATCACACCCCCAGCAGCAGGCACAAAGGCCAGCACACACTTTACACAACACTCCTTCTCTTTCCCATTCTATTTTAGCACTAATAAAAACATTGTCATTTTAAACAAGCAGCTGGGAGTGTCACTAATTTCAGTCTTTTCATTAAGGTAGGTCTGGCAGAGCTTTTTTTTTTCTGTGGCTCTTCTTGCCCCAGAGCTATGGTTGGGCAAGGGTTGGCTAAAGTCCAACCCTGCTCCACATGCCAGGTGTCAAACCCTCAGACTGCAGCAGTTTGTAGCCCTAATCCATCTCACTTCCTTCAACCTCCCCACATTACCCTGTACATACATGTAATGTACCACATTGCTCTGTGCTGAGAGTTGTCCCTGACCACATAATTCACTGGCTTGAGTTTCTGAGCCCTTTCTCCCTCCACTGGCAGTCACTGCTGTCCCTCTGCTAAGGGCACAAATCCCTAACCTACCCCTCTTCCTCACTCAGAGATAGTCAACAGCCTAGACTGCCTGACAACAAGGATATTGAAAAAGAAGGAATTTGATGGAAATTGATTATGTGCCTTTTTGGATATTTATGGATAAATGCTCTGAGGTTGAAGGAATATGAAGGAACTTGCAAATACAGTGAGTGAGCAGTGAGCTTTGGCACTGTGGGGTAACCCTGCCTGTCAGAAGAACCAGAGAGGGCAGCCTGCAGGATGAAATCAGGCAATACTGATCTAGAGTCATCCCATTTAAAGTCAGGCACTTAACTGAGACGCTTCAACTAGGAATGTGGTTGCCCTAGGTTTTTTGTATGTACAGTCTTTGGAAAGCTAAAGGCTACTGAAGATCTTCTTTCTGCTCTGGAGGTGTTTCTTTCTCCCCTGACTGCAGAGAGAGCCTAGAAGGATATGGTTTCCATCTCAGATGCTGAATTTAAGTAGCTGAAGTTGAATGCAATAAATCTTGGCTTTGGAAATCTGCTACTGCATACAGTGCCACACTCATGATCCTGTCCTGCATTTGTCTTACAGAAGGCATCTTTTTTTTATCTAGTAAAAGAAAGTAATCAAAGTAATCTTTTTTTCATCAACCTGTGTAGTTGCCTGTCTAACACAAAGAAGTTGAGTATGTAACTTGTGCTAGGAGTGCTCTTATGAAGTGTGAAGTCTAGATGTCCAAAGCATGTGCACCCACCACTGACTTTTTTGAGATACAAGATTAACCCAAGTCACTGACTTTCCCTCTCTCTGATGGATACCCTTTCCATTTCCATTATATCTGTATCAGCATGCATGAGAGAAAGAAAGTGTAAATAGAGTCTGGGCACATGATAAAGAGCAGAGTAATACATTTTTTATCCCCACCAGTTAGGGATGACAGGATCACATATTTACTCTCACTGAGTTGTGGTTGTTTGCTTCTAACAAATGTAAATCAGGAGCGTGGTACTGCACCATCCATCACTCAGTATTTTTAGACCATTCCAGAGTTGCTGAGGTTGTACCTGAAGTCAGGGATGTTATTAATAGGGGTGGCAGTGATAACAAGATGCTTTGATGCCTTATTTCCCAGTGGGGTTCAGTCCTGCACAGTGCATATCTGTATTTTTCCAGCCTTTACTCCTCTTCTTGCCCCTGTGGTGTTTGAGTGGCAGCCTTTGTTGCGAGCATCTAAAGAGAAACGATGATCGTTTTCATCCCCTGCATTTGCAGTTGCTCACTCTGTCGTTCAGCCTTCCTAAGGATGCGGGAAGTGACCGTCACGTCCCTCCGAGTGGCTCCGAACGGGCAGGCAGAGCAGCACCCCTGGCTAACCCGCAGGAATCCAGGAGGGAAAGCCAGCCCCCGAAGGTCTCCTGTCACACAGAGCGCTGGGCGCTGCTGTGCACGAGCAGGAGGTGGGAGGGGAATAAGGAACAAGAAGGCAGATGATTGATTTAGAGAGATGGCTGTCTACTGTCAGAAGCCTGTCACTGCAGAGCAGGCATAGGATGATGAAAGCAGCCTGTAGGGCCACTCAGTCACCTTCTCTCTCTCTTCCTCTCCGTTCCTCCCACTTGGAGGGCAGGGGCAATGGGATGCCTGGCCACGCGATCAGCCTCCCTTGGGGGTTGCATTTCAGCATGAAAAAAAGAAGGTGGAATGTCTCCATATTTGCTCATATTTTAAAACAACACCAGAAAAAACCCACCCTAAACAATTACCGGTCTCTCCACCTACTCTCCCACTCTCCATTGTTCCTGCACAGAACTTGTCAGCCTTCCATCCATGAGAGAGGTACTGCAGGCAGGGAGGAGGGGTGAGGGAAGGCTGGGGGCTGGAGCCATTTAAGCTGTCACCAACTCTATCAGTGCATTTAAATCACTGACACGGAATTACAATGCCACATATTGCAGTTCAAAAACAACCAGCACCAAAATTCCCTTCAGCGTAGCATCCTTCCTCCAGGATAATGCATTTTCTAACTTTATAGTGTAACAGTATACAAAGAGCACAGCAAACTCATGGTCTGAAGACTGTGGCAAGGATCTATACAGGGAACTTTTTTCTGCTGATGGGTAAATCAAATCCAAACAGCACAAGCCATTTACGCTCTCCTCTTTCTTTCTATTTAAATGGGTTACTGCTGGTAAGCGCCATAATAGTTAAGGATCTGTCAGCAATTCCAATACAAAGAAGAGCAATCACACCTTTAAGCAGACTCCCAGTGATGGGCTATAGACTATCAAAGTTAAATAGATTCTTAAAATCCTAGCCGTTAGGGCTGGGAAATCTTTCAGCACTAATAGTGCATGACTGCTCCCTGCAATGAAACCATCATGATAAGTGGTTTAGCCCGTGCCTCTCAAGAACAGCTCATCGTGCCCTTGTGGCCACCCCCCTTCAGGTCAGATATCCCATCATCTAATCTGCATCAAGAACTTGTCCCCTCAAGGCACCTTCAGTCCGCAGAGATGCTCCTGCTTTTCCAGGACCTGTGGTTTTGGGGGATTGGTGTGGATGCCGACCTGTCTGTCTCAGTGCTTAGCAATTTTTGCCCTGCCAGATCTCTGGCTTTGCCTGTGATCACAGTGGCCTCACGGAGAGGTGAGGGACTGTGGTAGGTGGCAGCTAGTAGAGGACTCCTTTAACTGTGATTTATAGAGTAATTGCCTGTCTGCAGCACATGGGTTCACTGTCGGCCATGCCTTTGTTCCCCTTCCGTTCCTCTTGAATGCACTATATACGAAGCATTATCCTCTCTCTCTGGGTTGCCCTTCTCAGAGATACACTCTGCCATTCCCCGGAACTCATCAAAGCCAGAAGCTCTGAATTTTTGCAACAACTCTGCTGCATTTTTCTGGATTCTCCGCCGTTTATTTACATCTCCCTTCTGTGTCGTCTAACGTGGCTCATGTGTATGTTTGGCACTGGTTCTTCTCCTACAGTAGTCCACAGCAAATTGCTAGGGAATAATACAGGAAACAGGGCATGCAGTGAGTGTCTCTCTTGGTCTGTTCTCCCAGTTCTCAACAATTTTCAAGGTAAACACTTCTTGAGAGAGAGTTTGGGACAGGAACAGTAAGACTAGGGGAAATAACACCTCCTCATTGCTTGACAGCCTCTTCTGAGGTGAGACAGAGATTTTTTTTTTCCTGACAGTCATTTGATGAGATGCTGTAGGAGAACAGTCTGTTCTGTTGTGTTTTCTCTATATATTCCTAAGAGAACACAAGAACGAAAATCCAAGGAGCCACTTGATTTTAGGTCATAATATATTTGTGTAAAAGTGGAAGACAAAATAAATAGACTTTGTTTGCTTACTGGGCTGCTGATAAAAAGGCATGGCATCTAGTGCTTTTGGAGAATTGCAAATGAAAATACAAAACCTTTGGATTCATTGAGAAAAGGCTGGTTGCAGCAAGAGAGTTTGGAAAATGGGAACACAAAGTCCCCCAAAATGTGCTAAGAGCTCGTTTTGATAAAAGTTGAGTGGAGGAAAATAAGACATTAAAGTCATTCCAGCTTGTGTCTATGACTCCTTTTCCAAGAATTACTGCACTGCAGCTTAGAGGGTGAAGTCCTGCAGGGTTGCCTAAGAGTCTCCTAAAGCATACAAAGTCAGAGGCTTTGCTCTGAAATAGGCTAAGCAGCTCCCACCAATTCTGCTCCAAACCTGACCTCCTTTGGCAGGCAGAGAGTGGCAAACAGCCTGAGAGTAGAAGCCTCACAATCCTCCCCTCATTTACCAAGTGAACGCTGAGCAAACCACCCCAATGCTGTGCCCTGATGTTGTTCCACTTGGCCTCGTCCTGTAAAAGAATAAGATCACTGGTACCCTCCATTCCACTACTAGTGGAATAGCTGTTGCTGCAGCAGCAGATTAAATGTCTTTGTCCCCATGGAAAGTGAAGAATTGGACTGCTCCCTGCCCGATACTCCTTTATTTCTGGCTGCTTTGTGTATTGCTTTTTACTTGACCCTTGACACATTCTGGTCGTTCTCATTTAGCGAAGGTAATTGTCCTCCAACAAAGCCATGCAAGTAGGGAAAGACAGTGCTTAAGGGAGAATAATGCAGAACAAAATGCATCAGTGCCCTGCTGTACCCAGATTCCTTTCTCCAAACCCCAACCCTCTCCTCCTCTGCAGCAGCAGAGGCACAAACAGCCTTGCACACAAACCTGTGGGGTTTGGGTACATCCAACACACGTGTTTGACATTGTGTGTTCTGTTCATGTCCATCTTAGGGCAGATTCCTCCCACTTCCACCAGAGTTTATCCTTTATTTGAGTCCTGCAGAACCACCTCAAACCAAAGCAGCCCTTGCCTTATTTCTCTGGTTTTCTCTAAGTTAGAGGTATTCTGTGGGACTTATCTCCTGAGGGTGGAAAATACAACAGGAACTACACTTAATACTGCTCTGCTGTGTGTAGTGATTACTCAGCAGACTATGAGATGCCAATTTAGGTATTTTACACCAGTTACTAGCAAGGCAAGGCCCCACTGAAGTCACTACACAGCTGGCCTTTGTCACAAAATGGTGCTGAAAATGACCTGGCACACCCAAAAGAATCCTTTCTGAATATAAATGACTCTCAAGAATGCAGTGTGGGCTATGCCCTGCCCTGCTGGGGAATCTGCTTTTCTCGGGGTGCTTTTTTTTCCTTATCCCAAGGGGTGTTGAAGTTCAGGTAGTCATGTCCTGAGCAAAGACAGGCAGAGATTTCCCTCATTCAGTACAACCTTAACACACCAAGCTGCTTGTGTTTGTGGGAACAGGTATTTGCTATTCCTTGAGCAGGACTGTAATTCTTCTGTGGAGCATGAGAGCCACGATTAGGAAGCAGGGATTGCTCTGCTCACGGGAATCCTGCCATTGTCTTTGATTGCATGGTATTAACTGTAAATTACACCCTTTTGGAGACCGCATGTAAAAATAAAATAAAATAAAAAATGTCAAAAGGCAGAGAAAATATTGATTCCGGAGGCAGCGGAAACTATGGCTTGGCTAAATTAGAACCTTAAAAAATAATAACAAATGAGCATCTGTGAGGGTGAAAGAGGGACTGGGAGAAGAGAGCTGTGATTCTCCCCTCAGGAGTATGCAAATTCCAAGTAGCCCCCATTGCAAGCAATGGGATGTCACTGGTTTAAGGAAGAATCTGGCTCAAGCTATTAAGGAGAGAGTACAGGACGTGGATAACAGGGTTGGTACTAAAGTGCTGGTGAACTGGAAGCCTATTTCATTAAAAGCACAATGTATAAATAAAAATGGAAGCAGCTACAGCCTGAGAGTGTTGTTAAGACCTCTCAGACTTCTAATGCCTTTTTGAGCTCTGAGTGACACAAGTTTCCATGTCAGCTCATTCTCAGGAATCAGCTCTGCCTGTTGTTCTGCACTGATGGCAGACACTATTGCAATCAGTCAGCCTACAATTTAACTGGTAAACTGGAATTGCAACTGGACTTTGTCTCACTCCAGCCCCTGGAGGCCTCCCTGCAAAAGCTTTGGAGGTGCAAAATGGTGGTAGAACTATAATCACTAAAAGTCTTCAAGCCTGAGGCTGCTGAGTATAGATATCCTGGATAGATAATGGCCTTGGAGAAAAAGCAAAGCATAGGACAGATGGGGTTTTTTTTCCATGGATACATAGATTTTAAAACCAGAAATGTCTATTAGGTCATGGAGTCTGGCCTATTGCACGGCATAGGCCAGCGATTTTCACCCAGAAATTCCTGTTTCAGTCCCATAACTTCTGGCTGGGCTCAAGTGTATATCTTTAGAGCACACATGCTGTGGATGCAATTCAGACCTAAGAATTCTATGAATCTACTTATCTTTACCAGTTAGAGCACATATACCTGGCTGTCCCAGCCTTGTCTGTTAGAAAGGCTAAATGAAGGTCACTGGGCAAAGCCTGAAAACAAAAAAAGCATCTTAGCAAAACTTTGAACAAATATCTAGGACAATGACTACAATTTAATACCTGTTGGTGAATGGTTTCAACTTCTGCACAGTGCACTGGGTGAGAATAGTATTCATTCATTGTAGGCTTCTGCTCCTTCATCTTTCTGGAATCTGGTTTTATTGAAAACTCAGCACACAAATACAACAAAACCCCTCATCTCTTTCCTCTGCCACACTTTGGTGTTCTCAGAGTTCCCCTCTAAGATCCCCTCAATCCTAGACCTCTGACCAAAATACGAATATTTTCACACTTCTGAAGTGTGCTTAGAACCCCTTTTCCAACCACACCAACTTCCTTTGATTCCAACAGTTGCTCAGATTATTGATGTGGAGTTCTAGCAGGAGATCACTCATTTCTTCTGGGCAACATCTGCCACCACTTCAGTCCAGGATGGATTGGCACTTGCATCCTCTTGCCTCAGGAATCCTTGAGTAAATCTGTATGGCTTCCACTATGCCCCAAGCACATATTAGTTCCTCGAAGATTATTTTCTTTTACCTTTTCGAGTTCTGCTGTCCCAACACAATGCCCAGTTAAGCCATTGTATTGTCCTGAATTTTTCCCATCCAAATCTTCTTAGCTGCCTGATTTTTGTTGATATTTCAGAAAAGGGACACTAGAGAGATCATTCAAGGGGGAAGGTGCAGTGGTTTCTAGGGTGGTAGTCAACAAATTTTAAAAATATTTATACAACATATTAATTATGATTGGAGGGAATGGATTTCATGACCTAGGAGACAATCTGTTGTTTTTTTGGTTTGGTTTGGTTTGGGGTTTTTTCTTTGTTTGGGTTTTTTTGTTTCATTTTTGGTTGGTTTGTTTGTTTGTTTGTGTTTTTTTGGTGGGGAAAACTAGGCCAGGGATCTTTATTGACTTTCTCTCTTCTCATTCAGCGATGTTTTGCATCCTTTTGCAGAGCCTACCTCACTGGAAATCATTGTATATCCATAGAAGGCAGAGTGAGACTTCCTTTTGCACTTATCCCAATACTCCTTGAAAAGCAAGAGTATCCCTGTAGAAGAGGGGGAGCAACACTGTGAGATCAGTTAGTGCCTCTCTGAGCCAGGGAATGAACCAGGCTCTTATTTCACCCCTTGTCACAGGAATAGAAAACATGGTTCATGTGGCAGTTTAGCCAAGTCCCCTCACTATCACAGTTATCCACTGTATGCTTCTGATAATAGATATTCTCATAGACAGGCTGTGATAAAAGAGTTGGGAAGGAAGGAAAGGAATTACAGGGGATGATGAGAATAAAAGAGGCACAAGTGACCTGAGCATGACATGTTCTTATGAAGCCTGTCTTTTATTTCCTATGTTTAGAGAAAACAGTTCTCAGTTTATGGCTTTTGTTCAATCAGAGAGAAAATGAGCTATAAAAGCAGAGATAGGAAGGAGTTAACCAATTTCCAATTCAGTGTGTTACAATTTGCTTCAGTAATAATAATAAAAAAAGAACAATACTGGGAAACATAATTTTTAAAATGAAGACTACTAAATCAATAGGCACTACATGACTAATCATTTTCTATTTTCTTGGTTGAGGAAGGTAGAGCTGTGATCAGAAATCAGAAGCAGACATCCCCAGTTTCTCTGCAATCTGACAAATTCTGCTTTACTGTAATCCACAAGGAAGGAGATTTTCACACCAGCAGAACCTAATGCTGGTAAATGGCATTAGAATCACTGCCACTAACATCATCTTATTTTATGGGAAGATAATGAAATTCATTTGATGCTAGATGAGTTAATTCCCAAAATACCTGCATCTCTTGGCAACTGAGTGTTTCAGCCTGAGACCAGAGGTCAGGGGTGACTTCTTCACTTACACAATCTTCAGTTTTGGGGGGGCTTCACATAATAGCTACTTAAGCACGTGTTTGACTTGTAGCATGTGAGTAGTCCTGTCAGCTGCAGTGAGACTACAGAGTCTGTAAGAAAGGCAGGTGTTCCAGTGCTTCATGAACCTGCCACTCCAGCAGTAATTTGTAAAATCCTATTTGTACAAATAGTTCTCAGAGTAGCGAACAGTGGTGAGCAAATACCCTCTCCCTCTGCACTGAATATCTGGAAGCACAGAGCTTCAGTAGAAGACTGGGAGGAGATGCTCAACAATGAGGTTTCAGTATTCATTGCAGTTCCTCAAATTACTTTGAAAATTTCAACCCGGATTTCAAAACATCTACCCTGAGCCTGCGGAGCCCTCTGGCACTTAACCACCCCTTTGCTCTTCCTGGGTTTGATAGGAGATGTCTTTGATACCAAGGCTTTTTAGAAGGGAGCAAACATATGCTGGCTCCTGGCTGGAGCATTTTACTGCACAGTGTCTTACATCCTAAAGGGCTCAGCACAGCTGTCAGGGTTGAACACATCCCAGTACAAGGCAGAGTGCAATACTTGTTTAACGGGACAGAGCAACTCACTGAAAAGTTTCAAGTTCCACAGTTCCAGTGGGGTGTCCACAAATGACACGCAGTGAAGTGTGGGGTGTGGGACAGGCACGAGGGACTCGGATCACGGGGAATTCTGGTGCAAGAACCACCTAAGCCACACTCTCTGCCAAGGCCTGTGTGACAGGGACACTGCCCTCGGCCTGTCGTGGGTGGGTGACACCAAACTGAGCTGTACCAAGTGCATGAGTGACTCATCTAAGCACAGCAAACCCCACTACTGCTTCTGAACAGGGGAGGAGCAACTGGCACCACTGACACAAACAAGAGGAATTTTCATTTGACAGAAAGTCCTGGGGTGCATTTTCTATCACATGCTCACATACCAACTCCAAGTTATGGGTAATAGGCAAGGAAAAAACAACTTTGGTTTAGCAAAATTCCTTTTGCAATGGGGGCCCGTGTTTTGAAGGTGCCTGCTTTAGTATACAAGTGTTTGTGGGAGATTAGTATTTAATAACTAATAACCTTTGATGATGTTTACTCCCACAGTTGATTTGCTCAGGTGTTTGTCACACAGAAGTAGAAATAAGCTTCAGTGACACAGCTTGTTCATGGTTCAGTCTGCAGAATTTTGTAATTTCTTGGCAACTAAGTGATGGATTACTATTTTTTGTGAAATTCTCCTCTTTCCTGAAAGGCCTTTCATGCAAGGACTCTGGGGTAATTAGAAAAATAATAACCTTGCAATACCCTCTTGATCTGTTTTTAATGAAATGAAGTGTGGAGAGGGTAGGTGCTTTGTCCATAGTCAAATAGTGAGTAAGTGGCAGAGCTGAAAATAGAACCCAGGAGTCCTGGTTTCTACTCTTTGCCTCTAAGAAGCACTTCCACTATGCATTGGGTTAGACTGGTTTTTTCCACTATGCATCAGGTGTCAGACTATTTCTTTTTGTACAGGACTGAAAAAAAAATATACATAGTGTACAGGGAAATCTTGCATTGGCAAAAGCTGGACCAGATTAATTAGCAGATTTATACTGGGTCCTCAGTCAGTTTTCTGCAGCTCAATCATGTTTTATTGAGCACATCAGTCATTTGTGAATGTTACCTTTAAAAGAGCCTGGTGAAGTATCACCTCCATTTCAAAAGCAGGGAAATAAGCACAGAGTAGATGAAGTTGCTTGCCCAAATTCACAAAGGGAATCTTTGATAATACCTGTGAATTTTACTAGCAGCTTTCCATTTTCCTCAGAAAAGTCTCTTCTCTGTGGACTGCACTGTTTCCAGAGTTAAGAATATGCACCCCTGGTAGGGCATTAAAGCCCAAGTGGAGTTTCTGGGCACGTGAATGAGGAGCTTCCAGGATCTCACCCTTCAATTAAAACAAACCAAGTTTCCAAAATTTTTACAGAAGCTGCCAGTCTGACACTGATCCTTTGGAAAGGTGACATCACCTCCTCCCAGCTGGGTGGGGGCTGAATGCAGTGCCACTGCAGCCCTTGAGAGCTCAGACCTGCACTGTCCACTTACCTGTGCATCAGAACAGAATAGGAAGGAGAATAGAATAGAATAGAAAATGCTGCACCACCACAGCTAAGCCTCTGGAGAAGCTTGCAGGATTAGGGAGATGCTTCTGGTGTATTCACAGTGATATTCCCTGGCAAGGTCATCATCTGAGGAGAATGAAACCAGAACCTCTGATTTAAAACCGATTGGAACCAAAGGGCAGATAATTTGCCAACAGACTAATTTTCCTGTACAGAACCTGACTTCACTGTGTTTTTCTGAGCAATTAATGTAAGTATAATGGAAAGATGTGTCTCTTAGTAACTGGAGTGATACTGTCAGTTCTTTACATACATGCCTTGGAATCATAAGTCAGGTATCAATACTTGCAGAGTCATGCTGGCCTGTGCTCATTTGCTGCCAAACAGTACAAGTCTCTTCATCCCATTCCCATCTCATCCATCTCTAACTGGGTCAGTGTAGAAAACATTGCTTCTTTTCTGGAGGGAAAAAGAAAGTCTGCACAGACAGCTCAGATCCCATCTGTTGAAGGTAACTGAGGATTTCCACCTCTGCATTTGTGGGTGAAACTGGATTCAGGATGTTGGAGAGATGTGTTATGCTATTGGGTGCTGAAGTGCTGTATAACTCCAGGTATGAACAGCCTTGTGGCTGAAACAGGGAGGAGCAAATCTGCTCTCAGCAGAGCAAAAATGTGACACTGTCATGACATGCAGCAGTTCTTTGCACATGAGTGCCTCTGCCTGCCTCAGACACATGCAGACATGTGCACAGTCATACAGCCATACACAAACATCATGACACAGCAATTACCTTCTGCAAAGAGAGCTAAAAAAGGCTGATAGGACGATAAGAGTATCCAAACTTCCTGCTGGGATGTGCTGTGGGTGGCAGAATAAATCTATTTCTTCTTCCCCTCTGGGAGCAGCTGCTGGAGAGAAGCAGGCAGTGCATTAGCATCACATTGCACTTTATTAGCAGAGGGATTCTGGACAATAGTGTTTCTTATAAACTGATCAGAGCCATAAAACAGCCATTCCAGTGCTCTAAGCAGCTTTTGTCTGGCTTGGCCATATAACCCTCACTCAAGGTGCCAATTCTGGTACCACCTGGCTGAGAGCAGCAGGTCTTGCTCTCAGATCTTGCCATGCTGCCTATTATCCAGCTACACATGATGGTCTGCTTCCTGACAAAATAAACTTTGGACTGCAGACAGAAATGGGCATTTGCTCTGCTCACAAACCTCCTCACCTATCTGGGAAAGCCTAATGACATTGGAAGGGTTGGAGAGCTGAGTTTCATAGGCCCTGCTCTCCTCCAGTCCTGGAAGGTATCTCAGCAGAGAGTGCAGCACTTTGCAGTGACCTCATGAGGATTGAAAGTGTCCATCAGTCCGTCCTGGCTGTGGTAAGGCTGAGTCAAGCTCTGACAATTGCTCTTGCAATGAGTTTATCTGAGTAAAGTGAGCCAAGAGCCCATTGTGCAAAGGTTTCTCAGGCAAAACAACTACTTATAAAAAATTAAAAGCCTTCTACAAAACATCAGTCCCTCAAGGTTTATTTGGCTTCATATATCTTATGAATCTTTTCATGTAATTCCAGCTAACTTTGTAAAAATTAAAATACTTATGAAAATAATATCAAAATGGTTATTAAGTAGTCTGTGCACTCTGAATGTTTTAGTAAACAAAACGTGATCATTTTATGTATCAGTTTTTATTTACTGGATGTGTAGTATTCAGCAAATAAAAGGTCAGATGTGTTTTCAAGACAAAAAAAATGGTAGGAAAATATTGATGAAAATGTTATAGGCACTCTCCTGACAAAGAAGAAATGGTTCAATTTCAAACCCTATGAGAAGGAAAGAGAGTTGAAATGTCATTCAAGATGGGCTTATGTGCCCAAAAGCTTTCTTTTTTTTTTTTTTTTTAGCCATACTGCTTGGTCTTTTAAAAGATATTCACCGTGCCGACACCCTTAGATGTTCACAGCACAAAAACTTGTTGCCACAATCTCCTCTCTAAATTTGTAGCAGCATGTTCTGAGTGTGCTTGGCTGGAGTCTCTGTGCCCTGTCCTAAGGGTGGCCAGAGATGAGGAACCTGGTCCCTCCTGTGCTGGAGCACTCCAGCAGTGCAGGGGCAGCTCTCTCCGGGCACTGTGGAGTCACAGCTCCTCACAGCCCTTTCCAGAGCTCCCTCACACTTGAGATTCTCCTTATGGTGTGGTGGGACTCTAACAATGTTAACATTTCTCGTGACCCTTAGAGTAAAACTTGGCTGGTAGCCAGATTTTATACAAAGAGATGCTAATTTCTGTTTAATTTTCTCCCTTTTATTACTAATCATATCACTGCAAAACGTAGTTTACAGCAATACAAATAGGATCCATTGCTGCAGGGAATTGTGCAGCTTCTGTCAATTTTTCAGCACCCAAATGTGAAACAGAAGCAATTAAACTCTGAGGGGAAAAAAGTAACAGTGTGGAACACATCAGAAATCGGGTCATGAATTCACACAGATGGGAAAGCCAGGAAGCAGTGGGAAAGCAAGATTTTGATTGACTCACCGTCAACAGTAAATGAGCCATTGGCAGTTTATTGTCAATTTTTTGCCTTTTAATCTGCAAGTTCCAGAGGTGACAGCACCCTCCTCAAGCCACTGCTTGGGGATGGGAGGGGACAGGAAAGTGGGACAGAGAAAGCAATGGCAGGAGTTAAGGTGGGGACAGGGGGTGGGTCAGCATCACAGAGGGAGGGAGGCAATTTTATCATTCTCTGAATCTGATGTGGAGCTAAAATTAAACCATATCCAGGCAATAGTCATGGGTGTTAAAAATATGCCACCCAAAAGGGATCATGAGGTCTCTGCAGATTAAATAGTAATACATTTGTGGTAGTAATTAGAGGCACTGACCGGATCCAAAGCCTGCTGGGGGAATTGCTATACAAATATAGTTAAGGATAGCTCTTCCTGAAAAAAATGTATGAAGCAGAGGGAAGAGAGGAAGGAGCAGAAGCCTCCCAGCTGAAGGCAGAGGCAATGTGGCCCTGACAGGGCCTCAGTGTTACCTGGAACACGTGAGGTGCAGACAGGGATTGCTCTCTCAGCCTGCTGAACAGGCTGACAGGAAGAGAGGTGATGTTTAAATCCGCTGCTAGTCCAGCTTTCTCCAGCGGAAATCCAAGACCCAGCCACAAAGCCTGGGGGGCACACCAGGATACCTGACAGGCTACCAGAAGACCCATTTGCCCTGGCTAGTGAGGATGTGCCCACAGCCTCAGTGGGATCTTCATACCACCCAAGAAAACACGAGGCCTCGGAAGCCACGGCGTATTTTAGCATGCAGAAGCTCAATATATTTTTCTTTTCAAGAAGCAGCACAGCACTTCTGAGAATGAAACAATCAGTTATAAAAGTAACCTTGCAGCAAAGCTTCAAGGGGGAGTTATATATGCTGGCAAATTTTCACTGTTTATTCATTCTAGACATACTTATAGACTAATTCTCCTCTTACTCTGATTTTATATCAATTATTCGCCATTGATTGAGTGGAGTTAATTTAAATTTACAGCAGTGTAAGTGAGGAAAAGCAGCTTGTAATCAGTAGCAAGTTGATTCTGCCACCTTTACTCACCATGAATAGTACCTTACTCACTGAATAATCCTATAAATTCCTCTTGGGGTTTCTCACAGAATGGGATAGTATGTGATCTGAGTAAGGATGGCAAATACTTTTAATACTTTTCATATCAATTACTCCACTAGACTGGACTAGGTGACATGTTCAGCTGTGCATTCTTGATAATTTTCTAATGTGTATCTTATAATGACATTTCCTACCTACTGTGTTGCTTGCAGTTTGGGAGAGGTGTGATGTAAGAAAAGAGCAAAAATGCTGTAACAGCACTATTGGGCTGACACCACTGGAAAACTCTTCTCCAAGAGAGACAATCCCCTATTTAATTTCTTATTTTCTTGTGCTTCTGAAGAGACTTCTTGATTTCCTCTTACTGGTAGATAATGAATATGAAATGGCATTAGAGCAGGGTAATAACTTGCTAAATTTTCCACTAAGAAACCAGGTTTCCTATTGCAGTCCTTGTTCAGACTATGCATGTGCCAAAAGGATTTGCTAGATCACGACTAGCCTTGATAGGTGTGGCCTGTTGACATTCTGATCTGTGGCAAAAAATTAGAGATTAAACTTGGTGACTGCTGAGAGTGACTTCATTTAAAGGATTTCTCATTTTTTTTTAAGTCCAAAGCAGTCATTTATAATACTGCCAGAGAGGAATTCAGGGTCCCTCAGGGCTGGCCCAGCTCTGTATTCCCATTTTAGCACAGCTGTCAAATGAAAGCTCAGAAATTTAAAAAATAACAATAATTTTTAAATTGCTTGTTCGACTTTTTTTTTTCTTCCCCAAACCAATCGAATCCTGTTATCACTCAGAAGACACAGATAAAATTTAAAAAAAAAATTAACTATGTATTTATTAATCTTTTGAAAACTATTTATCTTGGAGACAAGCCTTCACTAAGCAAAAATTATATTAAATTGTTAAGCAAACAAAATAGAGGCTTAGAATGAAAACCCTTCTGTGGGGTTATCTGCTGTCACCTATAACAGGATCTGTGCCTCTGCACAGGGACGTGTATTCTCCCCATTGAACCAACCATTTTGCCAGTGGATAGGCCCTTAAAATTATACACTTTTTTTTTTTTTTCCAGTTAAAAGGCACGGGGGAGGAAACAAAGAGTGGGAAGCAGCAGAGGAGATCTGAAGGACGAGTTCAAGACGTGCATTTCCTTGACGTTAACAAGCAAGACAGACCCCAGCGAAGGGATACATTAAGCCTGTGCTGGTGTGGGTAAGTGCCCAGCTCTCAGTTTTCTTTGGGCAGTGTTCAAGGAGCAAGCTCTCACTCACACCTGCTTCACCAGGCTTGCTAGAATGATCTGGGTGAATGGTAAGGAGATAGAGAGGGAATCTCCTTCCACACGGATAAAAGGAGAGGTGGATGCATGTCAGGCAGAAAGCACCCCTGGCCCCAGGCCTGGAGGGCAGAAATCAGCTGCAGCTGCTTGCCAGGATTTCACAGCCTCCACAAAATCTCAGTATTGTGTGACAAATCAAAATTGCTTGTCTCTACCTGACTGAATACATTTCCACTTGAGGGGTTTTATATTTGTACGTGTCTCCAGAAGAGGAATGTGCAAGTACGGAAGTGCCGAAATTTTCAGGGCATCGAAGTAGCGTGGCTTTTATTAATAAAAAAGAAGTTTGTGATTCATTTTATGACAGCAAAAATACATTTGTTCACCCAGTAAAAGTCTCTCCATGAACCAGAGAGGTGGAAGGATATTTCTGTGAGTGAGTTGGCTGCATATCAATGAGACCACAGGAGCCCCATTGATCTTAGTGGTGATACTGGTAATGACACGTGTTGGCAATGGGATGCAGAGCCAGCCCTAATTCTGCTTCAAGCCCAGGTAGCCCTTGAAAACTGCTGGGCAGCTTTTGTGTGTTGAAGCCAAAGCACAGGTTTTGTTTGTGTGGACAAGAGAGTGGATGTGATTGACACCTAAACCCACACATCTTTGTGTGCTTTGTGGGGGGCAAGCTGAGACACTGCAGACAGGAATTTGTTTACATTTGGAAGCAGGGTAAATGCAGTGGGTGCTGGGGACCTGCTGGAAAACTAGGGATTCCTGGCACTGCTATTGATCTGTTATATTGTTTACTTGACCTTCTGCTTCCCTGCACTGTCACTCATTGTCTTGCCTGTTTAGACTGTAAACCTTTCAGAAAAGAGATTATTCCTAGCCCAGAGGATCACTGGTATTATTTGAATCTCTAGATGCTTCTGTGATAATAATAGTAAAGAAGATAGAAAAGCTGTTTTAAATACATGATGGTGTATACTTGTGAGAGACAAGGTATGGAAACACCAGAAGAAATGGGGTGACCTTGCTATGGATACTTTTAAGCTGGAAGTGCAAAGATTTTGAGGGAAGAGTTAGGGAACAGCTGTATAAGGAGCAGGGGCAAACAACCTAACCACATTTAAGGTGATACTTGTTAAAGAGAAATATATGAAAGTGAGTTTTTTCTGGTTCTGGGCAACATTGGGAATTATCCTCAGTGGCCAGTGAATTGTTGTCCTGGACTCTCATGGCCAGGGAGGGGACACGAAGTCAGAGAATTACCTGACAGTAAGAGCATCTGAACTTACTTTTTTATGTAAGTGTATTACTGCACTTTGCCTTAGCTGAGGACCGAATAGATTGACTGAAACAACAAATAAAAGCAGCATTATAGATTCTGTAGAGGAGAACAATTTGACAGAGACCAAGCAACTTCACCATGCAAAGAAAAGCTGTGCTTCACTCGTCAACTGCGTTTGCATTTTCGTGTCTGCAAAAGATAAGGCAAGGGAAAACCAAGTAACATCATATACCTGTATATTCAAAACAATTAAGGTGTAGAAATGGAGAGGTCAACATAAAATGCCATAATGATTTTCAACAACGAAAGGTTTCCAGAAGCAGGGGTCTGCCAGGTCATGGAGCAGAACCGATGCTGTTCCGTGTTTCTTGGTGAGCTGCAGGCCAGGTGATCAATAGAGTCCAAATTTGCAGCAAGCAATTCCCAGTTGAGAAGACCACAGGTGATAAAGGGGCATGTTGAAGTTATGTAGCCAGCCAAATAAATAAGAAGCCAGCAGCAGCTGAAAGTTACCTGAAGGGATGTTCCAGGGTAGTGAATGATTAAAGCTACGACCACTTATTACTGTTTGCAATCCTCTAGGTAACAAATAACCTGTAAACCTGGATTATTACAAATTCAAGTTGCATTGAGTAAGAACTATGTCGTATATAACCCATACATAACAGGTATAAACCTGTATGCTGCAAAACATGAAGCATAGCTGCTGGTCCCACACCACGAGGAGTTAGGAGATTTACTTTGGATGTGTTTTGTCATAAATGTCTATTGCAAAGAGAGGCCATATTTCTCTGAGCCAAGAAACAATTTTGGTAGCCCTCCCAGTGCATACATTACCTAGTTATACAACCCACCTTGGCTTCCAGGGCATAAGAAAAGTGACTTCTGTATAGCTTCGAAAAAGACACTTCACTTCTTCCTTCACTTATCTAGCTATTTGATTCTGCTCCATTCAGAACATCCTTTTTAAGACAATTCACTTGTTCTTCCCAATCAGCACTTCAGTCCAGTTCAGAGGCCTCCCAGATCTTTTTTGTTCAGAACACTTCAGCTCCTCAGAATTCTAAAGTCAGCAGTTTTTGTCTTCCTTTTCTTGACAGAAAACATAGTCACTTCAGAGCTGATTAACATTTTTGTCACAGAAATGTTTTCCCATCAGACAACATGATTTCACCTAAACTGAAATTTGCAAGGATAAAATGTCATTTCTGACAAAAAAAAAAAAAAAAAAAAGGTTTTCCAACTGGGAGAAGCATAACAAAATATTTTGTTTGGGGTTGACATTTCAACATAAAATTACTTGGTTTTTTTTTCAATATGTTGATCCAAAATTAAAAATGCCGTAACAGAATGACATGTTGGATCATCCTGTTTTGATATAAAATGTCTAGATCTTAACATTTATACTTTTCCACAGAATTTTGACTTTTCATTCAAGTTTGAAATGAAGAATTATTTTGAAATTCCCCGTGGGAGGAAAATTCCATTTCCTCCCCTGCCCTCACATTAGGAGGAGGGACTGTTCTGAAACCAGAGGAGTAGGTAGGAGAGTCAGGCAGTTTTGCATCCTGTGTTGTATGTCATAGCTTAGCTGCATAAATTTGGCCAAACTGCTTCACTTCTTGAGAAGTTGGGTGGCTTGTGGAGTTTTTTGTTAAAATGGGGCAGAATGCTTTTCTGTGTCCCCAGCAACGCTTTGGAAAACCATCAAATCCAGTTTATAAATTAGGAATAACAGTACTTGCCTGTGTCACAGGACAGGATGTGAGTCTTAATTGGTGCTTATTGAATTCTTTCAGATTCTTGAAAGATGCTGTAGAAATCTAAAATCATATTTACTGAAATGAGTTATTCAGGTGACTTACAAGTGCTGAGCAAACTTGGCTGTTATTTTTAAACAAGTATGAATTATTTGTTTTGAACAGTACCTCTAATCCTCTCTGCCAGGGTCTGAACTCTCCTCTTTTCCTTGCTCCACATTTTTATGCAGAGATATAAAGCAGCATTTCACAGTAAGCTGAACAGTGATACTAATTCCAAGGATAGTTTCTTCTGCTATTGACAGTGCACAGAGATCCATGAGGAGTCTCCATGCTGTTTTTCACTTCCAGCCAGATAATCATACCTCTCTCCCTTTCTTGTTTTTTCTGTTTTTGACATCATCTCTAACTCATACACATAGACACAGAGTGGCAAAAGTTATGGGATCAGGAAGATAGAAAATGCTGCAAACTATAGTGGATATTGTAAGTTTTCAACCCTTTCTGGGTTGTCATCTGGATTCCATCACTCATGGGACAAGCAGCTCTGTTCTGCAGCACCTGCCATTTAGCCACACCACCAAATATTCCCCCTCTCAAGAGATCTCTGACTCTCCCACCCAAAAATGAACCTCTTGTCTTTCACATCCCCAGCTCTTTTAGGCTGCTGTTTGTCAGGTGAGCTTCAGTCTGCCTGGTGTTTAATCTGTTTATTGCTTTGTCTGATCCTCACCATCTGCATCCTTATTTTCTATATTCTCCTGAGACTATGAGTTTCTTTACTTCCAGGCCCAGAAGGACAAAAGTGTGTTTTTTCTTGCACCTTGGGCTGCAGGAACTGTTGGAAAACATCATGCAAGAGCAATTGTGCCAACATACCCATGATTATGAAGACACAGGCAAAAGAGTGCTTTTCCCCAGAGGGCTTTCAGCTCTTTACCAAATTAAATTCACATGAAAGAAGGCACGAGTCTTTCTGTTTGATTTTTTGTTTCATTGTGTTTCCTTTCTTGCTAGTGCCATGGTCTCCATAAACAGGCTTAAGTTAGTACTCAAACCCCACATTACTCACTAACTGGTATTATTTAGAGCTTTCTCAAACAGAACACTGCCCTTGGTAGGTGCTCTTTGCTTTTCTGGTGAGTGTTGACACAGGAACCACCATCCTTGATCACAGTTGCACCTCAGTCACGGCTGTTGTTGCACAAAGTGTTGCACAAAGACAGGTTTACACACACAGTGGTTTCTGAGCAGAGTCTGTGGCTGAGCACATACATCAGCTCCAGCAAATCTACTTTAGGAGTGAATAAAAAACAGAGAGAGAGATAGAGGGAAAGGGAAAACTTCCTCTCTCTGGGCGCCAGCCAGGAAGGGTAGAAGTGAGGTCCCAGACTCTCATAGTGGGTGCAAGGCCATGAGAGCAAAACTCCAAGAGTAACAGCATGAGAGCATTGAAGAAAAAAAAAAAAGAGAGAGAATAGCAGCATGGGAACAATAGAGGGAAAATGCTGCCACTGACACTTTGGAAAAGTGCTGACTCAGCAGTTTATGTGAAGGGTTATAGAGTTGTGAATAGGAGGCCCTTGGCATTACTAGGGCTAAAGCACTCATGTACCTGAGGCCCTCTGTAGCACTGCTTTGTTTTCCCATCCTCCTGCTGCCAAGTCTATAATCCATCTTTTCTGATTTCCTGGTTGGGGAATCTCCAAGTAAGGAGGGCAAGGTGAAGCATTCCTGTAAATCTGATGTCTGGGCAGTTTCAGCCTTCTGATAAGGGCTTCAGTTTGGCTGTACAAAAGAAAAAAAAAAACAAAACAACAAAAAAACCCTCCCCAAAAAAACCCCAAACCCAACAAAGTTACCTCTGCTAGAAAACAGTGCATTCCAGATTTGTCCAAGTGCCATAACCAGTAGCCACAGGCATTTCTAAAGCACCAGTGAGTGCATCCCACTACATTGTGAATAATCACTGCCAGGAACATGGAAGCTGGGCAGCTATTCATTTCTCCATTCCACTTCCATGGGTTAGTCCCTCCCTGGAGTGTTCACAGGGAAAGTGTCTCTATTATACATTTCCTGGGGACATGGAGTAAAAATCTGTAGCCAGGATTTTCAAAGGAAACTAAGTGGATTAGGTACTCAACCACCCTAGAATTTCAGTGGCTTAGTCACTTTTAACAACTCAAGATAAAACTCTTGAGGAACAACTGGTAGATTCATTATAAGACTAATATTTAATATGATTCATTCTTATTTATATTCTTGTCTTGGAGTCTACCAGTCCCAAGAACTGAATTCCCTGCCCTAGTTCCCTCTCTGTCTTTCCATACTGCCTTAGTGTCTGATCACATTTGTCTCCTCGTGCTTGGTGTCATCTCTCCAGTGACTAATTTTCTCTGGCTCTCCTCTGGCACCCTCACCTTTACTTGGGAAGGCCAGGAATGTCTGTCTGCACGTGGCACCCAGGGCTCTTGCCCTGAGCACTTCTTTTGCACTGTAACATCTTCGTTTCCCCATCAAGAAGCATAATATCCTCCTGGTGAGAAAAGCAAACCGGGTAAACAGGCACAGTAATTAGATCTGATGCCCAGGCTCTGGAGAGGAAATTGGGAGATAAATTAAAAGTTGGTCCCACTGGAAGGTTCCCCAATGGATATTGATCAGCCTCAGGTGAACTAGAAACAGTCCAAGGAGAATTTATTGATTAGAAGCTGACAACCAATTGTTTCTTCCTCTCTCTGTTTCGAGGTTGTAGTTTTTGTTTGCCTGCTTCTCTGATAGAGGCCGCAGGTAAATTCCTTTAACTGTACTCCTTTGTCTATGTCCAAGGGGCAGCAGAGTGGAAGCACAAAGGCTGGCAAAGCTCATTAAAGTCAGGAGCACAGAAATGGAGTGCAGGTCTTGCCATTGCTTTCCCCAGAGATGCTCAGGGTTGTTCTCTATTCCCTTTTGAGACCCTGACCTCTTGTCCTTCAGATTACACAGTTGGTTAGCTGAAACCTTTGCTCTTGGGTTTCTAACTCTCTGGCACAGACAGTGCTCCCATGAAAAACACACGTATCCCTGTCGAGGAGAGGACAGAGGCAAAGAGGCACAGATAACCCTCAGAGGCATTTATCTGCCTTGTCAGCAGATCTAGCCAAGAATTCAGGAGAAAGGGTATTTTTCCCTGACTGCAGGAGCCACCTGTGGTTTCAGAGTTATCAGTTTGCCTCTCACCATTGTTTCAACAGTTTACTACTGCTAACAGATTTCAATACCACTGAAACCTAAAGGAATTAGGGACCCAATTCGGAATATGATCCTGCTCAGGGGAACACAGAAACACTCCTGCATGTAGGGACATACTCTTCTATGAACATCTTAAAAACTGCAAAGTAGGCTTTGAGTCTTAGGCAATGTCAAATGCAAAGTTAGCACACACAGGCTTGAGTCTTCTCCTGGGCATGCAATACGATCTTCAACTGCATCTCCTCATACTGCTTTTTACTCAGCAGTTCTGTCTCAGGACGGTGCACGGAATAGATGGAGCTTTATGAATAAGCAGCTAGTCAATATTTTATTTCCTCCTCATTGTCTGGTGTATGGCTCCAGGCTTTATTTACTGGACACAATTCAAACCCTACTCTGGAGAAAAAATGATTAATTTTCTCCCAGGTTTTTTGTGTGGCACACATCACTATAATGGCTGGCTGGTGTACAGGCATTAACTAACTTAGAGCCACATCTCTGGCTGATGAGGGTGTACTATTGGATTGGGCTCCTGTTTGGGAAACTGAGGCAGAGACATTGCAGTAGGGAGTTTTGAAGGACTTCATAAAACAGCTCCCATCTTCCTGTGTTGTAGACTGGTATGTTGAAGATGTCCTATAAATCACAGCCCAGGCCTCCAATCAAGAATCAAGACAACAGGGCATCCTCAGTGAGTGACCTTTCATGGTACTTGGCTTAAGTGTCTTGCTTAAACCAAGACATTTGTACAAATGACATTTATACTAGCAGGCAGGAGAAAATCCATCCCTCTAGACATTCAGCTACATTAATCTTGAGACCCACCTCTTCTTTCCTCTCAGTTCCTTGCCTCATTTACTGTACACTTTACCATCCTGGCAATAAATGAGCAGAAATCCTAAAGACAACATCCTCTTTCAGTACAGCCTCCTGTTCTGCTGAAGAATAGGTCTGCCTTGTGCAATATGTCAGTCTTCAGTCAGCAAATAGCATGTGATAGGATAAGAAAGAACCAGATCACCAGAAATATGTTCAAAGGAACTGGATTTACTAGGTCTTCATGTTAAATTTGTACCTGCTATTTCCTATCTCCTAAATACATGACTTACCAGTATCAGCATTTTTTTCAGTGCCTTGCTTCTCTTATGTATGTGTCCGTGCATGGGTTTGAAAAAATAAGCAAATGGAAACTACAGAAATTCCATCATGTGAGTTCAGATTCATTCCTGGGTGATTCATCAGTAACGTGGGAACATTTATACGTGTTGTACAGGCCTGTGCTACCCCGGCTGTGGGAGTAACTGATAGAAGAAGTACATAGTTATCTTCCTTGTAGGTCAGCACACAGAGGGGAATGAGGCAAGCATTTTGCATCTGGGTTTTACAGATGCTTGCTAACAAGGAGAGATAGTGAGACTCTTGAATCCTGGATTATATTGTGGGCTCTGAAAGGGAATTTAAGCTACTGGGCCCAGACGCTTCTGCCTTTTCTCCCCGGCGTGGTCCTGGGTGCCCTCTGCTCTACAGTTTATCTGCATACTCTATCTCCTCTAACTTTGCTCAGCTCATACCCTTAGGAGGTGTGAATGCAAACCCAGACAATACAAGGTTGCTACTGAAATGTCAAAATTCTGTAACAGCTTTACAGCTTAACATAAGAGATATGATTTTTTTTTTTTCCCGTGGCTTATTGGTGTAGGAAAAGGTGCATTGTATAGATGGCATAACACTGACTGATATTTGTTGCCAAATTTGAACTAAAACCAGTAAATAAACTACTTTCCCCTTTTTCTTCTCTCTTAAAATTAAATCTGCAGAACTCCAGGAAGATTTTTTCCTAGATTTATCTCCAATGGGTTAGTAGCCGCTAGGCCAAGATGCTTCCCCATGTGATTTATATTTCTTTTCACTGGTCCCAGGAGTTAATGCTTCCCCCCTAGGTGTTGGCCATTTGTAGCACAGCTTGAAAGAATGAAATAGTGTTTTAAACTCTCCCTTTCCATCTCAAAGTTGGGCTTTCAACTTTAAAAATTGATTCACTGTGGGTGAAAGGTCCTGGCTTGAAGGGTTCTGGGGAATGAGGTTCTTTATTAAGTGACAGAACTTGTGCATCATGGACAGGATCAGGAGACACTTCCCAATCACCATCTCTCCTTCCAACGTGACTTGCTCCTGAACTAGAGCTATCTGCTGTAGGGGTGAACTGATGGGTGTATTTTAAAGGTCTGGTCAGTGCCTTCCTCTGATATGGACCCTTTTCTGGGAAGATCTAGATGGAGATTGCTGGCATATTGCAGACAGACCATTCTGCCATTTGGAAAAGTTGAGTTGAGGTCACATGGATCCTGGCTTAAATGGGTTTACACTCCATCTCCAGCCATTTGGCAGATTGATTCTCTTAGGAATTTGTTTTGCAGCTTGACAAAATAGAAAACTTGATGAAATGCAATTTTAAAATATATGTATTTGGTAAATTAATGAACTAGCGCTGACTAAATGAAATTATCAAGAGCAATCAAAACTCAGAAGAGAAATCTTTTCAGGTGATTATAACGAGCTTCTCACATCCCATGGACAGAAAGTTATCTGTGAAATCAGTGTTTCATAGCAGAAAGGTTCACTTTTAGCATCTGTAATAAGAAAACACCCTATAAAAGAGAGTATGTAAGAAAATCCAGAGTGTTCAGATCCATTTCACTGGTTTCAAACTTGTTGATTTCAGATTAATATTAGAAGAACAGGATCAGACATGTTTTATTGATGTCCTCATGTTCCTTTTGCAGTTACAAGGCTCTGCTCCCATGGGTTCAGCTTACCTGCAAGCAATATATTATCCAGTGGAAAGCTTCCCATCCTGTGTGCCTTGACAGCAAATAACAGTGAAGAACAGAGACCAGGTGGGAGACATGAAATTCTAGGACAACTGGAAATAATACCAAAGCTTCCACTGGCTTCAGTAGAGACAAGGTTTCTCTCTGGGAGTTTGGCTTAAGCCAACATGTACTGGCAATTTACTGTAGTAAAGGAATTCATCCCACTGGTGACTTGGGCCTGGGTGAGTCTTAAGGTTGTGCACAGTTTCCTTAAGCTGGGCTTTAACTTCTGGAAACATGGCCTCTGCTTGTGGAAAACAGTGATCTGGGGTGCCTTTCTCATGCAGACTGTGTTTTATCCTTCATTTCTCAAATTTCTTGTGCGAACAGATGCATTTCCTTACAGTGAAAAAGATGTGTCCCCATCTACCCCTGCAGAGAATTCCTAATGTTCTCCATTCTCTTAAAGAGAGGACATGGGTAAGGGCATGTCAGACAAATGGGCTGATCCAAATAATCATGAAATGGCAGCAGAGTTTTGACTTCTCTCCTGATCGTGACCTCATGCTTTCAGCATGTTCAGTGGAAATATGCCTATGTTTGAATTTCTGCTGTAGAGCTCAGTAAGAACAGAGTGCCAAATTCATCTCTGATGTAAGCCCTGTTTGACTTCAGCAAGTTTACTCCAGGGAGAGATTTGGTTCTGTGTACTTATGTGTACTAAGTGGAAAAGTGAGGGTTTCTGTTAATGCTCTCTGCTATGGTTAGGCTGAAAAAAAATGCTATAGAACAGTGTTTCCTGTGAAACAAGGAACCATATTTATGTATCTATATCTCTACAGCTGTCTCTATATCTACTTACTTGTAAAATTAAACTATCGGATAATGAAAGTGGTCTTAGAACCTGAGGTAATTAATATGGAGGCTTTTTACTCATTAACAGCAAACTTGCATTTGCTTTTGAGGGAGAAGTATGGGCAAAGCTGGGTGTAGATCTGCAGGACTGGAGGAGCAGGAGCAGTTTTGGATTAGGATACTGAGTGCAGGACCTTGGCAGAGCCACAGGGAGATCAAGGCAGGCCCAGCAATGGGATGGTGCAGGCCAGGCCTGTGGAGGGTGGGCAGGAGTCACAGATTCCTGCACTGAACAGTCCCAGACAAAGTCATCAGATCATTCTCATCAGAAGAGGCAAAGTTAACCCAAGGAGACATTTCAATGCTGAAATGGAAACCACTCATGATTTTTAAAAGAATTACAGGAGAACTGAAATCAAAGCTGACACCCAGTTGTAGCCAGGTGGGGTTGGTCTCTTCTCCCTGGCAACTTTCAGTAAGACAAGAGGGCATGGGCTTAAGCTGTGCCAGGGGAGGTTTAGGTTGGATATTAGGAAGAAATTCTTTCCAGAGAGGGTGATCAGCCATTGGAATGGGCTGCCCAGGGAAGTGGTGGGTTCTCTGTCCCTGGAGGTTTTTAAGATGAGACTGGATGTGGCACCAGTGCCATGGGCTGGGAACCACAGCGGTCGTGGATCAAGGGTTGGACTTGATGATCTCAGAGGTCTTTTCCAACATGGCTGATTCTGTGATTCTATGATTCTTTTTCTTTGTGATTTAGGAAGACCTCAGGAGTGGCGGGAGGCTGCTGGGGCCAACAGCCTCCCATCAGTGCTCCCTCCTGCAGAGTTTGCCCCCAGCTGTGAGTTGCAGGGGTGCCCCCAGCACCCTCGGGCATCCTCTGGAGCTGCAGTGCTGTCAGACTGCACAAGCCTCCTCTCTTCAGGGAAGACAAGAGCAGAGATGGGTACAGTTCTGTCTCTCTTGTTTGAGTTGGTGTGTTCCTACCTCAGTGGGAGCACAGTGCACAAACAAGGGATCCAGTCACTCACAGCAGGGCTCCCCAGGAGTGACAGTGTTATGGCCCTCCTGGGCTACTCCTCTGCAAAGGCAACCACTAAGGAGAAAGGAAGGAAGGAGGAACATGGATAAGCTTGCTCTCCTCCCTGTAGCATCCTGCAAGTTTGTATAATGACATTTACTAATGCTGCCCACATAGTTCTGTCTCAAAGGAGTCTGGAATAGAGGTTAGACTTTGTAGGTCACCGTTATAAAATCAAAGCCCTGCTTCAAAGCTCTCCACTGACTGGCTGTGATGCAGGGCAAAAAACTTGTACTCTTCTGTGCCTCATTCTGCCCCAGTAATGCCAGCTCTCCTTCAGGAAGGCTTGGATGGCTTAGAGCCATGGCATTCCTGCAGGAGAACAGCTTATGGGTTTGCTCAGTGGCTGCTCTGAGTGAATCCATAATACCACAGATTAAAGTAGGCTGAGTTCTTACTCAGACTCCCTCTCTGCCCCTCACTGACAGTCTTCCTTGTGCTTCTGTGCTTCCTGGTGAAAACACAAGGTGGCACTGAGTCAGCAGGACCTTGGCTGACAGTTGCCTCTGCATTTCTTTCTATTTATACACAATTATGGCAATTTGCAAGATCTCCTGTGGGGAGGCTGCAATCTCCCATCTCTCCAATCGTCTTGTGAGGGCAGTGCCAGTGACCAAACTGACTCATTTGTTGCAGGAGTTATTGTATAGTCACTTTATGTTATGTACTGACAGTTTTAGTAAGAAGTACAGTGCCAGAGTAACCTGGCAAAGGGACAGTCCCAAGGACTACATTCTTACATCTGTGTCTCTGTGAGAAAAAAATTACAGTTGAGAAAACTAAAGGAAAGAGGAAGCTGTCTCAAGGAATCCAGGGATGACCTGAATGGTGATCTACCATCAGGCCCAGACTCCTCATCACTGACAATATTTCTGCTAGAGAGAGAGAGGTCTAAATTGCAAAACCCCATCTCGGCTCCCCACAGGATGGACATGCCTTTAAGTTCTACTCTTTGCTAGCAACAAGCAATTACCAAATGGGAAACAGCAGTAGCATGATTACAGCTGTATGAAAATACAGCTTGCCCAGGCCCTACTGATGGCTTAAAACAGCAGTGTCAAAGCACCAGCTACACTGTGCCCCTTTCCTCTTTGCTGTCCCACTGAAGGTACATGACTGATAACACAGTTAAAACTGGGATTTGCCTTCCTCTAGGATCTGGGCCTGTTAAACAGAGATAAGTGCACTGTTTACAATGGAAGAATGTCTGACACCTAGAGGGGAGAATTGGGCAGCAACCCCTAAGGTTCATTCCTAGACATTTTGTAGTACACCATGGGCAATGAGCTTATTCTCTCAGGAATTTCCTCATGTGGGGATGTGGGGATGATAAGCTTTCCTTCCAATGGACAGCAGTGTGATGACAGAGTACTGGGTAATACAAAGTTCTAATAGATGTGCCATGCAAATAGATGAGATTTGTACTGCCACTGCATTTGGGCTGTTTGATTGAAAGGGTTTGTTTGCCTTCCTGCAGGGTGAATGTCATTTTGTGTGACAAAGCTTGTGCAATATGTTACAGAGAAGACATGCCCTCATAAAGAAATTTCCCTGATTCTTTTTTTGGCATCACTGAGGTGATAGGACTAAAGCACAATAAATTTTTTGACTGGAAGGTGCTATGAACATATAAAAAAATCTTTAATTTACCTTTCACTTATTATAGTACTGCCCAGCCAAAAATCCTGTTCTGTTTTCCCTTATACAAGGCACAACAGCATACAAGGCACAACAACAGTGACAAAAACAAGTGTGTTATTTGTGGATCATCTCTCCAAGCCCTGTTTGCCCTGGCCTCAGGCAAGTCTCTCTGGGTTCAGGGACATGTTTCCATCCTGTCCATTCCCACTGCCTGTGCTTCCCCACCTTGTTCCTGGGCTCTGTGGAGATCCTTTCCCGATCCTCTGCCCACAGAACAGTTTATTTAACCTTGAAGTTCCCTTATCAGCTGCATCACTCTGCTGTAGCTGCAAGACCTAAATTGTTTTCCACCGTCCGTGAGCTGAATGGGGCCAGGCCTTCAGAGAGCACAGGCTTGGAAACACTTTAAATTAGGCAGTCTGAGATGGAAATGCTGTGGGTAACAAGGAAAAACAAACAAATCCCATCCTTCTCCCAAGGCCCTCGGCTCCTTAAAAGCCTGGTGGCTCTGTGGGAGCCCCAGCCCGTTTCTCAGGAGAGTTGTGCACAGCACATGACTTAATTAAGTACATATTTCTGTGCAATGTGGAGTGAGAGGAGGCTGGTACCAGAGCAGACCAGCAAGCTGTTCCTCTGTCCAAGCTGTGCCCTGCAAATAGGTGAAATACATAATGCCATTGCATTTGGGCTGTTTGATTGAAAGGGTTTGTTTGCCTGCCTGCAGGGTGAATGTCATTTTGTGTGACAAAGCTTGTGCAATATGTTAGAGAGAAGACATGCCCTCAAACAAGAGCACATACCTGTTCCTTCAAGGGGAACTGTGTGCCTTTAATCTCACTTGCACTACAGTCTTGTGTAGTAATTAAATGATTCGGGTCCCCTGGGACTGCAGACTGAATGCAAAGACAGATTATGTCTTTTATGTCTTTGGTTATCTTTTTTTTTGCACTTGGATGGCGAGTTTCCATTCCTTTTGCACGTGGTTTTCCAGCACAGGTGTGATTTTGGTGTCTGTTATCACCAAGTTTGACATGGCCCATAAGAAACCAGGAGGAATTATGTGAGAAGAGTTTACCTGGCTGCACAAATGCTCTTGGGCATCAGAAGGAGCTGCCTTCCATCCTCCCACGTGTTTATTCAGGTCCAGGTGAAAAAAAATTATATAATTAAAAGTGGAACATATTAATTCTTTACAGCACAGGAGATCCATTTAAGGACTGGTGGCAGAACTCTGCTGATGGGAGCTCCCCTGCAGAATGTTCCAAGCACAGTGTTGTCTCTAGAGTTACAGGGTATGGAATGATGTGGAGCTGACAACACCAGTCTCTCCAATGGAGGGCATGTGGCTTAAAATGTCAGGAGCAGAGTTAGAAGATGATGACTTTATTGGTTCTGTGGCTCAACCAAAACCCACTAAAATCGGAATTCTGTATTTGGTTGAGCCAAACACTGTTCTTTAATTTTCAATTTACTTGTCCATTTCTCCTGGGCTGTTTTTTTTACCCTTTATTTTTCACTTCAAATCAATTTCTTAAGCAAAAAATATTTTAAAGCAATAAGGAAACGTTTTATACCAAAATGAACTGTTTTGACATTTTGAAAACTCTCCCCTGATTTTCTGCAAATACTACTCAGCAAATTCAGTGCAGTCTCATCAACAGCTTTATTCTCATAATCTCCTGCTAAAATACTATTTTGTGCAAACTTACTGTCTGATGGGAAAAATACTGACATATTTCTTATGGAAAGGCAGAAATGAGGACTGTTAGTAAGGACTTCAGACACCTTGGCCCATTTTCCTCTCTGCCACTGGCATTTTGTGTGGTCCTAGAAGGTCACAGCACTTCTCTGCTTGTTTCCTCTTTCTCTGGATGACAAGGTCTCAGTCAAGTGCTGCTACTCAGTGTGTATCCATCCAGCACAGACTAGTGTGGGGAACTGATGCTGATTGTGATTCTGGGTGTTATTTTGATAATAATTTCTATTACAAGTTCTGTTCATGCAGTGAACAGGTTGTGGTGTGTGGTTCCAGGTCAAGGAAATGGATTTCACTTTACAAACATAACAGAACTTCATCTGCATGAAATCCTAATTGCATCCTTTGCCTTTACTTTAAGCAAGCAAAGCAAATTACAACCAGAGCCAATACTATATATATTTAGATATTTCAAATACATTCCCATTTTAAGCCAAATGCTGGGAAGCTTTTGTTCATCTTTTATTGCTGTGTCTCATAGTACGTAAAGGAGACCAGGATGGGCATCCCACCTTCAAACCCAGCCCAGTCCAGCCTGCCCCAGCCTGCCCCTGGGGGTAGCCAGGCAGTTTGGACTCCTGGTTTTGCACTAAAAGCACAGAAATCTTTCCCAAGGATCTGTAAGCACGGGATAATGTCAACCCTATTTCACACAGTGCCTTGAGCCCAGAGAGAAGTGGTTTGAAGAAGATTGTGCTGTGAATCAGAGTCAGAACCAGGCTCCTGGACCCAGTTTGCTGTTGCACAGCTGCCCTTCACTGACAGCAACATGAGTCAGAAAGTGCCTGTGCATATGGTTCCTAAAATAACTAGTAATCAGCAAAATTCACAGCCCTTTTACTCAGTCACTTCTCTTGAAAGAGTTGTTAGGCCAAAAGTCTTTTTTCCCCCTCTGTCATACAAGTGCTGCTCCATTGAAGATAATGGATTTGTTTGGGTGTATCAGAGAACAAGATAACCATTGTGGTGTTCAGGAGGCATTTTATCCGTGTAAGGATTTGGCCAATTACTATTATTTAGTTACAGGCATGTTGCTGTTTTGCTAACTGCAAAAGAAAGAAAATCTTTTCCATTAGATCTAATCAACACAAGAAGCTCCTTTCAAAGAGAGGTGAGAGGACAATCAATTTCAAGCTGGAAATGCAGTGTGGGAACCTTTGGATAGTTCTTTATGCAGCCCCACCATGCCAAGCCACGAAACTTGAGCCAGCTCTGCGTAAGCCACTTTTACAGAGGAGAAGCAGTGCAGCTCTGGTAGTTCCACTGAGACTCACAGCCCTGCTGAGATGTTCTGTTTGGCCCAGGCAGACCATAACCTTTTTTTCCTCTGCCACACCCCAGCAGACCTACAATCTTGGTATTTTCATCTTTTTTTTTATTCCTCTTGCTCACTAACCTTAAGAGTTTTGTTGATGTTGTTTGAAAAGCACAGTCATGTGACTAAACTGACCAACTATAAATTTATTAAATAAGCTGTAAACCTGGGTGATTTTAAAACATTGCTCTTAAGGTTCATGAGAACTTTTTCCATTTATAGAAGGAAACCAAATGAAGCATATAAGTTGTACCACAGTGTGCATAAAGCAGAAAGAATTTGGCATCAGCCAAGCCTATCTGGGACCATTCCTTTACCATGTACAAGCTGTTGAATCATGAAGTTGCTGCTTTGTCATCCTTGCCTTTGCCCGTGCCTTGACCTCTTGATTTAATCTGGGAGTTGTTTAGGGAGCTTTCTATCTAGTGTTCTCAAAAGATGGCAGGGGAAGTCTGCCTTCTATCCAGCATTTGTACAGCTCTGAGTAAATTGCTCCTGCTCCAGCACTTCACCTGTGCTCCCACTTCGCTCTGAGCATCACATCCATCATCCATTAGCTCGACTTGCTGGATCATGACTCTGTTGCTGTGGGTATACAGAGATTTACAGAGAGATACAGCAGTGGTGACATGGAGGGTATCAGACACCCAAGGAGCAACCATTCCCAAATTGCCATATCCTAGTTCAGTCTCTGACCTCAGGAACAATGCTGCCTCAGGTAGGTCAACTTACAGACAGGTCCTTGGCTTCTGTTTCCAGAGAGATCACTATATGACCTTCCAGAACCTTTGCTTTTGACTTGTTAATATAGTACTAATTGTTTGCCTTTTTTGGTTTCTTTTGGCATGTTTTTAGTCTTTATCTACTGTGCTTTTAGAAAAAGTGTCAGAGAAAACGCTGGAGAAAAGATCATCTCTGATGTTTACTGATAAAAATGTAATCTTTCTTACTTTGATTTCTTTCTTTAAATGGTTGTTCTGGGCTAGGGACAGCAGACATGCTTTTAATCTATTTGTTTGAGCAGGTGGTCAGCCAGAACACAGAACCACCTGGTGCACAGGGCTAACCTTAACACAGCCCTCAGGTGCTGGTGTTTGGCATGGCAGGAACTCAACTGCAGGAGTGTCTCACCTGCCCCCTTCCCATAAGGGGCAGAAATTACATGGGGAGCTTTGCCTCAGCACCACTGGCAGCCCCATTTCCTCCCTGAGGCCTCCAGCTGAGCCCAGAGGTGATTCCCAAGCTTGTGAGTACAGCATGGTGAGAAAGGCAGCCTGCAACAATGGCTTCTGCCCAGAGCACCCACCCACGGTCCCAGGAGACCAGGCTCCATCATCTGCTAGTCAAACTTGCAGACTACCAGCTCCATGTTTTCCCCTCTGCTGCCCTTCACATGTGAGAGGTCCTTCCTGTAGGCATTCAGAAAGCCATGTCATTATTCTCCCTTGTTCCCCACCTTACAACTCTTTTACTTCCTGCAAGGTGATGCAGTGCTGACACCCTTGCCTGCCTTGCTGACAAATGCTTTACCCCACCACCATGTCATCAGCCAGCTTTTGTCTTTCATCTTTACACTACAAGTTTTTGGGGGCAGGCCGTGGTGTCTCACTTGGTGGAGGGCAGTGGGGTCTATGCTTACTGTTGCTGTAAACCATGTATGATATTTAAGCAGACCACACTAATCTTTTTAGTGCAGTCCTCCTACTGGTCTGGTCCACCTGAGTCATAAAAGCTGCCTCACAAAACAAGCAGAAGACCTAATATTTGAGGAATGCAAACCACATGTGCATCAGCCCAGGGAGCATGGGCATTGCTAGCAGGGAAGGGGTTAATCCAGTCTTTTTTTTTTCCCCCTGCAGTCCCTGCCGGGTGGATGAAAATGAATCACATTTCATTCTGCTCTCAGTCAGCCGAGATTGCTCTATAATTTTGTTTTTAGTCATTCGTGACTGAGACCTTCCCTGGCAAATTTAGTCACCGAATGTTTTTGCTGTTTAGCCCCAGTCGTTTGAAATCTCGGGGGAAAGTGGGTTTCATATTGCGACAGCTGAGAGATGAGCAAGGGGAAAGCTGATGGATGTTGATAGTTCAGGCTGATGATATTCAGCATCCCTTCCATATCCCACATAGCTGGGCAGAGATACTCAATTCATTTATTCATGATCATATACAAAGCATTTTAGTCTTCAACATCATAATAGCTTGTGACCTTAAAGAGACACAGTCAAGTACTTTTTGGGCCAGAATTTAACCTACTGTAGAAATTGCTATCTGCTGAAAGTGATAGCTAATAATAGCTGCAGCCATTGCCATTCTTCCTGCCATCTCTCCATGCATTACTAGTGAAATTAATTTCATGACCATTAGAAGAGATAGAAGTGTATTATTTTCCCTTGAACAAGGGGAAACTGAGGCACAAAAGTTAAAACACCAGCCACATACACAATCAAGGACAAAATTACACATAAGATTGAGGTCTTCTGTTCCTGTTAAGAATAGTCAAACAGTGTCTTACACATGCTAAACAGTTAATTTGTGTCATTAATCCAGGCTTAGCTCTTGAAGGAACATTTCAGAAAGAATTTGAGAGAGAATAAAAAAATAATTCCTAAAATGCAAAAGCTCCCTTTGTTGTCTGTGCTTTAGCAGCACTAGCAAAGAACTATTCCCACTATTTCCAGTGGTTTTGCAACTGCATTGACAACGTTTCCAAGGCCCAAACAGGAAACCAGATAAAACTGAGACATGGAAGTATTCCTGCTCCATTCAGAGAAAGGAAGGCAGAGGGGGAAGGCAGAGACACGTGCATCTACCCCTGAGCTTTTGCAGGCAGGGCACAATGGCAATCAGCCTGATGAGAGACATTTTGTTCCCCATTTTCCAAGAGGAAGGTGCGAGCGCCGCAGAGTCATGCAGCCCCTCTAAATGGAGTCCTGGTTCACTTGTCATGATCAGGAAATAAGCCTGTAGCAGGATTGCAAAGGGCTGTGGCACAGCTGAGACGTCCAGTCGTGTTAGTATGGTGAGACCCTATGGTTTCTGTGGAATGGTGCTGGCTGTTGACAATAGGGGCTGATGGAGAAGGCATTTCCATGAAGTTAATGGCAGTCTGGTGGAGGGTAGGGCCTGAGGCCATTATTACCATTGTAAGTTCTGGAAATATAAAAATGCAGAGAGAAAAAATAAAGAAAATTGCCTTTTTATATATCAGAGAGAGTTTAAAGTTGAGCTGGCTGTTGCCATGGCTACAATATTCAGTTTGCAGTCTTTAGTTATTTAAGACCAGGGGCTCGATCTTGCTGAATCAGTGAACTCAATGGAAACATGTCACCCAGCCTCAGCAGGGGGAGAATGAAACCACGGTAGGGCAGCAGGAAAGGAGAAGCCATTCCCATCCCATTAGAGATCACATCCCCTGTGCCCAAGGAGGCTTTCTGAGGTGCAGGAGCAGTGCCTCTGTGAGGAGATGGGAATGGATACAGGCCACTGCAAACTCCTCAGTTCACAAGCCAGGATGCTCCACACTGGCTCTCAGTTCCTCAGAGCACAGCATGGGCATCTTTGGAATGGAAATGACTGGGAGTAGGGCTGATAACCCCTGTTTGTAAGCTCCAGCAACTACCTAAATATATGCTCTGTAGTAATAATTTTTAAGATCAAGACTTCTTAAAAGGAGACAGCTTTTCACTGGCAGTTAAGCATGTCTCAGATCATGGAATTGGCAAGGTTGGAAAAGACCCCTAAAATCCCTGAAATGTTCACCTTATTCCCAGAATGGGCTTTTCATGGCTCATCTAGCAATGACATAGTTTGTGTTCATGATGGAAAACGGGAGTTTTCCCAGGGTGGATGTTCAAATTCCTGTTAAAATGGATTAGAATCCCTTAAAGATCCCTGTCTACTTGGATTAAACTGTGAAGTCAGATGAGACCGTGGAAGAGTATTGAGAAAATGCAACCAGCAGGGATTTTTCCCCCATCTTTACTTCTCTTCCAGGGGATTCCCAGGAGGACATGCTACCAAACAACATTTTGTGTTGTAAAGTACTGTCTTAATAAAAAAAGGGTCCCAACTCTGTGCCTTGATGCCATTCTTCTGTCTCTGCCCTTGCCAGAGAAGAACCAGAAGGATTTCACAATCTTTAGAGAAAGAAACAAGAAAAGTACAAAATCAAATTCTCCAGGTCAGAGACAGCACAGTGTGCATGTCCTCTGTAGCAGTGCCCCAGTGTCACAAAGTGGCTGCTTTTCTGTACAGAAAACAAGTGTGTTTTATAGGCTTAGGTGCCACACTGAGAAACACAAATGCCTTATAGTTGCAGAACTGACTACCACATCAGAATCTGAGCTGAAAATGTATGGATATGATTCTCTGAGCTGTGCCTGTCTCCTAAAGTGTATCTGTCTGTCTGTATAAACATATTATCTCAGAAATGAACACAGTAGCTTTGTATTTACTGTAATGATGCCACGTCCCAAAGCTGCACTGCAATGCCCAGGGTTTGTCTGTGGATCCCTGTCCCCCCCATTCATCCTGCAGGCTCATCCTAGGGATATTCAAATGGTTCCCCACATCTGTAGGTTGGCTGTTTCCCTGCCTTTCTGATATATTATGTGCCTTCCTTATTGCCTCGAGGATAATGGTGGTCCTGTGTCCCTTTTGAGCCATCTGGTTCGGATGTGCCGTGGTCTCTGGCTTTTCCTCCTCACCAGACGGGAGGTAGAGCACTCCCCAGATCAGCCTCAGAGCTTCTGCCACCCCCAAGTGAGACTAGATAAGAGTGCCCCATATTGAGACAGAGGCAGGAGAGTTTTATCAGGCAGGAACATGAACCAAATGAAAGCTTTGGGATTTTGCTTCAAAAGGAAGATGCCATTAGCAGCCCCCTTTGTGTTTGGCTGCATGGGTGGGCAGGCATTTTATTAATGTCCTGAGCAAGCAGAGGGAACAGCTGCCTGTATGTGGTTAGTAAACAGCAGAGAGACTACATTAGTGTGAAAATAAAGGACTCGGGAGGGAAAAGGGAGTTTTCCAGAAAAGTTAAACACACCCAGACAACCAAGATCTTGTCTCCTCAGAGAGCTACACCAGTGTCATCAAAAACTCTGGAAGATGAGGAGGGAGAGGTCTCCCCAAGAGCTAGACACATCCTATTCACCACCAGCATCACTCCATGCTTCCTTCCAGCTGCTCTCCCAACTACAGAGCCCTTACACACCTCTGGCCTCTTTCCAAACTGTGCCAAGTCCTCCCTTTGTGATAAAAACAAACACATCTCAGTTTCCAGTTTAGAGCTGAAAGGCAGACTCGGATTACAAGCACAGCACCCCCCACCCTGTGGAAGAACAGGGGGGTTGCTCACACTTTCTTCCTCCTCCCATGAGGGTGCTTTTCCAGGCTGTGTTAGCAGCACTTCCCAGCATTTCTGTAACATTCTTTCTGTCTGCTTTCCAACGAGGTAGGACCCATTTGGAGAAATAAGCGTGCTAGGAAGCAGGAAAGGGATGATTTCCTCATTCATTAAATCAAAACAACTTGTATTGGGAAATACTGAAGATGGATGATGCAATTGAACTTCCTTTTATAAATGAGTTATTTTTTGTTGACTGTTGCTGCCATTGTGTGTGAATCTTAAGACTTAAAAATTGTGAGATAATATTGGTTAGGCCTACGTGTGTTAGAGAGAAAGGCTGTTGAGAGTCCCTAGAAGGTCTTTTTCCTTTTCACCTAGAAGCTTTCTACCAAGGAAGAGAAGTTTCAGTACTGATCACTCTGCTGCGTGGACTGAGGTTTGCTGGAGGTTTAGCTGTTTTGTGGGTCACAAGCACGGGCACAGCCATCCCTTCATCACCATTGTTTGCACTGTGTAAATCTGGATTTGATATTCCAAGGTCACCTCCAAACTCACCACGGAGCAGGACGAGGCCTGGGATATTGGCCCAATTTCCTGTCCCTAATGTGTGACTTAATACACCACCTTAGTATATCTGTAATATCTACACAGGAATGTTACACAATTTACATGTTGATAGGTAGTTACTTTTCTCCTTATGTCCCAAATCTGAATTTCCTTTTCCTCTCTCTCTCACCCTTCTTCCCTCCTTCCTTTTCTTTCCCTGAGCTGTCAGCACTAATGAACACAGAAACATCTTTATTTAACCCCTCGCAACATCTTCTGCATCTGAAATCCCTGGTAATGGCTTATGGGGAACCTTCCATTGATTGGGTTAATAGAGAACAAAATTGCCTCATAACTGTATTTCTGTTTGATTTTAAAACTGTGTCCCCTATCCCCAAGAGTTGTTGGAAGGAGTTGTTAACCCTTTCATTATTCTAGTCCTGATGGGGCTCCCATTGCCTTCTCTGGATGCTACCCAGTTTGGAGCTGGGGAAGCTGGATGGAAATTAGTACAATCCCAAAACATAATATGGGGTATTTCCGTGATGATAATGAAAATAATCTGAATAGAAGAAGTATCATGAAGGAAACTATGCATACACTGTAAATGTTACTGAGAGAGGGTGAGAGTGTGGATTACTGGGTTCCTGTATTCAGCCCCTCATATAAAGAACTCAGCCCCTTTTCTGTCACTCATATTCTTCACCTGTGCTAAGGGAAATGGAGACCATTGTCTTCTTATGACTTCTCTATTACCTGGGTTTTGTCAAAATGCTAGAGAAATGGAAAATGTTGCCTGGCTCTGCTGCCACCCTTTGGAATTACACTTTCCTCTGTGCATGGTTCATGCAGCATTTGTGTGGATATAAAGGTGTTTGTGAAGTGCACAGAGAGGGTTTCCTTATGTCTCTGTACTGCCTGAGGCCATTGCAACAGTGGATGAATACAGACTTATCCTGGCCACCAAAACAAACTGCCAAAGAGAAATTCAGATGGGAAAATAGTCTGCAGCACGTGTGTGGGTATTATAAATCTTTGAGATCTCCTTCCTCTCTCTAATGGCATTACTGCCCTCGTTTCTGGTCTTTAACAACCTGTCACAATGGGAGATGATAACAGTGACATACTTTCATATAATAAACATATGTGCTTTCCCCCTAAAGGGTCCAAGTGTGCTTTGCCAACATGTGTGGCAATAACCATCACTCCCTGGCTGTGGAACAGACATTTGAAAGTACAGGGAAATGTATGTGGAAATATGAAGAAAGGAACAACGCAGTTTTGCTTTGAAATTTTTGTTTAGATGAGATGAAGGAGGGATATTTCACAGCAGTGGGAAGGAATTCTCAAATGTTAATTTGATCAGAGCAAACAGAACAAATACCCCATCGTGGCACAAAGGTCTTTAGAGGCAACAGTAATTAAGGATAGCAGCATTTTAATTTCTTTTTAAGGATTGCAAGAAGTGCAGGTCCCTTTAATTTTCTTGAGGGGTTGGTTCAGCACCAACTCTGTGAGAAGAGTTTTCCCTCAGAATAATAAATACTGTTTTCTGAGGCTCTGCCTCTCCTGCAGGTCTCTCTTCCACAGCCCAGCAAGGCCTGGTAGTAATTAGGTGATGAGATTTGAGAAGATCACAACATAGGCAGATATGGCTGCAGGTTTTCTGCCTCAGTTTTCAATTATTATTTATCTGAGCAAAACAGCTCCTCTGCTACATTGTAGTGGTTCACAGGATAATTTTTCAAATGAGCATTTTAGTTAATATGCCATAATGGGACAGATATGCAGACTGAGCCTCCTAAAAGATTTAGATGTTTATGGTATTTACCGTAACAGCTCCAGCTCTTGGACTGATTCCACAGTAATGCCTCTTTCCAGACTGGTTCAGGGCAGTCTATGACAACCATCACAACATTCATCCTTTCCATCTCAGGAGTGGGTTCCCACAGCTAATAAAGATGCTTTGCCTGTCTGCTGTTAATTTGCTGCAGATGGAGACCCTTCTTGGGTAGCAGAGAGCCTGCTCTAGTGACTGCACTCTCATCCCCAGCAGCGCCGTGTCCTTGCACAAACAATTTGTGCACATCTTCTGTCATTAGCCATTGTACCAGACCTGCCCAAACACACAGCTAGCAAACACTCTCAAGCCTTTTCTCTTGCAGCCTGGGACATTCCCACCTACTGCTGTGAGAGAGAACAGCCTCTGAGGTGGGGTAACTGCTTCTCCCCGAAAGCCTGGCAGAGACGTCAACACAAGCACTAAAGACTCTACCATTACAGTCCTGATTTGGGCTACACTGCTCATGATTTTCTCCTGCATGTCATTTACACTCTTCTCATCCATTGCTGGCGGTGATGGGGGTATGAATCACATTACTGCAGCTGGTAATTTTAGAAACACTGCCTGGGAATGCTGCTAAATATAGAGAGGGGCGAGTGAAAGGCCTTCCTCTTATCAGGCATCCGTGTAGGTTCTTGGCATCTCATAGATACAGGTTGTATCCTTCCTGATGTAAGGCTCTGGAGAACCTTTGATGGCTGTCCATCAGAGAGCAGAAAGCTGCCTGGGGCCAGCAGTACATTACAGAGGCTGAGAGGCCTCCCAGGGCCAGGCAGCTTATTGGCACTTTGTCAGGTAGGGACTGTGGATGAGCACTCACTGAAGGCTTAATGGGAGACCTGCTCTGGGTCCTCTACAGGGGATCTTCAGGCTGCATAGGAAGGAAGCAGCACTTGTGCTTGTACCCACAAGCTGAGGGGTAACACACCCAAGCTGCAGTGGGTGGAGGAGGAGAAGGAGGAGTAGAGACAGTGTAGACCTCTAGGCAGGACATGAGAGTACAAGCCCTCCCAGCAGGAAGAATTAAATCCAATGGTTCAAGGCTGAGTGAATAAAACTATCACACAGCTCAGGCCTGACAACTTTGCTGTGAGGCCTTTGGTTGCCATACAAGAGATGCCTCTGCAAAGATCCTTCCAGGCATCAGCGCTTGTAACTCATGATCATAGTGACGCTCTCCCTCTCAAATGGTGGAGAGCGTGGAGGAGTTCTGCCAGTACTGCTGCTGTGAAGAAAACCAGGACTCTCTTCGTTACTAAGATGGTCTAAGTGAAGGGTTTCCTGCCTGATTAGCACACTGAAAAGCCTTCCTGAGCAGTCAGGGGGCATGAGAGCCAGCAGGAAGGTGAAGCCAGGATCTTCCAACCAGTAGGACTGAACTGAGTGGGAGTGAGAGTAAGAGTAAACTTCCACGTGTCCCTGTGGTGCCAAAGTAATGCAGCTTTATTGGTGAGAAGCCACAGCCCACTTTCGCTGGCAATGGCAGAGAGATTCCCAAGTTTCCATGTTTGCCAGCTTTGGTTTCCTCCAGGAGCAAGAAGTCACCCTACCAGCATTACTTCATCTGTCTGCATGTGAAGGGAGTTTGAGAATTATTGTTTCCCCCTGTATTTTTTTGCCTAGATTTTTTTGCTTCTATTTTTTTAGCTTTCCCCCCAAAGACTCAAAGTCCATTCCTCTGCCAAGTACAACCAAGCGTCAGCATTTTCCTAAAAAATGTCCATTGCCAAAATGGTTTTCTGCCCCCAAAATGTCACTGGAATTACTTGAACCAGTTCCATTTATACTGGCAGAAAAAAAAAATCCCCAACAAGTTGCCAATATGCATCTCCATGCAAATGACATCTTGCAGCCCTGTGATAACCAAGACTTGGAACATTCTTGTACATGGAAAGAGGAAAAAAAATGGTGTCTGTGCTTGTGTTCGATGGGTGACAGGAAGGAGAGCCCATACAGAAAAGACCTTGCAAGCCAGAGCAGAAGAGAGCTTTCATCTCCTTCCAAACAGAAAAGAGCCTGCATATCAACTGTAGAACAGAGGTACAATTTCCATGCCAATCCCAAATGAATCCTGCACGCCAGTGTAGAAGGGAATTTACGGGTCAATATAAGGGAGCATTTCTGTGAATCACACTACAAAAAAGGTGTTCATACTGACCCAAAAGCAAACAGTTTTTTTCCCAAATTAGCCCAGAAGAGAGCTTGCCCATCAATGGAAAAGAACCTGCCTAAAAATCCCCTGTAGCTGCCCTTGGAGAAAAAGAATGACAGAACCAGTCTTTTCAAACATAAACCAATTAACAAGGTAAAAGAAAAGGTCTTACGATAATTAAAAATTAAAACCAACAAGACAACAGTGTAAAAAATGAAAGAAATGAATAAAAACAATTAGTAGAGACGAAAAAAAACAGGGATGGGAATGATATAAATTGAACCTATTATAAGGCACTAATGACATTCGAAAACCTAATTTTTACATTGTCAAACCATTTTGATTAAGTGTTAAACGCTGCTCTTACGAACTTGGCATATATTGTGCAAGAGCAGTAATTTCTGCCTTTATCTTTTTCTCTGAAAAGGTGCTTGTGTGCTGAAAGAGGCAGCAAGCACTCAGGAGTTATCAGTGCTCCTTTCCCTTCCTGTCTACATGCCAGAAAGCCCCAGCCCCGCCTGATAATGGTTATTTTCATGTTCACGGGGAGTGGGACCTAAAGTAAGATTGGGGGGCAAGGACGAGAGAGAGGTGAGAAATGATGAAGGCACTGGGTGCTGATGAGGAAAGCAGACATCTTCCTAACTAGGAAGGAAACTTTTCTCCTTTTTTTTCCCTTTATTTTTTTTTTTCAAAAATGGAATAAGCAAAATAATTGAAAGAGAGAAAATTGACTTTTTATTGCTTTTTAAGTGCTTAACACGAAGTTTCATCTAGTAAAATTATTGTTATTTTTATCTTTAGCTGCGTCGTTCGTGCCTCTCCCTCCAGAAGCCATTTCTCCGGTTCAGGATGCCAGCTGCAGGGAGCCGCGCGGGGAATGACAATGCCCTATGCAAATACAGCGCATCAGCCGTCAAGCTGCTCCACAGCCCCCGCCCCTGCTGGAAGCACAGGAGGAGGCAGGAAGGCAAAGCCTGGCCCTGGGAGGGGCCACAGCTCCGTTGGTGCAACTGGGAGGTGAGGATGCTCCACTCCTCCCTCGGTATTGCCCGTGCCACCCAGCAGGGAGGGACCGGCCAGGGAAGAGAGTGCTGGATCCAGGTACGCATCAGGAAGGACCGGGGAGGCCAAAGGTGGTTAGTGATTTGGGATCTGTGACTCCAGATCACCACAGTCTTGGCTTCCTAGAGTCAATTCCCTACCCCAGGCCACATGTCATCAGCTGAAAGTCTGTGTGATTGCCTGTTGCCTAATTTCAGAGCATGGGCTTCTCTTTTCTGTCCAGGTCTCCTCTGAAACTCTCGCTGATAAGATTCAGTAACATAACATACCAGGTCCTGGGAGACCTGTGCAAGGGTTTGCCACTCCAGAATTGGCCAGAAATATGAAAATGAAGGGAAGTTTCCAGTAATAATTTTTTTCATGAAAACTGAGAAAGAACCAGAAAAGCACTTTGCAGGCTAGAATGAGTATATGTCAGTTTGAACTGTTCTTGGGTCCTGTGCACTCCTCAGCTCTGTACATAAGAGAGTGACAGACTTGTAGATGACAGATCTGGGCCAGGTGACAGAACAGAATCCAGCATGATGGCCCACATGCTTCTCCCCAGCACCTGTAGAGCAGCAAGTCACAATAACTCAGACAGGGCTGTGCAGTCATCATGACCAAGGGCAGCAACCTCATGAAAGGTGATTACACAGAAACCAAAGTGGGCTCAAGAAGCTGGCACGTCTGAAAATTATGGTAGGGAGAATCTTTCTGCTCTGGCAGGGCACAAAGTCTTTTCACAGAGACATTGCATCCCTGGGGATAAAGGATTTGATCACAACTCAGTTGGTGCCAACCTGACACAGGAGAAAAATCTTACATTACTAAATGCTAAAAGACAGCTAAAGGGAAGGAGTCAGAAGAGGAGGTAGAGAAACAAAAATAAATCAGAATCACCACAGAGAAAAGAGACTGAAGGTAGAGTTAAAATATAGGAGAACTTTTGGAAGGTAAAGATTTTAGAAAGAAACAAATATTGAAGAAAAAAGGAGGGGTATAAAAAGACAGGACATAAAGCCAGGCAGTGTGGTCATTGTCATTTATATCAATTTTTAGTGCTTCATTTCTGCTGCCCCAGGAATAGTTCATAAACCACAGCATTTATGATAGGGGTGGTGTCACACACTGCAAACCTATTTGTGAGTGCTACCACTGGGGGATCACATGTGAAACTGGCTTCCACTGCAGCTGACAGGCTCAATAAAGTCAAAAAGATCAAGAAGAACACAGGTGACAGGCTGTATTTGGAATGTTCATGTTCTTCTCTCTTTTTGTTGCACAAAGAAAGGAATGTGAATCCCCCATGCTACCAGTCACCACGTTTTTATTGTAAGCCTTGTAAAATCTGATGTTAAAGTCTAAGCTCTCGGGTCATGCAATTATGTGAGTCTCTGCTTTCATTTTTTAAAATGTCAGTTTCTAACCTGTCTACTTGTGGAGAAAGGCTTGGAAGCACAAACATGTACAGACTCAAAGACAACTAATTATTGATTTTTTTAATTTTTTTTTTAATGTCTTGATGCTGGGTTCTTGATTTTGAATTTCCAGATACAAACAATGGGCACAATGGCTTTCTTGCAGCCAGCACCAAGGCAGATGTGAAGCTCTTACCATATTTTCCAGTTTTGAGGTCTAATATCTCCACGAACTCTCTTGAAAAACCTGTAGGTCTTGATGTGAGTGGTAGAGTCTTCACCAACCTTTAATTTATAGCAAGTGCCTCACAGAATTGAGTGAATACAACTAAAATCTACAAAGCTTAGTCAGTTTTTATTACCTGTAGATACATTCCTCATATTTAATATTGATCATATTTATCTGCTCCTTTTATTTAATGTGTCAGATATCTGGGAGCAAGCACCCATTAAATCCTGTCAAAACTGGACACAGCTCCACGGTGCTAAGAAAAGCCATGATGCTGAGGATTCTGGACTGAAAAAGCAATACTGGGGGTCCATTGAGGAATTCATTTCATGATGTGAGAGAAGGAGCAGCAATTCATCAGGTCAGAAAGAGAGAACACAGGCAGGTGGATCATTCATGCATTGCAAGAAAAAGAGCAGCAAGAGTTGAAAACCCTTTCTGGTCTGTTTGCAGGTGCTGCAGCCACCTCTGATGACAATGTAGACACAGCAAAATAGGTAATTTGAAAAAAGAGGAGAACTCCTGTCAGAAAGAGCTGATTGCTTTGAACAAGGCCACTAGAGCATAGCCAGGATTTCTCTGTTAGCTCTCCTCTCGGCAGGTACCAGGCAGTCCTGTTGTCTCATGACAAAGAACAGTGGAAGTGAGGATTCACTGAGAGTCAGGAGGACTTCATCTCCCCATTCTAGTCACCTCCAGCTCCTGTATTTCTGCCTTGCTGCAGGAACTTGCTCTTTCATTCTCCAGTGCTGTGCTGCAGCTTGTCTCCAGCTGTGCCCTAGGAATATAAATCATGCCAGTGCTGCAGCAGGGCAGGGGAGGTTGGGAGTACTTGCCTTGCTAAGGCTCCTCTGGGTGCTTGTGTGGATTCTCTGCTCCAGCCCCAGGAGAAAATTCCCTCACAGCCACGGGTGCAGGAGCCATGGTGCTGCTCCCCTCAGGACTGTGCTGGGGACAGGGCTGTGACACAGAGCTCTGTGGCAGCACAGCCCCTGTGCAGCCTGCTCTCTATGGAGCACACAGCCTCTAATCCATGCCCAGCTTCTGTTTGTGGGGAAAGAGGGAACTGAGGCTGCAGCGTCTGCTGCCAATGTGACCCTTCCATTTACAGATTAAGTGCTGTGGAAAATTCAGGACAGGCAAGCAGAGGCTGAAAGACTGAGTTGTTTACAGAGTCAAACTTTGGGAGGAGGCAGATTTCAGACAGTTATTCATGTCCACATAAGTACTTAATTTGTTTGTGGGATCTGGTAGCCAAAGAACCTATATTGAGGAGGGATGTAGAGTTGGCCATATGAGCTGACAGAGGTCCAGATGCCCAGATGTAGCAGACAGGAGGAGTGTGTGCACATGTCCACATCTGTCTGTGTGTGTGTGCTTGCAGGACAGAGCAAGCCAGCAGACCAGATGTTCCATCTTCTGCCACTCTCCTAGTTCTTGTGAACTTAGTTTAAATTTTTTTGCTTTCTTGCCTCTCCACCCTCCTATTTGTGGGATTACCTCTCTCCTAGCTGTAGTGCAAGCCATCCTGTTCCATTCAGTGCTTTGGCAATGGAGATCACTGGTTCGAGGTTAGTGAGAGTGAAGTGGCAGCTGGCTGGTAAATTCATCCTCATTCCCTCTGTGGTAGCTACCTGTGGGTCCTGAAAGTGCCAGTTGTTCATGCTCTGCTTCAGAATGGGGACCTCATGGCCTCAGGAACAACATCTTCCAGGACAGTATTGGGCTAAAAGAATTTGTCATCACTGGATGGACAGTGCAAGTTGTGGAGCTGGGCTGTAAGAGGGAGAGGGAACAAGGTTTAGGAAATAGAAGGGGAAAACTAAATGAGCAGCATGGTCAGATTCCACATTGTAGGACAAACTGGTGCTAGACCTTCTCAGACTCAGCAACTTCATTGTTTTCCTGCAAAGAGAGAAATATAAAGTGGTAGAAAAAAGGCAGTTCTGATGTGCTGGACTTGAGGTGTGAAGCAATCAGGCCTGGGATTTCCAAACTGGTTACCTATTGTGGGGTCATCCCTAATGCTGGATTTAATATTCTTGGCTCCTCTACCTAAGCAGAAACTGGAATATTAATTCTTCATAGACTTATTCTTCAAAATCTGTCATGGGACAGTTGAAGGGGGAAGAAGAAGGGTGGCATTGTCTACCTAATAAGAAGAAAGAGGCAGCAAGGAGTCTGGGTTTATCAGCATTTCTGCCACTGACTCATTGCACGGTTTGGTTTGGTTTTGTCTTTTGCTTCTTCACAGCACTGTTGTAAATACGGTGGGTGTATGTAAATAGCCTCGACAGGCTTGGATGGGAGCCATGCAAGAAAGGAATTTATAAGAGCATAGTGTGATACTACAGAGCCTTAGCATAAAATCTGGAAAGACATGGCTTCCCTAGAGTCCCTGTGAGATATTTTCATTTGTCCTTTGGCACAGCAGCTTCAAGGTCTGACATTTGGATGTCCCTCCTGTGGCTGGCTCCTGGCGGGCTGGAAAGGACATGTGAGAAGCACACCCCTGGGATGGGGCAGAGTCCTGCAGAGCAGCAGCAGCGGGTTTGGAAGCAGGGAGAGGGAGATGTGCACTGTTCCCAGCTGAGGGGGGAAGTGCAAAGAGAGATGTACTGCAAGGGGGCACTTCTCTTGCAGGGTAGTCTGGCAGGATGAAGGTCACACAGGGAAAGATCCTTCTGTGTTGTGGACTGTCAAACGTTCCCTGGGTCCCCTAACTATAGTGTTCTCCCTCTCCCCAAGTCAGGCTGTAATTTTGAAGTTCATCTTTGCTTTAAAAACACGATTAGTTTTCTAGTACACCCATTGAAGACAAAAAAATGAAACTGTAAAGCATAGGATTTGTTTATTTGTTTGTTTGTTTGTTTAAAGAAGGCAAAACCAGGAATTGTGACTTTTTTAAAGAAAAGACTCTCAGATTTTTTGTACCTCACTCATGACTCTTGAAGGCCTGCCACTAGCATTACTAAGTGGGTTAGTACTACCAGTATCTCAGATTATTAAAGATAGAAACTGAAAACTAATTAGGAGTTCATGTTGGTTTTTCTGCTCTAGTGTTCCACTCAGCTGGCTGGAGTGATACCAGCCTGTTTAATTTCCTTTCCTTCTGCTTGGCAGTTCCACTGTCTGTTTTTCATATTGGTCCCAGAAAGCTCCCGTTTCACGATGTATTTCAGAGAGAGAAGTTCTCTGTCCATAGCCAGTGATTCTCCATCAGTTTAAAAAAAGTGAATAGGATATTACTAACGTATTTTTTGCTGGTGGTTCCAAAATTGTAAAGCTTACAATTTTTACCTGTATGTAAACATTTATAGGGGACCCATTGTGCTTGAGATCCTGGGTGCCAGTTGGGGCCATTCTCTACAGCTGCAGTATTCATTATCCCACTCTTTCCAGTCTCATTTTCCCCTATCTTGCTCTTACCTTCCCTTAGATATACTCTCTTTCCTATATCTTCCCCACAATTTTGTCTTTCTCATGCTGCCTATACTAGCCATGCCCTTTTTTCCCTGAATGCCTCCTCCCCTGCAGTTGTGGTTTCACACCACATTGCGTGCAGCCCTTTCTGCCTGCTGTGTTTCCATCTTTGCTCTTCTGCTCCCCTCCTTCTCTCCTGTACCTCTCAATTTTTCTCTCTGCCTTTGTCTCCTACTGCTTCATTCTTCTGTCTCCCAAGGGCTGCTTTCCCAGGAGAAGCTAAGTCGAATTGATCTGCCATTTAATTGCCTGATGTGTTCATTGCCTGTGCCTGCTGTTTGCAAATAGGCCTGCAGGGAAGTCCCTGGGGGAGGCGAGGTTGTGTGGCAATGGGGGAGGTGGATGGATGGGCTGGCAGCCTCTCAGCCAGAAGGAGCTTCCTGGGAAACAAAACACCTGCCAGTAACACCTGTGCTCCTAAATGTTTGCTGCCATCCTTGGTCAGGCCCCAGCACTCAGAGAATGAACGTATCTATTCCGTGGCATCAAACCAAGGCAGCTTCCTGGCTCGTGTGGGAGCTTCTGAGAGCGAGCACGCCGTGTTCAGGTGGGGCAGTGCAAGCCCAGAGTCACACACTGTAGCTACAGGTACGAGCAAACCGTGTGTGAGTCCTCCTGGCAGCCCCGTCGTTTCTGCTCCAATGGCTCAGGTCACTGCACCTCCCCATGGGATGGGTGAGTTGCACAGGGGTGTGGATGAGGGAGGCCCATGACTTTACCTTGTTCTGAAACCTTTCCCTACAGAATTTCAAAGGACTTGGTCAGAATACCCAGCTCCAGCACTCATGGTCTCCCATGCAGGCAAGTAAGGCTCCCTCTTCCCCATCTGACAGAAGCCAGGAAGTCATTGACTCATCCAAGGTCACTGCAATGATTTCTAGTTGCAGTTAAAATGAAATCACTGTCTTCTGCTACTAGACTGCAGACTCAGTCTTCATTTCCCAAGGCATCTGAAGAGGGACTGTGGTATGAATAGTAGCAGACCCATTTAAGCAGACCCATTGTCTTTCCACAAATCCCAACTATGAATTCAGCTAGTTTGGATTTAACACCACAAAGTTGATTAATGAATATAAAAAATTTAAACATCAAGACAGTTGGTTTTGCCAAGAAGACAAAAATAAGGGGGTTTGCACTGATCCTAGTGATGTCCTTCTCTTTTCCCATATTTGTCCACATCAACCTAACCTGGAAAATTGTGAGCACCATCCATCTACAAACACCCTGGAGGCTTCAGTTCACCTCAGTGTAACAGCTGGATGGAAGCCCTGGGCTCCTAAGGCTTTGCCAATTAAGGACATTTTCTCCTCTCTGCAAACACCCCATGTGACTTCTTAAGCTTTAGGCAGCAAAGTGTTCATAGAAGAGCAGGCCATTCACTAGCACCCGTCACACTAATTTCTTCTGCTTTCCTAACCACAGTCCATGCTGACCCTTGTTAAGGGAATAGGAGCAGATTACAGTGTGTGTGTGTGTATGGAGGAGAGTATTATGTCTGCTTCCCCTGAGCAGACACTAGAAATGAAGGAATAAGTTAAACCAGAATAATAATACGTAAGAAACACAGAGCCAACCTGAATTAACCACAGCAAGAGCTGGCCAGTTGTCTTCACTGCTTTTGTGAAGCAATTTCACTATTTGCTCTGCACCATCTAGTTAATGGCATGGCAGAGGTACTCAGTTCATATGAGGTGGGCCTTTCTGGTGGCCAGGGCTGCACACACAAATGTTTCTGCTGGGGTTTAGGTGCATGTATTCAACAGAAGAAATATTATCCATCTGTTTTTACTATCTCCCTTTCTCAGACTCCCTTTCTGTCCTTAAAGGCCTTGAGATTTCTCTGGTTTATTCCCTTGTTCTCTCAGCATTCATTAAGTCAGCAAGCTCTCTGAGAAAGAACCTAGTTTTTCATTCTGCATGTCAAGTGGGGCCCTGGTCCTGTTTGGATCCAGGAACTGCTGCTGATCATCTCCAAATGTGCACGTGCTGCACAGGAGGGAGCACAGGGTGGCTGTGCTGGGATGTGTCTGTGAGCTGTGCCCGTGCAGGCAGGAGTGAGGATGTACACTTGGTTCCGGGCAAAGTCGGAGGATCTCCTTATACTGATGATTACATTAGGAGAAAAGACAATGTGTGGCATAGACTGAGGCTGACTTAGGAGGTGCATCTCAGGGGTGGTTCTGAGGCTGATGATGAAACATAGAGCTATCTCCCTCTTCCTAAGAGCTGGGATAGCAGGATGGCTGCATATGTCCAGCAGCACAGAGCTGGCCAGCCCCCTCCTCCCAGCTCTTCTTGCTTCTGACTTTGAGCTTTTTGCACAGAATAACCTCCAGTTTAGTAAAGCACCCTGAGTCAAAAAAATATTTAAGCTTTTACCTCAGTCTCACTGAATCACTGGGATTTAAACACATGCTTAACCTTAATCATGTCCTTGAGTATTCTTCTGAACTGGGCCTTTTACAAGGCTGTGAGTCCCAGGGAACTTGGGGACTAGCCTTCTTGCGTGCTCATATACTATTGATGGAACAATCTGTTACTCATTAATGCTGCAGATTAAGCCATTTTGCCTGAGTCTGTTTTTTCAGTAGACATTTTAACTGCTCATCTTATGATATATTTATTTGATTTCCAGTGCCTAGTTACAATATGACAGCAAATCCAGAGTAGGTTTAATAACCATTTATTCTGTCTCCTCAGGCAGACATTGACTGCAGGAGGTGGCATGAACTCAGTGTTGGCATTGAGCTACAGCAGTGAGGGACAAAATGACACGGAGACCCAGAATGAGGAATCTCCAGTGGGAAATTATCATCACGTAAATGTGAAAGATGGGAATCACTTCCACTGGAGTTTCAAGGACAGATTCCACAGACACCTGTCGGGAAGGTTCAGGGCCCTTTCTGCGGGTAAGTGGACTGTTCTTTGTGTCTTTCTGGAGAAGAAAGGGTATAATCTCAGGATTAAGGAAATTAGTTTATCACTGAATGAGAGCCCCAGCTGTAGAACAGATATTCCCTAGGGAGCCCAAATGATGTCCATGTGTATGTTACCCCAGAGTTACTGGCCTGCCTGCCTGGGATGTGGCTTTGTGATTGATGAAGATGTGGAAAGGATATTGGACACCATGCAGGTGACAGCTTTGGTGGAGGCTGTTTGTTCTTCCTCCTCCTTGTGGGGATGAGGGGTTTTCAGAGCATTACCAACAAATCAGTCCCTCTTGTGAGGCACTTCCACACTTGTTGCTTCACACTTGTCGCTCCATACTTGTCACTGCACACTTGTCACTGTGTCAGTCATGGTGTTGTTCCTTTTCATGCCCTGCAGGAAGTCGAGAGGGTTTCCTTTGGCAGATGCTTCTCATGCTCCCTGGAGAGCAGTGATCCTTTGGTGCATATGTATACAGCTCACCACCCACTGCCCAGAGTCAGTCTGTCCTTTGGGAGGCTGGACTTCTGTGTGCTCTGGGTATTTGTCAAGGGAACTCCTAAAAAGTGTGTTATTCATACTAGACCAAGGTCTGCAAGGCCAGGAGATTGCTGGCTACCAAAGAACCCTTTGCTGAACTGAGAGAGAAAGATGTCTGTACAGTTGGTGCAGAAGAGTTCTGCTGCTGGACAAAGACTAGTGGGACACAGGAGAGCCTTTAAAACAGGTTTGCTGAGAGGTCACAAGAAAAACTGAACAACATAAACAAATTCACCATGGGAGCATGTCTTGATATAAAAGCTTTTCTTGTTTTGTACATCACTGTGAAAGGACAGTATTCCTCAGTCCTTCCCATGTCCTAGTGCATTCAGAGCCAGTGCCTGTGAGCCAGAGGACTCTGCCAGTCCCATTGCAATGCCTGCCCTTTCCAGAAATCTCTCCTGTGAGGTATTTAAAGGAGTCATACAGCCATTAATCCAACTGCAAATCCCTCAGTGCAGTGCATGCCAAGACAGCCTCTTCCCAGGCAGGTGTGTCCCTGATTATAATCAGCAGAGAGGATACAGGACATCCCGGGAGCAGCACGGATACAACCTTGCCGTGGATCACAGATGGCAAGGGCTGCCAGTCACCACTGTGGCCCAGGCAAAAGCCATCCCTCTGGATGCCCTGGAGCTGTTACTGGAACAGCTGCTCTGGGCACTGTGTGAGAGGAAGGGCCAGAGACGTTTCAAGTGTTTTATCACGCTCTCCCCATGCCTGTCCCCTGTGAAGACACAGCCCTGACAGCTTTGTACTCATTGTCTCACAGGGAGAAGGTTAACAATAGGAAGGTGGCTGTTTGCAAGGGCTCAAGAATTAATTAGTGGGTTTCTTAGCACTGTTTAGATCCTAAAAGAAATTAAGTCTAGAGCAAGAGCTGCCTCATGAAAGGACCATTAACTATTTCGATAAGCAGTGGTACTATGTACTCTTAATATTTTTTCTCTGCTGAGAATTGCAAAGATATAGGAAGGAATGAAGAATTCAATCTTCATCAGTGATTCCTTGATTGTGTTGTAAGATAAAAACTAGAGATACAAAACTGGCCCACTGCAAGTTCCTCTTCACTTTGCTTTAGTTATGGTTTGATTTTGCTTCATCTAACTCTGAGGCTGACTGGGAGACTGTTTCAGCACCAAATATTGTTACCCTGGTGTTTATGGTACGGAAGGCTTTAGGAGACAGGCACTATGAAATTTTGCATTCCCCTTCATTTGGTTTGAGTCTGTGATGGCCACAAAAAATCCAGCGGCTTTTGATCCTGAATGAAGATGAGAAGAGTTCATGTGCCACTTTGCTCTGTGTCTTAAGATATCCAAAATTACAGTGTTGTGAGCTATGATTTGGATTTCTGGCAGCACAACACATGAATTAGATAACCTGTTCTTCTTCCTAATACAATTAGATAATTTTGTGCTGTTTCACCAACCTCTTCTTGTGTGACTTGGGTGATGAGTCTGTGTGTCTGGGACAGGTTTAATGCCTATCCACCCACAGGTTCCTCTTAAGCTGTCATTCTACACTGTCATTTTATCAGAGTTCCCACCTGAGACTGTGACTGCAGTGGAGCACACTCAGTCTGACTTCCAGCTTGAACTGCTTTCAGCACTGCTGCTTTCCCTGATTTTTTATGCTAATTTACAGGTGATCTCACAATTGTTTGAGGAGACTAAAAGGAGGCTGGAAGAGCAGCTGGCCCTGAGTGATTATGTTTAACCTTAAGGGAAGCTGACTGAAAAACCTGCTTTTACAGTGAGGGCAGGATGTTTTACCAAACACAAGAGCTGGTCCCAGGCTGTCAGCTCCCAAACAACTGAAAATCTGTGCTTAACACTGCAGGGAGAAGGGGAAGGATATTTCCTTTGGCCTGCCTGTGTTGCCATTTCAACACATCCAAAAGTCACATCTGCAGGTGACCCCCCAAATCCTCAATATGCAAAATTTAGAAGCAATAATTTGCTAAACTCTGTTTTCCTGAAGGTCATATGGTTCTCAAAGCAGAAGTATCACTGAGAGATACAGTTCTAATTGTACATGAAGGTGGTCTGATTAATTAAATTTAAATGAGTCTTCCAATTTAAAAAGCAATAGTAGTCCTTCATAGTTGGACTGCATAATTTTCTATGCCCTGTAATGATTCTGCTCTGTAATTTCCACTTTCCCTGAGGATTAGCCTGGCTGATTTGGAGGACTTCACACTGGGGGCAGGTGGGGAATTACCCTGGCTGCAGAATGGAGCTGTGCTCTAGTGCCCTTTCTTGCTTTTCCAGGAAGGATCAGCTGTGGCAGAGCCTTTGCCAGGACACAGTCTCTCACATTTTGCCACAGCACTGAACAACCCTACTCTTTTTACAGGAATATCCTGTTGGCTGGGAGCACAGACTGTGTTGCACTTAATTTTGTGTCTAAGGCCAAAGTACTGTGGAAAATTTTCCAAACAGGCCTAAAGTGATGTAGCTGCATCTGCTCTGCTGCTGTACCCCCTTGTTCTGTGAGCAGACATCCCTGTTCTCTGGGGGTGCATGTGGGAGCTGGGAGACAAGGCACATAATGCCAGTTTGTTTGAGAAGGAGCTGGAACACATAGCATTGTTTCCATTGCTGAGATGCTTATTAACAAGGGCAAAAATCTACCATCTCTTTTTGGTCTTTTTCCTCCACAGATAGCTTGAAATTATCTCTTCCAAGTACTTTCCAAGGAACTCACCCCTCTTCTCCCTGAGGAATCTCTTACTCTGATTACCTGTTGTAATGGAGGCTCTGTATGGGACTGCCTTCAAAGACCACTCAGTAGTTTCAGACAGCACAGTTCTCTGTAGGCAGTGTTAGCTGCTGCTTTCCTTGAGAGAGCAGTTCAAAGCAACAGATTTGGTGTCTACAGCAGCTCCTGACCTGAGACCAGGTTTTGTCAGAGCCTGTCTTTCATGCCTCACATTTCCCTCCTGCTTAGAACTGACAGCAGGCTGTTACCAAAGCATCTTTCTGGAGCCCTCACAGTTCTACTCCTCACTTTTACCATAAAATTTTGATTTTTAAACAATGCAACATTTACTCACCTGTAGGCTCTGTATTAGAGGGGAGTCTGAATGACATAAGGTACACTGGGATTACCTAATGGAGGTTTAGGTTAGAAAGAAGCTGAATATAGTCATATATATGGTTTATAACCTCAAAAGCAACCCATGCATTTTCACTGTAACCAGAATTTCAATGATTTGACCAGACATTCTGATTTCTGACCCAATTTCCAGATCTAAGATTTGTCTGTTCTAGACAAATAACTAGAATTCCCACAACTTGGGCATTCATACAAGTAGTTATAGTTCATACATGAGGCTAATTACAATCAGTAGTTTTGTTCCAAAGTGGAACAAAGGACTGAACCTCTTTGATATCACTGGAAACTTCCTATCTTGCAGTTCTCTTCAAGTATTAAATTAATTTTATTTGGCTTTACATTGAGTATAACCATTTGGTGACCTCTTTCATTTCTATCACTCATTCCAAGGAGAAGTTCTTGTAGGTCTTTTCCAACCTTAATGATTCTGAGATGGGAGCCCTACACAACTGCTAAAGTTGAATTTACAGGTGTACAATATTGTCCTAAATTATAACCCCTGCAAAGCTAATTTTGGGGTATTACAACCAGTAAATCCACCTGACTTTCCATGGTTGCTGAAGTCGTTATTTAGGCTGAATCCTAATGTTTCTGCTCCCCCAGTGACCTTTTGCTGACCAGTCCCTCTGGTTATTTAAAGAGTTCCAGAGTCTAAGTTTTACAGAACTGTAGTGCATGGCAAGTATACCAGACTGACAGACAATTAAATGAGGCCTCCCTTTAATCTGGACAGGTACAGTATAAGCAAACTACATAAATTCCTTCTCCCCTCACAGGGCTGAGTTTGCCTCAGTGCTGAACCAGATGGATCTCTATGGAGGCAGCTCAGGTATCTCAGCCCTCACGGTCAATTTAAAGCAGCAGCCTGAATGCCCACAAATTTGGAAGTATGAGCTGTTTCTTTAGTGGTGTAGGCAGCTATCCAGTAGAAGGTGGACTGAGATCATCAGCCAGTTTCAGGTAATAAATGTCTATCAAGCCTTCAGTCCAACACTCATTTCTGTCAACTTAAAATCAGGGGCAGGCACGCATAGCCTGGTACCACAGTGCTCTGGGGTTTGTCTCACAGCCAGCCTTGAGGCTTTTACAGAGCTCCCTAATTGTCTTTTGCTGTCTTGGAAATCTCTGTTTCTGCTAATTAGCCAACTATTGGAAAACATGGCTGGCCACTGCTATTGGCAGAATTAGCCTGGCTTTCCCCAATCTGTCATTGTCCTGCATGGCTCTAGAGATGGCAATTTGCTGCTGCCGGCTTATGTGTTAGCAAGACACTGAGGAACTTACAGCTCATCTTTTATATACTTGGAAAGGACTGTCAAGATGATGCAGTGTTGTCTCTCACTCCCCCTTCTCTTATTTTATGTAGAATTAGAGCCCACGAATGTGAGGAAAACCAGCCATGGCTGCACTCAAGGCATTGTGCAAGATTTCCTCCCACAGCAGCGCTGCTGCAACTCAGTCTAGTTTTTTTTTTTTTTCCAAATGTGGCCTCCCACACATTTTGTGCTAAAGTCCCTTTTCCAAACTGTTTTTTTAACGTCTTCTTTTTGGTTCTGACATGTGACAGCACCTGAGATGTGCTCTCACAGGCACTCTTGGTTAACACTTGAGCATTCCAGGTTACTAGTCATCTTTGGGAATGCAATTCTGCACCACCTCATTCCTACACCTGGACTTTTGATAAAAAATAATTATAACCCCAACAGAGTGTGTAACAGCAACTCTCAACTTGGTTTATTGAGCCAGGATGGCAGACTGGACTAAGGAGCCTGGTTTATACTTACAGTGAAGGCAAAAGAGATAATTAGCTGAGGACAGAACAGGCAGCCTTTGCTCTTGGACTGTCTTACTTATGAGTGACATTGGTCCTTTCTCTCTTCCTGCTTGGGACACATCACCTGCAGAAGGAGATCACAGAGAGGTAATCTGACTAAAGTAACCTTCTGTGCTGCTTCTGGAATGAGTCTAAAAGCAGCAACAAGCAAGTATTTCAAAGCTCCTTGTTGAAGTGACCTTGCTGCACACTAAGATGTACCAAAAGAGATGGACTAAAGCAATAGGATGGTTACAGGTATCTCATTGCTCTTTGTCTAGTCAAGCCTTGTAATTCTTCTTTGTTAACTAACTATAACCAGATAAAGTATGAGGACCTCTGTGAAAAGCAGTTGCTGTAGCAGACAAGATGACTTATGAGGGCACAGTTTCAGCAGCGTTTATTGAAGACATACTTTTTTGCATTGTTCTGAAGTGAAACATGAAAGCTACAACATCATTCTTCTGGTTTGATAAAACTGCAGGCATGGTGACAGCTGCATGTAATAAGTGATCCCTGAACACCTTGTTAGTCCTCAGAGCCCCGTGCAGAATTAAAGTTGTGTTTTACCAGGCGATACGCACCCGGGCAGCGGCGTGAACAACTTCCAAGGTAATAGTTGTATTGCTAGCACTGCCTTTAAATGTTCAGGGAATTGTGTATCTCTATTTAGGTATATACTGGGTATCTATCACTGTGGCATTTCTGGAATTGCAGTCTGTGTTAATCAGGAGGCCATTATTAAACAGCCACAAATCACAGCCACAAGTAAGCAACGTTTCACTCAGCTTTGCTTCCCTCAGTTTCCTGTATTTACCCAGACATGAAGCTGAAGTCTGAAGCTGCACAGACATGCAGAGGTATCTAGCATAGAATCACAAGCAGGGACTAAACATGTCATTTCAATATCTAAGGACTACCACTTCCTCAGCAGCACATGGAGAGATTGAGAGAGCAGCAGCAAACGGGAGAGAGAGAGATGAAAGGACGGGAGAGGGAAAAAACTAAGGAGGGGTACCAGTTAAAAGAGAATTGATAATCACCTAGAGGAAGGAGCAAAACAGAAGCATGAATGTTTAAATGAGGCAGGGAGAGAAAGATGGATGAAAAAGGATTAGAAGGTGAAAAATGGGAATGGAGAATTTCCAGAGGTAAAGTTGAAATAGAAAAGCATACAACAAAAGGAGAGCTTCATTAAAAAGAAAGAAGGGAATTATCACAAGGCAGGCACAGGAATGAGCATCTGCTGTAAAGAAAGCACAGGACTGGAATATTGCAAAGAGAACAATGAGGTCACCCATGGCCAACAATTTGCACTATTTCTCATTAATGCTGAGATGCTAATGGCTACCTTCTCCAAACCTCCTCTTTCCTGGGGTACCCTTTCTTTTTGAAATGTTCTACTTCAAATACAAAATTGAGGCAGTTTCACCAACAGGGACTCCATCCCTGCTGTGTTGAGCTTTCAGGTTGAGTTGGCTGTTCCAGACAAGTCTGAGTCTTTATCAGTCAACACCAGGCTCTTCCTTTAATGTATGTTACCTGCTTTCCTATTATTGTTATTGCTGTTATTATTTCGACTACCACTTTGTTCCTAAAGTTCATTCAGACCTCGATCATGGTCAAATTCAACTGTGATAATCATTATTTAAAAAAATCTTCAAATAGTAATAAGCAAAGGAAATAATGTTATCCCTCAGACCAACAAAAAAAATTATTTGAAAAATGTACTTTTCATCAGGAAACTTTCATTTACTGAAGCTGTTCCTGGAAATGTTTTAATCAACCAAAGAGGCAAGATGGACACATAGCAGTTCACTAAAGCTGAGCTTTATCTGGAAGATTCTGTTGTAGCAGTGTCAGACAACCATGCAGTCTGATGGCTACAGGCAAAAAGAAAACTGGGCTTGTATCACTTGAGAAGGATCATCTCTGATGGCACAGTGTTTCCTAATATACTGGAGGCATTGAAGGAAGGGTGCCTCCTATGCTCCAGGGGGTTTTAAGCAGCCACAAAGGACTGTTTTGAAAGGCTGATCTGCCTCAGGCCTACAACCCTGTAAGATCTCAGCCACTGTGAAGGGCAGACCAAGCAGCTGTTTATGATGCCAGCAGATAGAGAGCCCTGAACCTGCAAAAATACACGTGTGCACGTATTTTAGCAGGAACGTGCTCTCTGGGGTATGTGCTGTCTTGGGATTTGTATGTATGTTGCTGCTGTGTTTTCTAGTTAATTTTTCATGGTTGTTAGGCCTCTGCTCTTTTCAGTTCTTATTGTTCCCCCCCCAAGACAGCCAAACAAGGCCTTGGGTTCAGCTTTCTGAATCAGCCTCCACAAACTTGACTAGCCAGATCTCCACAGGGAACAAAGTCACATAGATTTCTGTGACAAAACCCATTGATCTGACAGGGGCTGAGATAAATCTGCCTCCAAAAGTTAAAGCAATAGAAATCCGGATCCGCAGTGCAAGATTTCAGTGACAAAACCAGGGAGCTGACAGGGACTCAGACAAATCCATCCACGCCGAGTGACTGTGCATTCGTTCCACACACAACTGCCTGCTTAAAGAGATAGTGATGAGAGATCCCCACACAGCATCTAACACGGCATCAGCATTTGTTAGGAGATTAGTGTCAGGAGGGAGAAACACCCAATTAAAGAGGTATTACTCTGCAATTGGGGGATTGGGAGTAAGTAGCAATAATCATGCCAGCCACTGCCACAATAACACTGCTCTGAAGGAAAACGTGGAATGCAAAAGAGTTTGAAGAAGAAAGAGAAAGCAGAGTGTGTTCACAGGTTTGGAACTGTGGCAATGAAATAGCTCAAACAAAGATAACCAGCTCAGACTCCAATTTAAAAATGTATGGGATCAGGACAAAAAGCAGTCTACATAACAAAATGGCAGCTACATCATTCAAGGCCCACGTGTTCTTGTCCAGCTAGGAGAGTTCTAGTTTCTACAGCAGAAACAGTGACTGCAGAGGGATAGGAGCTGGTGCTCAGTGCAGGCTATTGGTGCATTTATACTGCTACAGCACAGACTGCTTAAAACATGAGAACATGAGAGCATGAGGAATGCCTTCCTGGAGCAGAGCACTGGGCCATCTGGTCAAGAGTTCTGTTTCCCCCTCAGCAAAAGGACACACTCTTCAGGGGGAGCCTATGAGCTGTGGCACTTGCTGCTGTTTCCCCACTGCCTTCAGAAATGTTGGATCAGTGGTGCTCGTGGATTCATCCCTGCCCTGTTCTCAGTAGCCACTTGTGGATCTGTTCTTGAATTTGTCTAATAACTTTTGAACCTGATGGTACCACATGCCTCCTTTGCAGGCTGGCTGGTGACTTTTGTTTTTTACAAAAGGAAGGAAGGACTAAGAAGGGGACCTGTGGCTAGAGCAGTAGCCTCATGCTTGGAAAACTCTGACTCCCACTTCCTGCTATGTTGTAGGCAAGGTGCTAAAAGTGAGGCTTTTAGATTCTTAAAGATAACAATTTTCAAAAACAAACAGTGTCTAATTCCCATTGAAATCAATCCAAAGGAAATAGACTCCTCGGGGCTTTTCAATTCAGCAATTTGAATTGCAGTTATGCATTTCATAGTTTGAAAAGTGTATCAGCCAACTCTGATCTGTAGATTTCTTAAGGATCTTTAAAACCTTGCCTTTATTCTCTGTGCCCTAACCTCCAAGTTCTAAGGAGGGGGTTAGAGCTGCCCATCTCAGGGACGTGTGATAAGGAGAAACACATCAGAGACCTTGAAAGGTTCATCTGCTAAGGCAAAGGAAGGGCATGAGATGGCCTGAACCATCTAATGAAGATGGAGAACTGTCAGAGGTTCGTGTTTGCCAGAGGCACTACACTGAAAATCAGCCAGCTGACCTTTCCACAGTCACACATGACACACATGCCAGTGTAACCAGGGTGTAGTCAGAGGGGACAGGAGGTGTGGAGGTGAACAGTGAAATGCAGCTGCAGGGATGCTGCAGACATTCTCTCTCTCTCTCTCTCTCTGAAATGTCCCAGCTGTGCTGAATCCACCCAATGACAACTGCCTTGTGTGGGGTCAGCTCTGTCACCTCACCATGCTCCCCAACTAAAGGGAGTTCACAAGTGCTACACTGCCTTTACAGACTTCTGCAAGACCTACATCATCTCTGGTGTTAGTGCTGGCTGACCTGAGGCTTCTGAAGTGGAATGCAGGCCTGAATCAGAAGTCTACCATGGTTGTCAAGGCACTAACCCCACATCCTCAGATGACAACAGTTGTCACAAAACTTGTCACTAACTAGAAAATCCCTGTTTGCACGTGCTTGCTGTGGAACATGACAGGGAGATGCTGCCTGTGTGGTGGCAGGAGAAGCTCCTGTTGGATTTCCCTCTGACTGCCCCTTCCAAAGCCATAGGCATTTGTCTTGCTTGCCTGCTTTCTCACTTGCTGTTCTATCTGCTAACAATTCCAACTGCTCATCTGGTTTCAAGTTGCTCATCAGTTTTCTTGCCTAGGAATGTGAAACAGCACTTCATGTGCTGAAGTAATTTTTCTGGAAGGGATAAAACACTGCTGCAGCCAGGTACTCTATTTACAGCTTTGAGCACAAACTCAGCATCCCATTGTTGTTACTGTAAGCACCAATCTCTCCATATGAGCAAAATGAGAATGGCTTTGATGTGGGGATTTGCCTTCTAGGGAGCATACGGTGTGGGTTAAGGCAGCATAACCCACAGACCAGAACACTCTTATGGGATGAGCAGCACACTTTTGGCTTGCCAGATGCTGGCTGAGTCTGGGCCAAGCTGCTGAACAAGCAATAGTTTTTCACTTTAGTCTTCCTGGCAGGTTTTAGTACTAACTGCTTTAAACAACTTGGTGCCTTAGACCAAGACCTAATGACTGCACAGAAATGTAATCGATGTAACCTGTAACTGAGAGGTGTGACCTCATATCTCAGAAAGACTCCCTCAGCTGATATTACCCACAGGTGATTCCCCTTTGGGCCTAAAAGGCCCAGGCCTCCGATTTAGTATCTTAAGGAGATGTGTGTGATTTAGCTCTTAATAGCATCTATCTCTAAAACACTTCTTTGCAGTGTGATTTAATGGTCAGAAACATCCTGGGGCCGTTCTGATGGTGCCTCCCCTCCACAGGGAGGGGTCCTCCCACAGGAGGCCTGCCAAGCCGCCCCACCTGCCTCCCGTGCTGGCCCTTTAAATGTGGCAAGTGCGAGGCAGCTGGAGGCCTTAAGGAGCCATTTGGCGCCATTTGCCTCCCGGCTCCTGTTTGCTTTGTGTCCCCTCCTGTGCTGGTAAGAAGTTTTAACTGCTCTCATACTCCTCCTCTACTCGCTCTGAAAGAGTTGGTGCTTGCTTGCTCCGGTGTCTCGTGCTTTTTGACTTGCGTCAGAAGTAATGCAGAACAAACAAATGGATGCGGAGAGTGAAGCCCCAAAGTTTCCCCAGGCTGTAGTTTCCTGCGTTGTGCTGATGTGTGGTCTCCTAAGGCCGTGTGTGAGTATGTGTGTGCTTTAACCTAATGTCTAATCCCTCTCCTAGGACTAGAGGGATCTAGTTAATATTAAAAATGTTCTTCTGGTAATATATCTGCCCCTTACCCTGGTTAAAGTGAAAAAACTTTTCATAAGACCTGGTGCTTGCTGCATTTGTCATGTTCTGTATTAATTCAGAATGTTCTCCATGGTTGTATCATATTTGTCTTATATCACCAAGCTTCTAAATTTGTGATAACTGGCACCTTTGCAGTTATAGAAAATAACTGTTTTACAGTATCAGGCACCCCAGCAGGAAAAAGCTCCAAGTTCTAGTCTTGGCTCCCTCTCAAGTATTTCATCTTCTCCTCACTGTTTGATTTGTGGAGATGCCCATACTCTTTCAGCTCTACAACACCAGGTGCTCAGTGCCCTGAAAGGGCTGTGGGGTTCCTGAGCTGTGTAAAGCATCATTATTATGGCTATTTTTATAGATAAGAAAAAGCATGTTTTGCAGCAAACAACAAAAAAAGTATTTCCCAGCTTTGAATGTGATGTATAGAAAGACTTCTATTGCTCAGCTATTATGGTACCTCATATCAGTGAAATATAGGGGTTTTCCTCAAGTTGTATTACAGCTGCAAAATCTGTTTCCTGAAATATTAGGCGTGCCAGCCAGTTTGGATGTAAATAATAAGCATGTCCTTCGCTGGCTTTTTAGAGGCCCAGGGAAAGCCATTTGTTCAAGCTCCATCTTGAACCTTCACTCTCGAGGAGTAGCTGTTGGGTGTCTCTGTGTGCCCTGGAAATTTAATTTATCTGTAAACAGGTTTCCTTTGCTCCACTTGGGACTGTTATCTCAAGAGAGGTTAAGCTGTACTTCAGGTAGCAACGAGCACTGAGAACAGAAAACAATTTATAGAGAGTTTCATAGCGATATTAATCTGAGCAGGTGTCTGCATCAAAACACCTTAAGATAGGTCTCCTAAAATCCAGGTACTGACTTAAAATCTGTCATATTTATTAACACTTAAAGGAACTACAGAAGTATAGGTATTTAGTTTATTGAGCATAATAGACATTCACGCTCTCAGGGTTCTTTTTCCCCACACTTTTCTTTTCAATGCAGTATTCTAGAAATTTAATTTAAAATTAGATACTGTTTAATTATGCAATCCAGACACTGGAGCTTTAAGTGAAAGGCTCAAATATGGTTATGTTCCTGATAAAATAGGTGAGATTTGACAGTGCCATTTTAGGGCATTGGATTATTTTCTCATGCTCCTGTCCTCCCCAGTGAATTTATTGTGATTAAGAACTAGTGCTGTGGGTGCACTGTTAGACTGGTATCACTGTTTAGCTGTACCCTAAAAATAAACACCTGCAGAAACATATTATTCTGACTGGCAGGTGCTTTGGTCTGCTGGAGGGAGCAGATTTTTGGGGACAGCAGATGAGCTGTGTTATTTTAATGGGGTTGGGGTTTGCTGTAGTAAGAGGCTGGAGGCCACTGTCATAAGCAGTATCCTCTCTCATGCTCCAGAGGGATGGGATTTTGTGCAGGAAACACTGCCATTTTTGACAAGCAAAGGAGACTGTTCTTGCCCCATTACAGATGGGCCTAGATATAAAGGACCTTCAACAAGAAAAGGCATAAGCATCCAAGTGAAAAGATAGTTTTTTCACCCCACATGCAAGACCTACAGCCCTCAAGAACATGAGTTAATTGCAGAGTGGTCAAGAAATAAAGCCAATATGGCAATGTGTAGTACTGTGCAATCTGTAGTGTTCTCACTGCATCCACCCCCTTCCCTCAAGTCTGAGCACTGATCACAGCAAAGGACTTCCTTCTTTTTTTTTTTTTTCTTTTTTTTTTCCCTTTGCTTCTTCTGTCAAACCTTCCATATCCCAAACCTCAGCACCACTGGAGCTGGTGAAAGGCATCAGTGCACACAGTCACAGGAGACACTCAGCAACATCACTCTAAGCTGTTACATGGGATGAAGAGACAAAAGTAAAAACTCAGGGGAGGAAAAGAATTTGATTTATTTTAGTCTCGTGGTGCTGGTATGGCTGTCAGTGTTTCTTGGAATGTGTACACATTAGAAGAGGTATTCTTTATAAATTTTTTATTGATCTTGTCTCAGTGACAGTGATTAATAGTATTTTCATCCAAAAGTGTCACTTCTGCCAACAAACTTGAATTTTCCCCTTTGCATGCTTCTATTCCTCCAATCCCTGGAGAGGATTGATAGGAGGGGAAAGTGCAGTTGAGGGGGAATATTCTCAAGGACCACACCATCACCATATGTGACTCCATTAACCCAACCAAGTTCCTTTATTATCACTTCTTATTGCAGTAGCATTTTGCATCTGCCAAGTGGGGGCACCTGTGTTAGATTTGTGTATGAATGACAGAAAGGGGTTTCTTATTTCAAAGATTTCAGTGCCTAACGAGCTGTGCCCAGGAATTGTATCAAACTATATTCAAAGACTATTAGGGCTACATTGCTTGGAGACTGAAGTATTTTATAGCTTTTAGAGGAATGAATGTAAATGCTGTGTTTATTTCAGAAGGACTCTGCCAGATTTCCTTTCTTGTGCAGAGAGGCAATTAATTTCTAAACTAATCAAACAAAAGGTGATGCAGCAGCAATACATCACCTGCTACCTAGTGCTTGCCCCTCCTAATTTGTGTGTTGAAATGTAGTCTCTGCTGGTCTATCCCTTGGTATTAAAGCTGAGGAAAGCTGCAGTTCAGCAGTGGGTTTTAACTCAAAGCAGATTATTCATCAGAACTGGAAGATTTGTTTTCCTGTCACTTCCCAAAACTGGAAAAAACATACTATTTATTTATTTTATTTTTTTTAAGTTCAAGCTCAGAGCTGTATGGTACTTAGCTGACTGCCTTCTTTATGGAGCTCAAGGTAAACTGAAGTACCTAAATATCTTTGTGAGCTGTCTTAAACACCCACTGGAGAGGGAGAATAAACACAGTGTGTGTTACTGCTCTGCCTGGGAGGCTGCAGCTAAATCACTACCAAGGCTGAATGCTGAGAAGGGTTAGGCTGGGTCTGGAGTGAGAGATTCTCCAAACACCATGGGTTCCCAAGAAAGGGAAACCAGCTGTTATCAAATGAAATTATTTCCCTCCCAATTTCTCCCTTGGGTTAGGAAAAAACTTCCAGGAAAAAAGGGAATTTGGCATTCTTTTGCCTCTGAACTGAGTGAATTTCTGGGATATTGGCTGAGACAACCACTCAATAAATAAATAAAATGATTGAAGATGAACTTGAACACTCTTTGCCATCAAAAAATGGAAATGTTGTGTGGCTCCTTTTACCTGCTGCAGACACAGTTACTGCTGTGTGCCAGCAAGTGGGTAGTGCTGGGTGTTATTAATAAGTTGAGAGGAGAATATGCATATCCATCTCCTCCAGCCACATTCCATGAATGCTGCTTGTGTACAGCTGGCTGTGTGTCCCTGTTCTGCCTGTGGGTCTCAGCCAGCAATCTTAAGGTGCTGAGGTTGAAATTACCAGGCTGCAGCGAGGCTGTGTCCTCAGCAGGGACTTTTCTTGTTAACTGATGATGAACTTGTGTTTTCTAGTAGGTGTGCCCATGTTTGTGTGGGTTCTCCATGAGTGATTATATTTGTGTATCCCCCAAAGGATGTGTTTGTGTGTTGTGTTCCTGTGGGTGTGTAAAACTATGCTTTCCATTGCACGCAAAAATATTTGCTTTAGATACAACTTCTGAGAGTGAAGAGGCAACACTGGAAATATTTGTGTAATAATTACTCATGGAAGGCCAATACCTGAACATGTTGGAAATTAATGTGGTGGAATGTGTATGTGATTAGTTTGGATGCTGATGATATCTCGATGAATACTTTCCTTCACTTTAACTGATTCTTTTTCATGAGGAATATACAACAACACTGTAATGTTGAGTTAATGAAGGTTGGGTTTTATTTTGGAGGACATATATATAATTGCAGGGAAATAAAACATCTGTGCAATGTATACTGCATATCTGTATCTGTCCTTAATTGTTACAGTTTTTCTCTTTGGATTTTCAGAGCTAGAGACTGTGGAGTGTTATTGAATCTTTATTGCTTCTGAGATCCTAGATTGATATTTGGAAATAGCGAGCTCATCACTGATATGATTTTGCTTCTGTGCAATGCAGCTTTAAATTTCTAAAAAGTCAAGGCAGCATCTTAAAATAAGATGGGGGTGCAGACTCCACTTCCTGGAGCCTTCGCTTTTGTTCTTTCTCGTTTTTAGTCTAAAATAAGTCACTCGGAATAAAAGCCTATTTTTGTTCCTTGTGGGTGGAAAGCAAGCTTGGCTCCCTCGTTTCTCATCCTGTGCACATCAGTGTGATGTATGCACACCCAGTGTTAGTATCTGGGAGATACCAGATAAAGCCTTCAGTTACTTTGATCTACTAGTCATGTGTTAAAAGTAGGAATAAAAGTCGCTTTTTTAAATGCGGAGATTTTGAGATACTTGCAGCATTGTGCTTTCCACCCCTCAGCATTTTATAAATGTGGGAAGATAACGTGAAGGGATCACTGGAACCATTGCACGGAGGCCACCCTTGCTGTAGAAGGGAGTTTTTGTAACACGTGGACATGAAGCACAAGGGCTTAGGAAAGGTGTGCTGTGGCCAGCTGAGGGGGCAAGTGGAATTTCTGTAGTCCTCAGAAGTGATACTCAAATCACAGCAACAGAAAATAGAGCTTATGAGGTCACTTCTCCCTTTCTCTCTGCTCCCCCAAGGCAGAGTTTGTGATACTTAAACCCTTTTTGACAGATGACTGTTTAGCCCATTCAGAAAAACTCAAGTGATGGAGACTCTACAACTCCTCAAGGCAATCTGTTCCAGTGCTCAGCTGTCCTAATCATTATTCACATTTAGTTTTTGGAGGACACCAAGGCTGACACAGCTTCCATGCAAAAGGAAAGGACTTTTAGAAAGTACAGGACCTTTAATTTCAGTGGGCTGTTTCTCCTGTCACATGTAAGATGGTCCCTTCCCAGCAGACAGAGGGGTGGCATAGGTTGGGCACCTGGAAGAAATCAGCTGCTAAATCACCATGTCCAGAGCTGCTTGTGAGCCTGAGGGCTCAGGAACTCACCCCTCCTTGTGGTGTGAGACCAGAGCATGAGTGCCAACACATTCCTTGTTCTCCCAGAAATTTTGTATAGCTAGGACTTGGGAGTTGGGTCCATTTTTCTGGGATTTTTGGACATGTGTAGGACATAGACAGTAAATAAATATGAGAGACCCACAGCAGGGTGGGACAGCAGCTTGTGAGGAGTGACTGCAGCTGCAGTGACAGCACCTCCCTATAATGTAGGCAGGGAAGGGAGAGAGAAAAAGAGAGGAAGAAATAGAAAAATATACTAAAAGGGCTGAAGGGTGTTGAAGACATTCACATAAGGAGGAGAGGCAAAGATGCAGAGGAAGTGTCTTTGGTGGACAGTGGCCACTTGGATTATTCAGATGCTGGGCTAGAGTGAATTACTTGATCTTGTGCTGTTCAGCAAACCATTATTGGGTATGTGAAATCTGAAGCAGACAAAACCACCCAAGACCATGTCTGTGTGCACTGGCAGTTATTTTGTTTATTTATTTATTATTTGTTTCTTAGATGCGTGCAGGGTAGCTGAGGTGCTCCTACTGCAACTGTTGTGCCCAGAGTCTGTCCCAAAATATTCTTTCTCGAGTGGCCTCACAGCTCTCCATAGTCAGTACCTTTGATTTTCTTGGTGGAGGAACACTGTATGTGGACATCTGTACCTTTTGCCCCTCGTGTAGATCTGGAGTCAGGAGCAGCCCAGAGTTGTGTGCCAGCGCCCTCTCTGACAGGGAGCTGGTTTTGCTGATGGTTTCCTGGCATCTTGGACAAACAAGCCATTCTCAGCTCTCAGAACTTTATTGTCAAAATTTTAACTGGTGCCTGTTAAATTTCACTGTTGCATTTGGTTTGGATCTGCTGCAAATTAAATCTGACTTCTGAACCGCTCTTTACAACACTGTCTGCTGGAAGGGGTCTGAGAGCACTACCTGAGCCAGGTCAGGTTGCTTCTCCTGAGCTCTCTTTGTGGCTGAAGCAGATAAAATCTTCCCTCTGCTCTCATCCTGTCAGGTGTTTCAGTGCACCCCTAATATTTTAATTAAAATGGCATAATGGAGTAAGTCTAGCAGCTCTAGGTTACACAAGTACCTTAGCCCTGAGGGCATTTTCAGGCACCAGAGGGTTAACTGCACACAGTTTCATACTGGAATGGAGAAGGAACGACACCTTTTTGTTATCAGCCGTTTTGGTGCTGTCTTTTTTTAATCATTTCAGGCTTTGAACTCCTGCTCTGAAAGAGAATCTGTCTCCTCATCTTCAGCGGCTGCCAGGTCTGGAGGCCTAATCAATGCAGGTTATTGATAGCAAATCAATTAATGCAGACAAAGGATCAAAATTAAGGAGCTTTCACTAAATTAATAAGTGATTCCAAGTCTTTTAACAGAGTGCCTGAGATAAGGGCAGCTCAGTCTTCTGGGACAGCAGCCTCCAGCCCTGTTTCCAAAGACAATCAAATGGAGAGAGTGAGCTGTGCTTTTACATTTTTTCTCCCATTTAAATAACCTGTTTTGTTCAATAGGAAGTGCTTAAAATCTGAGTCCAGCAAGGCTGCCAGGAAGCAGGTTCTAAATGAAAAGAGCAGATTCATCTGCATAAGGATGTCATGGTCTTGTTCAGCTGATTCAGGGAGGACCAGTTGTTTCAAAAGCCAGATTTATGTAAGATCCCAGCCAACACCAGAATTAAGGTTTGCTTCAATAGCAAATATACCTGAAATTGGACTGGAGATGCCCCCAGAAACAACTAGATGCAGGAGAGCCTGGAATAATTTGGACCTCCTGCCAGGCCCAGCCCTTCTGCCCCATGGCAGGTCTGCCTGGGAGAAGGTGGACCAGGCTCAATCCAAAATCCTTGCAGGTGGTGTCCCTGCCCTGTTCCCTTCCAGGAAGGATCAGACAAGATGCCTGACACTCCTAGTACTGCCAGCATACCAGTCCCATGGCCCTCAGCCTCTCCTGGAGGACTGGATGGAAACCTAAGGGCTTGGAGTTCCCTGCCCGTTACAGCAGCTTTTCCACCTTTCTTCCTGGTTCAGCCCAGGGAAACGAATGAACAGTGCTGGGGAGGAAGGATAGAGCATCTCTGGCAGTTTCCATGTGGGTAGTGCTGCCTGCTATCTCCTCCTATTTTCCTGCTTAATAAGAAGGACCATTCTTTGAAATGCCAGAAGCTCTCCTGCTGTGACAGTAATTAACAGGGATGGAGATGGAGCTGGGAAGTAGATTACAGGAGCACAAATACAGCTTGTAGCTCACTGAGGATGCAGAGTGCTTCAGGTCACTCCATGGGTCTCCCTTGCAGTCTGGTGGAAACACCATCTCCCTGTTTGGTCACACCAGGTCTCTGTGCCACTGGTGCTTGGTGCTGTCCAGTGGGACTGGATGCTGATCCCAAGGCAGTGCAGGCTCTGTGGGCTGAGCGTGGAGGTGAGAACAGTCTGCTGGCATTGCCGAGGCACCATGAGAAGGGAATCAGGCTTGGCCTTCTCTGTGCGCTTGATCCTGTAATAGCAGGGCAAAATCTGAATTAAATTCCTTTAGGTTTTGGTTGTTCCAAGCCATTATGTGTTAAAGAGTACTTTTTATATGCTGTGTGAAAGATTCCTCATGACTGAAATGGCTGCAGCTTCCAAAACTTCTGTCTAGAAGCTTGTGCCAGAAGTGCTAATATTTGGATGAATATATGGAGATTTACAAATATAGCCCTTGTCATAGCTGATAGCAGAATTGTACCTGAATGCCAAGCTTTATTGGGTCAGATTTCATGTAATCAGAGGTTGATATTCACTTCTTCCTGCTGCTCTGTCTACTGATCTCTGCCTGGTTGTTGGCACCCATTGCCTGTTCTCTTGCTGGCACTGAAATCCAGTGTGTTATCTTCATCTGCCTCTGGACTTAACACAGCAACACAGCTGATGTGTTTTGATCTAATCCACTGGTGATGATCTGCCTCTGTCAAAGAGTTGTGGAGCTGGCCACGTGGCACGGAGGCCCCTGGATGTTGTAGCTGGCATTGCAGCCCAAAGCTTGGGTCACATCTGAGAGAAGGACTAGGTTAACTCATCACCCTGAATCAGATGGCTGAGTTGTAACACTGTCAGAAGTGGCTCTCTGAGGGTACAGAGCTGTCATTCTTTGTTTCTGTGCCCACTGGGAGAGACTCTTTGCTCTACTGTGTCTTGCTTAGTCTAGGCAGGGTTTGCAGCCTTCAGATGTGCAATCCTTTGCCTCTTCCACTGCTTTCAGTTCCCTCCTACAAACGCCTGCACTGACTGCAGTTCTCTGCAGCCACATGTCTCAGTAACTGCTTAACCTAGAAATTCATTGCTAAAAAGATCTGACATCACAACACCCTGGAAAAGACTTCTCTCTCCCCCTTTTCCCTCCCTGGTCCCTCTCTTTTCCCAGGATATATGAAAAGCTGTAACTACTAAATCAAAATCTATTTGATTTTTGTACTCCCTTGATAACTGGGCAGCTGATCCTATCACCCAGCTAAGGCTTATCTGCTGCCTCCAGCTTCCCTGCTGCAGCAATTGGTTCCTGCAGGGACAGTGCTGGGTTATAAAGTGAGACTGATATCGTGGTCAGGGCCTTTTGCTTTCTGAGTGTGACCATTGTTGGTGATATGTTCCTGAGCAAGTGGCTTGGTTTTCTGGGAGGACTAGAAGGAAGAAGTGGGCCTCTGGGATTTACAGGTTCAAAGATATATATATTTAATCCCCTTCTTTTTTTTCTTAAGGTTGTGAAGTGATGTCAGGGAACATGCAGGGTCAATAGCATAGGCTAGAGCCAAGGTAATGGGTTGGTGCTTTTGCTTTAGCTCTTAAAAGTTCTCGGGTGAGATCTTGGCCTTGTTAGGCAAGCACTGACCCACATGTGTGTTGTTCATTTCAGCCTGTTCTGAAAACAGTTCTAGTGGAAGAAAAAATACCAACTGCTGTGCTTAGTATATCACTTGATAATTTTTAACTGTAATTGTAATTTTTGTGTGACTTTTGAATGAGTTTACCAGGGTGCTGAAGAGGCTGTAGATCCATATCTGCGCAGCTGGGTGTAGGTAGCTCACTCCCAGCTACATAACACCAGTAGGATGTGGGAATAAGAACATTCCCACCCCATCCCTTCTGGCTCAGTCATGTCCTAACTGCAGTGATTCAGCTATCTGGAGCCACTGGAAGGGCTGCAGTCATGTTAGCACCTTCTAACAGCCGAGATGGGAGATCAGGAAGCAGGGACTGCCAGGGCTACAACCGTGCTGGTATCATTTACCTTGTCCAGCCATCCTGTGTAATTAGAGTTCTTTTACTCTAATTGGGCACTAGCTTGAGGTGAGAGGGAATAGAGTTAAACCAAATTGCCTTCCTTGCCTGGAACAGAGCAGTCTGGGCAGCACACACAGCTTTTCTGGCAGTTTGGTTCAGGATGAGTTGGCAGTGCAGCTGGAGCTGTGCTGTGCAGCCCCAAGGGGAAGGGGAGTGCAGGGTAGTTCTTTGCAATGGGTGGTGGAAGAAAAACGCTGAGCTAAGGGAAGCAAGGCAGCTGGTGACACTGAGCCAAGTGACAGAGATCAGCTGCAAGATGCACAAAAATAAAAAATGGGATAGTAACTATAACAGCTTCTGGGAAAGGCCTTCCCTCCACACGCTCATTCCCAGCAGAAGCCATTGGCCCATATATCCTGTCCCTGCTTTGGCAGCAGCCACTTGGGTTCTGTAGTGCAGAACAAAGAGTCCACAGCCATCCTGCCCCCAGCTCTCCTGGTCAGCTGCTGCTCCAAGGAAGGGTAAAACCACCCTTCACCTCTTTCTTCTGCACCACTGTTTGAATTTAAAACTAGCACAGTAGGCTGGCTGTGAGTTTAAGTGTGGCTCTGCTTACAGAGGAAGGCAAGGTGGAGACTCTCAACTCCTCCCTTTTCAGTGTCTCCCTCTGTAGAGCTGTAAATGTGGTGACACTCTCCCCCTTTGCTAACAATCCCTCCTGGCACAGCGATAGCCAGGGCCTGGCAAACTGCCTGAGTTTGGTGACACATGTACTGCCTCATCCTCTCCTGGCTGGCTTGGTCTGCCACGTGCACGTGAGCAGATCAGTTCACAAGTTAGCACATCTCAGAACTGCCTTACTTGTGTCTAATAACAAGACAAAAAAAATAGTGTAAGAGCATGTTGAGTGCTCCCAGACTGGCTGCTTGTTGTATTGGGGTGTTCTCCATGATGGGAACTTACACAGCTGGGTTTTAAAACATTCAGCTGGGCTGATGAATATTATTTGGCATTGCTCCCAAGCAGTTGCATTGACCACTGAGATAAATGCAGGATTTTCTTGCTTTCAAATGGACAAAACTGTTCCTGCTGGTGGTTTTTGCAACAGCCTAGAGCAAGCCAAAGTCCTAATGTACTGTAGGGCTCCATGGCTTGGCTCTGATGCTGACACTTGGACATCCAGCAGGATCAGCTGGATGTGTTTGAAGCATTGCCTGCTCCTGAGTGGGTTACAAGCCCCTTCTCTGTACCCAGGTTTTGGGCAAGGAGGCATTGTGGTAATGTGTTTTGGTTTGAAAATTCAGGAATAGGTGTTTTTAACAGTGCTGCACTCAGGAAAAAAACCCACAACTTCATATGTAGGAAGTGCTTTTCTATAGTCTAGACAGATTATTTTACATTCCAAGACTGGATAATTGCAAGTGGTCAAGAAACCAAAGCTCAGCCCTGGCAGTAAATGGCCATGTGCCCTGTTATCCTCACTGAGCAGTGAAGTGCCTTTGTTTAAACCACCAGAGTGAAAAGCTACTGCCTTCCCAGTGATTTAGACCAAAAATGCTCTGTTCTGCATTAAATTGAATTAAAAGGGTGTGTTGTCACAGCCCAGTGGACACACAGTAATTTGCCAAGCCAGGGAAACTTCACTGTTTGCAATCACATGGCCAGGCCATGCTTCTCCTCTGGTTGAATTAAAGCAACTTGATCACAGCTGCATAAACACTTGAGTTTTAAAAAGGCTTTTAAAATGCATGTGCTGCTATTTGTCTGCACATATCAGACCTCAACTGCAGGAAGTGGATGTGCAGACACATTGGCTTCCCATCCACAAAACACCCTGTGCCCATTCCAGTGCCATGTATGTACCAGGAGGGTGCCTTGGATTTGTGCTCTTGACCAGTGGATTTCTGCAGCAGGAGTAGGGTCGTTGGCCAGGAATTCCTGGCATTCATTCCTGTTTGATATTGCTGGTTGGCAGAGTTATAGTGGTGACAATAGGGATCTTTTTTCCTGTAAGAAATGTTCTGTACATACCTGTTTTATCCTGTCACCCAATGCCTTTTGTATCCAGTGCAGAGACCCCTCAAAGCTCAGAGGGCACTTTGTGGTATTACAGTTTTGCAGGGCTTATGAGGGGCAGAGCCTCCTGTGTTACAATTGTGATTGAGCTTTCCCTTTGTTGTACTTCTCCCTCCACAGCTAGCACAGACATCCTTGTATTCACCATCCAAAAGCTCGTGGAGCTGAGGCACCCTTATAGCCCTGACTGCAGTGGAAGGTCTGAAGTTCCACCTGTGTTTGGGTGGAGCTACCAGGAGTGAGTCCTTTCTGCCTGTTTGTTTTTACATCAGAAATGGCAACAATAAACTCTGCCGGGACTTTGTTCTGCAAGTGTTCCCTGGTGGGCAAAGGGTGAGCTGGTGGTAGAGGTGCCACATCTCATGGCATGGCCTGTTTCTGCAAAATGCAGTTACACCCCAAATGTGGAGAAATACAAATAATTGCATTATTCTGCTCCTGGAAAGAGAAAACAGGGTCTAGCAAGGGTGTTGCAGAACTCAGATGCATCCCACTCTCATCTGTCTGTTGTGGATACCCCAAACAGTGTTGTCTTCCCATTGAGACAATGAACTGCAGTCTGCAAGAGGCAGTAAAGTGACTTCAGGATTGTTGGAATTTCTGTAGCGTGGCAGGAAGCTGTTGTAGAGCAGTTGACAGAAGTAAAGCCATTTGCCCTTACAGGATGGAAGCATATACTGTCTCCAACCAAAATATGAACTCCCATCAAATGGATGTGTTGGGTGAAAGCTGGGAGGGAAAAGGATGGCATAGGGACAATGGCAGAGCTAAGAGGACACTGGCTTTGCTGGGCCACTGCCTCATAGAACCCTGCCCACTGGAAAGTACAGTTTTGGCAATGAATGTTTGATGTGCAGGTGGGCATTATTTTATATTTAGTGTAATTTGAAAGTAGTCAGGATCTAAAAAGCTCTCAAGAGCAGTGATACTGAGCAACTAGCACTACTGCCAGCACTGGGAGAAGCACAGATTTGGGCTGGCACTGAGAACACAAAACCATGCTTTAAAAAATGTGTTTGACATCAGAAAACAAAGAGTTTGCCACTTTTGTCCTACTGGGTCAGGCAGGAACCCATCAGGAAATACTGGACATAGGTGACTGTTACAGTCCAGCTGCTGGACACCAGTGTTGTGTGTAATAGAAGCTGTTCTTATTTTTGCTGTTTAGCAGTTCTCAGTTTTGCTTGCAGGAAAATAAAAGAAATAAAATCCCTTCCTTACCCCCTGCATTGAGGGATTCCACATGCATCTGTCAAAAAAATGGTGTAGTGAGGGGTTGGCCTGGGCAGGCACAGGGTTTCTGGTTCTGAGGCCATGGAGAGTGCCTCTGAAATTCTCAGCACTGAAAGCTCTTTGACTTTGTTGGTAGCACAGAGTGTGGCAGGGGACAGCCTGCTCTGTTCCCTGTCAGGAACAGGGGAGAGGAGGGAGCTATTAGCAGGTGGGTGGGAGATGGTACCAACGCAATTAAAAAAAATAATAAAAGCAGGGACAAAATTACTCCCCTGCGTGTGGGTATTTTATAGTCCCTGCAATGAGCAAGAACACGGGTACTCTTACAGCTTTGAGACACAAGGAACTCCCCATTATACATCCTGCTTTTCTATGCACTAATGCTTTTAAAAATACCACTTTCCTCCTCTTCCCACTCCTTGCAGGAACAGCATCCCTTTATTCCTTGTAGAATACGTACGTGCGCACAATTCTCTTTGCAAAGTGCACGATCTGTCTTTCACCTTACAAAGCTGAAATTCAAGATTTCGGCCCCACTTCTTATAAAAGGTGGTGATACTCAGTTCAGGGCAGTTTATTCCATCTGATGGCTTATTATCATCACTCACTTTCCTCCTTTATCTCAGAGTGGTTGTTAATCAGTGCACCAGTACCATCCCTAGTTAGCAAGAAAACTCAGGTCTCCCTGTTTAGCAGCACAGCTTTGCTAAGACTGTCATTTTAGGGCTGCATTTAGAAGAACTGGCCATGTCATTGGTCTTCTGTACTGACCAGATTGGTATTTATGTTCAGTATAACCTGGCAAAAAGTGTGTAACCTGTGTGCTCAGAACAGCTCTGCAGGAACATCCAGCAGTGGAAAAAGAGATTGGGGTGGAAATGAAAGACCCTAAATCCAGACTGGTCCAGTTCTGACAAAGAGAAGGAAGCCTGGGATGCTCTGTTTCTGATCTGCATGAAGACATCCAGAACATGACTGGGTTGTTGTGGGTTTTTTTGTGCTGTACATGTGCTCTTTCCTGCCTCCTTCAGTAGGATGAGCTCACTTTGGATGGTGTCTCTCTGAGTACATGCGTATAAATATGATACCTTCCTTCCAGTGTTTAAGAAACAAGATGAGAAGTTACTCTCTGGTAGCAGTGAGGGGTTCCTGAGCTCATGACTTGAAGCTCAGTAGGGCCTGGGGAAGTACAAGCTCTCCCTCTTCACAGGGGGAAAGCTGAGCAACAACGATGAGATGACTGGACTAAGACAATGCGAGACAGAACTAGGAACAGGAATCGGGAATTCTGCGCTTAAGTCATTGGCTTCCTGACAAGATTGCCCGTCTGTCATCAACAGACTGCAAACATGTGAGTCGTGGCTTTGTCTTGAGCAAGAAGAGATTAAATCCAAGTGGATTATTTCAGTTTGGTCTGAAAGGCTCAGTGGCAGGTGGGAACTTTCTGCTTCCTGTCATGCAGCTCTTAATTGCAGTTTCTTTGCTGTTTCATGTCACATTCTGAATTGCAGTGATGTCATGCTACAACAAGATGATACAAACATTGCTCTGCTGCTGTCTGGTACCAAATTCTTTTTCCAGGATGGGTCCATCCCATTGGGAACTGCTAAGTTCCAAGTGTCCAGGCTTGACTGCAAGTGCTTGAGAACTTGCTGTAGCTAGAGGTGTGATGTGACCTGCTTCTGCATGCAAAATGAGTGACTTTAGGCATGGCTGGTTATTGCTCTATTCTCCTGACACCCACACAGTGTTGGGAGCTTTTTTTTTTTCCTGAAGGAGGCAGGAGATCACATTCCCTCTTCTTCCCTTCCAGCAGATGAACAGAAGGATTGAAATGTGGATTTAGGTTTTCAGTACAGCCTATCTGGCTGTCTCGATGCCTCTCTGATGGAAGAGGTTGACAAGGAGGAGCAGCAAGCAGGGATATTTCATTGGTGAGATGGGGATTTTTGGAAAGAGAAGTAGAGGAGAAGGAAACAAGCTGTTCTTTGAGTGCTCTGCTACAAGGTCTGTGCAGGTATCACCACTGCCTAATGGGAGCAATTGCTCTGGAGGTGTTTACTGCCCTGTGCTTTCCACAGGGGTCTGCCAGGATGCTGCTGTAGGGCATGTGACTATTAAGGAAGGGAGGGGGAGAAAAGCTTTGACAGAGTGAGAGAGAAGGGGCAGAAATAGGAATTGGATGCAGCTCTATGTTCTTCCTGGGAAAACTAACATTTCTTTTAAGCCAGCAAGATGGCAGATGCTGGCTGCAAAGAGATGGGTATGTCCAGCAGCTGCCCCCTGGGGTTTTGTGGGTTAACAATGTTTAACGTGATGCATTTAACAATTTCATGGCCAGCTTTTCTCAGTGACCTGACATAAGGTGAAAAATCAGCAACAGGAAGGGAGGTGCACGTGCTGAATGCTACAAGAAGTGGTTTCTCCACTCTGTGGCCTGGATGAAAGAAGCAGCAAGTGTGTGTGAAGGACAGGTGGCTCCTGTCACCTCTCTAGGGAAGGTTTAATGAGGACACTCTGACAACAGGCTGTGGTGTGCTGTCTGTACAGGCAGATCAGTGCTGTCCTGAGCTGGCTGCTCAGAGTTGGTACATCTTAATGGGGCCCACCCCATTGTTGGCAGTGGTGAAACCAGTGCTTATGTCTGCCTTCTGGGCTATTTGTCACCACACAGTAACTGCAACTCTGGTATGGTCTGGCTTAAAGTGAACTTTTTCTTCTTGGGAGGGGAAAGGGAAGAGTTGTTCTTGGTGGTATCTGTAACATCTGGAAACAGGAGGTTTATCTTGGGACACCTCAGCTGGTTCTAAATGTCTGCACAGAGATGGAAATGAGGAGCCAGAGTGTGAATCTAGCAGGTTTAAGGTTCATGTTTGAGCCCTGTTCCACTACTCCTTCCCCATCACATTCTGAATTTGGCTTGAGAGATGAAGACAGCTGAGGTGATTGGCTAAGAGAGACCCTGTCTGGTAAGAGAATGCTAAAAATCTAAGTGTACCTAGCAATAAAAAAGTCTGACAGGTCTGTGAAAGCTGTCTGCTCATGCATCCTAGGAAAAGGTTCTGGGGAAGGAGATGCATTATTGAAGCTGAAGGGAAACGTGAACATAAGAAGACTGTGTAAGTTAGTCCTCCTCAAACTGAGGCTGCAAATGAGAAGAATGTTTCTAACCATCAGAGTGAGGTTGTGAAGCATCCTTCCCACAAGAAAAGTGGAGAGAAAAAACTCATTGTCTGAGATACTGCAGATGAATTACAGGGCATGAGTACCAGTAGTAGCAGAGACTGGACTTGGAAACACAGAATATCCCTTCTGAGCCAGACCTTGGATCCTACTTTTTTAATTTTTCATGCTAAGCTCCCAGCCTGTGAAAAGCAGTGAGAAATAAGCTTCACTTCTACACTCAGGTCCCTCACCAAGGAAGTGGAGTGAGACCACTTTGAGCACAGTGTCAGGGATGTCAAGGAATTCAGCATGGAAGCTTGGAAGAGCAAGAAGTGTTCAATAATAACCTGTAGTTTAAACCCCTTTTATCACCACTGGCTTGCTGTGTAAGGAAATTACAAGATGAGGAACTATCTGCTCGAAGTACAAATAAGTATGTTTTGCATGTACTTTTTTTACAGAACTGCAGGGCAATATTGACAAGCTGAAGTTAGTTTGGGCAGAGGAAATGAACCATCAAATCTCAGCAGAGTACGAAGACTATAGTGCTGGCTGCTGAGAGCAGTACGAGATCCCTCCTGAATAGCAGTGGAAAATGATGATGAGATATTTTCACAGGGTGGATATGCAAAGCAAAATAGATACGTGGTGCACAGTGAAACACTGGCAGGGATACCTTGGTAACAGGAATCCTCTTCATGTCTTCTGGGATTCTCCTAAATGAAATAGCTGATGCTTTAGAACGTTGACCTGACTTATTTTAGGGATGTATCCCCAAGTTTTTATTAATGTGCTGTTAGGAGAATGTCCTTATATCTGCAATTAAACAAAAATAGGTAACTATTTAACATTCTGTGACTGAAGCCAGTAGCTGTATTAAATTGCTGTATGTGCAGAGATAGAGACCATCCAGAATAATGGATTTGGCCAAAATAGGATAATTACAAGGAATGGAATAACTTACTACCTTCACTAAACTAGCAGCCAAACTGTTTGAGAAAGGAAAGGAAGCAGGTTTTGCTTTAATGTTTTTAATAGCAGTACTTTTTCTCAGTGTCTGTTCCATCTCAGCTCTTCTGACTCTTCTTTCCAGCTGTTGCTGGCAGTCTTTATGTGTAAAAATGCTTTGTATGGTCAACAACTTTGCTGCTTTTTGACAATGGGTACCATGTAACGAGAGAGCACCAGTCTGACAGGTCTCTTTGAGGTTGTTAGTGCTGAAAACATTGAGTTTTGTTTCTGTAGTTCACAGGCATCTGGAAGTTTCCCTGAGTCACAGGCTCCCCCTGTGTTGTTACTCGTTGCCTCTGTGCAGAGCTAAAAACAGATCTTAGCCAAGTTCTGTGGTGTTCTTCCCTCGTTGGGCCTGCCTGCCTACATGATCACCAATAATCAACTGCACAGTAGCAGCTTGTTTTCTGCTCTCTGGCTTGTTGGAGATGATATATGAAGTATGAAGAATAGTGTGAGATGCTTTTCTGAAGCTACATTAAGCCCACTGTGCTGACAGCAGCAAAAGAGAGCTTGTTTTGACAAGGAGCTGAGTTAACATGACACATAAGCTGAACACAAGGAAGATGAGGATCCCTGTCAGACCCTGGTGATTTTTTTTTTTTTCTGTTGTGGGTCATTTTAAAATCCTTTCCCCAGCACACTCCTAGCTTTACAGGGCTTATTTTCTGTGCTGCCACCTTCTCCACAATTTGAAAGAGACTCCTTGTATTTTGTTCTGGGGTGTTCTTGTTGTTTTATTTGGTTTTTTCCCATTAGTCTTTGTTGCTCCCAGCACAAAGGGTGAAGATTTATTTTGAGACTTATGGATCATTACAGTATTGCAGTGTTGCATCTTCATGTGATTGGGACATGTCACCGTGAGTTGTTGATTCCAAGGAGACAGATTCAGCTCGACAGGAGGAAGGCAGTGTCACATCTCATGATGTGTTCCTTCTGCACCATGGGGCATATCTGAGGATTGAGGACCCAACACAGATGGCTTAGGCCTGTAATCCTTCTGTGTCCTCTCAGGCAAGCATGGGGATTTCAAATCATCTTCAGGGCATGGGTCAGACAGGACTTTCTGTTTCTGTAAACATCAAGGGGCAACTGCTACCCCAACAGGTCACTGAACCAGCTCATTCTGCCACATCTGAAAGATGGATTGCTTGAGGTCTGGCATTTATTCATGCTGAGGTGGGTATGAATAAATGCTGTGCCTCCAGGGTGTAAGCTGTTTGCATGGCAGAGGTTGGAAAGGTGGTGGTGTCCACTCCCTGCAATGTTGCACAGAGGCTTTGCATTACTCTGAAAGTTGAAATATTTGAGCTTGTAGGAATCAGGGTGCTGAAGGCTAGTGGACTCTACTACCCTGTGACAAAAACATTAATGCTTTTCCATTGATCACCTGTACTAGGGGATCCTATTGGTGCATCCTGGGGTTCCTCTGGGCCTGCCCAAGTTCTCTTGCTCAAGGAGGGGTGCATATGGCCAGGTACCTTCCCAGCATGATGCCAGGAGGCAGATGTGGTCTGAACCCAGTAACCAGGGTTGCAGAGCCAATTGTAAGACTTGTCTGTTCCATAATTTAGGATTACTGAGTTCATTTGGGCCAGGATTTCATCCTGTCACTGGATATTTAATGATTTTTTTTTTTTTTTGGTCTGTGGATATTTTCTGCTGGGGTCTCTCCTGGATAACAAGCTTGCTGCTGCTGTGCAGCAGAGAAACAGCAGTGGTACGTGGGAGCTGATCTCAAGGATAAAGAGCTGCTCCAGTGTTGCCTAGTAGGTAAAGGTTACTTGGAAACTTTCACTGAAAGAACTGCAGAACTCCCACTGACCCCCTCTGGGCAGGACAGAGCCAGGAACTGCAATACTTGTCTCACTGCATTGTCCAAAGCAGAGTCAACAGCTGTCACCAACTGGGAACCTGGTTCTGGCAGGCAGACAAAGGAAGGAGGAGTCCCTTAATATGCAGGAGAAGTGATTAATAAGTTTTATGATATGTTATTGTAGCAACCAGCTGTTTGGGTTTTGCCTTTGTGTGCCCATGTGCTTGTGCTGAGCAAGAGGCAGAAATGAGTAGCAGAGACTCCTGCCATAGCCAAGGGGTCACTGCAGACTCCTTGAGGGGAAACTGTCACCTGGGTAGGAGTTGGGGAGAAAAAAGCTGAAGCCTTGAAGGGGGGCTGCTGGATGACTGAAGGGAACTAAAGGGCTGTGACAATTAGCAAATAGTGGAAAGAAACACAGCCAGAGGCTCAGGTCATGCAGATGAACGAGGCCCATGGGTCAGAACCCATGGGCTGCAATTTGCAGCAGCTGAGTGTGCTGCAGTGAGAGCATGGTGTGAGAACTACCCAGTGCTCCTCTCAGGAGCCTTGGAAGCACCACTGTCTCAGCTGAAGGCCTGAAGTAGGGAAGAGTGTCACACAACCCTCAGAACGGTGAGTCTGTGGCTTGAAGAGCCAGCCTCCTGCTCAGAGCAGCTTCTGTGTGTGCTTCTCTCAGTTGGAGTTGATTTATTATTTAGCATTTTGTACCGTGGACTCTGCAGTGATGGTTTTCTATAGAAATCTTACCAGAACCATGTGTGAGTGTATAGGAAGTGCAGATGCTCTTTTATCTACTTTTCTCCATCTCCAGCCGAGGTAGTGCAGACAGACACGTTTCTCACCTGTGCAGAAGCTTTGGGGTTAACACTGGTGTCTTAAACAGGAGTGGGGGTCTGAGAGCCAGGACAGTATTGCTGTAGGCTTTGCAAGAAAGAAAACATCTTCACTACAGTAGGAATTGCACTAGCAACCACTTCTGAATGTGAGAGGAGCAGCTGTTATTGTAATAATTGCTAAAGTCTCAGTAACATCTTTTGTCAAGCTGAAGATGTAATGGGGAGGTGAGTGTTGGGCAGCAGAGGTGTGATGGACCTGCAGCATCTGCGGTAGGTGATTGGTTGAATGGAGCTCTGTGTTTTGTGAGGAGCTGGATCTGCTCTGTGGTTTTCTAAAGGAATGTTGTGCCCATCAGTGCCCAGCATAATCTTACTGCTACAGTGTCCCACGCAGGCTCAGTGCTCCATCCATCCAGAAGCCAGATGATAAGAGGGAATGCTCTCAGCCAAAGAGGCTTTTGCCCCTGTCAGAATCACTCCAGTCTCCCTGGGCATTTTTGTAGCACCTGTGTGTGAGAACACAGGTGCTGAGCTGCATTTCCAGGCCTGCTGAGAGCTACGAGCTGCACGCTGGAGTTTGACACTGTAATAATAGATTTCTTTTGTCAGATGAAATTAATCTTGGATTATCTGCTTCACCAATCCAAATACAGGCTTCTACATTAGCATCCACTTTCCTTAGGCTTGAATCTTTCAGGAAATAGATGCAAATTGGAAAACCTACATTAAGTTAACCGAGGTTGTAAATCCCAGGCATATCACACGTGAGCCTGGGAGGTAGAATAGCTTTCAAACCACTTCCCACAAATTGAGAGCGAGTGCTGCACTCTCATACTTTTTATTAACGCTGTGGTGAGAAACAGACTTGCCAATACAGTGCCCCTGTGCCTGAAGCAACCACTCCCATTTCAAAAACTAAAAATGTTGTCATCTACCCCCAGCCAGTAGTGTCCAGATTGACTCCTGTCCTCTGAATTAACACACCAGACTTTGTAAGGAGTCACTTGGGGCTGCGCTCAACATACCTGGCACAAGCTTGCAGTGTTGAAGGAGCGCTTTCCTCCGCCTCTTCTTGTCCCTGCCTCCATTGCCTGTAACATTTGGGCTGTAATTTTGGCTGGTAGGTGAATCTGTAGGGAGAAAGTGTGAGCGGGTGCACAGCAAGGAGTGTCAACACTGCATGTTGCAGTGCAGGAGTGTCTGAGCTACTGAAGAGCCAGTCAGAACTGGAAGCAGGATTGCCACAGTGGAAATATTTTGGGGCCTGGACCACTCAGATGTAAGATGCTCTGGCACAGCTTTCTGGATCAGCTGAGCTATTCTGTCCTTTGCTGTGTGGATGTTAACCCCTTTGTCTCTGCACTGCATCATTGCTGAGTGTCAGACATACCCCAGTTGCCTGGGGTTTAATTTTTAGGAAATACCTACGTTTCCCCAGTTGGGTTATTTTTTCCCCTTTTTTTGCAGTTCAGATGACATCCTTTCAACTGAAGCCTTAGAAACTTGAGAATAGTAGTCCAAGAGTGATTTAAAAACATGCTAGGAGTGGAAATGCAATTAAGGTACCTTAACCTCCTTTACTCTGCCCTGCAGCAATGCAAAGGAAAACAGTTTGTTTTTAAAGGTTATTGTAATCTAGAGCTTTAAACTCTAACATGCCTTAATCATTACTGAGTGGTTATTGAAGAAGTTTACCTTCATCACAGTCATAAACAACTGCCAAGTAAAATGTGCCTTTTACATTTTTATTAGGCAAATAGCACAGTAATAATGGTCATTGTGGCCATTTTGTAAGAGACTTAGGCAAGTAGCAGTTAGCAAATGAAACAATGGGACGTCTCAGCTGGTGCTGTTAAATAGTCATACCAAGCACAGGTGTGAAGCTCCCTGCCTTTTTTGGCTTCATCTGAAGAAGGAAAATCGGGGTATCCTAAGGTGCATTTCAGTACAAATGGCATGTTTCAGCCTGGCCCTGCAATCACCCACTCCTGATTAGCTCGATATTCCTGGGGGCTGCTCACACATTTAATGTGAAGACTGGCATAAATGTTTTTCAAAGCTTCACTTTCCTTACATTGTAAAGCACAGAGACCAAGGGCCAGAGGAGGGGTTTAGTCAGGTGTACACCAGGGCTGATTTGCTTGTCATGCCTGGGGTTGCACCCTGGGTAACTGCTGCCAGCCTGTCCTCACTTGATCTGCAGCCCGTTTGCTAATATGATTTGTAGGTTGTGCAGGACTGCACAAGAATATGCCCTTTGTTGATTTATCTTAATGAGATGGAGAGCTTGGAGTGTGTGTATTTTCCTTTTTTGTCAAGATCTTTCAAGACAAAGAAAAACCTGCTATCTTTCTCAAAGGACAAAGGTTTTTAATTTTTGGTTTAGCAAAGTGAAATTCTCCGTACTGCAGGAAGCTTTTATCTCTCCTTGCCTTTGCTTTTATAGATCTTCCCGTGAGCCAGAAGATGAGGATTTCAAAACCTGTCACTGTTGGTCTCGACTGTTATTTGTGGTGTGAGGAAAGTTGAGTCAGTCTCGTGCTTGGGGAGGGAAGGACAGACGTGGCTGTGGGTCTGTGCTGCTGCAGACCCTCCTGCCGGCCGGGCTGGGGGTGTGGCTGTGCACCTGGGCTGGGGGGGTTCACTGCACATGGCCCTGCTGAGCAGGTGCACTGTTTTATTAGTGCTGGAGCTGCCATGAGCTGACACTGCGTTTGGAAAGCGTTTGCTGTCTCCCCTGACAGCAGTCTGTGATCCATATTTTTTTACGGCTGGTATAATCTGGAAATCAAGTACTTGTGACAGTTTTCGTAGTTCCGTGTAGTCCTCTGTATTCATCTGAGCAACTGCCATTTGCCTTTAATCTGCCCAGGTCCAGTTATTTTAAGTATCCACAGGTGAAGCATTAGAGACCTTGTATGTGTCCTTTGCTTTTAAAAAAAGGAAATTTTTTTATCTGTCATGGCTGGAAGTGGGAGCTCAGTTCCTGGTCATCCACTGTCATGTGATGTGGCAGCACTTCTCTGTGCCTTGGTTCTCTCATGTGCAGTAATACTGCACCACTCCTTCATTTATAACAGGGCTGGAAATCTCTGGTGAGCTTCATGTGGCCAGGAGAGACTTCTACATCTGGCCTCTTCCATTAGTTCAGTTTCATTGGAGAAAAAAAATTTGTTCAGTATTTTCTTCATTTTGAAAGTAAAAGCAGTGATACTGGAGTCTTCTGTAGCAGGGCTGGGCTGGGACAGTTAATGAAAGTGAGGAAAATAGGGGGAGATAAATCATGTTTGTTAGCTCAGTGTTTATCAAATGATTCCTGTTGGCAACACTACTTTAAGGACTGATAATAATATTAAAGTCTAAATCTCCCCTCTTACACTTGCCGTGCAAGTGCATGGAGGTATTAGTGTTAATGGTGTTACACTGGCATAATTACATTGTGTGTTTGCTTTGAGAGGCTGGCAAAGAGCTCTTGGCTGCAAAGGGTCAGGGTGTGCAAGGAATGCAGGAACAAGATTTCTTCTGCCTGAGATCATAGCAGCATGTTCAGCATCTCTCTAATCTTCTTTCCCTTCCTGGACTGTGTTTCTTCACCTCCTTGTGGGATTTTGATCCACCAGTAGAAACCCCAAATCTGTCACTTGGCCATAACTGCCCGTGGGAATACACTGAAGTAAACCTTGATTGCCAACACCTTGGAAATCTGTCCAGGTGAGAGAAAGGTCTCCATCTCCAGCAGGTTAATATGTTGCCTGTTTCCCACTCCCCCTCTGACCTGGCTGGGATCTCTGTGGGCTGCAGTGCTCAGCTGTGTGCAGGCACAGGACACAGTGCTGCTTTCTCAGGAGCACACACTGTCCCAGCAGTGGTTCTGCTCCTGTGTAAGGCCACGTGGGCCGGGGCTTGCTCTGAAAGAAATCAAACATTAGCATGTGCACGCAGTAGGGAAGACCACTGGATGACTCAACTCTTCAGTGTCCTGCTCTGCATGTGGATGTGACACCATTCCAGAGGTTTTACAGCAGTGTTACAAGCATTGAAAATGTGCAAGAGTGCTGAGGTGCCTAATTCAAGCAGTGGCCCTGCAGTGGCCCTGGGTCAGTGATGCCAGTTAGGAAAAATCCTGTCACCTCTCTGTGAAAACAGGGCAATGTCTGGAGAGAGATACAGGAACTGGACTTTTTGGCATGGATTTCCTCACCATGAATTGCAGCCTATGCTCAGCTGATAGAGGATTTTACCTCTCAGAAATTTCTGAGCTGGCTAGAGATAACACTGTGTCTTTAGGGGCTATTTGGTGATATTTAGCAAAAAAGCTTGTGGTTTCAGCTGTAAACCAGGTAGCTACTGCTGTGAGGGGTAAATGGCCTACCAAGTTTGGCAGTAATTGTCCCCTCAGTCACTGGTAGTCACCTCTCAGCCAGAGAGCTGAGCTGGGGCGATGGAGGCAGAACTATCTCCTTGCTAAAAGACATTTCTGCCAGCTCAGCCTGCAGGAACAGGTCAACTTCATGGGCAGCTTGGTAGAAAGTGGTGCTTGGGCTGTGTCCCTTCAGGTGCCAGCAGAGCTCTCAGCCAAACCTCCTTCGCCCACATTAGGCTGTGGGGACGCTTGTTAAAGGCAGAGGCTGTGGCTTTGCCTGCCTGTCAGCTGAGGGAGGGAGTTAAATGTTTGATACACCACCACCACCTCTGCTGGCTGCCTGTGAGGACACCAGTAAGTCCTGGATGTGCCCGGCCAGCCCAGCACATGTGGGCACCCAGAACAGACAGGGCCCATTAAGAGTTAATGCTGGTAATTAGAGATGAGCAGCAAGAGCTGGAGGTTCCAGAAGGATGACAGTGGGTGTGAAACACTGTAACATTCCCATTAATCCGAAATGTCTCCTCGCTGGCCAGAAAGAAGTGCCCAGATTTTTTAGTCAATATTAATTTTACACTTGGCACCACAGGAGAGTGTGAACTGCTGAGTTCACAAAGGGCCTGTCTAATAAACAGACAATAGAAAATCAGAAAAGCGAAGACTGAGCTCACTTGCCCGGGCAATGGGAGTGTAATAACCATGGGGGCTGCAGAGGGCAATGGAAAATTCTGAGCCATAATGAGGAGTCACAGCAAGTGCCTGTGCCTGGGCTCTCTGGGCACAGGTGGGAGCCGGGGGAGAAGGTGGGATGGTGTAGCACTGTGCGGGAGGGAGGAGGACTTGGATCTGGAATGAGAGACAGATGAGGAGGAGGAGATCACGTCACAGGTGTGCTATAGGCTTGGAGGGCCAGATAAGAAAAGCAAATTGTTCCCCTGCAAATGAATCCTAAGCCTGCTCTCCATTTGATTTCCTTTAGAAGAGAGCTTGGAATTTTAGATGGGCTCCCGTGTGTGTGCCTGCTGCCTGTCAGCTCTGCTCTGCCCCTCCCTGTTTGATCACCTCTCCTTTAAACAGGCCATTCCTGTCTCCTGGTGGCCTGCAGAATACTAGATCTCAGGCTTTCAAAGCTGCTGTGATTAGCCAACTAAATACTGCAGAAGGGGATGAACTTGATTCCAAAGAGCCAGATGCTATAGCTTTCTAATAAACCCAAGGAAACTCTCTGGGAACTGGAGATAATTATAAGAAAAACACATTGCTTTGTCAGACGTGTTCGCCTACTTTCTTCAACTTTTAAGCTGTCTGCAAAACTAGTTTCTTTTATTCAATCTTGTTGCTAGCACGAGACTTTCCAAATCCAGAACTACAGAACTTCAGCACTGCCTTGCAGCTAATCCGTGGGCACTTCAAGCTGACATGTGTCCTTGTGCTTCATGCCTCGGCCTCTCCTTTCTTCCTGGAATAGCAGGGTCCAAAGCTGGATAACAGACTGAAGGCTTCATTTCCTGCTTTGGCTGAGCTGGTGTTTCAAAATAGATTGATTTTTTTCTGCAGGATTGTTCTTTTAGTTCCATTTCCTTTTCTTCTTAATGAACACTTCTGATATCTGTGGAATCTGAATTCTACCTCGATTGAAATGGCACCGCTGCTATCAAAATTCAAAGCCTGTATCTGAAACCCCAAGCCACTGAAATCCCTGGCAAACCTAGCACCTGGTTAATGAATACATCTTGAGGAGCCCAGATACTTTATTTTCATTTCTGTCACACAGTTAGTGTTTTTGATCTGCCCATTGAAGAAGCAAGGTGAAAGAGTAAGAACTTGCCTGTCTCTGCATTATCTGCCTGTGACAAGCTGCCAGTAGCTGCTGATCTGATCAGCTGTAATATTCAGGACTGATTTCTGGATAGAAAACAACTGATTTTGTTTAAGATCAGAAGAGGGAAAGAGGCCTGACTTTCCCAGCAGTTGTGATCATGTCAGGGAGATGAGAAACAATGAAATGCACAGCATGTGAAATCCGTGGAAAGAGAGAAAATGAAAGCCCTGGTAAAGAAACTGGGAGAAAACAAAATGACAAAGGAACAAGGGGGATACACATGAAGTGCATGGGCAGGAGAAGAGAAATGGGGCAAATTTGGAAGAATGCTGAATTCCCAGAGCCTCTCGTGTGAAAAGGGGGAGGTTTGTGGAGAATTTCTTAAAATATGCCATGAATGAGGACAGGGATGGGAGATGGAGAAATCTTACATGGCGTGGAAGCAGAGTAGCTGGATGCAGAGACCTCCTGCAGCACGAGGTGTTCCCTTCTCTCAGGGGTGACATGGCACCAAACCTTGGAGCCCTGTGCCCAGGCAGAACCAGCAGCCTGTGTAGATGTCCTGGGCAGAAAATCTCAGAAAGGTCCTGAGATGTATAAAAGATTGGCAAAGAGATAGGAAACAAGGTAGGAGAAAAATGATCCCAGTGGAAGGATGCTACCAGGGGAGTTTCATGGGTTGATGCTGGGAGTTGTACTGTTGAACATATTCAGGAATGACCAATGAAAATAGGGACAACAGTGAGACTTCAAACTTTGCTGTTTAAAATTAAGTTTTTCAAGACAGAAAAGGCAGCGGTCAACAGTGAAGAATTGTTGAAAAACCCTGAGACTGAATGGCTGGCCAGTGAAATGGTGGATGAAATTTCACGGGAATAAAAGGGAAATGAGGAGTGCAGAGAAAAACAGTGATTGTTGTGCATATAAAATCATGGGTTTGGAGTTGACCGGGATCTTGAGGTTATGTCACATGGCCCCATGAAAGCCTCAGCCTTAAGAGAAAGACAAATCAAATGCTGGAAGCTAAGAAAGAACAAACCAGAAAACACTTGCTCTGTTCTCTGTGTGTGTGTTTGGTTTTAGTGTTGTTTGGGTTTGTTTGTTTGTTTGTTTTAATTTAAAAAAGCCTGATGTGCTTCCACCTTGAATACAACATCTTGTTTTGTTTTCTTCATCCTCAGGGAGTTTCCTAGACATGGGAAAACTCCAAGAATAGCTTCTGTACAGAATTGAATGAGAAATTGTCCTGAGCTTGGAGGAGACATGGCTGAGAAGTATAGCAAAGGTGGAGGAGCATGGATAGGGACTGTTCATTGTCTTCCCCTATGCAAGAAAACCTTGGCTTGAACCATCATGAATTTCCTTACCTGTTATATCCTAGGGTGATTTTTCTCGTGTACAGTGGAATTGTCCCTCCTAAGGAACGCTGCTTTCCTGTCTGTCTTTCCTCAGAAAAGGGAAGACAAAGCCCCTCTAGGTAAAATCCTGTCTAATAATTTATGAATTCACAGTTCTGGCCCAGTCTCCAAGTAGAGTTTTGGCTGCAGAGGGAGTTTCCTCGCCCAGATGAATCTCTGTCACTGGTATTTATGCCATACATGCATGAGAATCCTTTTGATCTCTGTAGGCATCTGGAATTCTTCTGCTTGGCTAACTGGCAGCAAGCCTGGCTCATCGGAGCTGGCAGCTGCAAAGGTGGAGACTGATCAGAAATAGCTGGAAATTGGTAGGACCCTTTCTGGAGACCCCTCTTCCTTTGGCTTTGAAGGTGCTGCACTCTCCATTGCCGTGTTGGCAGCATTGCTTATAGAGCCACCTGTGTCACCTCTGTCCCCACAGCATGGGGCCTTCCATGAGGGCTGGGAAAGGGGGAAGGGGCAGGGCTCCAGGTGGACTTCAGAGCACCTGCATATTCCCACATAGCCTGTCTTACAGGAGGCTAAACACACCTGATTTGCTCTCTGCAAATCCCAGTCAATCTGTGGCTTAAGGAACTTGAGGGGGCTGAGCAGGACTTCTCACATCGTGTAGGCTCCCTCTCTTTTATGTGCATCATTACAGACCTGAGCTCTGATCCCTTGTCTCTGTGCAAGGTGTGTGTAATGTTTAGATCATAAAGATTAAGGCTTGTATTTGTCCCTGTACATTTAGCACTTAAGGAGAAAAATCAACACTTACCAGGAGAGCCTGTGTGAATGGCTCTTTCCCAACTAATCCCTACTTCCATCACTTCCCCTTACCGAGTCCTGTTTCTCTGCCACAGTCCTCTCAACACACCATTATTGTCACCTTTAATAAATCCACGTGTGCCTGGCAGAGGGGTGTTTTGATGGGTGTGTAATTGCTTGGGAGTCCCTGGGGCTTTTCCTCTAAGGAAGCAATGGAGAGTAAGTGCTTTGCCAGAGTTCAGAGCGGTGCTGCTGGAGTTAGAGAAGAAAAGAAGTGGTGTGAAGTACCTGAGATGTCAGAATGGTAGAGCCAGAATGTTGAAGCACAAGTGAAGTGTGCAGAGAAGAGGGTGGAAGGAAACAAAAGGATCCAAAGAATAAACCTACCAGCAATTTTTAAATCAGATTTTCCTAGTGTTTGATTTCTAACAGCTTGTAATCAGCTAATGCTTGTGCTGTCAAAGCAGGTGTTTGACCATCCCTGTGGGTTCCAAGTCGCATGTGTTTCAGTGACTGGTAGTTTCTGAGAGCCCTGCCTGCTCAGCCATGAGCATAAATGCTCGTGGGTGTCTTGGTAATGGGGGAAAAAGCCTGCAGGTTTCCCTCTGGGAAATGTGTGGGCAGAGTGCCGCTGTGTGGTGACACGGAGCACGGCGTCCTTGGCACGGGAGCTTTGAAAGAGCATCTCCTGGAAGTTGATGCAGGCATGACTGATTTCTTCCCAGGATTTGGGTTGTGCTTGGTAAAGGAGTGGGAGCAACACTTCAGGACCTTGTATTTTGATTATATGTTGTTTTTCCTTCCCTTCTCTCTCCTGATAGACGTGTTCTTTTCCCGGTCACGTATGTTAACATCATGCCTTTCCTCAAAGGATAGTGAAATAAAGGGGTAAGAACAGGACATGTATAGATAATATATTGAGTTGTGAAATTTTGTCCGGACTATAGGCTGCAAATTGTGTCAGGTATGGACAACACAAGTTCAGGGAATTAGGGCTGTGCTTTCTTGTACCTGTGCCAGTGATGCTGGGGCTGTACTGTGATCATACCTCTATTATAGTGTGCATTCTGCACCCACAGTGCTAAAACTGAGACTAAAGTCGTCTTAGTCCCTTGTCCTGACATCCTCTTAACTTGGTCACTTGCCTTTACTAAGCAGGTCTTGCACCTTAGTTCTTGCTTTTCAGTACCTTTTAGCTCGAGGTCCTTAAATGTTAACTCTGTGGGTAGTTTGCTTTGATTCTGCTCCAGGGAAGGGAATGCTTCCTTCTGAAGTTGTTTGTAAGATTGAATAGAAAAGAGAACAACAGTAAGAGCAGCCACCTTGCCAGGGGCATAGCCTGTGGGCTCTGCCTGTGCTGTGAGCCTGGTGCTGGCTCTGCTGCTGAGCCATCAGTGTGCTCAGGGCTCTTTGCACACATCCTCCCGAAACAGCCTGGATGCAGGAGCTCTTCAGCCCAGTCAGAAGCAATTTGGTAGCATTTAGAAGTACATGTGAGCTTCCCCTTTCAGTCTTGTAAGACCTAGGAGGATTGAACTAGTGATGTCTTGAAGCTGCACATGGGATTCCCATTGTCAAATCAGGGAAGGGAACACGGTAGGCACTGCATTGTTGCTCCATTAGCATGAATTTCCTAAGACATGGCAGTGATTCTCTTGCTGAGACACACTGGCCTTTGGTCTGCCTGAGAACTCTCTACAGGAGCACTGGAAGAAGGACACAATCACACCCTGTGTGTTGCAATCTTCAGAATGGCCCTGTTCAGATGTGGAGGAGAGGCAGAATTGTCTTACACTACCCCTCTCTCCCAGAAATTCATGCTTCCAGCTGGGATGTGCAATACCCTCTTGCCAACAAAGCATCTTCGGGTATCTGTGTGTCTTCATGAGGAGCTACTGCACGTCCTTTAAACACCCCACCTTTCTGTGGTGCTGCTGTGCTGCTCCTTTGGATGGCAGCCTGAGGGATAACCATGGGCCTCAGGCATGTACATCTTCCTCCATATGTGCAGCTACCCCCAGCCTTTGAGGGCTGCCTGCTACACCTGCCAGGCTGTGCTCCCAAGCCATAAGGTTGCTGCTCTGTGCCTCAGGGGGTAGCCCTCTGATGTGGACTGCTTGCCAGGGATCCTTAGGCTGGTGCTCTTGGTTGCCTCTGGTTGCAGAGAATTACCCAGTCTTTACTTTCCCATTGGGATCTAGTCCTCGTTCATATTTGGCTACCTGCTGGTGGAAAGTTCCTTTTGTGTTACAAAGGTCCTTCAAGGCCATCCCCAGGCCATCTCACAATGTCTCCACATGGCTTTATCGAGCAAAGTGTGAACTCTTTCTAATTCTAGCTGCACCTTTCTTGCCTGCAGCAAAGCTGTTCCCTCTTCACTTTGCATTCTCAGTTGTCCCACCTTCCTTGTCTGCATGTTGTCAGAACAGTAACTGTCTCTTTCTATAAAGGTAGAAAAAGGTCACCCTTCTTACCAGCTGACAGTGTTTATGGCATTACTTTACCAAGATTTATCCTTCTCATTGCAAGAGTCAAATTCTACCACATCTGGTAATTAATTGGCAGAATTTGGGGCCTGTAATAGTGAAATATTCTTTAGCTTTCCCAATGTGAATCACAAGCTTTGTAGCTGTAGAACCAGCTGGATTCTGAAGTCTCTAAAATAACACACAGCCAGTTCAGGAGGTTTTACAGCCATGGAGTTCAAGTAGAAATTAATTCTGGTTCCCCAAGAATCACCTGTTCTGGCCCTTTGATATATACAGTTCTGCATAAACATACTTAACCAAGACCTAGATAGAAACCTCATGTCACAGAAAAGAAAGTTGGGAGGCAGCCCAAGGAGCTGCCAAACACACTTCATCTCTTGTGAATCCTTATTACCATCTATGCCACTCCTATTGCATGAGTGTGACCCATTTGTAGTTTCTCCATGGGAAGAGGCTCTACAAACTCATAACTTATTCCAGTGGTTTGCTGTCGGGACCATTAAGTCATTAGACTTTCCTTGGTGTTCAACTCAACTTTCCCTTCTGCATTTAAACTAACTTTTTATCCTATCCACACGTTATTACTTTCCCAGATGCTGCATTATTCCATTATCATATCCTTTCTGCTCTCCTATCTCTAGGTTTAACAACCCAGTTTCTCAATCTTTCCTCACAGACCATGTTTTCTAAGCCTCTGAGTTTTTGGAGGCCTTCCAGCAAGTCCACAACTTTCTCAAAGTGAGATTTTGTAACCCTGTGTCATCCAGAGAGTTCGAAATTGCTGATGAACATAATATGAAAGAATTAAGAAATATAGGATTATGGGGCACACTTCCATTACAGTCATAAAATAGAGCATGGCAAATCTATTTCTTATCTTGTGGAAATCACACCTGAACCTAATCTCCAGTTAAAATATTCATTAATACAGCCTGAATAATAAGCACATATGAAACAATTACTATGACTGTAGCTTTCATTACATTTAGGAGATACAGGTTTGTGCACCTGAGAGGTTCTGACAAGATCAGGATAGCAGAGAATGAAGCTTTTTATACACACCTGTCTAACAGAAAGGGATTAGACACAAATGAATCTATACTCGGTGTTAGCCTACCTATATCACACTGTGCCACAGTGACCAGTCTGGATTCTGGGAGAGTGAAGATAAGGAATAGGAATACAGGCAGAGAATTGCACTGCATTGTGGTAAAATCTGGATGTCTCCTAAAGGAAACTAGTAACTATCTCAGAGGCACAAACCAGCCCTTGTGTAGGTCATGCCTTGCTGCAAACAGACAAAACCCTCTTGTGACATAAATGTCTTGGCAAGGTCACTCAGGAGGGGAAACCTTCCTAATTTGACCCCCCCTTCCATCTAAGGAGAGGGAATTTGGAGCACTCCTGTCCTCTAGATTTGGCTGCTGCTGGTTTTTTTGCTGATTGGTCTGGGTCAGGCTTGTTCCTCCTTCATGGGACCTCCAAGAGAGACATTTAACCAGTGTGCAATTGTGACCAGGCTTCAGCCCTGGGCCAGGAGCTGCTCACCTCCACAGCAGCTTCTCTGAGGTGCTCTGGGGCAGAAACAGGGCTGCACAGAGCAAGGGAGAGCTGGGCCAAGGGTGAAAAGAACCTGCAGTGCTCACTGCATGGAAGGGACAGCTTGTGAAATGAAAAAATCATTTTGTGTTCCCAAAGGGCTCCTGTGATCCTGGGAGTGGTTTAATGAGAGTAAAGGCCCCTCCTGAAGTGGGCAAATTGCTTTGGTCACCCTCTCGAAAGATGCTAATATTTGGAGATGGCGAGAGCAGAACAAAACTAATTTTAAAATTTTTTTTTTAAGGCTTTACAGTGGGAGGCTAAAGGAGTTCAGTCTGTGTAAGTTTTTAGAAGAACAGTGTGAGTGGACTTGTGATAACAGTGTAGAAGTACTGCTGAGGAGGGGAGGTGGGAAGGGGTAGGCTGGGTGCTTTTCTGAGAAAAGGATGACAAGAACCAGCACCTGCAGTCTGATAGCACATGAATCAAACTGTAAATGAGGCACACTTTTTAAAGGGATTAGTCATTGGAAAACACGTCCAGGGGTATGGTACATTCTCCATCCCATGAGACCTTCTCATTCCCTCCAACTATCTGCAAGGAGGGTGCAGCCAGGTAGGGGTGCAGTTCTTCTCTTAGGGGACAAGTGACAGGACAAGAGGAAACAGCCTCAAGCTGTGCCAGGGGAGATTTAGGTTGGACATCAGAAAAAATTTCATCACTGAAAGGGTGATCAAGCTTTGGCAGGGGCTGCCCAGGGAGGTGGTGGAGTCACCATCCCTGGAGGTGTTCAGAAAACACCTGGACATGGCACTCAGTGCTCTGGTTTAGCTGACACGGTGTTTGGTCAAAGGTTGGACTTGATCTTGGAGTCTTTTCCAGCCTTAATGGCTCTATGGTTCTGTCTTCTAATCAAGAACACATTTTCTGGGACTGAAGGTTCTGTCAAGTATGAGAGTTCTGGACTCAGTCCAAGGATAACAATGAAGTGGCAGTCATTTATATACAGAATGATCAAATCATTCCTCTTGGCCCTAAATACTAATGAAATTATGACATGTGGATATTAAATTAAAGACACTATTCTCAAATATGTGCCCAATAGAGATTAAATAGGACTCCATGTTCCAATTTTATATTTGACATTTCCTGACTAGAAGTTTAATTTCTAGAATAACAGTAATGTTCTTTAGCACTTATGAACTGTCAACCATCTCTGGTTTAGTGTTGTAGAATCAAGTTTAGTACTTCCCTGCTAGGAGGCATTTTCATGAAATGCAGATTTCTTCAGTTCATACAAAGTATAACAATTCAAGTTCTGACTCAGTCATTATGATTACACTGTGTTTGTACAGCACATGGACAGCTTTGTCTCTAGTGGTATTTAAAAGGAAAATGAAGCATTTTCATTAAAAAATGAAAAAGTTGTGTGTATTTCCATATGATACAGTAGTGCTTATGCTGGAGGATTTTTGATAAATAACCTAGATATATTTAAGCACTTAGATTAACAGATAATAATTTTCAGGTACCTAATTTCATATGCTATTTAATAATTTTTGGATTAGACATTGTTGCAGGAGTGATCAAAGGCTTCTCTTAATATTTCATGTTGATTTTATTAGTTGTTAGGAGCTCCAAATAAAATCTTGAACCACTCTGCCTAAGACCTGTGTAATTACATGGTGGGAAGTGTATATCTTCCCAAAGAAAATATTGTCTAAATAAGCAAGATGTTACTTGTTTTGTGTGTCATCCCCACTTCACATGTGGGAAACAGGGTGAAAAGAGAAGTTGAGGTTCCTGAGGTCACAGAGGCAGCCCCGAGAACTGGCCACACTTCCAGAGCCCCCATGTCCATGTTTACCCAGGGGATCATCATCCCCCTATGAATAAGGTCAGGATTGATATTTTTCCAGACTGCAGTAAATTATTTAGGTGTCGTGCTGACATTGAGAGAAGTTACTGAGGAACTCAAGTGGTGCAAATCTTTCATATGGATGACTCTGAGAAAAAAAAAATTAGTCTTCAGTTTATGCAGCGGTGCTGTCACTGTGAGCAATTTACTACTTGACATAAAGAAGAGTCTCAAACATTGTCTCTAAGATAATGTAATGGCTTTTATATAGGTACAGATTGAGATATTTGAAGTCTCTGGTTTTGCTAATGGTGATCTGCCAAAAAATCCCAATATACATGTCTTAAATACACCAAGGCAGCCATATGAAAAGTCTTCATTCTCCTTTGTAAAAATACTTCTAGGGACTTCTGTGAGAGCTAATGGTTGTTCACATAATTAATACAGAATCCCTAACTTAGACCCACGCAACATCTCCTTTCTAAATACGTTTGTGCTCCACTGAAGTCAGCTTCCCATTTTTATTTGTGGCTTATAGTAAATGCCCTCAGTGCGTTTTGCTCTCAGATTAATAACCCCTTTGTCATCACAAGCCTTCCTGGGGCTGCCCATTTGGGATTCTTGTTTTGGTTTGGTTCCTTTCATAAAACAAGGTCAGCAATGATTCTTTCTAGCACTTGTAAAGAGGGAAGTCTTCACTTCATGGTCTGCCCCCCTTATTCAGATAATTCATTTCGCATTTGGAAACCTTGTTTTCCGTAAGCGGGGCAGGGGGACGAGCTGGCTGGTGCGAGTGGTGTGGTTGGGGATTTTTCTGCTTTCTGGCCGTTGCACTTGGTGTGGGATCCAGGCGGGTCGGGGTGAGCTGGTTTCGGTTGCTGTCACTGCTCGGGGCTGCCGTCAGAAGGAGAGCGCTGGCAGCGCTCGCTGGTTCCATATCGCGAACCGGGAGCGCAGCGAACGGCGCTGGAGGGCTCCTGAAATGAATGTGTGCAGAGGCCTGGGTTAGCTGCCTCTGCCAGGGCAGGAGGGCTGTCAGCTGCTGGACACCTCTGTCTGTCTCTCCTGCCTTCACTGCGACTTCTGCGGGGCTCAGGTCGAGCAGCGCTGCCCAACTGCTCCCCAGGTAAATAGTGTTCCTTTCTTACTGTAGCGTTTGAAATGCGTGTGCAGAGCCCGTGCTGGAGGTTAAGGCTTGGGGATTAATACATTGCAGCTTGGGAATTGAGAAAACCTACTTCCAAACAGCCTAAGGTGCAGGACTTGCTGTCTCATATGTCCCCTTGCCAGGTGCCACGACGCCAGTCCTCACCAGGAAGTGCAGAGGGCCATTTCCTGGGCTTGCACAAGTGGACAGTGCTTTGCAGATGTCAGTAGTTGGGCTGAACAAAATAGTCATTCTGCAGAGGAACGAGGCTTGATGCTATCTGAAATGAGAGCTGTGATTTTTAATCTTTAGTAAGCACAGATTTCTCCTTTTTCCTTTGATTTCCCTGTAAATACTGTTGGATTTTTTCCCATCGATGTATCTCTGCAGTGCTTGGGGTGCTTGCTTTTTGGTGACAGTGTCTAGACAGACTTTTAAGATAGGAGAGAGTCCTTTAGAATAAACATTTGAATGTTGGGGCAAATTCCCTAAGGGAGAACTTTAACAGGCTTGTAATGCTAGGGAGTCTACAATCTGCACAGAGGCATTAAGTGGCACTGACCTGGTTTGATACTTTTGGAAGTATCAAAGTGCTGGAAGTGTCCTGAGAATGAATGAGAAGTGTCTCAAACCTCAGGCAGTGGCCTCAAGGCTTAAGGTCTTCAGTTTGGTACGTGAGTTTTCTTGGATAGAGACAGTGAGCTGGGCCCCCTGTCCCCTGCCCACTGGGGTTTGGGAGTGGGAGAGGTTCTGAGTGGCTCTGGGGAGCCCCAGCTCCCACTCCAGCACTGCTCTGTGTCAGATTCCCAGGGCAGGGAACTTCAGCTCTTAGCTTTGTGCCAGACTAGTCCCACGAGCCTTCAGCTTCCTGGGGAAAGAGGGGTGAGGGTGTGTTTTGCTGCTCAGCAGGATGTGGCTGATCCTGAGCTGTATTTCTTCAGTTGTGACAGCCTCTCCTTTGTGCTCCCGAGCACGAGACACAGGGGAGGCTGCTGGTGCCTTCCTCTAATAATGCCTTGCTGGGGGTTCTTAGGGTCATTCTACAAATAGGGATGACTTACTCAGTCCCTCCACCCCAGGTTGAGGGAAGTGTTAATACTTCAGTTTTATTCCATAACCTTCTAGACAGAAAACATGAAGTTAGAAAGATTATATGACTTGCCCAAGTCCAGAGTCAGGAACAGATTCCAGATCTCTCTTCTTTGCTGGTCTTGGTATCCAGCAGTGCTTTTCCCTGACTTCCTGGGTTGGGTAACTGCCTCCTTGCTTTGCTGGCTCTGACCATAAGAAACCTGGGGCTTTGGCAGGGCTTGGAAGCTGATGACACTGAGGTAGGATTGAGGTTGAGCCCTTGAAATCTGTGGCAACCTTTAGGGAAAGTCCTGCATATGCAGATGTGAACAGGACCTCAGTGCAGCTGGCACTGCACGTGTGGCCTGATTCATTCTACAGGCAATTGCAAAGCCCCATCTTCCTGAGGAAAAAATGGGATTTTAGGCTAGCTACAGAGCAGAGCCAGGGTGGTATTCCTATAACTAGTTGTTGTATGGATTAGGATGGGCAGGGTTGCCTCTCAGAGCAGCAACTGGCTCAGATATCTGGACAGAGAGGAATAAGTTGGCAGGCACTGCATCAAGCAAGGTTTGTTCAAGAGAGCTCTTGCAGTACCTTGGTGTTATGCTGATCCTGGGCAGTCAGGAGCTGGGAAATAGGAAACAGAGACTGTTCATGGCCACAGTGTTGCTTGAAACTCAGTGATCAACAACCCTTCTCCCATGTAGCTGTGCATATCTCTAATGTTAAAAAAAGCTTCTGGCACTGTTTCTTAGTCAAGAGGTCTTTGTCCATAAGCTCCTGTCCCAGCCATCAGCACTTGCCTGCCTTGCAGTCTCTCAGAGAAGGCCCAGGCGGGATGATCTGTGCCTGCCTCACTCGGGTTCTGTCCCCTCAGCCCCATCCCCAGCACAGCTCAGCAGTCAGGGAGCTGCCCACCATTTTGTGCACAGAGAACTGAAACACTTGAGGGCACCTTCATTGGGGTTGCACAGAGAGGCCTAAAATAAAGTTGGAAATGTAACTGTTGGTAGAGCTACAGAAGGTCCCGTTCAGACCTTGAGCAGGTCCCTTGCACTGAGTGGAAACACAGAAACCCATATGATCCCTGTATTTTTTGTGCTCTATAAGCTTAGTTTCTGTCTTCTGACCTGGGTATTTTATCAGTCCAAATATGCTGGAGGTGCTGGAATAGCTTGCTGGCTGAATCACTTTGGAGGCTGATGCTATTAATGTTCCACAAGAACTAGATTTTGCCCACTGAACTGTTGCTTAGCCCATGTTTCTCAGGTATGCAAGAGGTTAAGTTAGTCAAACTGAAAAGCGTTTTGAGAGTCAGGATCCTTGGAAGTGTTGAGTTCACATTGGAAAGAGTGTAAATAACAATCAAAATGATCACATCCAAGAAACAAACAGGCTGGCTTGTTCAACCAGGCAAGGTGAGGGTGATCAGCTTGATGTATTTATCTGGTAGAGTGGGTTGAAAAATGGAGGAGAGAGGAACATTGCTGCTGAAGGGCTCTGGTGTGATGCAAGAACAAGTGACAATAAATTGCTCATTAAGAAAAAAAAACCCAGCAGGCAATGAACTAGGAGACTTTTAAGCACGAGATCAAAGAAGCCTTAGACTTAACCACTCAGAACAGTCAGGGAAATCACCTAGAGATGTTAGTTCTGGTTTTGAGAAGTGATTTATGAGACTATGGCAGTTAACCTGCTGTTGCCACAAGCTTGATTTAGTAGCCTGTAAGTTCCTCATTTTGTAGAAAAATCTGGTAGAAGAGGCACATCTGCCAGAGTGTTACTGCCTCTGCTCTTTCCCAAGGGAGCTGTTCCAGGTCCTGGCTATCCTGCTTTTCTGCTGGAACAGTCCGTGGGGAACTGCTACAAGCTGTGTTATTTCTTGATCTGTGGCGAGATCTGAAAAGATCTGAGCATTTGATTTCTCAGAAGGTGAAAGTAATTTCTCATAATGTGAGTGCAGCTCGTTATTGCTGCAGTTATTGGAATGAGGAGTTTCTTTCTGCCTGGCTTCCTTGGTCCTCCTCTTTAGATGTCTTGACTAACAGAGTCTTTTATCCTCCTCTGCTTGATGCAGGGCTTGGGCCAGATTTTTCCCTCCCTCTTTTAGCAGAGGGAGTGAAGAGTGACCATGCTCATGTCAGTGAAGTTACCCTGGGTTTGCTTTGTCACAGGTGACAGCAGCACAGTGGTGTGTGCTGCTAAGGGGGAGTTGTGCTTGGTAGATAGCTTTGCCTGTTATTATAGAGACAGTGAGAGCATTAAGGCTGTAATGAAGGGTCTCCTATAATCACACTCCTATTATCCTTTGGAAAAGGCTTTGTGAGCCTTTATTTTGTATGTGAGCACTGCAGCCAGAGAGTTGTTTTCTGGCAGTGTTGCTGGGAATCGTGCACGTGGTTTGGGGGTTTTAGTAGGATGTCTCAAGCATCCACACTGTGTTTCTCCTGAGGACATAGCCTAAGATTTAGCTTCCCTGAGGAAACAAACAGGGAGGGGTTCTGCCATTTGATATGCCTGCCCGAGTCAGCAGGCTCATCCCCAAGGCTTCCTCTGTAACCTGTGGGAAGGGAGAAGTCCCTAGAGAACATTGTTCAATACTCTGTATTAGGCTGCAACTCCATAGCCCCCAGGAGAAGCCTTGCTTTCCTGAGAATTTGTTATGGTAGAAAAACTGGCTTTGTACAACTGAGCACCTCAGTCCAGATGTGAGGCCTTGTGACTGCAAGGATCCCCTGTCCTCTGCCAGGTCCCTGGGAATGCATCTGGGACGTGAGGTGCTTTCTTTTAGGTGATGTCTCTGCAACACAGAGGCCTCAATACTGCTGGAAACATGCAATGCCACACTTGCCCCATTTGCAAAGCTGTGTGTGTGGCTGGCATAATGGTGATTTAAGGCCCACAAATAGATAGGCTTTTTAGATCTTGTACCCTTGTGGACAGTCTGTAGGCCTGAGATTCAGCCCTGCTGGCTCCAATGCCAGCAGGGAGTGCAGTGGCCCTGGAAGGTATATGTGGGTTTTGGTACACAGTGGGGTTTTATATGTATATGGAAAGCTGTTGTTGGGAAATTTGGAGTCGAATTGCAGTGGGTGCTTTTGCTTTGTCTGCATCTTGCATTGAGTCATGTGAAGCTTAAGAAGGCCCTAAGGGCTGGTGCTTTTGTAGCTTTGCTTGTGTGTTTTTGTTTTCACATGAGGCTTCAAGAAGTGTGTGCCTTTGGTGGGTGATGAGAAGGTGGAAGAGATGTACAAAGACACTATCTCTTGGCAATCTCTGCATTTGTCTGCAACCCTGCCTGCAGAAAGCTTGCCAGATACATGACAGACGTTGTATAGTGTATCAGGCTTAGCAAACAATCATTGGGCAAGAACTGACTTTGTTTGCATCGGGGGAAAAATGAATTCTGTACACTGTGGTTGCTCCCACTCCAATACTGACGTGCAAAATTTGGATTCAATGCAGGTTTCAGTTCCAGTGAACTCGTGAGAGAGGTTGTGTCAATAAGAGCAGTGGCTTCAGGGTCTGTAGTGACTGTGAACATTGTGTTGGAATAGGGAGTGAAAGTTGGGAGTTGTCTTGCAGCCTCTGTCAGTGACATTGTCAGATTCTGCATGTCCAGCCTGTGGTGACCAAGCAAAAAGTGCAATCTGAGACTGAAAAACAGAGTGCAAATACTTAACTCCACCCTCCTGTCAGCACAGCCTGCCCCAGATAAGCAGCTGCCATCTCTTCCCAGGGACCTGGCTTGGACAGCACTTTCACTCTGGTCCGTTCTCATGGCCATGTCTGTTCCTTTTCCATGGGTGGCTGAGGGAAGGCTCAGGCTCCAGAGGCTTCAAGCCACCTTTGCAGCACTCTGGGCTGATCCAGCACCAGATGTGTGCAGCATGAGCTGGGGCTGGCTTAGAACTGCCTCTGGGAAGAGGGACTCAGGCTTCTCTGGGGCAGTCCAGAGGCTGTGCACCTCAGTGACTGCTGCCTCAGCTGGCCCCAAATGCCAGCACCAGCCTGTCTGAGCCCCAGTTCTGACCAGTAAAGGCAGGCACAAGGAACAGTGGCTGGCCAGAGGGCAGTGCATTTGTTGTCATCTTCAGTTAAGGCCCTCTCATCTTTGGAACTTGAACATCTGATCAAACTACAAAGCTCTGGTTACAGTCTGTAAAAGCACAGCTCTTCTCTAAAAGAGACTGCAAGTGTTTCATGCTTATCTCTCAGGGATGTGGTGGCAACTGTGAGTGCCTTGCAAGTACAAAGAAACTTTTTTTTCCCTAACTGTCTCCCCTCCAGATGCAGCCTGAACTCGGAGACCTTCACTGTAGTCTTTCCATCGCCCTCTGATCAGAGGGTTTGATAGAAAAGCCGAGTGTGCAGCAGCACCTGTGAGCTGGGGCCCAGCAGTGGGCACAGAGGGGCATCCAGGGAGTTCACTAGGCAGGGCTGCTCATGCATGAACTGGAACTGAACCCAGCTGCTGCCTTCCAGCAGTATATTGAAGAAAAAAGTCGCACTTGTACATGGTGCAGCTGTGCCCTTGCTTGCAGGACTGCCTTTGCTGCCCCAGGTAGAGCTGCCAGAGGGACCTGGGGACACAGCAGCACTCAAGGCCCATGGGACAAAGAGCTCTTTGAGCTTTGCTGTTGGTACCTTTCACTTAGCAGGTGGAAAAGGAGAAATAAAACAGGTAAAGCAAAGAGCTGCAAAAAACCATTTCTCAGGTGGAGGTAGAAGAGCTTCTATAGGCAAGGGAGGTTATGCCTGCAGTGTCTAGGTGAGAAGGGGAAGGCGATGGCTGTGCAGGGTTCATTTATATGCTCCTGCCTTCCTAAGCATTAAATGGAGCTGCTTTCTCCACTGTACTATTCTCAGCTATTTATTTTGTGGTAAGAACTACTGATGAATGAGGACTCAGCTACCTTTGTCCAGCCTCCTCATCCCCTCTCATCTTCTTGAGCCCTCCCTCCTGTGCAAGAAGGAAAGGAGAACCAAGATCTGGGGGTGCTGCAAATGCCTTTTCCAAGCAGATCAGCAAACTGGGAGCTGAACTCAGAGCCTTGTGTAGGCTTTGATTCACACCCAAGCAGGACCAATAACCCCCACCTCTCTTAGTGTGCCTGGAATCCAGGTGTCTGCTGAGGTTCTGGTCGAGGTCACATCCTTCTTCCTGACTCAGGATGTGAGAGTGTCAAGGCTCACAGACTGGCACCTTCTCTGGCAGACATGCCAGGGGAGAAATCTCAAGCAGAAGCAAGGAAAGTCACTGGTTTCCTGTGTACCCTTAACAGCTCTTGATCGTGGTTATTTCTGAGAGCATGCAGGTTGGATCAGGGCTCATTCCAACCACAGCAGGCACTAGAGCTTGGGGACAGGGAGGAGTCTGACTGACAATCCTGCTGATACAAACTTTCAGCAGATAAGCTAGTGCTCAGGACCCAAGCAAAATCCAAATCTGGGGGACTTGTGTTATGTAGGAAACACTGAGCCTCATGTAGGACCAGAGGCTGAGTGCTCTGAATGGGGCCAGGCATCTCTCCAGACAGTACCTGTTCAGTCAGTGATTAGGAACAAACTCTTGAGGGGCAGCTCCAGAGCCTGACTTCTTAGAGTTTGTACCCTGATATGTGTTCTCTCAAGCATCCTCATGTAAGGCTCTCTTTGCTGTGGACTTTGGTCTCAGGATTACCTTTGCTGTCTGATGATATGGGAGCTCTGAAGGAAGCTTTGCCCTTGAATGGTGCATTTAGAACTCGCCACTGCTACTTTATCTCCCACCTCCTTCCTCTTCAGGCAGAGGAAGCCTCCAAAGAGTGGAGTTCAGAGAGCTGTAGACACTGATTTTGTTGGTTCAGATGAAACTGGCCAAGGAGGGGAAAGGTAGATGCTGGTAGCAGCATGTTCTGTGCCTGGAGCAATCAGCTCCTGTGGCCAAAAGCCTCAGAAAGCTGAGGAATATGCCAGGTGAGAGAATGGTTCTAGAATGTTTATAAAGCACAGTTATTCTTCTAACAGTCTGCTGGGTCCCAGACTCTTCTAGCTGATAAAAACAATAGCAAGCTGTCATGCCTGGTTCTCTCTCACCACTTCAGCCTTGCAGGTAGAGGAGAATCTGTAACAAGGTAGGGGAAAAAGGACACTGTTTTTCTATGGACTGGGAAAGAAACCTGTTGGATTTTAATCTGCAGACTGTGAGAAGTGCCAACATGAGCAACGAGAGGCCAGAAAACCCTGTCTCATCTGCACCAACAGAGGGCCAGAAGAAAAAGAGAGGAAGACCAAGGAAGCAGCCACAGGTGAGGGCACATCATCTGAAGAGGCTGCCTGAGGATGCTCTGGCATTAGCCTGCTGGGATTTGCAGGCAGCCCTGGGAAGCAGCTCACTAACAAAAACCAAAGAGTTCTGTGGTAAATGTTATTGCTGCTCAGGACAGCAGCAGGATGTGCACCCTGGGGACTCTCAGTCACTGCCCCAACCGTGCCTCAGGCGTGGCAGGCTGGGACAGTTCAGGCCAGGGACCTTGTGAGGGGAGCTGACCAGCTCTCTGTTCTGACACTGGGCTCTATGCTGTTCTGGACATTTGTAGGTCCCCCTCTGTTTCCACACCACTAGTAAGACAGAACAGAGGAGGCCTCATTCCAGGAACCTTGGCCAGGGTTCTTGGAACTTGCTCGTTTCCCCAGACAAAGGGGTAGGGGTATTGCTGGCCATCTTCTAATGCACCTCACAGCTGGAAAAGCAGAGACAATCAGCTGCTTAGTGATCTGGGTGCTATTACTGGGGTCCAAGACACATCAGAATGAGAAGCTGTAAGTTGTTCCAGGGATCATCCTGCTTAAATGGCTTTCTCCTTTTATCCCAGGAGGATACTGTGGAACAGCCATCAGAGACAAAACCACGAGGAAGGCCAAAAGGAAGCAAGAAAAAGACTACTGTAACTGAGGAAACTGTAAGAGTAAATGGCTTATGTTCTTTTATGGAGAGAAAGAAGCTGGCTGTCCCTCTGGAAGCATTGCTAGAGGGACAAGCTGGGAGGTTTCTCTTTGCTTAAAGATATAGTGAAAGTTGCCCCGAATTCAGCTCAGCTTTAATTGCCACCGTTGGACAAACCAGTTATTGTGGTTTTAGTCCTAACTCACCTCCCAGCCCTCCTGTGTTGCCACTTGCAGCAGCTTCCTTCCAGCATTTCTCCTCCACCACTGCCAAATAATCACAACCAGCATAGTCTGGCAGGCGTTTCCTCCTCAACTGTCCTCAGCTTTTGCTTTTTCTGCTACTTGTGAGACAAGACCTTTTATAATAAAAGTCACCTTGGCCAAGCTCAGCACATTAGTCACAGTGCCCAGCAAATATGAGAACTGAAAATATTTTTCCCCCCTTTGTTTTCAATAAAGGCAGAACCTTCTGGTGAGAAAAGGCGAAGAGGGAGACCCCGCAAGTGGGTGAGTGTGGTGTTCAGTCCTTTTTCCCTTCTCCGGTCACAGATCCTGGGGAACTTCCAGTTGTGTTTGCTCTTCTCAGGCTCTCTCTCTGCCACAACATTCTGTCAGCCTTGGTGGCCTGGAAATCATTAGGGAAGCCCTGACTGCCTTCCTGATCTCCTTTAAGATTCAGCTCCAGAAGAATTCTGAGAGCCCAGGAGAGCTGCTGTGCTTAATTCGAGACATACTAGACTTCCAGAGTACTTTCCCAGAGATTCCATCCTTTCTCAGATTGAGGGGTTGTCTTCCCAGGAGTCTTGGAAGACTAAAGTGTTTGCTTAGCAAGTCAGTTTGTCTCAAAAGAAGAAACTTAAAATTAAGCTAAAAGAGAAATTTGATGAATATGGAAACTTTGAGTCCTGCCAGCAGGAGGCTCTTTTATGCAGCAAACAGAGAATCAGTAGCTGAAAATAAAACATTTCAGGTGTGAAAACAGGATGAAAGCTTCTAATCAATAAGGACATTGAGTCCTGTTATCTGTTATCTGTCATTAGGAGTGATTAAAAACCCCACAACAGCCACAAACCATTATTTAGTGTGTATCACAAAAATTGCTAGACTCAAACCCAAACGTAAGCCCATTTTTGTTATCTTATTTAAATACACTGAGTAAGGAAATTTGGTGTGTTACCAGCACTTAAATCAACAAGATTTTCAAGTCAGAATCCTCAAGCTCTGTGGAAAAGCATCAGAGGCAGAAATGGCTGTGACTTAGAGACCAAAACCTTACCCAGGGAGTTCTGCTGGTGTCATCCATGGACTGGCAAATCTCAACGACAAGCAGGACGATCTAGAATTTTTAGTTTCAAAGCAAATCATTCTGACTTTGGTTAGTGAAGCATTCTGATGTTTCAGTTCAAAATTAAACAGCTGAAGAGTTTTTGGGGGTGAGGCAAAACCAAAGCAGAAGAAAAAGAACAGCCATTTGGTTTTTAATCATTGGTAGAAAAAAATGTTGGTCAGGACAGGGAAATATCCTGAAAAAATGAAAGTATTCTCGAGGATGAAAAAATTTCTTCACAGTTGCATGATGGACAGATTTTTTCCAAGTGTTGGACCAAGGCTGGTAATATGGTGGTTTATTATGGATTCTGACAGGGATTCAGAGACAGTTGTGAATGTGTGTGGACACTACATGTGCTCTTGCCTATGTTTGGATGTAGGAATTGGCAAATGGATGTGCTGTCAGGGCTGCACAGTCTTACTTAAATAACACTGATCAAAGGCTTTTGTATCGTGTATTTGCAATTTTCTCTCTCTCTACCTAACTTTGTGTGGGGAGTTTGTTTATTTTTGGTGTTTTTTCTTTGTAGCCTCAAGCAGTGGTCAAAGAAGGAGAGTCTCAGGAAGGAGATCCTCAGGGAGGCGGCGACTCGAATTTGAACTCTGCACCAGCCACCCAAGGTTTGAAATTAGATAATCATAATTACATGAGACTAAACTGTGCAAACCATGCACGTACCCCCAGAGCTCTGGCACTGGCTGCAGTCATTCTGGTAAATCCTGCAAACAGGAGGATTTGGAAGGCTTCCAGGCACATTACAACAGCAGGGGTAGCACATTCCTTCCATCTAATTCAGTTGTGACTACTTCAGCAGAAGTGGAGGCAGAAAAGAGAAATGGGAGGAGAATCTATATGTTTATCTTTCCAAGAAGTCACATATCTGAGGTTCTGGCCACTGTTAAAGGTGGTTCAGTGAGGTTGTCTGGCTGTGTTATATGCAAAGTGAAAATAGTCTATCGTGAATATCTTGCTGTACTTGGGAAAAAGAGAGTAGATGATCCCTTGGTGTTTGGGACATGATACCATTCTGGATTAACTCCAGCATGCCTCCATGATGGTCCTGCTCCCTCCTTCCTGGCTTGTCCTCTCTGGCAGAGGTGCATCAGCAGCACAGAGAAGGATGGCACTGACAAGTTTAAGTTATCTAAACTTCTCTGAGGTGAGATCCCAGATAACTGTTATCCCTGCTGTAGGAATGTACAGTTGCACCACCCAGAGCCCCAGCCTCACCTCAGCCCTGGGGAAGTACAGCTCCAAGTCCAGCCTGTACCGTTCAGGGCCGTTTCTGAGGTAGATTCCCAGAAAACTTGTGTGGCCAAGTCCCACCTTCAGTGAGCCTTGCAGGAAGCCATTCACTGAATGTTCTCTGTTGAGTAGGAGGGGGAAGGGAGCAGCAGCCCAGGGGAGGCAGATGGCCTTGGTGTGCCACGTGGTCCTGCTGCCGTTAGCACTGAGCGTGCCAAGCGAGCGAACAGACACCGGGCAGCCAAACCCAACCTCAGGTTCTTAGAAAGTCCCTGGAAATGCCACATGATTGAATGCCAGGGGAGTTAACCTCAGTTGCTCAATTCAGCTTCCTCTGGGGCTCCTGCTCCCGTATCACTTCCTGCCACGGAGCCGGGCGGTGACATCAGCAGAGCCGCAGGCTGGCGGGTGACGAGCTCACCTCCGGCCCCTCTGAGCATCGCCCCAAACCACAGCCACTGGGGGGACTTTCTTCTTCCTTTCAGTTCGAGTGGGACCAGGAGCAGTGACAGGAGGAATCTGTTTCCCTCCTGCTGCAGTGAGGTAGCAGCAGATGTGCCAGGATGGGCGGATGCTGCGGTCGGCGGGAGACAGTCGTGCAGCACATGATAGTGCAGCACATGGTAGTGCAGCCCAGAGCCCTGGGTGAGCTCAGTGCTGGGGACAAAGAAGGTGTGCAGTTGGGGAAGGTGTGCACTTCTGTAGGAAGCTAGAAAATCAGTGGGAATGAGCATGTGGAGTATGAAACCTGGCAATCCTCTGGAAAACTTCTTAGTGGTTGTTACTTGCTCAGGAGCTTGAGATGGAGTGGTAATCCTGGCTTAAAACTTCTGACTAAAGGGGAAGCTTGCTGTTCTGACTTACTGGAAGCTATAGATCCTGGGGCTTGTTTGCAAGCACAATGCAGCTGTAGCAGCTTCCAGACAAGTAGTTTCTGGATTAACCCATTCTGTGGGTCTGGGTTTAACGAAGATGTTACGTGCCTGCAAGTTTTTGTGCTACTTGTGCAGGAGGCTGCAGCTCTGAGACTTGTTAGCAGGAGTCTGTGTTCACTTAATGATCTTCTGCCACAGCCACAGCCAGAGCTTTGGTCATTGAGGGGTTTGTTGGTTTGCTTTTTCCTTCCAGGTGAGGGTTTTTGAGGTGCTGCACTAGGGAGGGCAGGGGAGCATCCACGGGCTTGCCCATCCTGCAGGTTGTACACTGAACAGCCCTGAGTGGGAAGGAGATCTGCCCTGGGCTTTGTGTCTGCAGCATTGAGATGAATTACTGAAATAAACAGTGACTGACTGCCTTTCAGACAGTCTGGTATGGGGAAAATCAAGAAATAAGAGCTGAATTAGAAATATGCAAGATTTGCAAGCCTGCCATGGGGCAGAGAGCTGTTTTAAAGCTAGCTGTATTTTTTGCCATGGCTGGGGGTTCTAGCTCTGTTTTTTCCAAGGCATTGGTTATGGGTGACTCCAAGTTATCCAGGAGCAGGCAGGAGTTTGTTAATGGATCAGGCTCTGTTGTGTTGCTACCTGCAGATGCTGCCAATCACAACTGTGGTGTTCATGTTTTCTGTTTGTCTGAGTCAAGAAGCATTTGTCTTCTTTTCCACGAGTACCACTGCCAAAGGATTGATGAACCTCATTTCACAGCCTCGTAAGCCAAAAAAAAGCAGCTGTGGTTTTTCCCAATAACTGTGCTTGGCTAAAAGAGTATAGGTGTGAGAGGGAAAGAGTTTGCTTTATGGCAGAATTCCCAAGACCCAGTACAAAGCCAGAAGCAGCCTCAGGATCTTGCTCCTTTTCGACCATCTTTGCTTCCCTGTGTTCTCCTCCATGCACTTGAGATGGAGCAGCTGCAAACTTCTGTGTCTCTTTGTTCCCTCTGCTGCCCCAGTGGTCCCCTCAGCTCTCCTGAAAGCCAGGGCTTACTCACAGGTCACAGCAAGCCTGTGTAGCCAGAAACATTCCCCATTCACACAGTTTTCAGCCCTTCTGTGCCTCTGCTTTCCTGGTGTTTGATGTTGGGTGGGGCACTTCTGGTACTTTGTGTCCAATGAGGATCCAGGGAAATACAAAGCTGCTCTCAGCAGAGGTTGATCATGAGTTTGCACAACAGAAAGCAGACCTTTTCACACAGATTGTCACTTCTGGGTTCTCAGTAGCCTCATGCTGAGCCCTGCTGATAGGGAAGCCATTTGTGTCAGGAGCTCCATTTAGCCTGGAGTTGATACAAGAGCAAAGGGAATGTTGTTTTGAAGACCTTTGGTTGTTTGGGAGTGGATTCTTGTCACCTTTTAACCTTGGACTGGCTCTGTAAGGGGCACTTGGGCAGCAGGGCTCCTGGACCCAGAGCTCTAACCCTCTCTCTCCCATGATCTTTCCCTTTAGGCATCACTGGAAAACGTGGTTCCAGGCCCGGCAAAACTGCTGGTTTTAAGAGACCTCAGAGTACCATCCCTGCCACAGCTCAGTAGTGCCACCTGTTCATGTCTTACTGAAGCCAGAGAACTGGAAAGCAAACAGGATTTTTAATGTTGTATTTCAGATTTTTCCTTTGTAATAATTTTGGCCAAGCTCTCTCTCCTGTTGTCTGCTGGCTTGCTTACCCCAAACACCCAAACAGGGATTTAGGGGGAGAAACAGCAAATGCCTTGTTGGAGAGATGCCTTTCACAGTTTGTAGTGTACCTTTTATGAGGATATTAATGTTTCTTAAAAAATACTTGGATAACCTGGTGCCTTACCCTGCCACAGACTGCAATAGTTCATCAGAAAGGTGATGTTGACTCAGCAGTGCAGATACAGGAAGGGAAATTATTCACACAGCTAATTGCTCAACTTGTATATCATCCCACCTCTGGCAGACTGATGGAGCAGTGCCAAGAGTTACATTTTGCTCAGTTGCCCATAGGGGTTGCATCTTCAAGACAGCCTTTGAGTCCTTTCTTGGCTATATCAGAAAGAAAAACCTTCACACCATTTCCAGTGCTGTTGCTCCAGTGGTCAGTAACTTGGATGCTTCAGGGCAAAACTCACACCCCGATGTCTTGTGGGATTGATTCTGAAATTTGTATCTCAACATGATCAGCTCAGGGCCACCTCTTATAACTTGCTTTTGGCCTGGTGGTGCCCCCCCCCCCGAATTTGATAGCAACTCGGAGCACACAACAGTGCTTACAAGCTTAGTCACAGCCACTGGATTTCATCCCTTCAAAGGAGTGCCTGTAAAGAATCAGTTACACAGAAGTTACTTCCTTGCAGAGCCTCGGGATTCAATTTAAATTAGCTCTGTCTTCAGTCCATAGCGTGCGTGTGGGGGGTCCTCTAGTGTCAGCCATGCAAATAAAACCTTGTGATAGTTTGGCTTTGGGAGGCAGCAGTAGCCAGGCAGTTTGAGTGTGGTGCTGGCTGCTCTCAGTCTCACACTCTTTGCAGGTTTGTGCTTTTGGTGTCAGAGCTGAACTTGTTAAATTCTTAAGAGTTGAGGGTATTTCCAGTATCCAGTTGCAAACAGTGAAATCCCGGTGGTATTTTCCGTCTCTCTGCCTGCCTATTAAAGGGACAAAGTGGGTATTTCAATTATCTCTGACAGGATGTAAAATTGGCTAGCTTTACAGTGTTAAATATTTAAACAGAACATAATTGGCTTTAAATTTATGGTGGTGTATAGCAGAAACCCATGAAATGGCAGTATATATTGAGCTCATTTATTATCCTTTCATCAGAGTTCTGTTCCCTTGGCAAGTATTTATTTAACACAAGAAAATGTATGCAGAATTAAGAGGAAGGGCTGATTAAGAAATAAGAGGGAGGAAAAGTGCCTTTTTTTTTCCTAGGTCATTTTGTCCAGTCCATCCAGTTTAGCAGTGATGAGAGTCCTGATCCCATTAATTCTGCTTAGTAGTGATCAGAGTCCTGGTCCTAACTCTGTGAGCTTGGTGGTCACAGCAAAAAACTGCATCAGGGATAACTTTTGTGCCTGTGCTACCAAATAGCAAAGAAATCAAGGACTAACTGGATTAGAGGACTGACCTAAATCCTGTGCTGTAGGATAAGCTCTGCTGCCAGATGTGGGAAGAGTTTGACTCCTGCTGTGTGGATAAATCCAGGTGGGACATGACACATGTAAATCTGTAACTGTTGATGTTTACACGAGAAGATGCAACTGATGTTTCCCTGAAATCGGGTGAGGGAGCTGCTGCTCTTCAGTGGACACAGAGTTCAGCTGCTGTTCCTATCTGCATTCAAAAGCCACTCCAGTGGCAGACCAAAATCTTTTACCAACTTCTGTACCTGATTTTTCAGGTGAATTGGCAGGTTCAGTACTTTGCTTGCAAGGCTGTACTGCCTGTTTAATTAACCACTGTTACCTGAGAGCAACACCTGTCACAGTGTGAGACTGGAACTTGAGCTTCTCCTGAATGGATTGGGGATTACATCTGTGAGAGACTCAAGCTTTTCCTGTGCCATCAGTCAGACATTCTCAGCTGATTGCATGGAATAGGGGTGGAAACTGCCTTGGCTAGACAGTAAATCCATCTTCTTTAGGTCAGCAGTATTCCTCTGGGAATGCATACAAAGTACTTGTCTTAAAATGTTTGATAAAAATCTAGTCTTTGCTACCTCTTAATACTTTGTTGGAAAGCCACAGTAGAAAACATGTCTCCATAAAAATGCAGGTGCTTGAGGAGAAGAAGCAGAATCCCACACTGTTAGGAGCTACTGTGTGTAGTTGAAATCCCAATCCATAGCTTCAGCTGCCATGTTTATGCAGACTTAGAACAGAAGCAAATGCCTATGAAAGGTGGGCAGAATTCCAGCCATCTTCAGAGAGCTAGGATCTCACACTGGATTACTTGGATTGTCTTTTTTGAAATGTTAATCACTTCTTATTTTTCATATTGTTAGTTACCTTTTCTGTGTAGCCAAATCCTACCTCTAAGCAAATGCATTTCAAGTGGTTTTTAAACTCAGGCAGTTTTAGTCTCACTTGGCCAAAACTAAGAGGTCATTACAGTTGGTCAAAACACAGAAGATAAATGAGGTTTGTTATCTAGCAAAGTTGGGAAGTTTCTCATAAATGGTTTTGGTGAAGGCATAAAGAGCGTTGGCAACTTGAAAATTAGCCTTGAAGTTTGTTTGAAATAAAGGTGTGAAACACAAGCCCCTTGGACTTCTGCTTTGCCTTCTCCTTCTGCAACACCCTCAGCACACATGCACATCACCAGACAAGGTGAGTGGCTCTCGATCAGAACTGGAGTTTAGGGGGTTATAAAACAAGATTTGGTCATTCAGGAGCACCCACAGATCGATGTGAAAACAAGAAATGAGCATGAGGAATCAGACATGGAGGGGAACAGAAAAGCCCCTATGGCCCAAATGTGGGTACCTAATTCCATCCTCTTGTCTATCTTGGAGGTTTGATTGGAGCACAAGCCAATTCTGCTTCCTGTGCACATCCAGAAGGCTCCACAGTCAAGTCCATTTCCCCCCCACATTGTTCTGTGAGCTATACAGGTATTTAGCTCTTCATACAATTAATTCTGTTGCCTCTTCAGTTCATCTGACAGCTCTGCTAACTAGTGCCCAGCCTGGGGGCTGCTGGCCAGAAGGTGAGGCAGCAGCAAACCCAAAACACACCGACAGTTGTGTTTTGGTGCCATCATCACAGTGCCATCATGGAGCTCCCCCTGCTGCCAGCCCTGCTCACCCCAGTGCTGATGAACCCCTAGTTTGTGCAGGAGTTCAGCTGGGTAATGGGTAATATGGCAAACAGACAAGTTGGAATTTATCTTTTTGTACTCTTTGAGCCCAGGACTGGCTCAACTGGAAGCTCCTGCTCTTCCCCCTTCTCCACCAAACCTTCCTGAAGAGGTCTGAGTTTCTGTGCTGTAGGACACTAAACCCTGACCCCTGCACAGCTTCCCCTTCCATGCTTTTCACACTTGATTCAGTTTTTGAAAGAGCAGGGGAATTCACTGCACACAAATTACCAACAGATACTGAGGATCCACTCCAGCAGTTTTCTGCAGAAAATGCAAATGATGTGGGGGGAAAAAAAGACAATCACGCCAGATTTTCATGTAAATAGCTTAATTATATTTCAATGCTTAAAACACAGAAACTCTTGAATTAAATTACATCATAATGCTTCTGCTAAATTATACATGAACTCCCAAGAACTGTGAGGAGGTGCTATGGAACTAAAAGAATACTCCAGTACAAGCCCAGCACATACCCGTAATATTCTTTTAGCCTTATTATCTGTACTTTAATCTAAGGGCAGTCATCACAGGACACAAAGCCTACCATCACAGGAAGAATGTCTGGAGAGAATTCCTCTGCAGGTGTGTTTGTTGTACAAGGTTTATCTCGGTATTAGCACGGAACAGGGTGCAGTCTTTGCACCTGGGCTGGCACATGCACTGCTGGGCAGCTCCCAGGGCAGCACACGGAGCTGGGGGAGGAGCACTATGTGGGCTGTGGGACTGAGGAAACAGCTCAGTTTACACTTGCCTTTTATTGAGTTTAAAACAACCAATTAAGTTCTGATCCTAAGATTTCTGGGAGAAGCACTGTGATTTAGGATGGCCGTGCACCCTTGCTGCCCTCTGCATCCCTGTCCTGCTGCAGAACTGGGGCTGTCCACTCCCAGAGAGCACCTGGAGAAGGTAAGTGTGTGTGTGTGTGTGTGTGTGTGTGTGTGTGTATATGCTTGTTTCTCAGCTGGTCATGACCTCTGGGAAGACCCACAGACAGTGCTCAAATTCCAAGGGCTAATCTCGATTAAACTGAGTATTTGTACCCAGGCACCTTCCTTCCAACAGCAGCCCAGGAATGCCTCCTGCCAGGTCTCCTGGCTTTGAAGGATGAGCTGTTTTCTACGCTCCCAGTCCTAATGTACTCCCAGAACTCCCTAGTTTTTCCAAAGACAGCAGGATAGTGAAAAGTTGAAGCAACTTAGCCCTGCAAAGCTGCCATGAGGGCAGCTGTGTCAGTGAAGGAGGGAGGGCTGGTAAGGAGCTGTGCCCTGCAGGGGTCAGTGGCACACGCCCAGGAAAGAGCCTGCATTTGATGAATATGGAAAAAACAATCACAGTGGGGAAGGAAAAAAAATATTTGGGAGAACGAAAACTAACTGGCAGGTCCAGACTTGCAGCAAAGCACACGATACCTGAATTGCCATTCTGAAACATCCCCTTGTATAAAGCTTTGGATCTGCATTCAAATTTTGGCTTGCCCTGATTCTGCTTTGACTGTGGATGGAATATGATCTGATTGACAAATGCACGTACCAGAAAAAGATCAGGAGGGCTCAGGGTGGGGCTGGGCACTGGTGCTGGGCACTGCTGTGCTGGTCTGCAGCCCTTGGGGCTGGTGCCCACCAGCAGAGGACAGACCCCACACTGCACTGCCACGTGCCAAGGTGGCCAGAGACCCCTTTGCACTCTCTTCCTCCTGCAGCCCTGAAGGATGCACAGGCAGAGAGATGCTTCAGGGCTAAGGGAAACTCCTGGCTTACCCGTCTAGTCCCACCTACCTGTTCTTAGCAGGTGACATGAGCAGAGGCTAACACAAAGCTCTGTGTTCCCTTCAGTGGGAAGAAGAGAAGGCTCTGACTGCAGATCCTGGCAGGTAAGGAAGTACAAACCAGCTGTTAGTCACCTCTGGAGGCAGCTATGGAGCTGTTGTAATGTTTGAGCCAACACATGTTTTCCTTTATTTAAAAGAAAATATTTCAAAGCTTAATCTTTTCTTCTGGATAACACTCTGCCCTGTAGAAACTTCCCTGAGCCAAAGCAGGAGGGGATACGAGATATTGGAACCCCAACTCAACTCCTCTTTGTGGCCCAAGCACTGTTATTCCTAGTTCAGCAGCACAGAGTCACACAGCCAGACCCTGACAGCCCCTGCCTCTGGCTGTATGAATTCCACTCTTCCTGTACAATAGCCCTGATTTGGGATATTCAGCCACTTCCTCAGTTAAGATGTAATCGGCCAAATGTTCTCTGTTTCACTTTTTAAAGCTAGCGAATTCCCTACGCTTCAACAGCACCCTGGGTGCTCCTTTATCAGCAGCCCACACACAACAGCAGGGATAAACCCCTGGTGTGTGTGTTCCCTGGTATGCCCCAGTTACCACTCAGCTCTCCTTGCTCAAAGGGGTTTTGCCACCAGTCACCCCCACCACCACTCCCAGGACCTGCCAGAGCTGTGGTCACTGCACAGAGAGGCTCATTCATCGCTTCCCTTGGGGCCTGGTGACACAAAGCCAAGGGGGAAGGTGTCTGAAACGTGCACCTCTCCTCCTTCCCTGGCCCAGAGAGCCCCCACGTGTGCTCTGACAGGGTAAGCTACACAAAGCAGGCGCCGTTCCGAAGCACAAAGCCTGGCAGGTGGAATCAGCCAGCGCCAGCCCAGAAACAGGAGCACCAAAAAATCACCACTGCCCTCACGAAGGGTTTGCTTCCCAGAGGGGTGGCAGGGCCCGTGCCCACTGCTAACACAACCCCCCGGGGTGCCCAGCGGGGCTCAGCGGCTCGGCCGTGCGGGCGGGAAGTCACTGCTCTGCTGCCTCGTCCTCGGCGGGCCCGGCGGGGCAGGTGCTGTCACGCGTGGATGGCGTTGGCCACGTCGGTGAACACGAGGCGGCTGGGTCTCTGCACGGCTCCCTGGCCGGCCAGCAGCACCTGCGGGGGCAGGAGAGGGTGAGAGCCAGCACGGCTGCCCTGCCTGGGCACTGCCCGGCCTCGGCACGGGCTGCACTGCTGGACCCGGGTTCATCCCCCCCAGCGGGGCTGCCTGGCTAACACGGCATTAGTGAGGCTGTGACACGAAAATACAACAGGCTGGGGAGTAAGGCAGCACATCCATGCCAGGTGAAAATCCCCACATCATTGGATTACTGGGTCTCCCTATTTATGTATACAAGGCAGCATGAAAGGACTTGAGACATCAAGGAGGCCTGGAAGCATGCCACTGCCTGAACTCGGGCTGTTGTTTTAGACTCTCCCTCTCTTATTATGTTAAGCCTTTAAACTCTTTTACTTTCCAAGCACAGGTATCTGCGTTAGCAAGCTCTGGAGGGATCTGAGGTGTCCTGCTGGCCAGTCTCTATATAGGAAGGATCTGCTTTTGCTGTACTAAGGTTACTTCTGCCCTTATAATTTGCCCCCTCTACTACCTGCAGGGAAGTCCCCTGTGTGGACTAATAGAGGGATCTGATGTTTTCCCAGTATGTGCTACTCTAAGGACAAGATCTTTTGCTTTTATACAACACATTTCTTGCTTTCCCAAACCAGCATATTCTATAGGTTGACTATCTTTTATATTCAAACACACACATCTCCTTTGTGCTTTTCAGCAGGCTGGGTAAGGTCAAGGGAAATATTTTATAATTACGTTTCTATTTAGTATCTCTTCTTTCCCTTTCTGCCCACACCAAGCTTGCTACAGATTATCTGAAGGTGTAAAGACTGAGAATTGTTTGGGAGAATTCCTGCTCCTAGACAGGAAAACAGGGGAAGACATGGGCAGCACAGAGCAACTGGTGAGGCATTCAAGAAAGGAGAGGCTGTATCACTGGCTGAGATGTACCTGTTCCAACCATCCCTGCTGGCTCTCTCAGAAAGGCTTTTTGTGTGGTGGAGGTCGCAGAGGACACAGAACACTGTGAAACTGGCTTCAAATGATGGTGAGTAGCCCTTCTTCCCTATTTCTCCTACCTCCTGCTACACTGGGAAGGAGATATTCTCTTGTCAAAGACCCAACTGGGCCGTTAGTCAAAAATTATGGGCCAAAGTGTCAAGCTCTTTCTAACTCACAGATGTAATAAGTCAATGGTCTCTGAGGGCCTGGTAATTTCTCAGCACACTGCACACCTTGGAGCACTCAGAAGGGGTCAAAGCTGCTTCTTCTCTAACCCCAAACTCAAATAGAAAACCCTGCTCCCTTTTGTGCTCTGTGCCCAGCAGGGCTGGCCTGGAAGTGCAGACAAGCCCAGCTGTGCTGTGCCCCAGCAGTGCAGGCTCTCTGTGTTCTTAGGGCTTCCAGCACAGTTAGCTCTTTCCCTCAGCAAGGCCTTGTTCCACACTTGAATCCTTAGGCAAAGTGGGGATAGCTTGGAATTGGGTGGAAATTACTTGCTTTTCAGGGCAAGGGCAAAGGAGCCTTCGTGCTTTGTGGGCACTGAAGCCCTGTCTCTTAGAAAACTACATTCATCCTACTGCTCCCTTATGGTGCCCTGGGTGGTGAACTGTAGTAAACTCATCCTTAATTACTCAAGTTGCCCCTTTTCTCTCTCCTACTTAAGTAGAACCAGCACTTTGTCTCCCCAGACACTTTGTCCTAGTTGCCTGACTCCTCAGTCCATCCTAAGCACTCCAAAATGCTCAAGTCCCCAGGGCTGGCAGAGGTGAGGAAGTCCTCCTGAGGTCTTACTTTACAAGCCCCCCCTGTCTGTAAGAAAAGCAGTGCAGGTACCTGTGGCTGCAGTAAGAGGTTCACTGGTCTTTCCTACCTTGCTCTGCGATGCCTGGGAAGATGCTGCATCTCGCCCATGTTCCAACAGCTCCTGCTCCAGTTCATCCTGTTCCTCAGTGGGATCAAAGTTGTACATGGGCATCAGCTGGTGCCGTAGCTTCTCCAACCTGCCCATGGGAGGGGAGGGAAGAGGGTTGGTTGAGAAGAACAGATGCTCAGGCTGCCTTCCCCACCCCACTGCTGAGGCTTTCTCCAGGCTGTTTGTCCTGCTGCACAGGGATTCTGCTCCTGTGGCTCCTGCTGTGTAAGGGCTGTGTCCTGTCCTGCAGGGATGAGGAGAAGAACCTACTACATGCAGTGGGCAGGAGTGGAAGACACCCAGAGTGCAGTTACAGGGATTAATTGCCATCACTAATCAATGTTGGCAGGCATTACACACAGAGGAATCAGACAGGGATTTAAGTTCCCACAGACCTTAAAAGATCAAGCACAAAAGAGCCAGTGGAACATACTGGCTGGGCATCTTGTGACTGCTCCCCCCATCCCTGTGCCCACAACAGCCTGTCCTGCCATGTCACACTGTCTGCCAGCAGCAGGCCACTTCTTGCTCCAGTGACCTACCAGTACTTTAACTCCAGGGCTGAAGTACATAAAAATAAATAGAAAATAACAAACAATGAATAGAGAACAGGAAAGAGGGAGATTCTCACAGGAGGCTGATGCCTGCAGACAGACTGTTCCTGCTCTTGTATCATTGCTCCAAGAGACAGAGCTATGAAGTGTTACCCCAAGGAGTCTCCCTAAGTACTGGGCAGCTCAGAGATGGATGATGGATGGTGGGCATGGTCCTGGGAAAGCACTGAGCCCTGCCTCAGGCTGTAGCCGAGTTTTGGGGGGTGGCAGAGGGAAACACACAAGCAGTTACTGGCAGTGTCACCACAAATATCTATTTTGGCAAGTGTGAGGATGACACATTCTTTCCCTGCTTCTAGATGGGTTTGCCAGCGCAACCATTATCTCCAGCAGTGCTACTTTCACAGGCCAAGCATTAGCTGCTCCTGTGGCAGTATCCAGGCCTGGGCTGCAGGGTCAGGCTTGGAAATTTTACAGTGGGCAGCAGCTATTCTTGAAATTCTGTGGCCAGGCCAGGCCTGCCCCAAGGAATCAGGTAGGGAGGAGGTACCACAGCCAATGGATCTTCACTGGTCCTGCTGTCAGAGACAGAAGAAACAAATCATGTATCTTCCTGCATGCTGCTCTCTTCTTTATTTTCAGCTAGGAGCTTAGCAAGGAAATTAAGATACTAAGTCTTGGGCTAGAGAGCTGCATCTCTGCACTGTGCTGCTGCCAGCTGCTGTCACTGTCTGGGCTGTTGGAAAACAGGGATCTGGAAATGGCAGAAACCTGAGATTCACACCTTTCATGACAGAGTTCTCAGCTCCTTTATACACCCATAACTCTTTCCTCTGTTTTGGTGCATCTCACAGATGAGGAGTGAAGAGTCTGCAGGATCTCCAACCTCCTCCTGCTCAACCTTATTTTCCTTCCAAAGCTGCAGAGGAGTATTGGAAGCTCTTGTGTCAGAGGATGGGCCAGTGCCAGGAGTGCAGTGTCCCTGCCTGTCCCACACAGCTGATCCCTGCAGCCTTGCTCTCAGACAGCCCTCATTTATGCCCTCCCCATTTCCCTGTGTCCTTCCCAGCTCATTCTGGATTTTGAAGCACTGAGTTCCCTTCAGCCAACAACAGACATTACTTACCTCTTCCTCTTCCTGATATACAGAACCTGAAGGAGAAAGAGAATCACCATTACAACAGTCCTGGCAGGATGGGGAGCAGCCGAGAAATTTTGGGCACAGGGCACACAGAAGGGAGGTGGAGAAGGTTGGTGTCACTGTGCACCAAAGCAGGGGGAAGGGAGAAGTGACAACTGGAAATGAAATTCCATGTGGATCAGTGTGAACTTGGCAGCACATCATGTGTGGCACTAAGTGCTCGAGTGGCCTGTTATTAGGTGTGTTAGTAGGAGTAAGAGTATTAGGTGTATTATTAGGTGTAGCTCAGCACATTGCTGTGGCTGCAGGACCTATGCTGCAGTTTAAGAGTGGATGGAAAAGCTTCCCTTTGTGGTTTTCATCTGTAGAAGTGCTGCTACCCCCTCCCCAGCAGAAAGGGAAGAAGCAAAGAGGGCATGCTCAGGGACTTGCCTCGGTCAGCCGGAACGAGCGGCTGCGCTGGGAAGGAAGGGAGGCTTTGGGCCTCCACAGCCTTGTGCTGAGAACTACGGACGCTGGAGGTTGCTCTTGGGAACTTAGGACCGTTTCCAGGTTTTCTTAGGGGCTTTTGGAAAAACTCCTCCCGGGGCCTGCAATGAAATTTTGCAGTAGGCTCCTCTGCTGGTTGTGTTAGTGAAGCCCTTCCTCGTACGAGGAATGGGAGCTTGCTGCTCCCTCCTCTTCTCTGTTGGCAGGGAAACGATCTGGTTATACATCAGAAGAACAACTACAGCATTTGAACTGCCTGTTTTGGGCCCGAAACTGTGGTTTCTGAAAGCTGCTGCTCACAGCATTAATGGCAAGGTTAGTGACACAGCAAACCCTCGAGGACGGATACCCAGCAAGCACAGCCTGGGACGTGCAGTCCAGAGTGAGTCTCACTAGGATGGATTCAGGCCACTTCAATTCAGAAACAATTACCCCATGTCCACAGGGGAGATCAACATGGTTTCAACAGTCTGCTGTAAAAGTTAATTTGGATGAACTCTCTTGCAGGTCCCCAGTGTTGACAAGGTTTAAATCAATGCAACTGTTTCAGGTAACAAGTCAGAACAGAATATCTGCTTTGTGTTCTTTTAATTGAACTTCCTATTGCTATGAAAAACAAATAACTACATAAGGCTTCTTCTAGGCCTGCTGGGCATCCTGTTTGGAGACTTCAGGACCTGCAGAAATACTGGAGCACTGGATAAAGGCTTTAAAAAGAAAGGGATCTCAGGAACTATCAATACTTAGAAGTTCTGGGTGAGTCTTTAGTAGAAAACAAATAAATTATTCAACCCAAATCAGTCCCAGAACCCCTTGCCACCCTCCACCCTCAAGAGACAGAGGATTATTTAGCTGGGCTCTCTTACCATAGCTACAGCCAACCCAATCACAGTAATGATCCCAAAGGACAGCAGCATCGTGCTCATGCCGGCTCCAGTGCTGGCCACATCTGGGATTTTGGTGCTGTTGAAGCTGGTAGTCTCAGGGCTTATGGTGGCTGTTTCTGGCACAGTCACATCCAGAGCTGTCCCTGGGTCTGGCCTGGCTGTGGTGGGGGTGCTGTGATACGAGTCGTGCACAGAGGGTGAGCTGTAACTCATCCTGCCCGCTCTTGGGAGCTCCTGTCGCCCAGCTGGTGTCCTCACCCATCAGAGTGCAGAGCTGCCCTTCCTATGGAGGACCCTCATGTGAGAGCTGTCCTGGAGCATCACCACTGATGGGTTTCCTTCATAGGAACCACACTGGATTCTGCCTAGGAGAGAAAGAGAACAGATGAACAGTGCAGAGCTCTTGGAGATGGGCAGAGTCTTTTCCACAGTTCCCCAAATCACCAGGACAGTTTCTGAATGTCAACTCAAAATAAGGAAAAGATTTTTCAGGGGTGCTGAGAGCCCCCAAAGCTTGATTCACTTAAGTCAGCAATAACTCTCCCCTCACTGCTCAGCTCTGCCTCCTTGCAGGCACTTGGCAGATCCATGTGGGGACAACTTCAGAACCCCTGTCTTTGGTCTGGCCCAGGCTGAACCAGGTGGTCTCTATCTGCCCCAGGAGACACAGCATTTTCCTGCTTCTTCTCTTGGAAATTTTTGTAAAGTTACACATATCAGTGGGAACATATCCAATAAAATGACACTCAGCTGTGAGGCATCCATATCTCAGGATGCTTTTTATTGAATCCAAAGTAGGAGCTCCTTGTTGTGCTAGTCACTGGTGACATCCCATGTGCTCTGGAAACTGTGGGTTGCACTGGTCCCCCATGCTACTAAAGACACTGAGTTTTTCTCAAATCCCCCAGGAAAGAACCCACTCAAGCTTAGTCATGCTCTGGTAATTATCAGTATTAATTTTAAAGTTAGTCCAATTTTGGATTGGAGTTGTGAAATTTGATAGATCTATTCATGCTGAGAGCATAAAAGGCTTTAATTGCTTCAGGCTTCTATTGTGCAGATGATCAGGAGTTGCAAAATGCTGTGGGATGAGCCTGTGGAAAGTATTTGCACACTTTGTTTATAAAACCACTGTATATAACATTATGCTTCATGGAGGTGCTTCCATGAAAATGCAGCTAACTCTGGAGCAGAGCTGACCCCAGGAAGTACTGTAGCAGTTCTCTGGTAACTTCTCTGCAGTTTAGCAGACATTACATGTCTGGGCTGGAATGCAGCTGGGACAGAGGGGTTAATGAGCTCTGAACAGAAAAAGATGTGCCTGCAAAGAGAAATGAGCCATTGTTCTGCTCCACTCTGCTCTATTCCAGGCAAGGTTACTGTGCAGTTCCCATACTGTGATGCTTTACTGCTGCCCACAACTGCATTTCACAGCGTGATTAACATCTGTCACTAAGTGCTGAAGCAGAGGAATCACACCAGGAAAGCAGCACCAGGCTGCCCTGTGGTCAGTCAGCAGCTGGAGCAGCCACCTTGACTCGTCCTGCATCTCCCCGAGCAGGTAAATGTCTCACCACACATGCAGGGTTTGTCTCACAGGTCCCTGAGAACAACTCTGTGAAGCAAAGGGGGATTTTGAAGTGCCTGGGAGACTGTGGGAGCTGTCAAACTCCCAAGAGTTTCTAGAGAAAGGTGAGTAACAGCAGTTCTGGTCTGGTCCCTCCTAAGGTCGTGCTGAGTCACGAGTTCATTGCAGCTGAAAGGGACTGTGTCCTTCACTGACCACCAGACCATGGGCACCTGCTTTAAACCACCTGGACATCCCCAGCCATCACTGACCACAGCAGAGCTCAGCTGCAGTGGACACTGGGGCACAAAGGTGGCAAGTTTGAAATCAGTGTCACCACAGCAGCAGCAGCAGCACCTACAGCCCAGCAGGGAAAGGGAAGGAACTATTGAGCAGATCAAGCAGCTGCTCAGACAGAATCCATCAATCTGTGCTATTCAGGGAAAGTCTCCATGATGATAATACCTATTTTTGAAAAAGCCGCTGCCAAGGAAATAAAAAATTGAAAAAGTGAAAGGAGTGAAGCAGGCCCAAGGGCTTTGCAGGGAGCTTTTGCTCTAAATCATGAACAGCTCCTGAACTTTAGAAACAAAATGAGTTAGGCTTTCAGTTCAAGGAAGTGTCAGTTTTGGAAATCCAAAGAAGTTAGGCTAGGTTAAAATGAGCCAGCTGAAAATCTGGTCTAGTGAGAACAGGGGCTCTCGTTCACACTCCCGGGGTCCTGTTCATGCTGATGATTCCCCAGCCCACAGACCGAGTTCTAGAAGCAGTTCTGTATGGAAGTTTTCTGACTTAGCTTAGACAACCAGGTCCAGGTCCAGGTGGGGATATTTCTGTTCCCAAGCCCCCTTGTGGTCCAGGTTGCAGAGGGCCAGATAGGGAGGCTGAGTGCCAGGATGGCCCAGGGCTCACGCAGCAGAGCTGGGGGTGGATGATCTTTCCCACCACCTTCCTTTCCCCATTGCCACTGGAGTGCTGGAAGTTTGATTTACAGGCTGGGCACACTCCAAGTCTCTGAGGGCTTTAGGGCCAGGGACAGATACTACCTATCACTGGCAGGATTTAGCACAGTCCATGCACAAATAGAAGAGCAACCAGATCCTCAGCTGCTGCGAGCTGGCACTGATCCATTGCCTGCACCAGCAGAGCTCCTCACACAGCCAGGGCTGCTCTGTGCTGAGCTCTCTGCTGGGTCTGGGAGTAAGGAGAAGGCATTTGTTTCTCTCCTAAGCCAGCATTTCCAAACTGATCTCTGGTGGGTGCTGCGGCGGCCAACACGTCTGAGATGCAGAACACTGTTTCGGGCACTAGCTTGAGGCTCTTCTGAGTCTTGGTTTTAGTCTCTCTGTGCTGCCCTGTCATTTCGGGTGTGACAGGAATAGAGGTTTGTGTCACAGGGATGAAGATGGGTCACGGTGTCGCTGGGTGAAGAAGGCAAAGATTAACTAGCATTTTTCCTGCGTTACTTCACCACGATGAAGTGGCTCTAGTAATTCTGCAGTGCAAGCGGCGTTGGGTTGCTGTTGGCAACGGGATGTGGCTTCCCCGTGCGTGAACTTTTGGGTTCCCCTCCCTCTGCCCCAGCGCTGACCAGGCTTGCAGGACAGGGGGGAGCCCCGACCCGTGTTCCCGCTGTCCCGGGGCTCCTCCGCTGTCGCCCCCGGCTGTGGGACAGGGGCCACACTCCCATCCCTCCCCGGGCCCGGCGCGGGGACCCTCCCCAGCAATGTCACCGCTCTCTGACCCCGCACTGACACTGGAGCAGCAGCGCCCGCCCGTCCCTGTCCCTGTGCGGGCAGTGCCACCCCGGGGGCTCCATCCCCGCGGGCAGTCGCTCCTTCCCCATCCCGGGAAGGAGTTCCCAGGCGGATAACGGGTCCCGCGGCCCTTCCCGCTGCCCGGGCGGTGCCGGCTCAGCCCGGGGCTCGCCGCCAGCTCCTCGCGCGGTGCCGGTGCCGCCGCCCCGCCGGGGCTCAGGCGAGGCCGAGAGGCCGCGGCGGCCCCGCTGCGCCCGAGGGACGGGACGGGGCGGCGCGGCCGGACGCCCCCGCGGCCCGGCCCGGCCCAGCCCGCCCCTCCCCGCCCGCGGAGGTGCCCCCGCGCCGGGGCGGCAGCGCCCGCCAGGGCCGGCACTTACTGCGCGCTCCCCGCCGAGGCGTCCGGTGCCCGCGGGGCGCGGGCGGAGCGGCCGCGGGGGCGCGCCCGGGGCCGGGCCGGGCCGGGCCGCGCCGCACAGCCTCGCGCGCGCCGCCGCTGGCCCCGCCCCGTCGCGCGCTGCCTCAGCCCATTGGCCGGCGGGCGCGGGGCTCGGCTCGCGGTTGGTCAGGCGCGCGGCGCCCGGCTGTCACTCAGGCGCGCGGCGGGCGGGGCGCTCGCGGGGCGCTCGCGAGGCGGTGGGAGCGCTGGGGGCGCGCGACCGCTCCCTCACGGCCCTGCCCCGGCACCGGGCCCGGCTCCTGGCTGTCCACCGCCCTGCCCCGCTGCCCACGGCCCTGCCCCGCTGCCCACGGCCCTGCCCCGCTGTCCACCGCCCTGCCCGGCTGTCCACGGCCCTGCCCGGCTGCCCACGGCCCTGCTCGCGCCCCGGCCGAGTTCCCGGAGGGAGCTGGCTGCGCCCCCGGGCCTCGCCGGTGGCGGTGGCCGTGAGGTGAGGCGTCGCTGTGCGCGCGCTCGCCTCAGAGCAGCCCCCGGGCCCCGCCGCCCCTCAGGCCAAGGGACACCCCCCACCCGGCCTTGGTGTGCAGGGAAGGCCGGGAGGAGCGGCCGCGTGCCGGTCCGGCGGGCTCTGTGGAGCGCAGGTCCTGTGAGGAGCTGGGGGTGTTCAGCCTGGAGAAGAGGAGGCTCAGGGATGGCCTTACCACTCTCTACATCTCCCTGACAGAAGGGTGTAGCCAGGTGGGGATCGGGCTCTGCTCCCAGGTAACCAGCAATGGGACAAGAGGGCTCGGTCTTAATCTGCGCCAGGGGAGGTTTAGGTGGGACAGTAAGAAGTGCTACACAGAGAGAGTGACTGGATGTCGGAATGGGCTGCCCAGGGAGGTAGTGAAGACATTCCAAACCCTCCTAAATGTCTTCTGGGTTACGTGCTCCAGGTGACCCTGCCTTGGCAGTGGGGTTGGACTCCACATTCTCCAGAATTCCCTTCCAACCCTAAGGATTCTGTGATTAATAATACCAGTAATGCCAGCATTGTTCCAGCTACGGTCAATTAAGGTCTTCTCTGCCTCCCTAACAACACTAATGCTTGTTAATGTTTTATTCCTTTAGTGCTCCCCTTGTGGCAGTATCCCCTAAACGGGGCCTTGGAGCGGGAAGCTGCCTGGGTAAACCCTGTATCTGAGAGACTGCTTATGCTTAACATAAAGGCAGGTTTCATAGGGACTGTTTGTGTCTCTGCTGAGAGTAATGCAGAGGGTAAGGAGGGGATTCTTGAGCTCTTACAGCACCCACCCCTTTGCCAGGAGGTAGCAGGTGAGCCAGTCTGGAGATCTTTGCTGCAGGGTTTTCCTTCTGGGCTCTGTTTGATATTACAGAGGAGAGCAGTGGAGGCCTAACTGTCCCACGGTTTTGCTGTGCAGCAGGAGCAGGGCAGGCGCCCCATGGAGCACGGCTGTGGTGCCAGCGTCTGCCAGGCTCGAGCAGAGCTGGCATCCCCAGCTGTCCCTGCAGCAGCACTCCTGTGGGGCAGGGAGCCGCCCTGGGTGCTGCCAGCTGCTCAGGAGAGGGATTTAGCTGTGTGGTGCCTTTCTCAACTGGAGTAGAGGAGGTTGTGGCCTCTCCCAGACAGTGTTGAAAAGCAGCCATCAACAGAGGAATGGAAATGGGCTCTCAGGGAAACCCACAGTTGCTCCAGGGGCTGTGAGTCAGAAGGGAGGGGGGGGCCCTCATTTCAGATGGATCACAGCAGGAAAATGTGGTTGTTGTTCTGTTTGTTTCCCACTGTTCCAAGTGTGATATGCAGCAGCTGTTTTGTAAAATTTCATTTCCTTTGTCTCCTGCAGTCATCTTGTTTGTTTTTATTCCCTCTCTGTCTGGCTCTGCTTCTTCTCTCCTTTAGGAGACTGACTTCCCTCTGGCAGGGTTTACCCTTTCTGGCCTTTCCATCTTCCAAGTGTTTCTCTTCCCTCTGTTACACTGTGAGTTTTTTTCCTTTCTCTGCCCTTAGCAGCTCAGCTCTGGCCCTGTGACCCCCTGTTTGCCCTCTGGGGACGGTGACAGTGTGGAAGACCCTTGACCCACTGAGTCCAGGTCTCCTGTGAGCACCCCTGCTAACCTAGGACTTGGGGTTTATGAGCAGAGAGAGGAGTAAAAGAAAAAACTGGGGAGAGACTGAAGCTCTTCCTGCAGGGAGCCAGCGTGATCTGTGGGGTGGAGAGCCAAGGGCTGGAGCTGCAGGTTGGTATGTCAGTGGCTTTTTGGGAGCAAGAACAGGCAGGAGTGCTGTGCCTCTGTAGGGAGCTTGTTTCTGCCCTGGCGTGGGCAAGGACTTGCCTCTGACCTGTGGAGAAGTGGATTGCAGTGACAGAGCTGGTTGGCTGTCACCTGAGTCTTTTTTTGGTGCAATCTTAGGCTGTGAGTAGTTGGTTTTATACCTGTGGGCAGAGGTTAGGGCAAGCAGTCTGTGTTCTGTCAGAGGGGAACCTGTGATTTGGTGAATTCAGCCTGTTCTCTTGCCTTGTTTTCTAGACCAGAAGAGCTGCAAAACAGTGCCATTGTCACGTCCCCGAGGAGAACCCACTGACTGTGGTCAGCTGGTGCTCAGCCACAGTGGCTGGTGTTGGCACAGGTGTCCTGGGAGCCTCAGCACTGACTGGATCAGCAGGTGGCAACAAGGAACACGTGTGGAAACCAGAAACTGCACAACAATGAGGTGCCTCAGCCATCCACTGCTCAGGAGGTTGTTGAGCCTCTCACCTCAGCACGTGCCAGGGCGATGGAGTCCAAGCAAAGCTGGTGTCCTCAGTCTAAACCAGTTGTGTCTGAGGCAGAGCTGCAGTGCAGGACCTGGGCTCCTGACTGCCACTGATACGGTCAACCACTGGCAGAAGGTGTTTGAGAGAAATGGGGTCCCCGAAGCACGAGAATCCAGTCAATACATTGTGGCATTTGTTCTGGGAGCAAAAACAGTTAAGTAATAAGAAAAGAATAAGGTCTGTGCTTGCCTCTCACTTTGTCATTTTGATTGAATCCCTTACCTTCGGTTTTATCTCACTTGTAGGGAATAGAACAACTTATCTTTCCTTAAATGGCAGAGAGGGCGAGCCATAGTTTATTATTGCCAGCACAGCACTTGGGGCCTCTTAAATGCTGTCCTTTGCAGGGACTGAAATTTAACCCATGACATATACATTTACCCCGATTTTGCCTGATGAAGTGATTCTTAATTTTACTTATTCTTGTGAGCCCCAAAAAGTAGCAGAACAGTTGTATGGGTTTGTTTCTAAACATGCTGATAGGTCCTGTTCATCACCTGGGTTTTCCAGCAGTCCCAGGTACATGTGATTGTCAATGCCCTGGACCTCCCTGGAGGATGCCCTTGGCAGGGTGGCAGAGGACACCCCAGTGGGACAAGGGGGCAGGTTTTAAAGTGACTTTGTCTTCAGTTTCAGAGCCTGAATTCTAAAAGCCTGCACACTCCACTTACAGCAATGCAGCAGGAGCAAATCCAGCAGCTGAGCAACAGGCGACTAGAAAGGTAAGAGCATCCTCTTATAGTTGTTCCTTCAGAGGGTTTTCCTTCAGCCTTAAATCAGCCAGAAGAATGGTAGCAGACAGCATCAGCTCAGATGTCAAGTAACAGTGCTGTGTTGGTCTCTAGTGGTGATTAAAGTGGTAGGCAAAACTTTTCCACCTGATCCCCAGGGCCCTTCCTGCAAGGGTGCTGTCCAGCTGGTCAGCCCCCAGCCTGTACTGGTGCATGGGGTTATTCCTTCCCTGTTTGTAGGGCTTCATATTACCCTGCTGAATTTTTTGAGATTCCTGTCAACCCATTTCTCCAGAGGTCCCTCTGGAAAGCAGCACACCCATCTGGTCTGTTAACCACTCCTCCCAATTTTCTGTCACCTGCAGACGTGCCAAGGGTGCTCTCTGTCCTTGCATTCAGGTCACTAACGAAGGTGCTATGCAGTGTTGGCCCCCCTGTTGACCCCGGGGTACTCCACTAGTGATCAGCCTTCACCTGAGCCTTGCTCTGCTGAGCTCAGCCCTCTGGGCCGCACAGTTCAGTCCGTTTTCAGTCCACCTCCTTTGTCTAGTCTGTGCTTCAGCTGGTATATGAGGGAGTTATGGGATACAGTATCAAAGCCCTTGGGAAAGTCGAGATACACAGTATTTATTGATTGCTCTCCTTGTGCACCAAACTGGTCAGTCAGGAATGATATCCCCTTACTAAATCCATGCTGACTGCTCCCAGTTCCCTTCCTGTACTTACTATGTTCGGAAGCAGTCTCTAGGGCTGCTTTGTTCCATCACTTTCCCCACTGTGTAAGGCTGACTGACCTGTAGTTCCCTGGGTCGGGTGCCTGATAACAAACTCAGCTGCGGGAACGCAGCTCCCCCAGAGTGCACGTGCACATTGCTCACAGAGCTGAGCCTGGGGGGTGCAGCTGCTCCCCCTCAGAAGGGCTGTGTGCCCAGCACTGAGGTGTGTGCCCAGCAGTGAGGTGAGGTGTGAGCTCAGCAGTGAGGTGTGAGCTCAGCAGAGAGGTGTGTGTCCAGGTGTTCACACTTGCTCTTGCCTGCCACAGGATGCCAGTGCAGTATGTGCTTGGTGAGTGGGACTTCCAGGACCTGACCCTGAAGATGAGACCCCCAGTATTCATTCCACGGCCTGAAACAGAGGTATGGCTGTGGGGGCTGTGGGGGCTTGGGTGTGTGAGTTCCGTGGCACAGCACAATCACAGCACTGCTGTGGAGGCTCCCTGTGTGTCCTGAGGTTGTAGTGATGAGGTCAGGTCATTCCACTTCTTTAAAACAAGGAGGGGATTCTAATCTGGTGATCTGGAACTGATGCTGGTGACCTTTGCTGCCTGGCTCAGAGGAAGAGATGTTGCAAGCTGATGTTTCACTTAGTTACACTGAGATCCATCACCACTGATGGAAGGACTTGGCTTTGCTTTCCTTCTGCTATAGGAAGGAGTCATAGAAGTTCAAAATCTATACTGATATCCCAGTGGCTTAGTACAAGGATAAGAATATAAACATTGTCCAGAGGCTGCCAGCAAACCCCTGCAGTAACAGGAAGCTGGTACTGGAAAACAGTAATGGATTCCAGAGAGCTTGTTTGTCCATGTGCAGACTGAAACAGTGCAGGCTGGTAGGAAATGGCACCTACCACCTGTCTGATGGCTCCATGGTGGTTTCTGGACAAACACAGGAAAGTGAAAGGTAAGTTCTGAGCTGGTCTGGAATTAAACATGACTGTCAGTCATAAGACATCCTCTCATCTCAGCCTGTAGAAGAATATTCAGAACCAGAGCCTTGATTTGGTGTGGGGCATCAGCAGCATCTCCTGGAGAGCCTGCTGGGCCCTAAATCGTAGTGATGGCACTTGTGTCCAGGGAACTTGGGAGCTCTCTGCTCTGTCTGGGTTGATCACTCTGTGGTGCTTAAGTTCGGAGACAGAGCTCTCTGGAGCTCTGGAATAGTTTTGCCAGTTGGAGCCAGTGATGGTTGGCTTTGTTATTGTCAACAGCATTTCTGCTCTGGTTGACTGAAGAGAGTATTTCCAACCTCTGACACCCCATTAGTTCTTGGATCATTAAAACCAGAGGGAACTTCAGTTCTTGCAAGACAAAGTATCTGCTGGCAAGGCTTCCTCTGGGGCTGTGCTCTGATTCTCCCCATGCAGTGCCAGGCCCCAAACAAAGGCCTATTGTGTGGAGTGGAAGGCGGGGTGGCTGTTAATTGAGCCCACATGCCTGGTTTTGGTAAAATCACCTCCTCTTGCCCAAACTGGAGTGCAGTGCTGTGCAACACACTGTGTTTGAAACCACTTAACATACCCTGGTGCAAAGATGTACCATAAACAGCTTAACCCAAGCCTCATCCCTGGGAAAACTTGATTTAATGTGTCACTTTACTTACTCTGAAGGAACGTTTTTAGCACATTTAGTACGGAAGACCAGAAGTTTATGATAAATAGCTCAGGAACGGAGCTCTGAGGGCAACTCAGAGTTTCCTTGTGATGTTCTGGGGAGGTTACTGTGACTTGAAGAGCCTTGGGGGCAAGATCCAGCTGTTTAGCAGCACCTGGCAGGGCGTGGCTTCAGACATGTGCTGCTTCCAGGAACCATGTCCTGTGCATAACCTGTTGCACAAAGCACCTTGGTGTCCAGATCCTTTCCTTCTGCTGGAAGGAAAGGTTGGTCATCTCAGACTGGGAGCTTTGTGTGGTGGATTGGGGTTTGCCTATGTTTTGTTTCATCAGAGTAATTTTTTCAGCCTTTACTGGACTTCAAAACTGCAACAGAAATACCTCCCTTCAGAAATGCTGAAAGTTCGTTGCACCTGTTGCTTTCTTTTTGTGTAGGATTTGTCTGCAGTGTTCTCAAATCCAATAGTGCTGAAACTTTTCACCAAATACTGTCTGTAAACAATCCTTGTTCTCTAGGAAGCAGTTCATTATCAGTGTTGTTATCCCAGGTTCGTATTGCTCATCTGTGACTGAACACATGAGCCATGTCCTTGGCTGAGCAAATGTGACTCCCTAAATTGACTTTTTGGTGCACAAGCAGCTGCAAAATTTGCTTCCTAATTTTATTTATGTAGCTTCATCAAGTGCTCCTGTATGTTGATTGAAGTCTGAGAAGAAGGGGAGCTGAGTTTATGACACATTTTGTTGTCTGGCTACAACAGAAGGGTTGTGACTCTTGTTCCCAGCGCTGTGGTAATGGCATGAAGTTAAACACAGCAGGACACAAACCACGAGCATTGTTTTGGGCCTGGGGACAGGGACACATGCAGAGAGAGAAGCTCCCTTGCCTGCTCAGTATTGCCCTGTGAAATTTGCCCCTGTGCAGACTGTTCAGTTCTCTCTGGGAGCTGAGCCCTCTCCTGTTCACTCCCTCTGGCAATATTTTTCAGCACATGTGGCTTCATTCTTCTGTTCCATGGGAAACAGGGAACAAAATTAGGCAAGTAGCAGGTCCTGTTTAAGCTCTGGCCTGCTGTGAGCAAAGCTTTGGCCTCGCTGCTGCAAGGGCTGAGTGGGTTTGTGAGGGCCTGTGGAGCTCTGCATCCTCCCAGCTTTGCTCCTGTGGCACTGGCACCAGGCTCCTGCACTGGGGATGTTTGGTCCAACCTTTAGGGGTGTGCTCAGTTTCATATTATGTTTTTTATGAATTATTCTTGTAATGTCCAGGCATACCTGTCTCAACGCTCCTTGGTCACTGTATTAATGGAGAAGAAAGACCTTTTCCCAAAGCAAGGCCTCTTAAAATGAGGACAGAGAGAAGGAGAATCCAGCCAACCACGGATACATAATTCCTTTCTTCTCCAGGCAGTTATAGGCCTCACCACGGATTCCTTAAGGGAAGGTTTGGTTTGGTCCAGGACTTGTCTGAAGCAGTTCGGGGTACGTGGCCCTCCCGTCTCTTACCCCCAGAGGGCGCTCCAGGCTTGGGCTCGCGGGGTTCCTGAGGGTTCTGTTTCCTATCACTTATCCCAGGATTTCTGGTGTTTCTAAAAAGGCTTATTTGCTCAGTGGAAGGAAAAATGGCCACCTTTCATCGCTTGCAACTATTGTGTTGGTACAGGCAGGTTCTCAGACACTGAGCTTTTGCTTTTCCTGGAGGAAAGCTGCTGGGACTGTGGGACTGTGACAGTCCTCCCAAGCAGCTCTGGAGATCTCCCAGCAGCAAAAGCAAAAGCTCAGGCCACCTAGGAGTCTCCTGGAGTCACCTCCTTCACCTGTTGTGATCTCAGCACAAACTCACACCCTGCATAATTTTTCCTGTCTTGGCTTTTGTTGTGGTGGCTGTGACATGGGAGGCACTTCAGGGTGAGGATGTGTGTTAGGCCTGGGAGACATCTTAGGGAAAGAAACTACAGATCTGTGGCATGCTGAACATTTAGGAGTGATGCAAAAAAGATGGTGGCTACAATCTCCTGTGAGAGAAAGAAGAAGACTCAGTGTGTCAGACTATATTGGTGGGTCTAGTTCAGTGTACTGGGGCTCATCTGGGCTTGTAGCAGATGGTGGGGGCAAAATCACAAGGGAAAAGATGGGTGTGGAAGGGTCCCCTTTTCTTCTGACAGTCAGCAGTTAAGGACTGGTCTTAGCCAAAGCTGGATTTGGGGCCATCCTGCTTCATAATCACTAATGGATCTGTCCTCCATTGATTTGTTTAATCCTCTTTGGAGTCCATCTGTGTCTGACCTCCCTGACATCATCTGGCAGCGAATCTTTGTAATTTTGTGTTGTAAGTGGGAAAAGTGTGTTCTTTGCTTCTGGTGCTGCCTGCTCATTTAACCATGAAGGAAAACCTTTACTTTTTACTGCATAACACTTCAGTCATTCACTTAAGTGTCTACAGCATGTGTAATTTTTAGTTATGTTGCTGTCTAATCAATTTTTTCCACCTATGATTTTGAAGCTTTTTGCTTGTTTCCCAAAATAGGTTGTTTCTTTCCCATGAAAATGTGCTCAAAGCCCTGAAGTCATTGCTGTTTACTTGCATCTGCCCTTGGAATGGCAGTCATTGTGTGGGGTGTTCTGTGAAGGCACTTGAGTCAAAGATTTGCTCAGAGAAGCCTTTCACAAAGGTTAACTTTGCTTCTAGCTAAACATAATCATTAACCTTTCAAGAAGGTCCAGCACACAGAGAAGGGAGGATTTTCCCTTCCTGACCTGCATATGCAAATACACAGATTGCAAGGTGGGGCCTTTTGCCAGTGCTTTATGTCAAAGCAGTGACACATTTTCTGGTTTAATCAGTGCTGAAAGGAAGCCTTTGATGCTGAAATGTCCTTTCATTTCCTTAATTTCATCACCACAGATGGTTACTTTTTGGAAAGGTCTGAAGGTCACACTGTCTAGTGGATACAGGCATTGGTCAGGACTCAGGAGATTGGCTTTTTCTTCCTGGTATTGCCTCTGACCAGTTGTCCCTTCAAAGGAAGGCTGCTTCTCCTTTCTGCATCACTGACTTCCCAGTTTCAGAAATGAAAAGGGTCATGGTGCCCTGTCTTGACATAGCTTAAGGTCCTTTCTTGAAATATGTGGAGACTTGTATAAGGTATGTTGCACATAAATGCAGTAGAGCATTATTTAATAAATCAAATGTTAACTGCTATCTGTCAAAATAGAGCTGTAAACAAACGTGCTAAAGATGGAGCATTGCTGTGTGGCCTCACACAGATCACATTTTGCCCATATGATATGCAGTGTTTTATCACTGTGTTGGAGAAGAACAATATTTTCTGCAAGTGGGCTGTGGCACAGAGGCTGGGGAATGGGAATTATGAAGGGAGCCTGTTGTTGCTGCAGAGCAATTGGAATTGCCCTTTGAGCTGGGCACAAGTGTTTAATAGGGTCATATATACAGAGACAAATAGTGCAAACTGTGCCTCGTGGCCGAGGCATTTCTGCTGCCAGAAGTGCTTGGAGGAATATTTGGGATCTCCAGTATCTTATGGATGTTGGCTGACACCATGAGCACCCTCTTTCAGGGCTACCCAGAGGGCTCACGTGATCCTTGTGTGTGGGCCAGGGGATTGCCATGTACAAGTAGCAGGATTAAAGAATTAGTGCTGCAGTGGTGGAATAGCTGCAGAACTGTTATGTCCAGTTATGTTACTGACTGGTTGGGAGAGAAGTGGAAAACTGGGTTTGGAGAAAAACCAGTATGTGGATTAATAGCTGGAAAAATTCTGCCTTGTTGTTACAGACTGCTTAGCTCATCAAAGACAAGCTTAAGGGTTAATTAGCTGGCACAGGGAGCAGGAATTCGATAACTGAAATCTCTCTGGTTCACAGACAAGTGTATGATAAGCACTAGAAATGCAGGCCAGAAGAAAAGGTGCACATCTTTACCAGAGAGTGTAATTAAATGTTGAAACAGTTTAACAGGAGTCTGTTGCTGGCCACTTGAAAATCAGGACAGAATGTTTTCCTCAGACAGATTTCTTCTTGTTCAAAAGGAAATGATGGAAGAAACAGGGTTATTCCTGGCTAACTGGCCTTGATGAATTATAGTGGTAGTTTCTTCTGGCTTCCTATCCAAGAAATAAAGGCTCTGCTATTGCAGAGGATTACTTCTAAGTTGGTGATTTTCAAAATGTAAAAAATGTAAATTTAAAGCTAATATCTGTGCTGAAGGCGAGGAAAGCAACAGCTCTCCTTTTAAGTCATGTACAAACCTGTTCCCCAGGTTAACATATACAGACTTACCTAATATGTTCCCACAGATCTCTGTGTCGTTAATGCCTGTATTTTTTTGGCCCTACAAGAACTCTGATGCCTTTAGCTTTTTAATCTCCCTGTTCTGATTGAAAGAGGGTCTCTGTTTCTGTGCATTTCAGCAGGGTCCTGTAGGTCATTAGCAGTTAAAGCAGGATGTAGGACTAGAATGGAGAAAAACAAACCATAGAAAGGCTGGAACAGATGGGACTCAAGGAGATTCCCACATGAGCTTTTTTCAGATATCCAAGTAACTGGAATTTCAGAGCTAGGGATTAGTGAGCTAGAGCAGTGCATCCCTCCAGATGCTGTGTCTGGCAGGGGTCAGTAGCAGTATCTGCAGAGAAAGAAGATACCTTGCTAGATAGAGATGTCTGGATAGACAGAGCTCTGTGCTGGAGGCTTGAGGGACGGCCACAGTGCCGTGACTTGGAGCCACCCTTGCCCCTCGGCTGTGGCTAAATTTGGGCCTGGCAGCTGTGGGAATTTCTCTTGGGCACGGGCACAGATGGGTTGCTAAGGTTGCTGTTGATTGGTAAAATCAAGTCTGGTGCTGTCACAGCCTCTGCTCCAACAGATGAAGCAGCACTTGGCATGTGCGCTGACACATGTGTTACAGAGAAGCCAAAGCCCTTCCTCAGTATCAGGCATGCTTTGACCTGTTTGTCTGTCATTGCTAATGCCTGATAAAGCCACCTTTTACTCTAAAATCAGCAGCTCTCTCTGCAGTTATTCTGATGCTTTGCTTACTGTACTTTTATGGGAGGAGTTTCCTGGGCTTGGTGCAACGTTTTTTCTTCCTTACTCCGGTGCCAGGCAGAAGAGCCCAGGACAAGGCCCCTGCCTTCCCATGGAGCACTGGGCTGCCTTGGTGGCTTGGTTTTGGAAGTGTGGCACATGGCAGGGATCTCCTAGGGCCATTGCCATGGAGTTAGGTTTCCAGCTTGGCTTCCTGCTGTTTTGTCATGTGCTGATTTGCAGCCAAGTGGACAAACAGGAGGGGAGGGGTGATTTGGTTAATATCAGATCAGGCTCTATGGAAAGTCCTGGATTCTGAGAACAGAAGTTTCTGGAAAGCACACAAATAAGAAAAACAATCCCAGGAAGTGTGAGAGAGAAGGTGGTTTTCCTGGGTCTTTTGCTTTCCTTGTCCTGTTTGCCAACCTGGGAATTGAGAGCTCCCTGTCACCCTGGCTCATACCCCTGAAACCTTGTTTTCCCTGCTTTCCGCAGAGCACGTGGGGCACAAAAAAAGGTGCTTACAGGGCACATAGTGTGAGTCTGTGCCATCCAGCCTTGCCTTTCCCGTGCCTCCCCTCCTCTCGTTTCTCTCAGCCTTGTGCTTTAGCTGGAGCATCTGCTGGGCTGTTCCCTGTTGCTGGGTGGAGCTCAGGATTCCCTCTCTCCAGCCCTGCACACGGCTGCACTCTGGAGCACAGGAATCTCTGCCGGGGCTGGACACAGCCTGAGCCTGTGCTGGCTGCTGGCTGGGCCTGCAGCTGTGGGGCTTGTGGTTTGGGTGCTGGCAGCCCCTGGCCTCACACTTGCTCTGTGCAGCTGTGGTTCCAAGAAATACAGTGAAGTGGAGACCTGGCCCCAGGGGAGAGGTGATACCGAGAACCTGTGAGAACACCAGTGGTGTGGGGGGCCTCGGGGAACCGCAGCTGGGGGCGGGAGGGTGAGGCAGAGGCTCGGGGGAAGCCGGAGGTGTGCACAAGGGTTTGCGTTTGTTCCGCTCAACAGAGAGGATGGGGGGGAGAGAAAACCCAAATAAATGACAGTGTGAACTCAGGGTGAATCTGGCAGTGAAGCAAGACTTCCTGGAATCGTGAGGTGAGAGCGGCTTGGCTGAGAGACAAAAGCTTGAGAGCCTCTTGAGTGCTGGAAATTAAGTAGCATCGGAAGCAAATATTTGTGTCCCCTGTACGTGGAACCCCAGGCAATCACAGAATCCCAGAATAGTTAGGGCTGGAAGGGACCTCTGGAGATCACCCAGTCCAGCCCCCTTGCCAAGGCAGGGCCACCTGGAACAGGTGGCACAGGAAGGTGTCCAGGTTGGTTTGGATGTCTACAGAGAGGGACACTCCACACCCTCCCTGTTCCAGGGCTCTGCCAAGTGCAACAGAATGAAGTTCTTCCTCATGTTGAGGTGAAACTTGCTGTGTTTTAGTTTATGGCCATTGCTCCTCCTTCTGTCATTGGGCACCACTGAAGAGTCTGGCACCATCCTCTTGGCACCTGCTATTTTTATTCATTAATGAGATCCTCTCTGTCTTCAGTTTTCTAGACTAAATACACTAATTGATCTCTTCTAGTCTTTCCAAGCTCTTCCTTTGCTAGTCAGGACTGAATATCCTTCTCCCTCCCATGGATGTCCGGCATTTTCTCCTGTAGATTTTTAAATTCTCTTCTGGCAAAGACACAGAGGGTCTGTAGCACTCTTTTGTGCTAAGCAACAGAGTGTAGGTCCCTGAAAACCCATCACTTGATGCCTGTGTCACCTTCAACCCAGTGCAATCTAAAAACCCTTCCAGATACTTTGCCTTGCACCTCACTTGCCACCCTCATGGGTGCACAGGTTTCAGAGCTGGCTGGGACTTACACCCATGTGTGTGTACACCAGGCTCCAGGTTAAAAGTAGTACTGTCAGTACCTGTAACACTGCTCAGCAGAATTTTTAGTGTGGACTGTGTTGTTACTGACAATAATGACTCATACTGTAAGCAATAATTTGAATTCTAATGGCTCCACAATTGAGCATTCATCCTACCCAGTGGTTGGAATGCTGTGGGCAAATGTGGAATGGGGTCACATTTCTAAGATACTTTCTTAATTTATGATTTTACTTGCTCCTTAATACATCACTTTGATTTTTTTTAAATTGTGTTTACATTTTTTTTTATCTACAACAGTAAAAACAACAACAACAAAAAAAAGCCAATTCAGGAGCAGCCAAGCACCATTTCTTTAGATATTGTAGATAGGGCATCTGAACAAGCTGACTTGTTCTCCAGGTTTTAGAGACACTCATTGTCAAGTCTTTGTTTTCTCCAAAATTAGCATTTTTCTGTGGTGAGGGACATTTCTCTCCAGGATGTATTGACTGTGTATTGAACCCTGTAAATGGTGTGAGGATTGAACAGGCTACTGAACAGCCTGCCATTTCAGTTTAGAGTGCCAGCTCCCACTGAATTTACCTCACACATTCCCAGGGTTACTCACCAAGGCTGCCAAAGTGGTTTCTCTTCTATCCCCGTGGAATTTTTGTCATTTCATCTCCAGCCTTTAAAGCTGGTGATCAAACTGACAGTTAAAATGGCTTTTATATATGAGATGGCTGTGCTCTGAATCTGTTCAGCTGAGAAGGTGTGGGGTGTCCTGCCCAGCCTTTGGCCAGCTGCTGTTGTCCCAGCTTTTCTATCTGGGACTGCCATCTCTTTTTTTGTACCATCAACCCCTTTGTTGCTCTTCCCTGGTGTTGTTCCAGTCGGATTCTTGTGCAGAGGTCGGGAATGTCTGACCTGCAGGGTGTTTTGTAGTCTCTATGAACACTGTAATGCTTGGCCAGAAATACATCATCTCCCAAGATGAGATTTGAAAGGGGTTCTGCAAAGTGCTGTAATTTATCAATTTGCAGTGGTGATATTTTGGAGATGGTGGTGTGCTTGGAAAAGCACAGATTTTCACTGAATCATTTGCTAGGAGATGAAAAATACTGAGAAGAACCTGAAGAAAATGGTTTCAAAACAATTTAGGATAATTTAATCATTCCTGTTTTCTGAGAAGGAAATCTAGTGGCAGTGGCAGTGGGATGACTGGACACGCTCTGTGTCATGGTTGCTGGATTTTCCTGGTTCTTTGCCAGTTAAAAAACCTTCATCTTTGCTCATCAATCAAGTCAAATAATTATTTTCATAATTATTCAACTTTTTATTGCAGTGAGATACTTATGTCTGGGAAAAAGATGTCATTTCTTTAGGTTGTCACATTATTTTTAATATCTTTTAATTTGGTACTATTATGATAAACATGCTTATTATGAGAGAACCAGCCTTTGCCTCAGTAAGGAGCATATGAAATAACCAAGACAACGAGACCAAGGGGGCTTGGGAAGCAGGATACAAAGCCTAAGGAATACCAACATCTCATTTCATTTGCACATGTGGTAAAAGCTGAAATGGGCCATATTTAATTAGGAGCTTTGGCAAGCACCGTGAAATATTTTCACTGTGGAATGTGTAAAGTAGACATTCCATTAAAAACCACCGAGCTTGAAATTGCTAATGACAAACTTTAAGGAAGTTAATAAATGCTGAGAATAGTTCTGGTGTGTGGAAGTGACATTTGGACATTTGTAATCAGTAACTTGTGCTACTCCAGGAACAGATGGTTCTGAGTTACTGTGGAGGTTTCCTGGAAATATTTGTAAGTGTGCAGAAATGGCTGCTATTTCAAAGAGTGATTTAATGGCCAAGCAGAACTTTTTGGGTGCCTCTTGGAATCATCAGCACCTGCTTTGCCAAACCAGCTGTGGTTCCAATCTCTGGCTGTCTCCACTGCCAGAGTGTTCTCAGACTGATTCATCTGGAGCTGTTGGCTGAATGGCCAAAGCCATTTTTACACAAAAGTGGGTAGATAAGATGTTTTATTTTTCCCTTTTGTTGTCTGATAGTCCTCTAATGGTTTCCCACAGGTTGAAGGCCTGTGAGAATGTTTTCATCCATTGCTGTCTAGGAAAGAAATGCCAGAGCAGCAGTGAGCAAAATGTGATTTTGGAGGCTGTGAGCAAAATCCTGTATGAGAGCAATGCCAATAATGACACAGTGACCAGGGCAGGGCATTGTGCTGTGACTCCTCATCCCTGGCTGGGGCTACTTAGGTGTCAGTCACCAAACTCACCTTTGCAGACTGACTCTTTCCTGCTCAGCAAATGGAGATGTGGGAGAAAACAATGAAAACAGTCAAAGTTCTTGTTGCTGGAAAGCCCCTGAAGGCCCCACATGGCTGTGGCTGTGAAAAGGAGCCTAAAGAAAGACAAGGCACCAGTGGCTCCCAAAAGGCTGTTGTTGGCAGAGCCAGGCTGCTGGAAAAGCAGCAAGGCCTAACACAGCTGAGTTGAAAATCCATCTCCATCCCTGACTGTGAAGCAGTGCAAGCTTCACTTCTGTTCTCTCAGCACTGGGAGGTGTCTGTATGCAGGGTCCCAGTACTTCAGTATGTTTAAAGCAGTTCATGTCTTGTGGGGAAGCTCAGAAAATGCTGTCTGACCAAACAGCCCATGCCCTGGGAGCTCTGCTCTGGGGATGGGTCATCAAAGCTCATCTACCTGAACACTTCATTTTTGTACCTGTTTGCATCCTCCCTCCCCACTTGTGTCAGTGTCTCACTTATTTTCACAAATGTGGAAATCTTGGAGACCCTTCCTGCTGTATTGGATTTTACATGACATTGTGAAGGGATTTAAAAAAGAAGAGAGTGATGGGAGGGAGGAGGGAGCAATGAGAGAGCTGCATGCAGATACAGGAGCATGGATGAAAATCTATTCCATGTGACTTTATACCAATAAAATGTAGTAGGAGTCCACAATCTGAAATCCATGCAGGGAGCTGCTCATGTGGATCACTTAGTAACCCATTGCCTTTGCTTTTCATCTGCAGGTTGGATTATTAGTTTAGATGCTGTTAGCAGCTCCTCCAGATCACACACCCTACTGAGACAGTGTAGAAATCTTAAATTTTGATGCTTGCAAATTCTGAAAGCTGAAATTCTGAAGTAAATAAAATGGTGTTGCAGAAGATAATGTGCTCCAGCTGTTTGGTTATTGCTTTTCCCCACAGTGCAAGAAGATTTCAGAGGATCTGTGGGAAATTATATCCTGAGGATTTGGTTGCTAATCAAAGCACCCTGTGGGGCAGATGGAGCTGAAGTGACTTCTGGCATGTCAGTTCCATTGCTACCATCTGTGTTTTTAAAATTAGCAACAAAAATACATTTCTCTGGGTACACAGTTGAGAAATTTAAACTGCAGTCCTCAGATCACAAAGGTGTGAATCAAAACAGCTCCCTCAGTAATATCATTTGTTTGTTTTTGTTAGGATCTCGTCTCTTTAGTTGTGGAGGAAGAATCTCAGAAATGTGCGAATTCAGGGCCCTGCTTCCCAGTTCCTGTTCCTCATCCTGTGATCCTGGAGGTGGGCTGTGGCTCTGGAGCAATTGCTCTGAGTCTGCTGTGCAAACTGCCACAGGTGAGCTTTCCTCAGTGCCTGGGCTAGAGGACAACCCCACTCTGCTCATCTTCACTGAGGTGTCTCTGGTGGGATCTGGGCAGCTCAGGTCTGTGGCAATCAGGCTCTGTAAGTTCACACTAAGGAGAGGAGGGTTGTTTGGGAATTGCTCTCCCCAGCTGTCTGCAGGAGCAGCAGAGACATAATCAGAATGAAAGAAGTGAATGTGCTCATTCTTCAGCTGTCACAGCTCACTTGGCCTGGAGCACTGGTGGGTGTTGGTTTAAGCTGATAACCTGGGCTGAGGACAGGAGGGATGAGACATGGGCACACACTCATTAGTTGAATTTATGGGGCAGTCATCTCTAAAAATCACCTTGCTGTGAACCAAAAGATCTTGTCTCTAGGAGACTGGAGACTGAATGAATCCAGGGAAGGGCTTACCATAGCAGTGTCAGTACTTGGGATCAATATGACAAGCATATGTCACTGCCACCACTGCCAAACCACCTTTTACAAGCCTTTTGTTCCCTGGTAACAACTCACAGCTTCTGAACAAAGTGAAAAGAGCAGGAAGGGGACTGAGGTCTGGGTCACCAAAGCCCTTCTTGCCCCTGATTCTTGTGGCCTGTGACATGTTTACTGAGATACTCTTGGTAAGGAAAACGAGAAGTGAATCCAAGATCTCACTGCGTGTGCTTAAGGGGAAAGTATTCCCCTTTCCTCAGAAGTGCAGACCAGCCAGTTCCTTCTCATGAACAAGAATTGCTGTGGCCAACCCCTCCTCCTGTAGAAGTGTAAACCTTGCTGTGTAAAAATTAGAGGTTGATGCCTGTAATGGGAGGGGTGTTTCCTCCTCCCAATGACCTGAGAAGGTTAATACTTGAATTTCATGACTTCAGAGCATAATTGGTCTGATTTCCTGAGCTAGGAGAAGAGCTTCATGCTCTTTTCCTTGCTTGTTAAGTTAAAGAGCTGTATCAGTCTGTCCCTGTGACTGATAACAGTCCTTTCCCAGCACAAACAACTGTGCCCAGAGAAATAAGGAGCCTTGACTGATTAGAATTAGTGGTACCCACACTGACAGCTAAGTGGAGTTTACACTGTGTAATCTCTGCAGCGTTTGAGGCAGAATTTGGCACTAGGGTACTGAGAAAACAGCAGCAACTTCTCATTTATGGACTCAGCTGCGTCCTTCACCTTTAGGGTCAGCTTCATGTGTGTGGTTTGTAGCCTGGGGCTGTGAAATTCATCCCCTTAGGAATGATGGCAAATCACACCATGGTCTGCAAATGAGGGTGTTTCTTCAAGTTTCTTCAAGCATGTGTTCTCTGTGTAAATTCTTGCCAATATCTGTGCTTAAAAAGCATTAAGCAAAGCAAAACCAAGTTAGGCCTTTGCCTGTGGTTTTCCCAAGGTGGAATGGAAGGTCAAACAAATCTCCTGGCTGTGTAGCCCTGCCTCTTAACATTTTGCTGGAGAACTCTCAGATACTTGACACACAGTCAAGTACGTGCAGTCAATGCAGGCAGTGAATGTGGTGTAAGGCCTGCAGTGGAGCAACTAGGTAAAAGGTGTCTGCATAACAGATGGAAAATTCCAGAACCTCTGTCCAAGTGCTTGTGTTAATGCTGGGAGGGATTCTGTCTGCATTAGAGAGGAGAAACCTTCAACGTGATCTTCCTTCAGCCTGTGTCTGCCCCAGACTAGGCAGTGTTGTGTCTCACGCTACCAGGAGCTGTGAGCACGTCAGATGCTGTGACTCAGTGTGACTGTTGCTGTCTGTTTTGGTGGCTCCTGGCTGTGGTGCAGAGTGCCTTTGGTCACGTTAGTGCCTCACTGGACGTGACTCACGATCCCAGCAGTGCCCCAGATACATTCTTCATGAGCTGTTCCTTTCAGGAGCCAAGATGAGCAGTCAGTTGTCAGTTTTGATCTTGCATGTTTGGCAGAGCTTGGGAACTTTGATGTTGTAACACGTGGGGTTTGTTGGCTCTTTTTTCTGTCCCAGAGCCAGGTCATAGCCATGGATAAAGAGGAGGCTGCTGTGGATCTCACCAGGGAGAATGCACACAGGTACAAGACCACGTATTACTCATTTTTTGTAAATTGTTGTTTGAGAAAGACCAAGATTCCTCAGTATTTGTACATGCAGTTCATTTTTATCACCACTGGAAACCAGAGAATGTTGGGTAGAGCTCCTAAAGTGTGTAATAACTCAGAAAAAAATGCTTATGTTTACCAGAGTATTTTTTCTTTGACTTGTGAACACATTTTGTAAAGACAGCAGCCTCAGTAAAGCAATAGTACTTACACACTGTTTGTTGTAAAGGGTTTTCAAAGTGTTTCTTGGTAACTCCTCTTATCCCTTTCTGTGAACTCAGGAAGCTCAGGGCAGCAGGAGGAACCTTTATGTCACTTGGGAGTGAAGGACAAGTGGCTCCCTAGGTCATTATTGCTGTGCTTGTGTCTGTCCTTGCTCCTCTAGAAATAAGCTTGCACACTCCAGTAGCACTTTTCCTCTGCTGTGCTCTGAGTGTGGCCTCCCTCAGGATCCTCCTTGCAGAGTTGGTTTAGTGGGAATGGTGCTGCTGGGCCCTAAGCTGTTTGGACACCTGGATGTTCAGAGCTGCTGAATCAAAGCCTCGTGCCTGAAATCAGGACAGATGTCTGTCAGGTTGACCTTGTCCTTCCTAGTGGCTTCACTTCCTCAGTTGGTTCTTCTGTCAGGCTGTTCTGGACTGTCACTACCACAGGGAGCTCCAGAGCTGGAATCCCAGAATGCTTCTGAGTCCTGGATCCCAGTCTCTGTAGACACTGTGAAGGGTACAGAGCTCCAGACTGCATCCATGCCCTCAGGAAATGCTGGGCCCTTGGCATTAATTAGAGCCATGTCACAAAGAATTCCTATTGCTGTTTCTCATGGAGTCCATGAGTTTCAGGAGGTGCTCATTAACTGGAATTTCTGTCCACAGGGCCCACATACACTTTTTTCCCAAGCTGCTGCCAGCATTGGGGCTACAGAGACAGGATACTTCTGGTTCTGGCTGCACTGAGCTGTATTTCTTCACTTGCAACCCAGCCCTAGCTCACAGTGAGCCTGAAGAGATGTGTAGGAACAGGCCCTTCCCAGGCTTGTCACCACACTGTCACCCTTTGCCTCCTAGCCCAGTTACACAGAATGGAGAGCAGAGGTTTCCTTCTGAAGTGTCAGTGTTGAACCAAGTTCTGTTGCAATTTTTCATAGATATAGTAAAAGCTGGCCAGATCTTTGCCTCCTTGGTGGATTATTGGTCTGTCATCTGGGAAAAATTGTCTTGCTTATTAGCATTGCTTGTTGGCCTGAGAGTGCATGAGGGAGTGTAAATACCCTGTCAGAGGACCTCGTATTTCTCCATGGATATTTTCATTGCATCCTTAAAACCTTGTCCATGGCATGGTGCCCTGTAGCTCTTGGGAGAGGAGCCAGCAGGATAAGCTGTGTAACTGCTTGACTGAACCCAGCTTGGATCCTGCCTGCTTTTCAGAGCTCCCTTATCCCAGCTGTGTTCTCCAGATGCTTAGGTGAGTCCTACTCTCACTGTATCAGTCCTGTGCCCATGGCACCCAGTGCAGGAATCCCTCCCTTTCCTGATGCCTGTGTGTGCTCACAGGGCAGCTGTTGCTGCTCTGGGAATGGCATCTTCTGTGGAAGGCTTGGAGTCTTGCTCCTACAGTAGATCCTGACCAGCCTGGTCTTTCTGCCTTGGCAGAGTACTTCCTCTGACATTGTTCAAATGTCCTCACAAGGGCCAGAGGCAAAACTGGGGAGAAGAGAGAGGTATTTTGATGGGTGGATCAGGTGGCTGAGGAACTTTTCCATCCTTGCTGTGTCACTCTCCCTGTTTCTCTGACCTCTGTTGTAGTATCAGGCTGCCACCAAGCCCAAGGCTACTTTCAGACTGGCCTCTCTTTTCTGTCCCAGGAGCATCAAGGGAGCTTTGCTCAGGATTCCTAAGATTTAAGGGGATCACTGTCTCAACTATTTTCCCCTGGCAAGGAGAATATAGAGGAGCCACACTCTGGAATCACCATGGGTGCAGAGTGTGCTCTTTGCTTTGAATTTTGTTCCTCGAGCAAAGAGCAGGTCCTAAACTGGGGAATCCAGCTGCAGTCAGTGGGGTGGGATGTAAGTGTATCAGATAAGAGGTGCAATATTTACTGATCTGTTTGTAGAATGTACTGTTCATGAATCCACACAAACATGCCTCCTAAGCTTTCTGTTCTTGCATCTGGAATTTTACAGGCTGCAGCTCCAGGAGAGGATTCACATCATCCACCAAGATGTTTCACAAAGTAACTCTTTTCACTGTTACAATCCCCTTTGTCTTTCTCCCTTTTTTGTTTGATGGGGAGGCAGGTGTGACATACACCCAAGGGACCCCTCTGGGATGCAGGTGGCAGGAGGGTGTTGAAGTTAATAGAGAAAAAAGTCAGTAAGAAGTGAGCCAGTGAAGCTTTTCCCTTCAGAGATTTCCAGGCCATATGATCAGCTGAGAGAAGTCCCTGTCTACACCAGAAGGTGAATTGTTCCTGGGTTTAGGTGTCCAAAGGTTGTGTCTGAGCTGGTAGTACAGGTGCCCTTTGCTGTTACTGAGAAGAGGCAAATATGTACATGTTGTAATTCATTCCATGCTGACATGGATGCTTTAGATAAACTTGTACATGCCTGTCTCTCCACTGATGTTAGAGGGAGCCCATATATTTAGCTTAGATTAAATGCCCAGCCTTATCCATCTGAAATTAGGTGAGTTGAACCAGGGAAGGATACATGTCTTACCCAGACTTGGCTGAAACCAGTTAAAACTGACATTTGCTGAGGCTTAAGCAGTGAGGTTGATGCTTGGCTGTTCCCTGGGTAGGATGTTGATGCTGAGCTTATAGGGAAGATGCCACAGTTCAGAGCTGGTTGTGATTCTTCTTTTCTAGGTTCTGCCAAGCAGCTGCTGCTCTGGGGCCCCATAGATGTCATAGTCAGTAACCCCCCATATGTTTTCCATGAGGACATGGCTTCCTTGGATGCAGAAATCCTCTGGTAATCAGACAAATAGATTTTTTCCTCTCTTGTTCCTTGGAGCAAGGTTTTCTGTCTGCTTCCTTGTACTACACACAACTGCACACAAAACATGCAAATGTAGTATACATGTGCAAAGTGTGGGTGTGTTTATATGGTATACAATAATTCAGTGTTACTTTGATACTGCTTACAGGCCTGAAGCAGTATCAAAGTATTTTAAATACTCATTAAAATGGAAAACACATACACTTTGAAACCAACAAGTTCTCAATCCAAAATTGTTTCAGAGACTTTTTCCTGTTAGACTTTTTTTTAAATAATTGGTGTGAGTTTATGAAAGAAAGAGTAATCTGAGCAGCTTTTTGTGATGGGTGGAAATGCTGCTACCCATTCTCATCCCAATACATGTCTTAAGCAGGAAAAAAAAAAAGAATAAGCTCTTTTGGGATGTGGAACCACTTTGCGTGTGCTGGTTCTTCCCCAAACTCGATTGTCTGCGTGTCAGGACAAGGTCCTGCCCCCACCTCTGTATGAGATGCACAGCAGAGCTCTGAGAGCTGAGCTTTCTCCACCCCAGCTGGCTCTGCTGGGTTAGCAGGCAGCTCATGTGGTTGTTGGCTTGGTTGAGAGCAAGCACCAAGCCCTGGCTGTGCAACCCCTTCTCTCCCTGTGCAGCTCACACAGAGAGAACAGACCCACTACTGGAAGTGTGAGCCCTGGCTGCAGCTGGCTCCTGATCTTCAGCCAGACTCCAGGGGATGTTTTCTGCTGGTGCTAAAAGTAGAATTTCTCAGCCCAGTGGTAGCTGCCCTCCACTCCCTGTATTTTACAGGAAAGCCCTGGGTGCTGTCCCCTGCTCTAGGAGCACTGGAGCTCAGCTGTGTTTGGTGCTCCTTTCTCCATGGAGCCTGGGGTGATCCATTCTCAAGGGCCACATGAATTGCTGTTAAATGTCATCTTTTTCCCACACTCCAGCTATGAGGACCTTGATGCTTTGGATGGGGGAGATGATGGGATGAGAGTCATCAAAACAATTCTGGCTTTGGCTCCTTCTCTTCTGAAGGATTCTGGGTAAGCACTGCTCTCTCTCTGAATTCTGTGTCCTTTATCCACTCAGTTCTGTAACTTCTGTACCTTCCTGTATGAAAACAAAACAGAGGGAAAATAGTTGCAGAACTATCCCCCCATTGCCCCATTTCATAATAGCACTTTAGAAAATGTCATGTGTATGAGCAAAATTAGCTTGAAATGGGTTAATAAAGGCATACAGGCCTTCCTTGACTGGTGGTGCTGTTTCATGGTCATTACTGAAGTGGGAACCTCTAAAGGTCAAAGCAGGAACAAAAAGAACATGGAAGAGAGTGCAAAAAGCGGGGGAACTTTTTAAGGTGAATAACTGATGGAAGGAGAAGCATTGTAGAACTCTGGGAGGATGGATGTAGATCTCTATTCCCTCCCACCCTTTAATTAGGGGAAACTTGTTTATTGTGCCAGTATACAATGCTGAATGTCCCAGGAGAAAGAAGATCAGCCAGGGATAGTTTCTTAGATGTTAAATTTCTCCCTGATTAGTATTCAAGACTGATTGTTCCTGCCCTCTGTCATGTGGGATCCATTTTGAAGATCATCATGCTGATAACCAAAAGTTTGAATGCACTGTTCATGTGCCAGGGCATTCACACATCCTGCTGTATATTCCTGACATTTGGCCAGCATAAGAGAGGTCATTGAAAATCTGCTGTTCTGAGAAGAAGAATGGGAAAATTGAGAGGCATACTCCATGCAGAATTCATTCCTCATGCTTTGCATGACCACAGGAGCAGAAGATGCTCCTCAGAACTTCCCAGCAACAGAGACTGGTCCCATGGGGTTGTTTGTTAGGATTATTTCTTTTCCTTCCCTTTTTGCTCATTGTATAAGGTGGAGCCCCCATTGAGGAGTGGAAGTTTTTTAGGGTCAGAAATGAGATCCACACCCAGCTTGGTGAATTTGTAGGGAGTATTCAGTGTGGGATGTTTTAGGAGTTCTCAGGACAGCATAGGATGAGGTTTGGCCTCTGTCCTTTGCCTGTTGAAGTTGTTTCTTGCTGTGCTCTCCCAGGCCATAACCAGCTCCATCCTCCACATGCCTCTGAGCTGGGGTGGTTCTGCCCCATCCCAGGAGGGGAGATGGGAAGTGGGCTGGGGTTGTAAAGCCTGCCAGAAATGGAAGTAGCCCTGCAGTGCCCAGGCCTAGTCCTGGTGCCCTGACTGAGGCTGGCTGATGAGTTTTGGGTAGGCCTGAATGCTGGTGGTGTTTTCATGACTGATTTATGGAGACTTTTACTGTGGGAGGATGTGTGTGCTGCCTTGTACTTCATGGCTCTGCTGCCTCCACACAGAGGAGCTTCCTGCTGCCAGGCCAGTGCTCAGTGTCTGTGCATTTGCAGCATAAAACTGCATTCTGGCCTTACATCTCTGGGGGCTTCAGGAAGAGACATTGCTGGTGGTATCTCTGCATGACATTCAAAAGGGCTCCTTACATCTTGACACAAGGGCTTTAAGTACCATGAGAATTCCCCCCCAGGTTCAACACTTTCTCCCCTGAAGGAGGGAGTTGGGATCTGCATGTAAAATAGACAGCTATGATCTATTTTAGGATTACTGGATTGCAGTGTGTTTGCTGACCTTTTCATTTCCCACTGGTAGGAGTCATTCAGAAGGAAAGACCTTAAGTTTTATCAATTTAACAAGCTAAACATGTGCATCTCTCTGCTTTCTACACTTGAACATGTCTTTTCAGGAGTGTGTTTCTGGAAGTTGATCCCAGACACCCAGATATGGTGGAGCACTGGCTACAGGCACACCCAAACTTACCACTCACCCTCCGTGCCATTCACAAGGACTTCTGTGGCAAGTAAGTCTTTTTTTACCTTCAGATTCTTGCTTCAGGTGTAGGTCTGTGTCCTTTGTGGAATATGTCCCTGCACCCTGATGAGCTGGATGAACTCAGCCAGGGAAGGGCCACAGCTGAAGCCAGTCTTTGACAAAACAGGGGCTCAGCCTTCTGATATCCTGAGACAGCCTGGCAAGTGTTTCTGAGTCATAAATTCTGACACAGGTAAGCATTTCTGGTGGAGTGACAGGCTTGGTGGGATTATTGCCATTGGAAAATTGCTGCTTTTATAGGATAGATGTAGAGGCATATTCTCCCAGAGTGAGACTTACAGTGCTGGTCATTCTTTTTCCCACAGGCCTAGGTTTCTACACATCCAGAAACAAAGCAGATGACAACTGGAGCAGACATAACTCTCCTTGCAGGATGCTTTGCGCTCTTGAGCCTGGCTGTGAACAGCTTGTGGAAAACTCCTTTTGCTGGGTGAAAGGAATCTCCACTTCCTTCCCCTGTGCTGGACTCTCCATGCAGTGACAGACCCCTTCATTTCCCAATACAGACTTCACCCAGAGATGCAGAAGTTCAACTGAACATGTGGAAGTGTTTCAGTGTTTCACCTTCCTCAGGGAGCTGCGGGAAACTTTTTAGTGTGCTCTGCTAAAGAAGCTCATTAATCTCAGGACCCAAGATGGAGTTCACAGCTCCAGATATTTCATTAAAAACACAACTTCTCAACATGCCAGATCACTCATTTGACCTAGAAAGGATTCCATTATTTTTTGGCCTTGAGATTCATTTATATAGAATGTGACCAGGTTGGATGATAGGTCCAAAGTCTGGCTTATATTGGCACATGGATTTGCAGGTATAACAGGACATGACTGACCTGCACATTTCAAATTCGGTTCTGTTCCAGGATCCTGATGCTCCAACAGTAAATCAGCCTTTGTTTCCCACTCCTGCTGAGTGACATGCCATTGAAGGATCAGTGCACATGTTACAATACCTGATCTACAGCCCTTGACACTTGGTGGATGCTGCCAGAATCAGTCAAAACACTGTAATAAAGATAGTGCTTCAGATCAGTGTCTTTACAGGAATTGCTCTGCAATTCTTCAGACCTGGCAAAACACCTGGCACCCACACATTGCTCTGATAGTAATACAAGTGCCCAACTTCCATGCCAGGCATTTACTAGCAAGACTTTACACAGAAGGCCAGAGTTGCTACTCCAGTTTTGCAGATGGAGAGGTTGGAAAATAAGAGGTGAAATGACGTGTACAAAATTTGACAGCAAGCTAAGTTTGGAGTAGGACTCAGTCTCTTGACAGTGTGGGAATAGCTGAGGTCTGTCTCTTTGGGAAGGATGACTCAGAGCAGGGCTGTCTGAAACAGCACTGAGAGAAGTCCCTGAAATGGACAGTCAACATCATGACATTATAAATAATGGCAGGATTAAATTCAAGCTGCTGCTTGCTGTTGCTGCTGTTTCCAGTGTTGCAAGTTCCTCTCCTGACCATAGCTAGTGAGAGAAGGAAGGAAAGCAAGCAAAGGAAAGGATCTGGTGTCCAAATGGAAGCAGTTGCTGGGCCAGTGGAGGTGAGCACTCAGGAGGGGTGGAGGTGTCCAGATAGTGACCCTGCAGTCTGTGTGTGCCAGGGATGTGCTGTCAGGCCCTGTCCAGGCTGGACTGGGACTGCACTGCCAGAAACATTAGGCAGGAGGTGCATCAGCAAACTGAGTCTGTTGGGAAGGCTGCAGCAGATTCAGAGGCATTTCATGAGCACTAATACATCTCCCTTTCCCCTCTACCTCTCCCACTCTCCCTGCTCTTCCATTCCCCCTTACCTGCTGAACACTGGCCCTGCTTCCCCAGAGAGCCCCGAGCTCTCGCTGACGGCCCAGCGCTCGGGTCTCCAGCTGGATCCTTCCCACCCTCTGGGCTCTTACAGCCCTGTGCACACACTGCCCTTTCCCCCACTGTACCTCTGACACTGCATTTATCCACCCCAGGAGATAGCCATGTCCTGGACACTCTTTATTTGAAACTGTGAGTCTTCTCTGGCCTGTAGTACCTGCCCTGGTCAAACACAGTAAAGGAAATCTGGGGGAGGAGAGAACTAAAAAAGATCAGATAAAGTGCACATTTTAGTCAGAGGTGTTGTTTTGTTTGGTTGTGGATTTGTTTTTAATAGTAATCCATGGATATTTTTTAAATTCATTTACTCAGACTCTGTTTAGAAATTAAATTTAAAGAAATGGTTCAGATTTCTCCTGGCTGTTACCAGTGTTCATGTATGAAAGAGAGCAACATGCACAGCTTGCTTTTGCAGGATGCCTTAAAAGCTGGGTTATGGGAGAGTTTTACAGCATCATGCTTCATTCTTCAGGGGCTGGCTGTCTCCCTGCAGCAGGCTGCAGTTAGCTGACCCTCCAAGGGTGCTGGGGAAGGCAGTGTGCTTTTTCTTGGAAGCATCAATCAGTCACTTGTCCGAGCTCTGAGCAGAACAAACCCCCTGTGAGACAGACCGTTGGTCTAATCCAGTAGGGCAAGTGTTAAATTCCTATATTTATAGTAAAGCAATGGTGAAAATGCTTGCATTTCCATGGATTTGCATTGCATAGGGGTTATATGTCTTGGAAAATCACATGGTGCTGCTGACCTTTTCATAAAGACAAGAGTGGAGAAAAATTGCTGTTCCTCCCAAGAGGCTGGATGTTCTTGTCAGACTCCCATCCCAGGGAATGTGCTGGTGTCGTACAGTGTGTTCCTCAGTGCTTTACACGTATTGGCCCGGGCTCATTTTGGGACAGAAAAGCTCCTTGGAGGTGGTGGTTTTAGGGGGCTCCCCTGGGCTGTGTCTGTGCTGCCCGTGGGCAGGAGGCTGAGCTGCCTCAGCTCCCCGTGCATGTGAGCTCTGCAGAGCTCCCTGGAGCCGCAGGAGGCTGACGCCTCCCTTGGCAGCGTGCGTAATCCAGTGTCTGACACACGGAATTTTCTGGGAATTTACCGGGTCTTTGGAACCCAGTAAAACGGTGATTTGATTCCCGAGGTGGTGCTTTCAGAGAGGAGCTTCGTTTGCTTTCAGGCCCCTGAGGAGCGTGGTTTGTGTGTGCTCCCATCGGTGTTTTGGGGTCACCAGGTGTGCGGGATCCACCGGGATAACTGCCCTGCCCCGAGGACGAGCTGGGAAAGGCTCGCGGTTTGGCAGAGCCCTGCAGATGGAGCTGCGGGCCCAGTTTAGCTGTGTCCGTGCTGGAGAGACTCCTGCCTCAGCCTGCCCGCTGCGTGGGGAGGGGCAGACCCCGCCGGAGAGAGAACGGGGGTCAGCAGAGGGCAGAAGGGTCGGTGCAGCTGCAAAGTGGGGCTTTAACCTCGATTCCTGTGCCGGTGAAACAGCTTCGACACTGGGCTTGTGTCGGCAAACTGGAAGGGGACTCACAGCTTGGTACAGGACTGGGGTTGTACCTCATGCTGTTTGTGGGGGGCCTGAAGGGCCCCTAGGGCTGGAGGTCAGAGACAGAGAACCATTCTTGTTCTGGTGTAATGTCCACGTGAGCACCCCAAAGTGCCACCTGTGCTTTCAGTGTCCACCCAAGATGTGGGGTGAGAGGGCCTTTCCCAGGGACTTTAGAGAGAGAAAGAGATATGTTCATCCTCACAGAGGATAAACTACCTGTGGTCTTGTAGGAATGAGACTGCTGCCCCTGTGAGGCACTGACTGACAGGGTGACTCCACTGGGGTGACACAGAACATCTCTGGGGACCCAGATAACCGAAGTGTGTGGATTACTGGCCGACATTCGGTGTTCCTCAATGTGGGGCCATAGATCAAAATGGCTTGGAAGAGAGCTTGACAGTCATCTAGCCCAATTTCTCTGTCCAAGTAAGCATCAATTTGCCTTACATCATTCCTGACAAATGCTTGCCCAGCCTGACCTAAAAGGCTCCCAGTGCTGACAAGGGACTTCTGCATTCAATCTGTTTTGGTGCTTTGTTGTTCTATGTGCTGCAAAGTTATCCCCTGCAATGGCAGCTCGGGGTGATTAAAGCCGAGCACTTCTCCTGTCCTGAGGTGAACAGCTGCCTCTCTCCTTAGAGCACCTTCCATGTGTGTTCCCATGTTTCCTCAGTCTTCATTTCTGAGGGGAAGAACTCCAGCACTGTGTTGTTTCTGTCGGCTGTGCACATCCTTCCCTCCCTGCCTGTGAAACGTGAGGGGACCACGTGTGCAGGTGATACTTGGGCCTCTGGTGAGTGGAGTAACAAAGCTGCTGGAGCTCATCCTGTTGCAGAGGAGGAGTCATTTCCCAAGTGAAGACTAAGCCAAAACTTGCATTAACATTTTGTTTGTCTGGGAAAGTTATCAAAAAGTGTATTTAAGTTTTAATAAACTACAATTTCCACTCCAGTTTGAATCCAGAGGGACAAATACCCAGTGAAAAAAGACTTCTCTCTCACAGTCAGGATGATAATGAGATACCAAGAGAGACTTAATCCAGTTTCCAGACTATTTCCTTTTCCATAGATGTTTTGATATGCTTTCAGTTGTCAGAAGTTTCAGATGTTTCCTCCTGTGGAGGGTCCTGTCACAGTCCTTCTCTGTTTCTTTTGATTTTCCTTCTGGGCTGGATCCTGGGATCGGGCCTTTGGGGAGTATGGTGTGTGCAGATCCACTGGAGGTTTTGCAAAATTAACTGTTTTTCAAGGGATTTTCTCTTGAGCAAAGTGCCTTAGATTTCTTTCTCTTGTGTCTGAGGAAAGAAATCCACATGTCTTTGGATTCACTGTGGGGCAGAGTGGGTAAGGATAACAAAGAAGGAGGAGCTTGTTTGCAGTAGTTCCTGCCCACAGGCAAGGCCAGAGGAGCTCCAGCAGTGCCCAAAAGCAGGTGTGACCTGCACTCTTCTTCATCTGCTATTAGTAGGTCAGAGGCAAATAAGCTGTCATTCCACTTTGCTCCCTTTGGGAAGTTTAATGCTGCATTTGCTGGAAACTTTCCAGTGGTTCCATCCTATACTGGGATTCAGCAGATCTAGATGCAGATCCCTGCTGTGTGACAAACTGCAGGCCTGACCTTGGTGTATTTTTGCTTACTCTGTTCCCTGCTGTTCTGGTTGGAATGTTATTCCTTTACTGTCTTATAAACCATTGTGAGAGTACCTGATATAGAGGATGTGGGTTCCCCATTACATAGGACTGTGACTGTCCTATGGCTCTTCTTCAAGTACAGCCAGAAAGAGCAAAGAACAAGCCAACTTCCATGAAATATCTCTCCTCTGCTGCTTGGTGACAGGGCTCACCCCCCTGCTGCAGCCTGGTAAACCAGACTGGCTTTGCTGCTTTCCAGTGCAAACCCAGAGGATGGGGGAGTGAGCCAGAGAACTAGCACTAGTTTTTCTGCAGCAAGAGCATCTCTGAGCACAACGAGAGCATGACAGAGGCTGCTGCTGCTGCTGGGAATGTGCATCTGGCAGTGCACGAGTCACATGTGCTGCCTTGCAGGCAGGTGCAGAGAAATGCTGCCACACCTTGTGGTCTCTGTGGTTTGTCTCCTTAATGTGCTTGGTGCAGAACTGAGCTCTAAAGATCTGCTTCATCTTCTCCCTTCACCAGCACACCCGAGTGGTCACTCTGCTGTGCCTTGTGTGCTCATCCCAGCATTTTGGGCAGACTGGGCATCACCATGTCATTGCAGTGGCAGCTGCCCCAGCAGCCTTACAATGATAGCCATGGCTCCATGAGCAGGGCTACCACAGGCTGGAGGGCCTTAGAAGCACCGTGTGAGCAAACTGCTGCCTGGGGAGGAAGGGGCCTTGGCCACATTGAATATTTACTCTGGGTTCAGCTTGCTTTAGAGGGCCACAAAAGTAGTCTCACACTTCATCCTTTCTTTCGTGCCGGCTGGGATGTTCTGAGATCATCCTGTCCATGACAGGGAGCATCAGGACACGTGGCAGGGATTCTCAGCTCCCAGGCTGGAATTTGCAGTGTGGCAAAGAAAATTTTGCCATATAAATATCCAGGGCCAACAGGTGTGGTGAGAAACTGAGGCACAGCAAAGGAAGAGCCATGGCAGAGTCTCAGGAAGAGCTCAGATGCTCTCAATGGCAGATCTGGCAACTGAGCTGTAGCTGTACTGGTTCCTCCCTTGACTGGTTCTTTAAATAGTGTCTATCCCAGCTGTTCCTTGGAAGGATGATAGTGCCTCAGGAGCAGGAAGTAGTGGTTGTTATTCCTTGGTGGAGAGTGTGAGCAGAGAGATGTTCAGTTTTGAGAGCCTCGGTGTTGGGATGTGACAGGAGGGTAATTTTCACAGTTGGTGTTACTGGCACAGCCATTGCTGCAGGACCTGGGGCACACAGATGGCAGATTGTTTGGAGGAAGGGAGTGGTGAAGAAACCAGCACGTGAAGCTCACCTAGAGAAGATGATCCTTGAGAAAGGGTGTGTTAAAAAGAAGCCAAGGTTTTAGGAGGGGTGGCCTGTGCTGCCACATTCCTGCCCTGGCACTCTGAAATCATAGTACAAGTGTGGGGCTGAGTCTCTACAAGGTGCAATTTGTATGTAGGAGGCAAACTCTGAGCATTTCTGCTCAATGTCTGCACTTCAGCAAGTGAGTAAAGCCCCTTCTCTGATGTGGATGTTCTCCTGGTGGACCATGGATTCTGGGCAGGAAACAGTGGACAGAGCAGAGGACTGAGGAGCTTTATTGACTGAGAGCAGAGCACTGCTCAGGGTGTGTCACAAAGGTGCCACTGGCCTGAGCTTCTATAAACCCAGTTTCTGTAAAAGTCAGGAGTCCAGGGGAGGCAGAACTCTGCTTCTAGTGGGATGTCTTCAGCAATTCTTATGTGAGAGATTTTGATTTCCACTTTATGCTAGCTGCTGTCTATAGTTTTAGCTACCCACCTGTTTCTTCTTCCTCTCTTGGTGGTTAGCTCGTCTCTGTGTTTTGTGCATACACAACAACATGCACACAGTGGGACGTGCCCCTCACCTTGGCAGCACAGTGCCCAATGCCATGGAGGCCTGACCTGGCAGCCTGAGCTGCTGCAAGAGCTGCAGGACCCAGCAGTGCTGGAAGGAGAGCAGCTTCTGCCATCAACATCCTCACTGCTGGAACTGGAATACACATCTAAGACTGGAATGTGAACACAGTTGCTTGGGTTGTTGAAAAAGGCTTGAATTATTATAAAACTCCTGGCCTGGAATTTGGCTGATGATTAATTACTTCGATTTGCGTAGTGCTTTGATGTTCCAGCTGTAAATCCAGAGCAAGCTGTTACAGCTCTGTTGACCTCACTGGAGTCATCCCAGTCATTCCAGTTGGCACACCTGGTGCTGTGTGGTATTTGTATTCTGTGAAACAAGCGTCCAGTCATTGATTTAAGCCTTTCCAGGGACTGGAGGCTGTTAAGCTGATATATCTTTTCTCCTCTCCTGTATTGCTTTGCCACTTAGCCGGGACTGACCTGCTTGCCATGCTTTGACTTTGAGCTTGCTGCTCCTCTGGAGTCCTTCTCTGAGCCCTTGCAGTCTGTGCTGTGTTTGTGTTGCCATACAGCTTAGAGACTCCTCACAGGTTGCTCCATCTCTAGATTTTTACCACTCTATTCCCCTGCCAGTATCTTGTTGTGTAACTCTCCCCTTGCCAATCTTGTTGGCTTGCATGGATAAATTTCTTTATGCTAGATAATTTAGAGTGAGCTTGTGACAGAAAAAAATCTAAGAGGCAGTTCAGTCTTGCATGGTCCTTGGTGTGGTGTTGCAGCTGGTGGGATTTGCTGGGTGGAGTCCTGGTGCTGCCATGTGCTCTCCATGCTTGAGAAGAGCAGATTAAGATCATACTTGGCTCAAACAAGGCTTCTTCATTTAATGTGTATGAGCAGTGGGCACTCAGGCTGAAAGTAGATAGATTTTGTACTTCAACTTCCAGGTCAGTGAGTTTTTTGTCTTGTCTGTGTCAGCAGACAGTAACCCTTTGTTCAGCAGCACAACTTTTTCCACCTCAGCAACACACACACACGTGATGCAGGTCCTGAGTTGTGCAATAAACTCCATAAGCCTGACAAATATATTGTCTGTTCTGCTTCAGGGCTTGATTGTGTGCCCTATTGACCAGCAATAAAGCCAAGACTATGGAGGTAGTTACTTATTTGTTTAATTTGGCTTTTCCATCCGTCACTGCCTGGGTGGAAAAGAAGAAGGCCATAAATGCTTTGAGAGTAAAAATCTTGTCTTTGGAGAGGTGATCTGTGTAACTTGTGAAAGCTGGATAATCTAATGAAATTGGTTAAGTATTAAATAAATTACTTAATGTAGTAATTAAGTAATTTTGTTACTAAGGAGGGCTGGGATTAAGGCCAGGGTAGGTCATGAGCATCCAGAGGAACGCCCTGTAACCTGTTGCTGTCCTGATCACAAAATAACTGCTTGGAATCCCATCTTTGCCATGGTTGGTGCTTGCTGGAACCTTCCCCTGCTGGTGCAGTGTCTGGAAAGGCAGGAGGGGAGGCCCCAGCCCACTCTGATGGTGGTGCCTTTTCCTGAGCCCTTCTGGAATGTGTGGGCACTGGCCAGCAGAGCCTTGAGCATGGATGTCACTGTCCATCCCACACAGGAGTGGGACACTTCTCCCTCTCCAGGTCTGACCTGCTGCTTTCTGCAGACCGTGGGCAGAGGAGTGAAGGGAACCCCCTTTTTTCTTCCCTTTCTAGTCTGACAGTGCCCTACTGCCCCACCAAGGCTCTGCTCAGCCAGCTGTGCCTGACCTCCTCTAACCTCTCTGTTAGTGCTCTGCATCCCTGCAGAATTCCCTCCATCCAGATCATCTTGGACTTTGTTCCTAGCAAAAAATCCTGCTCAGGCTTCTTGGAATTAAGATACAGCTTAACTCAGAATTGCTGTTTCCTGGGAAGTTCTGTCACTCTAAAGCTTGTTTGGCAAATTTTTTTCCCCCCTTTAATCAGAATGAAATAATTTGCAAAATTTCCTACGAGGACAGTGTGTCCCAGATTTTGAGTTTTAGAAATGTTCTGCTCTGGGATTTCTGAATTTTTGCTTTGAGTTATATCCATTTTAAGTTGTACATCTTATGTTTCCTGCTGATTTGCTAAGTAAAACCTAGCAGCAGGTCACAGTATGTATATTATATAAGAAAACAGTAGTAAAGTACCTTTTTTTTTTTTTAATCAGTAAGAACAACTGCTGCTCATTATCAATGAAACATCTTATCTTATTTCCTAGAACAAGAACTCCCTTGTTTGCAATGTAATGAGAGTCTGGCAGTGCCATTCCAGCACCCGGCAATGCCTTGATCTAGAAAATTGGGTAACATTTTGTTATGGAGTAACAAGTATAACTGATTTGTCTTAATGATCTGCAAAGTAATAAAATATTGCACTGCTTTTTCCAGATTAGGGCAAGGCAATAACCATGCACGTGGGATAAAAACCTCTTGTGATAAAATTTGGATGTTCTGGAATAGAGTTTCTGAAGTGCCAGAAGCAAAGCTGTTCCAAGGAGCTTTGGCAGGAACTTTTATCAAAACCAATGCTCTTTCAAAAACAAATTGAAGGAAAGGCCTGTTCTTAAAAGAAGTTCTTCCCAAGAGGTTGTTTTGTTGTTTTGCTGGTGCTTTTCTGCTGGTTGTCCTTCTGTCCCAGCAAAGGCACTCTTCGTTACTCTCCTGAGTGTTCTGGTAAAGAAGACCTGGATGTTCTCACTGGGACTTAAGCCCAAGTCTCCATAGTGAAAGTCCTCAAAATCCCTTTGTTTCCCCAGCTGCCCTGCCCTGGCTCTGCTTTTGTGCTGCTTGTAGCACATCAAGTCAGGGGTGAGATAATTCCTCCTCTCCTGCTGTGCAGGAGCCTGTCCCTCCTGCCCCTCGCAGGGAAAGGACAGTGGGCTCTCCCTGTTGGACCTCTTCCATGGAGCCTCCCTCCACGTGGAGGGAATGCCAGATGGTGGTGTGTCTTTTCTCCAAGGTGTTGCCCAAACAACCGACACAAATAAGTTCCTAAAAAAACCCCCCAGGATGTCCTGAGCAGGGGAGATGCCTTGAATGACTGGGAGGGCACAAAATCAACGGAGCCAAAGTTTCCTTTCCTGTCCTGCTTTGCCCTGAAATGGGATGTCTGGTGGGAGAGCCTTGACTACCCTCATGGAGGAAGGTGTTCCCGTGGTTACCTTTCAGCATTCACCACTGCAGACACTGCTGGGAATCCACAGTCTAGGGAATCAAATTCCAGTGTGGATCACAGCACAGATGAAGAACTTACCAGTCTTAAATTAAATCCATGCAGCTATTACACCGTATAGTTAAAAGAAAAAAAAAGTACAGAAGCAGCTTGCTTGTTACAAGCAAACATGTTCAATTTGGGAATAGCATCCACAGTGGAGGAGCAGATCTGGGTGTGATGGCAAAGGGCTGCAGTGACAATGGGATTTATTTTCATGGGAGTCAATACACAGTCCAGGCATCAACAGTTCTGAGCTGTAAAGTACCTCAGCAGAGAGCATTGGATCAGCAGGGTGCTGCTGAACTGCTCTGCCCTCAGCAAGGCACAGCTGTTGTGTGTTCACCCCACTCCACTGATGTAAAGCCTTCCTTTGTCCTTTTCTTAATGGTATCAATGACAGAAACTCATACCTAACAGGGAGGGCTGAGCTCCCAAAAAGTCAGAAATGAAGGTGGTGGCAGCTCTGCTGCAAATGCAGAGATGGGAAGATGAGGGACAAGTTTTGAGGGCGTAGAACAAGCAGGTTTATGAGTTGGTTTGTGCTGTGTGACCTCAGTGTCAGTATTACTGCAGGGATCTGGGAGCAGTGCAGCCAGGGTATGAGGGCAGTTGCTGGAACCACGCCACTGGAATAGCACTGGACTAGTTCCAGTGTGCTCCTCTGAATTTTATTTCTTATAAATAAGAAATGTCCCCACTCGCCCCAGTTCACAGAATTAGATCAAGGAACAGAAGAACAGAAGAATTCTTTATTCCCTAGGCTAAGATCTGGGTTTAGCTATGTCCAAATTGATTCTTTCTGCAAGTATGGAAATGCCTTTGCTCGTTCTTAAGTGGTGTTCTGTGTGCCATTGTTCCCAGTCTGGGTTTGTACTGAAGGTGGATCTTTGAAAGGCAAGGCAAAGGCTGGGATCTGGGAGACAGCCTGGCTGTATCCAGCACTAGAGGCTACAGGGAAGCACCAGTGGAAGGAAATCAGCAGGAATTTTTCCCATGTCAGGGAACTGGTGTTTCATTAGCGGGGAAGCCTGATGAGAACTGACCTGTGTTAGGAGGAGGATGTTCATGGCAGCAGAGGAGGTTCAGTGGATGTATCTGAAGGGGTTGTTTGGCTGCCTTTTAGAGCTTGTGGAGTCCAGTTAAGGGCTGTGCACTTCTGAGTAGGGCAGGTCTAAGGTTTGAGGGCCTGAGGGAGGCTCTGTCCTTCTGTCACCACTGCCTGAGCCAGGGAAGATCCAGGGCTGAAAGCCAGAGTCTGTGGTGTTTGGAAGAGTCTACCATAAGGGAAGGAGGCCCAGGAGGCCCTGGATCAGGAGGTTCAGGATCTGTGGGAGTTTGTTTGTTTTAAAGGCTGAGGAGCAGAACAGTGTGACTGGTCCCTGCAGTGTGTGTGGGACTGAGTGCTGGCACTTACCTCATGTGTGAGCCCAGCCAGCCTGGGAATGCTGTGCATGAGGAGCTGGCAGGTGGGAGGAGGGGAGGGAATGAGCTGCTGGAGGCATCAGAGGGACTTTGACTGCGACAGGAATGTGTGGTGAGGGTGTGTCAGGGCTGACATGGTTGCAGGATGGTTTCAGGGAGACAGTCCTGCTACAAACAGGGAAGTTTGAAACCAAGATACAGGAGTCTGCCAAGAACTCTGTGCATGGTTCAGTCCAAAAGATGGACTTGCACAGGGGCAGGTCCAGAACAGGGCTGGGGGGATGAAAAGGGACAGAAAGCTTGGCAGGTGAGGGAATACCAAAAGAGATGAGTTTGTTCTGCCTAGCAAAACAAAGCCTGGGAGGGAATGCGATGTCTCGCTTGTAAACACTTCATTGGCAAGTAAGTACTAGAGGGGAAGAAAAGTTCTTTATAATAAAGATCAATGCTGGCACAAGGACAAAGTGGTGCAAATTTACTATTAATAAACTTAGCCTGGAAATCAGATTTTCAACCACTGTTGAGTGAGATTCTGGAGCAGTGTCTCAAAGGGAGAAATGAAAACCAAAGGAGCTTTGTAAAGAAGCCTGAGGAGTCTGCAGTAGCAAGTTAAATCTTGCACAGTCTCATTTCCTTTTATGCATGGAGAGGCCAGAGACAGCCTGACCCAACAGGCCAGGCAGGAGCAGGGGAAGCAGCAGTGAGCAGCTGTGATGAAAAATCAATAGCCAAGGTACAAATGAGCTACAGGAGATGGGGAGTTTCAGAATAGCTGAGCTGTGCAAATATCCAGTTTTGGCTGCATCTCGTGTTTAAAAACAGACTTGGCCAAATTTACTGAGTGTAGAGCCTTTTCACACCATATTTTAAAACCAAAACTTGCACAGTAGGATTCTGTGCTAACTCTTCCCTCCCACTTCCCAGCTGCTGCCATTTCCTGCTCCATTCAGGCACGGATCTGCATTGTGACTGTAGTAGGGTGATTTGTCTCCATTCCTCCTAATTCCTCATGAAAGGTTAGGACGTGTCTTAGTACCTGTTTTGAGGAATGCTCACCCAAAGGACAAGTCTGAACTTTTCAGGCAAGAAAATGAGAGAAAATTGACTTTCAGAGAAACAAGACTTTCAGCCCTTGGTAGTGGTGTGGAGAAAAGTACTCCCAGAAATGGCAGTTCTTTGGAATTGGGATGAAGAACCCAAGAACCAAGCAACAAAGAGAAGATGCATTTAGAATGAAATAAGGAGTAGTAGGGCAGCATAGCAAGTACCTTTTTTCAGCTCCTACTCAGACCTGAGCATTCAGGGCAAAGAGAGTTTGCTTCCTATTCCTTCTGGCTGCAGACCTGGAGAGCACCAGAGATACGTGGGAGAAACCTAGAGGAGCATTACTGCCCATCTGAAGGAAAAATCTGCTGCTGCTTTGAATTCTGCCACGATATCCGTGGTGTAGCTCTGAGAAGTTTGGTTTTCTGGGCAGCATTTTTCTCTTACCAATAGACTTCACGTATTTGTCCCCCAGCAGGGTCCTGCCTTGGCAGTAAAGCCAAGCAGAGCATTGGAAAGTTGCCACTGATTGATGGAGTCAGTGCATTGGAGGGATAAAGTGAATATAAACCCTGCATTTCCCAGGGGAGGCTCTTACCTGTTTCTCCCCATTTGACCTGACAGGTCGAGAGAGACAGGACTGAATTCTGGTCTTACCTACTGTAAATTAAAACAAATTCTGTTAAAAACTCTTCTAGCATATCCTGTCTGGAAACGAGCACAGTGTTACCCTAACTCTTCCCAACTCTGTCTTTCAACATTACCAGAGGAAAACTGGTGGTCAGCAAACGTTACGAGTAGACTGGCACCAGGAGTGTTTCATTAGACAAAGGTGATCAAATTCAAATGACCTGGGTTTTGTTAATGGAATGATTGCTGCAACATTACCTCGTTCTTCTGAATATTTGGGGTGTTAAATGTTCCAGATACCACTGTGGTAAGCCCAAATGTCAGTCTGGTTTCCAGAAGGTAGAAGCTGTGGTTGGTTTCTGTGAGCCCTAGATCTGCAGTGTGCAGGAAGGAGGGATTTCCTTTCACTTTTTGTTTTCTGCAATATCTGAAAAATTAAGTTGGAGGCTTATAATTCAAAGTTTTGTCCCCAGTTGTCCAAACAATGCCTGTTGAGATATGACAGGAATGTCTTTGTTCTGAGCTGTGGTAGGATGTCTGCCTTAGCATCACAGAGGCACTTGGAAGGAGCCCACCTACAGACAGTCTTGGCAAATAGAAGAGGTGGATACAACAAATGCTGCTCACTAAGAAGTTGAAAGCCACACAAAGCCATGACTAGGATGAATCTATCTCCTGAGATTTGCCCCAAATTGTTTTATACTTCTGTCAATGTAACATAGAGAATAGTCTGTATAGGGGATAGTCAACACAAATTTCTGTCTCTCTTACCATGTTTTCTTTTCTTCCTCTGCCACTCCATTCTTTCTTTTCTTTCCTTCACAGCTTAAATGAAACCAGGAAAGGTGCTTGGTAAGTGTTGTGCTGGTTGCATTCCTTTTCATTGTAACTGTCTCAGTTAAGAGAGAAATTTAAGAAAACACATTTGGGGAGCTATTTTTTATTATATTCGTTCCAGCAAACACCAATAACAGAAACAAAAGGCTCAAATCTCATTTGCCTACCCTTTTTGTTACTTTTTACTCCAAACCAGAGCAGTGGATGTAATAGGACTGAAATAATTCTGAAAAATGAGTAAACTTGGAGTTTCACCCCATGGGAACGCTCAGTTTTGAAACTTCCTTTTTTTTTTGCAAGGTGTTTGAGCTTAGAATAGTGGATCCTCAAGAGCTCATGTGTGCCTGTAGATTGTGTAGAGAATCTCTCAGCTATGGACATTCCAGAATGGCAGTGCCCTCAGAATAATGGAAAATGTTTGGACAATGTTTGCTGTGTCTCTTTCCCTTGTGTCACTGCCCCATCTCCTCTCTCCTGCCTGTTCCATTTAGCCACAAAATCCTGCCTAGCCTGGTTTACCCAACCACAGGGCTGCCCTACAGACCTGAGGGCTTGTGAAAGCAAACAGTGGGTGTCAGACCCCACCCTCAGCTGGATGGAAAGGCAGCCAGCCATGGAGCAACCCAAGCAGACTTCTCCAATAAGAAAAGGAAGGTGAATGTTATCTGCTAGTTAGCAGTGATAACTGGGTTGAAAGAAATTTTAGAGTGTATTTTCCAAGGAAGGGGTCCTTTTTCCACACACAAATGCAGTTCCTGCTTATCCTGTCAGGATGACCTGCCCAGCTCCTCCCTCAAGCTGAGTTTCAGTCCTTCCACTTGTACCAGTGGTGAGGGTCACAGCAATGAGGTTCTTCCCCAACCTGGCCAGCTCTTGGTGCATCAGCTTCACTTGGACAGTAAATAATGCAGGGTGGAGTGCATGAATCCCAAAAAGTGTGTTCGTAAATCCCATTCAGAACAGTTTATTCAATCAAAACAAACTGAGTTTGGACTGTGTTGCACAGGATGCATTGAAAACCCAGCCACAGTTGTCTTGTCATCTGAATGCTCCCTTTCATGATTGTCAAGATTTTTCCAGTAAAGGCATGAAATCCCTGCAATGAATAGTGAAAGGTCTTTATCTTAGAAGTTACATCCCCCACTTGTGTCTCACTTAAGACATTAGTGCAGTTTAGGACATTAGTCTGTGTTCAAGGCAGTAGTGCCAGGCCCTGGAGAGGAAATCCACCTGAGGAAGTGAACTAACATGATGTGATGCTCTGAAAAGAACTGTACAAATCAGGAACTGCCCCAGCCTCAGTGCTGTGCCTTTTGGTCTGACCCCTCTGCTCCAACAGGAAAATGCTGGACAGTCCCTGCAGGTGATGAGGCATTTGCTCCTCATGTCACTGGCAAGGGGTATCACAGAGACAGGACATCATCTGGTAAAAGTTAAGCTCAGCTGCAAATGTCATGGAATATCACTGTGATATTTGTGTGAGGTGCTTCTAACCTGTCACTGGGAAGGTGTAGTGCTTGTTTTAACCACTTTTCTGAAGTTCTTACACCTTTTCTGTGCTTGAGCTGTTCCCATTGACACCTGTTGGAAGTGTCTGCAACACAGCCACGCAGGCTGACCTGTTACACAGCCCTGATCTACAACACACCCCTAATTTTCCACCTTCAATCCTGATACTGCTGGGAGGGGTTAGTGGTAGTGTGACTCCTGCCAGGTGACTCACAACCTGCCTGTTGCCTGCCCAGCTCTGATAAGATCTCTGCAAGAAGGTTTGGAGCATCACTTGCTCTGATCATAGCAGCTCATGTGGGTGCTTGTCTCCACACCCCTGCCTCTGCTGACAGGCATCTGATTTGAAGCTGGCAGCTCAGATCCAGCTCATGGGCTTTCCAGTGACTTTAGCAGTTATCCAAGAGCTGTATTTATGATGTAACACACTGTGTCATAGGTTGAGGAGCATCAAATAGTTTGGTGGGGTTTTTTTCATTCTCTTTCAAGGGACAACAGAAACAATGACCAGATCATTTGGGGTTTGGTTTATTTATGATTGGGTTCTGCCACTGCTCTGTGCTGAGCTTGGTCCATGAGGTCTGTGAAGCATTTATGAGATTGATTTGGTAAGGGGGGACACCTGTGACAAATGGCCTTTTGCCTGGCTGCTGAGGGCTGATAAGTGCTTGCCCTTCATGCAGGTGCTGTGTGTAAATCAAGAGTGTGTCCCTGCAGAGAGTGTGTGGAGCAGCTTGGGCACAGCTCTGGTTTGCAGTAGTGCTCCTTTACATCTCTCTGGCAGACTAAATGTGTCTCAGAGGAGGTATTGATTAATTTTTCATCTGTTTGACCTTTCCTCACTGAAAGGGTAGTGGAGAGGCACTGTGGTGTGGCTCAGATTTGCCCAGCACAGTGGTGGGGCTGAGGCTGCAACAGAGTGCTGGCAAAGTGGTGCTGTATTGACCTGGTGTTGATTTATTCCAAAGGCACTGCTCTCTGATGTGTGAGCAGGGCAGGGAGAAGTGGAGAATTGTGCTTGAGGTTAATTTTCATCGTTGTAGAGTTCTCTGGAAAGTGAATATATTCCCTTTCCTAGTGTTCCTCTCTCTGTTAACCTGAGCATAGGTGAAAGCATTGGCTTCCCAAGAGAACTGTATCTGCACAAGGTCATTTTTGGCTTGTCTCACAGTTTTGTGTGCATTAAAAGGAAACAAATCCAGCCTTACTTGTGTGCCTGAAAGATGAGGGTTAAATATGGTGAGACATAAATATGGTGGTAAATAAGATGAGGCTTTTCTCTTCGGAAAGAAGAGTCAGACCGAACCTGATAGCCTGTGAAAACTGAAATATTTGGGGTTTAATATGTGTAAAAAAGAAAGGATTTTTTGTAGATCTGGACAAGAAATGGAAAAATTACCATAGTCCTTAAAAATGCTGGGACAGAAAATTATTTTTCATGGAATTGAAAGCTTTGGATTTGATTAAAAAGGTCATTCTTTAAGGCAAAGTTCTGATTATTTTTTTTACTTGAACTGATTCCATATTATTGCTAATTTATGGTCCGAACAGCCCATTATGCAATACACTTAACTGTAAGGTGATTATTGCAGCTTAGATTACTGAGAGCTCTGCTTATCTGTATGTAATATCTGTACCTCTGCCTGGTTCAGACTTGCAGCAGGCATTTGTGGTTATATGATAGCTGAGATCAACTCTTTATTCTTTGTGATCTGATAGAAGGTACAGAAGAGAAAGGATAATGTGTAAAATAATAATATGCTCAGTGCAGCTTTTCTGTAACAAAAATTACACGAGGTACACAATGATCCAGTTTACAGCATGAAAATGGGCTCTGCCAAAAGCTTTGGGAAAGGAAAAGAATCTGTAGGAGAAAGTAAACGTTTACCAGGATTGCATGACAAAGTTACCAACTTCCCTTGTGTAGCCATGGAATGACACCATGAACAGCCATTTTTTCTCTTTGAGCAGTGTCACTGGGGTGTAACAGAGGAGCAGGTTCTGTTTAGAAGGGCAGTCTCAGGCTTCACATCATTTCTCAGACATGTGTTGATAAAATAAGGACCTGTGAGCTGCTTATTTCATGTCTCAGTTCAGATTAAATACTGTGAGCCCACCAACATGGGTAGAATCCCTCCTGTGCTCTGACTGAGCATCACTCCCACAGATGTAGGTGGTGCTCAGGTGGATTGGTGGTGTTTGCATTTTGTTACTCCAAAGAGGTGCCAAGATGTAAAACCAGGAGGACTTCACATCACATTGCTTTCCCAGGAAGGTGCCTCTGTGCCCCAGGCTGCTGCACCTTCAGGGGTGCTGATGTCTGAAGTGCAGCAATGAAACTCTTCCCCTTAGGAATCCTCTTAGGGTAGAATGAAGGGGAAGGGAAAGTGGGAGTGTGGTTCCAGAAGCTTTACAGCTCCTTCTGCACAGCACAGCAGCAGGTTCTCACCTTTGAGGTGGCAACGAGTCCTGGTTCCTACAGAGTTCCTGCAAGGTCAGGAGCTGCTGCCTCACCCCAGGAACGAGTGTTTCATTCTTTCCACTTTGAGAAAAAAGCAGGAAAAGAGTGTTCTGGGTTTCAAACTGGGGCAGGAGCCATTGTCCACATCACACAGCAAATTGCAGTGTCCCTGCCTTCCTCCCAGTCCAGGGGAATTTATGATCTCTAGAAAGTGCAGAAAACAAGGGGCTGCTGAAAATGGGCTAGTTGACTAACAGGCCAGGTAAATCAAGCTCTTTGCCTCTGATCCTTGAAGGGACTACAGAATAAACTTAGTAGAGTCATAGGATATGAGCCCACAAACCTAAGAAATGCTGGATCCTCCAGCAGAGCAATCTGGGCACTGCCAAATGTGTGGGTCAAATCAGGTGGAAGGGGTCTTTCTGTCAGCATTGGGCCTCGAAGAAGCTGCTGTTCTAGGAATTTCAGTAGCTGTCTGCATTTAGCTGGGTCAATAGGCAGCAAGAGCTTGTGCTAGTCTTGTGCTAAATTAGTTTAAAAAAAAAAAGCCTGATGTGTTGTTTAGAAAATTGGTTTTTCCTGGAAGAAGATATTCTCAGAGAGTGAAATTACCTATTTTTTGCTTTCTTTAAACCAGTTTCAGCGGCGTGAACGGAGCCAAAGTGGTGCACAAGCCTGGGCAGAATCCTTTGTCAGCTGGGAATTTCCCCCAGGGTAAGTCACTCCTGCTCACAGTGTTATATGCTCCATGTCCTGCTTTGTGCCCTGTGGTAACAGTGTAAAACCAGCAGTGCTGGGACACAGAATGTCATTGTTTTATGCCTTTTCTATCCTGATGGGCCCAGCAGGCCCAAGATACCTTTGGGTAGCAACTAAATGAGACACAGTGATTGGGGTGAGCTCTGGCAACTGGAAATGGCTGAGACTGTTTCAGATGTGATGTCTGGTGGGTGCATGGCTCCTGCCCTACATTCTGCCCTCTGAGCTGGGGCTTGCTGGAAGGAAACTCCTAGGAGTGCCTTAAAAATAAAGGAATGTCACACAAGGAAAGAGGGAGAATGCCCAAGGCTCTGCCTTCCCCCATGCTGTGTGCCAGAGGAGTTGTCTCTGGCTCTTGCCTCTTCCTTTGTTCTGTGTCTGTGTTTTTTCTGATGGCTTTAGTGAATTCACTTCCCTCAGAGATTTTTCCTGTCAGTGTGACAGTGAAGTAAAGATACTTGGATAAAACACAGGCATTCCTTCCAAAGAACTATTTCTGAGCACAAGAAAGTTCAAGACAATTCAAGACAATACCCACAAGATATTGGTGCTCTATTAGAATACCAGCAGTTGTTGGTTGTGAGTGGCTGGCTGGGGAGCCAGGAGTTTGCAGAAAGTGGTAAAAGCCAATCCAGCTGAAAGCTGATTGCTTTTAAACAAAAAAATTTAAGAGCACTTCTGTGTGATTGTCTGGGGGCGTTTTTTGGCTGGAAAAAAAATCACTTTGCATTTAATATACCCATTTCCTGTCCCAGTTTCTCAAACAGCTCTTAATTTTTAACAAATTCTGTGTGTATGTGTATAGGTAAAACATGAAATGATAATAATGTTCATTTGAAGGTGGAGTTGATGTATTTAAGCTGCAATACCATTGCATATCTGGTAAACAGTGATGTAAATACCTGATAACAGAGGTTCATGAGAAGAACTGTTGGAAGCAGCTGCAGCTCCCAGGTCTGCAGAGCTCCATGTGAACAGGGGGAGCAAAGTGTGACAAGCTGAAGAAAGGGGCCTTTTGGCTTTAGCCTGACTTCTCAGGATTGGTTAGTGGCTGCTGCTCAAAGTATCTTCCTCCTCTTGGTATTCAGTTAACGTTTCAGGTTAAAACTTATTTCAGTTAATGGTGAGTAATTGTAAATGGAAAAAAAAAAAAAGAACTGTAGCTGTCATTGCTGAAAGACAAAAGTACAGCTAGAGCAGAAGTAAATAGTCACATACCCTAAAGACTACACACTGTGGCTCAACAAGCTCCCACAAACCCAATCTTTTCTCATAAATGGCTTTTTCTTCCCTAACTCCTTCCTGAAAGCTTGGGTAAGTAGGAGATTATGCAGAACATCCTAAAGTTCTCAGACCTGGTTAGTCAGAAGAGAACAAGACAGGTTCCAGAAAGGAGGACAAGGTTTCCCATTATGCCAAGCATTCTCACAGCCCCTCCTCCTCAGAGTTCCCTCTGCAGGGAAGGGAACCTAGCAGAGCATGGGATGTAGTTGCCTGTCTCCTGGATGGGGGGTCAGGGTGTGGAAAAATTTATCCATGAAGCCTCTTTTTTCTTCTTCCGGGTGACAGCACAGAATCCCCTGATCACTGTCAATAGTCAGTCACTCCTGGAGACCTCTGTGGTCTACAACTGAGCCATGGCTGGTGAGGGGAAGGGAAGGTGCCTTGTGATTTTGTGGTGAATCTGCCCAGTGGTGACTGGTCACTCCCTATGGAGTGACAGCACTGCAAGGAAGGACGTACCACAGGTAAGGTGTCAGGACACCCAACCTGACCTCACTGGAGGCTTCTTGCTTAAGCCAGGCTATCATCAGAGTCTCAGAGGTGAGGAGGGTTTGTGTTTTTTAAGGCTTTGGACCAGACTTGTCTCAGATAGGAGAGGCCAAGTGAGACCCAAGTGACCTACTCATTCCTCACAGAGTTTTTGGTGTGTGGGTTTCCAATAGACAGGGACAGCCCTGAGTGCTACTGCTCCTGTTCTTTTGTACCTGGAAGAACATGTGGCTGTCTTCACAGCCATGGGGATTGGCACAGTTGCCCAGCTCTGGTCTCTCCTCTGCAAAGTGCTGAGTGTGGGACCAGGCACTGCAGTCTCTGGAACTGCAGCCAGCACCAGTCAGAGCTGCTCGCTCAGCCCTGCGTCATGGAGGGAACATGTGGCAGCAGTTTCTCAGAACTCATTCTGGCTTAAGTGGTATCAAAGAGGAATTCTGCCTGTGGTTGTAACCTGTGCCAGGGGCTCCCAAATTTGTGTTGCTCTAAGTGCACAGGCAGCAGCAACCTAAGTGTTGGGGACACCCGTCATTAGTGCTGGAATCAAGGGCAGATCATGAGACAGCAGCTGCTGGGAAGGGGCTGTTTCATGCCCCCTTCATGTGCCTCTGGTGTAATTTGCTTCCTCCCATCATGTGCTTTTCTAATCCTTGGTGGCCCTGACGTCAGCCTGCTGGAGGTATCTGGTGCAGTTGGGACTGAGAGGGTTTGTCTTTGCACAGGATGGTTCAGTGATGGTGCCAGGAGGAACCAGTTTGACCAAACACTTCATCAGATGCTGAGAGCAATAGTTTCTTGTTGGGTGGCATGAGATATCCATGGTCCTGGGAGTTCAAAGCTTTTTAGGAAATGCTGTTGTTCATGTGGTCTTTTTCCATTCTTATTTTCTCCTCTAGGCTCTACCTAGGAGGCTGTTGCCCCAGATGAGAGATCCAGTAAGATAGTTCTACTCCTTTCACTGGTGATCTCTTTGCATTTGTTGTTGCTGGAGTCCCCCCAGGGCAGTGGGGTCTCAATCCCCAGCTGCCAGCCTGCATTAGCAGCAGCACTGTGCAGAATTCAGGCTCTCGCTTTGTCCCTCTCTGCTATTTTCCATCCATGATGTTTTCCTTCCTTTCCTTCCCATCCATTTTGGGAGCACATTTTTAAGGTCTAGCTCTAAGCCCAGCACAGTAAAAGCAGCAGGAGGGTGCTCTGCATGCCAAGGATTGCAGAAATGTTCTCACTGGGTGCTGGGGGTGGAGATGCTTGTTAGGCCCTGCTGCCACATTGACTCAGTGACAACCGGACTGCTGGAGTCCAGGACTCTGCATCCAAAGATAAGTGTGTGATGGTTACACAAATCAGCAGGTGAAGCTTCTCAGGGTGGAAGGATTGATGTGCCATGTGGACTTCCAAGAAATCACTGAATAGTGTTTTATCAGACCCAGCACATCTGGGAGCAGAGGGTTTCAGAGCTGGATTGGAAGCTGGTAGCAGCTGCATGACTGTGACCTTGTTAAAGGTAAATCTAAATAAAAAGAAGACTTTGCCAGATAATACTGTAACATATAATTTACCCAAAGTTAAAAGACTTTTTGAGTTAAACTTGGCGAGTGTTTTATAAGAAAACACTTATTAGAATTAGGTATTCTTTAAGAACAGTGCAAAGAGGAGTGATTTTACCTTCAGGAAATAGTTATCTTCATATAGCTGATCATTGTTCAGTGGTGAAGACAGCATTAGGAACAAAAAAAGTGAAAGCAATGTGGAAGGGGAGGCAGAGCAGGGCACAGTTAATATAAATTAGAAATGAAGTGCAGAAAACTGGAAATGAAAAGGAAAATGTGAAATTATCCTTGGCTGCTATCTCTTCAAGGACACTAAAGAATTTAAACATTCTGCTTGAAACTGAAAGGGAATTGTGTAAGGCCTCTTTGAAATGGAAATGGTGCAATTGTCAATGAAGATGAAAATAAGTAGAAGCATTTAGTAAGTATTTCTGATCTACATTTGGATGACAGCAGAATAATGCACTAGGCTCACAGGAGGATAATGAATTCATTTCTCAATTATTAGGCACCAGGAAAAAAAGTATTATAAAAATACTAAGTAGTAATAAGCCTTTTAGAAAGTACATGTTCAGATAAGACCCCAGTGGAGGTGCTGAGAGGAGAGACAGTGCATGTGGCAGTTTTTAGCACTGGGGGAATCCAGGACACTGGCTTTTTGGCTGGGGTTTCAATGTGCCAAAGGGGAAACTGGATTAGCCAAGCAGAACAGTGGTGGGCAGTTTAGAGTGAAGGACTTCTTCCCTGCCTCCCCCTCTGGCTGGGGGCTTAGGGACAAGCCCTGAGGGAGATGATCCCTTTGCTGGATTTAAGGCCTCTCATGGCTCTTACAGGACAGAATGACACCTCAGCTTCTTTAAGAGCAGGTTGTTTGGAGGCATTGAATCAAATAAAAAAGAAAAGGCTCTGGATCAAAAAAGGCCCCAGAGTGCTGCTGACTTGAGAGGGAAGTGGGCTGGCTGAGATTCAAAGCCCCCATACCCCAAAGCAGTATTGATTTGGGATTCTCTGTCAGTGGGGGTGGTAGCATCCTGCTTATTCTTGGATATTCTGTCCACTGGGGAGTTAAGCTCCTGCCTACTTAGGAATTAATTTCCTCTGGAAATGTTCTGAATGATGATGCAGGTGATGAAACAGTAATTCCCCTTCTGCTGGACAAGGAAGGGAGCACAGAGTCTTTAGAGCTTTGAGCCTCCCTGCTGAGGAAAAGGACTGCTCACAGGTGAGCTTTTGTGCTTGCCATGAGCCTGTCCAGCTGCAGGGCTTGGATGCTCTGTAGGGAACATGCCTGTGAGCTGAGGGAATTTTTCCACCTTTGCAAGTGCTCCAGAACAGGATTTCTAAGGGAGGGAGGTTGTTCTGTGTGCTCTCTCCACTGGAGCACTACCAGGCTTGTCTGCTCTGGGCTCAAGGCCTGGGTGAGATCTGGAAGCCCAGACTGCTCCTGCATAACAAATTGGAGCATCAAAGTGTGAGATGCTGCCCAAGGAAGCTCTTGGAAGTTACAATATAGATGTGCCTGAGGGACACTGAGCTCTGTGCTGCAAAGTGTGCAACGGGGAGGGGAAGCCTGACCAAAGGAACAGCAGGGCTTGGGGAGGAAAAGGAGGCAAGGCTGAGGGTGAAGCATTACACTAGTTCACATGCTGATTCTGCTCTGAATTGTGTGATTATTATTTTATATATATATATATGTCTGCCCAGTCCCCCACCTGCCCATCAGCTTTGCCTCACAGCTTCTCATACACCCTGTGTTACAGCTCTGCTCTCCTCATTGTGAATGAGCTCACCACAATGGCAGAGGTGTTAATTCCACCTCTATTTCCTTAATGTTGCCATGCTAGGAAGGTAACTTGGTCTTTCTTAAAACACTGGAGTGCATTTCCGTGAATTCCATTTGACGTGTATTTTTCAGATGTACTTAGATCTCCAGTGAGTGTTTCATAATTTAAGGGTAAATTGTTTCTTCTTAGTGTCTTTCTAGGAAATGCCAGTACCTGTGAATATCAGAGAGAGGCCTTTGTGTGTTGAGTTAGCTTGGAGATTGGGGAGTCAGTGTCTGCACTCTGGCCCTTTGCAATTTGCACCTGGTATTATTCATCTCCATTCATTACAAATGAGATACTCGGCCTAATCTTTTGTTCCTACTATCAAGCTGTTATCTGTAATGGTGATGTGGAAGCAATATTAATTATTGGATGAGCAGAAGGAACTAGAAATGGAATTACAAATGGAATTATTAATATTTATGGAGGCTTAACTATGCTATGCTCTTTTGTAGACCTGTATTGAAAAAGCTCAGCACCGTACAAGGAATGTTTTCCCTGCTGCAGCTTTACATAATCAGTTCTCAGTATCTGGAGCTTTCAGTGAGGGATTTTTAGATGCAGCTTTAGAGCCCAGCACTGCTTTTCCTCTGCAGGGTGATGGCAGGGAAGGCAGTGAGCTGGGCCCTCCTTCTCATCTGTTCTGGTGAATCCTCATGGTGAATCAAAGACCCAAGAGTTGATTTAAATTTATACTGCTGTTGTCTCATTCCCCTATTCTCTTTCTCTCCTTTTCTCACTTTCCCTGCTCTGGGCTGGGAATGCAATGTATGAAACCAGTGCAGGGGTAATCTTAATCTTTCGTCTGTCTGATCCAGTAGAGATCTCATGTTATGCAGGAACAGTTTTCCAAGAGAAGTCAGCAGCTTCTACATGTGGGAAGTAACTTCAATCCTAAAACTCTTTGGCAGAAGCTGTTTGGAGGATGTTTCCAGGGGCACAGTGAGCAAGACAGGCCATTCCATCTGTTTGCAGAACAGCTGCAGGTTGTGAGCAGAAGAGATGGGGAGGTACAACTGTCCTCCTCAAGGGTATTACCAAAGCTAGAAAATACAGCTCCAAAATCTATATTAAAAGACCTTTTCGGGTCTTAGCTCTGCATCAATGTCTTTGCATGTCCCAACTGGCACTTGGAGGCTTGTTGTGCTGATACTGCAGAAATACATTAAAATGAAGCTCCAGACAAAACAAGCTTTGCAGTTACTGAAGCATTTCAGCACTTCTTAAATGTCTGACTGTGTTTCTGCTTACAGAATATTTTCTTTGTCTTATTCTTCTGGCAGTTGTTAGGTTGAATGCAAAGAGGAGATTTTCCTAATGGTAATGTGAAAACTTGTAACAGAAAGAAATTTTTTTTTTTAAAACATAGTTCTCCTATTCAGCCCACCAATACAAATTAGATTATTAAGAAGAAAATGAAGTCTTCTAGTTTATCTTCCAAGACCTATTATTAGTGAGCCTGAACAAGCAGTGCTGCAGGTCCCTGCCTCCTTTCCTGCTGCAGTGTGAGTGCTGCCTACTTTATGCATTTTGCAGGTTGCACACTGGATTTATCTTTCAGTCCCTTCTTTCTGTGCCTGTTGCTGTTCACAAGCTGGCAGAAGCAGATGAGCATTATTGCAGAGGTGCCTCAGAGCTGCCATTTCCTTCAGCCGTTATGGATGTGGGGTCTGAGGACGTTCTTGTTGTACAGTGACTTCCAGACCATGAGTTGTATCTGCTCAGCAATTCCCTGTATGTGGGCTGTGCATTCTCAAGTGTTTCATGCCATGTGACCCTGGCCTGGGTCACTGTAAAGCCACATTTATTCAAACAAGGGGACATTCAGCTGGCCAGTGTGTGTTTGGAGTTTAAATTCATGGTGGTTTCCTCCTGCCTCCATGGGGCTGATTACCACACATTCCTTTCTTTTAATTTCAGCCCTCTGCAGTTCTAGGAAAAGGTCCTTGATTAAGTACTGAGAAACCAGTCTATTTGTGGGCCTTATTTTATTGCCTCAATTACATTACTGTATGCTAAATATAGGAAGGCACGAAGCAAATCCCAGATCCAGGACAGAACAGGGTGTTCAAGAGCACCGTTCAAGTTTAAATGGTGTGGCTTGGGCCTCTGTTTAATTCTAGCTAATGAACCAATTTCTCACAGAGTGTAAATGAGCACATCTACATTGATTTATAGGCAAGGAGCTGGGTCATCAGATTGGCACAGCTAAAAATGAGCCCAGTGCCCAGCTCTGAGCTTCCTGTTCCTATTTGAAGGGAGCAGAAATAAATGGTGCATCATGCTGTGGAGTTCAGAATTCCCAGCGGGACAGCAGAGTGCTTCAGCCTCTTAGCTGGTGCCTGAGAACCTGGAAATCAGCAAGGGCAAAATGTTCAACAACCTGTAAACTGGTCTTGTGGTTTGCTGCTGACTCTACATTGCTTTCTGTGCTATTTCCTGGGTGGGAGGTTTTAACATCCCTAAAATCCATGAAAGACAGTGATAGAGTCTTTTTGTCTCCCAGCCATGGATGTGTGGCCTTGGCACGGCAGGGACCTTCAGCTCCTGTGTAACCAGGCAGATTTGCATTTTCCTTCTGTCCAGCAGCTGAAGGAAACGCCCAACAACACAAAACCAGAGCGTGGAGCACTTGCATTAGGTGAGAGAGCGATCGAGCTGGAGACAGACCCTTATCAGCCCTGACAGAGCCCCTGCTGTGTCTCTGTGGGAACAGCTCCTCCTGCAGTGCCAGAGCCCTGTCCCGAGCTGCTCCTGAGCTGCTCCCAGGACCATTCATTCCAGCCCTGCTGGACAAGGGAGCTGCTCTGCTGGGTGCCTGCAGACAGGTACACGGGTGTCACACCTGCCAGCACAGGGTCCTTTTATTTCCTTTTATTTTCAGGGCTAGGCTCGAGTCTGTATGAAAGCTGCTGCAAATCCTCATCCATCTGCACTGCTGCCTGCAAGCCTTGCAGCAGGATTTCTCCTTCTGTTCACAGCTCGGTGCTGCTGCCTTGTATTTCAAGGGCAGCTTGTGGGGAACCCTGAAACAAACTCATTCTGGTTCCTGTTTTCCTCTTTGGTGTGCCTCAAGGCTGTCCTCACATTCCTCACAGCTGGGGACTGCTCCATTTCCCTGAATCTCATTCGAGTGCTGTACCTACAAGCCAGATACTTGTCATCTCTAGAAGATGTTTGTTTCCACAGGAGAATAGCAATGAGGTTACTGTCTGCCCCCTTCCCAGTCAGCCAGGCTGGGAGAAGTCCAAGTATCCAATCATCCCTTGGAATTCATATTGCTTGAAGATAAAGCAGCCAAAAATAGTTTTCATGAGCTGGGTGGCTCTATAGCTTTCTGTGTTTATCTAACAGGAAAATGTTAAGAAGTACAGTAGGTCACGCACTAAACTGAGCAAGATCATGGGGCACGTGGGAGCTCACGGACATGAGCTTATCATTATTTATTTGATTAACTTAACCTCTCTGCTTGAGAATTGCCTGCAGTTTTCTTGCATTGCTCTTATGTTTGTTAGATGATAAAAGGAAAAACCAACCCAGCTGTACTTTGAGGAATTAAGAGATGCTGAAAAGAATCTTTTGGGGAGAGGAGGAGGGCGAGAGGAGAGTTTGCATAGCTCTGCCAGAGCCTTATTTTTTCCTGCCTTCCAAGAATAGGGCTGTGTTCCATCCCCTGCCGCCCCCTCAGCTGGTGCTGGGAAGAGCAGCTGAGTTTAGCTCACTGTTCCTGGAAGTCACTGAGACATCGAGCAACCAGCATTTTCTGTAGCAGTCTCTGCTTGAATGGAAAAGATGAGCTGATCTTGATCCTGCTTGTTCACTAGCCTGGATTAACCCTCACTGCACTGAGAGAGGCTTTGGAGGTGACAAAATGTCCCTTTTTAGAAAGGGGCCCTGTCTGGAAGCCACTCTGAAATGCCATGTCACATCATCAGCAAAAGTGTCCCTGCTGTAACTGCTGGGATCCCCTTTTCTGGTTTTCCTTGCCCATCAGTGTAGGAGCAGAGCAGCTGTTCCTGTTCAGCCAGGCTGTGCCAGTGGCTGTGTCCTCCCTTCCTCGGGGAGGGAAGTGCCTTTTGTGGTGCCAAGAACTTCTCAGCCACAGACTCCCCCAGAATTGCCCTAGTTAAAATAAACCTCGAGAGGGCAATGACAGTGTCATGCTGTGCACTGATGCACAGAATGTTTATGTGCTTTCAGAGCCATATAAAGACTGGGCATGCCATAGGGTAAATTCCAGTCAGTTAAATGAAATTGCTGGGAGGATGAGTTTGTAGTTTATAACCTTGTAATTTGGATTCTGTTTCTTGCTGCATGATGGGAGTTAAACACTGTTGTCCAGTGCCTCAGTTTTCCAGTGTAGTGTAGGATATACTGATGCTGTGGGGTTCAGGTGGGGATTGTGAGGGTTTATTAATGCCTGTGGGGTCCCCAGGCAAGAGATCTCTGGAAACACAAACTGTTACTGGACTACTGGAAAGATACTGGCTCATTTGCTTCTTTACTCAGACTGGCTCAAAGCTTGTTACTCCCTAGCTGTGACTGTCACAGCCATAGCTCCAGTGCCAAATTTAGCTGAGCCTGATGGCTGTGATGAATCTGATGAGATCAGGAAACAGCTTATAGTGAGCAGAACACAGCAGAGGAAGGCATGTCTATTGCTATTTCCATGGATGCAGTTATTCGAAGACAAGTCCAAAGGTTTTTCCTCTTTCAATGTTTTTTGGCTTTCTTTATTCAGGAAAGAAAGAGAATTCCTCTTTCCCTCTGTGCTTAAAATTGGCTTGGAGTTCTCAGCTGACACAGGTCATTGTTGACACTACTTTTTCAGTCAAGCTCTGATGAGGGCCAGCCCCTGATGTCAGCTCCTCATGGCAGTAATCTGGGAAAGAAAACACTCTCCATGGATGCCAGCATGGGCATCTGTCACAGTGCACACAAAGGAGAGAAGAAGGGGTTGGGGTAACCTGGAATGCCAAAACCACCCTTTCTAAGCTGGCACTTCATGTGATGAGATGACTTTTTGAGATGATTTTTGTGCCTGTGCAGAGTTCATGGAAGTAGCTGATTTTATTTTTTTTTCTGTGGGGGGTGAAGGAAGAGGGTCTGAAGCATTTGGATCCTACAGGACTCTGCCTTGTCCCCTCCTGTCCCCCAAAGGGATTTACTGCTATCCAAGTTTCAGGCCTCAGAGTCAGCAGCCTGTAGAATTGCGAGGCAGGGAAGAGGCTGTGAGATGTGAGCCCTGTCCGAGGGTACGGCCTCGTGGGAGGGAGCTGAGGGAACAGCCCCAGCTCCAGCCTTCCCCCCGTGGCTGCTGTGCAGGTGCTCAGGCTTGGTCAGCTGCCTGGAAAAACAGTGCTGGGGAAGGTTTTCTACTGGAGTGAGGATTCCAGGGAAGTGTAACAGGCTTGGTGCTGGAGGCTGCCCCTGCCTTGGGTGTGCTCAGAGGGGCTGGGGGTGCTGTCACTGGCAGCTCCTGAGCGCATTGCTCAGCCCTTCTCTTGCGTGTGGTCTTGTTTTGGCTCGTGCTAATTCTTGTTACAGCGTGGGAAGTTGCCAGAGCAGTGATGCTCATGCTGCTGATCAGCCTGAATAAAAGTTTCTTTGTTTGGCTGCCTCAGTTCTTGGAATTGATCTAGGCCAGGCAGCATCTCAAAAAACATTAACTAGAAAAATATCTTCCACCTGATGCTTTCCTTTTAGCACAGATTCAAAGGGAAAAACAGAGCTGCGAAAGAGTGCAGGCATCCTGTGTGGTGAGGAGGTGTCAGCAGCTGAGTCAGGCTTGCAAAACATCATTTAAACAGAAATCTGAGAGTATCTGCTCAGCTGCACGCAGCTCCATCCCTGGGCTGTGCCCACAAGGTGGGTGAGGGCTTGCAGGGGGCAGAATAACTAACACACACTTACAGAGCATGATACGGATGCTTTTGGTCCTTGAACTGTGGCCTTGCAGATCCCACCTGCAGGAGTAAAATACAGTCATCCTGTTTCTGAGTAACAGTCTGCTCACAGTGAAATAAAGAACTACAGTGCAGGATCTCACTGAACCCATGATAACAATCACAAATTTCCAACAAATTTATTTTCCAGCAGCTTTGGGTTTTCATGGGTGAAGAATAAGAACTTCCTTCGATTTGAATTTTATGATAAAAATGATACTTTTTTTGTTACCAGCAGTTGTAGGGGTGGTTGCTCCCCTGTGTACAGGTCCTTTATACAGCTGTTCCCAGTCTTGCTAGTCCTGGGATATTAGGTCATACAAGCCTAAAGGAACATTTGACCTAGAAACATAAGGCTTGAAACCTAAAGCAGTCATTATTATTTCTGTTACAGACCCATTCAGCATTTTGCAGTCTAGGATGTATCTAAAGTTACTGTTTAGAAGCTGAAGCCCAGGAAGCTTGTATTTGATACTAGCAAGGCAAAAAAGGGGGAAAAGGGACCTGGAACCCAAGGATGGACAGTGGTTTGTCTCAGCATAGCTACAGGTTTGTGCAGAAAGGGAAATGGGCTTTAGGTCTTCTGAGTCTCAGCCAAGAGCTTTGCCCCCTCACCTGGGGGTAACATTCCCTGGAACTGCTGGTCTGATCACTGCTGGCTCCTGACAGGAACAGCATAACAAATTTGCAGTTTTTAGTGCCACACTGGGCACGGTGAGGACTCTCAAACGGTGCTTGAGGTGCAGTTTGGATGTGCTGCAGACGGACAGAGAGCCTGCACAGCCCCAGCCCCTGAGCGTGACTCGTGTCCTGAGTGTGCCACTCCCCAGGAAGCACAGGACGGTCCCTGCTGGAAACAATACTTCTTGAGAGTGAGCTTTCTGCATGACCAGGCCTGGATTTCCCTAACTCTTGTTGTGTTTGTGATTGTTTGGTGGATTTTTGACACTGTGAGATGGGACAGGACAGGGCCTTTTCTACCTGTGACAGCCCGTGTGCATCTTGTGCCATTTCAGCCATGTCCTTGCTGGAACAGTGAGCACTTCCTTTTCACTCAGGTTCATTAGTTTGTTTGCAAAAACAATTTGCTAGGGTCTCCAGGAAGCAGAGGGTTGGAGTTTGGAAGGTCAGCTGGCATCAAGCTCCCCAAGGTGCCTGTGAGCTTTGCTTGTGCTGCAGAATTTCCAAAAGCCTACTTGTGTCTTAGATCCTTTGCATCAGGTGCTGTTCTGGCACAGGCAGAGGGCTGAGCTTGTGAGTGCTGGCACTGCTTGTGCCTGCAGTCGTGGAAACAAGGACAGTCCTGTGGGGATGGAATAGGGGGATTTTTTGTATCTTGTGTCACCCTCCTGCTTCAGGGCTCTGGTTGTTTTTAAGGAATGGCACTTTGATGAACAGAGATCCAGAAATATGAACTCTGGCTCTGGTGTGTACTGAGAACTCAGGAGGGATGGAGGCCTCTTTCCCTCAGTGTAATGTTTCTCTGCTCTCCTGATCCCAGGGGCATTTTGTTTTCACTGTACTTTCCTCATCACTCCTAAGTGACTCTCTCTATGATCCTATCTCCATCCTCTCTGCCCTCCTCACTTCCCTTGCCTGGCCTGCACTCTTGGCCTCTTTCCTCTTGGTATCTCATGTTCTCTCTCTCCCTGACTTCTCCTCACCAGTCCTGAGCACACAGACTGCCTTCTCCCCTCCTATTGCCACCACAGTTGTCCTTCTCTGCTTTCTTGAATTCTCTTTATTATCCTTCCCTCTGCTTTATAGCTGGTTTCTCTGTGGCTTTCAAGTACTCGGGTCCCTACCCTCTGTCTGTGAAAGAAGATAACTCTTTCCTGAGGGCAGAACCACACTTGTTTGCACAAATTTGAACAGTTTGTTCCTGAAGAACACCTGATTCTGATATTGTTTTCTTATAAAACACTTGCCAAGTTTAACTCAAAAACAGAGCAAGCAAGGTTTGCCAGGTCTTTGCTCTTGATAAGTCTGGTGCTTCTGCAGCTCCTGGTTCTTCTGAGAGCACAGGCAGGGAGCCCAGCATCCCCCCTCCCACACGATGAGCTCACAGGGAGCTGCCACAGTTTATTCTAAGAAATCAGCTAATGTACAGTACTCAGCAGAAGCACCCCTCCCCTGGGAGGATCAGCAGAATTAGGATGTGCAGCAAGTTATCTTGGGGATTACACAATCTTATCACCTCCTCCAGGGCACCAGGGAGCAGCGAGCCCCAAGTGCTCTGAGTCACACTTCCCCTGCCACACGGTGCAGGTTTCCTGACTCACTTCCTCCCAGGACTTTTGTTTCCTTAGGCCTCTGCCCCAGCATCACAAGCAAAATAATGTGACAGAGATGGGGGAGTCAGGGTGGCCTCTGGGCCATGGTAATGCCTGCCCCGTGCTCCTTGTCTGTTCTGAGTTGGGGTGGGAAGGCAGTGCTGCTCAGCAGAGAACCACTCACTGCTCAGGAGGTGGCAAGGCTTTTGTTTGGTTCCCTCAGACAGCTGGGACCGACCCGAGCACGTTCAGCTACATGGCTGGTTTGTATTTTTTAACTCTGAAACACCCCATCATATATCTACAAATTAAAAGCACGAAGGGATCACCTTCCTGTGACAGGCAGCTTGTTCCTGCATCATCTGAGTCTGGAATGGAGAGAAGGGGTAGGAGCTGGGAGTGGGCAGAGCTGCTGTGGCACTCATCCTGCCCCAGGAGCCAGCTAATTGCTAAAACCAGACTTTCTCAGAAACCATGGTGGGCTTGCCTTGCTGCTGGCTCCTAGTTTGGGCTGGTGCCACCTCTCACCTCTCAGTCTCCAGCATCTCTCTGCATACTTGCTGTTTTTCTTCAAGCATCTGGCTTCATGTTTTTCGTGTTGAGATAGTCTAGGATATGATTTCTTTTTTCTTTTCCTTTTCCTTTTTTTTTAAGAAGAGTCTCAGCCCTGGTACTGACAGGGAGAGCTTGGAAAATATGACTCTGTAAAGGATCAAAAGCCCAAAGGCCAATAACCAGTCACATGCAGCCATTCCACCCTGACACCCCTACTATTAGCATTTGTTCTATTGTTTTCTTGAGAGCTGACTCCTGGGTTCAGAGCACTTGGAATAAGCCTTGTGCCATTTGCTTACCTACTTCAGTGCAGTGGGAGGGGAGTGGTGAATTACTGGAATAGCTCTCTCCTCAATTCCTGGAAATATTCTTTCTCTCTGCATCACAGCCTAGTTTTGGAGTGTGACACAAATAAAGTTCAGGTTGCTGGTCATCCCCAGGGCTCAATTTTGTCAGGTCTTTATATTAGAGAAAGGATCCGTGTGAGGTCCAAGCAGTCCTGCTTATCTCTGCTGTGACCTGACGGGCAGTGTGTGTTTGCAGGACACGGTGATAGAAAGTCAGAGCCTGGTTTGGTGCAGCACTGCCCTGCAGAGCTCCAGATCAGGCTGGAGCAGCTGCTGGACTTCCTGACGTCTGCCCCTGATACCACCCGTGTGTCAGTGCTGTGGTGTCACCCTCCCGACCGCTGGCTTGTGTCTCCCTGCTGGTGGGAATGAACAGGCCTTTCCATGCTGTGTGGGATGACTTCTCTGAAAACACTGGAAGGAGGTGAAAAGAGAGTAAATGTGACACGGTTCCCGTGTTTATTTGTGTGCCTGTAGTTTGGCTGAGACCAAGGAGGGAAGTGTGACTGTATGAGGCTCCACAGGGGACTCCTTCCTCCTACCCATGAAGTGTCTTGTTGAATGAAGATTCACTCACACTAGATAGTGAAAGGGTTTTCCCAGGGAACTGGATGTGGGTGAGTTCTTTGGGAAGTCTGGCTTTCTGTGCAGGTCAGAAGGATGACATGGCATGACCAGGCTCCATTGAGATGAAGGCAGCTTGCAGTCTCCCTCCCAAATCAACATTTTACAAGGGATGAAACACTTTGGCCTGGGCTGAGCATAGAGTTTTGTTGCTCTGACACCAGAGATGATGGGAAGGTCTTTTGTCCTTCTTTCTTTCTTCCCTTATTTTTCTTTTTTTCTTGTTTTTTTTTTTTTCTTCATTAGCAGGAGCATTTGCTGCTCATCTTTTTAGCTACCAGTAGCCTGGGAATGCTGCATCCAGCAGTGCTGGCCCTATGCCTGAGCCAGGAGATAATTGTCAAGTTTTTCCACTCAGTTACAGGTGTACAAAGCCATCATCAATACTCCTTCAAGGATCACAAAGTCAAGTACTGTTTAGAGTGTCTTAAGGAAAAGAATGATGCCAAAGGTTCCCCAGCTTTCAGAAAGGGGAAGAAGGGGAGGCTGCAGCAGGTCTGTGTTTGGAGGACAGGAGTTAGAGGTTTGGCCTCTGCCTTAGGTGGAGGGAGATGGTCTGGAGAGGCTCAGTGGCAGAGGAATAGGAGAGCTGTGTTGTGAAATATCCCAGCCAGTGTCAGGTTTATTGCTGTTGAAAGGAGGGGTTACAAATGTGGCCAGATTGTAACTCTGAGCATCTCCTCCTGGAAATCCATAGCAGGTGATTCCTGTGCCCATTTCTGGGTAGACTATGTGACTGCTCTTTTCCTTTTTGCCTTCTGTTTGTTGACCTCTAAACAGAAAAGCTATAGGTTGTAATAGAGTGTAAAATTTATATAGGAGTGGTGTAATCTTACTGTGGCTGCTGTAACTGGATCTTAAAGGGCCTCTAGCAGGAAAAGCCTGACTGAACACAGTGAGTTTTCTGCAGGTCCCTCTTCCCCTCTACTCCCATAGGGTAGCTTGTGTTTGGGGCCAGGGAGTGAGGTGGATGAGAAGGGCAAGGAGTGGCTTGTGTGTGCCCAGGTCACCATGACTGTGGAGGAGAGGCTCCTCTCTCACTTCATAAAACAACCAGTTTGGCTCTGGCTGCCCCAGGTTCGGAGAGGTGGGAGGATTTTGTAATAGGACCTGGTCTCATTCTTTCCTCCCCCTCTCATATCCCTGAGTACTATCCTGGAACACTGTGAGTTTATCCTTCATCTCTGCAAGGATTTTCTCCTAATCTATCTGATAGTTAAAGAAGCAGTCTTGCAGCCTTGTCTTACAGTAAGAGTCCTTGCTTGGCAGCACTTGCAGTCTAAATAATGCAAGATAAAACCCCAGCAGATAAAACACAAGGCACAAATCGAAGGAAAGGTGAGCAAGAGGGCACTTCAGACGTAAAACAATTTAGACATACTGAACTATTTCATTTTTTTTTTTCACTGGAAAGGTTGACATTAGTAACGTGGGGAGGGGATTTCCTCGGAGCCTTGTGTTGAGTTTGCAGATCTGGTGAGAACAGAGCTCTACCCACCTGCTCCTATGCCTCGGTCTGCTAAACCTGCACAAGGGGAAAGTCTGTGCAGCAAACAAAAGGCAGCTTTGACGTCAAGGCCTGGGACCGTTGCCCTGACACTGGGAGGTGGAGCAGGGAAAGGAATCCACAGCTAATAGGCTCTGGACTGGAGTGCACTTTGTCAGAGGGACAGCTACTATCCCTTCTTTCCAGGAATAATATTGTTTATTTCTATCTCCTTCTCTCTGGCTAGAGTTACCCCAGTCAGGTTTCACTTCACCTGCTCCACCACAGAGTCATCAGAGCCCAGGGAAAATTGAATCCGCAGACTCCGCGTCCTCCAGACCCTCTTCCCCGAAGAGCTACACTGCATGTTTATCTCGTTTCTTTGCTTTGATGAGGTCACAGCTGCAGCTTTCTCTTGCTGAAGCTTTTGCTGGTCCAACTTCACGACCACCTGCACGTGCAGTTTGCTGTGCCTGCGCGTGGCTGCACCCATGTGTAGGTGCTCGAGGCAGTGCCGTTGCTGCCGAGGGGCAGTGGTGGTGCAGCTGTGAGTGTGTGTACACACAACTCACTGTGTAACACCAGTGGGTGTTCCTGGTTTGCGCAAAAGGCTCTGTCCTGTGGACAAAAGCTTTGTTCTGGGAAGTTCCAAAGTGTCGCAACGCGCCGCGGTAACAACCTGAAGTTCAGTGGATTTGTTACATGGGTTTCATTGGCTGTGGAATTATTAGAAAAGGCACTATTTTTGCCTCTGTTTCAGGTTGCCAGCCTTTCCTGGGCAGACTGTGCAAAGTGTTGAGTCATGGATCAAACCTTTAGTAAACTGTTCCGTGTTTTCTGTTTTTTTCCTCTCTCCTGCCCCTGCAGTTCAGGTCAGTGAGGGTTTGCCCCTTGTGCACGTAGGGCCTTTGGAAGTTTAGGAGCTGAATCCCAGCCTCTGGACAGGATGGCAAAGGCATTCTTGGGTGCAGCTGTGTTTGGCTGTGTATGATCCAGGAGCAGATGAAGGGAAACTTTATGACCAGCTTTGGAAAGCTTCACTCGATAAATCAAATGCAAGTTTGTCCTGTGAGTTATAATCCCTGATCACTTGTTCTTTAGGTTGGCTGCAGGCAGCAACCTGTAAATAAACATTCCCACCACTGCACAAGCAGTGCTGCTGCTCAGACTAGATTTATAGACTTTTTTGCCAGCTCTTGTCTAACCCCTCCAAGATTTAAGCTCATGAAAGTGTGTTGCCCCTCTTTTTACATACTCAAGCGTATACATATGAATGAGAAGCATTGAAGATAAGCCTATGAGATATTAATGGCATAAGAGTTTAGAGCTCTGTTTGGTTTTGAGATATTTATTTTGTTATTGAAGTCACCCCATTAAAATACATGAGTTCATTTTTCCATTCGGGATCAGTTACTCAAGATTGTCCCTGGTGAGATCTGCCTTGCTTTGTTGTGTTGGCGGCCATTTGCTTCCTCCTCCCACCTCAAATTCGGTCATGGAGATTGTCTGTGTCAAAAAAAAAGAAAGTTTTAGCCAAGTTTTTAGCATCTCTTCAAACTGGAACATTTAACAGGAGTTGTTTTTTCCTTACAGTTCCTAGTACAAGCCTGTTGCTCTCATCCTGCAACAGGCACTTGAGGATCTGCAAGTTTTCAAGCTTGGTTCAGAGCTGTCTCCGCTTCTCTCTGTACTTCCCTAATCTGAATTCCTCACTGTGTGTGTTGTAAGAGTTTCTTTGTTTGTCACTCTACACAGAAGCCAGATCCCAAGAAACAGTAAGAAGCTTCTTTTTTAAAAAATGAGTTTCCTCTTACAGTCTCCTGCCCTGCTGTATGATTGGGTGGTTGGCAGATGAGGGATTCCACTCTTGTCTTGTCTGGTTTCCTGGAAGAGCCTGGCTGAAGCAGATGGGAGGGACTGCCTTGCAGAAAAGCTGGTGATAGATGCATGTTAATGGAGAAGAAAGAGTTCTTGGACCTAGTTTAATTTCCCCAGCCTTCCTAGGAAAGGGAGGAGAATGAATGCAGCTCTCCAACAGTGCACTGTTCCAGCGGCCTCCTACCTTCCATAGAGGCACTAGCTCAATGTTTCCATGTTGAGCAAGAGAGAAGATGCTCCAATTGGATCTAAAGCACCTTAACACTTATACCATGGTTTCTCATCCTGTTTTCCACTGCATTTTAATTATAGCCTGTTACTTGTTGTGTCTTGAGAGTGCACTGTGAGAAGAGAAGGTGCTGCCCAGATGTTTCAGCAGGGCAGGAGGGAGAGGTGGGGCACTTGGAGACACAGGAGAGGACTGGAAAGATGAGCACATGGGCTGGGTGCTTCTGATAAACTGATTGGCAGTGAAGTAATTAGCCCTGGCACGCTGCCATCACTGAGCATTGATGCAATTTGCTCAGATCAGGCTTTCAAGGTTTCTTGCCCAAGTCCCAGTTCTAAGCAACCCCAGCAGTGAACTGCAGTTTGTCACAGTAGAGGGGAAACTGGTGTGATAAATCCCATGGCTGTCCAGCCATGATAGTTGTAGCTAGGGGATCAAAACAGGCAAGTGGAGGATTTCTGAGTATCGATAAAGTCAAATCCTGGCAATCCAAACCCTGAATTTTATGTTATCTGGGCAGAAAGACTTGCTGGAGATATGTAGAGAATTGAGCCCTGTGAGGAGAGCCCAGGACATGAGTGGTTTGCTGGAAAAAGGCAGCAGTTACCTTCATGGTGGCTGAAGTTCACTGGGAAATGGGCTATGGCTGTTTGGACAGACCTTGAGCTGATGTCAAACTCTGAGAACCCAGAAGGAATAGGGAGGGACACAGAACAGCAGGAAAGGGAAATGGGCTTTTTGGTTTGGGGTTTTTTTCAGTTTTTAGAACCATGCCCTGGAGTGAGGTTGGACAGATGACTGACTGCATTTGCAGTGGCTGGTCCTTTTAGTTTAGAACATGTTTCTGTGCTTATGTTGGGGCCAGAAGAAAATGGGGGCAAATAGTTGGGGAAAACAAAGGATATTGAAGTCCCCTGTGGAAAACAGGTAAGATGTAGAGGGAATGTGTGATAAAAGTGTTGAGATGCTGAGGGAATCTGTGAAGTCTAGAAATCAACTGAGAAGCTACTTTCTTTTAAGAAGAAAGAGTGGAAACAATGTAGGGAATTAAAAGGGTGAAAATAAACTGCAGGAGAAGAGAGTGAGTGGAATATGGCCTGAATAAAATGGGGAATGAAAGCAGCCAAAGTGTGGGAGTTGGTTTGGGGTTTACATTTGGTTCTGTATTGTATGGAATGCCCATGGCATCAGCTGATGTCAGACTCTCACTCCTTGTGCAAATGTGCTGGAGAGGGTGTACAAGCAGGGCCACTCTGACCTCAGTAAACACTCACAGCATCTGCCAGCCTTGGTACACTGGGCTGGCTGGGGTTTGACAGCTCCACCCTCTGTGCTGGGGGCAAACTCTCCACTGGCTCACCAGGAACTGAGGGCTTGTTCCTAAAGCCCGTTGCAGACTTGCTCTTCTCTCCTAGATGCTTCCTTCCTTCCACCCCCATCCCATGGGACACAGTGTACGAGGCAGGTATGTCACTGAGCAGTGAGTTTAATCACCATCTTGAGGATTAGATATTATTTGTAGCTGTGCAGTTGGGCCTTGATGGCTGCAGAAACAGCACATCCAGACCGAAGGAGGAAAGAAGGAATGGAACATCTTGTTCGGCTGATTCAGACGTTTTCTGAGAAAAGGTGGAAGCTCTGAGGTCCTGTCAAAGGCAAGACAAAGCAGCAGCACAATTAAAGTTGTGGAGAAGGAATTAAGGACAACCATTTATCAGGCTTTGAGTACACTGTGTGTGCAAATTGGCAGCAGCAATGGTACACTCTGTATTAGGAGGTCAATATGTGAAGGCAGGGTTACGTACTCTGCAGTTTTGCATTGCCTGAAGGGTGGAATCACATCTGGGATTGTTTTTCTGGGATTCAAAACTTCCCTGTTTTGGCTAGCAGAACTGGAGTGAAGAGTGAGGAAAAATAATAGCTGGCTTTCTTAATAGAAAGGAAAAAGGAGGTTTGGGGTTTTTTGAAGCATTCCCTTCATCTTTCTTCTGCAATATCAGTAAAATCACCCAACTTGCTCTTCCTGAGTGAGAGTTAAATTAGCTGTATTGTCTATAACTTATCAGCAGTCTGAGTTACAGCAGCTGTAACTTAAATAGAGGTAAGACATTTTCTATCTAACTACATATTACATGTTCATCCCATACATTAATACCCAATAGGTAGTTTTCTCCTGGCTCATCATAGTAGAGCTGGTGAGGCCCATGTGAAGAATTGTCCTAAAAGCTGTTGCCCAGTTCATCAGTTCAGCTGATGCTGTTCTCTTACCACTCAAAGAGGGGACTCTGCTTACAGGATGTTGGTGCAGTCAGAAGGGGTTAAGAATGTGGTTAACCTTCTTACATATCTGGGATGAGTTTAGGACCTGCTCTATTGCAGTCTCAGTTTTGGAGATAGTTGCTCAAGGCAGCTGCTTGGAATTTAACAGGAGGAGCTAAATTAGGAAGGAGTGGAAAGAACTCAGTATGTAGGTGGAGGAGGAAGAGCATCACCTGTCAGCCCTCACCCGAGGCATTCAAAGACTCAGAGGAACTGTTTGCAACTCATCACCCAGGGGACTGGTTGTCAACATGTTCAACATGAGTAACTCAAAACTTGCCATCAGAAAGTCCTCCTGACAGTAGGCATCCTCTAATTAGTCATCTTTTGGGGATGGCAGCAATAATCCATGGAAACCCCCCTGTTCTGAGGACTGCAGATAGAAAACCACTGGTGTAAGACAGCCTGATGGTGCCTCTGGTGATGTTGGTGTGTATTTTAGCATGTCTTTTCCCTTTCTGTGTCAGAAAAGGGCTTGGATCTGAGGGAAGTCAGGCTCTGCATTCCCATGTGGTCACAGCAGACATTGTGCTGCTGGGTCAAAGCCAGTGCAGGTTTGTCCAGAGACAGTGTGGGTAGGTTTTCAGCAAGAGCTCATGTCCTTCCCCACCTCTGACCTCTGGAGGTGTCTCAGGAATGTGGATTTTGGCTGTTTATTCTCCACTTGGGTAGCAAGAGATGGTTTCCTTTGCAGTTGTTCCTTCTGGAAAAGTGAGACCAAGTCATGGGCTGGTGTCAGGGTCACTATCCTCTTTATGTCTGGCTGTTTCCTTGGCTACTACAAGCAGAAAAAGCACTGTCACCAAATAGACCATGGAGTTTGGGGATGTGGAAGGTAGGACAGACTGCCTTTGGGATTGCATGTATGCTCGATGGCCTGATTTTACAAACTGCCCTGCAGGGTGTGTAAGAACGAGACGTTCCAGCCTCTTGAGGTTTTCCAGGTAAAGTGAGCTGATAAGCCAAGCCAGCGTGGTTTTGGATGCCAAGGAAAGGCAGTGTTGCATGTTTCTTGTTTACTAGAAGGTGAACACAGTGGCCCCAGGTATGTGCTCAGTAACAACAGTGCTTATTGCTAGAATTCTTCCACACAGGCCAGCATGAATAACTCCCTGGATGTGTCTGACTTGCCTGTGCTCAGTGTCTCCAGAGGTTCAGCAGTGTGTTCTGGGATCATTTTACAACCTAGATCTTGACATTTTCTTCTTTTTCCTCTTGTATGTAATAAATAATTTGTAAGGAAACTGTTGGGAAGGGTGTGGAATGAGACTGAAGGACTTCTCTATTCCCAAAGCCCCCCCCAATATGTGTAAACAGCAGTAAATATTTTTCATTGCAGTTGTCACACTTGGTTTAAGATCGCGAAGGTGAAAGTCCATAGTAAACTTTCTGTGTTACCCAAATACTCTTCTTTGCCCTTATGAAAACCAAATAAACACACAGTATTGTGGCCTTGGGGACAGGCCAGGAAAAACTCAGTAAATGGAGCAATATCATCACCTTTCATGGAAGTGCAGATGATTGAAGGAAAAGTGTGTGCTGTCAGAGCAGGGAAACCCATTTATTTACTTGCTTTCAGCTCCTCATTTTCACCCACCGTGTTCTGGGGTTTTCTGGCTGTGACTTGTCAGCCAGGTGCTCAGAGAGCTTCCTTCTGAAAACCCTAAATCTGTCTGCAGTTAAATGCCATGCTGGGGGAAGCTGGACTGCGGGCCAGGTTCTTTCTCCATCACCATGGCACAGTTGTCTTGAACCAGAAAAATTACATGGCATTAGCTAGGAAAAGAACTTGGTCCGAGCCGCGTCTGACTCATGCTGCAGACATCTATTCCCTAGAAATAAATTGTATAGTGAGGTGTGTGCTGGGCTGTGCTCTCAGCTGCTCAGAGAGCAGTGAGGAGCTGAGGTGGTTCCATGGGAATGCCTGGGAAAGCCTGGGGCAGAAAAGCTGTCCTATAAAACGAGGGTGGCCTTGCGTGTGGTCTTTGTTCACTGCTGCCATAACGGTGATGGGGATCAGGCCCAGCCTAGATTGCCTGTGTTAGGCTAAGCCTAGTTTAAATCTTGCTGTGTTATGTGGCAAATTTCCATCTTGGTGGTGTTTATTATCACTGATGTTTCCTGGTATAACGTGTGCAGATGCCTGGAGAGCCTGATACCCTGGCGTGGCTGCTGCCTCTGGCAGAGCCATTTTCAAATCCAGGAGCTGGAATTACTGAAAGCAAAGCTGAGATATGGCAGGAGCAGGGAGGCAGCGCCAGGCAAGGGAGCTGGGGAAGAGGTGGGAGCTGCTGCTGCCAGCTGCCAGTCCAGACAGGCTGCAGCTGGGCTCATCCTTGCCAGCACTGGAAAAAGGAGGTCAAAACAACCCTCCTGGGGTTCCCATGGAAAAGGAGAGGGGAATGTCTGGAGGGCCGAAGGGTCTGTGCAGAGTAGTCTCTCTTCTGTCATCCTCCCTCGCCCTGCCCTGGCCTGGCCCCCCGAGCCCCCCCATTCCCGGGGGGAGAGCAGGCCAGCGGTTCTAGGAACAGCTCGGACCGAGTCAGCAGCGCCAGTTCCGGGAACTGCGGCCCCGGGCCCTGCGGGACGCTTCAGGGAATTCTCGCTGCCATTCCAAGGATGGCAAAAGAGCTCGTCCAGTGACCTGGGGCTCCCCAGTGGCTGGGGGCAAAAGTTTGGAGTCATGCCACGGGGCTGGGAAGATTACCAGAGGCGCGAGGGCCTGGAGATTTATGCCTTGCTCAGATCTGTACTACAGAATGTTGTTTGGCTTCTGGAGGGAGACAGGGAAAGAATTTGCTACACAAGGGATAGCAGTAGTGACCACAGGAATTTAGAAAAGGGATATGGAGCTAAAAGGTCAGAATTTCCCGCCATCAGTCATCATATCCATGGTAGGAGTTGGAGAGGGTGCCAGGAACTCAGACAGAGATTTGGGGACCCTGAAACCTCCCACAACCACATGACCTCGAATAAATGGAACAAGATGCAGCAGATGGAGCACCAGTGCCTGGTGCTGCTGTCCCACACTTTCTGCTTCCCAGTGCCATGGCTGTCATCAGGCCTTTGCCTGTCCCAGCTTCAGGCCTGCTGCACATTCCCTCATTCCAGCACAGGAGACGATGGGAAATTTTCTCCCAAGCCCTGCAGAGCTTCTAAGGAAAATACTCAGCATGACACTGACAAATTACTGTTATTCTTACTGACCCCTTAGAAGTTAAAATTATTTCACATGCTGCTGGCAACCTGGGAGGAGCGAATTTCTCACAGCACTTGGCTTTAAACACACCTACATACAGTTACTGAGTTGCTCTGGGTCAACTTCAAATGAGCAGAGAATAGAGGAAGTGTTTAAGTTGGATATTGGCTTCCAAAGAACTTTTCTAAGGCACTGTAGCAATGCAGACAGTGCCTGCCTTTTCAGGTTTTGGGGAGTGCGCACATGGAAGGGTCGCTCCCCTGGGAGAGGAGGGCAAACCCACGGCGAGTAGTTCAAAGACAGAAGGCAAGGACTCACACTTTGTGCCCTTCTGGCCAGACCAGATGAGTCCCTTAGGGCTTAATATCATCAGTGCCATGAATTTTACTGGGATATTATTGTTATGCACACTATTTCCAACCTAGTCCTACTCTCTGAAAAGTCCTGTGAACTGTGTTCCAGCTCTGGCCCTGAGTTTTGCTGCTCTTTTTTGACTTGAGCTGACAACCACAGCTCTGTCATGTTGTGCTCCAGCCAGCAAATGCATTATCTGCTGGGGCTGTTTGCATCAGCCTTCCCCTGGACATTGTAGCAGATTTTTTTCTTTGCTTTTACATTTAATAACTTTCTCAGGTACTAGTCAACCCCCAAACCTCTTTCTCCTCATAGATTTGTTGTGATTCTGCTTCTGGTGTTTGATCAGATTTTCTGATACTGCTTTTGAGCCTTTTCTCCTCTTCATTTGTTACTTCTTCTGTATTTTTCCACTGTGGAGAAACTTCCATAAAATGGGAGCCAGCAAAGTCTTTTCAGTTCACATATGCCCTCTGTTTGGGAAGAAGCATGTGTTTGTGGGGGAGGCAGCTGTTCTTGCTCTCCATGTAAAAGAACTTAATGGATTCACAGGATTATGCTGCTGGAGTAGCTCTTCCATCAAAGCCGTAGCAACTTCCTTGTTGCTGTTCCTTTTCTTAGTCTGTTAAATGCATTTGGTTTCTATGAACAACTAATTGAAATGCAGAAGAGTAGCTCTTTATTAAGGTTTTATTAACATTTAATTTGCTTTTTAGTTTCTGGTAGGAGATCAGAAAGCTTAGCTGTTTCCTAGAAAGACAGTAAAAGGGTTGCAGTGCTGTGCTTGGATAATCTCCCTCTAATAACTCCATGTGCTCTGCAGGGAAGTGGGCAGAGAGCCCCTGCCATCAGGGTTAAAGGAAGGGAGGCACAGTGGGGTGTTCACCAGAACTTGGGAATCTCCTGGGGCCACAGGCAGGAGCAGCTCTGCCGGCTGCACTCAGAGCATCCCTCCTGCCCGTGGTCTGGAGGGGGCCCTGCTCACTTCTTGCTCACCTGGAAGCATCAGAAATCCTGAATTCAGGCCCTCTAGTCCACCCTCCCTCTCCCCATACATGATGCTCCCTCCCTGCTGTGCTTTTATACCCCGAGGGTGAGTGCTGGGTAGGGGGTGATTCCTTGTCACAGCTTCCTCCTGTCTCCCCAGTTTCTGCTGGTGGGAGGTTGGTGCAGGCACTGTTGAAGGAGCGTGCACACTCTGAGCAGCCATCCTGCAAATACTGCTCGTGGACTCTTCAACTGGAGTCTTCCTTTTCCCCCTACCAGCTTCAGTTCCTTTTTGGTTACTTTTCTGTGCAAAGTCCTTGAGGAACTGGGAGAGCGATATATTTGGGTTGTTTGTAGATGCTCTGCTCTAATGGTGTTACTCCCAGGGCTTTCAGGGCATCTTTCTTATGCCTGAATGCAGCTAAAACAGCTTTTCCTTCATGTCTCCATTTCCCCCCTCATTCACCAGATGTTCTGTTGGATGCTGCACTTGTTAAAAACACTCAGGACTCCTTGGTTTTGTGACTTATTGCTTTGCTGTAGCAAAGAGACAGGATGGAGCAGAGAGAAGCCAAGAAATTCTATACCAAGCTGAAAACAAAAGAAATCTCTGTTTCTTCTCTCCTTTTCCCTTGTGCAATTTGCACAAATAGGTGCAGGTGCCTCATGTCATTATTCACTCAGTTATAAACTGCTGCTTTCATGGATAGAACCTGCATTTCAGCTGTTACTGACTGCCAGAAAAGAGGCAGAGGGTTGATGACAGAAGCTTCTCGCTGCCACTGCAGATCAGTGGTGGAATAGTAGAGCAATTACCATGTTTGTGAAGTCTTGAGGGATTTTTGATCCATCCATTGTTGCAATTTCTTTCCTTCTAGCAAAGGTTTGCTTTGAAGTTTGCACATAACTCGTTTGTTAAGTGTGTCTCCAAAGGGTGAAACAAGTCTCAACTTTTCCAGCTGTTTGCTTTCAAACAGGCTGTGCAATAATTCCTCAAAGGAGCTGTCAAGGAGTTAACTTTTTATGAATTTGTTACCTAATCTAATGAAGCATAAGAAAGATGTTCAGCTTGCTTTTCCTATGGGAAACTGGCATCCCAAAGCAAACAGATCCTACCACTCCCTAAACACACAGATTTATTGTTATAATACTTCCTTTGTCCTGTCAGAGAACCCCCTTTCTTTGACATATTAAAAGCACTGGTAGTTCCTGCCCGAGTGTTCCCTTGTGAATGATGAGCAATGATTGGGAATCTGAGAATGGCTGCACCTCCTGCAGCTTGGACTGGCTTCCCATGGCCCTTTGGCTAACTGGATTGTGCCACATGCCATTTGGCTCCTGGAGTAAAAGCAGCTTTTGTCCTTCCTCCTCTGGGGTGTTCTCTGTGCCACGTTGTCATGCCAAGAGTTGCAGTGGAAAATCCCGCTTGCTGGGCTCCCATGGCGCATCAGGGAGCGTGGAGCAGCTGGAGGGGAGTGGGAATAGTTTCAGAGCAATGTTTAAAAACTGTCCTGGTCTCTCTGTGGTGCCCCAAGAAGGGTGCAGAAGGCAGGAGACTCTGCCTCGTCAGCCAGGGGAGGCATCTGTGCACCCTGAAATCAGGGCTGTCACGGGAAGAGGCTTTTCCCTGTGAACTGGCTCCTGGGTGGGCTTTAGGGAACACCTGTGCAGATTTCTTGCTCAGCAATGGATAGGAACTTCCAGAGGTATTCCCAGCACCCTATGGCTGCAATGTGATCTGGTGCCAGTGTATTCATTCCCTCTGGATACTGCATATCTCTGCCTATTTGTTTGCCTTCTCACTTGTTAGTCTCATGCAACCGGAGAATAAACTGTCTGGGAAAAGGCTGGAGGAGCAGAGACAGGTGAAAGGTTTAGGAGCAACAAAATTTCCTGGAATAAGGCATTAACAGGTGTCTTTACTGGTGCTTCTCAGTCCCAAGGGGATGTTTAAGCAGCTCAAAGGCTGTGCAAACCATCTGTGGTAACAGTAAATCCAATGCAGAGGCCGATGCCCCGCCAGCACAGCCTCACCACTGACCCCACAGCTGGAAACACTGAGCCTCCACAGCTGCCTGGGTGCAAGTAGGGGGTGTTTGCAGCATTTGCTGCCCACCAGCAATGCCTCAGTTTGGCAGGAGGACCCAGTGGTGCTCCAGTGCCATAGCCCTGCTGCCCAGAGCAGGAGAGCACAACCTGGGCTGGACAACCTGCTGTGGGGAGAGCATCTGCACAGGGCTCACCTTCCCTGCTCCTGGGTCTTCCAGAGGAGAGCAGCCACACCTGCACTGGGCAGTTTGTGGGGTTTCCTGCTCAGAAGTAGTAGGACTTTGAAAACACTTTTCTAGCTGGAACTGCTGGAGGAATTTAAATAGAATTCAAGAATCTGGCAGCTACACAAGCCTTTGTGTGGATTTACTCCCGTAAATAAAAGGTATCAAGGAGACATTGAAGATATCTCAACCCCATTCATCCTTCAAGTTGATGATTATCTGCCCTTCAGGTGTACCTGAGCCTATCACTGCACAGAACTGGAGATCCTCTCATCAGGTGGGAGAGATGTGCACTTACAGTCAAAGAGCCCAGAGAACATAATGTAAAAAAGTGAGCAATAATGTTTGCATCCTGTCTATCCTGTTGGTGGATAAAATGTTTCACCTCCTTAAATTCATTGTGAATGCTTCCTGACTTAGAATTCCAATCTTTAGTTTGGAGGTACTGCCTAGTAGTGAATTGCTTTGTTTTGTGGTACAGAGATCTGTGGAGTAATTCTTATATATCCTCCAGCAACTTGTGCATCAATATGTGGATTAAGGATAAGTTCTAGCCATGATAAAATTACACCTGTGCTGAGTTTAGCACATGTTCATAAAGCCTTTAGAAAGCCCCAGGTGAAAACCTGTAGAAGGCCAGTTGCTACAAATAACTGTGGGTTGGGGTCATCTTGAGGGACGGGATGTACCACTGGGATGTGCATTTTAGGTAATCAAAGTATGACTGCCCCAGCCTTGCAGTGCTCTCTGTGTGACATCAGGATTCATTCCAGGAGCTGGGTGCAGCAGGAAGGTGGGTTGCCTGGGGAGTTACTGCAGTACAGAGAGGGCCTCTGGAGTTCTGCAAATACAGAGTGTGTGCTCGGTGTCCTTGGCCTTCCTCCACTTCAGTGTGCTAATCACTGGGGATGGGTTTGCAGAGTGAACAGCAATCCCTGTCACAGGGGCAACTCTGAGTCGAGTTGTGCCCCAGAGCTCACCCTGAAAAGTGTGTATGAAGCTGCCATCTTTCCTCTTTTCTAGGCACTACCCCCCAAACCGAGACCCCCTTGTCAGGCATAAGGTGCAGGCCAGGTGTGGGTCTTATGTCACTCCCAGGCTCCAGGGAAGGTTCATCATCATCTTTGTATGCTTCCCTAAACAATATTTGCAGCTCATGCATCTTGCTCTCTGGGTTTCTGTGTTTCACAGGGTTTGCTCGTACAGTAAAGCAGTGGATGTTGGTTTGGTTTGGGGGTTTTTTGTTGGTTTTTTTTTCCCCCTTCTTTCTTTTTTCTTTGTAATAAAGCCTGTTCAATTAGCTTCCTTAGAAATGCCTCCCTCGGTGTGCTGATTGGGTGTGTGGCAGAGGAGGGACTGTCAGCACGGCTCAGTTCCTGGAAGAGCTGAAGCGCAATGAAAATGACCCCAGGGAGCAATGGGCTTTCCACAGAAACCTGGCAGGGGGGAGGGCTGACTGAGCCTGGATGGCTTAAAGAGCTCTTTAGTTTCCTTTCTGCAGCCTGACAGAGAAAAGGAGGCAGTGACAGTGCTGCACACAGCTTCAATCACATCAGTGGGGTATTAATGCTTCCTGCAGCCTCCTGCGTGGGAAGGCACTGGGCCATCCTTCTGTGGTGTCTCTGTGGGCCCCAGGGCAGCCAGAGGGTACTGTCAGCATCCTTCTCATTTCTGGAGACCCAGAAGCTCAGGAGATAACTTGTCCACTCCTTCCTTACACTATAGATTTGTAATTCTACTTCATATTCCCATTTTTGTGATGGTTTCCTTCACCTCTTGTTATTGTACTTGCACTGTTCTTGCCTCTCTACTTTTAAAGGAACAAATGTGAACTGCAAATTTCACAGCTGTGATTTTGTCTTTTCCTGGCTTGCACTTCTGGGCTGGGCTGGTGATAGGGCCTGGACTTATCTTTTTGGATCACTGTGATCCCACAGATGTTCTGGTATTTACAGAATCACTTGTATCTTCTTTTATCTGCACCAAATACCTGTGGCGTGGTGTTTGAGGGCAGCCAGGGAAGAAGGGAAAAATACCACCTCAGTCCTTAATAGCAGAGGCCTAAGGGAGATAACATGAAATGAAAAATCTGGCTGTGCCAAAGGCTGGAAATTAGAGAGCAGTGGAAAGATCTGGAAGTTTCTTTCCACCCCAGCTTGCTTTGAGTGCAGAGCCATGTCCTGTGCGTGCAGCCTGAGGTGTGAGCAAGCAGGGGAAGGTGCTCCTGCCTTGGTGTGTCAGACTGAAACTGCAGTGCAGGAAAGCACCTGCTTTGCATGAGAGCAGTCCTGGTGCTGCAGACCTTTGGAACCTTCAGCTACCCCGAGCTCAGGAGCTTGTCTTTATCAGGAAGTCAGGGTGCACTGAGGCAGCGTGTGGATTCATAGTGCTTGTGCTCTCTGTGTACTCAGTGTCTTCCTACAGTTTTTTGTTGCTCACCAAAATCGACTTGTGATAACTGAATTATTTAATTAACTTGTGTCTGAATCTGAGACCAGAACATGGAGCACTTGGAGTACTCTGAGGTGGAGGTTATGCCACTCTCCTGCAGGTCTGCTGGGCTCTTAAACTAATGCCCTGAGAAGTTATCCATTTGGGATTGATTCTGACTCCTGTAGTGCAGGGTGAGCACCATCTCAGACTGCAGGAGCCACTGGCACTAAGATCTGAAGTTTTCCTGCCTGCAGAGGTGGCCTTTCAAAGTTGAAGTAGAAGGAGACATGCTGCTACTGATGTCACACTTGATCCATGGATGGATGCTGCTCAACCAGCAGCAAACATAACCCTGCTGCTTGGCTAGTGAAAAGTCAGAAAGGGCTCTGCTTTTGTTTCCCACCCCAGACACAAGTTTGCCCCTCTGGCTCCTCCATTCCCACATCAAAGCCTTTTGTTGGGCTCTCTGCAGCCACTGCTGCACGGAGTGGGTGTGACTGCCCTTTCCCACACGCTTGGGTGACTTAGCTGGGAGTTGCACCACGTTTTCCACAATGTGGGGGGTAAATCATGTCTGAAGTATTCTTCATGCATTAAAAAATATTAGTGTGCCATATGGAAGAGGCAAAAAGTATTCTTCCAAGCAGAAGAGGTTGAGTAGAATTAAAAAATTATTTTTCCAAGCTCCTTTGGTCTGCTTTGGAGACTCAAAAAAATAAGGATGGTACTTAGATAAATATATATGTATTTATATAAAAAATGAGTTTAATACTCTTAACAGAAGAACTTGACATTTAACAGCACAGGGGAATGAAACTAATCAGATACAGTGTATGAAGACAACAAGAGAAAATGCTGGTTTGTAGTTGGTTTCTTTCCAGGAAAAATCTCTTAACCATCTTCTGTCAAGTAAGCACAGGGTGGAATAGGTGTTTGTCACAAGAGGGGTGTAACTAGATGTAATTAGTAACAGAATCCAACTTTCCATGAAAAGCTCATTAGTGAGGAGTCAGACCTGTTCAGGTGCTCTAATGCTGTGCTGCACCTGCTCCAGCACAGTGAGTTTCCAGAGAACAGGAGCAGTTCCTCCCCAGGAAGAACAGGTCCCCAGGATCTGCCCTCCACCGTGGTGGGGAAGGGCTGTGCCTCCAGGCCTGGAGAGCACAGCGCTGGGGCTTGTGCCAGAGCAATAGAGCACAGGGTGGGGACTGCTGGATGAGAGGTGAAGCCAGAGCGTTTGCAATTTGAGAGGGAAAGGACCAAGGGAAGACCTTATATGGTGAGGAGCCCAGGGACAGCTCTACTCCACGAGCTTTCTAAGCCAGGATGAGAAATGTGGGCTTGGTTGCGCTACGGACAAGAGAAGCCACTTGTGCTTTCCTTTAGTGTCCTACCGCTCCAACGCACTTGCCTTTCCTCTGGCAGCGTGGGGAACAAGGGAGGTTGGGCCACTTACAAATTGCTCTTGCTCAGATTTGAGGCAGCATTGCAAAGGTCACCTTTGTACGGAATGACTTTGGGCCCGACTTGCTTTCTGCAGAGGTTGCTCATGTGGGTCTGACCTCAGCGGCAGCGCAGAGAACCCCCCCGTGCGTGCTGGCCGTCAGCGCTGCCCCGGAGCTGCTGGGGAGCTTGGGTTGGAGCTGGGAGGCTCTTCAGCCCGGGTACAGCCCGTTTGTTTTGGTGCTGGGAGTTCTGCCCACTCTCCATAAAGGGCATTCCCGTGCCGGCGGCTGCAGCCGGGCGCGTTTCCTGGGGCTCTGTGAGGATTCTAGTGGAGGTTTTAGGTCAGAGGAGGGATTCTGGGGGACTTGAGCTCAGTTTGGTCCCCAGTGTCATAGAATCATAGAATCAGTCGGGTTGGAAAGGACCTCTGAGATCATCAAGTCCAACCCTTGATCCAACATCACCGTGGTTACCAGACCATGACACTGGTGCCACATCCAGTCTCATCTTAAAAACCTCCAGGGACAGAGAATCCACCACTTCCCTGGGCAGCCCATTCCAATGGCTGATCACCCTCTCTGTAAAGAATTTCTTCCTAATATCCAACCTAAACCTCCCATGGCACAGCTTAAGACTGAGCCCTCTTGTCTTACTGAAAGTTGCCTGGGAGAAGAGACCAACCCCACCTGGCTACAACCTCCTGTCAAGGAGTTGTAGAGAGTGATGAGGTCTCCCCTGAGCCTCCTCTTCTCCAGGCTGAACCCCAGCTCCCTCAGCCTCTCCTTAGTCCCTTCCCCAGCCTCGTTGCTCTTCTCTGGACCTGCTCCAGCTCCTCAGTGTCCTTCCTGAACTGAGGGACCCAGAACTGGACACAGCACTCCAGGTGTGGCCTCACCAGCGCTGAGTACAGGAGCAGAATCACTTCCCTGGACCTGTTGGCCACACTGTTCCTGATCCAGGCCAGGATCCATTGGCCTTCTTGGCCACCTGGGCACACTGCTGGCTCATGTTCAGCTTCCTGTAAATCCAAACTCCCAGGTCCCTCTGCCTGGCTGCTGTCCTTCACCCATGGGCAGCCCTTGTCTCTGCGTCACCGCGTGTAAATCCACCGATCAAACACAGTGTTCACGTAGATGTGTGTCATCCCTGGGGATAAAGGAATGATCTGAACAGATCCTCTGTTGTTGGGTTGTTCAAAGGATTTTCAATGAGGTGCACAGGATTACTCTGAGCCTAAGACAGCACTAGGAACTGCCTGGTATAGGCAGAATAACTGGTTTCAGTGAACACAGCTATGGTCGGTCTGTTTTGAATTTGATGTAGAAGAAATGACCCACTTTCCGCAGGGAGAGCTGTCCTTTGAAAACAGAGGTTAAATTGTTACTTGGTAACTGTGTAGGATTTGAAGTGCCTTCAATATCCCAGTTTGTCCTCAGCTGCTGAATCTTATGGCTGCCTTTGTGTGTCTCAAGGTCAGGCTGGTCACCACTGATAATTCTGTATCAGGTATTTTCTGATGATATGGAAGCAGATCACCAGTACGGGGAGCAGAAAGAAGGAATGACATGAAAACTCCGCCCATTCAGGCACTTCTGCCAAGTACCATGTAGATGTGCATTGAGTCCTTGTATCCTCAACCTTTTCCTTCCTACCTCTCCACTGGAGGTCATGCAGAGGACACACAAAGGCCCAACATCTCTCTGCAAAACAAAAAGAGGAACCAAAGAGGAAACTTCCTTTATTTGCCAGTTTTCCTTATGTTCCCTGAACGTGCACAGAGTTCAAGTGGGAAAGGAGGAGAAAAAGAAGAACAATAAAATGTTGCTGAGGTCCATAGATTTAAACAAACAAGTTTAAGAAAAAAAATCCAGAGACTTTCCAGTGCAGATTGTCAATGTTTGTGCCATTTTGCTGTACTGATACTCGTTGCTTTAACTATTTACAGGTTTGCTTGTATCCTTGTGCCACCATCCTTTTTTCTTGTTGCTGTTGGAAAGTATCCCAGCCATGGTTCTTTCAGGATAGGGGTCAAGTTAAGAGGTTTGTGTCCATGGAGCAGGACTTCAGAACACGTTGCATGCTGATTTTTAACAGAATCATCTTGGCCTGTGTACTGATCCCGAGATTTAAAACTGGGGCTGGGAGATGAAGCTGAAGAGGGTCTTCGTGAACAGTCTTTGCTCACTGGCGTCTTCACACAGGGAGAGTTTTGGGGGTGTCTTCCACAGTAATGAGCTGGGATTTTTCTATGGCAGTGGTTCCAACTGGCAGGAATGCCTAATGGCAGAGTGGCTAGAGGGCCTGGGTTTTCCCCTTTTCCTTTGGTTGACAGCATAACAAAAATAAAGCATAATAAAAATCTCATTTGACTTATCTCCCTTTGCATCAAAAAACCATCTCTGCAAGGCAAAAGATAGATGAAAAATCCATGTTCCCTGACATAATTTGAAGTGCTTCCTTTGGTAGGCTTTAATCATCAAATGCCTCCAAGCCAGCACTGCTGCACTAATTCCATCAACCTTAGGAAGGCTTGAGGAAAAGGGGAAAAAAATAATTCCTTTAGACTTTGTTTTCCTATGTTGTCATCATTTGAAGTGCCATCTTAGAAAGCAAAGACACTGGAACAACCAGGCCCTGGGAATATTTATATCTTCATAGTTGGTCAAGGTAAACCTGATGAGGAGTGTGACCTCAGCCAGCTGCATTATCCAGTGTGTGTTGGGCTGTTCCATGAGATAGCTGCCTGCCTGGAATCAGCAGTGTCCCTAACATGTACCTTTTTCATTAAGTCATTTGTTTTGTCAATAACTGAGACTTTTGAGAGCTTTCTGTTTCTGCTTCAGGAAGCATTGGTGATGCTAGTTATAGGGATCACTATAGGATATATAGCATTTCCTGTAAGCCTTTGGGGTTTTAACTCCACCTAAGTAATAGGCTGAAGAGGGATGCTGGCTGCTGCTGCTGGGGATATGGGAAGAGATAATTAAAAACCAGCTTCTTTGGCAGTTTACTATTTCCCTTATCCCAAGCATAAGAAGAGAATATTTCTTTTGGCTCACAGAACAAAGACTGTCCTTGGTTTAAGCAGCTCTTTGACAGGAGTATTGCTCTTCCATCAGCTAATTCCTCTAAGAAGAGCTGAGACAAAGGAGGTGATTATTGGAGTAGTAATAGGCCAAGAGGTAAATACAAAATAAACTGCAAAATTAAGATGCAAAATCCTGCTTGTTGCCTCCTGCATAAGCAGGATAGTATATTATTTTTATTGTTTATTAGTCAAGTAGGTCGGGATTGATAACATGTGGCAGGGTTGTGTTAGAGAGGGGACTTTCCTGAACCCACCTCTCTTCCCATCCAAGACTGAGTGGAGTATTTCCACTTCAGTAGCTGTGCTGGACTGTCCCTTTGGAACCATGATTTGTGTGAAGCAGCAATACCAACATGATGATCAATGCATGGTTTCTGTCAAAATCTGCCACTGCCCTTCTAGTTGTGGAGCAGCAGAAGCCAGCATGTGACATCTTCACTTCCAGCACAGGTCTGTGTCACGCTGTCACTTGACACCAGCACAAGTTATTCTGTTTTCAGCTGTGTGCCTGATTTGCTCTGGCTTGTGTAGTGGAAGTTTCACCTTTCAGGCAAGACAGGCTGTGTTATACAGCCAGGCAGGACATAAGAACTCATAGCCTTCAGGTACCTTCTTCATGTGCCACTGCCAGACAGGAGGGACCCGTGTACTCAGGAGCGTGTGGATTGGGCTCCTCCCTGCCTGACATGAGGGCTGGCAAAGCACAGGGCAGTTCTTCCCTTAACCCAGAGCCAAGCTAGAAGGTTATATGCAGCCTGGGGGGGGCCTGAGGATGTCAGATGGAAACTGGTGTGGATGAGGAGAGATGACTGAAGGAGTAACAGGGAGCTGTAGGAGCAGCGTACCAGTCCGGTTTGTGTCATCTGAGGGGTCTGCACTGGGAGTGCAGAGTGCAGCTATTCCCTGTGTAACACAATCAACACCTTCTGCAGCAGCAAACTCTTCCTCCCAGCTCATTTTCAGTATCCCGAGGCACGGAGGGTATTACAACATTTGCCCACTCTTGCTGTTTGTGACTAGCCCTGACTCAGCTGCCTGGCAGGTCACACTAACCCCGCACCGAAGGATTTGATCAGCAAGGAAAAGTTTTGCATGCACAGGGAAGCCTTCAATCTCCTATATTCTTGGAAAGAAAACAGTACTATGGAGCCTCCACGTTGGCCCATACATGGATCACTCAGCCCTGCTCCAATCTTGCAGTGCTGTTTTGTACATGTTCTTCCTGAAATGCTGCCCAGTGCCTCTCAGCCAAGATGGTTTTCATAGCCTAGGACTGGAGGGAAGGAAGGGAATTAAAGAGGGGTGAAATACAAAGAATCCTAAAAGAATGTAAGGAGTATTCCAAAACCAAGGGCTTAGAGGAGAGGGAGGTATTTTCCAAAAGAATTACAGAGATTTTCAAAAAAGTTCCCTGGAAATAATATTAGGTCATATTTTAGGCTTTTTCACATTTATGTTTTAATCATAACAACACCTTTTATTAGTGCTTAGCATCTTCAGACAAGTGCAAACACATAGCATGTGCACTGGGCAACATGTTTCTTCAACATATTTCCAGGCTTGGAGGTGGTGTTTTGAACTCTGCCTCTGCAGCGTTTGGCAGTGGCTGTGATGACACTTGCATGATGGGAGGAATCGCTGCCAAATTGGGTAACTTCTGACAAGTATAAACACGGTGCTGCCTTCTGTAAGCTAGATTTCAAACCACATTGCTGTTCTAGGGAGGAGGCAGCCCTGACATTAAAGACTGCAGTGTCTGATCAGCTATTAAATCTCTGCTGCTTTGCACCGAGCGAGCCCACAAAGAACGCACAGCGAGGGGCAGTTGGCAGGGATGGGCATCCCAGGAGCTGAGCAGTGGGTCTTGCTGTCTCTTTGTCATGAATATAACTCAGATCTGTTGTTTTTAGGAGTTGTCATCACTGAAAGCTCTGTCTTAGCCAAGGTGAAATGAGTTTGCTGAGATCAATCCAGGCTTGGCTGCTCGGTTTTCCCCAGACTGATGTTTACATCCCAAAGTGGCATTGCACATGTTCTGACTGGCACAGAAAGCCAGAACTTAACTGTACACAGCACCATAAGCTTTTGCTTTTAAAAGAGAAGCATCCAGGTGGGGGTTTGTGCTGCTGAGGGCAGTCTGTGAGGGAAGGATTCCTGTGTTAAATCAGCTGCACTTCGGTGTTAAAGCCTCCTTTAGTGACAAATCCTTGTCAGAATTTCACCAGAGATAAAATCCTTCTCTGTAAAACTAGGAATATTAAGTGGACCAAATTCAACCCTGAAGTAGATGAATTCCCATCACACTCAACGGAAAAGGAACCTCGATGCAGCCCCTTGTGTTTTCTGGGTGTCCTTGGCAGGGCTGTTTCAGGAAGGGCAGCGCTTCTCCAACAGCCACAGTTGGAAAAGTTGCAGTGTATCCTCTGGATCAAGGCAATCACATGATGCAGTTACACAGCCTGCCAGGCCCGAGTCCAAGGAGTCAAGTCTTGGCTGAGCTCTGCCACTGAGTTTTGGTTGACCAGCTCTTCTTTTGTCCGTCCATCTGGCATATTTATATCACATTTTTGAGAAATACTAAGTTCTCTGGCGATCTGTTTGGAAAACCTAGTGCTGCAGCAGCCAGTATTATTTTAAGATTTTATTGTCACTGTAGTTCCACAGGGGAACATAAAAGTAAGTGCCTTTCCTGCCTAGATAGAGTGCTCTTTTAAAATAGCCATTTTGACAAAAACTGACATTGTGTTCATTTTTGCAACTCAAATCTGAGCTGCTGCGAAGTCCATTTACCCTGTATTTAGGAAGTTATGGCATTCAGGGGAAAACCCCTGCCAGTGAGGTCTGAGGAAGAGAAACAAAAGGCTGAGGGCAATTCTGGTTCATGAAAGGAAACCTTTCTCTGCAAATCTGGGTTGGTATGTCAGGCTGGACCGGTTCTGACTGAACACTTTCCTCTGTGGGGACAGGCTGCTTCCTCTGGGGTCTGCTCTTTTCTATATTTAAATAATTCAAATGATGATTTTGCAAGGAAGCAAGGCCAGCTGTATGTGGAGCTGACCTCTGGGCCAACAGCCCATCTCCAGCCGTGTCCGCTGCCACAGCTGGTTACCAGGGAATTGAGGGACTGACCCAGAAGTGGTTGGCAGTAAAATTTCCTTTTTTGTTGGGTCTCATCTTTAATGAGTATTAGCTGAAGTCCTGAAGCTTTTTTGTATTCCCTCCCATTTCCCAATCCAAAAAGCCATCTAATTATTACGTCAAGTGCTATGTCATTATGTAAAACCCAAATTGTACTTTACTTACTTTTCATAGTTTCCTTTTGAAGTTTAATGCCCAAAGCTAAAAGAGAAGCCCTTAAAATTATTTTCCTTCTGTCTGGTGTACACGTTGCTTACCCTTTTCCTCTGAACAATGCAATGTTTTTCAAGTAGAAAAAATTACTAGTTCTTGCTAAAGTTTGGAAGAGTACGTTTGTGCACACTCCTTAGTCTACATGATGTGAATGCTGAAAGACTGTAATCAGATTTTATTCCCAGGGCCACTTTGTCATTTTCCCCTAAACTTGTTTTTCGCTGTGTAGCAGAGGTGATGATGGATGTCTGAGGGATGTTGCAGCATTGTGCCTGCTCCCTGCCCTACTTGTTTGTGTGGTGAGCAGCAGGAGCCACATGATGGTTTTGTTTCTCAGGAAGTGGCAGTGGAAGTTCAAAGTGGAGTTCACATGAGGCAGCATTAGCCTCCAGATAAAGCCATGTCTCCACGTGTTCCTGTTCCCTCACACTGGCACCCGTGATTATAAAAAAAATACAGAGGCAGGCCCGGGTGTGGGCAGAGAATAAACATGTCTCAGAAGAAATTAGTCTGAGTCTGAACGTGTTATCAACACAGGGAGCTGCTGCATGGCCCTCCTGGCTGCCCTGCCCTTGGGCAATACTGGCAGGACTGGGTTCCCCTGGACTCCCTCTGAAACATTCAGAGCTGAGTTGCTGTGAACAGAAAAAGAATGAACGTTTCTGCCCAAGGACAGGGCAGATCTCTTTAAATAACATCTTAGTTTTCCCTCTGACTGGTCTGTTTCCTAAGGAGCTCCCAGTCTGGTGGTTTTTTCTCTCGTTTTCCCTGTGAATGACAGGTGGGGGTTGCTGACAGTGTGACATGAGTGTTGTGACAATGCTGCTTGGAACTCAGGGAGTTGGAGGATGTTACTTGGCATCCAGAGTTGCTCTGGCACATCTTCACTGGATATTTCCACTCCAGACCTTTGGACTACTGATGATTTCAGGGCTGGGGAAGAGGATGATGCATTTCCATGAGGATTGCAAGTGTCTCAGCAGTGATAAGGGAGAGACAGGAGAGTACTGTGATACTTGGCTTCTGACAGATTTGAACATGAGAACATGTTTGGCAGAGCAGAAGAGCCACACATACAGTATCCAGTTAATTTTGGGTTTAATTCCCTTAGTTTCATAGATAGCAGGTAAGACTGACAATGGAATTTGGACTAGAAATGGCAATAGGTCAATAGCTGGAAACACCTGACCACATCTGTTGTAAGAGAATTAAATACAGTCTGCTGATTCACTTCGTTTGGTGCTGGTTCCCCTGGCTTGGGCTGAGGGAAGCTGAGCACCTGAGAGGATCTGAGGAAAGGAGTGAGATTTCACTAAATTAGAAAGGATAGGGACATGTGCACATAAATGGGTTATTTTACCCTTCCATGTGCTGCTGTTTCAGAAAGCTGATTATTTAAGGCAGAAAACAATTCCATGTGTGCCTGACAAACTGCAGGGGATTTCTGCTGGGGCAGTGAGCTGTGCTTTCAATCATGGACTGGGATTTCTATTCCCAATCCTATCACTGTTTTTCAGACTCTGTCCATGCTCCACATCCTCATTTCTATCTGTAGATAGAAACTAAAGCAAGAGAGATCCCAAATAGTTGTGCATTGGCTCAGCAAACTACACAGGTGTCACTGGGAGTGGTGTGGCAGCTGTGCCTTGGTGCTGATAAAGGCCAGTCTGCATTTCTGTGAGTGCTGCTGTTTCCAGAGATGTGGAAATTAATTGTAAAAGTCAGTTCAGTCTGCACAGAGGTTTGGCACAGGAGTTTTCAGAACATGAACCTGTTTTCTTTAACAAAATGCGCTGAAGGTGCAGGAGTGGGAGTTGTTCAGATAAGAGCTGATGCAGTAAAACCATGTGTGACTGCAGTTATGTGCTGCCTTGGCTCACACCAGTCTCTTCCACCTTCAATCTGTGGAAAGGGAACAGCAGGGTTTCATATATGTAGCCAGAGGAAGAGTTTAGCCCAGCTAAGAAGTTGAGAAATTACTTAATAATTATTGTGTCAGAAATGCTGCATCTTTCTTTCCAGTGTTTTCCAGGGTTTGCAAAGCTCCCTTGTAAAGATGGATGCAGCTTTTCCTTCCTTTTGTTTTCATGTTTCCACTTTGGTTGTGTTTTGCTTCTACCCTGTCTAGCTCTCTTTCCACATTTCCCATAAAACCAAGAAGGACGTGATTGTTTTTGTGCAACAACTTGATCTGGAACAGATTATGCCTTGCCAACATTTCCTGGTCGGTGTGCAATGGAAATCTACCCGTGGTCTCATGTTGATGAGGTTGTGGAAACAATATTTGCTAGGGAATGCCAGGCCTGTGTCTGGCATAGGAAGGACAGCACTGCTTCAGGGATACTTTGAAGCAGGATTTTGAACTTTGAAGCCAGTGGATTCAGAAAGGGAGAGGGATGGAGAGGAACTAGTTCAGGGTTTTTTTAATTTCCCCTGAGCATGGTTTTCATTTTCCAGTGGTTGGGAGCACACTGTGCTTGCTGTGGGCAGGATGGAGGGACCGTGGCCGGAGCAGCTCTCCTGGGAGAGGAGCACGGAGGGGCCACAGCAGAGTCACATCCCAGCAGTGGTGTTGCCTCAGTGTATTCCCTGCATTTCAGAGACAGGACAGATGGGATGGCCTCTGTCTCCTCTGACACCACAGGGTGTGGTGTCACAGCTCCCCCGTGGTTCCCCCACCTGCTGTGTGCTGTCTGAGGTGCTGAGAAGGGGAAGGGTGCACAGACAGACTGAGGCCCAGTGGCAGCAGAAGCAGAACACAGAGAAAAGCTGCCGTGGGTCCCCCATCCCCAGCACTGTCTGCCCTTCATGGACCCGTCTTTCAACACCTGCCATGAGCAGACCTTTTCTTTGGGGCCAGCTTGAACCCTGCTGTAAACAAGTTGCCAAATTTCCAGTTACGTTCCGTCTCCTTTCCCCCACATTGTAGTGGTTTTCTGTGGCACAGAGAAGCAACACAAAAATCATTCCTGTGTTTTTCCACATCATTGAAAAATGTTCCTTCAGTCCTTATTAACTTGGGACTTGGGATCTGCCACTGCTCATCTGTGTGCAGTAGAAACCAGGCCCACACTGATGAGGATTTTGGTGTTAGTTCTCCCAGTATCCAAAAGGCCTATTTTTGTTAAAGGTTTTTGTGTCTTTCTTGAAAAAAAACAGTCAAGAGTTTTCCCACTGTTCTTAGGGAGGATTTCTGTGAATAGGAAATGAATTCATCCATTGGGATTTTACCAAAGACTTTTACATTGAGTGGCTTTAAAGTATATTTAAAATGTTTATTTAAAATCCAAGTCAAATGATTTTTAACAAACTGTCTCAAGATAGAAGAAGCTGACTTTTTGGAGTAACTGTATTGTTTATTCGTTGTATTGCAGTAGCACCTAGAGATCCCTACTGTGCTAGATGCAGAACAAACACATAACAGAGCTGGTCCCTGCCTGGAGCTCACAGCCTTCAGCTTGGCCTCTGCCTCAGGGGTCAACCAGGAGCTCCTGGGCTCTCTTGGGGCAGTGAGATCAAACTTGCAGCTTGGCCTCCTCATCACCCCCAGCAGAGGAAAGATCAAGTAGGAGGCAAGTTTCAGAGAGCTGCACAACTTGCCCTTTCCTGCTGTACACTTCTCCAACTAATTTTTCCCAAGCTGTAGTTACCAAGCCTGTGGCTGAGCCGTGTGGGCTTCCTGAGATCACTGCTGCTCCTTCAAGAGCTGTGGTTTCCTTGTTCCCAGTGTCCTCAGGCAGATAGAGGTGTTTGGATAAAAGGAAGCCTTTTCAGTGGTTTATATTATTTAAAAAAAAAAAGTTTTCCTTTTTGTTTTGCCTTCTACATTTTCATTCTCATTCAGTACCTTCCCATGGTTGCTGCCATGTGGGGCAAGAGGGAAGGATATACCAAAAAGCAAACCTGACATCACACATGCACACTGTCAATCATCAAAGTATCAAAAACAAAGCTTGCAAGAGCACAAACTTGTATAAATGTGGAGACAGGGGAAAAAAAAGGACATTGACTAAGCACATCAGGCCATTTTGTCCCTTTAGGCAGCTTTAGGAGAGGGTGGAAGAAACTCCACCCATTTTTGGAGCTTGTCTCCTGGGTCACCATCCCATCCTTTTCCACCTTCTCTCCCAACCCTCAGGTATAGCTGGGATTTGCCTATTCTGATTTACAGACCCTTACAGAGACAGTCCCAGGGAGGGATGAATGAGGCATCCTTAACATTGGTTCATGCTTGATCAAGTTGGAGGGTCTTAGGGGAAACATAAGCCAAACAATAGTTTCTCTAGACCTGTCTGTTCCCTTCTCTACTCCCACTCAGTGGCATGGACTGGCTCCTATGGGCTGGGAAGGTGATGGGATTCAGCAAATGAACAGGAAAGGGCAACTTCTCTGTTTGTGCTGGTTTTGGGCAGATCCCATCTGCTGTTTGTCCCTCCTGTGTGCAAAAGAGCGAGGGCAGAGCCATTGTGCTTCAGCTGCAGGGGGTGAAAGGGATGGGGCACCACAAGTAAACCCAGAGCCAGCAGCCTAATTAGGGATAACAAACATGCAAGTCAGAGCAGGGGCGAGGAGAGGTCTGGACCTTGGCAAAAAAACCCTTGCATTGTGGTTTCCAGTGTGTGCTGCAGCCTGGATCTGCTGGAAGCCACAGGAGTGGCTCGTGACTCAGGCTGGCAGCAGCAGAGCAGCCGGCAGTTCAGCCCCGTGTCAGGAGAGGGGGGACAGCTCCTTCTGCTGAGGTGCTTCTGAGGTGTTCCCCCAGAACTAAACAAATAAATAGCCTGAAGCTGTGAGTGTCCCTGGTGCAGCTCAGCAGAGCTGGCTCTGAGCCCCTGCTCCAGCAGACCCTGCTCTCGACCGGCATCTCCAGGCAAGGGCATTGTCAGAAGGAGCTCTTTCAAAACACAAGCCAAACGCAGGGTGCTCTGCAACCAAACCCCCCTCCCTGCCTGTGAGAAGGTTGGGTTTCTGATTACTTGTTTCTGAATGTTTTGTCACAAACTTCCTTTGGGGATGGAGAAGATGGAAAAAAGATGGGATGAGTGTTCCCCGGCCCAAGCTCAATATCCAGAATCTTTGCTCAGAGCTCTCAAGGAAGAAGGGTTTCCTCAAAGAAGTCTCCTGTCCACAATGGGAGGAGATGCAGCACCTGTCTCTGGGAGCTCCCACTGTGCTCTGAGGTTACAATACCCCCTGTAGCTAAGGAAGGAAACTGTGAGATGAGTCTAGGTACAGTCTTCTGAGTTCCACATACCCAAAAAAGTCTGTGGGAGCTTGGATGTGGACTCCTGTAACCTGTTACAGGGACAGGCTCAAACAGGTGCTGTTTGGATGTGAATCCTAATCCAAGTTCCCACAGAACTTTGGCTGCCACTTGGCTGGGAGCCTTTATCCTATCTCTAATTCCACAAAAGAAACAAAAAAAAACCCAATAAAGTAAAAGGTGCTTTTAAAATACCATGAGGAGAGAAACTGCCATGGAAATAAATAGCAAAAATAACAACGTTAACGTGCCCGGTGTCACAGCAGCTCTGAAATTCAAGTAGTGTGCCCATGCCCACAGTGCCTTCCACAGCCACTGCCGGCACAGGCTGAGGTTCAGAGCTCTGCTTGTGTCCCGTTGATCACTGAAACCAACTCCTCCCTGGCTGGAATGGACGTGGAGAGAAGGGGAGAGGGAAGATGGATGCAGTCTCTGCTGACAGTCAGGTCTTTGCCGTGCCCACCCGGTGCCGCGTTTTAGCGGGACGGAGGCACAGAGTTCTCGTGTTTGTGCCTGAGATAGAGTGGCCACGGTTCAGAGCTGGAAAGGGTATTGCTTCAAATAGTCCCCCATCCGCCGGGGCAGGGGCAGCTGGTCCACGTCCGCCGTGCACTTGTTGATCCGCAGCCGGCACAGGTGCTGCAGGCTGGGAATGTTGTCCTTGCGGCCCAGCGGCCGGATGAGCTTCAGGTGCACCGCGGCTGCTGCCAGCTCCTTCTGCAGGGGAGGTAGAGGAGATGGAGGCGGGTAAGGAGCCTCGGGCTTGCTTTCCGTCGTGCAGGACATGACATAGTGCTGGATAAGACTGACCACGTCTGGGAAGGCCAGGATGCGAGGTTTGGACAAGTAGTTGGAGTCCAGCCGGAACTTGCTGTCGGTGTATTCGATGCGCACGTTGGTGGGACCTCGGTTTGTCTTGACGGAGAGTGTGAACAGGTAGCTGGGGTGGGTGCTGTCCCGAACCAGGAAGGTGCCCTCAGGCATCTTCTGGAGATGCTGCTTGGCCTCACTGGCAGTGATCGAGCCCCAGTACCAACCTGGAAAAGCATCCGAGAAAGAGCATGTTAGGGAAAGAATGCCAGAAAGGACTGGCAGTATATTTAGGGAAGCCTTAAAGCCTATTGAGTTCAGGGCCTGGGAAGCAACCAGGGCCAGAGTTGGCAAGACCTTCAGAAATTAAGACCAAGTCAAGTTCTAAGGGTTTCCTGCCTATGCTTGTCGCTGCTGTGCTGGGGCTCGGGGTGAGGTTGGCTGCTCTGCAGCTGCTGCAGTTTACAGAGAAAAACCAATTTTTTTGCAGTTCTTTCTCCCAATTCAGTTATAAAAGATAAAGTTTTAGCTTACTCTAAAAATAAGTTAGTTCATGATACATGTTTGTAGATATTGCAAATGCACTTGCTGCATGCACAGGAGTCAGCCACGGCTGGGACAAGTTCCTATCTGAAGTGGGACTAGGAGATTCTTCCTGCAGCTCCCTGAATTGCAGAGTTGGCTCCCTGCAGCCCATGACTTTGGGAGTTGAGCCTTACCAGATTCTCGCAGGTAGGAGAAGGTTTTTGCAATGCAGAGAAGGTCTTCTTCAGGGTCCCGTGTCTGAGGTGGGTTGCTGTCTGGAACTGGAGCTGCAAAGGCAGGCGCAGACTCCTCCTGGAAGGCCATAACTGGGAGAGGCTGCATGATGGGCTCTGACAATTCCTCAATGCCCCTGAGTGACAGTCTCCTGATCTTTTCCTCCGCCAGCAAAGGATGAGGTCTGAAATGAAGGGCACACTCTGCTATTTCTCCTTGCCTTGAAATGGGTTGCAGTGTCTGTTCAGTGCATGTGACATTGTACTACAATATGTTATGTTTTATAAACAGATCCTCAACATGATTATGTTTCAGAGGGAGGCAGGGAGGGGGAAATTACACAGCTAAAGATGAGCCCTGGTCTCTTTGAGAGAATTGGTCTCTTTGGCCTTGTAAGATGGTCTGTCTTGCCATTTAGGTCCATCCAAACCTGGTATTTATAGATGTTGCCTTTTTAATATGTAGTTTCAGAGGCAATGAGGTTTATAGCAGCATTACAGCTTCATTTATATGATTACAATGTTGGAGCATTTGTTTCTGCCAGTGGGTTTGTTAGCCATTTACTGCAATATAATTAGAAGCAGAACTGGGAATAGCTCGGGTTTTGTCCTACCCGCTTTCTGCCCAAGGATGACCTGATCCTGAACGAATCTGTTAGAACTCAGAGTGAGCTGATCGTGTAGTAGAATAATGGGAATTCTTATTTTAGCCAAGGCTGTGCACTACACCAACCCCACAGCACAACAAAGATCTCGGTGTGACTAATCCCTGCAGGATTACAGCGGGATGAGGTTCTGCCAGGAACAGGAATCCCTTGTGGCCTAGAGAGAGCATTAGTGTAGCCATTCATCATCTATCACAGTTTCACAGAGCCTGTAGCTCTCATGGGCCATGGGTGCTCCTTCTCTGCAGCATGGAGATTCCTAAAGGAAGGCAAAGCTCCAGGGGGAGGATGGATGTCAGAGGCCAGGGAAATCTCCATTCCCAGGCAATCTCCTGAGCAAAAATTACCTTCTGCCTCTGTGTAAGCTCTTTGCCTCTGCATGCCCTGCAGTGCTGCATGTCCTGTGTTACATCTCCCCCGTGCATCTCCCACACACTTGAGAATGTTCTTTCAGACATTTAACATAAAAGGTGGCTGAGTTTCCAGAGAAATGCATTCCACTCTCAGCATGACACTGTCCCCACACCGCTGGAGCTGGTGGTGGTCGCACAGGCAGCAACCACGTCCCCCCATCACTGAAGAGGGGAGCAGAAGGAGACTCTGAAGCCATAAGCACTTCCCTCCTGATCCTCCTCTTTCCCTGTGCTCTGTGTGAACAGGGACACTTTAGGTACCTGTGTTGTCAACCAATCCACCACCTGAAACTGCCGAGTCACAAGCACGGGACAGGGAGCAAGAAGAAGGGATGTGAGGGAAAAGTAGATTAGAGAGAACCTGAAAGCGCCTTCACACTGACTTGTGAATGACAGCCCTGAGCAGTTCCCCACCTCTGCATTTCTAATCAAACAATGTAGGCTTGGAGGAAGGTTTTTGTAAAACAACTGGTAAATTTAAATCTACAGAGACAGACTTCTTGCCCTTGCAATACATGGCATAACCCCACTGTTCAGTTGGTATTTAGAAAAGAACATTCTTCCTTTTTCCATGTGTCAAATCACACGTCAGAAGCAGGATATCTACTTGGTGTTCATGGCATCTGATCTTTATTTCTATTAATGGGTAGGAAAACAGGCCAAATAAAAGTGATTGCTGGCCCATATCCTCACCAGGCACCCTCGGTCACAGGGACTGCATTTTCAGGGGCTTTCACAGAACTCTGCATCTGAGTATACTTTTATACCTGGAGATCACTGTTGGGAAACGTCCAGCTTCTCTTTTAAATCCTACCTGAGATACCTTTGTAGGAGTTGAGGGCTGCATTTTTCAAGACATTTTGATGTCTCCATCTTAATGTCATGGCCTTCACAAATGCCTGGTTACCTGCCTTCTTGGGGAAAGAGGATTCCCAATTCTCCATTTCCTCCCCTTCTGAGCAAGGAGGACTCTAAACCAGATCCTGCCCTGTGCTGAACCTAACTAATAATTGGTGCAGTGCAAAAAGGGTGTCCCATGCTGCTGGCAGAGCAGTGTCTCTTGGGGTGTTCTTATACCAGCTGTTCCCACAGTTGAAAATGACAGTGACCAACATGAAGGAAAATCATTCCTGCTCCATTCGCTGCCCACTCGCTCCCCAGAACTCAAATACTGCAGTCCAGAGGCCAAGTCTCTCTGAACTTATTTTGTCCTGGGAAATTTTTCTGGCCTACCTTTGGGAAAGGTTTTACACTTGAAGAAATCTTTTCTTGATCCTACCATGGAGCTTTCTTATTTTCTTTTTATATGCCTACTATGGAGAGGAAAATAGGAATTGGCTGAGAGACTGGGAAGGAAGGGGGAGAGAGGAAAGCTACGCAGGGAAATGTCCGCCATGGATCGAGAGTACAGCTGCTCCTTTCGGGGCTGTATCAGTTCACACTTCCCTCCCCAAAAGACACATTGACTGTGAATTTGTCACTAGATTCCTTTTACAGAGCCACTTGGATCTCTCTGAAGCAGAGCCCATGTGCTTGAGATGAGGTTTCCCACTGTACTTTGTGCCACCTGAGGCTGAAGGAGCCCAGACCTCGTCGTCACTGTGCAGATCCTTCCACCACAGAAGGGCTGTGCTTACACACTTCATAGTTTCCTTCTAAACACCTGCCTTTTGTCCCTCTCTCCCCCTACAAAAACTCCTAGTGCAGCCACAGGCCCAGAGGAGCACAGTGGAACAGAGGAGGGGGATTAGAAATTCTCATAGACCGGGAGGTGCTGGTGTCCTAAACAACTTTGTCCATTGGTTGAGGAAACAAGAGCTGCTGCTGGGATCAAACAGAGCAGCTCTAAGCACAGGAAAGGGAGAGCTGAGGGATCAGCAAGTAATGGCAGACTACAACTTTTAATGCAAGAACATTTGCAAGAGGGTTAAGGAGGGTTTGCTGGGATAAGGACAGGTTGAGAAAGGTTTGCTGACATGAAAAAACCCTTTAATGGGGCAAAGAAAGGATTTGCAAATAGTCAGTGCTTGTAAGAAAGAAAGCAGAGGAGAGACTTGGAGGATCAGGACTGAACACAGTGAAGCTGTGAGGAGGAAGAAAACAACTACAGAAAATTTGGCATGTCTAGCTGGTAGTCTGTGTGGAGTCTCGAGAGAAACAGCAAATGAACTTCCCTGTGCTTTGGCAATTAGTGTTTCAGAAAGCCTTGGAAAGGCAAGAAAGTTCAGGAGAGTTGGATATGTCTGATATCATTCAGTGTTAGCTTTGCAGTTACTGTGCTGATAAGGTAAACTTTGTAACACAGTACAAACAGTACAAGGAAAAGTGTGCTGAGCTGGTCTCCCTTCCCCTTCCATCAGCCATGCCCCAAGACTTCCAAGTGGGAGCTTGGTCTGAATAGGAAAGGAGAGTATGGAGTCCAGGATATATGAAATCCTAGAGGATAATAAAAACTGAGCAATAAATGGTCATAAAAACAGATATTAAAGGCAACCATCTGCACATCTGGCTCCATAACAAGTTCTTAGTGGGCAAGGGAAGCAGTAGCTCTGGTATGTTGACCTTGCAGGAAAGCTTCAGTTAAGGGTTTCCCAAAGCCCAAGTGGCAAACTGAGTTCCCTGTGCTGTGGTTATAAGAACTGCAGCTGCAGACTGAAAATAAGAGTGAAAACAAACCCACACGGGTAGTAGGAAATTATTGGTAAACACGAGCTCTCCTTGTCTGTGGAACAGATTTTGGGGGGAAATGGTAGAAAAATCCCCGTGCTTGTCATTGAAAGTAGACAAAGGAGGATTTTCCTCTGAGGAAAATCCCCTGAGCGAGGAGGGAAGGGAAATACTGAGGCGATGGCTCAGGATGAAACAAACGCTGACAATTCCCAAATATGCAGCATGTGTAAAATGGCGTGTGATTCCTGCAGACCAGGTATTTATCAGTTGGTGACCTGAGCTGATCATGGGGGCACTGAAGTGCCAACACACCGGTACCAGACACTGATACCACCGGAGAAGGCACTGGGATGTTCCCTGTTGTGCCCCATGGCTTCCTTTCTGCTGAATGCTGTGTATGTGTACAGACAGTTAAGCTTACACATGAAACAGCAGAAAAATGAAATCGAGTGTTTAGCATAAATATCTCCTCAGAAGCAGACAAAAGCACCTGAACTCCAGGGAAGTTTTTCCCTGTAAGCGATTTGGCCAAGAGGCCACTGGAGAACACTTACGGTCTCGGGTCTGTGTCCCCCGCGATGCTGCACACGCCCCACTGAACACCAAGTTTTCACTCATTTGTACCCTCACAAAGGCTTTGAATATCGTGCAGTTTTTCAGCAGTAGGAAGCCCGGAAATCAGGAATACTTTACGGTCCCACGATTTCGGCCGTGGAATCTGAAGCGCAGACACACGCACACAGAACTCGGCCACCTCCAGTCATTCCCGTTCCATCACAGTCACACACGGCAAATCACACCAGCTGAAAAACTGTCCTGGAGAACCGAACTAATTACAGTTATCGAACCACAGGTTTTCAAAGGAGACCGGAAAGTATCTTACCCCTGAACACAGAGGATCATGTCACTCCTGGACCAAGGGAAAAGCATTAAGTCTTCAAGAACGTGGGAAATGCGCTCTCCTCTTCTCTTCTTGCCGCCTTTGCTTCCCCGAAGCAGCTGGTTCAGCCTCTAGTTGGGGTTCACGGGGAGAGAAGGCTGGAGAGTCCCAGCAAACCCCGTCCGCAGGAGGTTGTTCCAGCCACAGGAAAAGCCAAGCAGAAGGCGAGCTGTCCGAGACAGACTTTAGCAACTTTGGCCAGGAAAACGTGTGCAGAAAATATAATGTATTCTTCCTCTGCTTTTCAGAAAACAGCAGCAAAAAAAAAAATAACCAAAGGAAATTACATATAAAGAGGAACTAATCTTCCTTCAGAGCAGTCTTTTAGAAAAAGATACTCAGAGCGCTCTGAAATAGTAATAAATAGGTAGCAATAAATAAGGTCTCCCCGGGAGGAGCCGGAGAGCAGCGACCTGCCTTTGCGCTGGCTCCGGAGTAATGAGGCTCCGTGGAAGGAGGGGAAAAAAAAAAAAAAGCAAACCTCCTTAGTAATCTTTTGTGTGCCCCTTTTAATCTGTTCCAGGAAGTGAGGGATTCCTGGAATCGTATTGTGTTCGCATCACTCTTCCTACATCAGCCGCGCGGGGGGGGAAGGCTCCCCAGCGAGGGTATAAATAGCCGCGTCCAGGGCGGGCGCGGCGCCGCCGCCTCGGCCAGGGGAGGGCCGGGCCGGGCCCGGGGCCGGAGCGGAGCCCTCCCGGCGGGCAGGGCCGGGGAGCGGAGCCGTGCGGGGCCGCCGCCACCGCCGCGCGTGTTCGCGGAAACGCCTTTGATCCATTTCCAAGAACTTTCCAGGAACGCGGGGCGGGCGCTGCCAATGGGCACCGCGGCCGCTCCCGCCGCATGCGCGGGGCCCGCCCGGGGCGGAGCGCGGGGCCGCCGGCACCCACCCGCCTGCCCGGGCCGGTCCCCCTTCCTTTCGGTTATTCCCATCCGTTTGTCGTTTCTTCCCACTTATGGATTTGTAGGTTTTAGTGTAATTGTGTGTGCCCCCCCCCCCGGCCGGCGGTGCCGCTCCGTGTCGCAGCAGCACCGGGTGCTGAATGAGGGGCAGGTCGTGGGGCTGGAGGGGCAAACAAGGGAATGGGGCAGTTTTCCAGTGAGTCGTGGTCCAAGCTCTGCTAGTCGAGGCAGCGAAAGTGTCGTTGTCGCACCGCACGGGTTGCCTCATGTTCTTGGTCACCTGGGAATCCCCCTGTGAATCAGGATTTCAGCTCGGTAGAGTCGCCTGGAAAAGGTTACGGCACCACCATGTTACCGTGCAGATCGCTGTCTGCTAAAATTGGGTGAGCCAGGAGGAAATATTACGGTTGCTTTTAGGGTTATTTAAAGCTTTTATTTTTAAACACTTTATAACAAAAGCTTGGTCATTCTTTTCCTGCCACGAGTTGCCACCTCTTCACATGTCAGAGACAAGAGAGAATGAGTGGTGTGTCTGCCATCTCCATTGGAGTAGACTGAATACTTAAAAGTATTAATAATCGTTGCTCCGTTCAGAACCGCAATGGATGGGGCCGCAAGCAGAGGGGAGGGCAGGATGCTGATAAGGGTAGGGCTAGAAGGGTGTTCCCACAGGCATCAGCCAGAGAGCAGGCAGGCTGTGTTCGGCTCCTGACTCAGCCTTTCATCCCTGCTGTCTCCTCTGGCAGCTGCTCAGCCTCCTGCATTGCTCCCATCCGCTTTCTGGACTGCATCAGGGACTGCAGTAATGAGTGCTGATACTAATAGCGGTGCTGAGGGACATCTAAGTATCCAGGGGGATGGGAATGTCATCATGCAGGCACTCCTTGACCAATTTGCTTCTAAGCCTAAACCAGACTTGAGCTCGCACTCATCAGAGCGTGTGTAAATTCATAGGAGAGGCGAGGGCAGAGCGGAGGAATTTCAGCCCTCACCGTTTCTGTGCACAGCAAGTGCAATAGTCAGACGATCATTCAAAGGCTCACCCTTGTAGCTCCGGCTCAGGGTTGCAGGGGGACACCTGCCTGCATGTGCCCCTTCCCCTCTAAATCCCGCGCTGTCGAAGCCTCCTGTTGGTGGTGCAGCAGCGCGATGGATTGAGCAGATCCACGCTAGAGAGGTGGGAGCGGCTGCTGCCTCCTGCACACCGCGGTTAACCCGCACGTTCCCTTGGCATTTATTTCGTCGTCATCCTGGGAGGGGATGACGCTGCGATCCCGGCTGTGCTGTGCCGGCAGGAGCGCTGCAGCCCGGCACGGGCAGCGAGGGGCTGTCGGCGTGGGGTTTTGCTTAGAATTGGGCTCCATCTAGTGATCCTCTTCAGAGGAGGCTTTGCGTGCAGGCTGTGCCGCTGGCTGAGCAGCCATTTGTGTCTCCGGAGCAGGGAAGCCGCGCTTGGAGCTGTGCAGTGCAAACATCACCTGCAGAAGGGGGTCTCTGTCGGCGGCTTTGTCGCTGCTCTGTGGAGGCAGCGGGTGCTCAGGTCCTGCAGGACCCTGAGAGATGAGCACTGAATCCAAGTGTGTGAGCATCAATTAAAGGAGCTGGCTTTTGCACTGGAAACTTCTTTAGGGGCCCACCTCAAAAAAGGAAAAAATGTTCAGGCTAATGCCTGGGTTATTTTATCTATAAAATTAGTGATTGGTTTTAAATCAGGAGCAGTCAGTGATGCTTCATCACTCTACCTCGTTGGCACTCCTCGTGTACACGGTAATGCCCCAAGAAGGAAACAGCACAGTGTGCCAGATCTGCCACTGCCCCAGGCCTTGCATTGTCAAGATAAATTCCTGCCACTCCTCCAATAGTTGTTTAAACCCAGTTTATACTGATATAAATGGCTTTCCAGAGCTCAGTGTTGAAGAATTAGGACATTGAAGAGGCAGTAGCAAGAAATATCGAATAATATCCTTGACTGCTAGGCTTTAGTTATGAAAGGTACCAAAGAAAGCTCACAATAAAATCACAGGAGTAAGAAAATCCAGAAATCGTGAGCCAGTTAGTCCCTCAGGAAAGTTCACAACACAACAGCACCATCTGCTGCTAAATGTGTGTTTGGTAACACCCACTGAGGGTGAGTTACAGCTTCCACTGTGCAGTTGGACATTTCTATAATCTTGTAGAGTTGGCATAAATGAAAAGTGACATCCAGAATCATAGCTCTTAAGAGGGCTCTGTGTGCCTGGGGGCTGGATTTACCTTCACCATAAGGACTGAACTCCTTTGGTTACTGCGTGGTCCTTCCCCTGTGCTGTAAGGTAAGGAATAGCATGGCACTGACCAACCATTAGCAATAACAAGCATCTGTTCCTGGTTTAGATGGGCCATCTTGTTATTTGAGTAGGGCACACCAATTTCTGTAATTAAGAACAGGCACAAGGGTGATGAACTTGCTGTTGTGTTTTTTATTTCCCAACCTGGTGTGGAGCAATGGAAGGAGTCTCCGGGGTGTGGGTGAGCTGTGCCATGGATACAGTGACATCTGAGCTGGCTCCATGAGAAGTAGGATGTGCAGAAAGGAATGGGTTTCATTTCAGGCTACAAAAAAATACTTTGGGGTTACTGTAAGGAACTCACCATATTCATTATCTGAAGGCTTGCTAGCATGTGGCGACCCAGAACGTTATTGTAGTGTGGCATATGTTAAGAGCTTTTCTGCTTGATTCAAATGCTGTTTTTCTGCAAAGACTGTATTCCTTAGTGGCCTGGAAGGCCATCCTGGGACTTCCAGGCAGTGCTGCCATACCCATTAGTTGCAGGATCTCTTTCAATGAAAGACAGAGATTCATTTCTTTTGCTCCACTGCAGCATAAAATGAAGTGCCATCTCCTGTGGACAGATTAGAAGATTTTTGATGTTTTTGATTTATGATCCTTCTGTGAAAAAACATGTCTTTTTTTTCCCTCTCTGCTGAAAGGGAAACATTCAAGTGGTATCTCTGACTCCCTCATCAATAAGCTGTGTCCTAAAGCTCCTCTGCTTTAAGTTTCTTAGTGTAGGAGCAGGGATGGAGCCTCCCAAAATTTTCTCCATGACCAGGACAAGGTATCTGTAATAAGGTGTCTGAGTCCAGGGTTATAAAAGCAGCTGTTCTACCCACTTCTGTACTTCTGTAGGAAAATACCTGCTATGTGCTGACAGGAAGAAGTAATCTGGAGGAATGAAGTCAGGTATTAGGACAGGCTCTCCAGAATGAGAGATTGGTGTTCTTGAGACTTCCCTGCTTCACTGGCAGCTGGTTCATAGCCAGAATTTTGGTTCCTCCTGGAAACCATGTTATAATCCCAGGTTAGGACAGAGGGTGTTGAAAATAAAAGAGAAGTTGTTCTAACAATAAAGCATCAATAAAGATCACTGCCTATGAAAGAGCTTTATAAACCTGGTTTTACCTCAGCCCTGAGAGAAAAGAACCAGGCTGTTTGCTGATGAGCTTTCCTAGTTTGGTCTTTTTTTTTTTTGTTTCCTTTTTGATAGTCTGAGACAGACACCCCCAGAGCAGAGCTGAAAGACAGGCGAAAAAAACCATGCATCTAGTTTCTGATTCAGACCACTGTGTACATGACAGGCTAAACTAAAGATCCTACAAGAAGCTTCTTTTCTTCTCTTTCACATCAAAATACTGTGCTGCAGAGCTGCTCTTTCCTTCTTTTAATATCACAGATGCAGTTTCTCTAGAACTTCCTGGGGGATTTAATAAGGTTGTTGCAACCGCCCAACCAAAGCCGTGTCCTCACTTCAACCTGGCAATACAGAGGATTTTCTCTTTGGTGACATCTATATAATGCACCCCAGAGTGTGGATTTCTCATAACAGCAGAAAAAATATATAGCAGAAAAATTATATAGCTGTTACCCAAGAGGAAGCAATGTTTCAGAAAAAAACAAGTCACGAGTTTTCAGCTGGTGGTGATAATTTCTTTATTATAGCTGATGGGATTTCCATGAGATGTTGCTACCAAAGGGCTGACCTCCATGAAAATCACTTTTGTATATAACTAAACAGATACCTGTAGCATTCAGGTAAGTATAACTCCTCAAAATATGCTATCCCTCAGACACATTTGATGACATCAGCTTTCCTAGCTCTCCGATGAGAGCAAACTCAATCATTTCATTTTTGTTAAGAAATGAGACATTTGAAAGTCTGAAATGTCTTTGATCCCAGTTATTAAATTGCTACAGCATGGCAAACAGGCAGTGAAAATACCCAGTGGAATAGCCAAAATTAACCTCCTGTGTTTAAACAGTAGTGCTGTCCATCTGTAAAGCAGGTATCTGTGGTATTCAAGACATGAAAAAATCAGGGACAGCGTATCCAAACTGCATGCTGGCTAAAATATAAAGCTTTTCTAGGTTAAGCCACTGGTTAGAGAAAAGGAGCTGCTGCCTCAAAGCTTATTGCAAGAGCAGGACCTTATTGTTTTCTCCTATAAGCTATTTTTTATTTTAGGACAAGCCTGGCATAGCTGAGCTACCAAATTCTCTCCTGAAATTAAGTTGTTTTGTGTTGTTGCTGTTGGGGACTTCTGGTAAAAATAGGATTAATGTTTAATTTACAGTCTTAGGGATTTTTGTGAAGATGAAAGAACTTTTGCTGTAGTGGGCTCTTAGCTGTGATAGTACCGGTTTGGTTTTTTTTGTAGCTTCAGAAAGCAAACATCAATAAATAAATAAATAAAAACGTCTGTTTGAATGAAAAATGTCCCCTGGCTCAGTGAGCTGCAGTGGGCCTGTCAGTGTGTCCTCCTCCAGCATCTCCAGAGGGGGCTAATGCAGCTCCACCTGCCATGAGCACAAAGAGAAGCTGCAGGATCCAGAGAGTAATTCCCAGGGAGATTTAAAACTGGCATTTGAAAACAGACATTGTGGGAAATCCTCCTGGAGCCAGACAGGGGAGAACTGCAGCCAAGGTGACCACACTGTGCTTGCTCACCCCTGGGATGCCAGAGGTGCTGGGTGTTATCTCGGGATGTGCCCGGATCCAGCAGGCTTGTGCTTCCCTGGAGCTTGTCAGAGAAATTATAAAACCTTAAGCAGCTTAAGAGAAGAATATTGTACAGATGAATGTTCTCAGCTCTGTAAAAACCACACAGGGATTGCAAAGGTTGGGATTTTCCTTCAGAGGGGGTACCCAGCACAGGTATGCAGGTACAGTACCTGAGACACCACACAGGTCACTACAGCAGAGCTGGTTTTGGCTTTGTGGTCATCCTTGTCTACAGTGAGGCTCTTTGATACTTGGGCTGCAGCTGGAAAAGCCTTTTTTGGAGTTTATGGTGGATGAAATTAGCAGAGGGTTGGTCTCAGGCCTTACTAACCATGATTCACACTGGGTTTTAAGGTGTTTGCCCTGTTTAAACTTAGTACTGGTTGCTCGTAAAACAGTGAACTTTGCTAAGGGCAGATATAGACAATATCAAGGGGTGAACCCAAATAAGCTTTCCATCCCAGTAAGATACCCAGTGACTTGAATAATGTGTTTTGTATCCTCCCAGTTTAATTTTCCTCAGCAGGGAACTGTTGGTGACAGACGTGTAGAACCAACTAACTTCACACATCCTGTCTCATTCCCTCATCTTTCCTCCTTTCTTTCCACACAAAGCTTATTCTTGTAATAGTTCGAAAGAGTCACAATTTCTTAATGAAATTCCTTACTTCTGACACACTCTGTAAAAAATAGCAACCCTTCAAGTAGACATCTGCTTGGAATTTTTGCAGTGTTTAATATTTCCCAGAATAGGGCCATAAATCGCCTTCTGCCAGCTTCAATGTGCCAGCCATTGTAATTCCCGCTTGCTTTGGGGAGCCATAGGCTTCAGGGTCAGAGTTACATGGAAAGATCAAAATTGGGGCTGGGAGATTGGTGTGAGTGAATTTATTTCTCAAATTATAAAATGCAGGAGAGAGCGGAGAGATTTAGAAGTTTTCTGAAGGGCCTGACCCCCTGCAACTGTGCAATGGGGAGAGAAATGTAGTTACCTGTTGCAAAGAGAAGGAAATTACCATCCAGGACTAATAGAACAGAAAATACAGGCAGGAGCCATGGGAAGGAAAAGCAGAGCAAGCTGCTGACTGCAGAACAGTGTTATTGAAGGTTTGCAACCTGGGAGCTCAGTTATGGATCCATCTCTGAGACTGCCACAGTGGGAGGTGATGCGAAGCCTAAGAAGGCTGGAAGCCAAACCTGAAAAGAAAAGGTTGGAAATAGCTGTTTTCCTCAGGGATTTGATTAGCCCAGAATAGGTGAACTGAATCAGGGGACCAGGCCCTCCAGCAGCTGAACTGCAGAAAGCCTGGAAGGGAAACCTGAGGCGGAATAGCGGTAGCATCACATCACATGGTGAGGTACTGCGGATCCGCATCCTGCTAAGTTGAACTACTTTTTATTCCTTGGAGAAAGGGCTCATTAGCCCTTTTAATTATTTTCCTTACCGCTAGAACTCCAGATGCCATTATGTTACGTAAAATGACAAATGTATTTTTAACTTGTAAAGCATGTGAACTTTTAAGTTCCTTCCAGTGATACGAACGCAGCTCCATTTCAATGCGTGACTCATCTTCACATGTAGGGGAAAAAAACCTCAGCGTTTCACATCCCTGTAACCACACGCCGTGCACCGGCGATGAGCGACAGTTGCTGTGGGAACCACCACTTTTAAATGTCCTGACTGTGTCCCCCAAAGTGCCAAGAAATACTGACCGCGTGGAGTTTAGTGGGAGCATTTAGTGATAGAACCCTTTCGGCTGAAGGATGATTGCCCGGGATCGCGTCTCAGCCCGTTTGAAGCAGGGTTTGGAGCGAACGCGGCGATCCTTCCCCTTCCCAAAGGATCCATCGGGGCAGGGCCGGCGGTGCCACCGCGCGGGCGCGCTGCGACACCAACCCGGAGCCGCCCGGCTCCAGCCCGCCCTCCTCCCCCTCCGGCAGGGCCGTTCACCCCAATACATTAATACCGTGATTAAAATCACCTTAAAATCACGGCGGGAGCTGCTCCGCACCCCCGCGGGGAACCCGCAGCCGCGCATGAGGCAGCTCCCGCTCCCCGCTCAGGCTCCGCGGGCCCGGCCCGGCCGGGGTGAACCGGGGAGCTCGGGGCGGCCCCGGGGGCTCGGTCCGGGCCGGTGCCGCCGCCCGCGGCTCGGGCGGGAAGGCGGCGCGCACCTGGCCGGGGCGGCGGGGCGGGCCCAGGCAGAGCCCGCCTTCCCCGCGCCGCTCCGGGAAGCCTCGGCTGGGGCCGCGCCGCCACAGCAGGTAAATCGTCCCCCGTGGCGGAGCTCCCCCCGCTCGGGTCCCCGCCGCCGTCACCCCCCGCCCCGCTCTCCTCGCTTCGCCTCAGGGCTCTCCCCCCTCGGTGAGGGGGCTGCGGGAGCGGCCCCGCTGCTCGTGGCTCAGTGTTAAGGGGGCTCCCGGCCCCGGCACCCGCCCGGGGGCTCCCCCTCGGGGGCCCAGCACGGCTGTGGGAGCAGCACCATTGCAACCCCAGCTTTTGGGTGGTTTGGTGGCCCCTCAGCCGTGGGCCGCCTGCCCCTCGCTCTGTGGGCCCAGGCAGTCGAAGCGCTGTCCCAGGGTTCGGTGCCTGCCCAGGCAGTGCCGCTCTGGGGTTTGATTCAGGTGATCGTGGTTCTCTTGCGTAATTTGGGAGTGTCAGGGTAAAGCAGGGGACCATTGTGGGGATTTCTACATAAAACATTGAGACAACAAGTTGTTGATGCAGATTTATGAGCTTAAGCTCCGTTCTGTTGTACAGAGCTTAGCTAACATTTTAGCCCAAGGCTCAGCAGTTGCTCAGTTTTGGTTGCAGTAAAAGCAGTGATTTATAAGTGCAGACTGATGCCAAAGTGTGCTTTCCTGAGGTGAGCCTCCACTCTTGGTCTAGCACCTGGTCATCTTGTTAAAAAAAGAAAAGAGAAAAGTGGTGAGGTGGGAGAACGTGAGTTGACCTCAGTTACTAACACTTGGTTACATTTTTACTCAGGACTAAATGGCGAGCAAATGGACTGTTTGATCGCTTGAGAGGAGGGACTCTGCTGAGGATACCCGACAGAGTCCCTGTGGGGTATCTCTGTCATCCCAGACTCTTCCCTGATATGGAGCAAAGTGAAGGTGAACAGGAATCCCAGCCAGAGAGTCACGTGGAGAGCAAGAGCAGCGTGAAGTCCTTGCCCGGGGGACCGGCCCATGTCAAACTAGAGATTAAAAAACATGCGGTCACGGATGACTACAAACTCTCCAAACGCGTGCTGGGGTTAGGAATCAATGGCAAAGTACTGGAGTGTTTCAACAAGCAGACAGGCCAGAAATGTGCTTTGAAGGTATGTGCATTTTGTCTTTTTTTCCTTATTTATAGTGTGGAGGCCAGAGTTCACTCCCAGAGTCTTGTAAAAGCCGCTTGTTCTGTTGCTTCACAAAGAGTGGTGGGTGTAGAATCTGAATATGTGGAGACTTGCTATTGCAACACTGTAGTCCAAACTTGAGTCTTTTCCAGAATATTCTGTGTGAGTTTCCAGAATAATCTTATCAGCTGTGACATTCTCGTGTTCCTACTTAAAAGACAAAAAAGCGGGGGAGAGAGCAGTGTCTTGGTATGTTCTGGGAGAAAACTTGCTAGATTTTGAATGAATATGTTATGCAATACTCATGAAGGAAACTATTTTGGATCTTGTGCAATGAATAGGCCTTAACTGAGAAATATTTAAATGTTCATTGATCTTCAGTCTTTCCTCCCTTTGAAGACTTTTCTTAAGGGGCATTTCTAGCTGTTTATTTATTCTCCTATTTTATTTTTGCAATCCATTTACGGGAGGATATTTCCTGGGAAAGCACTGATTACACCAGTATGGCAAATGAGTTTAGCAGATATTTATGGTGATAAGTACCACTTAAATAAATGGAGCAATAACCATTCATTAGAGAACATAAAGCTTGCTTGCCTTTTGTTCTGCAGCTTTTAAACTTGAAGATTTCCCTGATGCTTTTAAACCACATCATTAGGGAAAAAGCGGCCTAAATGAGAACCTGGATGGTTCAGTATGAGAAGACTCGTACCAGCTGAAGTAATTGCCATGGGAATTACTTAAGGATGTTTCAGATGCCTTGCTGGTGTTAATCTGGTTGGCTGGGATGTCTAGGAGGCTTTCAGGCATCCTTCCTTTGTTTAAAACTCACACTCCACGTGTGCTGGGAGCAGGACAGATCTACCAGTGGTGAACTGGAAGGTCTGCCAGGGTCTGGAAAGGGTCTTTTCCAAGAGAAGTCCTGTCTCCAACAAAGCCTTTGCACGTCGATAGAACAGGCTGGAAATGTCTGGTAGCTTTGGGTATCAAAAAGATTTGTAACAGAGGAACTAGAAAAGCTTATAATACAATAACACGTGGATTAATTCCCATGTTTCCAACACTCTCATGTACTTTATCACACTCCTTTGTATTGGCTTCACGTAGCTGACTCACTGAAGTTTATCATGGGGAAACTGGAGGTTTTGACAAACATGGAATACTGGAATACTGTGCACCTCTGAGGTGATCCATTAATCAGATCCTTCTGCAGTGCTATCAACATTAATTTCTATACTTAGCATACTGTGATGAAGGATAATAGTTAATCCTGAAGCTGATCTGCTGTTTCTGAAGAGTTCAGCAGCTTTATTGCTGATTAGAGATCATTCATACTTCAAAGGGTTTGCAGTCATAAGGGCTGGAAGCATTTTAAAACAGAAGTTGCCCTTCCAGGGCACAATCCCGTGGCAACAAATATGTTCCAGAGCAAACTTCGTAGCTCTTGAATCAAATAGGAAATATATTCCTATGGATACTAGCATCTGTAAAATATTCTTTTACTTCAGCCCTCAGACGTGAGGAGAGGGAGAGTTGAAATTGCTGTGCCCTGATAGAATGTCTTCTGCTTGATGGGGAGAGGAACCTGTGGTGGAGTCTCTAATACCTGTTCCTTTTTAGCACTGATTGAGTTGGCTGATTTCTTTTCAGAACTTCTAAAACATATTAAGGACCAAAGTACCACCTCCCCTTCCCCAGTCATTACATGGCACTAGTGACTAATGCATCACTGAAATGACCCTGTATAGTGTTTGTCATCCTCTCTCCTGCCCAGCTGTGCAATGTGTGCACTTTTCTTCTGGAAGGGACAGAACTGTGACAGAAATATTAAGATGTTTATGAGCTCTGTAGGGATTTTAAATGGCAGATAATGGTTTGCTGCTTGCATGTGTGTATTTCTCATCATTATGGGTTTAAGTGCTGAATAAAAAGGTAAACATGCAATTAAGTAAAACTGCAACCCAGAGAGGATCTGCTGTTCTGTCCAAAGATGGTCTAATGAGAAGATTACCCAACAAGGAGGCATAAAAACTGCTTGGTTAATTGACAAAGAACATCTTTTCCTAGCCCTGGAGGATGAAAATATTCAGAGGAAGTTTTTCCATTGTTTCTTGTGAAACCTGGACTCAGTCACACAAGTCCCAGACTTGCTCCAGATGAGACTCAGGGCAGTCTCATCCAGTCAAAGCAGTTCTGGAAAAGGGACAAGAAACTTGGAGAAAAAAACTGTTCAGAAACAGCTTCAGAGCAGAATTCTCTGTGCAGGGACAGCAGGCCCTTGCCACTGCTCATTCTTCTGGGGTGTGATGGTGGGGTTATCATTCATGTACAGGAATAGAAAGTGGAGGCTGGTGAAGCTGTCACTGAACAAACCCACCTGGTACGACAGGTAAAGAGAAATGGAGAGATGGAATTGCAAGTTGAACAGAAAAATAAGAGATGCTGGGTGGATTTTTTTTTCCAGAGGTTGCTTGTGCATTATCCATTGAGATCTGAAGTGTCTGTCCTCAAATATACACAGGTGTGAGTGTGCTCACAGTACCCTGCTCCTGGGAAGGGCTGAACATGGCTCCTGCTGCTGAAGTGTTATAGGCTCTTCCCCTTCACACCAAACTTGCCCATTAAGGCAGCTCCTGACTGGGCAGATGGCACTGCTTCCTGCCTGCAGGTTTTCTTTTAAATGGGAACAGAGCCAGCACAGCCAGGATCTGGACAGAAATTACTCAATGGAAGGAATTTTAACAGAGGTACTCAAGAGGAAAGGGCTCAGGCAGGCAAAAATATTCATCCCCAGAGCCCTGTGTCAGTCAAGCACCACATCCTGTAATTGGGAGGTCCCTGTTGTCGTCGTTAGTCCATGTCCATAATTGCAGCTAGTTAGAATTTCCCTAATCATTTTAGAGTGGAAAAACACAAGACATCCTCTCAGAGATACTGCAGGGCTTCGGTAATTTTCCTAAAGTACTGTGTGGCTGGTTTACTCTGCTTGGCATTGTGATTTGCTACCCAGTTTTACAATGTGCTGTCAGCTTTGTCTCTGTCAAATTGAAATGCCACACACATTGCTGCCCTGCTCCAAAAAATCTCATCTGGTTACTCACTTAGACACATAATGACATTTTGGCTGAACAGCACTGTTTCCAAATAATGAGAACACAGGGATTTAGAAAAGTAGAAGCATAAACAAAACTGCTGTGCGGGACTGTGGCCTTCTAGAAAGCAACTGTGTTTTGGTCTCTGTCTCCCTTACAAATAGAAAACCTGCTCAGATCTCTTTCCACAGCTCATCCAGAAATAGCAGTCAAGTGAAGTCTAGTCACTCCTCTATTTTTATCTCCTCTTTGCCAGCCTGCCCCCTTCTGTTCACTCTACCTTTTGGGGCTAAAATTTAACCTCCACTTCTTTAACAGTGACATCAGCCCTGAGTGTTCTCTGCTGGTTTTTGCACTCCTCACTGTTTTTAGGGAGAGGAGGAGACCAAAATAGCTGACTACCTGTGAGGATAAATGTGAACTCCTGGGACTTGCCTTCCATTAAAAAAGCCCCACCAACCTACAGTTCCTTGTTCTTTCTTTCCTTCTCCCTCACTTCTTTTTCTTTTTTGGCACAAATTCCTGCTAAGTGGTGTTAAAATAGTTTTTCAGTGCATTTGATGATCTACTTGGGTTTTTGTGAAATGTGGTAGAAAGGGCTCAGAGCTGGGATGAGGAATAGAGAGCTAGAGAGCCTTTCATGGGGTATTGGGACTTCTCTGCATCTGCAGCTTCAGGAATTTGGGGGATGTTTCAGGATGTAAAACAGTGTTACCATTGCCATACCGTTCATCTTCAATAAACAGATGGTGCTTCTTTCCAGGAGAAAAAGAAGGACAAGTCAGGCATAGCAGGGAAACAAAGACCCTTGGAACTTCAGGAAAGCAAAGTACATTGGTTATGAGTGCATGGGTACTTGTGGTGTGAATAACTCCTGGATGACAGGATAGCAATGGGAAAGTGCTTCTCCCTTAAGCACTGTGTGCTGCAGGTGCCTTCCAGTCACCTGAGACTCCTCATGGAATAGTTTAGGTTGGAAAAAGCCTTAAAGATCATTAAATGCAGCTGTTACCCCAGCACTGCCAAGTCCACCAGTGCCCCGTGTCCCCACGTGCCACATGTGCACACAGGCCTTATCCTCTAGAATAAACAGGGAGTTAAGCCATCACCTGCCTCATGGAAAATGTGTTGTGCTGCAAAGTGCCAACAGAAAACGTGTGTAACCTGCTGATTTGAAGGCAAATAGGCAAAGCCCAAATGTTAAATACAGCAAAAAGCAAACACAAAACTGACCACGCTCCTCGCCTTTTAGGTTTAAAGAGTGTTTGGTGAATGATAGAAATGATAATTGTAGAGTAGGAGGCTCTGCTGTTCCCTGTAACACTATTAGCATAAAGTTCTTCTCAGAACCAAGGAAGGCAGGTAATGGAGAAAGACATTTTGCCAAACAAGCCCTTCCTGGAATGGTTCTTGGGACTTACAAAGGACTATATAGGGAATGTTGTTTTACCTTCCACAGGGGAGTCGCTGTGGGCAAAGACAGGCATTCTGCCTCAGTTTCGTTCAGTCTTGAGCTATGTTTCTGCCTTTCACTCAGTTGTAATGTTTCTGATTACATTAAATAATCCCACATGACAAAAGCTAACAGTAGGATAGTCTGGTTTCAGTTAGGATACCCTGAAGCCAGGTCATGATTGCTCACAGACAGCAGACTCTACAGTCCAACATATCTGTTTTGCAAGTTATCTAAAAAACTGGTGCTTGTAAAATACCCTGTTTGCTGCCTGAAATAAGATGATGCTGAAGGAAAATGGTGCAGCAGTGGGGAAGGCAATGCATACAGTGAAAGTGAAGGTTATTTTAGGCTGATGATTGTAGAACAGGAAATGTTAACAGTCTTCTTAGATGCTATACATTGCAGTCTTAGAGAAGAAGAAAATTATGCCAGATTAGAGATGAAACATTTCAACATTTTTGGAATAAGGAAGAATAATGTTGTGCTAAGCTTTGAACTGCGTTGAGAATTTGGGGAACCCAGTTTAATGCCAGGTTCTGTGCAGGGTGAAGGAGCTCTTCCTTTACTGGAATGATTGCATGTTTCTGGAGGAAATTAGCACTTTCTAGTGAAATATTTTGTAGTTCCCTCTTACCTGCCATGTTTCCTGCAACCTGTTTATCCTGGTTTATCTCATGCTACAGTAAATTCAGTGTCAGTAACATGGCTTAGTGTGAGTAATAAAGTCAGGGAGCTGTGTGCTGGAGATCAAAGCTGGATACAGACAGAGTAGAATGAAGATGAGTTCAGAAGAGTTCTAGTTAAATGGCAGCCCTGGGTGTGGAGGAGTGCCTAAAATATGGAATAGCATGAGACTGGTCCTTGAATTTTATCCTTCAGTGCCAGTTTTGGTAACTATTACGTAAATATGCATAAAATACCTAAAATAACTTCCAGTCGATTAAAAAGTGGGTCGTTTCTATTGCTACAAGAATTGTTTTTAAACCAGTGAGTCATTCAAGACTAGAGCACTTTGTATTTATTGGGGCCAGACTGGCACCTTCCAAAGTGTCAGTTGGACTAGTTAATTTAAAAAAAAAAATGGACTTTATCAGTTTACTTGGAAGATCTGACATTCTTGACTGGTCTTCCCTTTATCTGAAATACAGCAAATAATTTAAAAAATAGAAAGAAGGGCTTGGTCTGAAATAATGAATGCACATGTAACAAATTTTTACTTGTTTCAATGGCAGTTCATTAAGCCTAAGAAGTGCAAACAGAAAGGCAAATGCTGTAAGCCACTAAGTCATCTTGAAAAAGCAAAACTATTTTGATGCTGCTTTGCACCTTCTGTGCTCTCCCCCAGTCTATCAGCAAGCTGGCACAAGTTCCACCCTGACTTGTGCAGCAGCAAAGCTCGGGAAGATCAAGGGTGTCCCCCTCCTTCCCAGGTTCAAAGATCTGAGCAACTGTTACAGATAAATGAGTCTTATTTCAGCTGCCAGGGAGCTGCTGAAGGCAGAGCATATGTGTGTGTGTGTGTGTGTCTGTGTGTGTGTGTGTCTGTGTGTGTGTGTGTGTGTGTCTGTGTGTGTCTGTGTGTCTGTGTGTGTCTGTGTGTGTCTGTGTGTGTCTGTGTGTGTCTGTGTGTGTGTGTCTGTGTGTGTGTGTCTGTGTGTGTGTGTCTGTGTGTGTGTGTCTGTGTGTGTGTGTCTGTGTGTGTGTGTCTGTGTGTGTGTGTCTGTGTGTGTGTGTCTGTGTGTGTCTGTGTGTGTGTGTCTGTGTGTGTGTGTCTGTGTGTGTGTCTGTGTGTGTGTCTGTGTGTGTCTGTGTGTGTGTCTGTGTGTGGTCAGACACCACTGATTGCTCGACACTCTCTTCAGGCTGGAAGACCTTTCTCTTTGCTGCTCCCTCCTCCCTTTCCAGTCTAAATCCTGCTATTCCATTTAACTCCAGTCGAACCTCGCTGATTTGTGCTGGCTGGGAGTCTCGTTACAGGTAACTGGATTGTGCAAATCAGCTTTAGTGCAGAGGAGCAATTGGGAGAATTTTCGAGTTAATTTACAAGGCAAGCCTTCTTCAGCCTCCTTTACTTATGGTCATATTATGTGGAGAGATGCCCAGGCTGGAAAAACCTGATACCATCTTTTATAATTTGGGGAGAATCAGGCACACGCCTGAATGTCACGGCTCACACACATCTTGTTTTCCTCACTGTATTTTTCCCTGTATGTGGTAGCACCTGTGTAAGATCTCAGAATAAATGTCTTCTCGTGGTAGCTTGTGCCAGTTAGATTTCAACAGAAAACAGAGATTATGTTCCTGCTGGGATAAATTCATGGGAAGCATAAGGAAGGAAGATGTCACTGTCATTGGGAGCAAGAGCCAATGTGAATTTAAGAGAGTTAATAGATTAATCTCTTGCATGTAAGGACTGTTCTGTTTTAATCTCTTCACTGTATGCAGTGAAAAGAGTTACAATCATTGACATATTTACATATCATGCCACATTCTGCCTCCCTCAATGCTTTTGCGGTTGCTGTTTGCCTGACCCTCTAAAAGTTCCCGTTTCTCCTAAGATGTGCACGTATTTCCTTGTTTGGGAGTTTTTCCATGGCCAAACGTGTCTTTAGAACACCAGACTTCAGGCTGGAGTGAGATGTTCTGATGGCAGCAGCACAGCTGCCTGCAGAGGTGTCTAGAGGAGCTGGTGGGACTCTGTGTGGCTGTTGTGGTGTCAGCAGACACGGTGACATCCATGGAAAGGGAAGTGGCAGAGATGGGGCCGGTGCTGGAGAGTGGAGGAGCCGCTTAATTAATTGGAAAACCGTGAGAAGGTCTTTCCGTCCTCCCCAGTGAAAGCTGGTGTGGTCTGTGTGGATTAGGGGGTATAAACTGCACAGATTGGGGTATTTTACACAGACTTCCTAAGTACTTAAGATGATTCAAAGCTCCGTAAATGAGATTAAGCTGTAACGCTCCAGCATTTTAATACCTCGGGAGTGAAGGGGGAGACAAGTCTTGCTGAGCATGTAAATCATGCCTGGCCTCCTAGTTCCTGAATCTTTGTGATACCTGGCATTTTGCACTGGAGCTTTTGTGACCTGTTTTAAGAGAAAAAACAAGTATTAAATTTGTGTAAAATTAATTTTTCCTCCAGAAAACTCTGCTTGCTGAATTTACTTTCAAGGCCTCCAAACAAACCCCCCTGGGTGTGCCATCTTTATGAGTAATTTCAGATGGTCTGGCTAAGGAGCCCATCTTATTAAAATTGTGCTGTTCACAGATCTTAAGTCTTGCCAGTTTTAAACTCTTGGCTCTTCTCCATGGGCTTTTTCCCAGGATTTTTTTTTTTTCTGGAATACTGTCTTAAGTACATTGGCATTCCAAGTAACAGGCCCTAAGGCAGCTTCTGGGATTTGAGTCAGCGAGGGCCAAGGACAGATTTATTGAGCCCATTGTACGGGGAGAAATCAGGAAAAAAGTTTGTTTCTGGTTTTTTTTGGGCAGCATTTGTGAACTGCTGCCCAGGGAAGGGCAGGGTGTGGAGTGCCTGGTGCTCCTCAGCCACGGAGCTTTGTGGTGTGGTGGAGTTTTGGCTGGGGTGTTCTGCCCAGGTGTGACTCAGCCCTGGGCCTTGGGAAAGCTCCCGAGTGGTGATTGGTACCAGCAGTTGGCTTCTGTTGTACTGTGGGGTGGGGTTGGGCTTCATTTTGTATCCAGAGGAGAGCAGTTAAAAGCTGGATAGGGAGCAGCTGCCTTGCACACCTGTGTTCTTCAGGGGACTCCTTAGCAGTGGATCTACCGTGTATTTCAGGGATGAAGTGTCCTTAAAATCCATTTGCAGTGTACAAGGCCTGGCATTTGGCACTGTCTGCCATAGCTCCCAGCGTGCTCCTGGCCTGTTGTTCTAACAGTGAGAAATCCTATCCTTTTCTTGCTTAATTTTTAAGCAAAAATGTATTTATTTTTCGTGTAGGGGATTAATTTCCCTCAGGGCCTTGTTCCGTTTTCCCACGTGTTGCTTTTAGTCAATGTGGCTTTGTCAAAAGCAGTCTGGTTGCCACAGCAACGAGTTGTCGGCACCAAGGATGTCAGAGCTCCAAGGTAGGGAGGGGACGGGGCTGCATTTCTGGCTCAGCTGCCATGCCACGGTACCGGCCCTTGCTGCAGCCACACTACAGCACAACGTCCCCATTGTCTTCCTGAAGAGTAAAAGCCTTTCATTTTGTCCTACTCTTCCCTTTCCAATCAATTTACAGTCAAAATTTGACACTTGGGAGGGTGACGGGGCTTGATGGTTCCTTGATGCTTAGAAGCTTCCTGTTCTTTCAGGCCCCCTCTCTGTTCTAAGGGCACTACTCTGTCCTCTGGTTTTTAAAGAGCTTTTCTGTGGGCAGAATAGCCCTTGCACACATGCAGACCCCGCAGCAGTTAAGTTTGAGATAAAGGGGAGCAGAGCACTGTTCTTTCTGCCCCATGTCCAGTGCCTGCCTGTGAATGATGACCCGAAAAACGATCGGTGCTTTCACCTTGCCCGGTAACGTGAAACCGGCTCCAACGAAACCTGCCTGGCTGGGTTTTCAGAGGCACCCGCCCCCTTAGGGTGGGAACTAAGTGTTCCTCCTATTGACCTTGGAAATGTGCATTATTTAAAAGGATTTTCTGATCCACAGTTAACCTGTGAAATTCATTGCCCCGGAGCTGAGAGGTGCTGATGCTGTGAAGATCCTGAGATGAAACAGCGTTTCAGGGGTGAAGAACCCCCTGTATTTTCTATATACTGTACAGATTTGGCTGTGATCTTCTAGATCCTGTAGTTACAACAGATAATTACAAAACTGTCAGGATAAATAATGAAACCTTTTGAGCTTCAGAAGGCATCTTATTGCTTCTCTTGTGTTGAGGGCTCTGCCGTTGCAGGGGTAGAATATCCTGCTGTCTAAGGAGGGGCAGGTGGAGCTCTGCAGGTGGCTGTAGCCCTGGGTAATGTCCATCCCTTGCACAATAGTTCCACCTAAGGGTGTGTCTTCCTGGGCAAGTTCTTCTTGTCTAAACTGGGGTGTAAACATAAAGTGAAACAGATTTTTCGCAACAGCTGTTCATATTTAGATCCCTTTTTCTTTTCCCTCTTATGAAGGGCAGGCCAGGAAGGCGTTTTGTGGGACTTGGCCCATGGAAATGCAAACAGTGTGATGTAATTGAAACTTCTTTCCAGGCACACTCTGCTGCTTATTTTCACCTTTAATATGAATTATGGTGAAAATCAACTGCTAAAGACAGTTAAAACAAGAAGCTGAAATGTTAGAGGCATAGTTAATGCTTTCAGCTGACTCTAATACATGATTAAATCATGCACCCCAATGCAGATATGGTTTTAATTCAATTTTTGGATGTCTGTCAATGAATTCTAAAAACTAAGCTTTGTATCTGTAACTTGGAATAGAATCACAAACCACTTTTGGTAGCTGGTTGTATTCTTACTCTTTATTCCAGTCACTCTCTTAACAAGTATCTGGCTCTGCATTGGAGTTCATGGTACACAACTCATACTTGAAAAAGGTCAAAATACGTCCATAGCTGTCTTGTCTACTGGATTTAGGTGCTTTTCCAGGTTTATCATGTTTAGTTGTGTGGGTTTTCAGTTGACTTTCTTTATGTTTGGAAACCTAAAAAGCTGCATCTCAAGATTGCCCCAGAGTGCAGGGACACAGCCTGCCAAGGTGAGGGTGGTACATGGGGAAAGGTCAATTAATTTAAAAATGCTCTCAGTTCTGCTAAATTGGCATCAAGTGGAATTTTCCTCCAGTCTCTCAGCGCTGTAATAACTTTTTCCTGGTGCTGAGATGCTGTGATTAAAGGCCTCCTGAAGCTGGAAGGAGTGTGAGAGTGACTTTCCCTTCCACTTGCATTCCAAAACGCTGCTTGCCAGGATGGCTCTGCTGTGGCAGGTGTGGCTGCCTTGGCCTGGGCTGGGCCTGTTTGCCTGTTACTGTTGAAAAATGGAACTTGACTCTCAAGATCTACCAAAGCTGACCTCTTGCTGCAGTAGGGAAGAGGAGAAAACAGCCATATACATTATTGATAAAATACTTTATACAAGAGCAATTAATTCTGAGCCTTTCCCACCTCCCTGCTGTCTGAATCACTGTTGTGGAGGTGTGAGGGAGGGTGAATGACTGCAGGGTTGTGTGTTTGTGCACAAAAGCCGAGTTTCCCAGGGGAAATATGGAAAAAGTTCTCACAAGTGTTGGTTCAATAAAACATCCAACACAGCAATAGAAATTTATTATTAAACAGTTCTTGGTATTTGTGGCAGGCTTCATTTTTGGCATCTGCGTGGGACCGCTGAGTTTTAAAACTAAGGCAGGAGTTTGCCTGCATCCTACAAGGCAGGGAGCATCACAGGAGGGCAGTCCTGCAGGAGAATGGTTTGAGCTGGGAGCCTGGGCAGGCAGGGGAGGAATCAGTGTGTCCCAGTCCTCTGACAGTGGAATGGGAAAGCTCAGTGTGGATTTTCTCACGTCACCTTTGCCATCTATCCGAGCATGAGTAGATTGGTGCTCTCTGGTTTTGTTTGTGTAAACCCTCTAAACTCTAGCAGGTGAGCCCTGCAGTGTGCTGGGACTTTGTGTTATGTGCTGGACAGCTGTTTTCTGACACAGGTCGTGCATGTTCCACATGTTCCTTGTCTCTTTTTCTTGAGGATGCTGTGACTCCTCAGACCAAAATGGTAATTTCTGCCTTTTAAACTTGACCTACTGACCTGCAAGTTAAAATAAGAATGACTTGGTAGGGGAAGGTGCTGTTAAATACTCCTGCTAGTCACCAACTTCTGGTGTGCACAACGTACCACCTACAGCACTGAGGCTGATGGTTTATATTGAAATGAATAACGTTGCTCTGGTTTATATTAAAAACAAATAATGTTAATGTGTCCCATCTTCCTTTGGTTTCCTGCTGTGTAGGGGATTACCAGGAGACAACTGCATATCATTCCTCCTTCTTGTGCACAGGAGCATTAAATGCTCTTTGGCTGACATTAGTGCTGTTCATATATTATTAATATAAATTAAGGTTCTGGTTTATGTCACTTCTTACTGCCCAAAGGTTCCTCACCTTCTCTGAAGAACAATATCTTTCAAAGCTCCTAAGTCCATCAGGTTTCCTTATAAAAGAGCTCACCAGAATAGACCTCCCTCAATTTAAACTATTAAACTTGAAACTGTTCAAAGGAGGAACGACTTTTCTGATGCAGTGACCCTCCTGAGAAATCAGGCTGCATGGAGTTGTCCTAAGCGATCTGTTCAAGCCTCCAAATAATACTTAAACTTTATTTAAAATGTGAATTAACTTCAATCACAACAATTTACCCTTTCATAACACATGTACTCTAAATCTGCAAGTTATTCATCAAAATGCCTCCTACCTGTGGACAGTGGCAATCTTTAGATTCCTGTGCCCATTCTGCTTCATGGTCATTCAGAAACCTTGGCTCATGTTTGCATCCACACAGAGCTTTGGTGTCGCTGCTTCAAAACTCCTGAGGGCTTTCTCTTTTTTTTTCCTGTTTGCTTTTAAAAAATGGGTTACTTACATTTATAAAGCATTTTCCTAAACAAATCAGTAGAATCCTGTGCACATTCTGAGTGTCAGAGTGTATTGGTCACTAATTAGTGCCCCTGAGACATGAGGAGCAATGATCTCTTCTGACCAGCTGCCCTTAGTGGTTCATAGTTGAGTGTTTGCTCTGTAGGGAGTATTTCCAGGGAGCCCAGGATGGGTATTCCTGGGAACTCTGACATCCTCCTCCATGCTTGGGAGAACTTCATCTGCAAACACTCGTGATTCTGTGCTTTCATTCAGTTTATTCCACGATTTTTAACTTTTTTTCTCCTGTGTAATCAGAGCAGAAGTTGATTCCCTTCTCTTCCGCCCCCACCTTTTTCTGCTATTCATTCTCTGGAAGGATTACATTTTAACTGCTAAATGTCAGTAAATGTCAATTTTTGCTTCCACCCCAAAACTTCCATTTTATTATTAAAAATTATATGATGGGAAAGTAATCTGTGAGACATCACTCTGCATTTTTTCCCTTTTTCTTCTCTCAGATTCACTTAGTATTCAATAAATAGAAACTGCACTTCTGAAGTGTGATTAAATTTGCTGTTAATTTTTGCCAAATGACTAAATTTGGAGTTTTCAGTATCTAATTTTTCATTTAATAAGTCATACATTGGAGAAGAAAAAAATTAAACTGCTTTAAAAATAAAATAAGAATTTGCATTTGAACTTTTTCTGAGGCCAGGTAGAAGTGTATTATCTCTCTACTATGCTTTATTTTTGTACAGTTCTTATACTCCCTAATTAGTTAGGTTTTTCCCCTAATTTTGTTTTATTTTTACTAGTTATATAGAAATGTAAACTCTGGTATATTATGTGCATGTTTCTTGTTTTCTGAAATCTTGGAGCTTGTTAGCTCAAAATAAAATACATTGGTTTGCCCTTTTTTCATGTTTGTATATATCTTTGTGTGAGAACATGGGAGCCAAAATTTGTATTATTGAGAAAAAAAGGAACAAATAAACATTAATTACTGGGAACTGTAGCCCACTAGAGGCTTGTTAGCAGCGGCAAATGTACAACAAACCCAAACTTGTAGGATGAGTAACTCAAACAAAAATGTTCCATTCCTTTCTGCCTTTTTCCTGAAAAGTCTGTTGGAGTTTGGCTTGAATTAGGAGTTTAGTTTTGGACTCGTGTTTGTTTTCTTACTGACTGTGGCAGTAGAAGTCAGTAAGCACTGCCATTTTCAGGAGGTACACAGGCTTACACACATTCTGTAAATCAAGGGTATAGGACTGAGTGGTCCCAGCACAGATGGCTCAGAGCTGCTGCCCTTTGCTGACTGTGCTGCCCCTGTGCCTCTGGCCCTGCAGTCACCCAAGCTTCTCTCAGCTAACACTGTCCCATGAGGTGTGTGTTCCTACTTCAACACTGACATTTCCTGTCTGTGCACACGGGATTATAATTACATTTTAAAACCTGCTGAACGTGTGAGGAGAAAAATTTGGATACATGAGGCTTTTAAACTCAGCAGAATATACCAAAGTTTGCCTCGTTGTTTTGTTCAAGTGCTCCTGTGGAAGACTTGGAGGAGCTGTGAGGTGTGTTCAGCCAGTCCTCCTGCTCTTTGGCCAAAGTACTTTTTACATGCAGTTGTTATTTTCCATGCAATTTCAAAGGCCTGGAGAGCAGTGGGAAGTGTTCCAATGCTCTCCACTAATCTGAGTTTTCCTTACTCCATGGTCAGATCAGTCTTCCAGGATGGTGTCTCCATTACCACCTCCCAAGCAGCTTCTCTGGTGAGGTGACCCAAGTACAGGGGTGAGAGCAGGTGAGCTGGTAGGGATGCTATGGGGTGATGAGCCCTCAGATAAGGACGTGCCCAACTCAGTCTCTCATGAGTTTCCTCGTGAGGGGAAGCTGTGTTGGAGCAGCAGAGGGCACTTGGGTTGTTCACCTGGAGAAGAGGAGATTGAGGTCAGACCTCATTGGAGTCTTCAATATCCTCACAAGGGGCTGTGGAGGGGCAAGCACCGATCTCTTCACTCTTTTGTGACCAGTGATGGGACCTGAGGGAGTGGCCTGAAGCTGAGCTGGGAGGTTTAGGTTGGATCTCAGGGAAAGGTTCTTCCCCAGAGGCTGGTTGGGCAGTGCCCAGGCTCCCCAGGGCAGTGGGCACGGCCCCGAGGCTGCCAGAGCTCAGGGAGTGTTTGGACAACACTCTGAGGGACAGGGGGGGACTGTTGGGGTGTCTGTGCAGGGCCAGGAGTTGCACTCCATGATCCTTCTGGGTGCCCTCCAGCTCAGGCTGTTCTGTGATTCTGTGAGGGCTGTAACCCGACATTGAGTGCAGGGATCAGTGGCTGCATCTGTCAGCTGAGCTTACAGCACCCCCTCGGTGCAGGCAGGAGGGCTTTGTGTCTGTGGTGGCTGACTGAAAACAGGAGCCAGCTGTGGGCACTGCCTTCCTGGCTGCTCCAGGAGCTGCTCCTGCACATGGGACATCAGCCCCTTCCCCTTTCTTGCTGCTGCTGTTGAATTGTTTCTCTCTGCTGGAGTGAGAGACATGAGTATTATCAAAGCCTGGTGCAGAGCCATCTAAATACTCTTGGACTTCTTTAGTTTGACTGTGTTTATTTAAAATACTTTTCTGGTGTTAAGAGATAATGTATTGTTAATTGCCCCAAAACTCAGGAAGTGTGAAATAAATATCTTCTAACTTCATCCATTTTGTTGTTAGTTCGAGATGGGAGAACAGGAGGCAGCAAATTACTTACCCACAGACTTTGTACAACAAAGAAATAAGGCATGCAATGATCTACTGTAGCCCAATAGAACTGAGGAAACAACACATAAGTATGCTGGGGTTGAAAGACATGGAAGTAATGAGCCTTGCTGAAAGTGGAGAGCAATCAGATAAATGAGTATAAGAATTATTGATTTTATGATTTTAATTAAAATAAAACAAAATCAGATGGTAGAAAATTACATTTTTAAAAAAATAGCAGTGTAGTGGCACAATTTTGTGTATAATGGTGAAATGAAGATAATGCTTAGTTTTGATTATTGGGTTGAGCAGACATTAATAAAGTTAGCAAGTCTTATATTCAAGTCTTTGGTTCTTTACTACACCAGAAAAATTAGGCTGAATTTAAGCAAAGCAAGTGAAGTTGCAGTAGAAGATGCTGAGGGTTGTATTAAGTCATTGATTCCTCTGTTTTTGTCGATGATTTTCAAGCAGAAGTATGAGGGACAGTTTAATAACAGTGAAGTCATCAGTACAATGTTACCAAACCCAAAGAGAGGACAGGTAGCTCTCCAGAAGATGTGAGGAGTAGGCACAAGTGAAATACTGAGCATGGTGCAGCCTGATACTTGAGTACAAGTTTATTCCTTCTGGGGGTTAATTAATGACAGCACAGAGCATTAAAGGAGTTTCTGTGGAGACCCTCAGTTATTTTTGGTGCATCAGGGTTTGTCAGGTTGGCTCCAGCAGTGCTGGGACCACTGACTGTGTGGATGGAGCTGCCATCTGCAGCCTGCACATTCCAGCTCGGAGTGACAGATACTGCCTGTCAAGGGAGACTGGGAACATCCACTGCCTGAATTGTTCCAAGGGGATATCCTTCTGGATAATGGGGGTTTGCAGGGGTGAGCAATGATGGAAGCTGAATGTGTGGGCTTTGGAGACAGCATCAGGAAAAGGCATCAGATAAAATACTGATGACTTTTCTGATGTAATGAGCTTCTGGGGCAGGATCAGAGTTCAGTGTGGAAAGAAACAAAAATAACCACCAAAGTCATTATCCTTGCTCAGAAAAATATTTGTGAGTTAAGAGAGAGGTTTATCTTGTGAAGATACCAGTTCTGTGACTAATGTGATAAATGTTGTGTAAAGAGAAAAAAACAGACATCAGGAAAAATGATGGTGTTGTGAGGTCAGTGCTGTGAGTGCTCTTTCCAGGGAACTCCACTGTGCCTCTGGAAAGAGGCAGAATTGGGCTGGACAAAGCTCTTGGCTTCCAGGTGGGATTGCCTTGATCTGCATGGCCTTGCTCATCTTACTATTCTAACACACTTGAAGGATGTTTTTTCCTGTGCTGAACAGAAAAAAATTGCATGAGTTGTCTGGGCAGAAATTTCTCAACCTTTTCCAGTTACAAGTAGAGAAAAAAGTTGCTTTGCCTACATAAAATATAAACCAAGTGATTTGCCTGTTACTTAGATTTGAAGTTTATTGGGGGGTGAATTTTATTACAGTATTATCTTGCCCTGTCACCCTTAAAATTGGGACCCAAGGTTCTAAATCTGCAGTGGTCAGTAGAGATGGGTTTGGTTCTAATCTGCCTTTCCCAAAGGTGCATTTGTGCAGTGGTATTTCCCAGGGATTGAATCCCTGTGCTCCTGGAATCTATCCCAACTCTCAACACAGGTATCAGGAGCAGCAGAGAGCCTGGCCCACTGTTCCCAAAAGTGGGAATGGGGCCTGGAGGGAAGAAGATCTGATGAAGGGGCAGCCAGGACACAGCAACTGGAGCAGTGGGATGATGGATGGGGGGCAGAGTTTGGATGAGGACCCCAACAGAGAGGCAGAGACAGGGAGTCCAGGGGGAGAGAATGGGAAGGGGAAGAAAAGTAGCTGAAATCTGGTGTTTGGAGGTAGAGAAACAGAGCACAGGAACCAAGGAAGGAGGAGGGCTCTGGTACTGCTTTCAGGGTGGGAGAAGAAAGCTCTGAAGGTGCTGAGGCTTGGTAGGAGAGGATGGTGGGATTGAGGCAGGGCATCAGAGGTGCAGATGGACCAGCAGGAGGGTTGTTGGGGGTATTTTTGCAGAAGGTAAATGGAAAGCTGCCTAGCCTAGTGCTCATCCTCCAGGCAGGACTGCATCCCAGAATCTCCCAGTTTCCTGGTTTCTCTCCAGTCCTCAGGGAGCTGTACAACTCTTTGGTGTGAGATGTGTTAGACCCCCCTGTTTATCCACAGTTGTTATGTTCTGCTGTTGTCATTGGCCACTCTTGGCTCACTGGTAGAGGGATGTTCAGAGGATGGGTGAGCTTTAGCTCTGCAGGTAAGTCCTGAGGGATGGTGGGATCAAGATGCTTAAGGGGATTTGTTATTTTCAGAGTTGTTTCGCTGTTCCTAAAAAAAAATATACAATCCCATGCCACAAAAACTAGACAGTCTCTCCCACATACTCAAAACTCCTTCATAAAATAGCAGTTTTGGGTTGGTAAACTGAGCATTCAGATGAGTAAAGGCAAGATCCATGCTATATTTATACTTTTGACTATCTTGCACTCTGTGTTTTCTATCACACTTGAGGCTTTTTTGGTGCACAGGCAAAATTATTGGAGTGTTAAATGATTGATTTCAGTGTCTGATTTCACTGTCATTATTCAGCATATGGATGAGATTTCTTTATTTCAGGTTAGCTTAGACCTACTCCAAAAACAGGTTATTTTTTTCCTCCTGGTTGTGCTTTGAGTTTTCACTCCAATGGCTGGATCACTCTTATATTCACAACATTGCTTTAAGAAAAGTCTGTATTGTCCCTGTTTCGTGGATGGGGAGCAGAAGAATAGGGTAAACTTCTAAAAGTATCCACTGAATTTTGTGAGCTTCATTTGGTGTATTTTGGATGAGGGTGGCTTGTTTTTTCATTCCCCCTGCAGTGTCTTGGGTTGCAGATTGCACTTTAACTCAAGTCAAGCTGTGTTCCAGCTGGGAGTGCCCAGGACTTCTGCAAATGAGGCTGCAGTCCAGGCTCCTGGGAAATGAGGAATAGGCAATTAGAGACTACCTGTGTGGCTCAGTTGACTTCCTGAACTTTGCAACAGACCTCAGGAAGGGCAAGAGCAGAATCCAGATTTTTGAGAGTAGCATCAGCTGTGGTTAAACCACCAGATGCTGCTTTCTCATGTTGCACTTCCCAGCATCTGTGTGAAATGAAGAGGAGAAGGGAGAGGCTGCAGACAGCAGTTCCTGGCACTGCATCCCAGCTTGGTTCAGGTTGTACCCTGGGGTAAGGATGAGGTTGAAGAGGGAGGAATAGTGTATAATAATATTAGCAATGTTCAGGTTACTGAAGCACCTTCATCCTGGAATTCACTAATGTTAGAAGGGCAGTTTTAATCATATTATGAAATCTGTATTTTGCTTTTGGTAATTATCACAAAGGCCTGTTGATAGCAATTACATTAATGGTTCTTTTTTTTTTTCTGCAACATTTTATTTAGTATGTATTTATTGAGAGGGTATTAAATGGTTCAGAGAAAACAATTTAGAGAAACAACAGAACTGGTGAAATTGCTGAGTTATGCTGTGTGAACAATTTATATTATTAGGATTTATTGCAGTTTCTGTGTTGAAGATGCCAAATAATTTATGCCAAAACCACCCCATTGCAGTAAAACTTAAGAAAGTGACATCCAGAGACAGTTCTTGTCCCAAAAGAGGTGTGTGTGACCCAGAAAATGATCTGAGATTCCTGAGTCTGATCTAAATGGCAAGAGCATTTTTTGACCAAGCTGTAGCAGTTCATGGGTTGCCTGTTTGTAAGTAATTTATTCTGTCAGAAAAGCCCATGGTGTAACCTTACAGGCAATTCCAGGGCCATGAGCTGCAGAAAGCTTGGAGTCCATGCCACATGTGAAGTCTGTGTCACACAACAGCCTTCAAGGAACACTTCCCAGAAATCCTGTGGTGGGAGGGTTGTTGTTACTTCTGTCAGTCACTTGCAAGAAGGTCTCACTCTTATTCCTCTGCTTCTCTGAAGCCTTTCCACTGACCCTAAAACCTGGGTCTTGTCTGCTTTACTGCTGATTGATTTATTTTTCAGTCAAGAACATGCAGAGGATCCAGTTTTCATTTCTTTTTCTTCATCTTGTTTTACAAAGTTACCTCGTTTGCCCAGACTGGATCAGAACTTCAGGGTTTCGAAGTGCCAGGCAGTTTCTCCTCCAGGTGCTTCTGTGTGTGGAACACACTGGAAGTGGTCCTGGTGGGAAAATAAGCCCTGCAGGCTGTGTTGTCCCTTCAGTGGTGTGGCACTGACAGCTGTGTCAGAGTGTTCATGTATCTGCAAAGTTCAAACACTGCTTGGAGCGTTTGAACCGGCCAGCCTGTGTGCTCTGAGCAAGGAAGAGAATCCTTATTTGGGGTTGGGTGGGAGAGATGGGAGGCTCCACAGGACTGGGACAGAGGGAGGGAAGACATGGGATTGTGCATGTGATACCTGCTTTCTTTGATGTGTTATATTGGTAGGACTATGCAGTGAGCTGCTGTGTTAACTTTGCCCAGGTAATAAAAACTCAGAGGCAGGATATCTGAGCTAAAGGTACAGTAAATAATGAACATGCACTGAACACAATAGATTATTGATGATAAGAAAATCTGTGGCAACAGTATTTACAGGCTAACAGCAGGGAGATCAGCAAAGATAGGCTAAGGGATGTGACTCTTGACTGGATGTCCTGAATTTTGGGACAGGTGACAACAAATGTGTTCTGGAGGGTTTGCACAGTCACAGGAGATGATGTTATCAGATGTGGCCTAGATGAAATCTGGACTGAGAAGTACTGCAAGAATGTATAACACTGTAGAGTATTTATAAATCTGTAGTCTTTGAATTTGAGAGTGTCTTTGCAGAATGCAACCTTTAAATTTCACCTTTAAAGTGTCATAGAGCACTGGGATTTAAATATCTTTCTCTCTTTGGCTTTTGCCAGATATTTGATGGGCTTTGTACCTTTTGCAAGGTACATGAGAGAACTTTGTGACTGTATCTGGGAGAACAAAGCTATTGCAAGTATTGCAAAACAGCCAGGGATTCAAGGCCAAGGCCTGCAGGTTGTCAAGCAGAACAGAGCTCAAAGGTGGGGAGCATTTATTTACAAAGTTCCAAAGACATGGACACTGTGCAGCTTTAAAAATTGCTGTCAGACCTTTTTTGGGCAGAGAAAGAGGTGGGTTATAGGTTGTGGCTAAGTGTCACAATTTCCTTTTCCAGCCATGTCTAAAGGAGGATGCAGGCTCTGCTGCTCACTTCACTTGATTCACATTCTTAGATTGGTTGGACTCCATCTCTCTCAAAAGGCAAAGATAATTTTTCTTTCTGATGCAGGGGCTGAATCACCCTGTATTGGAGCTTGCCTTGGTAAGCATGTTGCAGAGTTAAGTCCCAAGTTCTTGTGGGTTTTTCGCCTGAGACTCACAGGGATACCTGAGTGGAACAGGTATTTCTGTACCAGTCCCTCAGGCCATGAGCAGTGGTGTTTTTCCAGCAGTGGCAGTGCATATTCCAGAAGGTGAGAGCAGCTCTGGCCTGGCATCCCCTGACACCCTGTGAGAGTCCTGGTGTGCAGCTCTCTGGCTCTGCCAGCTGTCAGGAAACCTGTCTTCTGTTCTCATCTGAACCCCCTCGTGCTGCCTGTAATGAATCCATGTATCCCTGAGGAGGTTTTCTTGCTAAGGCTCACCTTTCCTTCTGTTTTGTGATAGTTGTTCTTAGAAATATCTCCCTTAAAACTGAGCAGGAAATGGTATTTTGACTGCGTGAAAACTTTATCAAATACAAAAATTTGTATTCCACAGATTTAGAAACCCCCAGGAGTGTTTTGTTTTAAAACTCCTCATGAGAAATGAGAATAGCCATAGCCATCCCAAAACAGACAGTGGTTCCCCTCAGCTGGGGTCTGAGAAATTCAGGGCTATCCCTGCTTTGCCAACTTGTGTTTCAGGGATGGAAACTGGGAGATGTAGCACACTGTAGGCATGCAAGGAATTCCCTAAAAGAGCTGGAAGGACTCAGGTAGTGAAGTGGAAGATCTAATTCAATCAGAGCAAGGATCTGGAAGTGGATTTCTGCACCCAGACTTGATAAACAATTAGGCTGCTGGTTATCTGATATGTAAATCCAGGGTCTCTTGGTGGTTTTGAATGGCAGTTCTGTCCAGGACCTGTGAATGCTTACTGCTAATCTGCAGTGTATATTTTCATGGGGAAACTTCTAGTTTTGACTAAAATAGTTCTGATCTTACAGTTGGAAATACAGCTAGTGATAGATAATTATGAATTCTGGCAGAGCACCCCCCATGTTCAAAATAGTTTAGAATAGTCACTGCTGAGAAGAAACTGAGCCTTCAGGAGTGTTGAGGTTTAATGCATTAAGGTTTAAAAAATGTCTCCAGAGCCTGCCATGGTTGGTATCATCATTTTGTATTAAGAAGTGTTTTGAAATGGGTCACATTTGAGCTGGTTGAGCTCTCACTGCAGAGTTGTGTGATGAGAACAGTGTATCACTGTCCTGATGTTCTTTCACTGGACCTTCAGGGATTCTCCTCCCTCACCCAAGCAGCAGTGGGAGTCGAGGAGCCTGTGGAGGCAGGGATGCTGGGATGCTCTTCAGAGCTGCTCTGCTGCTGGTTGTGAGCAGCCCTTAGAACTTCCATTAGTGACTAATGGGGGGCAGGAGGGTCCAAAGTGTGTCTGTGAACTTGGACAAATAACCCCCTCCCTTGGTTATCAAGTGCTGAAGACAAACCAAGAGATGGTTTCTAAAGGTTTTCAAAGCAGCCACTGCTTGGCAAAGTGTTATATGGCCATATGTAAATAAACACACGAGCATTTTTGGTCATAGAGAGGGATTAACCCATGGAAGTTGAAATTCCCACCACCTGACAGGTCCTGGACAAAATCCTGCATATTAAGCAGGTATCATCCAGGTCTTATGGGGGGTGGCATGATGTTCAAAGTCTGAATTTCCCTCGTCCCTCCAGTCTCCACTTGGGGATCTGTCTTCCTGACTGGAGCATCATGGCTGAGTGCCTTCTCCCCTTGCCACTGCCTGCTGGGGAGAGTTCAGTCAGCTCTGCTGAGGGCCCAGCAGCTGCACACCCAGACAATCTGTTTCTCTGCTAACATGGCTTTAGTGTGGGGATGTTTTCCTGGTTCCCTGGTGTGTCATGTCTAGGGGAATGATCCTGGCTGGCACATTGCTGCTGGGAAATCACCCCCTCAGAAGTCATTAACGCTTTCGTGGGGCAGCTGTTTGCACGGTTCTTATGTTAGTTGGAGACAGGCAGGTGGCTTCTGAGTCCCTTTTCTCTGTTGCCCCACGTTTCTCACTCCCTCCTCCCCCTTTCTCAAGCCCAGACTTCCCTCTTTCAGGAACACTGACTTGTGGAAGTGAGCCAACGTTGCAGTGTACCACAAGCAGATACTGCTGCAGGGAGGGGGGGAAGGACAGTGCCTTAAGAAAGGGAAATGGATCTTTACTTCGGCTTGGAAAGATGAAAAGGGTTTAATTCCTGGAATGGTTTTTGTTTTTCAGCAGTGCTTTTGCTCCATCTCCTTTTTCTGACTCCTGTGCAGTCCTCAGCATGGTACTGCTTTAGTCAGGACATCAAAACATCAGACTTCCAAATATTCCTGGGATCCTCCTCCTCTTCCTTTTGCATGTACAGTCATGAGGCAGCCAAGACAAGGCAGGAGCAGAGGAAATTATTCAGAAATGTAAAGGAAGTGCTTTTGATTTTGTCTCCAGGGAGTGAGTGCTGGGACAGGCAGGGTGGGAGCCTGGATGAGGCTGGGCAAATCCCAGGTTTGGATGAAGGGGAGCTGTGGGTCAGGAGGGGTTTAGATTAGAAGGATGAGGCGTTTGCCTGGCGAGGGGATCTTGATTAAAGTTGGCTTGCAGGATGTTAAAGGTTCCTGAAAGGAACAGAGAAGGACTGTCAGGCTGTGTAAGAGCTGGCAGCTCCCAGCTGTGTTCTAGGAAGTGTGTGTTTTCCAGCCTCGTGGATATTAAAGAGCACTCAGTCAAGTTGTGAGTGCTGTGAGGCATCAGCTGCTCCAGGAGTGTGCTCTGGGCTTGGGAGACAAGTCCCATTTCTGATTGCTGGATTCTGCTGCCGTTCTGGAAGCAGAGCTGTAGCCTGGGGTGGCTGAGCCAGCACACCCAGCAAAATCAATCAGTGAGGATTGCAAAATGAATAAGTTTTACTGCTCTGTCACCTGCTTATGTTGATTCCATCTGTTGAATTCCCCCTTCCCCCAGCATATTTTTTCTTTCCTCTCCTATGTAATAGTTTACTTGGCTATAGAATGTATATTCAGACAAAATAAGGACAAGAAGTCTGAGGAGAACAATCTACTTTTTCTCTCAATGGCTTCCCTTGCATTTCTAGCCTGTGCTGAATGCTGCAATAGTTTTGCTTCTGTTCACAGTCACACTGTTCTCTGTCATGTCTTTGCTGGACACAACAAGCAGTTCCAGGGATCTTCATGCCTGATGGACCTTTAAAGTTCCATCCACAGAGCTACCTATAGAGCTGTGACTTAGAAACAGATACAGATCTTTGCTTGAGAATGCCAGTGGCAGAGCTTGCACAAACCTCAGTGTTGGGATTTGAGCAAACCAGAGCAGTGATTTGAAGCCCTGGGGGAATCTTAAAGATTGCTGAAGGTTTTAAGGCTTTGTTGGATTTTTGAAGACAAGTCAAGTTCCCACAGGTGACAGCTTTTAGGATTGAATGTTTGCCATTACACTGGCCCCAGTCACTCCAGTTAAAGATTCCCAGGAACTGGGTCAGTGCTCAGTATCTTTTCCGTGAGAGATGTGAGGTGCAGTTGCTGTCAGTGCCACTGATATCAGGAATTCAGCAAACCTGCCCTTAAGGTGGTGCTTCAATGAAGTAGCTGAACCCCATGGAATGAAGAGTTCTTTATTTATTTCTGGTCTCTTGTGTTTGGATGATTTAGGAATCCTTGAGACAAAGATTGCAGCAGGAGAGAGACACTGCTTGGTGATGAGGCAGAAGGCACAAAGGTGGGTGTAGAGAAGGGAGATGGCGAGGAAGAACAGCTAGAGATGAGAAAGAACTGGCCTGGGGTGGCACATTGCCAGGCTTTGCATGCATGGATGACAGCCTGAAATTCATGTGGAAGGGGATGGGGAGTCAGCTAAAAGGGAGTTTAGGTGTGTGGGCACTGGTGTGAGAGGACAAGATGTTCATTCTGAGTTCTGCTGCCAAATGGTGGGGCCGTGGAGAACAAACTGAAGGGGGGGGGGGATGTTCCTTGAGGTATCAACTGGGGTGCAGAGCAGGGTGAAAGGACAGACACATGGGAAGTGCCCTCAGCAGGAATCCAGCTGCACCCCAGAGAGCCTCTGTGTGCTGGGGAGGGATGTCAGAGCCTTCCTGGGAGTGATTTAATCTTCATGACTGTACTCACACAGGCAAGGAACACCGAGAAAGGCTGGGGGACAGCAGGGGTTCCTCTTGGAGCTACTGTTATCTGTGCTTAATGAGATTAAACAGGTTGCTAATTTCTGCTTCTGCCTTGTTCAGTATTATCACATCTGTGTTAAGGTTGATAATGTTTATTAACATGAAGGCTGGGAAAGAGAACATCAGACCTGGGTCTTCTCAGTGCTGCTTTTCTCTGCTCTGTGCCCTCTGCCCCATCGTGCTCCAGCAAAGGTGTGCCACAGGTCACCAATGTTGGTGCCCTTGTCCTGCTGTCCCACACAGCTGTACAGGTGGGGTTCATGGTTCTTAGCACTGAAATGGCCACTAGAGCACTCAAATATCTATGAAATTTGCTCTTTCCCCTTCTTGCTGTAGCAGGTGTGTGTAGCATGCAAGGGCTGTTACTGCTGCAATAATTAACGTTGTTGAGGAATTTTGTTTCTTTTAGAGGAAAACGGGAGTGCAACACTATAACAAAAATGTCATATTATTGGGAGGAGGGGAAGTTAGGGGTGCTTAAAATGGAATTTAGCAACTGTGGCTGTCAGCATTGGGAAGTGTGTGAGGGGGTCACACCCTGGCAAACACGTGTTCCATCCCATTTCATGGCCATGGAAAGGCTGGTGTGGTTTTTGGAGGTATTGCTGCATCACAGTCATTGCACAGAAGAAAGTCAAATGTAAGGAAATACAACTGGCGCTTCAAAAAACAAATGGGAGAGTTTTTTGTGATGGCCACAGTTCTCATGGAACTGCCTGGCTTGGTCTCAGATTGGACTCAAGACAGCTCTGACTCCTGGAAGGCAAAATGTGTCCTTGTTGTGGGAAATTTCACTATTACAGAACCACAGGATATTCTGAGTTAGAAGGGACCCACAAGGATGGCAGAGTGGCAAAAGTGTTGGCTGGAGTGTATATCTTCACAGTTTTAAGTCGTCTTTTATATCTTTGGTTCAAGGTGTTGCTCACCTAGAAAATCAGGCTTATAGTCCTGAATTTCTTTGAGTGTTTTATGAGTAGCTAAAGTCAAAAACAGAGGGGAAGTTTGATGAGCTCAAGGTCTGAGGAAGTGCCATGGTATTTTGTACTGCTGGAATTTTCTCACACAGCAAAGTTTCACAAGCAAAGTCTGTTCAAACACTGAGATGTATAAATTACTGAAGCCAAATCAACAGGTTCCTTGTTATCAGAATTTATAACTCATAGCTGGCAGGAGTAAAGGTTTTGTTGAGGGTTTTTACCTCTTTTCTTTTTTTCTTGTCCCCTTTTAAAGGCAAACTTCATATCAGACACCAGAGTGTAATTACACAGTAAAAAGTGTCATAATTTTCAGCTGGGATTTTAGATTTCCTTTGCCTTGGAAATCTAGGAAGAGTAAAAATAGTGGCAGAGCTAGAGATTATTTTGTTTTAATCAGAGGTGAGCGTGTCTGGGTTCAGCAGATCTCCCCAGGTGCTGAATATTGACAGCAGGTACTGAATGCAGTTATCAGTGCTGGCTAAACAGCAGCATTTTGGGGTGGAAATTGTCATCAGGAGAAGGTAGAGAGAAGAGCTGATTTCTAGGCCTTCTTGTATAATAAACAAGTATTTGAGGATATTCTTGTCTGGTAACAACATGCAAGTAGCTGTTGGTGATTTATTTTTCTTTTAAAATACATGTGCAATATTTTGAGTACAACAGAAGCTGCATGCAGCTGCTTTGTAGCCTGTCACAGCTGAGTATAACTGGCATCTTACACTGCCAGGAAGAATTATTTTTCCCTCCACACAGCAGAACAAGCACAATATTAAATGCAAAGTAATCTTATGGTTGTAGCAAAATACATAACGTGCTTTTTATTTAAATCTTTCTGTGCTGATTAGTGTTGAGTGTGCAGTTGCATATGTTTGGCACTGCAGTTCAGTAGATTCATGGAAGGTTATCAGAGAACCAGGAGAGTGGCTTTTCTTTGTGGGCATTTTTGCTGATTTTTGTGCTCCCTTTTCTGTTACCCTCACGTGTGCAGGGGGATACCTTTGAAGTGTATAGTGGCCCCCAGCTTTGCCATTTCAGTTGTGTTTGCTGCATCTCCACTAACATTTATGAACAAAGACAGCTGACCTTTGCAGAGTGAATGGCTAGTTGCACGTGCAATTAGAGCACTGATAGTGGTATGTCTCATTTATTCACCTCAGGTTGTAGAGTCATACTGGGTGCCTGGTAGTGATTTGAGTACTGCTACAACAAATAAAATTCAGAGCCACACCAGAGTTTATTTTTGAGAGACCTGGTTGATTCCCTACAGGAGAGAGGCTTGGAGCAAGATGGTATTTGTGTGGTGTGCACTCTCTAGGGGTGGAGAAGCAGGAGTGAGTGCAGTTCTGCAGCGGATTTGCTGTACATCCAGCCCACAAACTCAGGAAAACCCCACATCTTTCTGTTCTCTTTATCTTTGTCTGTTCTACTCTATCTCCTGTTTTCCCTTTAAATCATGTGCTTAACAAATTCAAAGCCTTGTGTGTCAGCGGGAAGTTGGTCTCAGGGTGTGGCTCTGATGCCACGTGCAAACAGTCCTTCTGACTGCTCTCCCTTCTCACTTGTGCTGGCAAAGGACCAAAGATCTGCTGGAGCTTTTGCCATTTCAGGGGATCAGCTGAGTGGGGACTGGAAGCCTGGAGGGAAGAGGTGGATAGAGAAGGGTCCTTCAATGCAGGCAGTAAACCCCTGACACTCAGTGGGTTAGGAGAGATGAGATACCCCAAGCAGGAGTGTTGGAGAACTGTGCTACTCCACTGTCGTGGCTGTTGTTGGCTTGGAGGAGGCCTCCTCTGGGACTGGCTCTTACCTGGGCACTGATGGGCATGCCAGGGAATGCCAACAGCTTGGACAGCCCTGCAGGAACTGGGATGACAGTTTGTTTGAATGAAGCCTCCAAGCAGGTTCAGTTTGGAACAGCCTGAGCTGGGTTTGAAATAAAAGCAGAAGAGTGAAAGGTTTAGAGATGACCCACTACCTGTGCCTGCCCTGGCTTTGTCCCCATTTACAGACTGATGCTTCAGTACTAAACAATTTGAGCACAAATGTGTTGTGTTCTTTACTTTAAGAACAAATGCAGTGCTTTCTCTGAGGTTTGCAGGGGTGGATTCCCCCCTTGCTGGGCTGCCATTGCAGGCACACCCGTGGTTCCTGCTGCAGCTCCCACTGGCACTGCTGCTGCATGGAGAGGGAAACCTTGAGCAGTGCAATTCCTGGAGCATTGGAACACAAAGGATGGCTTTATCCCCTATGAGGAGACCTGGAAACAGATAAAGAGTGTTAACATTGAGTTAATAGATGTAGTGCAAATAATCAGGATGTAATAAGAGACAAAATGTCCAAAACCATAGTGATAGCTCTTTTTTTTTGTCTTTTTTTCCCCCCTCTTCTCTTTGTAGCATAGGGGAGGGGAGGGGATGAAAGAAACATTATCCAAGCCTCCTTTTGCCATCAGCCCCTCCTGAATAAAGACTGAGTGGAAGAACTGCTCTGCAGCAAATGGTGTCAGATTCTGTGCATCAGCCTGAATTCACATTTCCAGTACATTCCTTATTTGTAGGATTCAGCATTTTTGTAACAGCTACACACAAAGGGGAAAGAAGGCAAAAGAACCAAGACATTTAGCCACTGAGGCCTTTTCCTTCCCAGCTAGAGACATGAATAAAGCTGGATAGAAGTGCCTATATGTGAATATAGAATAAGTACCTCAATATTGCAGGCTGAGGACCCCTAGGACTGAAAGTTTCTGCAGGGCCCATTTCTCTTTTAATAATGAGCAACCTTCCTGTGGGAAAAATAGCACAGAGATTATAAAACTGATTGTGTGGTGAAGGGGAGTTCAGGCTCTGGAGTCAGTGCAAATAAGAAAGAGATGGTTGCAGTGTCAGATGATCCTTTAATATGGCACGTGCCATAAGTGAGAACTGAGCCTGTAGCAGCTCCAGTCCAAGCACAGCAACTGTTTGGAGCTAGGAAGAATTGCTGAAGTTTAAAATAAATAAAAAAGCATATGTAGAGGTCTCAATCCCCTATGTAGGGAGCAGATAGCAGGTCTAACAGGAATCTGTGTAATCTGGCAGTGCAGGATTAAAGAGAAAGTCACTGAGAAGTGGTGGTTTCCCGTCCGTGCCCATGGATATCTTCTCTCTGAGTTGTTAGAGTTTCAGAGTCTAGAAGATCACTTGCTGCTCCCTGGAGTCCTGAGGTTGTTTCCTGTATAGATCAGACCATTAAGGTATGAGGGTTCCTGCTGTCCTGCCTCGTGTACGCAGCACTGAATCGATGGAAAAGCTATTAGAAGATACTGTGTCACTTTAAGATACTGTGTCACTTTTTAGTATATTTTTTTTCTTCTTTCTATCAGGAAATTCAGCACAGGGAGAAATTTCACAGGGCTGGCCTTCCAAGCTGCAGTTTAGCATTTGCTTGGCAGTCACTCACTAAACCCAAGTTAGGCCATTGCCCCAGAGGAAGAGTTCAGGCCTCCCTGCACTGCCCAGGCCCTGAATTGGCAGCACATCCTGGAGTGTCTGCTGGCATCTGCCCTGCTGTTCCTCAGGAACAGGCTGAGCACACCCCGTGGTGCAGCTCTTTCCCCTCTGCAGCTTTTTCAGATGTCAAGGAGAGTTGTGTGAATCACATCTTGTGCTTTCTCACCTTCCATCACCTCTGGTTTTGGTGACCTCCCTGTGAATAATAATACCTGTTCCATCTGCTTCTTTCAGGCAGTGGTTCAGTAATGCTGAGCTCCAGCACAGCTCCAGGTTTGTGCTGTGCAGCTCCTGGTCCAAACCATGCCTGGCCACACACGGGGGCGTCCCCTCACTGTTGTGCAAAGGCTGCTGTGCTCTGTGTCATCTGTCTCATGAAAAACTGGGAGATGGAGCATGTTTCTTGAGGTTTTGAGTTGGGCTGGGTCGTGATCCTGCCCACAGCCTTTTGTGAGAGCTTTAGGGGGGTGTCTGGGGGCTCCTGTTGACAAAGCTGTTCTTCCCTCAAAGCACTGCAAAACTTACCTGAAACTCTGGGTTCATTCACAACCTCTGCACTTCTGTAGAACATCAGGGAACCTGGCTGAAGTCTTGTCAAAGCTCTTGCAACAATAGAAGCACAGCTGTTCTTCAGGCTCAGGAAGATGGCAAAATGTCTGATTAGGTTTTTTGCAAGTTTGTGAAAATTAACCATACGTCTAAAATTTCAGTCTGTGTTTCTAAATCATCACCTAAATTTTGCAGAAATTGGTGCTTTCAACCCTGCCTGGCTTTCATTTTACAAGGATCTGTGTCTCTAAGATGTCTTAAAAGGTGTAGTTATACCTTTCAGTTTTAGACTGAGAGAAGATTTAATTTATTTTTAAGGTTCAGAAGGAGAAATCCAAAGGTTAACAGTTGGCTGATGGATCGGATGTTGCTTGGTATGTGTTTCTGCTCTTTATTTTTGAATTTCCTTTTCTCTGCTTCTCCAGGTGTCATCTTGACATGAGAACATTCAATCTTGGCACTGAGGAGTGCAGAAAACTTGCTTGTAGGGGTGGAGAAAAGAAGAGTTTCTTTGTGTGTATCAAAATGGTTTGTAAAAACTCTTCAGAGAGCGAGAATTCAGTTCTGTGAGACAATTATCAGAAGTACTTTGTGCAAACATGAAAACCAGCACAAGACACACAGATGATAGTGCAGTTACATTAGTAAAGAGAATGGGAGTGTCTGATTAGTAGCACAGGATAGGGAAGGTTTTCAAAGTGTCCTGCTCAGAAGTGGCATTAATCCAGCAATATCCCAGCAATAAACCCTGTACATGCTTGTCTAAGTGCCCTGGTTAGTCCTGAGGGTGTTTGGGCTTTGCTGGGGCACATGTAATGTAGTGAACTTTTAAAGAGACCTCTAGGCACCAACCCAAACTGAGAAGGGCAGAGGGGAAAATGCTGATGGACAGTCCTACTGAGCTGGAACACAGTGGCTGTGAAGGAAAAGCTGCTGAATGGGCTTGTGGTTGAAAGAAGTAAAGCAACTGCACTTGGACTCACTAATGGGCTTTTTGTCCAAATTGGAGCCATCTCTTTCTTTGGGAAGTTATTTGTGTTGGAAATCAGGCCATAGCCAGGCTGGAGCAGGAAGGAAGAGGCGGATGGTGATCTCAAAAGGGTGTGCTCTGGGAGCAGAATGACAGCTGTGCAAGAAGTAGGTTGGCTGCGAGGGCAATGAACTTGGCAGTGGAGCTCCTTCAGCTCCTTGCACTGCTGAAAATGTGGTGTCCTGCTGGAGCCTTTGGAGCAGAGCTGAGGGAGCCCAGAGGGTGGTCATGGTGGTGGGGCTCCTTGCCTGAGGAGCCAGCAGCCCTCCTGAGGCCACCTGTCCCCTCCTGCAACCTCTGTGTGCTTCACAGGAATACAGAAATGTGCTCTCAGCAGAGGAGTAGTTGTCAGTTGTCACCCTTTTCCTATTCCCAGCCTAGAAGAGAAGCCATTGACCTTCTCTCCTGTCATTCCTGAGCACTTCCCCAGTCACATCCTGCAATGTTACTGGGTTTGCCTTGCTGAAAGGGATGTTGAAGCAGCAAAGAGGTGTGAGCTTTTTCCCCAGTGATGCAAATGGTCTGTATTGGAGTCAATAAAGAAACCAGAATTTGTGTCTTCCTTCCTGTGACCTTTGAATTGTGTGTTTCCCTATACTGAAAGGTGCCTGTGACACCATTTATGGCTTAACTTGGCTGTTAGATGGAAAAGCAATCTCACTTTCCTGCTCTGATTCATAAGTCCCTAATGACAGGTTACTTGGTAATTCTTGTTTTCAGCAATCTCCGTGCAGTTGTGTTTTGACTGGGACCTGATAGAAACATGAGTGAGAGGAGCTTCAGGCTGAGGCCTGAGAGTGCAGCAATGATACTTTTTATTTGACTCTTTGAAAACACTTCCCCCACAGCTGTTGTAGGCCTTTTCTGACGTGAGCACATCAGAGGTGATTGTCCTTTGCTTGTTTTTTATTCTGTTTCTCTGCATTTAACTGTACTTTTTATGGCACCAGTTTTGTTTGTGCTCCATCATTACAGTGATTATTACTACAGGGCATAAAGTATGAAACTCGGATCACAGCCATGTTGTGTAGGAGCAACATAAATGTGCAGTAAAGAGAGTCTCTGTCACAAAGTGTTAGTGGTGTCTGGAGAGATGAGGCAGAGAAGAACAGGCACAATGCAGCAATGTGCTCTCATTGCACAAAAACTCAGCTGTGGAGTCTGGGACAGAGCAGTCCCTCAAACAGGGAGGGACATGTTTGGTTGCAGGACCAGGAAAGATGAGCTCTTATCCCCCTTCTAGAGATTAGTGCCTTTAAAATAAACTGGCCTTGCATGTGACAGAGAAAGTTCAAGCATCCAGTAGTCAAAGGTCATTTTCTGACCCTGATGGGGTCAGAAATTTAAGAAGGACATTCAGAGTCAGTGTAAAAGTCCTCATTGTTTCAAATCTCACTGAACTTAAAGAACGTACATTGCACCCAGAAGTCTCTTCTCCCAGCAGCTGGGGGCAGGTGGGAGGGTTGTTGTCCTTAGCTGGGGGATTCTCCTCTGTTTAAAAGGATTGCTGGATCTGGCACTGGGTGATGTGGTTTAGTGGTGTGGGTTTACAGTGGTAATGCTGGGTTGATGGTTGGACTGATGATCTTAAAGGTCTCTTCCAACCTTTATGATTCTATGAAAATACTGCAAACAAGTAGGAAAAAAATTGCAGTTTCCCATCCAGAAGTGGGTAAGATAGAGCTGTCTCCATCTCAGGTTCCAAATCTCTCCTCACTGCCACTCGAGACCCTTCTCAAGCTGGGAAGTTGGGCAGCCCAGAGAAGGTGAAGATGTTGTGGTGGATTGTCATCCTTTGGCTGGAGGAAGTGTTAAGAGTCCTTTGCTCAGTCAGAGCTCATCTTTGAGCTCCAGAGCACGTAGGTACCTGTTCAGAGCAGAACTGCTGCCTCCCTGACTTTGCTCTCTCCTGTCTCTTCCCAGCTCCTCTATGACAACCCCAAAGCCCGTCAGGAAGTGGAGTATCACTGGCGAGCGTCGGGGTGTCCTCACATCGTCCACGTCCTGGATGTTTATGAGAATATACATCATGGGAAGAGGTGCCTCCTCATTGTCATGGAATGGTATGGACCAGCAGGAGCCCCCCACCAGGCATTGCTCTTGGAGGGGTGGAGGGAGCTGAGGGAGGAATGTGTTGGATTAGGTGGGAGTTAGGGGGGATTTCTTCCAGCAGGAATTTGGCTTGCGGGGCAAATCTTTCCTCGTCTTTATGGAACTGGTAAGGAAATGTGTGTCTGCTCCAACCATCTTGTGGGATGGAAGAATGAGGAGCCTTAACCAGAAAATAAATTTTCCTTGTGCTCCATGACAGTTGTCCTATTAAAGCATTGACTTTAATACAGTCTTGAAAAACATGTCTCTATAAATACAATGCACTTTGGTTGTGATTGACTTCCAACTTCAGCTGTAAATCCAATGATCCAATATGATCCTTCTTGCTACTATTTTGACTCTTAACTTTTCCTATTCTCTCCTTGATCTCTAATACCACAGTTATTGTCTTCTTCACTGAGGACAAATTAATACTCCTTTTAGGTATCTTTGTTTCTTTCTTTTTTTCTCATCTCTAACCCTTACATAAAATAAGACTATTGTTGGCCTCCCAGTGCCAGTGTGTGTGACTTCCCAGCTGTGTGTGTCCTGTTCCCTCTGACAGGGTACATTAAACTGAAAGCATCAAAATCCCTGGTCTTGTTTTGTTTTCTACTTATTCCATCCCAGAATGGCTTTCTGCATTGATTCAAGTGAGTGTGGTGTTCAGGAAGCATTGGCAGAGGAGGCAGCCTGTAATCTTTGTTATCTGTTCCTGTGGTTCTGTGTGATTATCTGGATGCACAGTCAGGTGTTAATTTTGTGGTTTCTGCTCATGTAAGGTGGGGTTTCTTTTGTGTTCTTTGTTTCAGCATGGAGGGAGGAGAGCTGTTCAGCAGGATCCAGGAGAGAGGAGATCAAGCTTTCACTGAGAGAGGTGAAACATCACAAGTTTAAAATTAAAATTTGTGAAAGATTGCTTCTTCATTTCCCTGTCCCCTTGCTTAGTCTCCTTATAGGAATTTTTCTTTGATTTGATTTTTGGTGGTAATGGTGGTGGTTGTTGTTATTATTCTCTATCCAACTCTGTATTAAAGAGTTATTTTTTAAAAATATGGGAAATTCTTCCTACAAATCTACTCAACTTCTTCATTTCTGAGCCACCACAGCCTCTTGATACTCTGAGCCCTGGTCTCCTGCCAGACCACCTCTGGCACGATGAGCGCAGCTCCTGCTGGGATTTCTCTCTGGCTGTCCCTCAAGCAGCATCCCTGTGCACAGCTATGCTGTTAGGCCACGAGGATAATGAGCAAATCACACTTGAAACATCTCTTATTCAAGGGTTTTAAAGCACTACTTGAAAGGAAGTGTTATTAACCACGCTGTAAACAAACCTGCCTGGCTGCAGAGCAGGGACTACGTGCAAGCTGAAAGACCTGCCGTGAGCAGGGACAGCTTTTAATGGAGTCTCACCATTTTTATTGTCTTTGCTATTTATCATTTGCAGAGTATCACAGCAGTGCTTGACTGTGGCTCTCCTTGCCACCTCACAACAGTCAAGGGCTTGTTTCTGCTCAGGAGTGAAAGCAGTGGTGTTTGTAACACAGTGGTGTTTGTAACCAGGGTCTGACAAAATGATTAGAAGAAGAAAAATACTCACCTGAGCTTGGAAATTACTGTGACTTTTTTTGCAAGTCTGGTGTAGAGGTGCTCAGCTTTTTGATCCTGGGCTTCCTAGCCTGGGATGAATCCTTTAAGTCCCAGGAGAGACTTGTGTAAGGAAAATGAGCATTTTTAGGAACTTTATTTGTTCCTCTCTAAAATACAAAATTCCAGGGGGAAAACTGGTTTCATGAACAATAACGACTGCACTCTACTAAAAACATTATTTTTCTACATTATATAGCATTGTGTAACATTGTAAATACTTTTTCAGAAGTCACTTGGGAGTGTTAAACAAAAAAACACCTTCATTCTTCCCTGAGATAAATGAGCCCTGTTCCACTGGATTCCCCTGGTTTGCTGCCTGTTTATGTAGCCACAGCTTCCCATTAGGAACCAGGTTTTTTGGCCTGGCCAGGAAGGAGAAGATTGTCCAAGGTTTTCCCCAAAGAATATGAGTGTTTCTGCCTTCTGATTGTCCTTGCCCGTGATTGTGTAGTTTCAGTGTCAAGCCATGTGGAAAAGGATTCCCAGTTACACTACAAGAATTTCTCCCTTCTCTCTCAGCCCTGCAGCCGTGGGTTCTGCCCATGCAGAAAGCAGAGGATCAGGTTCAAGTTTCTGTTGTTTCCCTGTCAGTGGAGATGTGATATAATGCTCACATGGGAGTGTCATTGTTCCTTGCTCTGAAACCTGTCCCTATGTAACTGACCCCTTCCAGACTCCCAGAGCACTGCTGTTGCAAGGCAGCTCACACCACTAGAATTTCTCACTGGGTTTATGTTAAATTTTAGAAACGTACTATTTCAAAGGTGGCACTTTGGGCTTTGTAGAATAGAACTGTTGATTTTGTTTCTCCTGAGAAAAAACTTCTAACAACAGTGAGGAATGAAGATGTGACCTATCCTAAAATGACTATATTGTTACATTGCTCTCTTTTTAGAAAATCTGTTAGATCCTCCTCCTCCCCCTGAACTAGAAGCTGAAAGGACATGTCCTGCACAGTCAGGGATATGTCCTGGCTGGGGCTCGTTTCTCAACAGCTGTTGCTTGTGTACCTGCTCTGCTCTTGCAGCTTTTTTTGGTGAGCAAATTAAAGCTCAAATTTAGAGGCTCCTAAAAAGAAGTCTGAGCCTCAGTTGGGTTGCAGTGCAGCTCAGGAGGAGGCTGAGCAGCCGGGGAACCGGGGGCTGGTTGTCTGCAGAACCAAAACACAGCTGCTGGGGCTAATTTTAGGGTTTCTAGTCTTGACGCCTGCCCTGTATCCCAGCAAGCTGTTTGTAAGCCATAAGCATTCCCAAGCATGTCCCTGAGTTAAGGTGGGAATGTTAATGTGACCTTTCTCAACTTGTATTTGTAGAGGCCTCTGAAATCATGCGAGACATCGGAACAGCCATCCAGTACCTGCACTCCATGAACATCGCGCACAGGGACGTCAAGGTGAGCCTGGGCCAGCAGGAGGGAACCTGGGGCACAGAAAGAAATGGGCAGTGCTGGTTTAAACAGAGCTGGGAGCTCAGTCAGATGGCCAGAGTGTTCCTGTTCCTCTGCCAGTGGGAGAAGGGATTCGTTCACTGGTTTGCAAGTAGTCCAAGGTTGGAATATTCATGTGTGCTAATGCCTTGCAGTAGAAGAGGGAATGCAGAAGAATCTCGTGATAGTCAGATGGTTAGTTAAAGAGGTACTACCCATTTGCAAGCCAGTTAATTAGTAAGAAAATAACACTGCTTGAGGTAAACTTATACTACATCTCTCTATGTACAGTCTTTGCCAGTTACTAATCCTTTTCAGTATCATACTTGCCTAAGAAGAAAAAAAAAAACAACAAACAAACCACAAGAAACCTCAAACCAAGCAAACAAAAAAACCCAACAATACCAAATACCAAAACCCCCCTTCAGAGATAGGAGAAACTGCCTATATGGGGGGAATAATACAGATTGTGCATCTAACCCACTTTAATGATATATGTAAATATTTGAGAAAACAGAAAGATCTCAGTTGCTGCCACATGGGACACTTTAATTAGCTAAAGTTTCAACCCAGATCTTATTGTAGAGATTTGGCAGTGTTTGTAGTATTGTACTTTATTTTCATTCTGTAAAGTGCACAGCATAAGCAAAGCCAAGCTTGCTGCACCCCTTGTGATGGGATGGGATGGGGAGCAGGTGACATAAAGATAGACTGAGGCATCAGATTGATTCCACAGTTCTGAGTCTGTGAGTTTGCTACAGATATTTCTGTGTGTTTGGCTGGAAGGAGAACTGCTATTGCACGTGTCACCAAGGGACAGGTTTGAGGGTTCTTCAAGTAGGAAGCAGAGAATGGCTTAACAACTCAGAGACTAAAAATCTCTTCACTTTTGCAGAGCCATGTGCCATTGCCTGTCAGCAGCACAGGAACTGAAGCACTTGGCCCCAAACACTCCATACACACACTCTGTGAACTAATGTAGAAATGAGTCAAATAGATCCTAAAGCTTATTTTCTTTAAAGCCTTTCCTCCTTCTGTATGTCCCTAAACACTAGCATGAGCAAGGACATAGCTTCCTTATGACTGAGAAACTGGAAAACAAGTTCAAGTAGTGGCAGATTATTTGGAGATGTCCTCTTGTCCCTGTTCTTGTGCACAAGAGTTTGTATTTCCCTCTGTGCCACTTCTGCCTGTATGGAATGTGAAGCAAGGGTGGAATTAACTCAGGTTTCAGGAGACAGAGGACAAGGGGAGGAGGATGTGTGTGTATGAGTTAACTCTGAGGGACTGGTGTCAGTGGCTCATGGAGAGTTTGTTCTCTTGTCCTTCACCTCAGCTAGGTGAGAGCACAGAGTGCTGGGGGATCAGCTGCTGTTGTCAGACAGATCAATCCCAGGAAGCACAGGGAACTGGGAGAGGCTCAGGAAGCCAGATTTGATGCCCATTGGACAAGATGAGAGAGAGTCTTGTGGTTTGCCTGGAGGGAACTTTCCATGGGCTTTGGAGGAGATGTGATGGAAGTAAAAAGACCCAAATGTTGATGGTCACCCAGGCAAGCAGGAATGGTTTGACCTGTCAGCTCCTTAGATTCATCTCTTCACTGTCTGGTTTATCCCTTCTCTTGGTGGCCTTTCAGCCTGAAAATTTGCTTTACACATCCAAGGACAAGGATCCTGTGCTCAAACTCACAGACTTCGGCTTTGCCAAAGAAACCTCTGTAGTGAATGCACTGCAGACCCCCTGTTACACTCCTTACTATGTGGGTGAGTTCTCCAGCATGCATTGCTTGTGTGTCAGTCTGTCATCCATCCCTGTATAGTGGGTCTGGGCTGTAGGAATGGGTGGGAAATCTTCTGTTTTGGGTGTAACATAAAGTGCCAGCCTGCAGGGTTTAAACTGGGATCCACCCCAAAGCTAGTCTGGTTCCAGCACAGTTCAGTGCTCCTGCTTTCTTGCTTGGTTGTGGAGGAAACAGCCTTCACAGGAGATGCAAATGAGGATCAAGGAGAGAGAAAATATTTCTTCTGATTGAGCTTGAAGTAATCTTGATGTTGCCTCTGAAAGCCATAATTTGAACAGAACTTCGTGATTATTTGGGTGTTTCCTTGCAAAACTTCCCTTGGCTTAAGTAATGCAATAAAAGAGAACAGGGAGTATTGCCTGAGCTGTAGAACTTCTTTAGGCTGGAAAATGCAGTAATTAGTAATAAAACACCTACGTGACTTAATCACAGCTGAATTTTCCCTGCATTTTGTCCAAAGACAGAGCTCTGTGTAATGAATGCCACAGCAGACTGTCCTTTATGCACTCATTTTAGAGTCTTGAGTTAATAGTCATTCATCAAATGGTATGACTGAGACAGTCCATGCTTGGAATTTCTTTGGTGGAAAAAGGACTTAATTTTTTTTTGAAAAATTACTTCTCTGATGAAACTTCTTATAGTTGTTTTTTTTTATTGAAAGATACTGTTATTCACTGTTACCAGATAATTGCATTATCTTCATTTGGAAGCCTAGCCATGAGATGATTCTTCTTCTGATGCCTTCTATATTTTTGTAAGCTGGGTTTAGTGATAAAATGTTAAGGAATTTCCACATATATGATTTTGTGCCTTTACATTTGTATATAAACATGCTGACATTTCCCTTCTCAGCACCTTTTTATAAACTGGCACGATTGCTCATCTGGTTAGTGAATAATTTTCCTTACAAAATCAAGCTCCCTGCCAGTTTACCTGCCTCAGGGGGAGAAAAAATCCACTCTAAATGTGTCTCTCTCTAATTTTGTTACTTAGTGAGTTGCATTTTTTAATTCCTCCTACATTTGTTGTTGGAGCATGCTGCTAGTTACAGGGTGATGGAGATGAAAGGAAATACCTACTCTGATTTCTGGTTTGAATTTTCTCCAGCCCCAGAAGTCCTCGGTCCTGAGAAGTATGACAAGTCATGTGACATGTGGTCATTGGGTGTCATCACATATATTCTGTAAGTATTTGGGGAGAGTCTCAAAGAACAGAAAGAGGAAACATCTTAAATCTGCACTTACAAGTAATTGATCACGAGGGTCAGGCAATCTGTGTGAGCTGGAATGGGACTTCTTCAGAGATGAAAGGAAAGTTATAGAAATTCTAGTTATAGAAATTCTCTTGTCCACTCTTACAGCCTGTGTGGATTCCCTCCATTCTACTCAAACACTGGTCAAGCCATTTCTCCAGGGATGAAGAGGAGAATTCGGATGGGGCAATACGGGTTTCCCAATCCAGAGTGGGCTGAAGTATCAGAGGAAGGTAACAATGCTCACTGTGCTGCTGGGTGGTGGAGTGCTTACAGAGAGACTGTTTCTGTAAACCTGTCTTAGCTTTTGTTTCCCTTTCTTTTGGAATTTAAATCAATTTTTTGTAAGGTGATACAGAGAACGACTGGGAACTCAGATACCAGCCAGCAACCTCAGTGCTGCAGAAAGTAAATGACTACTGAAAGCTTTCTTTCAAAGTCCAGCTCCTGCTAGTGAATGCTGAGACTAAACCCTCTGGAAACAGAAGTCCTTAATCCTGAGAAAGGAGACAGCCAGGACAGCTGGAATGCAAGCTGAGTTGGAAGAAAAGCAAACTGTCTTAAGAACTCTTTCAGTCTTTGCCCTCCTTGGTGATCCAGCCAGCAAGGATGGCAAGTTTTCGTGGTAGCTTTTTGGGATGTGGGAATTTGCCAGCCACCACTTAAATCAAGGTCAACAATTTATTTTGTATAAGTCATTGATCAAAAGCTGCTGGGCTCAAACCAGTGTCCTGAAAGTGGATGTTTTTGATTGCCTCCTATCCTGACAGTCTCATAAGCTGGAAGTCTCACCTGCCCATCATATGAAAGAGAAAGGTCAGCAAGCTCTGGGCTCATCTATTTTTCTTACAAGCCCTTTATATTGCTGTGCTCCTGTTCTTGTCTGCTGTTTAGCAATAACAAATTATGGTTGGATAATGCCATGATCTGTGGCATTTTCACCCCTTGTTGGATCTCCTGGCTGCCTGTGCAGCTCAGCCTGCTGAACATTGTTAAGGGAAATGTTTTACTTAAGAGTCTCTGGGTTAATATTTTCTCTGCTTTGCGTCTTGTTTATATTCCAGCAGTTATTTACATGCTAGAGAACTTGGTGAGAAAACATGCTCTTGGAAAATGTGTAAGGTTTCTGTCTGCTTGCCTGACTGAAGATAGGGGCCCTCTACCCTTGATCCTATTAAGAACATCTAGTTTGTTGTGTTCTTTTAGGCTGATGGGGCACCTTCAACAGTCTGCTGCTTTCTTCCCTGCTTTGTGCTCTTCTTGTCCTTTCCAGCCTCTTGACAAACTAAACTTGTACCTCTGGCAGCTTCTTACAAGCATTTAGTCATCTTGCATTTGATGTTTCTAAAAGAGAACTCTTATTTAGAAGTTCTTCTAGGTTGCTCAGGGAAGTTTTGTGTAAGTCCTTCTAAATAATGTCCTTTGGATGCAGTTTTTCTGGTCTGTCCACCCACATTAATGAAACTCTTGTCTAGACTCTCATCAGCTCATACCTCAGTTACTTAGAACTCCTGCTTTGGCAGATAACACATTCACAGAAAGCTGCTGCAAAGCTTGTTTGGGCAATCCATTTCTTAGACTTTTTTGTCCTTTTAGTGGCCTCTCAGTTGTCAAAGTTTATTGTCCCTTTTTTTCCACAGCCTGTGCTAGTCATTGTCTTCTATCATTTCTCAACACATCAGCTTATGCATTCATTCAGCTCATAGTGCCAAGCTTGTTGCCGTCTTTCAGACAAGCAGCTTTCTGTTCCTATGTTTCTCTTTTCCTCAAGTTCCTGCTCCCAAAGCAGCTGCTCTGGTGATGTAGAGAGTGGAGCTGGAATCCCCAGGCCTTTTCTTTCCTTCTTACCTCTTGTCTTGGATGTTTCCCTGTTCTGCCTCTTTAAACATAGTAACCTACCACTCTGTACATGGCTTCTTAACATGGTGACAGCAAGAGGTAGGTGTTTTGAGTTCTGCAGAATCATGTTTCTTCATTCAACAGGTCTTTGTGTTCTCAAGGGTATTTGGGAGCACAGTCCCAGGCTTCAACAATCCATGTTGGTCCTGTTTTTCAGCCAAACAACTGATTCGCCATTTACTGAAGACTGACCCCACAGAGAGGATGACAGTGTCCCAGTTTATGAATCACCCTTGGATTAATGTGAGTTTCATTTCTCTTTTTACACCATGAATTAATTCTTACATGCAGAACTTATATGTAGCTCCACATAGCACAGCAAGACAAGGACTGTTATTACTGTTGATACCTTAATTAACCTCTTGTGCCCTCCCCTGCCTGTAAAACCACAATTCTTCTTGGTGTTCCCAGAGGATACACAAGGAGGGACACCCACAGCAGTGTCCTTGGAAGCAACAGCCCAATATGTCTCTCTATTCTGTGAGCAGGCAGTCACTGTTGACTCTGCAGCATATGCATGTGTTACTCCCTGTAAAAACATAAAAATAAACTGTATGTGCTTACTTCATCAGGGCAGGATTTAAACAGAGCTATTATTAGTGGCCTCAGGCACCATTGTGCATAGCTTTGTTAGTGTGAACACAGTACTGTGCTTAGTGGGAATTCTCACCCTTGGCACAGCTTGGAAATGCCTGAGGGAGGAGTGAGGGTCTCAGGTTATTGCCAGGTAGGGTGGTACACAGAGCTGTTAATGGTCCCAGCTCAGATTTCCTTCTATGACTTGGTTGAATTCACTTTTCCCTAAAAAGCAGTTTTGGGGAAAAAGGAGAAATGTACTCTAATAATACAGTATTGATTATTTCAAATAAGAGACAAGAATCCCAGGAGCTACAAGACTGAGTTTCATGATATCATCTCTGCTCTGTAGGTGTCCCTCAAAATAGTAGATTATACTTCTCACATTTGTGCCTAAAAAGACACCAGTCTTGTTCTTGCTGCCCAAAAAATTGTCAGCCAGGAACAGAACCACTTGTTCTGTATAATGCCCTTTTCTCTCTGACTATGCTGATCCTCAGAGGCCAGGGCAGAAGCAGAACTGTGGCTAATAGTGCCCATTCCTGGAATGGCTGCTGCAAGGTCTGGGAGCCCTTGGAATCACAAGAAATGTACCTGTATGACATCCTGATGAAGGAGAGAGATGGCATCACTTAAGAGTTATAAAAGCTGAGAAATTGAGGTTGCAAAGACTCTGGAGAACTAGAACAGGCCCTAGACAATGTTTGTAAGTCTTTTTTAACCAAATAAAAATGGAATCATTGGTCAGAATAAATACCTCCAACTTTAAGTGTTTGAAGGCCCAATAAGGAGGTGTTTCAGAAGTCAGCAGGCCAGGAATTTCGTGGAGTGAGTGCCTAATAGGTGAGGGAGCTGCCACCTACAGTGACACATGTTACTCTGAATATGCACAGAGCCAGTTAATCAGGAGGGATTAGAGACAAGGTCTGGGGAGTGCTGCACCAGAGCCCTGCTCAAACACTGTCCTCTGAAAAATGCTGCAAGTTGGCTTTTTTTCTGCTGAACATCTTGTACACGTGAGGCAGGGGGAGGGAGAGAGAAAGACCAATATAGTGAATGTCTCTGTTCTCCCTTTTCCTAAATCCCAAAGTGGGAACATGTATGGGGAAGTGCCTTGCACAAGCAGTAGAGGAGGATGCTTTGTGTCTTCTTTTTTCATTCCCCCTCTCTTTTTTTTTTAGTTGTCAGTTTAGGTGGAGCACAGAATCCTCCAGTTACTTGTGGATAAGATTTTTTTAACAAGCAGCAGCTCACAGCAGATAGGAGAGCACCTTCAGCAGGGCCAGGGACATCACTAAAGCCAGGCTGCTTGTTTTCCATTTCTCCTGTCCCAGCTGTACTTGATAAAACTATACCCTGGCCAGACATGGATGCAGGAGTCAGGATTTCTGCCTCCTTCTGGAACTGCAGCAGTGCTTCCAATGTAAGCCTTGTTTTACAGGGATCTCCTCTTCCTGACAATGCAGCTCTGTCTGGTGGAGGATGCCACAGCAGTAGACAGCAAGTTTGGGTAGAAGGCATAAAAAGACAGAAGATCCAAATGAAATTATAGTTTGGGTTACGGACTGGCAAGAAATGCCACGATTCTTGCTGAGTTAGCTAAGGACCTGTGCTTTGTGCTTTAGAAATTGTGCCTTATTCTAATATAAAGTACCTACTGATTTCATGGCAGCTGAGCACTGATGCCAGTTTTCTGTGGAGCAGCACCTCAGGTGGGGCACTGTCTGCTGAGCTGTGCTTTGCCCTGAGCAATGGTATCATTTCCTCTTTGGGGCACACTTAATGACCTGATAAAGTGGTCATCTCACTTAATGGATGTGGACAAGGAAATGTCTTCTACAGCAAATCCTAGGAGATAAAAGGTCAAATTAACCTCTTTAAAACATTGACTAATGAATACTGAAATGACAGTTAAAATCTAAAATGTACATGGAAATTTATCCAATACCAGGTCACTGGTTGGACTGGAAGGGAGCAGAGGGAAAGAAATTCAGCACTAATTTCTCTCTCCTTTTGTTCTTTAAAGATACTGTTGTATAAGGGCTGTAGTCCTTTTCTGCCACACACAGGAGTTCACTTGTGGAGTGATTGGAAGGAGGAATAACAAGGGCCATCAGAGGACATTAGATCAAGTTTTGTGCCCTTCATACACATAGAAGAGCAAGCAGTCACTTCCCAAATGTTACTTTTCAGAACTTCTCTTGGTATTTTTCCCTTTTCTCAGAGATCAATGTCAGTGCCACCAACTCCTCTTCATACTGCCCGGGTCCTGCAAGAGGATAAAGACCACTGGGATGAAGTTAAAGTGAGTCAATCCTAGTTCAGTTTTCTTTAAGTCAAGTGTGAGATTAGATGAGCTGCCTTTTCTGTATATGTGCATTTCCTTGGAGACTGAAACTATTTTGAATACAATCATGTCAAACAAGGGAAGCATAAACATTCTTGTTTAGAACAGTAGTGTATATGATAACTATTTAAAAAAAATGGATGCTATATGAGCTTCATCTGGCAGCCTTACCGCTGCACCAAATATCAACAGAGGTGGTGTTTATGATCAAAGGCATTAATGATGCTGCCTGCTGAGCCACTGCATGGAACCACAGAGGAGAGGGACAGTGCTGAGGGAGTCTGAAGTTCATTACAGTGAAGCGAATAATATGATGAAAATATAGGGGGGCAGGATGGGAGGGCTGAGGTGCATTCTGCTTTTCTGCTCTGTTCCTGTATTGTAAAACAACATTAAATAACCTTAGCCTTGTCTTGCTATGACATCTGGGGGCTGGAGAAGAGGGAATAAAAATATTGTCTGTCTTTTCCTTAATCTAACCAGGTGCTTCACCTACTATTTGTACTGATGACAATTGAATGCTTCCTGCAAACTGAAACTATAGGGCAGACTAAAAGTCTTAACTCTTTCCTGCTGGCCTTGATCAGGTTGGCATGCTTTTACAATTCATTCTGAATTTTCTGCACTTACAATGCGTGGCATTTTGACAATTGCAACATTCCTGGAGTGTATTGTATTGATTACTGATTTTATTTAAATCACTGATGTGTAGTCTCAGCTGTTGAGCTGTGTAATGGCAAAATTTCTTAAGACCTAGACAACATTTGCCTCCTGAGTCAGAGATCAAGCAGATATTTTCACTGAGCCTTCTTCTTTTCCATGTTTCTGAGAACTTCTTGTGCTTGTGCATTGTGCAGGTCCCAGAGATGCTCCCTTGAGCTCCTGACATTCCCATTGTATTTGTTTTTCCTTTCCTGAACTAAATGCTTAGGCATTCATTTATTTAGGAGATTTTTCACAGAGTCACAGAATATGCTGAGTTGAAAGGGACCCATGAGGATCATTGAATCCAACCCTTAGCCCTGCACAGACACCCCAACAATCCCACCCTGTCCCTGAGAGTGTTGTCCAAATGCTCCTTGAACTCAGACAGGTTTGGTGCTGTGACCACTGCCCTGGGGAGCCTGTTCCAGTGCCTGGCCACCCTCTGGGGGAAAAAACCTTATCCTGATATCCAACCTAACCCTCCCCTGACACAGCTCCAGCCATTCCCATAGGTCCTGTCACTGGTTACAAGAGTGAAGAGATCAATACTTGCCCCTGTTTTTGTTCACAACCTTATTAAAAATTTTAAAATGTGCCTGCACTTAGGCATTAATTCAAAGTAAGGAGGTGTGTGAATTTGAAGCACAGACTTTTAACTAAACATCTTTGTGTGGGCTCGTTATTCCAGCCCTGCTGTCCTAGTTTGGTGGTGGAGCTGGAGAGCCGTGTCCTAAGTGTCCTATGAGAAGCTGGTGAAGGCCCAGAGCCAGTGAGGAATGCTGGGCATAAGGACATGGTGGAATTTAAGCCAGGGGAGTGTGGTCCTGCATGCTCACATGTGACATGCTGTGTGAATAGTTCCTCCTGAGTAGAACAAAGCCTTTAGTCATCATCCAGTGCAGCAGAAAGGGCTCAGCTCTTCGTGGCTGTGGTGTGACAGAGGGTTCCTTCTCTACATTCATCTCCTGGCAGTAAGTGTGGGGTGGCCCTGCCCTCACTGCTTCAAGAGGTTCAATAAATTGCTTCCTTGGTTTCAGGAGGAGATGACCAGTGCTTTGGCTACCATGAGGGTGGACTATGATCAGGTGAAAATCAAAGACTTGAAAACGTCCAACAACCGCCTCCTGAACAAGCGCCGCAAGAAGCAGAAGCAGGCAGGCACCTCTTCTGCAGCCCCAGGGTGCAATAACCAATGAGCACAGAAGCCAAGGACCTGTGGGTGGAGGGGAAAAGTTACACAGAGCAATTTAAAAACCTATGATCACCTCAGTCCATACCACAAAGGCAAGGAGATGGTGAAGAAGCCGTCCTGCAAAGAGGGAGCAGTGGGAAAGATTGCTTTTTTATTACTTGAATCAGGGCTTTGCTTTTAAAGACTAATGTATATGATGTGATTCTGTTGCATATTGCTAGGGAAGGTTCAACAGTGCCAGAAATGTTACAGGGTTTTGGTTTGGCTTTGACTATGTGGGATAAGAGGAGGGAACAGGAGACAGCCTCAGCATACTAATGCATTGAGGCTTTAACAGCCATTTACAAGAGTAAATTCTGCTGCTGTTTTAAACTTGGGAATAGAAGAATGCCAAGTGTTCTGCCAGGAGTGTTTTAGTAGTTTAGTAGAATTGGTAGTAGTCCATATTTCCAGACTTACCTCCTATAGTTACAGAATATCATCTGAACAGTAAACAGTTATTCTTGTTACAGGAAAAAGCATCCATGCATTTCCATTTTCATAAAGCCTTCATGTAGCCTCATGTGAAGACTTGAGTTTGTCATGGATTTGCGTTTGATGACATGTAAGTTTTCTGGATTGTAACCACTGTGTTGTGTCTTTGCCACTGTCAAACTCCTCTCCTGTAATGTTTTGAATTTAACTGGTACAATATGTGAAGAGTTTTAATAAGGATTTAAGCAGCTGAAAGTATCCTGCAGAGAGTATTGCTGTTCCTCTTGGATCCACAACCTCCAGGGCGTGCAGCTGGACATGCAATTGTATACAAGAGACTGCTCTAGAGGAAGGACTCCTGAAATTCAGGAAGAAGTGCCAAATGCATGTTCTCTGAATGGACCCTGCCAGCATCCCTTCTGGTAATTATCTCCAGATCCTGTGCCTAAGATGTGCTGATCACAGCAAGTTTTGGGGTGCTGGGGTTGGTTTGTTTCCTGGGGTCAGGAACTTTATTTGCTGTGTTTTGGTGGTGTTTCAGGATCCAAAGGTTTTCACCACTTAAGGGAGATTACCAATAAGTACATCTACCTGTTGGTTTTTTTCCTATTCTAATTATTTTTTTTATGGGAACCTGGCCTTGGTTTGCTGATATGTTTTATTTTGTGATCAAAATATTTCCTCTCGCTGTATTTTGGGTTTTGATTTTGTTTTTTTAGTTGAGGTGAGGCAAATATTTATGGAAGTGTTATCAGAGTCTAGGATGTAAATGATGTGCTTCCAGTGATGCAGGCAAAAAGGACTTTGTGGTAGGCACACAGTGCTGGTGTGTTAACAGGCTTGGAAGAATGTTAAAAGACAAAAAGGAAAACAAGGCTCCAGAGTGGATCTGAATTGTCCAATCTGAGTGACACAGCAAAGCTCAGCTCGAGGCTTTGGACTTTGTCTGGGGAACCCAGTTCAGAGTGTTGGATGAGAGCTCCATTCTTCTTTGTGCACTGGTCCTAGGGTTTTGTAACGTGATTTATTAAAATCAGTTTCTAACATTCCTTCCTCCTGTCATCCCTGTTTCTGTTGAGGTGTGGCAGAGTTTGTATTGCTTTGTGAGGTACATTTGTGTTGGAGGTGATGGGACAGGGGAGAAGGAAAGTGTTCAATGATGTTCACATTCAAAGACTGCCCAACTTTGAGCATTTTATGAGATTACAGGGGTTTGGTTTTAAATATTCGTCTCTATAAAGCCATATTTTAAAATTATTTCATGTTTATTTGGTATATCTATGATTGTGGCATGTCCTGTATGTATTTGTTTTGCCGTAACTCCTGTGAATTATGCAAATATTATTCACTACCTGCAAATGAATACAATGAATGAAGAGTTGTGATGTGTCAGGGTGCCACAGTTGGGATTAGAGCCAAGTTCCTGTCCCTTTATCCAAATGTTTTGAGGGAGCTATATATACATCATTGCTGCCTTCCCATCTCTGTGCCCCATCTGGGTGAGGGGTTCTCCCAGGGCAGCCCGTGTGTGGTGTGGTGATGCCCTGGCTGCCCTGGGGGCAGTGCCATTAGAACTGTTGTAACTCACCTTTTTGCTCCTGCCTTGCCCAAGGGTTGAGCAGGAGCTCTCGGTTTCCAGCTGGTGCCTTTTTGCTTGTCAGTTCAGTTTGGAGCTCGCAGACATGTGTCTGTTCCTGGGTAGTTTTCCACTGGGAACTGTTAAAACTTGCTGTTGGATTCCAGTCTTTACAGCAGGTCAGGAGCTGGAGTGATGAACCGAGGCACTTGGCACAGCACCTGCAGCTCTCTGTCCCTGTGTGGCAGGACATTCCCATCTCATTAAACCAGGACTAACAAACAGTTCTTGCCTCCTACCCTGCAGTGACAGCACCCAGGAACGCTGTGAAGCCCGGCAGGAACCAGAGCAGGGCCTCAAAATGGCAGACATGGAAGTGTGTGCCAGTATTGGATGGAAGAGTTTGAGCTCATGGTTTATAGGGATGGAGGACACTCCTTGAGAGCTGGGAAACAACTGCCCTGCGATGTTCAGACCCTCAAACTGCTGTCCTGCTCAGGGCAGGAGCACTGGTTGTGTTTTAACCAGCTCTGTGTTAGCTGGAGCTGCCAGGGGCTGGGTTTGGAGTGAAGGTGATCCTGGCAGGGTCTGTGTGCCTGTACAGGGATGTGCAGACTGCCTATGGGTCTGTGTGCCTGTACAGGGATGTGCAGACCGCCTATGGACACGTGTGCCTGTATAGGGCTGTAGGGATGTGGGGACTGCCTATGGACACCAGTACCTGTATAGGGATGTAGGGATGTGCAGACCGCCTATGGCCACGTGTGCCTGTATAGGGATGTAGGGATGTGCAGACCGCCTATGGCCACGTGTGCCTGTATAGGGCTGTAGGGATGTCCGGACCGCCTATGGCCACGGCTCCGCTCCACACCCCGGCCCCGCCGCGCCACCTGCCGCCCACGGCTTCCCCAGAGCTGCCGGCTCCCGACTCTGCCATCAGTTAACCCGAACCCTCCTCCGGGAGCCCGCGCTGGGATCCGCGGGTGGCTCTGCCGAAGGTGTTCCCTCCCCGGCTGGCAACTCGGCTCCGGGAAGGACCCGCCTTCTGGCTGCTTTCACACGCCTGAGAAAGAACGAGCGGTGGTATTTGGGTCTTGCCTCTTCCCCCAGCCATATCGTATAATAGGCTTTTTAGAACCTGCTGCTTAGGATCCAAATTTATGGCCTGTTTTTAGAAAGGATGGGCTATTATAGAACTGATTATGCGTTTGCATATTCATCAGCCATATAGAGGAGGTAAAGAGCTGGGAAGGGAAAGAAGAAATGAATGGTCAATAGAGAAGGCTTCGAGGAGAACACAGATTAAAAGGTCTATTTATTTTTTACAGCAGAAGCTAAAAAAAGGACTGTGCAGAAATCCCCACCCCCCATTCCTTTTCACAGCGATTGCTCATGGGCCACTGGCTCCCCTTGTGTTCCTCTACACTGTGCTCCTCACACATGGTTCTTGCACATTCACTCACCAGTGCTCTGCTCTGATCCACACACACGTGTGTGCACGAGCCCGGGGAAAAACCCCTCCCTCACTTCCCCAGTTTTTTGTACTCTGTGCCTTCTTTCCTCTTCGACCACACGTGCCACATGATGGACCTGTTTTTGACATGGTACAATTAAAAACTCACATTAATGATAAGCTCTTGGCCTAATTCTGTGGTTTTCTATTTGTCAAAACCCAGCATGCAGTCCTGGGATTGCTCTTCTGTCTTAACACTTCACTGCCTAGTCTGGAGGCCCAATTACGTAAGTGCTTCTGACTTGTCTGACATGAGGGATAATGAGAATGCTACACACTCAGTTTGATCTAATTTCCCTGCCCTCTTTTCAATTCACACTTTATTTGGCCCATGTTTAGACAAAGGTGCTTTTGAGAAAAGGAAGGTTTAGTGAGGAGGAGAGAACCAGAGGTTTTGATTACTGGCATGGAATCCTGAGCACATGCACTGTTTTCAACCTGTGGCAGAGGTGGGGAAGGGATGTTCTTGTGTGCCCAGCTGCTCTGATGTGTTCTCATGCTCAGCCTAAGGATGGAGCCAGCTCAGCTGGGCTTAACAGCAGGAAACTTGTCCTTCAGGATGCTCCCCAGCTCGTTCACCAATGCCCTTTCACTGACAAACCCCAGGGACGAAGGCAAGCAGGGAATGCATTTACATGCAGAACCCCTTTCTTCCAGAAGTACATATTTTGGGGATTTTTTTGTGGAAATATCAGAATTCTCTTTTTTCTAGGTTCCAGTATTTCTCCCCTTCACCCAACTGTTCTAATAGTGGAGCTGGCATAGCTGGGAATTAACATAATTAATTCTCTTTTAGAAATCCTAAAAGGGATGAAGACAAGGAAGCAAACTTGGGAGACAGAGAACACATAGTCAAAGCCTCAGAGAAAAAAAAAATACTGTTAAAAACTCCTGCAAACCAACAGGCAAGTTTGCTTCAGGTATATAGTTAAATGTATCTCACATGTGGAAAATTGAGGTTAGAGCAATCCTAGGTAATAACATTTGCTGAAGAAATGTTTCCCTGAAATCTTTGCACCAGGTAAGAAAATTCTTTTTGGGTATTAAGTCCAGCTTTAAAATAGGATTATTTTTTTTCAATCTGTGTGGTTAGAAGAATTTATTGGAGCAAAGGGAGCACAAATGGGGGATGGTATGTCATGTTGAAGAATAAGATATGTCTGCTGATGTATTCTACTCCAACTTATGTTTTTACTGCAAGTATTAGCTCTGTACAGACAAAGCAGGATAGGTTCAATTCTTTATTAGTCTCTTCTACCACTGGAGAGGGAGGATGTTCTTGCACTCTGGGGAAATGTGGAAGATAACTCTGTGACTGTAGATGAGCATCTATTCTGGTAAATCTGTAAATGATGCCTAGCATTACATTTATTTCAGAATTTCCTACCTCATGAATCTGCCAGCTGCCAGGGTCTAACTGTGTGAAGGCACAGAGGCCTCACTGGCAGTGCGCTTCCTTCTGCTGTTTGGGACCACGAAAAGAAGCATTTCTGAAATGTACTGCAGTGGTTTTAGTTTCCAGGAGCCAAAAGAGGAAAAGAGCTTTTATCTGAGGAGGTGCCTGAAGGTAGTATGAAGGTATCTTGACCTTTCTTTAGTTCAGCTCCCAGACCTGATAAGAACCATGTTTTAGCTGTGTGAGGCTGCAGGCCCAGCTTACTGGAGATGTCTCTGCTGCTTTCACACCATGCTGGGGCCTTTCCCACTTTTTGGCATTCTGGGTCCTGGGACCACGGTAAAGCTGAATAATTCAAAAAAGGAGGAGTTGCCTTGTTTTCTTCCATGTTAGGCTTCTAAATTTGTCTGTTGAGTTTTCCTGCATTGGTTACGTCACGGTATCACTGGTGTAAAAAATGTTTCTTCGTTTGTTAACAGTGAGCATAAATGCTTCTTTTGGGGAGTGTATTTCTTTGTCTTAATTTCAAAAATGGAATAAAACCCTTTAATGGCATGGTTATTTTGCTTAATACTGTTCTCCCCAAACTTCCAGGCTAATCCATTTGGGAAACATGGAAGATGTTCTCAGGAGACTTCTTATTGCTTAGCTACTGAAACACCTGCTAAAACCGAGCTCTTTTAAAAGCTGAAAATTATTTAAATGTGAAAAAGAGTGGGTTGATCTGGAAAAGAAACTTCTCAAAAGACTAAAATTAGAATGGAATGTGTTAGAAGAGAAATACTGGAGGGGGGACGAGGACTATGATTTTTAAAATAAAAATACCGTTGCTTGAGTAATGATCAAGGAAATTCTGGTTATGATATTAGCTGCTGCTCCAACCCAGAGCAGCCTCTGAATTCAGAAATAATTATGTTTCCCTAAAGATAGATATACAATACAGACTCCAGTTTTTTTTCTGAGGTAGTCTAAAGCAAGGTTCAGCTTGATGTTTATAAATGAAACTTCTGAGTATCTGCTGTTAGTAAACCAAATAAATAGCTCTTGGGTTTTTTTTTAAAACAACTAATAAGTGAACAAATACACTTTGCAGATTAAGTTCTGCTCTCCTAAAGTTGCCTGGCTGAGCTCTTTCTGCTTGCAGAAGCCTTGTCAAGGTGAGGTTACCTTTCATTTTTGCTTTCAGATGTTTTGCATTTCTATCTTGTACTTCATCGCCCTGTATTTGACTTTTGTCTTGAGTAAAAAGCTAATTAGTTGTCTCAAGGCTAACATGCCATGATGCAATGTTGTTGGGTTTTTTTTGGCTCAATTACAGTTGTACCACCTCTTCTTTTATTTCTGAGCTGCCTGTGGTGTAAAGTGTTGGAAGATTTTCAAGGAATCCCACTACCTGGCAGGAAAGAAGAAACTACATTGTCTGTAAAATGGTAAGGAGGAAAGTTCCTTGATGGAAGTAATCAAGGATGGCTAATAGTAGAAAAAATATCCCTCTAAGGATGGGAGAAGGTCTCTACAAAGAAATAAAGCCCACTAGAACTTAATACTTGCAGCTCCTGCACAGGGTTTTTTAAACTTTGCTTTTTCTCAGCTTTATATGGAATAAACACATTTAAATTTCTTAGGAAGTTCTGCTACTTTAAAGTCCTGTTTCCCATGGGATTTAAGCTTTTTTTTTCAATCAGCTCTGTAAAGCACCATGTTAAAGTCCTGGGCCATAGCACTGTTATTCCAAAATCTCTTGGTGATGTTTGTACATGATCTCACTGAGAAGAAGCCACTTAGAGCAGAAATACTTGCATGTCCCCCTCCTGACTTTAAGTCTTTGTGTGGAATACCTCATTTAACTACAAAGAGCAAAATGAGGTGGTCTGGTGATCTTCCTTTTAAATCCTTTGATTTTCTTCTCCTTCTTCATTTCATTAGTTTGATGTATTTTATACTGCTTGGAAGTCATGAGTGCCTCCTTTAGAGAGACTTGACTGCAGTATTTCAGTTTCTTCCCTAAACATTAAAAAAAAAAGTCCTATAGAAGCTTTATGCTGTAGGATATTTTAAATCTGGAGAGTAGGAAGGAACTGAATTTCCTGATTTAAAGTGACTCAGCTAGGTCTGCCTCCTCGTTTTGTAATAGATTCCCTACACCCAGCTCAAACCTTGGCTGGCACTCAGGAGAGCTATCAAATGTTTTCTCCAATAATTTGTCATTCCTGCACAAAGTCAGTTTTTAAGCTGTTCCTTGAGGATCCTGGACCAACTCTCTAGTGAGCAATCATTAGCTCAGGAGGTCATGAGGCATCTGGTGCCATCACTTGGAGCTTCCATCAGCTCAGGTTAGGACAATTCCATGCCTGGCTAACAGGAACTCAGGAATAATAAGTCATTATTTTATTAATACTGTTTGCTTTCATAGTATCTGGAGCCATAAACACACACACACACCCCTCCCTTAACAGAATTACAGTCTGATATGAAGTGTTACTTTATTTCTGTATGAAACCTAAATGGTGGTGGAGTTCTGTACTAAGCAAATTAATTTTAAAACATTTCTTTTAAACCTGGTACTTTTCTTTCTAGGATTCCTGAGATTCTGTGTTTTCTTTGGAGCAGATATTGTTCCCAACTCCAGGAAATTATTGGCAGTGGAAATTTGAAAAGGAAGTTCATATCAGTTAAAAAGAAAGTGGGTATTTGTATGCCACGTATGGTTGCATATGTTGAAGTAATAATGTGGAAGAATCTAATTAGTGCTATCCAGGCAACGGAAGACCTTGAGCTTGCTTGATTAGAATTAACTGCTGCATACATGAAAGGAGAAATTTAATTCAAATTTCTATTAATCAGAAATACCATCCTGCCAAAATGATTAAAAAAAGGCGACGTGCTAATTTTCTGTTTGGATGACGCCGATGATGTCCATGTCAAGAGTGATTTCGTGTGCTCTCATCTTTGAAGTTCTATATCCTAAAGTTAGCTACATGCAGAAGTATTTCAAGTTTTGCTTTCAATTCACAAGTACAAATCAAATATATATTTACATACACAGATATATGTACTCTGGCACAAAGCCTCAGGAAATTCAATTGTGTTGTCAGGTTCCCTTTTTTCCCTTCCCACAGAGTTTCTCAAATATGATTCTCCCTGCCAGTAAATGTTGTGTGGTTCCATGTCCCTGTCATCTCTTTCCCACCTGGACATGGCTTAGTCCAAGGAAAGAAGCAGTGGGGGAGAGCCCTGACTGGAGTTGCCTGTGCTGTTCTGCACAGCTCAGGGGACATGGAGTTACTTGTGGGGCTGTACCTGTTGCTCAGTGTCTGTGCCTTGGCCCTGTAGGAAACTTTGGTTTCATAGGAAGCTGCCCAGCAGATCATCCCCACTTTTATGTCATACTTGAGTTTTCTCCTGGTTTTCCTGCAACAATTCGATTATAAGAAAATGTTGGAGTAGTTCTGTTGGAATAGTCTTACTGAGAGTTAAGGAAAGGCTATTTTATATGCTGAACACCAACTTTGTGTTGATTTGTGTGTCACGAGCTATCAAGGAGCCTGATAAAATATTAACTCTTGATCTGAAATGCTGCCAGCCAGAATGATTTCAGCATCCTGTCTCAGACAGGTCTGGAGCCTGTCTGCCCATCTTTGTAAGTCCTGAGAAATGCAGGTGACACAACTCAATGTGTTGTGTGGATGTCCCAGACCAGGAACATATTTTAGGGAGGTTCCTCTGTTTGTGTACAATTGGCAGGGACAAAACATATGTGACCAGTTGTCACAAAAGTGCAAACACACCACTCACATGATGGAGACATGTACAAGCTGCTGTCCTGTCATGCAGTGGGAGCAGGAAAAGAAATCATCAGGGAATGGCCAAATGTTAAATTCCATGTTCTGTTGGACCGTGTTTAGCTCAGGGGTTGAGCATCAGCCCTCCTTGATATAAAAATTAATAGATTCTCTTTGAAAGCAGATCAGAGCTGAGTATGTTCAACTGTGCATCAAAGTGGAGAAATATAAATGTTGGACTAAATTTCAGTATCTCAAGCATATGTAGCAACAAAGGAAAAGAGTATATAAAGTGCACAGACCTTATTTTGAAAATAGTTCATAGTAATCTGCATGTTGTTTAGAATCCCATCTGTGGGTATTAAGTATGTGTTTTATGGAGAAACTGTGCAATGTCCCTATCATTGGAAGTTGAAAGGGACTTACTAAACACCTTATGGTGTTTGAAATAATGGTCCCAAGGCTTAACTCTGTCCATGCTCTTGAGGGAGGCACGTTGGTTCTGTGAATCCAAAAGGAGCTGAGGTGTGGGCTGCACTGGGCATCAGTTCCTCTGTGTCTGTCAGCAGCTGCAGCACTGCAAGGGAGAGGAAAACTCAGCCTTCCACGGTGGCAGGGTTAGACCTTGAATTCCTGCAATTTGGAGGGCAAAACTGAGGCTACAGTAATTTGTTTCTCATTTAGTCCTTCATCTTCTATCTTTATTCATGTCACTGGAGATAGGATCGCTCTGACAGCTATGAAGGGGGAGCAGGGCATTCCAGGCAGCTGCTGGTCATATCCATGATAAATGAAGAGCCCTGTCCACGTGCATGGAACTTGGAGCATGTGCTGAGTTCCAGCCCCATTTGTGTAAGATCTGACCTTGTGCTGCTGGAGACAGGTCCTGTGTCTGGCATCACAGCTCTTTCATGTTTCTCACACCCTTTTTAATAATTTTTTTAATAGGAAAAGTAAAAAGTTTCTGTGTTCTTCTTTATGACTTGCATGTGTATTCCTTTCTACTTTTCTGGCACTAAGGTCCCTTCCAACCCAAACTGTTCAGTGACTCTGTTTTATGACTGACACTGTTGTACTCACTACCTGAGTGTTACTGGGAGGAACATGCAGAGATCATCCTCTGAGACCTACAGGGTGGTTGCTGGCAGACCCAGGCAGCAGCTATGGACAAAGAGGAGATAATGTCCCTTTGAATGTCCCCAGTTAGGATAATTCTGGTTTTTAGCTGTTCATTCATTAGCAGAGAAGTAAACAGTGCAGCAGAAGGTTGTGAAGCAGGGTGTTTATTCACTTGTTTTCTAGCCTTCCCCCTGGATTAATGAAATGACTCATGGACTGTAATAACATGCTTGGAGGGGAAAAAAATAAAGGAACAGAAGTAACCCGAGGTGAGACATGGAAGGCCAAATCCTTCTGTCAGGACATCCACAACTCATCTTACCTACATATGTGATTTGATTCTCTTTAAATGTAAAGAATTAGTCATAGCCAAAACCTCAGGGCAAAAGAGTCAAGTGGGCATCTAATAAGTGCAGGTTTGTTTAGATCTGTGTGTAAGAAAAGGCTGGTGAGATGGGAGACTCTGCAACTGCCTGTAAATGTTTCTGTGCAACAATAGTTGTTTTTTTTTTCCTGCCATCTTCCCCTTTGACCAAGAGGACAAATAGTGTTACCTCACACAGGTATGGACTGTTCTCACTACAGAGACACCCTCTCTGTGCCCATGGTCACACTCCAACCTTTACCAGCCTCCTGAAATGGTAAAAGTAGAATAGTGAGACTACTCTGATTTCAAAGGTACTCAAGGATTTATTGTCCTTTGAGAATCTGGAACGGAAAGACTTGGAAAGGTGACATAAATTTTAGGCAGAGAAGGAAACAACACAAAACTAGATAGCACAGGTGTACCTTAAACACCTGAGCATCTCAGTCCTCTCAGCTACACCTTCTGAGGAACACTCAGACCCGTGGTTGGGAAGGTGATGTATCTGCTTTTGAATTATTAACTAATAAAAATCTAAACTTTCCATCTGAAAAGCCATGTGAGCGATGAAGCACTGGTATGCTTTAGTTTAACAGCAGGAGTTTCCAGCAAGGTTCAATAAACTGAAAGCAGGAAAAGAGGGGAATAATAATTGTGGAAACCCTGAGAAGAATTAATCATAGCACGTGCTACCAGGCAACTCTGATGCTGGAAAAAAATAAACTGAGGTGTATCTGTGTGATACTTTCCAGTACAGAAAATGCTGCTCAGCATTTATGCTAGAAATTATTATGAATTCAGAATTCGTGTCATCTAAGGGAAATGATATGTGAAATGCTGTCATAAAGATCTTTCTGAATATGGCTTTTTCTCCATGGGAGTACATATCACATGGGAACCTAAACCCCTCAGCCAGCTCCTGCTCTGAAAACTGCTTAATTTATAAATTCTCCAGAAATTGGGATATGGCCAAGATCTTCTGCTATTTATTGTTACTTTATTTAAAACTGTGTGTTGGTAGTTTCTATGTCATTTCATTTAGAGAGGAGCCAGTATATCTAGGATGGAGATTTAAGCTACACGAGGTGAAAAATGGGGATGAAGCTGGAGAAGGAAGAGGAACTTGTCAAAGCCTGTAGAGAAGAAGTGAGGATAATTAATCAGACAAATGGAGATAGAGAGCAGGTGTGCAGAGGGAATAGTCTGATGGAACAAAAGGCAGTGGAATGAAAACGAATGTCAGAAGAGGTGAGTTTTTCTCTATTTTATAGACTGTAAGCTCTAACAACAAAAGTTTTCCTTGTCAGGCTGAATTTTTATTTTTCAAAAAATAGCCTTACACACATTAATCAAAGCAGTAGCATTTTAAATGTTGGGGTTTTTTAATTGCAAAATTGTTTATTTAATATAAATGAATTGATTAAATGCTGACCATTTAAACAGTGAATATGATAGGATTTGAAGCCCACTCACAATCCTATGAATTCCAAAAAATGACTAAAATATTTTATGTGAAAAACTAGTTTCTGTGGTTTGGGTGAAGAAAACATATTAGTGAGGCTAAACTGGGAAGAGAAAGGGAAATGTAGGGCAAGGGCAAAACCAGCTTTCCCTTGACATGTTTGTAAACCAAACATTGCAGTATTTAGGTCAGTACAGGAGACAAAACCACACTTTATAAACTGCAGTTGAGGTTCCCACCCACTGTTTCTCTGTGCCAGAGTAGTGTCAGCTCCTCCTCCAGGGAGCAGGACTGTGGCTGACAGCCCCTCACACCATCAGCAATGGACATTCAGTGCTTTTGCAAAGAGAAGCAGCTGGTGTCTCTTACTGTTTGGAGGCAGAAGGGAAATAAATGCCCTCTGGTTCCATGTTTCCTTTGCAGTTCCTACACAGAGCCTGCTGCTGCATTGAGGCTTTTCAGGTCCTGTCTGCACCTTTTCCCCTCTCAGGGCAGCACTGAAGTGTCTTGTTCCCTTGAGGGCAGAAGGCTGGGAAGGGATGAACACACCCAGGTAGCCTTTGGCTCTCTCAGATAATGGCAAAGGAAAATTTGGAGGAGTGATTTAGGATGGATAAAAAGAAATAGGAAGGAAGGAAACTTGAGGGGTCCAAAGCCCGTGACCCCACAGATTTGCAGATGGGCTCATCTCAGGTGATGACACAGCCAGGCTGGTTAGCTGTGCTTGGGCTGCCCAGACTGCTGACAATGCCCACTGCTTCCCATGCAGCTGCTCCTTATCCTGACCAAACTGGCTGGGAAAGACCAAGTGTGACCATGTCAGCACAGCTGAAGGAGTAGGTTGTTGACAGAGGAATCAGGTTCTTCAGTGATAACTGAAATACCAGTAGATAAGTAGAAGCAGAGCTGCATGAATGGTCTCTCAGGGGATATGGGGTCCAGAGAGGAGAGTTCAGGGTTCTGATTCAGATCATGTCTCCCTTCCATTTGATTGAAGTCCTGCCTTCACCAGGAAGTTTAAACTGACACTAAATTACCAAAAAATATACTTTGAGCCAAGTGGATGTCAGTGTCTGGGAATTGCAATCTAAAGGTGTGATTGTGCCCACAAGATGATGGCAGAGGCCCAAGGTGGTTCTCTAAACCCTGCCTTGCATAGGGTTTTAATTTGTAAAAATATTTGACTTACTAGTTCATCAGTATTCCAATAATCATAAGCCAGCTTTTTGCATGAGCAATCAAAGATTGTGTTCTAAGTACGTAGGAAGGAAAGTTAAAGAATTTTTCTGTTTTAGATGCAGAGGAAGCAAACCACCAGAGTTGTTACAACAATTCTCAGCCTTTTTTTTCTCCTTTTTTAAGGAGTATTTTTAAATTAATTTTTTTAATTATGATTTTAAATTAGAGGAAATACTAGCAGAGGTTGGTCTGGACTGAATGCTGAAGAAATTATTCTGTATGCCAGCTTTGCAAGGCAGACTGTCTTCACTCTTTCCTCTGTCCCTGTGGATTTAATCAAGATGCAATGGCCAGATCCTCATTGCAGGAGTGACTTCCTTTGCCCCAAGGTTCACAGCATTTCAGGAATCAGTGTCTGGGGAGCAAGACAGAACTGTCAGACATTGGTTTAGTGTGGACTTGGCAGGGTTAAGGTTTACAGTTTGACTCGATGATCTCAGTGGTCTTTTCCAAGCTGAAGAACTCTGTGATTTTGTCTTTAGATCCAGGTTTAGAAAAAAAAAAAAAAGAGGGAAGAGATGCAGTGGGATCACAGCTGTGGTATTTGCAGCAGTTTGCCTTCCCTCAGTTCAGGGAGAGTTCTGCATGGAGATGGCAAAAGGTAAAATCACCATTTATCAGTGTTATCAGTAAATAGACTGGCCAGCACAACTTTTCCAAGGTCATCCCTGTTTTCAAACTCTTTGTTCTGCAGCTTTTCTGCACACACTTGAATTTTCTGCTCTTCATTAGCTGGTAACCATACATAATGCATTAAAAACAAACCCAGGCTTTGCATCCCTTCCATGGTAGATGCTTACTTAGCCTCTGCCATGTCTAATCATGAACTTCAAACTATGCTGATGAACTTTCTGAGATTAGGGAATTTTTACATGGTGTTAATTCCTGGAGTTTTTAAAAATAATCAGCCTGTGATGCTGTGCTAACGGTTCCACAGCCCTGAGAGGGGTTTCCTCAGTTCCCTGTAATGTGAAAGTTCAGGAATGTCTTTGCTGTATTAAAAATAAATTAAAAATTTAATGTAAACTGTGTGAATTTGGTACTTGGGAAAGAAGCAGACGTGGCAGCATCAGTGGGAATTCCTTTTCTTAGCTCTGAGACAGAGCTGTTGTAAACAGCTTCCTTCTGTCTGCGTCAGCCCTACCTGAGATTTCCATAATACTCTTAAAAACTCATTCCTGGTGCAAAATGTGTCTGAGCTCCACATCCAGCCTTGGCATCTGTACTTGTGGCACCTGAGATGCAGGACCTGTGTCCTGTGTTCCCTACATCCCTACACTGGCATTTAAAACTCCCTTGTAGCAGGTGACAGCTGTAGTACCACTTTTCCCCTTATCCAGAGGCAAACCTATACATGGAGTTTGCAGTCCAGTTCCATTTAAAAAGTAAGTGGTATCAGTAGCTCTTAGATTAGCACTTTTCTGTTCAGTTTGTTATCAGTACCTACATATTTGATAAGTTGTTAAGAATTTGTCTGCATAATTATTTATGCTTTACCCATAAGACATGCTCAAAAACCCAAACAAAATATAAAACCCTTAAGGCCTCCATGTAGATGCTGGTGGGTGATGGTTTTTCTGATTTCCCAAAAGGAAGCTGTAAATTCCTTGGTACTGATCCAGTAAGTTAATAGTGCAAATGTTAAAAGCAGTCATGAATCATTAATTTGAGTTACCAGGAACCCACGGAAAAATCATAATAAGTTCGTGAGCAAAATGAACTCCCATAGAGAAATCTGTTGTCAGTCTCTTTTCATCCATGGTCCTTACCCTAATCCAATCCATTTCTTTTCATTCTTTAGAGATTTAAAAACCCATCTTTTATGTGCTTGCTAAGGATAAAACTGTGCCTAGAATAGTTTAGGGCTGCTGTGTGCCACAGGGTCCCTATTGTGCTGTGTGTGATGTACTCATAGCTCACCACGAGTGTTCTGCTGTGGCTTCAGGTTTTTGTGAGGCCACCTTATTTTTAGAATGAGCTTATGCTCAGCTGCAGGGTCCTGACGTTGCAGGGATATGCAGATGGAAGAAAATTGCTACCATAAATCAATCTTAAAAGAAAGAGACTGCAGAAGTAGGACAAGGTACCATCCTCAGATGCTTCTAACATCTGAAAAAAAAGGAGGGGAGATCTGAATTGATCCTGAAGTGACTGGCTGGTTGTTTGGATAAAGCACCACTGTGACTTTTGTTCATTGGTCTGTAATGCATTTCCATGGTGTGCATCAGGGAAAATAAAGTCAGTGCTGAGTTATGAACGTTGACCTTGATAGCACGACAGCCCAGCAAACATTTCAGGGATCATCTCTGCAAGTTGTGCAGAACAGTCCCTGGCAGGGACACACCACTCCCAGCACGGCAGATCCCGTCCTCGCGTGCGACACGTGCAGCAGCAGCCTGGCAGTGCCAGGGAGACAGAGATCCCTGGGCCTCAGCTGCTGGGTTAGAAACGTGCTGGAGGTGAAGGGAGGTGGGGGATGATGACATGGGAAGCACCAGGCACATGTCAGTGTGGTGATGGTGGAAACAACTCACTGCTATTGGCAAGGATAAACTGCTGTGTCAGTCACTCCTTTGATTCACACACACTTTGGTATTGTACAGTTGTAATCAAGCTCAAAATTACTTTCTTTTTGTTATTTTATTTATTATGTTTTTCAGTTCATTTTGGTTTTAGGTTTCATTTGATTTGGGGGTAAAATTATTCATGGAAGTAATATTCTGAAGTTAGTTCTTATGCCACAGCTTAAAACACATGAGTCTGACGTGCCTCTTGTTTCTCTGATTAGAATGGCTTGTCTTCCCTGGCTGGAGTTCTGTGTTGCAGGCAGTGCAGTGACCAGATGAGTATAAAACATCATAGGACAGGCAGGAGCAGCACAGAAATCTTTGTAAACATTATCTAATAAATCTGAGGAAGCAGACAAGATTTGCTGAGTTTGTCTTGCTGACAGGTGAAGTTGGAAGGCTCCTACTGCCTGGTTCCCTCTTCCCCACCCCATGTCAGAGAGAAGATTTATCAGGAACCCTGAGCAGGGGTCTCCCAGCATCACCTAGAAACAGGAGGTATTGCCAATTCCTCTCTCTCCAGCTTGTCTAACCAGTAAATCAGAAGGAGGGTTGTGTTATTCCCTGGTAGATTGTGTTCCTGCTCACGGGAAAGAAAACTTGTGCTGATGAACGAGAATTGAATTACGTTGTGAGCAATAGAAAAATTACATCCCAAGTCCTCTAAATTCTATAGAACTGGCACCATTCCTTACATTAAAAAGAAAAAAAGTCAGGCAGTCATGAGGGGCAGCTAATGAGATTTGTGAAAACATGATCTTGGTGTCAGACTGTTGCAAAGCAGTTTAAATTTAGTAGTAGAATGGCTAAGGCTTAAGTAAGAGGGTAGGCCTAGAAAGCAACACTTTACAGTAGTGAGTTAAGCAGCAGCCTTGTTCGTGGGAATAGAATGTACTGAAGAAGTAGAAACAATAATCAAAAGATTTAGTCAAGCATGTACGTAACGATTTGTACCTTAGATGTGGTAAGGGTCTGTTAAACAGTTTCTAGGGGGGTAAGACAACTTAAGCAGATTTATGATTAGAGTAGATGATTGTTAATTGTTATAAACTACTGCACCTGGTTTGCTATAGAAACTGTAATTGTTTTAGCCGTGAGAATACATGTAAACTTGTTTGTGTATAAAAGCTGAACTGAGAACGAGGGTCGTTGGAACCCTGTCTTGGGGCGTTAGCCCGCAGGTTCCCGGGGCCCCGAATAAAGCACCCATAAACCGGCACTTTGTTGGTTTGTGTCTTTGTTTACGGGCAACAAGACCGAGACACACAATGTCTGCTGCCAACAGGTGCATGGATGTGGATATTGGCCAGGATATTTTTGTGTTGTTTTTCACAGATTTTGGGTGTTTCTTTGCACAACATGGGCAATATTGTTCCTTTTAACATCTACTTTTTAACTGCCTCTGATGTTGTAAGGCAGAATGTTTACTAAGCTTTCCTTTCTGTTTTATGGTTTATATTTTAATTACCTACAAGTTTGGGATTTTAGATTGTGTTGTATTTTACTCAGCAAAACGCAGGAAACTGTTTATATGTCTGTATGAACACATATCTAAATCTGGATACTTGAATGCTTGCTGTACCTCTGTGGGAGTTGGCAGGAACTGAATTAACAGCTGTAGAAGCAGCCAGAGCAGGTGAGCATTGTGTGTTTGACATTTGGCAAAGAGAGGTGAGTTCTAGGACCAAGGCAAATTTAAAAAGTAGCCATAAAACACAGCATAGCTTAATTTGGTGTCCCTGTTACTGAGAACTCAACAAGTCTCGTTCTTTTAGCTTAATTCTCTCTAAGTGAATTAAATTCCCCTGAAATAAGTGTGTGTAGGAACAGTTCTGCTTAAAATTCATACAGTATTTTAATCTGATTTAACTTGCTAGATAGACAACCAATAATTTTCCCCTTATCTTGAATAATTCTGTATGTGGGTAACACTGTAGGGTGAAATAAATAAGATTACTTTTTTATTTGACTGGGTTTATTTTAGGATAAAAAGCCCCAATTGTTATGAAAATACAGCATGCTAGCAGCTTTCTATGTTAGCTTTCTGCATATTCCCCATCCACAGCATTAAAAGGAAACGATTATGGCTCCTTTTCTGCTCCTCTTTCGGTGATTATTTAGATCTGGGAGATTATTCAGCTTGATAGTGATCCCTTCTTGTTAATCTGCTGTTCTTGAAAATGAATTAGGATTAGGAAAGCAACCCTTTATCATGAATAATAAAGACTAAAAGGTCAGCAGTAGGTTACCTACAAACCTCTTTGTGTCATGTCTTGTAGATAGTTTGGACTGGAAGGATTTTGCTGGCACATTTTTTGATTTATCTTTTATTGCTGCACCATAACTCCAATCATCTCAAAATCTTTTCCACGTTATTCTAATTATTCTTCTAAGTTTCTTCTATCTCCTTCAGTATATCTCAGTCTCATCTTCATTAATAAGCATTTTGTAGCTTCAGAGTACTTTGAGGAACAGTAAGTTGTTTGTAGAGTGCCTATTAGGCAAATTGGGCACCAATGAGGAAAATGAAATTAGAATTAAGTGCTTGCCTTGGGGGAGGTTTGGTGTGCAGACCAGGATTAGAAATCTGTTGCCAACCTTCTATTTTGTGATTCAAGTGGCACTTCCCACTTTCTCTCCTGCCTTCTCACCTCTGTTTTCCTGACCTGTACCCTTTTTTCCTTCCCTCCCTGCGTAAATTCCTTTTGCACTCAGTCCAAAAGCAGCACCTCTGCCCAGGACCTTTGCCACAGGCTTTACACCTGCTGTGGCAGGGACAACATTCCTGTGGGCACTGTCAGGAAAACACGCTGGGCTGAACCGGGGATGAGCCTTTCCAGGAGCTCTCCAGGTGCCCTTGGCCAGAGACATTCCTGCAGCTGCTGGTTGGGATCCTGCAGAGCTGCCCCTGCCCCTGTCCCTGCCAGGAGGGACTCTCAGAAACGGGATCCTGAGGACTAAATCCCCCATTGGGCTGAACTTTAACTCAGAATTCAGTCATGTGTCCTGTGACAAATCTCCACTGCCTTTTGCTGCCCACTCTGCACCACGTGAAATTTTTACAATCAGGTTTTGGATTATTTGTTTCTTTTAACTTCAACAGGTAACATTTTTACTTGAAAACTAACAATTATGTAGCTATTGAAATCAGTGCCTGCTCAGCCTTTCCAGTAAGAAATTGAGATTATGGCTAAAGAGGTCCCTTCTGGTGTAATTTTCTCATGAAACCTTAAAACTGTTTTCAACTTATGTCAGGGAAAGTAAGGCTTTGGGGCATTCAGAATTCCTTTATTCATGTTGGTTACACTGCAATTTCACAAATTTAAAATAGAGGTTCCTGATGAAATGTAGTTTCTCCCAAACAGTTCCTGGAAAATAGTATAAGCTTCCTTCTAGTTAAGTAGTGTAAAAAGTGGGAAAAAAAATTGAAGTATGATTGAAATTTGTTTCTCTGTTTTTCTTCTACATTTAGGCAGGCAGTTCCATTCCTGTAATCAGAGAGGGGAGGGAAAACTTATTAAGACATTTTATAGTCCAAATTCTGTGCTATTAACAGAAGTCCATATGGCAAGAAAAAACCCCCACCTAACTATTAAGTACCACATATTTTTTCTCTCCTGCTGTAAGGCAAAAAATATGAAAATAGTGTATGACTGTAGAGCTTTGCAGCTAGAACTGATAGGTCTCAACTCTTAGTCAACTTGGCGAGGACAGTGGGATGATTTAAAAAAGGAATTGCAATTGAGACGGGAAGTGTGGGGATTGAAAGCCTGGGGGCCCCTGAACTGAGAGAGCACTAGAACCAAATCCAGCTTTTAAAGTGCAATGAAAACCACTGGAAGAACTGTGTAAGAACAGACATCAGAAAAATGTCTGAGTGGGGCAAGAACCCATCTTGTTTGTGTTTATTCTGTTTTTTTACAGAATGTTTTAAATAAAATCCCTTACTTGATAGTAAATTTATAGATATTGTTTGCACTTAACCTGCTGTTCAAAGCACACTGAAAGATGGATATAGTGGCCAGTCTAAGAGTTCTGTGGAAGTTCATCCAGCAACAAAGCAACTATTCACTGTTAAAATGAAGTGGAAGAACTCTGTGAGGAGGAAGGAAATAATTTGGAATCAATTTTAGCCCCCAGGTCTCCAGCCTGTGGTTTCTAGAGACAGAGACCACATTTTCTGACTCAGACAAGTTATGGGTTTGTGATCTGGGAATTTCCAGGGAGTTTAAGGACTGCTTTTAAGCACCCTGCTAAAAGAACAGTTACTTGGCTATTTGTAGGCCTAAACTGAGCTAAGAGTTGTATTTGCATTGTAATATATTGCTGTGAACGGTGTGTAAGGGAGTGTGGTGAAGAGCTGTGCCTGATCAGGGAGAGAAGGGAGCTCCCTCCTTAAGTAGCTGAGAAGCATCCACAGGGCACTTAGTTCCTGACCACTGGAAATGGCAGCTTTTCCCTTTCCTCTGGCTGAGCTTGTTTAACTGGAACCTGGGGCTCTCTTGTGCTGCTCTGAGGAAGCTGATGTTGCACAGTCATGGGGGTAGGGAGAAGGACAGAAACCTTTTGTTCCTTCCTCCAGAACTACCATTTAATTGTTAAGTTGGATTTTTTGGGCACTTCTTGTGGCATGTGTTTTATGTGTTTTGGTACTCTGCATATGTAAATTTGTACTTCTGTTTCTTTCTTAAAGCAAACCTGAATCTCCCATGGAATCTGCCCAAATCCCACTGTTGTTTAGAAGACACTGAGTATTCTTTGAGCTCTAATCCAAGAACACTACATAGTACAACTTCAGAAAGTTAATATGAACACAAGAGAGTGCTTCTTCTGTAAACTGCTGTTTGCTTTTTGGAAGCTGAGAAGAGAAAGCTGTGTAATCTCTTCTAAAAGCTAGTTTTTACTGATACCCTGTTTTCCTGCATGACACATTCAGAATGTAAATGCATATAAGGACCAGTCACCAGCATTTCTGAGAAACCACTGCTTACAAAAGGACAGGAGTAGGGCAAGGGGATTGTAATTATGTGTTGACCTCTCACTTCCTGAGAGAACTCCATGAAATTCAAAATAATTGCCTGGTGCCCTGGTACATATTCTCCTCCCTTTGGGATTAATAAACCCAGGGGTGTTTGGCCTCTGAGGTACCTGACATCAGTGGGAGGCACACACAGACACTTAACATCAGCAGGAGGAAGTATCAAAGCTGAAAGGGAGAGCAGTGGTGGTGAGTGCCCCACAAGGCAATTTTAAATCTCAGTTCTTTGTTTCTTATGGGCTCCATAAGAAAGGACTTCAAACCTGTGTCACTCCTTTGCCAGGGAAGTGCTCTTGCCTTGCAATGACAAATTTGCCACTAGCTAGGAAAAAAAAAATCAAGGAGGCTGGAGAGAGTGAGTAAGAGGGAGAAGAAGCTTCCTGGAGTGATAGGAAGGCCATTCCTGCAAGGTTTCAGTTTCACTTCAGGCTGTTGATATTTGGTGCCTTCTTGATGGGATAAAATACATAACCCCTTTTCCAGCAGTAAAGCTAATTAGTGTCCATGCAACCCTGGGCTGGTTCCAGTTCCAGCACTAGCTCAGCTCTTTGTGCTGTGGGCTGCTGTGCAGGGCAGAAATATCCTTAATCCAGGTTTGAAATGTGGGTTTGTGAGTGGGTGTGTTAGACCAGGCATGGATTTGATTCAGATAAAACCCTTGAGTCTTTATTTTGGCTGGCTAAAGCCTTGCACCACTGCCCATATTACCTGTTGTGACACCTTTTAGGGCACTTTTTGCACGAATTATGCACAAAGTTGCTTCCCAACTGTGAGCTCTGTCATTCCATATGGGAGCAGATGTTATGACCCCCCACATCCCCCACAGAGCTCTCCTCACGTGGGTCCAGCCCACTGGGTCCTTTTATCAGCATCTCTGCTGTTGGTAGAGTAAAATCAGTAAATTACTTCTGCAGGAATTAAATTATGGCTGCATGAGGTTTGAGGTATGAGGTTTTGCAATTGCCTAAGAATATATATAAATACAATATTTCACTGAAAAACTAATTTATACTGAGACATGAGAGAAGTAGTTCTGTTAGCTCTGGTATTAATAAAAGTATTATCTGCTTGTGAAATAAGTCTCACTTGATGGACCACAGTATCTGTTGTGGTGCAGGTCCAAAACACAGTTTCTCTTTTCCATGTGGTGTTTATCTATTTATCAGGACTCACTCTGCTCTTCTTGGAAGGTGTGTACAGCAGTGTTTTCCCCTCAAACTGCCTGTTCTGTGAATTCATGGCATCTAGGTGAGTTCTCAAATCAACCAACAGGTTGTGGGTGGAACAAAAAGAGAGGACAAAAGATAAGAGCAGTGTTTCAAGAAAAATCTGGGTTTGCAGTTCATTCTTTTGATGGGAAAATGATTAAAATTACTTGTTTATTATGTTTCCATAACTTGAGATTTGAATGGAGTTTGAGGGTTTTGTTGTGTTTGTTGCTGCTCTGTTTCAATAAGAACACAGAGAGGCAATTTTATTGTTTTCATGCTTAGGAGGCTCTGAACTTTGGACAAGTAAACTATGCCTAGTAGGAAACTACTTTTTTTTTCCTCTTCTTTCCAAAACCTCCATTTGAAATTGTGTTTTTCAAGCTCAAAAATATGTTTTTATCTTTGTAATGATGTTGGTAATCATCTCACTTCTTTATCTCCCAGGAAAGCTGTTTTATTATCTGAATTAATATGAATTTACAATGCCAGTGAAGTTCCTAAGCTACAGATAGAGGAAGTGGCTTTGATTTGTTTGGGGTTTTGTTGTCCATTAATGTAGCCTGGTGAGGGTTGTACAGCAAAATAGTTTGTTTACTCTGTGCAGTTTCCAGGGTACAGACATCTATGACAACTGGAATTTAGCAAGTGCAATTCTCTTTCATAAATTTCTTTATTTCAGAAAATACCATTTATTTTTCTTGCAGTTGCCATGAAAAGTCAACTTTTCAACTAGTTTGATTTACTGCTGAGGGCTTCTAATCTTGTAGGTTCCCTGACACTGAAATAGAGAAAACTGGCTTGGTTCACCTGGAAAAATGCCAGTGGCACATAACTCCTACTTTTCACCCCATATCAAGCTGTACTAATCATATGGCAGTTCACATTTTATGCAACCTTTAACTGAAGAACCCCAGAGGATTTGCCAAGTGAAACATTAATTTCTACTTCAAATGCAAACACCTGTAAGGTGAATTGATGTTTATCAGCTCAGCATCTTCTATTAGGAAGTCACCGGGACTAATGCTGTATTTGCATAAAGCTGTCAGTGAATTTAATGAGCTGCAATGTAACCTTGCTACCCACTGCTTAAGGGAAGACCAAAATGCCAGAAATTCTTCACTGGACTTACCAACTACCTGGTATTCAATTAATCTTATGATAAAAATTAAACTTCTGAGTACTCAGTTATTTTGAAATATTCCACTTCTGACAAATCTCTCTCAAATCCATTTTAGAAACCTGCAGCCTGACTTTTGAGAGGAGTTTAGGAGCCCCCTAAAATTGCAGTGTATAATTGAAATTCCAGCCATGTGTCATCAGATTTGAAGCAGTACATTGCCTTCTGTCTGATAACATGCACTGATACCGAGCTCGCCCCGAGGAAATCCAGTCTCTGTTAAAGCTCCGAGGAAATAAAGAGAAGAGGCACTGCTTGGGTCAAGAGTCCAAGCCATTTCTATCATGAGCAATCATATCAGTATAAATCCCTTTGGCAAATGGATTAGGCTTAGTCTCAGAAATGTAAGTTGTCCCTGAAACTCCCCTTGTAAGACTGTAACAGAATCTCATTCCAGATTTCATTTTACTCCAGCCAGTTTCTGGATGTTGATTTGTGATGCAGATATTGTTTAGCCTGGATCATTGTTTCCTCCTTTCCTCCTCATTTGTCTGTTTGTCCTTCTGAAGTATTTAAAACAAATAATAATTTTCTTCCCCTTTGTTTAGACAAGCTGACTGTTCTGCTGTCCTTACAAAAGCCAGGCTTTTCTCAGCCAATTCCTTGTACTGTCAGAGGGGTCCCTCAAAGGGCTGTTAGTGCAGGAAATGATTCCTTAGCAGCCCTCCCTCCCAGAGCTCTGGGGGAGGTAAGTACCCAGTGGTGCTGATACCCCTGGACCTCCTCTGGACCTTCCCCTCCCAGTCCCAGCTCTGCCCCATTCCTGGCTGTGCACAGGGGACTGGGGATCAGCTCAGATTTGCTAAGAAAGAGAAGGGTTTTTTTCCTCTGTCACTGGTCACAGGTACAGGTAAGGCTATGGCTTATAGTAATCTTTATTTTATTACAAGTAGCTGTGTATTATTAAACTTTTATCCATCTTGTTTATGCTCTTAAACAAGATAATCCACAAATAAAATTCCTGTGTACAATGTAGCCTCAGCATGTGCTGACTATGTCTCCCTTCTGTCATCAGGAACTCCCACAAGTGCTCTCCTACTTTTTGTACCAACACTATTAATTAAAATACTAAATAAACATGGTCCCAAATGCAAAGCTGAGGAACACCAGTAGTGATCATCTTCATGCACAGCATTTTCCCATTCAGAACAGCCTGCTGTCAGGTTTTTAGCCTTTTTTTTCTTTAAACCATCTTACAGTTTTTATGCTGGTCTCTTCTCCATTTTCCTCATTCCATTATTTCTCACAGGGCTCTACATTGTCTATTTTTCACAGGCACAGACTGTGGCATTCAGGTCATAACTCCCCTTAGATAGAAATAAATTTTAAATTGCAGGCAAAGGTGCCTTAGAGATTCCTTATCTGTGGTTGTCTATGCCAACATGTTCATTGCCTATCTAGGAAATGTGAAGTTTTCAATGCTTTTAATAGTTTTTATGGAAAACAGAGTAAGAATAAATTAGGTTGCTCAAAGATGAAAAATGTAACTATTTAAAACTGATTAGCTAAGAGTGAAACAATGAAATAATTCAAGTGAGTGTGTTTACAAATTAATACACAAGTAATGAAGGCAAAGTGTAAAGCTGATATTAGAATTTTCTAGTCTCATTTAATATGACACTGGCTAATCTGAAGGGAATATTGAGCTCAGGTACTTCATCCACTGCTGAGTCAGTGAAGTTTAATGATTGAGCTGTTGATGGGCATTAAGTATGAGCCCTTCAACCTGTGCATTTATTGGATATTCAACCCTCTCAAAGAGGAGCTGTTAACCCTGATGGGAAAGGCTGGTTTGGATTGTCTTATGGCAGTTTTAACTTTTGTAGCATTGCTTTTGTTATGTGGAATCAGGCAGTGGAGGCTTAGTGAGGGATAGTAAAGCCTGGACTAGTCAGCCTGGCCATAGCAGTCACTCAGGTGTTTTACCTGTTTTTTCTGTGAAGAGAAGGAAGGAATATATGTAGCCTCCAAAATTATTAGGTCATTCTAAACACATTTTGCCTTCATAGAACCTTTGCATTTTTTAAGTCTCATTTGCTTCAGGAACTATTCCCATGATTTCAAGATCTACTAGAGCCCATCTGGTCTGCTTCCCAGAGAGCAAAATCCTGAGGGTGAATCAGAACAGGATACGTGAGTGGTTTCTGCTGGTGATGTTACATCACCATCACCAGACTCCTGACAGAGGCAGTGGGAACAACACCCATGGTCAGTAACTAATCAGGATCTAATTTCCTGGAGTTGTCCACTAATCTCATTGTGTTCTTTCCATGCACACGTTCTTGTCATTGCAGTTATTTCCTGTGTTTCTGTTTCTCTCTTGTAAGCAGTTCCCTTGGACCCCTTGCTAAATAGAAATCTGGGAGCCACCATATCTTAATGCACAAACTCTTTTTACTTCTTATGCAAAAGATAGGTAAAGAATATGCAATGTCATTTATGTAAAAAGAGACTATGCATACGTGATTAAAGGTTTCAAAGGGCCAACTTAAATCAAACCTCGTGATTTTGATCTGCTGACTCCCTCTTGCCATTGCTTGATTCTGATCTTTGAGTTTCTTTCTGTGAGTTCCTGACTGCCCTGATGTGGCCACCTCTGTGAGAACTGACAGGAACCTCAGGTGAGATAATAGAGCTTCTCTGCAGTAATTACCCATCCTTTCTGTGAATATTCTGATAGGGATTTACATTTGTCTGTATACAAATCTATGGATTAATTGCCTGTAATGCAACAATAAATGTGTTACTATTACTGAGCAGTGAAGAAGAGCAGTACTTCAAAGGATCAGCCAGCTGTGGTGACTGGAACTGCCATGCTTGAGGAACTTATTCCATCTTTGAGCACGGGCCATCTGCATGAAACTCTTCTACCTGGGAGAAAAACGAGCCTGTGCTTCCCTCAGTGTGTGTGCAGCTCCTGTCAGCATTAACTGGAACACTGAGCAAAACTCCTAAAGAAAGCAGACCCTGAGCTATTGTTTTCAGAAGCAGCAGCACAGCAGATCCCACAGCTGTGTGTTTGTAATTGTGCCGTGGTGAAACGAGCCCTGGAGCACGCAAAGAGACTTGGAGATTTCCCACCTCCCTGACAGCTTTTCTGACTAATTCAGCTGTGCTGGCAAGTCCTGCCAGTTACCACATGCTATTTTCAGAAGAAAGTGTATCAGCAGCAGGCAAGAGGCACCACCAGTGACGTCTCCCCCTTTGTTTCTCAGAAGTATATTTAACCCTTCTGCCATCTGCAGTGGCCCTTGTGTGGGTGTGATCTGACAGAAAAGATCCTTTTGAATATTAACGAAACATTGTCTTCTCGCTGCACAATTGTTCTCTCCTTAAGTTCTGACTCCAGAAGTTTAAAATATAAATACCTAAAGGCCTGTTCAGTAGTTCTTCCCTTTTTGTAAGCAGGTCTGAGAATCTTGCTAGCCTGGGAAAACAGCCTGGTTTGGTGTTTTACTTGAAAGTTCTGTCTTCCATGAGAGATCTCACTCCAGCTCCATCCCATCTGGGCAGGATAAACTTTCCTGTCCCTCTTGTGATGTCCCCATGAACCACCTTCCCCTGGCTCCAATGGCACCTTCCAGCCCTGTCTCTCTACTGGTGGTTGGGAAGAGCTTTTGCTTTCTGCTCTTTCCCAGCTTGAACTTGATTAGATGTGAATTTTAGTGTGAGGGAAGTAGAATAATAACATAAAGAATACCTGCATGGGTGTTTTGTTTGGTTTTGCTTAAGATACTGAGTAAACAAAGAAGTCTTCTTTCAATGAGAAATTCATTTATTCTATCACAAATAAATGAAAATATTCCTGCAGAGAAGTGCCATAGAGCTAATATTTTATGCATAAAGATTACTGGAATAACTTGAGTGACCAGTCTTCTGTTTCATGCAAAGTTTTTATGCATAAAGAAATTACTGCATCTCCAGTTCAGAGTCATTTTGACTTTGAGATTTACATTCACTTTGGAGTCTCTGTATTCTTCTAAAACAGGAGGAGATTTTATCTTATTCCTCTGGAGCCCACTGAATGCCAGTCTGGTTTCCTCCAGTTCCCTTGAGACTGTTCTCTGTGTGCTGAGCTGGTCATTGGTTTCTTTACAGCAGAGTAGCCTGTGGGGTCTGTCTGCTGAGAGCTTCCAGATAAGATGGACTTTGGAAGTGGGTGCAGTTGGAATGTGGATTTCAATAGCTGCATGGCCATTGCCTAGCACTGAAAGTTTGGTGAAAATTGACTTAGTTGCTTTTCAGAAGTTGCCAGAACTTATTTTTTATGTTAGCAAAAGAGTTTTCCCTACTCTGGCTGTGCTGCTGTTGCAGCCACCTAAACCATCTGTCTATGAGGGAAGAAAACAAATTACCCTGCAGGTGATGTTCAGCATCAGAATGATCAGACTAAATGGGTAATGTCTGGCAAAATTACAACTATCTAAAACCTGACTCTCCTGGTGTTGAGTGTCAGAACAGTTTTAGTGAATAACATTATTTCTGCTTTCGCACATTTATAGCAGAATCTTCCATGAGTCCTAGAAGGAAATAGACTCTGTTTAATGTCTGTGGAAGTGAAAACAGAAGTGTTTTTCTTGTGCTGTTTAAATGTCTCGTTGTGTTAGTATTGCACTGCTCAGCATAAAAGTCTAAATGGATTTCCTCAGCTAACCAAGTGAAATAGTCCATAATATCCCAGGGCTCCCACAGCACCGCTGCCAGGTCGCTGCCATTAGGGGGATGATAACTTACAGGAATAACTGTAATTCAGTCCAACTTGAGGGAAAAACTGTGGAAAATATGTTGCTTTGGGGGAGATGAAAATACACCAGCAATATTGATCTTAGTACCATATGATGTTCTTGCTGCATTCAAATGTGACAGGACAAAACAGATAAAAATGAAGAGCTGGCTGCCTGTCACATGACTCAGCAGCCTTTTGGAAGCAGGGATGTTGCTTTGTGTGTCTCCTGCCAGTTCCTCTCCCCTTTTTCTGGCTAGGAAGAGGTGCAAAAGGAGAGCCTCCTGGGTTTCCAGCTGTTTGCTTTGCTAAGAGAAGTTCTGGGTTTGTTTGTTTTGAATAAAAAGCTGTTCCTTGAGGCTAGGACATAAAAGAGGTTTAGCAGTGAAAGAGCTTGTTATTTAGAGTGGGTAATTCTTCTCTAAAAAAGTAATTCTTTTGAAAGGTAGATAGGACTCTGTCCCTCTCTCTCTCTCTCCACTCAATTTTTGCTTTCTCTTCTTTCTCAACGAACAAGAACATTTTCATTTTTATATGCAAAGGATGAAGCTTAAACCCAGTATAACCATGTTGACTGTATCAAAAAGTGACAAAGCCTTAAGGGTAGCTATAGCTGAAGATTGTCTACTCGGGGGGAAATATATTAATGAACACTGAATTCCTCTGAACCAAACAAACACATTCCTAAACATTACTCTCAGATTTCATTTACAAGCTTTGGGCAGAATTTAAAAAAAAAAAAAAAAGTAAAAATTAATCCCTTTCTTCAGCTAAAGACAAACCTAAAACTTCCTTTCAATGCAGAAGCTGTAGCTGAAGGTGATTAAGCATGCTCTCATTTATTGTAGTTTGCAAGCCAAGAGTAAAAAATACATATATATTGTACAAATCCATATGGTGATATGGAAGCATTTCTCTCCAGTGGTATATGTTTAGAAAATGTCTGTCTGTGCCAGTGCTTGAAGCAGTTTCAGAGTAAGCCTTTGACTGGTGTCATAAAGATTTTTTCCTTCTCAATTAAAAAATCCTGGAAACAGCTGCAGACCTGGAGCTGTGTCTGTGTCTTCAAGATCATTTCTAGGGCAGAGGCCCAGGTGTCTCGGTCTGCTCAGGCAGAAGTAGCAGGATTTGCAGTGGAGTCTGTATTTATTTCAGCAGCCAGAATAGCTGTATCTGCCTCTCTGATTATGCTCCCAGGTCGTGATAGCTCTGAGACTGACTGGATCCTGGGCCTTGGCAGGGGGAACCTGCTGGTTCTCCCATTTGCCTTGGAGCTGGAAGCCAGGGCAACACCCACTGCAAAGGCAGTTCAGTGCTGAACTGAACTGTGTGCACAAATGCAGGTGTTTTCTCTGTAGCCCTTTTGCTGCACTTTGGTAAATTTTTAAGCTCTTGTAGCTCTTTTAGGAGGGGCAGAAATGTCCCGTACCTGCTGTGGCCGTGTGACACTCCGATCTGCACGACCTTCCCTCACCATTTTCATGGTGCTACTTGCATTTTGCATATAAGGTTTTCTGCCAGATAGGATTAGAAACCCTGAAACTCTTCCTTTCCCTATTCCTGGTGTAAGATTGTGTGTAATATCTTTCACAGTTCTGGCTACCAAGCTGTCGTCATCTCCTTCAGTCGTGTTTGTGTCTGAGGACGTGCTGCTGGCACCATTTTGTTTGAGCTGTGCCTCTTCTCCTTCTGTTCTCCTGCTCAGCTAAGTCCCAGATTTTTTCCATAACAGGAAAGCGTGTGTTATGTTTCTGTCATTGCAGATTCTCATTTTAGTTGAATAATCCTGTTTTTAACTTTCCAATCCACCATCATAAGGTAACACAGCAAGGCTTTGGTGTGAATACCGTGTGGGATGGTCTGTGTTCCATCCTGTCCTGTGCTCAGCCTCAGAAACCCCCTGGCTGCCACTTCCAAGGATATGAGAAATCGTGGCACTTGGATCAGGGGGCTGATGTTCATTGTATTTTTGGTTTATTTTTGTATAAGAAACAGAAGCTGGACGAATTGTAGGTATGCAGGAGGATTTCAGCACAGGCAGGTGACTGTACTTAGCAGACGAGGGTGCCAACTGTAACATTTTTATCTGTATTTAAATTGCTTTAATGAACAGACTGGTTTGTATTCAAAACTGTTTACACAGTACACAAAAATGGCAGGAGAAGAAATGTTACTTTCAGAAAGATTCAGTAATATCTGGTGAAAGATGAAGTTTCATCTGTTTATTCAGCATGGAATAATTATTTTCCCTGTGTGATTTCCAGAAGTTTTTTCCAATATATAGTCTTCTGAGCAAATAAATTACATACTTTTCTAACAGTTCTAAAATTCAATCTTCAGATCATCTTTGTCCTCCCTTTCCAACCCTTCAGTTCTGCAACAAAGCAGATTATCCTCTACATGGCACACAAAGTCCTCAGTAAGTCTTTAATGTTCTGTACAGCAAGGGAAGTTTGGATGTTTATGTCTTTTTTTTCTTCCTTTTTTTTTTTTTTTTGGAGGGGTGAGTGATTGGGGATGGGATTGTTTGATAAAAAATGTCCTATGAGACTCTTATCTTGTACTGTAGAATATGCAGATAAATTATAGCTTTGAAGACACTGTAGCCTGATAGAAGACAATTTATCTATTGAATGTATTAGGCCAGATCCTCTGCTGGTAATTATTTGGATGGAGATAAACTAATTTACACCAAAAATATGTGTGTTGCTGCTGTCTGAAGGATATGGATTGCAGGAAATGTGCTGACTGAGGCCTTGCTAGAACAAGAATTGGCTGTGCTGAAGAAGTCTTGTTCAGAAAGGCAATGATATTTTTACATATTTCCATATGGAAAGGATCTTTCAGGACAGGAGAATTAAGATGTGTGAATAACAACTTAAGTGATTAAAGGATAAGTAGTTAGGGCTGGAAGAGAATTCTGGAGATCATCTAATCCAACCCCCAAAGAAGACAGTCTATAGATTTTCTTTTTTTTCCTTTTTCTTTATACCTCTTTCCTCTTTGAATGTTTTCTTTTTTCGCTACCAGTTTGCATGGGGTGAAACTTTAAAAAATACATTCCTCAGGAAATGTGTACACCAGGCAAGTGCACACAAAAGGATGCTGACTGTGACACGTTTCTGTTCTTTCTCAACAAAACAGTGGGGTGAGGAAGGAAACCAACATGCTTATCCCTTTGAAATATTCCAGGGTTGAAGACCTTGGGCCCTTGTTTACATGCCATGGCTGTTCTCAAACCTGGAGCTTTGCGAAGCTCCTTGGCTCAAACCTTGTTGATGTGCCTCTGGTTCAGTGCTGGGCTGCCTCTTGCAAATGGTGCTTTTGAAGTCTGTGCAGCCCCTGTGTGTGAAGTGTAGCAGCTGAGAGCTGGAAGTGTTTGGGCCACTCCTCAAACACTGACTTTGGGATCTGTAACTCTCTGAAATCTCTGGAACATCCTTTTCCTGCACTTCCTCACAGTCCAGCTGCCACTGCAGGGCCTGCCCACGATCCCTCTCAGGAACAGAGCTGGGAGCTGTGCTGCTCTTCCTGCACTGCAGTTCAGCAATTGGCACATACTCAGGAGCAGGTGAGCAGAACCCACCTGGAGGTCTCTGGCTGATTCAAGGAACGGTGCAGTTCCAGGGCAAAGTGGCTCAAGTGATTATAGTCTTAGAGGAGTTTCTAAATGCAGAGGAAAAAAAACTCTCAGTGATTTTTCCTAAGATTACCAAACAAACATAATGTGTGCAGAGTGTGGTTATCTGGGAAAATTTCAGGAGTTTTAATCCTCAGCGTGGAAATCAAAGCATTAGTACATAACTGGGGGAAGATGATGGACCTTTTGTTTCCAGACACTGTACACAGCTCAGGCTTTCTGGCAATGACTCTGGGATTATATTCTTTCCTTCTGATGCTGCAGATTGATTAAATTAGATCAGTGAAAGGCCACTAATGACATATTTTAGTTTTCCTTTTATGGCAGCAGCATGTTAATCTTACATTTGGAACTTGAATGACATGGTAGCTGCTGTTCCAAGGAGCTGTTGGTCAAGGTCCCACCACACACAGTCCAGCAAACCTTGTGACCACAGCTGTGAGAAGAGAAAACAGAGGAGGGAAACCCTGCAGTGCTGCTTCACACCCACATTTGTAGTGGTGCTTTGCTTCAGTCTTTTCTCATAGTTCTGTGGAATTTTAGCAGTTCTCTTGGTGCAGTGCTGAAACATCTTAACCCAATTGTTCTTTTTCTTCTGAAGGCTTCAAAATCACTCTGTGATTTTGATCACTCTGGACTCAAGGTTTGTGCACTTTGAAGTGTTAATACCCCTTGATGAAACCATGGATTCTCTTTTCCATTCCCCCCTGTACAAATACCCAGGCACACAGGGGTGCAGGGCTCTGCCTCACTATGGGGACTCCTGTCAAGAGCTTTCAGTGGGGTCCCATCTGGTTTTATCCCTTGAATTCTCTTCAGCTAAACTTTATATCCCAGTAACTCTGTGTGCTCCCTTCTCACCCTGTTTCCTGGGCTATAGTGAGGCTTTTTGACACCTCAGAAGAACTCTCTGTATCTTGCACCCTGTCCTTTCCCCGTGTCCCTCTGCCATCACACTGCCTCTAATTATAGCTCTGGGCTGGAACCTCTTTCTTCTGGGTGGCAGCAGGAACCACTGTGGCTCAAATACATTTGTTCCTTCTGGTCCCCTTCATCACCTTCAGGGAGCTGAAATATGTATTGTATACTTAGTATATTTTTAAAATACATTTTTAAAATATTTCAGATAACCTGATCTGAATTATGGAGTTAAATGACAAAATATTTCAACAGCTGCATGTTCATAAAATTCCCTTGACTTTAAATGCGATTTAGGCATTACTTAAAGTTGCACCTTAAAAGTCTTTTTATATCTAAAACTTGTTTAATTGGGCTGAACTCAGTATTGTACTAAATTAGTGTAATTTACATTTTCTTCTACCCATCTCTGTATAAACCATAATTATTTAGGTTCTCATTTAGATACTCCCCGAAATGGGATTCACGTCTCCTTTATGCACTTCTATTGCCATTTAATTAAATTAATTCCTGCAACAGCCTCAGGTATCAGCACAGAGATGCCTCAATTCTGAGCAGCCTTCCCTGATTCCATCAGTTTTATGGAGTCCCAGCCCAGGTTTTCTGAAAAGCTTCTTCACTGTGCAGGCACCAGCAGTGCTCATTTCCCTTCAGCATTCCACATAGTGGGATTCAGTGGAGCATTTTGGAAAACTTGGCCGTAGCTGCTGGTGCAGAGCTGTGCAGTCTGTCTTGGAACATTCCAGGGGTTTATTTTCTCAAGTTCTCTCGAAGTTGGGGGATGAGGAATCCCTTTGAAATGTGTAACTGGGCTCTAGATAGCTCAGAAGCGAAGTGATTATTCCTGAAGATCACTGTTGGGGGGTTGTCTTGCCAGTGTGGATCACAGGCAATTGCAAAGGTAGAGTTGGAATAACAGGAAAAATAGAAATTGCCTTCGAAACAGATTTTGAGATTAAATTACAAAAATTAGGCTTCTTTAAAGCTGTTGAGGTTAAATATCAGATCATTTTGCTAGTCAACTGCATACTTGTGTTTGTAATTTGAAATGCAATTATACAGGTTCAGAATTGGATATAATTTTTTTTAACATCAGTTTTCACAGCAGGGGTAAAATTGAAAGCACAGAACCACAACCCCTGTAAGTTGTCTTTTCACAGGGACTTCAGACTGAAATTTCTCCTGTTATTAGCCAGTCTGGAAACACAAAGAGTCATCCCTGAATAAACTGCTCTTCTTTGTAGCCATGTGAATGATTGTCCTGGTAGTAGAGCTGAGATTTATTTCCTTCAGGAATTCCATTGTATCTGTTCCTTCCTGAGAGGTTCTTGAAGGACGTTTTTCACATAAACCAGCTTTACTCTGTCAAGCAACAGAGTCACTGGGAACCAAGGCTCCAGAAATCCTGTAGGATCCTCCCACTCAGTATTGCCTGGCAAGCCAATTAGCTTGATATTTTTATCTCTAACCTGATTTGGAACTAATTGTAAATTACTATTTTATCATTCTGTTTTCTGTGATAAATGCCCTACTCAATTATTATTAGATCTGCTCCTAGGACAGCTGAATCTCCTTCTATCTATGCCATACCTTGTGGCTTTGCAATCTAAGGAGGATACAGAGCAACCTCCTCCTACTTCACAGCTTCTTGATCTTGGCCCAGAGCACAGAGGGTGCCTTTGCTCTTTGACACAGTGCAGCATTTTCTAGCCCACCCTTCACTGTGGTAAAAGCACCTTTCTGTGTGAAGGTTCACGTCAGTTGTTTAATATCTGTCAGGTTGGCTGCAAAGCAAAGCCCAATTCTCTACGCTAAATTAAGAAATTTGAGCCAGTTCACATTTTACTCCAAATCAGTGTTCTTTGCTTTTTGTTTGATGATTTCTTTTAATCTCAGGCTCTACCATGAGATAACATTAATTTTAAAGCTTGAAATGCAGTTTTTACCACAGAGTGCATCTACCTGAGATGCAATTTTGAAGTAAATCTCTCAGTCCTTCCCATTACTGCACTTTGCCTCGCATCACTGAGTGGTGTCAGAGCACACAAATTTGATTCCCTCTGGTTAAAACTAAGCTAGAATATGCACTCCAGGAACACCCTTGAATGTCCTTGTAGCAGTTGGAGAATGTTAGTTCCTGGGTCCATGCTGGAATTTACCCAGAGTGAGTTTGGGTCCTCAGCACCAACTGTTCTGCTGTGCAGGTGTTCTCCTGTCTCACCTCGCAGTGCAGGAACACTGAGGTGACTGAGTATGTGAATTCTGAACAGAAGGAAGTGCTGAGGTCTGAGAGGCTCTTCCTTGCCCCAGTTTTGGGAAGTTCATGGGAGACAGAGGAGTAGGATCAGAGAAGCAAAGAGCTCAGCTCATTACTGTCTGTCCTCCTCTCCGTTTCTGTTCCTGCTGTGTGCTCAGGGAACTAAAGCTCTTGCCAACTGTTCCAGTTGAGCCTGGTGAGCCACTGTGCTCCTCTGGCTGAGGCTTGGATCAGTCACTGCATCTGAAGAGCATGGAGTGTGGGCCATGGCCAGAGGAGGCAGAGGAGCAGTTTGCAGTCTGACTTTCAGTGTGTGCCCAAGTTAGCAGTATCTCTCAGCCACAACTCCAGGAATCATTAGGCTCACAATCAACTGGAAAGACCCCTGAGGAAGGATGGAGTACATTGCAGGTACTTCCCTGCAAATCTCAGCCACCCTGCTCAATGTAACTACTGACAGAAGCTGAAAGATCCATCTCCCCAGAGTTAATCCTCTCCATCTGAGCTTTTCACGTCACTCCAGTGTGGTCATTCAAGCGAGCAGTTCTCTTCCACAGGCAGCCAGGTTCATGGAATCATGTATTGGAAAGTCTCACACAAAAGTGAGCTTTGTGCTCCAAATCCCTGAGATGATGCCTTTTCCATCAGCATTTTAATCAAGGCCTTTGCTACAGCAAGTGTTTAGCACTGTAAGTAATTGGTAGAGATTGCTGACATGGTAATACTGTGGTAGGTTCAGCCTCATCTGAAAAAGATCCCTGGAAACATTAACTGCATTATCTGACCCAGTGAATCATCAGAAAAGCAAAGCATAATCTGAATGTTGTGCTCAGCAAGTAGAAATACACCTGGAATGGGCAACACTGAGAAGAAACAAAAACCAGCTGCTCAAAGTGGAGCATTTTCCATGCTTTCTGTGGGAGTTGTCACACAGAGACCCCTTTGGTCTGCTTGGGAATATCCCATTGGCATCAGGAACCAGTTTGCAGGACGGAAAATACCATGACTGCCTTTAGCATCACAAAGTCATTTTTTTATTGAAAGTCTGCACAAAGTCATGATTTTATTGGAAACCTTCTGAACATCTGAGTCAGAGCCACCTGATAATTGATTCCAGGCTTGTATGATTCAAGAGCAGTGCACGGTTGGGAAAGCTGTTAGAGATTGAAGTGTTAAGAGGTACTTTTCATTTTCTCTAAGCAAGGAGAAGCTTGAGGAGACTGTGGAATGTTGGACACCTTGACAAAGAGCAGATGAGTGTGAAGCTGGAGCAGAAGGGGGTGGATTGTTCTCCAGGTTAATTCATTTGCCTGGGGAATGATCTGAGGCTGAGGCCTCGGGTGCTGCCCCTGCCCAGTGCCCTGTTCTGCCAGGGAGCAGGAATGGGGCCCAAACCCTGTGCCCAGGGCTGCCCCATCAGCCTCCCAGCCCTCAGCACAGGAATCCAGGCTGGGGATTGATGACAGTCAGAGAGGAAAGAGCAGACTCATGGGCAGCCACGTAACAAATGTAAGTCATGTCAAATAGATTTGATTCAATTTCTGTATTTTAAAAACTTACAATATCTGTGAATGTCCTGGTCAGTACTGACCATCTCCTGACACCCTGCTGGCTAAGCCATCACTTCTGGGATTTATTCAGCTATTCCAAATCTCTGAGCAGGTTCAACCAGCTGCACTTCTTAATGAACAGCTAAACCTGTAGTTTTCTCTTTCATACCAAGTGTAGATGGTATTGCCCACTGAGACCAAGCAATATCCCAGTGAGAGTTGTCATGTCTGTAGCATCTTTTGGTTTATGAAGCCTTGAAGGAAGTTTTGAACTACAAAAATAAGAAAATTGGCAGGATCCTAACAGCTAAAACATTTTTTCCAGGCAGTGAAAATGCCAAAGCAGCCATGTTTTGTAGTGATCTTTTTTATCTTTAGGCTGTTTCAGGCAATATATAATGAGGCTTCTCTCCTTGACTCATGCACAAATGGAATTCTCTATGGAAAAGTATATAAAAATGTTTTTTTAACTTTTAGAAAGACTTGTTTCATAACATTTATTGACACAAAACCCCATATATAGCCTCTAGTGATGTAATCTTAAAGTAAGATCTCTATATGCTTATATCTTCATATAAATATATTTCTCTTTTCAATAATCAAAATAAATTTTAATTGGGATCATCTACTTAATAATTTCTTCTATAGCAAATGGTAACAATAACCTACCTTGAAAAACACACAAGTCCAAAAATTTCACCTAAGAGCCACCTCAAGACTGCTCTTCATGTTGAGCTAATGGATGTTTCTTCCAGTGACAGCCAACCTGGAATAAAGTGCTGAAGGAATAAAGAATCTTTTACATCTTCTGGTAAGTTGTTCCAGTTTATTCCCATAACTAAGTATCTGCACCTATTCCAGTCTGAACAGGTCATGAGGATTGAGCCTTTTTGTCTTGCAATGCCTTGGGTAGGTTTGAAGAGCTGTCAGAAATCTCCTGGGGTGTGTGCCTTTAGCCACTGATCATATCAGCCCTGACACGTGGCTGTGACAGAGCTGAAGGGATTGATCTCTTTAAATCTCTCTATTAGGAAGTTGAGGTTTTTGTTCCCCAAATCTCAAATTATTCTTCTGGCTATTTTTCCTGAGCCTTTTCTTTGTGGGGAAGGGTGGGTAGCAGGAGTTGGCACAGTGTGTTGCAGCATGAAAGGGATGCAAAACTTTGTGGTAGGATCAGGTTCCTGCAAATCAGTTCCAAGTAATTGTTTCCCTTTTCATCTGAATCCATCTAAGCTTCATGTTGCTCTCACAGAGCCTTGTAACAGTTTGAGGTTTGCTGTGATTAGTTGTAGGGCTGATTATGGTCTGATTGCTTCATTCAAGTTGTCTGAACTGAGCTACTGCTGGTGACAGTAGGAAAATCTCCAGAGTGTTGTGTTAATCTTTATTAGAGCAGTAATGCCCAGCATGCACATCAGTGGAATGTTAGGGATGACAATTACCATTATGTTTTTCAATGCTGTAATACTTCTGTCCCACAAGCACTCTGGCTAACACATTTATATGACATTAAGTGGGAAGCCTCCTATGATTCATATTTGTTGTAAATATAATTTTTTTCTAATATTTCAGCAAATAATCCTAGAGAAATTAGGCATCTGTGGATTGTAAAGATCTGAATTAGTGAAAGTAATTTCCTAGAGTATATCAGAAGTCTTCCAGCTTCAGAATGCAAAGTTGCCTGCGTAGGATTCATCACTATTTTATAGCTTGCTTGAGTAAATCATGTAGCCTTGATTGGCCTCTGAATCAAGTGGCTGCAATTTCCATAAACACGTATTTAGAATAAAACATAAAAATGTGACTTCTTAACTTGAGGTAGCTCTGTCTTTGTAACCCACCCAGCTCACTGTGTACAGATCTCTTGAAGTTCACTCTCATTTTGTAGGATCAGTTGTAGTATATTTGTAATATTGTGAAAAGTTCACAACTGCTCCTGGCTCTGATCAGAAGATGGTATAGAGGCCTCAGAGTTGTTTTCTAATGTTGTGCTAAGTTTCTCCTGGAATGTCAGTAAGGGGGGGTTCTTTCAATCAGTGGTGTTCTGTTTGGGAAGAACATGTCAGTGCCCATACAAACCACTCACTGAACGTTCTGGGGACGTGCTTTGGCTCCTGGGCCTAATCTCTGGGTGGCTACAGCAGCAAAAAGCCAGGCAGGTTATTGTACTTCTTAGCTGTTTTCATCATGGTTACATGATATGTAACTATTCCTCCCTCCAAAGAGAATGGTGATAAATGTATTTAATAAAAAAATAGGGCAAAATACTCTGAATAAAATAATTATTTTATTACTGTAGCAACCTAATGCAAGACAAACTTTTCACTGTAACAAAGTCCTTTTATTGGACATTGGGCTGGCAATGATCTCCTGACATAACTGTGCCTTCTCTTTGTTTCTGTCTGCTGGGCAAGCAAGGATTCTTGTCTTCCTCTCTTCTCACGTGACAGATCTTCCATTTCCTGAATTGTTCTGTACCTTCCTTTTTAGTCTCATTAATCTTGCTGGAAGGTGGGTGATATGAGTACCTGAAGTGCTCCCAAGTTGTTCCTTACAGTTTTCACCCAGGCTCAGCTGAGTGCTCTGTTTTCAATGGAAAGATTTGGCTTGTTTCATCCCAGTGTCCTGATTCCTCTTCTCCCCTTGGCTGCACCACCAATCTCTTTGATTTCAGACCTTTTAGAAGTCCTTTCAGGTTTTTCATTTGCACTATTACCATCCTTTGGGGTGGTTGTTCCTTTGGAGCCCAGTTTTGCTGAAGTCTGTTTGGTATTCTGTTTCAGAAATAGTAATCTATTTACAAATTAAGTATATTCTAAACCTTCATGTTCAAGTTCATAAGTTTTTCAGCCCAATTATTTTCAGTAAACAGTTACCATAGTTACTCAAAGATTCTTCTAAAATCAAGATTGAGCCCAATGTTTGTTCAGCATTTCATTTAATTTAAACTGAATCATATTATGTGCATTTGCTCCGAGGTTGTTTGGTCAACCCTTTTGTAATGTCCTTTTTGCAAATCACAATCACACTCACAATGGTGTCATTTCGTGAGAACTGGTTAAATATTTGGGAAGGAAATTTGGCAGCTCTCACAGTAATGAATGTATGAATGCTAACAGGAACATTTAGTTTCCCCTCTCTGCAGAAAGTTAGTTCCTATCTTGATACAATTTCTAGAAGCAATAAAATTGAAAAGCTTTCCCATCAAATCCAATCCTAGAATGCTCTTGAAAATCTTGAGCAAACTCATTTGTTTGCTTATCATTCCCCAAAATTATTTTGGCTCAGACACATTCTGTTTTGTCATTTCTGTTGTCTCCTTGTTTCATAACACAAGTATATCTGTATTTCTGCACTTCATTTCTGCAATTTATTTTTATCACTTTTCATTATCATTTTCCTTAGATGTTTTCATCAGGTTCTTTTAAATGATGCATTAGACTTGCAGGTTAATTATTCGTTATTCAGGGAGCAAACTCACACACACCAGTAAAATATGTCACTTACATTGTTTTGACATATATTAATTTATTTCTCTTTTTATTAGTTATATTCTTGTATATTCTTTAAGGAAAAGCTGTACTGCATAATTTCAACTATAAAATGTTATATTTGTGTAATAAATTCCAGTCCTTGCCTCTTTATATGCACTGGTGATTTTAATAACATTATTTCTTTGGTGGCTTTTGCACCCAAAAACGTGCCCATTTCTTCCCTCAGAGTTCCCTGAGCTGATCTCATAAAAGGTACTTACACTGCCTTCATTATTTGTGGTAGAATGAGCAGTTTGCAAACGGCAGCAATTAACGTGAATTCCAAACTAACTCGTAAGGAAGAGTGAATTTAGTGGGTGAGCAACAGATTTCACCAGGTTGCAACAGAATTAGTATTAGTGGCAGATTACCTGTCCTCTGGAAATCCTGCCTTTAGCTCCTCCAGACAGCAGCTTGAAATCTTAAATCTCTGCTGAATGTGTCCTGTCTGGAGGGTGACAGGGAGCAGCTGTCGTGGTTCAGCTCAAGCTGATACAGTCAAGCACCTTGAGAACAAAGCAGGATTTTGAACTGCAGGAGGGAATGAGATGCATCAGAGGCCTAGAGAAAAGTTTTCATATTGGTGGGAAAGGGTAATAATTGCATCAAAATTTGCACTTTTCTGATTCTAAAAGGTAACACATTTGTAGCAGTGTGTGCTGAGTATAAATTCCTGGAGATCCTTCTCTGTAACCAATAGGGAGAAAAAAAAGGGATTATTAAAAATTATCCAGATTTTATCTTCATAATCTGAACAGTTGAGAGATCTGTTTGCAGTCTGTATTTGCACTCTGCTTGACAGGCCTGTTATTTGATGTTGGTTGCTGGGTTTAGTACTACTAAACAAATACGTGAGGTTGTTCACCCTGTGTAGGAAGGTTGCAGTGGCCACAGCCAATCCAAACCCTGGTGGTCTTGCTCCTGATGGTGGATAATTTATGAATCATATATAAAAAATAAATCCTCTAACTGAATCCATCCTTTACTTTGTGTCATGTGCTGTAAAAAAGTTTCTGCAGACTCTTCTCCAGGTGTTCCCTTCCCTTTGAAGGAATGGAAGGATTCAGTAAAGTCTGCAAAACTTCCATTTTTGGCCTGGGTCATAGCTGGTTTATGAGCAATCATTTTAAACTCCTTTCCCTGTTTTTTTTTCCTGCCTGTGAGATCCTGTGCCCATCATCAACCACTTTATAACATAAATGTGCTTCCCTCTTTGAGTGGCCTGCCCTGAGAGGGAATGTTTTGGGGAGAGGTCAGCAATTCTGCTCCTGGCAGTTATGTTGATTTGTGTTGCTGCTTATTTAATATGTTAATGAAACACAAGGAATTACAGCTTTATTGCATAGCTTTACAGGAGACACAGGGCACATTCTTTGCCTTTACACAAAGCACCTGCACAACCTTAGATGGCAATTTTTCTCCGTGTGGATACAGCCTGGTTAATTTAGGCTTCTTCTGCTGTCTGATCCAATTCCTTGGTTCAGTCACTTCATAATACCAGGATGTTCCTTCCTGGTTTTCAGGAAGGTGCCTCTCCCAGAGATGAGCTGTTGGTGTGTCTGTAGCAGCTGGACAGCATCTGGAGGAGCTCCAGGCTAGGTCTGCACTACTCGAGTTTCCAGGAGGGCTGTTCCCTGAGCTGGGGGGGTCACTCGGATCCGAACCCTCTTTGTGTGGTGAACAACTGTCACAAATGTACTTATTGTACTGCCACAGTGTCAAGAGCACCATTAAGGAAAAGTGAAGATTCAACACCCTCGAGAGGACGTGTGGATGTCACTGGAATTTATTCCTCTGCCTCTGAGTAGAAGCCACGTGGGTATGAAGAGCTCTTTGCCAGTTGGGCTGTAGGACATTATGGCAGGAGAGTGAATTTGTGTGAGTATTGATTACTTCCGTGTGGGGACAGCTGATGAGGTGTTCAGCTTTTGTTATTCAGATGAATCAGCTGCTGGTCACTTTGTGCTGACTCACTGTCAGAGCTGGATGTGAGTATTTGGATGGATTTACAGTAACTTCATCCTTTCTACTCAGGGACACGCCAGTCTGCGGAACTGTTACACTCATTGTTCTGCTGGGTCAGGTAACAAAACATTCTGCTTTCTTGTCTTCTGCTCAGGAAGATCTTGCTTTCATTACACAGGACAAAGCTCTTCAGATAAATTTCTGTCAGTTTTTCTCCCCAGTAAACCTAAGTGACACATGTCTTTGGATGTAGTTGTAATTGGGACATGCATGAGAAGAAGTTTCAGAAATCTGCTTTACAGAAGACCAAAGTGGTTTTGGCTGCTGGGAACACATGTAGAATCTCTCTCTCTTAAACACAGGAATATAGTAATGCCTTTCACAAGGAATATATTTCAAATTAATTTTGGAATCTGAAGCTTATATGAAGACTTAACTGTCCTCTCCTTGTTAAGCGAAGGATCTCACTCTGGGCACATGGCACCAGCAGTTAGAAATCAGATTTGGCTATCTGCCAAACTAACCACAATTTAATTATTCCAATCTTAACAAAATGAAATTTTTATATACTATTGTGTCATATACGTTGTTTATTTTGAATATACACATGCACAATACTGAATTTATCTAGATAAAAATAATCCAAATCATTTCACAGATGAACACGTAGGATGTCCACATTTTAAATAGAAAGATGTAATTAATATGGACAGTACAATAGTAGGAAATGTTCAACAATGTTTCTTGGGTACTGAGCACCCTGTCATGACTGACTGTTTCTGTAGTCCTGGGTCTCAGTAGCTGAGCTGGGGAGGTTTGGCCACAGCTCAACTGTGTGCTCTTGCATTCCCATAAGGAAAAAATGGGATGAACCTGGATAGGTCCAGCACGACTTTAGATTATCCATCTCAGCACTTCAAAATTCCAGTTTTTCCAATTGTTTTTGGTAGTGCTGGCTTTATTTCCAGATCACAACGTGGTCTCTGCACCGGTCCCGAGGTCCCGGCCAGACCTGAGGCTGGTCCCTGTGCCCGGGGCTGACAGCACGGCCAGCTGGCGCTCCCTGGGAATGCCGAGCTTGGGAACGGGAGGGCTCCTCGTCCTCTGCCACAGCCGCTGCGGGAGGTTGGCTTGAAGGGCACTGCGTGCCAGGGGAGGGCTTGGAGCGCCGGGATCCCGCGGGTCCCCGCTGGGAGCGGGAGCGGCGGCGAAGGGAGCGGCTCCAGCACCAGGGACAGCGGGCCGGGAGCCGGGAGCGGAGCGTGCCGCTCCATCTGCCGCGTCCAGCGGCATGAGGGGAGAGTCTGCTGAACACTGACCCCGCGGCATGAGGGGAGAGTCTGCTGAACACTGACCCCGCGGCATGAGGGGAGAGTCTGCTGAACACTGACCCGCGGGAGCTTTCATTTGGTCCTCAGGCTGCTGTGAGTGAGTGGGACGGAGCAGCCGAGTGGAAGTGAAAGCACGGCAAGGAGAAGCCATCCCTGCCCTGCCCTTCCAGCCAGTCCAGGATGCAAACATCTGTCACTTTTCCTTTTTCCACATCGTCGCTGTGTGCAAATAAGGATCCAGAACTCCTCAGTCCTCAGCCGCTGTTCCCTGGAGGTGTGTTAGGTGGTTCTCTATGAACCGAGGTTCAGTTGTCCCTGAAACAAAGTGACAGCATTAGGGAGAGCACTTAAAAAAACCAGCCCCAAACTCTGCATTCCCTTGGAGAGATTTGGCTAAAGATGGATTGTGTGATAGCTCAGATCAATTAATCAGCAACCTGGTCATTTCCATGAGTGATGAAATCAGTTCTCTGATGTTTTCTCTCAATAGTATAAATTTCTTAGCATGAAAGAGGTCTCTTTCACAGCAATAAATACATAAATGGTAAGAAATACATAAGGTCAGAAATGAAAAGAGAAAAAAGACCAAAAAAAAGCACGTTCACAAGGAGAGTTCACAAATGCTTCTGAACTCCCATTTCACAAAATAGGAGTTAATTATTACTTGTGGTAGGGTTTCTTATATCCTGAACATTAAAAGAAATTAATAGGAAAAGGTATAAATTTGTCACAACAGTGCTAATTAACATTCTATGGTTTTTCACTCCTTTAATAGGTAATTTGCTGTAGTGAGAGCATTATGGATAAATGAGAATGAAGCTGCAATAGTATTTTCCTCAAATTTCTTAATTATTCATGAAACATGAATTTTCAAATTAATCTTTTCCTTTTTTACTAATTGAAGAGCAAAATACTCTGTTTCTTTACTACCAGGAAAACATTTGTTTGGCATGATCTTTTTTATATAATCTGACTAAGTAATTACCACCTGCACTGTAAATTTTTGGTAATTGTCCTTGACATATCAGTATTAAAGCATTAGTCAGTTCATTCTCTGCTTTTGGGCTAAAAATAAATAAATATTATTCTCCTGATTTAATCCAGGTACCTTCTATGCAAGCAACATATAAGTGTACAGACTGGGACGTGGTGGCACAACATCAGAGATGGTGATAGAGTATATTTGCTTTGTGTCTTTTTGTTTCTCCCTGAAAGGTGAGGAATTTATATTTTAATGGAAAAGTTGAGTTGTTTAATGGCTTAATCCATCTTAAAAACGGGAAAGAATATGAACTTTAAAGAAACAAACAGGGCAAGTTGGAACCTCAAGTGTTGAAAAGGAGGTAATTCAACCAAATAAATTGTCTGTCAGAGGGAGTTAAAATTAATCCCTGATTTATTTCTTTTTTCTGAAAGGGGTTGTGGGCCATGTTTCTAAAACAGAGGTTTGAATTAATAATGGAAGGAGAAGTTACCAGCAAGTATCGGCCTGAGAATGGGGAGAAAGGGTAGGGTGTGGGGCTGCTCTTACCTGAAAGGGAGGGCAAGAGGGTGATACATTCCATGATACCTTAGGGCTGGGACAACTGAGAAAAATCTGCTTGCAGGGAGGTATGAGAGTCTCTGCTTTCTGCACTCTGACCTTCCACTGTCCCTTGCAGAGCATTTGAAAGGATTGTACAGTTCCCTTGATCTATTTAAGAGAAGGAAACTGTGTCAAATCTCTCCAATCCCAACCCAGCTGTCTTTCAGATCACATCTATATTACAGCAAGATAGAGTGATATAAGACAAACCCCCTAATGTATTTTGATTAATTAATACTGTGTTAAACATTAATGCACAGTCTCTTTGGATAAGGACAATTGTGTTTGCAGTAACAGACTCATGAGCAACTCACAATACTTCTGACACAGCAGCTCCTGCACACAGTGGATGGTCAGTAACTTCTGCCAGTGCTATTCAGTGATTAGTGCTTTCCTGCTGACTTGACTTCAGGTTCATTTAAATAAGGTCTTGAGGCCTGTATTTGCCATTATTTCAATACAAGTGCAACACAAGGGTTTAGTGGCAAAGCCACAGAATGGCACCTCAGGAAACTTCTGCAAGGGGAGGCCACTTTTCTCTGACAGTCATTAATTTTTGGGACCCACGATGTCCACCAACAGAAGTTCTTTTTGTAGGAGCTCTGGCATTTAGTTTTAAAATTTAGTTTGATTGCTGATGTCAATTTTTAAAACTTCCTAACAAAACCATGAAACTATCTAAATAGAAGCAGGCTTTGGATTCCAATTTTGTGGTGATGTTTTTTTAACGTGAAATCTTTATGATAAGGAAAAATAAAAACTGCTCCAGAAAAATAAACCCACAAAACCAAACCCAACCCTGGGGCATATAACCCTGAGAATTTCTTGCTCCTGCTCGCTACAATGCTGTGATGTTTTTCCCATGCTTTCCAGAGTAGTATGAATATTGAAGTTGGCAGGTGTGAGCTCTGTTAAGAGAGCAAAGAGAAAAAGAGACAGAAGAAATAGTTGTTTTGCAGCCCTGCAGCAGTCGCTGTTTGCTTTGGTCTCTCCTTTGCACGTGGGTAATCCTGAATCCAAACTTGCTGCCTGGGAGATTAGTGCCTCTGCCCCCCTTGCAGGATGAGATATTTGTTCACTGCTACACTTGAGCTGAGAGTATTTACTAAGGCAATCAGTGTTTATGTAGAGGTGATAGGAGCCTCATTAAACTGGTGAATGCACAGATCAGAGGAACAGGTGTAAATATATTTGGTAACTTTAACTTACTCAAACTTGCATTCCACTGACTCTGCAGTAAATTACAGAGTTTTTTCCTTTCTGAAGTGGGTCACGTGCCCCTCTGCTGACCCTCTCAGAAAACAGGTATGACCAGCAGCGGTGCAGAGAAGTGCTAGGAATAAATATGTAACAGTATGTGCTGTATTTCAAATACAGGTAATGTACCACCAGTATGACTGTCCCTGGTAATGTTGTCATTTGTGACCATGCTCGTGGATGGCCTTTAAATAAGGTGTTTCTTGTATACTATTAGTTCCTTCCAGCTTCCCTTCTGTCAACTACTTTGGTGTCCTCCTCAGAGTTTATCTAACCTTGCCAGGTTCTGACCTTACCTTCCCAAGTTCACCTTCAGTCCATATTTACTTTAAGGGGAAGAGTCAACTTAGACGTGGTTGTATTTTGGAAGAAAAATCTGCTGTGTTTTTTCTTAAGCAGGAAAAGTATCACTTTAAGTACTGGTCAGCTTGGCAGCAAGAAGAATCTGTGAAGTGCTGAGGCTGTGCAATGAAGAGCCTGGAAGAATTAACCAATTCCTGTCATTTCAGAGGTTTTCTGCTCCCAAAGTACTAGGAAGAGATGAAAAGGTATTTATTATTTACATATATAGAGATAAAAAAACAATACCAGTTTCTCAAACCCAGCAGCAGCCTATCTCAAACAGATGCAACTCAATGACTTTGTCATGCTTTGTCCCTTCAAAAAGCTATTTCTGCATGCTGTGGGAGTGCCTCAGGAAGGGAAGGAATGAAGCTATTGTAAATATAAATGCCAAAATGTGAATATGAATTAAGGTAGGATTGAATAAGTTGTTTTTCTAAATGAATAATGTACAGGCACGTTTCATTCTTGGCCACTTACTGTTCGCACTCCACACGGGAAAGCAAAACCCAGCATCCCAAACCCAAACAAAAACCCAAACAAAAAGCTGGCCCTGCTCGGTGGGGAAACAGTAGTTGCACGTGTTAAAAAAATAAATAATGAAGGTTTCCACAGCAACCCAAGTTCTGTGGTGCAAATTGATGACTTTTGTTCTGTTTTATTATATAATCATAGAACAGATATTCTATTAAAAGTGTTGGATACATCTCAAGTTATATTGTTAAAAAGTTTGGTGCAATCCTAAAACTTCACGTCAAGGAATTTATTTACCAAGGTTTCTGAAAATGCTGAATAAAAAGTGTGTTCTTCCCTCAGCTTTGGGGAGGCTCTGACCAGGGCAAGGGCACTGCTGTGGCACAACATTGCAGGGGTCAGAATTTCAATTGCAGGGGAACTTTTGTAATACTTATTCCAGTTTTTCCTTTGCCGCGAGGGATTAAAGTTCAGGTTTTACGGAAAGAAACGGAAGATGAACTTGAAATGTAAAGACTGTTTCAAGTTTTGGGCAAGCGCTCGTTGCGGAAACTGCGCGGATTTTGCTGGCTCATTAGCAGCTTTGGAGATTAATAAAAACAACAAGAAAATGAAACCACGGCACCGGCCAGATTTGGGTGTTGGGGTCGACGATGACTTTATTTAGCGCTGACGGCGGTCGCGGGTCCCGGGACTGAGCGCACCGGGCAGGGGTCGGGCTGGCCCCGGTGGTGACAACCACGGCCGCGCTCGGTGCTGCACTGCGGCCTCCCGGGGATGGGATGGGATGGGATGGGATGGGATGAGCGGTTCTCCCGGGATCGGGATCGCTTCCCCCCCCCCCCCCCCCCCCCCCCGGTCCCCTCACGGGCCACGCGCCGCCGCCCCCGCGCCTCGCGCCCGCGCGCGCCTCGTGCGGCCGCGCGGGGCTGAGGGAGGCGGGGGGGGAGCGCGAGGGGGGGCGGCGCGGTCCGCGCGTGCGCGCCGGGTCCGCCGGGAGCGGGGGGGGGCGCGGCAGCCGCGAGTCCTCCGGCGGCGGCGGCGGGAGCGGAGCGGAGGAGGCGGCGCGGGGCGAGCAGGGGCCGGGGCCGCCCGAGCTCCGCGGGGCCGCCGCCACCGCAGCGCCGCAGCCCGCGGGGGCCGCGCTACGAGAGGCGCCGGGCCGGCGTTGCGCGCCCGCGGGCTCTGAGGGGAGCGGCGCGGCGGCGGCTGCTGCTGCCCGGGCGAGCGGGCGGGCGGGGGGCGATCTCCCCCCCCCCCCCTCCCGCCCCCAGGCAGCGGCGGAGCGGCCCCCGAGCGCGGCCCCGGCCGGAGCAGCCGGCGCGGCGCCCCCGCGGAGCGCGGGGGGGAGGAGAAGCCGCCCCCGCTCGATGAGCGGCGCCCGCCCGCCCGCCGCGCTGTGCCCGGGGATCGGCGGCCGCGGCCGGCGCGCCCGGCAGCATGTGGAGTCCCACCGAGGAGGAGAAATACGGCGTGGGTAGGTGCTGCCGCAGCGCTCCCCCGCCTCTCCCCGCCGGACCCCGCGGGCTCGGGGGTGGGGGGCGGCTCTTCCCTCCCGCGGGGGTCGCGGCGCTGCCCCGCAGGTGGGACCGGGGGTGGGTTGGCGGGCGGCGATGGGGCTGCGGGGGCTGCCCGGGGGGAGCGGCCCCGGCGGAGCCTCCCCTGCCCTGCCCTGCCCTGCCCTGCCCTGCCCGCGGGATGTGCTGCCGGCGCTCCCGTGCTCCCCGCGGGGGAAGCGGAGTTTGGGGGCCCCGCGCCGGGGTCGCGGTCGCGCAAATAATCAGAAAACGAGTCGCTGAGCCCTTAATCTACTTAAGCGCGGTTCCCTTTTCCCTGCGTTCCCATCTGCGGTGCGTGCAGGGAGTTGGGAAGGGGCCGCGGTGTCTTTAGGGGGCGTCGGTGCTGCACCTGCCCGGCGAGGAGGGGGCGGCCGCGGGGCCGGGGCTGCGGGAGCCGGGAGCGACCCCGGCCCGGGGCCCTCCGGGGGGGCCTCGCGGGGTTATTTTTCGTTGTTCTGGTAAATCAGATTTTACAGTCGTCTGGCATCGCGTTTGCTCTAATCTGAGGCATCCCCGCTGGCGGCTTTGGTTTGTTATTTTAGCGTGTAAATCCCTGATAGGAGCAGAAATGTTACGTCTGATGAAATGGAAGGCGCAGACTTTCTTTTGCTTCACTTTTGCTCGTTTTGGTTTAATTTTTTTAAGCCGTTGGCTTGTATAATAATAAAAGCCGGTACTGCTGCCCTGATTAGTTACCTGAATGCCTCATTAAATTTATCGTTATCAATTGTGCATATTGATTTTTAAGTTCCACAACGTGTAGTGATGATCGATTTCTACAGATACTTAAAAAAAATACAAACAAATTTCATACAAAGATCTCTTAACCTGAACTGTTGAAGTGGGATTTTGGCCACAGAATTTTGAGCAATTAATAGCTTTAGTGCCTTTTCGTTAGAATTCGTTTGGTTGATTCAGTAATTAAAAAAAAAAGTTGTTAATTTTTCATCTTGAGCAACAAATATTTTGCTTAGTACATCCCACATATCTCCATAACGAATAGAAGAAGAGATTTGCATGTGTTTAAAAAAAAATAATCAAATGCAGCGTTAGATGGGAACCTGTCAGTGCAGGGAAATATATACAAGTGGCATAAAATAGCACAGGGAAGTCGTTACTTGAAATCCTGTTGCTCTGTCAGTCAGTGGGAGTATATAAAGTTAACAAGCCCTGTTACACCTTAGCTGGATGCTCCAGGAATATGAAGTATCCAGACTTTCATACCTCAGCTGCTGGCCAAAGGCCACTTCTGTTGTCCCAGTATTAACTTGCTGCTAGAATTGAAATGGATGCTTCAGAAAATAATTACCCATTTTCCAGGTCTTGTTGTTTTTCCTCTGTTCTGGTTACGTAGCCAGTTACCTTTGCTGTGCTGAAGGGTTTGATGTTCAGTGTTGTGTTTGTTTGTGTTTGGCCCGTGTGCATAAAAAAAAAAAAATAAAGAAAATACTTATGTTACCTTGATCCAAAAGTAGGTGAACTATTTTTTTTTTTCTATGCAGACGTTTGGGAGGAAAAGCTGGGAAATCTCCATTCAGGTTGTAAACAAGTCAGGGGGAGGCATAGGAAGGGAGAGCAGTGAATGAAAACAAGCCTTGTTTCAATGAGTGTTCTGTAGTCTGAGGATTATTCCCCTAAGGATGGAGATTTTTCTTTTGCAGGCAACACACCTGTAGGTAGGGCCGAGGTAATGGCTGAGTCATAAAAGTTTTGGTGATCTCCAGGCAAGTTCTTCTTGTTCTTGCGTAGCTTTAATTACTTCTCCTGTAATTGAAATTTGTTGGTAATTCTCCAGAGAGAGGGAAACAGGTGAAAAATGCAGCTTATATCTGGAGTTTAGTTACTAGAGGTGGGGAGAGGAGTGCTGGGTTTTTAAAAGTCGATCTGTCATTGCTGGCTGGAGTGTGCAGTTTTGGAGAAAATAGTCTGAGGGTTTGCTGTTGGGAGGGACACTGAGGGAGAGGAAAAAAAAAAAAAGGAAAAACCCCAGCTATTTCTTTTCCCAGTGTGAATTATCCTGATTTCACAAATAAAATAATATATGCTAAAATATTTTTCTTGGCATGAGTCACTGGTATGAGCTTATGCCTTGGGCTGTAGTAGCTTGGTTTTGGTAAGAGCACTCTCTGTCCAAAAAAAATGCTATGTGTTTTCTCCATGAAGAGTTTTAGGTTTGACTTTGGATTAAGGCAATACACTTTCTGTCCCTGTTGATGTAAGGCAGGTGGGGAAAAAATTCAGTTATTTCTGCACTGGAAAACCACCAAGAGCTTTCTGGTGGAATGGAAGGGAACATCTGGGCATCCAGGCCCTGGACATACCTGTTCTTGTGTATTGAGGAAAGCAAAAGTATCATATGAAGTAGTTAATTCTGGTGCTGTTCTCTTTGTTGGAAGTCAGTTGGGATCTGTGTTGTTGTCTGATCTACACAGCTGATCAGAGGTGATAATTCATAGGAGCTGTTCCTGCAGAAACACCCCACGTTTCCCCCCTCAGCACGTGGGGATAGAAGGGCTTTGTGTTCTGCACTGGCTTCCAAGGAGTATCAGACAAAGGCATTTCTCCTGTGCTTGCTGGAGCCCCTGAACAGATATTCCTGTGCAGCCACAGGCCCTTGGCTGCAGGGGAACATGTTGAATTTACTGCTGGGAACATCAATGGCTCTGGGGCGGTTCTGAGGTTCTCTGGGCCTGCCTGCCTGCAGTTAAAGAAGTTTTCCATGCTTGCAGTTGTAGAATGCCAATGTATTGCCCAGTGCTCATACAGATCATTGTATATATCTAGACCAGAGATGCTCAGGATATTTCTAAATAAATTAAACACTCCCCTAACAACACTGAAGTTCTTCCTTGATCTTATTTCTCAGCTACTATAGCAACTACCTGGGAGCTGCTGTGAGTAATGCCCCTCTATTTAGAAATACTTACATTCAGTGTTTCTAATCCTAGCTCTGCTTTTAAAACTTGAGACCCGGTGATGAAAAGCAGGCAGTTCTTCCACAGGTGCTTAAGGTGGCCAGTTATGGACACAATAAGATTTCTGAACTGATTATTGAAGATAACTCACTCTCTAGCCCTCTATTGTTTTAATATTTTTAAAGCAGTCTCTGTCTCTAAGAAATTATTTATTGAAGTGATCTGATTAGTTGCTTTAGTCGTGTAAAGCAAGTATTAAATAATAATGCATTAAAAAGAAACAGCTAAGCAGAGAGAACCCTTTAGTAAATAATATTTGAGAGCTGATTATTTCATCAGCTCATCAGGCTGTCAGGTTTTGCTGTTATATTTTTGTGCAAGGAGCAGGTTTAGGTGGTTCTCAGCAAAGTTGTTGTTTGGGGGTTTTTTGTAGTTGATGCTGTACTTTGTGTGGCTGACCATATTAAATATGTATGTATTGAATCACAGAGGAGAATAAAACCTGCCTGCATAAACAGCACCTGGTTTTAGTTTATTCAAAGAATTAGTGTTAAAATCTGTTGATAGTTTCATTTAAAATGCATTCTTTATCTTTGCTTTCACTACTTAACTTGTAACAATGAAAAATAAATCCATAAACACAAATACATGTAGCTAACATTTCCCTTGTTCCCACTAAGAAAGGATGGAACATCATAATGTCCTAGTTACAGTTCTGTACTGCAGCTTCTGCTTTTTGATCAGTATCTTGATTTTTGATATTTATTTTTTTCCCCTGTCAGTAAACCTTGGCTTGCACGTTTCCCAATTCATATTTGAGTTTGGAAGAACAGGGCTGCAGAACTTAGAGAAAGTCTTCCTTCCCTCCCCGAGGCTCCTGGTGTGTGTCTGTCCTTACCTGTTCAGGCAGAAGGAGCTGCTGAAGGAGGAGGGCTCTGATGATACTGTGGTTTCCCTGTGTCACTGAGGTGCTTTGTTACAGGTTTAAAATAAAAAGTTTCAGAGAGAGAGAGAAAAAAGTGCGTCCCCCAAATTAGGAAGAAGTCCATTGTTGATCTGGGAAGTGATATCAATCCTTGGGACTGGGTTCTGTTTTGTGGACATGGATTATATTTCATCTTCTCTCCTGTGCCCCAGTGCCAGAATGTGTAATTGTCTGGCAGCAGGAGGGAGGTGACTAAGGATATTCTTCAGGGATCTGTCTTGGAAGCAAAGCTACGTGGAGGGATGTGCTTGGAAACCTTCTGTGCTACAGTGCTTTGGGAGGTGATGGTGTTACCTGGGGACTTGCTTGTTAGTCAGGAAAACTAAATGACCCGGGGATTAGAGCAGTTTCCATTCACTGTTTTGCCTCTGAGGGCCTTTTTATTACCCATAGGCCTTAAGAATGAGCAAAGGAATTTGTCAGTCAGGGATCATAAAGGAAATGTATATGTGTTATTTAACTGGATGGGAAATGAATCACACCTTGAAATGTCTCTGGAAAAGAGCAGCTCCCCGGATGTGTCCGACGGGAGACTCTCAGTGTGGATGGCAGAGTTCAGTGAGGTGTCACTTCATGCAGTGGGCAACTTCAGTTCCAGTCCAGTGCAAATCTGTAATTCTGCTGTTGCTGATAGAACTTGGAGACTAAATATAATGTTTTGTCAGAAGAGATTAACATATTTTAGCTCGTTTGTCCTATAGAAGAGTAGGCCAAAGACTTTGTGGTTAGACCAGTTCTTGTGAAAGCTGTTTTGCAGAGCTGGATGAGAATTAATCTATAAGATATTACTACTTTGAGATCATCTAAATACTAGTTGTCCACAAACATATTTACAGTAGAAATTAGCCAGAACTTTTTAAATAGAGGAGGAAGGAAGTTGAGGAACAAATTCTTGCGAAGGCAAGGAATGGGATGTGTATGTTCAGCAGTTTATTGCGTGGTTTATATGGGAATGTGGGGGTGATCCTGGAGTAAGAAGTGATAGTAGTGCAATGTGGGTTTTCACTTTTGATGCCTTAATGGTTTTAGAGCAATTTTCTCCATTTCTTTGTCATTGGGCCATCCTGGGTATTCAGCTGAGAACTGCAGGATTCAGCCACTTGTCAGTAAGGTGGGGGCAAAAGCAGTTCCTCCCTGACCTTATCCACAGTGCAGAAGGGGTTTTGTGTCTAGAATGATTTCCTGAGGGTGGAAATCTTTTACTGTTCAGGCTTTCTGTCCTCCCCTAACAATACCTCTCACCCAGTAATGAGAGGCATTTTATGATGAGAGTTGGCAGCCTTGGATGTACTTTTCCTGCAGATTTAATGAAAATTGGTGGCTGGGTGGGAAAGAAAGAACTTATGAATTCCTGTGGGTAGTAAAGCAGATAAGCAGCTACTGACTTGCTAAAGGAAATGGATAATAAGGTTCTATCAGGACTTCTAATATAACTTTTTTGTTTGGTTGCTGGAGAATGTGAAGGGGCAGCTGTTCATGGGAGCAGGGCAGTGAACCTGGGGGTGTTTCATACACAGGAATGCTCAGGGGCCAGGGAAAGATTAGAAATCCAGTGGTACTGCATTTGGTTTGTCCTGGGACCATCTGGGAAACAGAGGGAATGGGAATATCCGTTGGTAGGAAACCAGGCTTTTCATATTCATTCAAGGGCAAGTTGTTTTGCTCTTTCTTTAGTGCAGCAGGCAAAAATTACAATTCACAACAGGGTATGTATAAACATGCCTGGAATGCTCCTTGTCCTTGGAAAATTTAGGTGATTCTCTGGTGTTTCTTATTTGTGTGCTTTGGGTTTAAAGTCACTGCCAAGCCTGTAGGACAGGAAGGGACGTTCTTCAGGGTGAAATTAGTGGGGAATATTTTAAAGTAATTTCTCTTTTGAACCATTGAAGGCGTAGGAAGTTGGTGTGTGACTGTGTGGTGATGGTGCAGGCTGTAGTTTGCAGCTGTATGTGGGAAGAGAGGAAAGGTGACATTTTTATTAATCCTTCTGAAAGCAGCTTTCTTAGTGTACAGTCTGTGCCACAGCTCAGCTGGACCTGAGTCTCACTGCCTTGTAAAGCCTTTCTTTGCAGCAGTTCTGCCCTTAACCAATCAGAGTCCAATATAAACATCAGGGAAGCAGGTAAGAACCATTACCAAAACTTGTAAACTATAATATCTACACTTGTAATCTATAAAATTCTCCACCACATGTTTGGTGGTGTTTAAAAGCCCTCAGAAGGGGGATAGCTGGGAATGAGGAAGTTTTCTCTGTTGTCATGTGCACAGTGACATGTAGATAGACAAACTTTTCTGACTGATGTGTTTAACAGTTATTTGGAACATACAGAGGAGCTGTAAATGACCTCAAACAACTGGTGTTGCTGGTGGCCACCTGCATTTCATGGATCTGTTTTCTTGAGAAACGGGAGCACTTTTCACATGTGGATGTGGAAACACTGACCAAAGAATGGGAAATCTGTGGAAGATTATTTAGCTGTTGAAGAGCCTGATGCAGCTTTTTCTCCTGCTTCAGAGAAATTTTTGTTAATTTGTGTAGTAATTAAGTTTATTGTGTCTGTTTCTCAGCTGTGATGTGCACTGAGGAAGAGGCCAAAGGCAGCATACAGTTCAAAACGAGTTGTGATTGACAGCAGTCTTTCTGCTGGTTGTTTTTATGTATCAACCTTAATATCACTGCATTTCACTCTTTTTGTTCAAAACCTGTGTGCTTACTGAACCTTGAGGCAAAGGCATGAAATATCTCACTCAGGTGACAGAAGTTTAATCAAATCTCCATTCAGGTTTCTGCACATCAAAATGAACTTTCTTCTCTTCTGAGATCCTGAAAGCATCTCTTAAGTTTTTTCAGCTGTAATTCCTTCCTCTTAGACATATTTGTTTAAACAACGAGCCTTCAGTCAAAACTTACTGAAGGTATTGGGAAGGTGGGAAACTGAGGGTCTGAGCAGACTAAGTGCTTTCCAGTACAGTTGAGAGGTGATTACTTATTCCAAGGATAAGGCTTCCTTCCTGCCCCTCTTTAGCATTTAGCTATGTTTTCTTTTCCTGAGTCTTTCTGGACATTAAGCCTTAAGCAGAGCTCATGACAAGCTAACTCTTGGTGATTGAAAGCAGGTCATTGTGCTTTCAGAGGTAAGCAGATGCTCTCTGAAACATCTAGACAAACCTTTAGCTTTATTTCATATAGGGAAGCTTAGGCACTAGATGCTTTTAGTGTTGGCAGTTGATGGAGTAGTGAATTATTTTATTTTCTTTATGTTGAATGTAAGTCTCTGAGCTACCCCATGTGCTGGAGTGTGGTGCAGTGTGCTTTGGCACGTGTCTTAATGTTCTAGAAGCCTCTTGTCTCTGTGTATTTGAGCAGCAGGGACCTCTCTTCCCTCCCAGTGTGTTCATGAACAAGATGTTTGTGTACCTGCCCTTTCAGTCTCCTGAATTTGATAAAGGAATCCTCGTGTCCATGCCAGAGAAACCCAGAAGAGCTATTAAAACAGAAGCCAATTGCAAGCAATATATAACTTTTTACAGGCCTGTTGGGGTGCCCACAGTCCTTGGCCTTGCTGGGGTGGGTGGTCTGCCCAAACAAGTGGTAAAGAGAGCAGGAAGCCTTTTATAGGAGAACATCACAGTGTGGGATAGTCCCTGTGAGGAGTGCTGTGTATGTTTTCCATAACTGAGTCTGGATCTGCAGGGGTAGGAGGAGATGTTTCTATTTCCCCCATCTCTTCCTTTGTAGAGAAAAACACCTGTGGAAGTGTCTGTGTAAAGCTGCCCACTTCCCATGGGCACATCTCATTTGGGTGTGTATGGCTGTATTTATTATGTACATGGACAGAGAGTGCAGGCTGGAGTGAGAAAGTACCAGCCAGGCTGGGACAAATAATCCAAAAATACATGAATTACTGCAAAAGAAGGTTATTGAAAACTGTGGTTTGAGCTTTGATGTGTCTTTGTGTTTTGTTTCTCTCTGTAAATGCTCCTGAGCTGAATGATTGGTGACTCAACTGTTGAGAAACCAAAGAGGCAACAGACCAGTTTCACTGCATTTGTTAGAGCAGGATCAACATTTTTGTGAAGTAACAGCAGATGTCAGGGCAAAATTACATCCTGTACAGCATGGAGCTGGATGCTCCCTGTGCACCTGGCCTGCTGTGAAGAGAGTGAGGAGGGGAATCAGTAATAAAGGTGATATTGTCAGGCCCTTCCTCCAGCAGGGACTGGTCAGTGGGCATGGAGAGCTGTCCAGGGGCATGGAAAGGCTGCTCTGTGGCTGCTGGGCCTGCTGTCCATGCTGGGAGCATCCCCTGGGAACAGCTCCCTGAGCTCTGCCATGCACACGGGGATTGCAGCCACCCACTTACCCATCCACCCACCCACCCACCCATCCATCCTCCTGCCACTGCTCTGGCTCGGCCTCTCCAAGTGCACTGATCTGATCGGAATTATGAGCAAAATTCCTCTGCTCTGGGGTTTTTTTCCTTTTTTTTTTTTTTTTTTTCCTTTTTTTTTTTTTCTTTTTTTTTACTCATGGACGTTTGGTGATCTCTGTGCCCCAGGGGTTTTGTGCCAAGGAAGATTGTGTTTGAAGCACTGGTCTTGCAGAAACAGCTTCTCTTTTGACTCTGGGGCAGTGGATGTAGAAAATAGGCTTCTCTCTCTTTCTTCATCACAGCAAGGCCCCAAACTGCAACTGCTGATCTTGTCGTTTGGTTGGTTCTTTTTTTTCAGTTCTGGAGTGACTGCTTTTCAGGTTACTGATACAAGACAGTATTCTTCTTCTAATGGTGGAAAAAAAGTTAATTATTTCAGTATAATTGAAATAATCCTGTGTGGAGAATGCACAAAGGGAAAAAGAGGATTTCCCAATGTTTCACATGATGTTGATGTTGACTTAAGTCAAGATTAGAAGAGGTAAAAACTCTTTAGGTGTCATGCAAAAAAAAAGAAAGCATCTTCAGTTTTTGTCATGCAAATACTTAGTGGGTTTTTTTTGGTATTAGTAGCAAATAGTTTACAAAAAAAAAATCAAAGTTCTTTTGGGTGGGTTGAAAGGTTTCTTACCTGTCTTCAGATGTCCACAGAAAGTTCTCGTGTGGCAGACAGTACAGGTTAAAATACAGAGTTTTCAGCTAAGATGCAGGAGCTGGTGTGCTGATAAATATACTTTTATAAATCTGCCCTGTTCTTCCCTTCCTGCTCCTCATCAGAAACCTGTAAGTGCCAAGGTAACTTTAATATGTTAAGAACTTATTTAGTAGTTAGACAGGAGGACTAAAAGTCTTCTGATGTAGTCAGTGTAAGACGGGATAGGCTGGGAAGTGCTGTGGGTGATACCTGTGGGTCTGTGTGTGTGTGCTCTCCTGTGAGCAGCTCCACACCAGCAGGTTGGTGGAAGTATCATTTCCTCCTCTGAGGAGTCACTCTTGGGGCCACATCTCACAGTATGGGGCGAGAAGGGAGGGTCTGTGAGGTCAATGAGGTACAAACTGTAAAGAGGAGCACAGGGAGGTCTAGTTTGTGGACAACTCCTGTCTAGGGAGTTACGGAGAAGATGGAGCCAGGCACTTCCCAGAGCTGCAGTGAAAGGAGGAGCAGGGGTGGCAAATTACAGTCAGGGACAGTGATTTCCACAGTGCACATGGTAGAGCCCTGGAGCAGGTTGCCTGGAGAGGTGGTGCAGTCTCCATCCTCCAGGATATTCAAATCTTGAATGATTTCTTATTTTCTTTCCTCCTGTTCAGCAGTAAGGTGTGGCCACTTCTGGCTGATGTTGGCAGCCTGTGGAATGAGCAGTGCAGAACAGTTCCATGCTCCTCTGGGCACTGTGGTCAGGATTCCTCTCCTCTTTGCCAATTAGGTATTGGAAAGAGGGGAAAAAGGTTTCAGAAACTGAAACAGCCTTTGTCTCTGTTTAAAAGGGAGAAAAAAAACCTGCTGCATTCACTTCCTGCACAGAAGGAATGATGGATGGGTGAGGGATTTCTCTGTTGCCAGAGTGGAAGTTGAATGAACTGATGGAATAGATTTACAGGAAGGGGATGAAGTAACTGGATAGGTCCCTGCAAAGCTGGAGGCTCAATACCAGTTCCTTAACACAGCAAAGGGAGTGGACAACACTGTGGGCTTTGGGTCTGTCTTCACTTCTACCTCCTGCCACCAGGATGTGCAAAACTGTTTTAAACAGCTCGTGATTTTTGAGCCCAATCTCTATTTTTATCTTGGAGGGCAGGGGAAGGATGCTCGCAGTCCTTTGCTCTGCTGCTGAATGATCACCTTTCTTCTCAGGCATCTGTTTCTTTTTTTTTTTGCAGGAATATTTTCCTGGTGCTGGTATGACTCAGGAGAAAGAGGCGGTGTTGCTAGGCAGCGTGTGAGCACTTTGCAGATGCCATGTGATGGCAGTAAGCTGCCTTGGAATAATCCATTGGTGGCAGTATTCCTGGCTGAGGTTCTGTGCTGCACAAAGAGAGAAGCATCTCTGACAGGAGCAGATGCTGCCTAGCAACTGCCACTGCTCCCTGACCAGCCTGAGATACCTTCACTTAATTGCACTGTAATTTTGGCAGGAGACAGAACCCAAAGTGTAACACGTTGCTTTCAGTCCCAAAGTATATTTTTCTTCCTGGAGGTTTTGTGTGAAAGTTCGTACAGACCGTTAATAAGGTCAAAAAAATTTCGAGCCCTCTTCTAAATCATGTCTTTTGTTTAATCTCTCCTCTTCGATTGTAATGTTTGGATGGCTTTTAATCAGCTTTTGATAATCTTTTTTTTGTGTGTGTGTGTATTACATTAGTGCCTGGCAATTCCAATCGGATTAGAGCCCTGTTGTGTTGTGTGTACCAGTACAAGAAATGCCCCTTGCTTCAAAAACCTTGGGTTTTATTTGGGTAGTTGTTTTTTTTTTTCAGGGTGCAAGTGGATATGTCCTCTCCTTCATACCTAAATTATTCATTTTGTCCCTCTTGCTTAAACAGTGGAATGTTTTGGAAGGACTAGGCCCGGGGTTTGTTCCCTCTGTTCTTTGTAAACACACTTGCTGAATGAGGCCTGGACTTGCAAATGAAATCTGCAAGTCTCAGATTCGTTTCTGGCAAATAATTGAAACCCTCACCCACAATTAATCATTTAAATACTTGGAAGGTATATTGTGAAGGTGAAAGCATTCCTCTAGGTATCTGTAGAATAAAATGGCAATGTTTGTGTTTTAATTTCCTCGTGGTTCTGCTCCCCTGTCAAATGTCATCAGACTCTAACTGTGCAATCTCTGAAGCTGCCAGGTCTAATCAAGCAGTTCCACCAAAAAAAATGTAATCATATTGACCTTTAATTTTGTTATAAAGATGTGAAGGGTTTTTTCATCATAAATTATATATTTTTTTATTTTAAATTATTAAACCCACAATTTTCTGTTTCCAAGAACTATTCCTTTTTGCTGGAGGAAGGTTTATGGTTCTGAGAGAGGCTCAGAGTGGAAGGTACAGGAAGGTTTGGAAGGTATGAATGCAGTGCTGCCCGTGGGCGTGATTGTGCAACACAGTCGCCTCACAAAAAGGTGAAGCTCAGTTTTGACTCTCTGTCTTTCCCCCTGTGGGATGATTTGTGTCAGTGCTGCTTTTCCTGCACAGTCACAGTGGTGGGGCTTTGGGGACTGTTCCCTCTCTGCCACTGGGAAATATCAGGAGTTCACGTCTGTCCCCCTTCTTGGACAATACATTATTAAGCAAAAGTAGTTTAGAAAATTCCCAAACCATAAATGCTGTGGAGGGGAAGAACAGAAATTGTTGGTTCACTCTGTTTTAGTGCAATTCCTGGGGGCACTGGTGACTCAGGAGCACCGAACCCCCCTTCCTGTGGAGTCCTGGGGTGATGGGGGTGTTAAAAGTTGGTGTGGTTCAACAACATTTGGGTGGCTCCGTGGAAGAAAAGCCACAGAAAGTGCTATTAAAGACATATGTAAAATTAATACTGATAAAAACTTCTGCATTAGGAAGTCCCAGTCCACAGATGGCTCAAGATGTGGAAAGCTTCATCCTTGCCCTATTCTAATACCCTTCCTTTCCCTCCTTGTTTTAGCCTCCAGTAGGGAAAAGGTGTTGGATTTAGAGCCATCTTGGGTCTCACCTGGTACAGTGACTCTTAAGTTACACAGAGCCTGTATTAGCTGTGTATTACAGGGAAGAAAATAAACTTTATTTTGTAAAGTCAACTTTGTAAGCTGTTAAAACCAGCTTATGCTGTTTGATACTAGACACTTTTAATAGGTGGATTAATATGAAAAAACATTTTAGGGAAAGAGACATGCTCAACATAATATTAGTTTATCAGCCTGGTGTAATTACCTTATTTTCTTAAATATTAATAAAATTATGTAATATTACTCTATTGTTTAATATATAATATTAATTTATTCTCTAATATGAATTTAATCTTTAATATTAACCTAATCTTTAATATTAATTTAATCTTTAATATTAATCAAATCTTTAATATTAATCAATCTAAATAAATCTTAAGATCAGGGATTGACTTGTTTTCCATGTTAACAAGTAACAGTGATAAACTCCTAGTAGCAGTTGAATACAAAATGCTTTCAAAGGACTGAAATTTCAGTGTTTGTTAGATGTGTTTACCCAGAGTAACCATGTACAGGTGTGATAGAGGCGTGAGCTTAAAATATGGTTATGTGTTATAAAAGTACAAATTCCACCCTCAGAAAGCTTCAGAACTTTGCCATCTGTAGCACAGGACACAGTGCAGGGTGAAAAAAACTCACTAAGGTCAAGAAGATTCATCTTTTATAAATGGAGAGATGTTGAAAGTTCCCAAAATCATGATTTCTTTTTTCCCCCCAAAGTAAAGTCAGGGTTCATTAAATCATGGCTTCACCAACATCTTGTGATGAAGAAAAATAAATAAGTTGATTTACCATATTGGGTCTATTCCAGCAGCAATGATTTCCATTCTGGAAGTGAAAATATGAGAAATTAATAATAACTTTTAGAAGCTCAATTTTATGATTAGGGAAACATAATTTAGCTTTGGAGAAGGAAGGAAGGACAATGTAAACATGGAAAGCTTTTGAGGTGATTTTATTTCTGAGCCCTCATTGAAATAAATACTTCTGATTGGTACTTTGGAAGGTGAGGAGGGAAAGGGCAGGAAGAGGGCTCTGTTCCTTTATGAAAATAAACAAATTACTCATTATGGGCTGAACTGATATTATGTCTTGTAAGTAGAACAAAGACTTTTGTAGGCTTTACCAAAATGTGTAGAAATAGGTTAAAAAATGAGAAAGTATACAAGAAGCATATACCCATGTCAACTCACTGTGCTGCAAAGTCTTTTTATTTATATGCTAAGGAAAAAATGATGTTTCAGGGGAATTAGCAGCTGGATGCTGCATGTGGTTGGATTATGCTAGACAGGACTCTGGCATTTTCCTGTTGTCATCTTGGGTTTTCCCACTTCACCTAAAAATTGGGACACATTTCTGTTACTGTGGTTGTCACCTAATTGACATCCACTGGAGCAGAAAAGTGAAATGTGGAAGCAATTGTGACCCAGGTGGGACTGGGTGGGTAAGCTGGGACAGAGGAAATCGAATTAGAGGGCACTATGAGAGTAAGATACATTTTAAATTATGCCACAGCAAAAATGAAACCAGCTCTGTTAGTTAGGTGGGCAGCAGAAAGTAATAATGACACACTTGAAATCTAATTTAGCATTTCTTTCACTGTGAATTTTATTCTCCTTTTTGCTGTAACAGTGTTCAGATGAGGTCACAAATCAATAGATGGGATAGGACAAAGAAGTTCAAGCTCCTGTGTGGGAGAGTTCACAGCAGTCCAGCCACTGAGTCCCTGACTCATCCTGTGTCCTGCCCCTGGCCAGGTGGTTACAGTCAAGTGTGGTGCTTTCCCAAGGCTCAGGTGCCTTTTGGGACAAGGCCTTGCAGAGCTGAAGGTGGGACACATCCGTTTATTTATCCTGTTGGCTTTTGAACTTGAGTGATATGTTTAATTTTTATCACCCACAGCATCTTGTGAGGAGTCTCATGGTTTATGCACTATGTGGAAAAGTACTTTATTCAAGTCCTGAGCTCTCTCTGCTGTTTCATTTGACACTGCTGTGCTTTTTGATCTGGAAGGGGTGATGAGCAACAGTTCCCTGTGCACCTTCTCTGCAACTTGTCCATTATCCTCTCTCCACCCCTTTTAGCCTTCCTGCTACAGGAGTCCCATCTTGGTTAACAATCACATAAAAGCTCTTCTGCAGTCCTTGCTGTCTCTTATCTCTCTTCTTTCTACCTTTTCCTGTGCTGTTCAGTCCTTTTTAGTGAAGTATAAAGTTTTGACCAAGGGGAAAGAGGAAAAGGGGCACATTGGGGTTCATTGGGAATTTTGTACAGTCCTGTGGGTGATGGTGTCTTCCCTTTCCCCAAGGCAATAATCTGTGTGAGGGGGGTGGTGCTTGACAGTGGCTGAGCACTGAGATTGTGACAAGAACTCTGACCAACAATCCAGGGTTTCCCTCAGCGTGGCAATAGTGTGAGAAATTTTTCGTTCCTTAATTTGGAAAGATTCAATTCCCTGTAAAACAAAGGAACTGTATCATCAAGGAAAGATTTATTCAGCAGGTGCTGGGTCTCATCTCACACCAAGCTCCCGGGGAGAAAAAGACTCCTTGGGTTTAAATTTCGTGTATTTTATAGTTCTACAAAATCCCACCCCCTTTCAGATCAGTTTTAATATATTCATTTCTGCCTAAAAAGGTTTGTTTTTCTTCTCCAAAAAGAGGCTTTCCCCTCCTTCTGATTGACTGCAAGGCATCCCTTGTCAGAAGTTCTTAGCCCAAAGAAAAAAACCCCTGTGTTCAAAATTGGCCAAATGGCCCCAAAAAAGTTTTAATTTTTAGGAACTTTATATTTCCCTTGTCCCAGCCTCAAAGATCCCTGGCATCCAGTCCAGCTGGTAACTGGATACCTCACACCTTCACAATGCACCTGTAATTCTGTTTGCAATAAAACCCATAATTTTATCTCTCATAATAGTAAGGAGGAGATGGTCATTTTGTATGAGGTGGGGATTGTTCATCCCTCATGGAACACCACACAGATGAACTGTGCCCTGTACATCTGCCACTTTACTTGTGCTGCTTGGGTCCATCTGCAGCTCTCTGTTACCCTGAGTAACTGAAGTGGCTTCATAAACTTTGCCATTTCTCTAAATGATCAGCTTTTTTGGCTCATTAGGAATACTTCAGACAGAAAAGGCTCCAACAGGAGCCTTTAGAGCTCTCTGGTCAGTCTGTGCTCACTGAGGCAAGTGGCTGTTTCTGTTTCCCATCTCTTTGCAGGCTGTTCATGTGCAGATGCCTTCCCACTCCATCACAGGCAAATGCAGTTTCTCCAAGACCTTTTGGCAGGGGCTGTTTGAGAACATATTTTCTAAAACTTCCTGAATTGTATCAACTGGCACTTCTTTGTTCATCCAGCCAGGAGCTGCTTTAGGTGTCTGACACGGAGGAATCAGAAAGCTGGGCAGAGGTGCCTTGGCTGAACATGTCCAGTTTATCTTTGCAGCAGCTTCTCTTACTGCTGGTGACTTACAGTGCAGCTGCTTATACTGTGTCAGGCCATATCCACAGGCAGGGAAAACCCTTCTAAGTCTGTCCTCTCCTGGATCTTTGTCTTTCCAAACTGTTATTACAATGCCATCTGTTCTTATATGTTATATCCCCCAATTCCTTCGTATTTTCTGAAAAGCTTGAGAGTAACTGCCTGTGTGAACTGGTTTGTGCCTTTCATATTAATAATATACAGAGGTGAAGAGGGAGGGATTTCTTTCACTATGGTACAGTTTAAGTACCACAGTTCAGAGACTTCTGACTTGGACATAATTCCTGGATCATGTGGCATGTGGTGCTTTTTCAGAGCATTCCTCTTTGGCAGAACGTTGGCTTTAACTGCTGGCAGAAATTACATTTCGTGAGGGGAACTGTGACCTCCTTATAGACCTGAATGATGGCAAGGGGTTTAATTTCTGAAAATAGATGTGAAATATTTCAGCAGCCCGCCCTGGAGCCCAAGAGGGATTGGTCAGATCTGTTCCCTGGTTGGGTGGAAGCTTTGCTTTTTGCCTGTTTGCATGATGTTACTGGTGTGTTGTGGTGACTGAGGAGATGACCTGTAGGAAATGGTGACTTACTGATTGATGGGCAGTTTGCAGATGATCCTGTAGTGTAAAGAATTTCTCTGCAGAAAGGACAGAAGTCAGTTATCAGTTACCAGTTAAATAAAAGTTATTTTCTCCAGAATGGTTAAACTGTTCTGTATTTCTCATATGCACTTGGGATCATATATTTCATACCGATAGGAAGAATTGTGTCCCTAAAAGGGACTTTATAAATAACATCGTGTTGTATAATGCATTTTTAGCTTAACACATGAGTAACATCTGTAACTCTTTGGAAGTAACATTTGGAATCATATACCAGACTAAAAAAGAACCTCAAATTTCTGTGATTTTTGTCATAATAAGGACATATTTTTACCATTCTTTTTTATTTCAGAGATGTTAAATTTTACTCCTGTTACACAGTTTAGCAAGATACGATTTGGTGTATTGGGCCAATTTAGTTGGATTCTTTACTTTCTCCAGACTTCCATTTAGTGTGGCTGGAAAGTCAGCTACTCTTGAGATTTGACTTCTATTATTTTGAAAATATCTATATTTCCATTCACAGATCCTATTGATTGATTACAAAAATTGTCAAACAGAAGAGCCTTATTGATGGTTACAAGAGGAATTAGATTCTGTAGTGTTGTACTGAGAATGAGGAACATGAGGGGGTGTTATTTTTGTGTAAGAACTGGTTTTCTAATGGGATATGATCATGGAGGTTGTATCTAGAGCTGATGGGATTGGTTCATTTCTGTTCTGTGATTTTTGCCTATTTATTCTTTATTTTGAGTGAGGTAGACCAAAGAAAACAGCTTTGTCTATCTTATTAATGGAGAACTCTTAATTCTGAAGAGCTGATTACATATTGATGCAGTAGAGTCCTTATATCAGATGTTCTTTGTGTGATCAGTAGAATCCTTTATAAAATGGACAGTTTGCATCTGTAAACTGACAAATCTATTAGAATTACTTCTCGTAAGCCTCAATATATTGATGTCACCATTCTTGACCATGTCTTTAAAATTTCTTCTGTCAGCAGTTGAAAGAAGACCCAGTTCTGTCTTTCCCTGGTACTTTTCCCTGAGCTTTCCTTCCAAGCTCACCTGTGTTGTTATACAACAGGCGGGTGTTTGATGGCCAAAGAACTCGTAGTTGCATCAAATCCAGTTTCTTTCCCAGCTGCATCCTTTAATCAGTAGTTTTCATGTAGTAAATGCTTGCCATAGAAAGTCAGCTGCTCTTTGCTAATTCAGAATGTCTAATGCAGTGTTAATGTGCAATCATGTTTTTCAGACTAACAGTTACTTGTTGGGTTTGGCTGAATTAAGACCAGTCAGGTTGTTAATCCCTGCACAATTTGAAGTTGTCACTCACACCCATGTGTCCCTGACATGGTGTCCCTGACTGCTGTCTCTGTGTCATCATCACTGGCATGTTCAGAGCCATAGAAAACAGTCTGGAAACTGGCTTTAATATATTGTGCCTGTTATTTCTTTTTATAGTCTTATATCCAGAGTTGCTCTCATAAATGAATGGATCTTGTTAATGTGTTAACATTCCTCCATTATTTTTTCTGGTGTTTCCAAAGGTAATTTTCCACCCAGGATCTTCAAAATTCCTCTATTTGGGACGTGCCTGAATTTTGTAGTATTTTTGTTGTTCTGAATGGAAAAGTAATAGTATTTTAATGTAACAGTATTTTGCAGGACACCTCAGAAACAAAAGATTTTTGTACCTTCTTGTTCTGGCAAAATTCCCTATTAAAATAAAAGAAAACCTTTTCTGTATTTGAAGGATACCAGCTTTCTAAAATACTGGAGGGACAAGAAGGAGCCATTGGAGTTTTGGTTGTGTCTTGCTAGTTCATCATTTTGCAGTTGTCAGTGTTCCTGCACTTCGGGAGAAGCTTTAAATAGTTTTTCTTTGGTTGAAATCCATATTTATGATTTCTTCATGGGTGAAGAATGACTCCAGAATGCTGACAAGCTCAGTGTTTCTGTCAGATTATGCTGTCTGCATTATTCCAGTCTGGAGCCAGTTGTTGTGTTTCTCCTGCCTCTGATGTAAACAAGAATTTAAAGCTCATTTAACTGGCAGTGACTTCTGCTGGGCCATAAGGGCTGAGAGAGCAGTTTAGGTTTGTTGATGAAATTTGTAGTTTTTAACTCTGGGATTTAAACCCTGCATTGAATCTCACAGTGGAAGTGCAAACACTGGATGCTGGTTGGTTCCCTTTGGATTTTGATTCAATCTCTTTCTCACTGGCCATCCCTGTGAGTGTTTGCCTGGTCTGTGTAGTTTGTTCCTTCTTGCCCTTTCCCTTTATGTGTATGTGGTTGAAACCCTGCTTTATTTCAGTGGAAGTTTTGTTTGTGCTTTTCTCATTGTTTCTTGGAAATGCAAGATTCCAGAAAACTACCTTGTGGGAGGTGGGGCAGGTGACAGTGGTGTTTTCCATGGTGTTCCTCTCCTGGAATTCAGGCTGTTAACAGAGGGGCTGTGGCCCATAAGGGACTCTTGGCTCTGACACAGAAGTATGTTTATGGAGGAGATGATGAGCAGCTTCATCCTATGGGAACACCTTGGCTGTAGCTGGAGTGCTGGCATTCCAAGGGGAGTGTTCTCGTGGATGGGGAAAAAGGATGGTGCCCACTGGAGGTCACCATTTCAGCTCCTGGAATTCCACTTGTGCTCCAGGGAGTGTAGGTGATGTACAGGGTGGGCTCTGGCTGAGTGTGTATTTACCTGGAACCAGGTACTTGAATGCTTGCATTCAATCTGTGCCTGGGGGAGTTTTAAATGCTGGTTCTGGGGGGAGGGTGGGACCTTATTTGCAACTCATGCTTTGTTTTGGCATGTCATGTTTGAGGGAACTACCCTTGTTGTATTTTGATAAATGTAGCTGAAGAATACACCACGATATTTTTTAAATTTATTTTTAAAATTGAGTTTCATTTAGTATTTTTATTGATTACAATAATATTTTTTAAACATTAAGATGGGTTCTTATTTCCCCTGGCTTAATGAAAACTAGACACCTGGAAAAGTAATATGTGTATCATGTTAGTGCTTATGAAAAGCACAGATTCTTATGTATTCTTTCATATATCTACTTAAATATAATGCATAGTGTTACAGGATTTTTGCAGTGTATTAGTTGCACAGATGGTATTTGAAATAGTTTCAACTTGGAGAGAAGTAATTCCTGGAGCTGAGTTCCTGCAGTTTGGGCTGCCTGCTCCATTGGTGGCTTGGGGAGTAGAGTCAGAATTGTGAAACAAGGAAATCTTTGTATGGAATATAAATCAGAGATTGCTGATTGAAGTGGTTACAAGCTCTGCTTAATTTAAAAATATTTTTAAAAGCTCATCTTTTATGCTGTTGTTGAGCCTGATTTCTGATAAGGGTCGAAACAAAGATATCCGATGAGGAAAAGTTGGCTGACAGGTTTTCTGGGCAGCTATGTCAGAGCTATTTTTATGCAGGGAGTGAGCTAAAGGGCTATGCTTAGAAGAAAATTCACACAAAGATTCAAGCCTCATCCGTCTCTCTCTCTCTTTTTCCCCACCCTCCAGTGATCTGCAGCTTCCGAGGAACGGTTCCGCAGGGCTTGGTCCTGGAACTAGGTGAGACTGTCCAGATCCTGGAGAAATGTGAAGGTAAGTGTGGCACCCGAGAAGGAACCCCTTTGCTGTGTAAGGACATAGAAATATCTTCATCCAGCAGATTTTAATAAGTTGTTTGGAAATCATGATGCATCAAATCAAAGCACTTGGATAAAACCTAATCTGACCCACTTTCCGTAGGAAAGGCTGAGTGCTGTTGGCACTAATCCAGTCTGATAGGGGGTCAGTGTGTTTTAAGTTAACCATCTGTCCAGAAAATCTTGAACCCTGACCTGATTGTTGTATTGTAATTGGGTCTTACACTGAATTTTCATCTTGTAAAGTATAGAATCAGTATCTTTTTTTACTCTGTTTTCTCAGTGTAGCTGTTATGCATTTCTGTTAAGTGTATTGGTGTTTATTATTTAGAAACATTGAATGGATGAATAATATTACTTATGAAATAGGTTAGCAATACTGGAAAAAAATGTGAAGAATGTGGGTTTAGGGGAGATTCCTTTGCATTTATCATCATGTGTTTTTTTCACCTAAAGCAAAATGCCATTGTAAATTTTATAGTTCCTATGTGGCTGGAGATGTCTGTGTGTGAATAAACAGAATGTCCTAATCCACTGCTTTATTCACATGAAGAGTGTGGTTGAAGTTGTGTGTAAAAGGAGAATTATTCTTCTCCTCCTACTCAAGCAAGTGGTGTAAAACATGTATGTGGAGAAGTAGGTTGACAAGATACATACAGTATGAGAATGTGTTTCACAATAGTCTGAGGTGGAATAATGTGACCTTAATCCTGAAGTGTTAAAACAAATTCAAAACCCAGATCCACAAACTTGAATTCCAAATTAACATTCCACAAAGTTGTGAATTTTTTTTTCTGTATTTGTTCAGTTTACAGTCATTTTTTATCTGCAGTGTTAATGTTGCTACATAGACCTTCTGCAGGCTCATCACAGACTGCTTTCCCTCTCTCATGCCTACAGCTGTCTTTTGCTCTTGGTGCTTTTTCTTGTACTCAGGTGTTCTGTTTGTTTTTCCACTGACTTAGCTCTTCACAAGGAAGTTGCACCTTCCATGCTAATTTTTCTAGTAAAGTAGTAGCCTTTTCACCTACATTTGTAAAAGTTTTCTGTTGAATGAGAGTTTTGCAGTGCAGTAAGGACTCTTAACCATGGGGAAACATGCTGTAAACAATACCTGTACTATCATACCTGCAAATGGTCGTGTTTTTTAAAAAACCACTTGTGGTGTGATGGGTTAAGCTGTACTCAAGCACTGAGTGCTGCTTTTAGTTGTTCTGCCAGGTCTTGTGAATTAATACATGGTGCAGGCTCAGGCAAAAATTATTCCTTTGCATAGGTTGAAAGCAGTCATGGTATTTTCCAAGCATTTCTGGGAATCAAGGAAACTTTTAAAACCCTGGGAGATAAAAGCACAATCTCCAGGCAGCAGGTTGCTTACAGAAAAGCAAAGGGCTAATCCAGCATCTCTTTACAGTGTTACAGTAATTAGGCTCTGAGTATTTCCTTGGCTGGTAGTTTTGAGGATGATTCCTCAAAAGCAATTCATGCCAGTCTTCAAATTGCTGAGAAGGGAGGCCCTCAGACAGTGTGTTCCTGGATGGGAGAAGGTGTTTGTACACCAGGTTTTGGGTGTGTGTTTTAAGCCCTCTGTCCTGTCGTTTGAGGTGTCTTTACCGTGGACTTTATGTGTATAAAAAGATGTATTAGTTTTGATAATAACATCTGGAACTCCACACTGTGAAACTCATCTGAATATTCAGATGGTCTGTGCTACAGCTCTTGCATGTGTGAATTATGCAAAAAAGCACACTAAATGTGTAAAGTAGGTTCTTAGAAGGAAAAAAAGCAGTTGCTTTTTAAGCATTCTTGTCTGAGTGGTTCCTTAACAGGGTCCTCTACTTCTGCAGTGTTTGCTGGTGATTCTTTTGTGTAGACAGGCTGGATAAAATAATGTTAACCCCCCCAAAATAAGGGTCAGTGCTGTGAGAGGCACACAAGATCCACTGCTGTTTCAGCTTCACTTTTTATTAGAATAGTTAGTGCATAATTCTCTGCAGCAGGGATTTTGCTGTCAGGGTTGAAAGGATTCACATCCACACAAACCTTTTAGTGACGCGAAGTGTGATTTTGGAGACTCGCTGAGGAATTCAAGGCTGACAAAGATTCAAACAGGAGCTATACTTCTGAATGTGCTTATTTTTAATCATAATAACTTACTGAATAACTGTGTTAGTATTACAGAAGAGCAAGTGCTCTTTTGTAGTGACTGGGGTAAGAAGCAGTCGCTGCTTTTAGAGCAATTGAATGAAAGAGGAGGGAATTTTCCAAGCTTTTGGGTATCAACTGCAGCAAAATTTTATACATATTTGTGGAGTCAAGGAACAAATGTGTGTGCATGCACACACACACACACATATGTACATGTATATACATATATTTGTCTCTGTAAGGCTAAAAAATATAAATACTAATTGATAACACATTTAAATACAATGCAGTATTTAAATATAATGCAGTGCAATACGGTTGCCTTTGTTAATATGTATCTTGTTCATGTGCTTGACATTGGAACTTTTGGATTTTCTGTGCCTGTCACTCTGCCTGCTCCCATAGCAGACCACAAATCAGTGTCATGCCCAGCTTTCCCTGCTCTGAGCCCTTTTTCTTACAGATCTTGCCACTGAGAGAGAACTGGAACACTTCAGTGGAGTTCTCTGCTTTACCTGCCGTGCCTTGAGGGGCTGAAAGGCCATGGCATTACCCTGGCACCTGTAAATGCTGAAGGATGGAGTTTTCTTTTGTCAAGTGGCAAAGCATGAGCATGTTCCCTGTTTGAAATACTCATGTGGGCTGTGCATTCAGAAGAACACCCTCCCTTTCAAGTCATGTGGCTGTTGCCCTGTCATGTGGCTAATGCCACTGTCAGTAACTGGTGACACACAGAGCAAATTTAAAATGACTGTTTTGTCCGTTTGTTTTTATTGCTGGGAGGTGATTTTCTTTAGATTAAAAATGCTACAACTTCAGTAACTTTAATTATTACCTTGACAATCTTGTCTGTTCACTGAAGGATGGAAACACCAGCTCATTCCTGAAGCACTAGTTAGAAGAAGAATATTTTACCCATGCAAATTCTGCTGTCCACAGCATGGACATGGTGTTTACATGGTGTTTACATGGTTTATTTATTTACATGGTGTGTATGTTAATACCTGTGTTCTTAACATACACATGTGTGTATGTTAATAACTGTGTTCTTAAACCACGCATGTAATATATTTAAAGTTTTCCTCTGTTATTCCAGCAGTGACAGCATGGTCAAATTAAGAGTTTCTGGTATTTGGGACACTTAAGCAGCAGATACAGCTTGCAATTAGGGTTTTTGTCCTAAATTCTTGATGAATTGAATTGAGAAGGGGTGTCTTTGCCCTGCTGCCAAGCTGTGCCATACAGATGAGTGAGGAATCACCCTTCAGTGCTGTGGGAACAATGCAGGTTTCCTTCCAGCTGGAGCTGGGAGCTGTCCTGTGGCTGGCTGGACCAAATTAACCCCTTCCTGAGACTAAGAAAGATGTCTCCAGTGAAATATCCCTTTTCCTTTTTGCCTTTTCATCCCTTTTGCTCTTTGTGGAGTGTGCCCGTGGAGCTGCAGTCTCTTGGACACACTTGGCTGCTGGGAAGATCTCACGTGGTTACTGAAAGCCTTTGGGAGCACGGGAGTGGCTTCTTGATTGACCCTCTGTTTGGCTGTGACCAAGATAAAACACATTCTCCCTCCTCTGCTTCTGTTGTGGCATCTCTAGCAGCTTTATCAGCAGATTCCTGTGGCTCTGCTGGCACAGGCTGCTCCCTGACGTGGTGCTGGCAGGCTGGGCTGGGCTGGGCTGGGCTGGGTGTTCATCCTGCCCTGGCACCACAGAGCTGAGAGCTCGGGACAGAGAGGTCTGGGCATTGAGGAGCTTCAGCTTCAAGAAGCTTTTGCTGAGCGCTGTTCCTGTCCCTCTTCTGGCTCACTTTGGGTGCCTTTAGCTCTGCACAGCAGTTTAGATGCAGATTACAAGGTAAAACCAATTGTTTATTGGCTAATATATGCAAAAGACAGCTTTGCTCCAGGTTTGAGGGTTGCTCATGTTGCTGCAGAGTATACTTATTTTCATAGAATAAAAAAGGCTTGAGTTCTTGGTGCAGGTTCTGCTGTAGCAGTGCTTTCTTTAAGAACAAACATTAGCTTTAGGATTTACCATAAATACTGATGTAATTTATTTTCAGAATTTTGTTTGTCAAGAAATTACATGTGGAATTTGTTTTTTTCTGCAGCCGATGCTTCTTTATTTAACCTTGATACTCGAGCTTTATTTTTCTGGAAAATAGATCAATACCTTTCAATTAGGACCCTTTTGCTTTTCTACGAATGAGTCCTCTAAAGGGGCGAGCTTTTTCCATGTGACAGACCTCTCGTGGATTAAGTGGAGATCTGAAAGAGGTTGAGAGGTGGCTTTTAGGAAGAATATCCTGTTTTGTTCAAGGCACTTCCAAGAAAAGATCAAATAACCACTGGTAGCTCTCCTAGTCACGCAAACGAAGATTGAGCTGTGCAGGCCTGGCCCAGAGCTGCTTTTGCAGTTCAGGTGGGGCTGCACTATGAGTGAATTCTGAGTGTCACATGCCTGGCAAACACTGTTTTTCAGCCTTTATCCAAGAGTTGGCAGGTTTCTCTCATATGGCTTCAGCTTTCCCACACTGTGGCTTTCCACAGGTACAGGTAGTTGTGGGTGAAAGAGGGGGTATTTACCTGAGCATGTTTTTGATGTGTGATACAGTCCCAGTCCATCTTTCTGTCCTGCCTCTTCAGAAGCCTTGTTAAATTCCAGGGGTCATGGGAGCTGAGCAGGAAGCCCAGCGCTGCCTGTGGCTCCCAAAGCCCTGGGAGCAAAGGGAAGGACAGGGACATGTGGTTGCATATGCTGTGAAGTCACTGAGCTTTGCTTCCTGACCTGCAGGTAACCTGCAGTGGGAATATGTGTACAGAGAGAGTGTTTGGAATAAAAAGTTAGGAGCAAGTGGTCGTCTGAATGTGCAGGGGAAGCAGGTGTGACAGGGTGCTTTTCCTTTTGGTTTTTCTCTGGTTTACTGCCATGGAATTAATTCTCCTTGCAGATCTTTGAGAGATTATTTGCTGTGTAGGGTGTACAGAGGGCAGAGCTGTACAACAGCCAACTCTTCATTTCCCTGAGCTTATATCAAATACCATTAGATGGTATTGGAAAAGGCAGCTGCAGAGGGTTGTGGGTTTTCCTGGGTTCTATGTTTGGAGTCTAAATGTCACCTTTCTGAGGTGAAACAGTTTGCTTTCAGGGTCATCTGTATCCTGGAAGGTAATTTTGCCCATTCTGAGGTGTCTTTGTCATTTTAGCTACTTTATTTTGACTATAATATAATACTTGGAAGTTCATCAGACCTGTGTGGGATATATTTAGTGTTCTCCTTCCTATTCCGAGTAGGGCATTGCTTAGCATGGCACCACTAATTAAATGATTTTAGGTTTTCTTACAGCAAATTATGTGTATGGGATGGAATAGCCCTTTGGCTGATTCAGGTCAGCTGTCCAAGCCATGTCCCCTCCCAGCTTCACTGCAGGCATGGTCATTGTTTCACATTAACTAATTCACAAAATTCACTTCATAGCTGTGTCTTCCTACTTCTTGATTTTAAATCCCATCTTTTTCACCATTTTTGTGAAGGCAATGCCCTTTAAATGCCATGTATCACTAGGAAATGCAAGCCATAATTCTAAAGTGTTAGCAAGTAGTTATTTGCAGTACAGTAACATCTAAACCCGTTAGTCATTATTGGGGTCTAACCACAGTGTGCATGTTGTGATCACAATTAGCTGAAGCACCTGCCTGGATTTGATGACTATTGTGATTAAATCCTCCAAAACAAATGCTCTTTAAAATATATGATTCGATCAATATTAATGTATTTAAGACTATTAATGTATTTAATTTCAGAATGCAGGGTTAGTTCATTTTAGGGAATAATGTAATGCAGATTCAATTTTCTAAATGTGCTTTTAACAAAAAAGCATTGTACTTTTTCTCATGGCTTTTACTTTGAGGTACAGAATGAGTTTTTGGTGGTGTTCATTGCAAGCAAATACATTTTACAATTTAGTGCTTTGAGGTTCTGGTGAGCTCTTCTTTAACTGTCTCTTACTTGCATAGAGTTGGAGGAAACTCAGAACAGAGAAGGATGATTCTAAAAATATTATACCACACTGAAAAAAGAGGGGAAAAAAGAAAAGAAGAAAGGAAAACTAAGATCTGGAGAGCGCAGTGTATAAGATTAAAGGGAAATATACCACTTTTCAAATGTATAAATGTACCTAGGAAGTAAAAAAAAAAATGTTTTCCGTATTGACTAAAAGAAAAGACTCCTGGATTTGAATAGCAGCAAAGAAAGTTCAGGTTACAAAGTGCATGTGTGTTGTCTGAGACACTGAAGTTGGTTGTCCAGTAGGGATCTGTCATCTCCATTGAACATAAATATTCTAGATTTCCAAGTGTTATACCAAAATTTCACTGTTACATGCAGTTTTATTGGCCAGTGTTGGTCTGTGGAATAAAAAGGTGCCTGTGCAACAGCAGCTCTTTCACACTGGTCTGTGTGAAGCAGCAGCAGTTTACTCTGTTTCCTTGGAATTCTGGGCAGAAATACCTTGGAATGTAGGTTTTGCAGAAGATTTATGGGTCATTTTCCACAGTGCTGTGTTATTCAGTCCTGTTAATAAATTATTGGGCACTGTTAAAAGCAGACTAAACATCTGTGAGGAGAAGTTTAGGGAGTGGCTGGGATGAGCTGGGGGATTTCTCAGGGGTCCTTCCCTGCCTGCTTTTCACAGCTCTGTAAACACACACCTGGGCTTTGAAATTCTGCTTTGGAATGGAGAACAGAAAACTCAGAAGTAAGGTGGTTTTTTGGAAATGTGTTTCACTCCCTACCCTGCACATCTGAATTATTAATGGTCACCTCCTTCACTGGGTTTTGTTCTGTCTTTTACAGATCTGTTCACAAACTTAGGTGAAAGCACTTTTTTCCCTATTTACCAAAAAGTTTGCCATTCTGTTTGTCTTGAAGCTCAAATGTATGATTATTTCTAAGGTACAGACTGTATTTAATACTGGTAACAACGAATCCTTGGTTATCCTGGTTATCCTGCAGGATAAATGCATTTATTTTTTTCTGTGACCTTAAAATTATGCAGCATCTGTTGCTCAAAAGCAGGTGTTGCAGGCACAGTTGTGTGCAGTTTTAGAAATTACTCATGTTAAGGATCTGTGTGTAGTTTGTGCCTGTGTTTTTATACTGATACGAATCCCATGAAGTTTGTTCAACTAAAATAAATTGAGAACAAAAAAAATTATTTTTTTAATATAATCAGTGATTTCATAGGAAAACAAGTCTTAGTGTTCTGTCCTGTCCTCTTGAGAAATTTGGGTAATAAAGAAGATGGATTTTAGGTTTTTCCATACTGAGATTTGCAAATGCCTTGAATTCATTAATTATTTTATTTTATATGAAGTCAGATTTCCTTTAAAAAAAAATTTAGACTCTCAGGTTGTCTTTAAAACAAAATCAAGGCCCTCTTCCCCACATCTGAGCCTCTAAATGAGACTCATATCATAATTCAGCCAAATATGAGGTCCTTTTTCTGAGAGACACAAAATACCCAGTTACTTTGTTCTGGTTTGCTCTATTCTCCATAGCAAATCACTGACAGGTTTTGCTAGGGCTCTTTTAAATGGTGCAGATATTTAATTATATCTAACTTACACCTGAACTCTGTCTGTAGGGGGGAAAAAAAAAGAAAGTTGCTGGGAAAATCAGAGAAATTTTAATGGAAAGTGGATTTGTCTTCTGTGGAATTTTGCCCAGTCTCATCACTGTCACCTGTGCAAAGCAGGAGTAATTGGGTTCTTCTGTTTAACTTGCAGCTTTGTGTTTTACTCTTCGTTTACTGTCCTGTCTGGAGCTGTTAATTGATGGGAGATACGAGAACAATAATTGGGTTTGTGAAATTCGACCCTAAAGCCTGTTCTCCAGTCTCACAGACGTAGATAAGACCAGACACATGCAAAGGATTTATATTTGTTTAAACCATATTAGAGATGTGTGATAATGGCTTTTCCTGGCTTTAAAAGGACAGATTTCTGATTTTAAGATAAACACTACAGAGAGTCTCCTGTACCAGTGAGTGAGAGAAGTGTTACAGATTCTAGCCTGAGTGCTGAATGAATCTTTGCCAGGGTGGCTAATGATTATTAGTACAGGATTTAAGTACACTAAGATGCTTTTATTCCTGGGGGGAATAAACAGGAGCATTGCAGGTTCTTAATTGCTTGTCATCGTTAGACAGCAAAATAATAACAATAATTAAAAAAACCCAAGTGAACAAAAAAACCTTTTAAGAAAAATTTGACCTGCGTGGGTTTTGAGATGGTCTCAGTAATTGGATGGTTTTAGTCGGTTTGCTCTTGTGTAAAGACAGCAGTGCCCCAAATGAACACACCGTGTGTTTTGTCTGCTTTCAGGGTGGTACAGAGGTGTTTCCATCAAGAAGCCCAATGTAAAGGTAAGCGTGGATCCATTTGTTAATCTAGTGGGAGATTAAATCTATTTTGCTGCTGCAACCCAGTAAACTTTTCATTTTCCTTACCCTTAAGATTTTAGTGCTCTAACTTTTTTCCTGTGGGAGGCTTGGATTCATTTTCTAAATTGAGACAGTGATACTCATTAGTCACTCAGAGGAACAGAAACCTTCCTGACACGTAATGGGTAATTTTTTTCAACATTTATGGATCTCACCTGGTTTGATCCTTTCCACCCTACTCTCCTAAGAAAAGCATAGGTGGGCGATCTTGAATTGCTTTAATTCAAGATTTTTAAAGAATATATTTGATAAATTTGCATTATTAATCTAAGACAACTTTGAAGAAAGTCCAGTGGCAAAGGATATATTGTAAAGTTTGTTCTTTTTTCAGATTTTGACATTCTAACATCACTGTATTTGGTTATTTTCCAGTTTTTCCAGTCCTATCCTTGTTTTACTCTTAGAGAACTTTTTTGACTGTTCTGATATAATTTTTTTTGTGACTGCATCTGTGTTTTTATAAATGTATGTATCCAAACAGGCAAATAGCTGCCTCTATATAAGCATCACTTCATTGTGTTTTGGTTTAAATATTGCTTGTATTTAAAGAGAGAAGAGTACCAGATTTCTCGTGTTTATCTGCATTATGGAAGATAATATTACCTGTATTATATTTTCATGACTATAATACTATTAATGAAAACCCTACAGTCACTGTGTGTGTTTTGGTATACCTTCTGCTTGTATATATGTTCAGATTTGATAGGAGAGCCCTTCAAACCTTCCCTGGTTTCTTAGGTAACCACAGGATCACAGAAATGAGCAGCATTAACTGCAGGTGAACCAAACAAGAAGCTGAAGTAGCATTTCTCCCCTTCCCAGATCTTGGTGTGGCTGAAAACATTCCCATTTACTTTTTTCCTGCAGAAGCCATTCCTTTTAGTCCCATCCTTTTTCCCCTCTGCAATTTTAGAGTCTTTCTTATGAAAAAGAAGGAATTCTTCCTACAATGTGGAATCATCTTTACTTAGTATTCCTTTCAACCCCCCCATGAAATGTTTTCTTTCGAAATTCTAATTCCTGCAGTTCTAAAGCTCTAAGACTTGAAAGCCCACACTTGATTGCTGACATTTTTGTCAATCTGGCAGCTGGTTTTTAACCCAGAGGTTTCCAATTTTGTTCCTGTATTTCCCAGTGAAGTGCAGGGATGCTGTTCTCACACACTGATGGACTTTGAGGACTCAGGGCTGTGTGTTTTACAGAGATCACGGAACAATATGTAAAGCTGGGGTTAAATTACCTCTTTTCCCCAATGTCTCATCACACAAGAGCACAATGGCCCAGGCAGGGTTGGAGTCCAGTCCTCATGGGAACAGCAAAAGGCAATAAATGGGTTTGAACAGCTTTTCCTTGGAAAGAGGGAGGAAAACTGATAGCTGCAGGGCATGCAGGTAATAGAATCCTTCTGTCTGTAGGGAAACACTGGTGTAGGGGCTTGGCACAGATTTTATGGTGGGCTGCTCTGCTCTCCTGCAAGCTGCAAAGTGGACGTTTTTCTGGCTGTCTCAGCTACCTTACATCTCTCCAGTAAATATTTCTAGTGTTTGGATCTGTTATTCATTCTTTTCTGCTACTGCAAGCTGTTCTCTGCACTCTCCCTACTTTCTGGTTGCTCTTCACCTCCTAGTGGGTTATTGGGATCACACCCCCTTTGCAGTGGGAAAACAATTGGCTAAACTTAAATCACTCTTGTCCCTTCCAAGGCAGCTGGGATAAGAGTGGCATCTTTTCATTTGGTCCTAGTTGACTTAGCAGTGTTTTTTATATCTCACCATGTTTCCCAATGCTTCAGGAGCTTTTGGGAATGCACAGGACCAAGCTTGAATTTTTGTAAGATATTTTTATTGAATAGACTTGCAGAACTTCTGTATTAAAAGCTTGATCTTTCTACATGGAGCTTTGATCCAGTGTGCTGTCCTGGTCTAAGAGGGACTGAAATGATCAATTGTGACTAATCTGAATATTGACTTTTGACTGACTGAGAGCTTTGACACATTGTTAGGGTTGTTGGTTTTTTTGATTGGTGTATTGGCAATTATTAATTGTGGCTTAGGTTATCAATGCTAAAAACTGCAGATGTATTTTTCTAACTTATAGGATTTTTTATCTTGTAGGGGATTTTTCCTGCCAACTATATTCACTTGAAAAAGGCAATTGTCAGTAACAGAGGGTGAGTATTCTTCCTTCTTTCTAAGAAGCTACAGTTATTTTTATCTAGAAGGGAATCAAAGAAGTAATTAATGAAACTTATAGAGAGGTTTAGTTCATTGTATCTTTTTTTTTGTGTATGAAGATTTGAAAACTAAATGTAATTCTGCAGAGTTTGGGGTGGGTTTTTTGTTTTTAATATAGCAAGAATCAGATCTGGTTACTTGTGTTCACTTTGGCCAATAAAACTGTAACTTCAGAGGTATCACCTGAAACACAGGCATTTAAAGAACTCTGCTTATATTTTTCGTTTCTGCTTGTTTTCTCACTGGCAAAATTCTATATGTTGCTGTTTGTGGTGGAGGCACCAGTAAGTTGACAGCCCATCTTATTTATCAGCAGATTTTCAGAGACATCGTTGACAGGGTAGCTCTTGTTACTCTGAACCTTTTCAAAGGGATCCAGCCCTCCACACCCCATCCAAAGAATGACTGAAGTACACTGCTGAAAATATTTTACCTTCACTGTCTTTGTTTGTAGCTCATGTGTTGCTGGTGGTAGATTTTTTTGAGTTAATGTGAATAATGTGGTGTCAATGCCATGTCGGAGATGTTACTGAGTGTGGGCTCTGGAACCTGCAGAGTTTCCTCTGAGGTTGGCTGGGGCTCCTGAAATCAATATCTTGTGTCTTCACTGCTGCTTTTACTTGCATATTCCACATTCAGGCTGCTGAGGGGAGATTTATAAGTGCAGTGTTTGAGAGTGACCCGAGGCAACAAATTAAATGTGGAAGATAAAACGTATTAAATGGCATTTAGTGAAGTACCTCTGGAAAAATAGGTGACTTCTGATGGTCTTGAATTGTATGTTTATCCCCCAAGGGGCTTAGTAAAGATTGTAAGGGCAGCTGTAATACTGATGCTTCATAATTTTTGAGTGTAATAAAATGATATATATTGCATAGAATAACTACTCCTAACGTGTACTCCCCTTAGGGGGAAGACCAGTTCCCTGTAATCTGTAGTTAGTGCTTGATGCTCAGGATTTGTAAAGGGCAAGCAGTTCAGGATATTTTGATATTTACTAGGAAAGCCAATGTACTTTTTAAAACTAAGTGTCAAGTCCTGATGTACCAGTTGATAGAACAGGATGTAGTGCAGCCCTGAACCAGAGGTCATGGTTATTTCGTGTTTGGTAAAGAATTCTGCCCCTGTATTTAAGAATATACAATATTAAAGAGGTCTGCTGATAAGAAAGGTTAATAGGTAGCAGGTATTTTGGGTAGTTTATGATATTGGCTGACATTAACTGGAGGAGGAAAAGGGTTGGACTGGCTTATAGAAGGGACACAAACTGTGAAGGGCCCCCCTTTACAGGCAAGTTTATTTAACGTGCTGTAATAATGAAAACTGTTCCCAGTGACCTTGATGAAAGTGAAATTGTGTATTTTGAACAAGTAACTAGGAAATGCTTCACACAAGCTTATTCTTGTGGAATGTGCTGGAGGAACAACTGACATGAGTCTGGGAGTGCTTCAGTGTAACAGCAGACAAAATGATCCTCCTAAGATACTCTTCTTTATGTTCAACAAATTCAAGTTGTAGCATTTTACAAATTACTGTGCTGACATTTAGTTCTTTTTCTACCCTTTCCAGGGTACCTTTCCTAATTTCCCCCCCTCTTTTTCTGCAGGCAATATGAAACAGTTGTTCCACTTGAAGATTCTGTAGTGACTGAGGTGACAGCAACGCTGCAGGAATGGGCCGTGCTCTGGAAGCAGCTCTATGTGGTAAGAACAGTGCTCTTACTGGGCATCTCAGATGCATTTCAGTCCATCAGGAAACCCCCAGAATCAATATGAGGATCATTGGATTCACTGTGCTAGTGAGGGTTTGCTGACTGCAGAATCACATGTGATCATCACATTCTGTGAATCAGGTGAGATTCACGTGGGCTGCACTGGAAATTCCAGTGGTTCTGAAATTCTGACTTTAGATCTGGAAGCTTTATTGTTTAAAGTGTCATTAAATATGTAAGAAATAATATAATGGTGTACTTCTGTAAGTCCCATCAAAGACTTCAAAGAATTATTCAGCACAGTTTGTAAGTATTTGTTTTAGTGTCTAGAGTCTGAAAGGGGAAGAACTGGCTGTGGAGGGTTTCGTACAATTGTTCCTCCATATATTAAAATTAAACACTAAGATAAGTGTATTGAGCTTTATACTCACTTATTTTATGTAATTTTCAATTGCTGACACATAATGTCTCCTACTTCTGCTTTCATCCTTGCTCTTCTCTTACATTTTAATGGCCAAATCCCATGAAACAGCAGATAAAAAACCTGCACATTTGAAGATATTTTTTTCCTGGTTTTTACTTTGTCTTTTTAGCTTAGTAATTGCAAGCCCTAACTGTAGGATTAGGATCAGGATCAAGAACTGTAGGTGGTACAAGCCCGAATTTCCTTTCACTCCTTACCTTAGAGAAATACTTCTGCACAGAGCTGCAGCAGCTTTGTTTCCTCACATAAACCTGAAGTGACAGGAGTTGGATATCTAGGAAATAAGTCCAGGAAAGATCCAATTGGATGACTCTGGTGTATCTCCAGCATAACCAGCTGGTCTGTACTTCCTTCAAAAAGCAATCAACTCTTATGAAATTACTTTTGCTTTTGTTGCTCCCAGTTCTTCTGTGGGGGTCATATGTCCCCGAAGGCATTTTCTTGGAAAGTAACATCTGATCTAATGGAGGGAGGCCACAACACACATTTCTGTACCACCCTTTCCACTGGTACTCCTCCTGTTTCCCTTTCAAATATGTGATCTTTTCTGTTTTCTTCCTGAAACAATTTTCCCCTCTCCCCAGTGTCAGCTGAAGATGACAACAATAATACTGGCAATGATATTGAATTGGAGAAGGGGGAATCATTTTACCTACAAATGAGTTACACTTCCTTTCTACTAATGCATTTCTTCTTTATTGTTAACACTGGTTCCTCGAGGGGAAGGAGGGAGAAAGCTCTACTATAAACTTTCATTTGGTGGTTTTTCTTTCTGGGACCGCTTTGTATTTTAGCTCATTATATTTCTTATAACATTGCACAAAACATTATTGTATTCTTAAATAACAGGGGAAAGAATTTACTGTTCTCGTAGAACTTTGGAAGGAGACATCTGCTCCATGACATGAAGAAATGGGCAGAGCTTCTGAGTAGAAAATGCTTTTGTTTTGTGGTGTGAGGTTTTGTCCCCCCAAAATTAAAAAAAAAATTATAATTTTCTAATATAGAAATAATCACAGAATTGTTTAGATTGGATGGGACTTCTTGAGATCATCAGCTGCCTTCTCGAGTAGGGTCAGATAGCCCAGAGTGGCAGGACTGCACCAGTGAGGTTTTGAGTTCCATGTGAATGGAGATTCCACAACTTCCCTGGGCCAAATGTCAGTGTTTGACCAAGTTCAGTGATTTCTTCTGCTCAAGGCCACTGATGCAGTAGCACAGCCTTTCTGATGTAAAGAACAACCTACCCCCTTGTTAAGGGGGTAAAAGACATTTGTCCCTTTTATGGGCTGTAAATTGGAAGCCTGAGGACATGCCCCAAGGTGCATAAGTGGCTGTGGCAGAGCCTGGGTTAGGCTTTTGTAATTGCTGTTCAGGCTGGAAGCTGTGCTGTAAGGCCACATCTTAAAACATATTAAGGGACTAAATGGAAATACTTGCTTGTCGTTGGATCAGCACCAGCAGAAATTTTTACTGTTCTCAAACTGTAATGAGAATCCTGTAAGAAATGTAATTAATGTTATTTATCATGCTGCTGTGCCTGGTCAGCTTTGTCAGAAAGTTTCTTATTGTAGGGCAGGTTTAAACTCTGGTTGTTCCACAGATGATTTCAGTAGGTCAGTGCCTGTAAGGGGCACCAGCAGTGCTGCCAGACAGCATGTGCAGCATCTCTCAACATCTCTGAATAGGCTGAAGTGTTCATCTCATGATTTTTGGTGAACTGCTTACCTGGATTATGGTTTGAAAGACCAAGTTTGTTTCAATTAAAAATTCCAATCAGTTGTATTGCTGAGATACATTGTAAGGTTTGTATTTGTCTTGCAGTTAAACAATAGGAACTGGGATGTAATACCCAGCAAGCCTGGAGTGATTAAAACACTGCCTGGAGAGGGATTCTGTGTTGTTCCAAGATAAGGTAGCTCAGCTGACAGAAAATTGGAGGGAGGAGGAGAAGAGTGAGAAATGGAAGGGTAAAGTGAATCACAGCTTTGAGACAGCTGTAGAAAATCAGTTGGTGTAAAATGCTGGGAATCTTGCTCCTTTCCTTCTGTCCACAGAGAGCCTGTGCTGGTACTGGGAATGAACTGTGTGGGGAAGCTCAGATGGGTTTGAGTTATGGGGGTTGTGCAGCAATATTGGTTTAGATGTCTGTGAAGCAGATATTAGAAAGATTAGCCTGAGTTTACTGTACTACACAGGGCTGTGATAGTCTTGTAATTTTTGCTGTCAAGGTGAAAGCACAGTGATGGTCTGGGAGAAAAAGGCATTTGTCTGAAATGAGTTCACAGAGAAAGGGCTGTGCCTGAAATGAATTTGAAATGGAAAGATGTGTGTTGTGTTCTTTGCTTTACTGTAGTGTCACATTATGGTCTGAGTAGTTGCATTCTGATCATATAACCCTTTAAATGCTAACAAAACAACAAGTATTTTGAAAATGGCAGAGGGTTTTCTTAAATTGGAAAGGAATATAAATAATACTGATATGGAAGATACCAGAATTTGTTACTTATTTTTTTAATATTTGTTGTTTATTTGTTATTTGTTTTTTTTTCTAATGCTAACCTTGTCAGAAATTCTAGACCTACATAAAAATAATCTTTGGGATTTTTTTTTCCAATTGAGCAATCAGAAATAGAACTTAAATATTTAATATTTTTATAGGAGTAAGGATGATATGACTTCTCTTGTTCTGGGGACAAGCTTCTTAAGAGTGCCTGTAGCAATATGACAAGGGGTTATGGTTTTAAACTAGAAAAGAGGGGAGATTGACTAGATAAAAGGAAGAAAACTTGAACACATGAGTTGGTGAGGCCCTGGCACAGGTTGCCCAGAGAAGCTGTGGCTCTCCCATCCCTCGAAGTGTCCAAGGCTGGGCTGGACAGATCTAGTGGCAGGTGTCCCCTCCCATGGCAGGGGAATTGGACTGGATGATCCCTAGAGGTCCCTTCCAACCCAGGCTGTTTGTGATTCTAGGAGAAGAGCACATTTTTCCCATATTTGAATAATGTGGTCTGTGTGCAGGTCCCGTGTCATGACACTGGAAAATGAAGAGCAGTTCTGATCTGCCTGTGTCCAGGCCTCTAAGATGAGCACTGAAACAATAAGATTAATAACTCCTTTCTGTCAAAAAAGGCCACTGTTCTATTTAACCTACTTGGTTTGGCTTTCCCTACTTGCACTGCCACTGTGCAGATGGTGAGGGGGGAGTTCACAGGATCTGAGTGTTCAAAACCTGTGCTGTGTCACCACATTATACTGAGTTGCTCAGGCTGTGGGCAGAGTTTCTGGTAAGCACAGCTGACCAGATGTGTGTGTGTCAACACTTCCTCACGTGTTTGTGTGCTGTCAGTGACTGTACAGACCCTGTATCTCATGTTATTGTTTTGCCTGCCTCTACTAGTCTGCGTGTTCTTTAGATTAATTTGGACAAGATAACTATGTCACTTTGTGGGAAGCCTCAGAAATGCAAAAGAAGGTTCTGCTTATTGTTTCCCAGTACTGCAAAGGCAATAAGCAAAGGATGCCAGCGATTCCCTTCCCCAATACTGTACTTAATTTGGAGTGGAGAGGGAAAGGAAGGAAAAGTAAGATTACTAGTGTACCACTATAAGCAGCTGAGCCTGCTCTTGTGATTACTCCAAAGAGACAAAGAAGAGAGAGCAGAAAAGCAAGAACAAACCTTGAGGAGACTTATGTAGGCCCAGAGGTGGATAAAGATGCAAAATTGCATTGGTTACAGTGAAATGTATGTGCTCCACTCTCGTGTAGTTCCCCAGACCAGTGTATTGACTTCTGTTGAGACAGCAAAATTATACCAGTAAGGTTGTTAACTTTCTCTCTTACCCTGTGTGTGTTGATAAGATTTGTTATTTTTATACTACTTCTAAATAAAGGATCTGCAAGTTCCCTGTAAGCTTTTGTTAATTAGGTCAAACAAGACTCCTGTGAGTTGTTAAGTCAGCTAAAGAGATCACTGAAACTCGCTGCTGGTGCACAGGAGCTATTTTAGCTGTCAGAAAAATTCCTCAGAGTTTCGGATGTGATGTGAGGACTATTTCTGTTGAGAGATCAGATGACTGTGGAGAGACCAAACATAATTGCCCAACTTAGAATTTGGTCAGATCAATAATGTTAATTTGCCACTTTTATGCAAAGGGGAGCGAGGGACGTGTGGAGTGACTTCTCTTCTAGTTTCAGGAGTTAGACCTGATGGTGTTGGGAATAGATGGAATTTTTGCCAACTCAGTGTGAAAACAATTTCCCATTGGCTGCTTTTCAGTTTCCTGAGGGATCCTATAAAGGAATAGAGGGGGTAACAGGACTTGGGGCAATTGCAGGTGTGTGATTTGGGTGTTTTAGGGTGTCCCTAAAATCGAAGCACTGAAAGTTAAAGCTCATCTTGAGAAATGCCATTCACTGAGTCACTCAGGTGGTTTACTCTTGTAGTGAGTATTTTGAGACATTTTTATTTAGTGAGATGCCTTTTGCTCCATATCTGATGAAACGTGATGGATTTCTAAAATATGTAGACAGAGGAAAGTGTGGTATGATCTAAAATTGATATGCTGCATCTGAGGTCTGCAGCAGAAGGTCTCCCTTGAAGGAACAGAATTCCTTCAAGTCAAGGCTTAGCAGATTTCCTACACACTTCCAGTTCTGTGCAAGCAAACTCCTGGAAAGATGAAGTATTTGTACCGAGACATATGCACAGAAATAGTACTGCACATCCACGTGGCCTTCTTTCCTTTTTCAAGGTTACCTGCAAATAGAAAACTCCTTTAGGGTGGTTGTTCAGGTTTGTGAAAGAGACATTTTAAAAGAATCTGAAGAGCTTGTCTGGCCCCAGTTGACACTGAGAGACTCAGAGTTATCACTTTACCAGACTGTGGATAATAATGTTCAGCAGTATTATGGCTATTTTTATATCTTTCTGTGTTTGGAGTGAAGGATGAACCTTCATGGAGTGGCCAGAACTCGGACAGGAGTTTGAGGCAGCTGATAGTCTTGTTAAGTGCTGCCCAAAATATGAGGGAAACTAAGAGTAAATAATTCCCCTTTCAGTGCCATCTCCTTCGGTTTCTCAAAGGGAGGAGTGCCCTGAGAAATCATCTGATTGCTTAGCAACGGAATTTGAGGCTTTTAGCAGATTTGTTATTTGATTACTAGAAAATACTTGAAGATTTTTCTTGATTGGGTTGTGAGGGATGTGTGCAGAATGATTTGCACAGTGATGAACACTTCAGTGTTATATGCATGAGGTGGATATCTTTATAATTTGGTATGTTTAGTCATGGAGGGGGAAGCTGGAGATAAATCATGAAATATCCCATGTTGGAGAGGACTGTGAAAAATCATCTGGTCCAATCTTTTGTCAGAAAGGGATCCTACATGAGGCTATCTAGCACCTTGTCTTAATCCAGTGAAGGGTTGTTCTTATTGTAAAACATTTCTTTCTTACGTTGAGGCAAAAACTCTCCTGGTGCAACTTACCCCCATTGCCACTTGTCTCCCCCATGTGTCTCCCTGTGGACAGGGAGCCTCCACCCTCTCTGGGAGGATGTGCTGGTACAGGAATACTGTGATGAGGTCCCCCTGAGCTGCCTCCTCCAGGGAGAAAAGACCCAGCTCCTTTTGTCTTTCCTCACAGGGCAGAACCTGCAGCCCCTCAATCCTCTTCGTGTCCCTCCCTTGGACCTGCTCCAGTCTGTCCCATCTTTCTTGAATTGTTGGGAGCAGAATAAAGACCACAATATCAAAGTGTCACAGTGTGATTTGTGTCTGCTCATTATCTCAGGCAGGTAGAAATTTTCATGAGTAAAATCTTAGAATTTTATGCTGCTTAGAGATGTTGTCTGTGGTAGGTTGAGTCGAAGCCCTTCTCGTGCTTTGTCAAATTGAGACTTGCATTTACAGAAATTTATTAGCTATGGTTTCTTGGAGGTCTTAAGTGGATGTCATGACCTCTCTCTACATTTCTTCCTTGGTAGAACAGCCCTCATGTAGAAAATACACTTAATATTTATTAGGTCACTGCCATAAAATACTGTTTATTTCAGTACATTTTCCCTTAACACTGACTTCCTGAAGTTCAGTTCAAGTGCTTCATATTTTAAGGTTATAACGGGTTGCCATAGTTATTATTTTTCCCTTCCCTAATTTGAAGAGATTTAATGCAGTCAGTCTCTCACAGTGATTTGTGCAAGTGTGAGAGCTTTAAGGAATTAAAAGTAGGCGTAAGTTTTTAGGAGAGTAAAATAAGATTAGTTTGTAAGCAAATCTTATACCATTAAAATCTGAAAAATTATGATAATTGATTTGAAAGTTATTTTCCTTTGAAGACCCCAGAACTTTATGGCTACTTTATTGGGTTTAAGGAACAATATAACAAGGAGCAATATATGCAGTACCTTTCATTTACTGCCACATACAGATTTATGGTATCATTTAAGATTATTAGGATCAACTAGACAGTTTTTATGTATTTTCAAACAAACTAGAGGTTGACTATAAAACAAAAACTACAGAGTATTAATCAAACTGTCTGGGAGGAATATATGTTTTGAGTTACCATGGAGATGGATAGATTTTTAATAGATTTTAAAAGTAGAGGCAGAATTAAATGTAAGTCACCTTCTGGTGTCCTTGGCAAGTCCTACTGTCACAAACTACATGCAGGGTGTTTTTATAATCTTGCTTTGTAGAAAAATGTTATTTAATCATTGATATGGGAGATCATAATATGCTCTTTTATTTTGGTAAATAGAACTGAGTATTTGTCTTACTGCTAGTGACATTTATAGCACATTGTGTGGACATTTGGAGGGGTTTTTTTGAGATTAAATTTTTGAAGTATTAGCTAGTTTGTACTTAACAAGGAGCTCTTTCCTTTCAGAACAGTCTTTGATGTACTGTGTGCTGCAAACAGTGTCACAGTACACATGTAAAGTACATGTGGGAAATTAAAACATGAGGGTTTTATTGAATGCTGGTTTAAGGCTAGTTGGGAACTGACAACCAGCAAGGAAACAGAATTTACTCTGGGAAAACCAGTGGCTGACCTGTAGATGATTGCAAACTGTTTCTTCCGTACTGTAAACACACTGAACACTGAATTACGTGAGATCAGGGAAAGAAGCTTTTAATCCAAAAATCCAAACAGGAGTTTCTTCGTCTGCCACTGGAGAGACTCACCTGAGTTGTCCCAAATCTGGTGTTATTACAGAACTGCATTTGAAATAGAGGCAAATGGGAGCGTGGTTTGGTTTGAGTTTGCCAAAGCTGTGTTTTGAGGAAACATGGCAGTTTGTTTTGATTTGGCTTTGTTTTGTTTTTAAAGAACAGAAAATTAAGAGGGGGGAGAAAAAGGGCTCGGGGAGCCTGGCAATCTGGCTTTTTGGAGTGAGGGAACAAGTTTGTGTGTGTGGATAGAGCTTAGGAGAGAAAAGACTGATCATCCCTAGTAGGTATTTATTGGAACTAAAGCAACAGTTTGGATTTCATTTCAGAGAAGACAGTTATTTTTTTTTTAGTAGAAAAGCAAAGAACATCTGTCCTTTTGGCAGCCTGGATGGCACTGTTGTCCATGTGGTATCAAGAAGTGTCCTTCAGTCTTCCCCTGATCTATGTTACTTGCTGTGGCTTCTGTCCTTAAGACATAGAGAGGAAAAGGTGACTGCACATATAATAATGATAATTATTAGTAATGGTTGTAATTTTAATATATATGTAACAAAATTATGTTTTTTTTAAGGGGAGTAGGTAAGAAAGTTTCTCTGGTGGGAGGAGTAGAAAATCAGTGTTATATGAACTGGTGTCTGCACAAGTGGAGTAAATCCTTGTGACTGGAGGGACAGAGAACACTGTGGCTGCAGCAGTGGACAGCCAGCACTTGGCCTGCCTAATTTGATTACTCTGCATTGTTGCATTTGGCTGGAGAGGGGGCAATGGTTGATTTTGTGTCTGTCTAAACAGGAATAAAAATGCAGCTTAATTTAAAAACTCAGCGTTAAGTCTGGCAGATGGATGGATACCCAATTTTACATGAGGTATTCAGGTGCAATTATAACATTTCAGATTATTAAAGACCTGTTTCTTCTTTTTTGTTTCAACTTCCAGCCGTGTGAGTGTGGGTATAATGTAGGGATTACTGGTAAATAAAAACTGTTCTAAAGGAATAAGCAGCGTTGCAAAGGCAGCAGGAAGGAAAATCTGAGCAGCTGTTCATTAGTTGGTCAAAATAAAGAGAGGTTCTCATGTGGTCATGCAATCAAAAACTATTGTAAAGCACAGATACAGGAGCCAGGGCTAATTTCAGTTATTGTTTATCCTCATTTTCTTGAGTGCTTGACTTTCTCTTTGAGCAATTTTCTCATAACAGGTTTTTTTGTGACTGTTGGAATGAAAAGGGGGAAAATGAATAGAAATTGTATCTTAAGAAGCTACTCACATAATTTCTTAAGTTGTTGTTGTTACATCTTAGTTTTGAGCTAATAGGGATTATGGCCTTTGAAGAAGTGTGTTCTCCTTTCATAAATTCTTTTGCTTGTTTTCTAAAGTTTTATTGTTTAATAGAAGTTATCATGCTGTGTGTTAGACATAAAGAGTGCTTAAAATAGAAGGAATACAAAGAAAGAAAAATAAAGAAATGGGGAGAGGTTTCTGTGAGAGAACTGGAATTCAACTTCTCCCTTTTTTTTTTTTGTGTTCATCTTCCTGTGAATTTCCTGGTGGTTTTGTTTAATTTTGAATTTAGAAGCAGAGCCTTGTGCTAGCTGGTTGTTCACAGGTACACCTTTGGGTTTAGTCATAAATGTTGGTTAATAGAAAAAAATACTTATTGCTAAGTTTGATTTCAAAGTCTTTAGTTACTATCACTGCTGTCACTCTACTGTTCAATGAGAGCTTCTTCAGGTAACAAAGAGACTCTGTGATTGTATGTTTACCCCTGCAAATAGCATATTGCTTTTGAGGGAAAAAAAATAAATCTATCAGGTGATCTGAGGAGTTAACTCCAAAAGATAAATGTATGTAGGGCACCTCAACAGCTTGTAAAACAAATATTCATTTCTTTTTTACTGCCCGTGCTCAGTGCCACTAATAGGCCAAGATCCAGGGTGTTCAGGTGAGATCCAATAGGTATTACACAAAAAAGTGCTGCAGAAATAATGGAAAGCATAAATCATGTGTAGGATTATATTATTTTCTGATAACAGCCCTGATATACTTGTACCTCTTTGTCAGTGGTCTCTGGTTGATGTTGCTGCAACACAAACCCCTGCTGGCAGTGCCAAGGGCATGGCAGGGGCTGAAGGTGCCCGAGCAGTGCCCAGCCAAGCACTGCATCTCATCTCACTGCTGATGGAAGTGCTGTTTCAGCTCCACCCTTTTGCTCAAAGTCTTCTCCTCAGCAGTTGAGGTTGTGTATGTGTGACTTGGCACAAAGCTTCCTGGGCTAATAGAACTATATTAATTCTTTCTCTTCACTGTGTTTTGCTGAGCTGGGTGTGAATTTTGCAGTGTCCCAGAGCTGGAAGGATTTCTCATAAATCTGGAAGATGCTGAGCCCCAAGTTCTCTGTCTGAAGTGTGTATTTGTGTCAGTGAAATGACACAGTCTGAGTTCAAAGACCTTTGCAGAGCTGGGGAAATAGTGATGTCCTTTATGTTCTGTGCAGTTCAAGGGTTGGCTGTTTGATCTAAATTAACTTACTCTTGATGAAACAGATTTCAGTTTATTCTTTCCAATATGTCCTTGGAGTTGATGGGGAATTTGGGAATGCTCTGTAGTGTGTGCAGGAGCAGGCATTTGGAAATGGAGCTGAGCCTGCATCCTGTCACATGCAGAGGAGACTCGCTGCCTCCTGGACTTCCCACACTGATGTGAGCTGGCTGCTGAGAGAGGCAGTTTGTCTCCTGTCTCCTGCCCTGTGAGCATTCCCACCCCATCCCTTCGGGAAGCAGGGAGTGGTGTGGGCAGTGTGGGCGTGGAGGAGCCATGTGTCCCTGGGCACTCACTGGGCAGCTCTCGGAGAGTCTGAGCTTCCCTTGGGTTTGATCCAGTGCCCTTTGATAGAACCATTCCACTGATGTTTACCAGAGATGCAGGTTTATAATTATTACAGTACTGTCTCTATTTGATTTGAGAATGGTGCTTTAAAGTTTGTTTTATGAATTAGCTTAAGCTCAGTTTACTGTGCAGAGGTGAATATACAGGTGCTAAAGTCCTGTTAGTGATCCCCATGCTGTTACATTTCCACATCTTCCATTACTGACAGCACTCAATAATTTTTTCTTTTCAGTCAGGGTAGACCAGTAAAGGATTGAAGGCAGTCATTTTAATTTGGGAATCCATCTGTGTCTTTCTCTGTGATTTTTCCCAATAGCCTCAGAAGTTGAGGTAATAGTAAATAAAGTCTGTCCGTTCTGTATGTGGCCTGGCAGGCTCAGCCACCTTGCAGAGTGCAGACTGCACTGAGTTACCAATTGTAAGGGGTAGGGTCGTAACGTTTTTGGTATGAGACTTTTTTATTTTGACCTGAATAGCTCAGGTTTGATTTGAAGTGCACGGGGCAGTTCCCTTCCCCAGGGAGATAAAGTGCTACCGTTCCCCTGCGGGTGAGGTCTGTGCCCAGGGCCTCGTGCTTGGGAGAGCTGTTACTGATACTGTCAGATGGACTTGGTATTTTCTCATTACAGGGACATGTTTGGAAACCTGCTTAGGTGGGATTTAATGAACTTCTAAAATGTAGCACAGATCAGTGGCTCATAATACTTACTGAAAGAAAGTTAACTTATTTTCTGGGTAAACAGGGAAAGAGCAGAGGTTTCTTTTTAATCTTTCTGACTGTGTGTTCACTAATGAAAAGGAAGCTGTAAAGAAACAGGTGTGTGGCAGGTTTTCATGATAAAGTTAATGGAGTTAATGAAATTACTGTGAATAACATTAATTATGGAATAGTTGGCAGAATGGAAGAGAGGGAAGGGGAAAGTAGGGTCTTACCCACTGTGGGTTTTTTTGTAACAACCAAATAACTTTATTGGATATAAGTATTACTAGTATCTTAATTTCATTTAAATGTATGTGGTGATGGAAAATTTAAATCTTGGAAGTTACTGGGCATGTGCTGGATCCTTAAAGAGGTGCAGTATATCTTTAATATTTCAAAAATATAATTAAAAAAAAGAAACTAGTCTGTCACTTCGAATAGGGAGGTGCATCTTACGTAACCCTGTGCTTTTTTAGAAGTCATCAAACCCTGTCATCTTTCCCCTGCTCAGAAAGGCCTGTGCAGTGTGGCAGCTCAGAACTGGCACAGCACTGTGCTCTGGAGACCAGCCCTGAGCCTGTCAGAGCTCATATCAATTATTCAATGGGCCTCAGATGTTAAACAAACAAAACCCCCGCCCTAAACACTGGGAAACTTTGATTTCTACTTTTATACAGGGAGCTCAGCTACCCCATTTCTTCCATCTAACTCTTCTCCCATTATCTGTCCCTTTTTGTCTCATTCCTTTTCAGGATTCCAATCTGAGCTTCTCTTTAACTCTTCATCTCCCTTTCCCTGGTTCCCTGCCAGTTACTTCCCAGTCAATCCCACTCATGCATGTTCTGGTCTTTATTTTGAGGAAACCTTATGTTTTCTTCTGTTTCCTGAATTTAGTTGGGTATTTCTTGCTTTCCTGAATTACTGATTTGCTTTTGTTCAATTGTTACTCAAACCATTACGAAAAGGGACAAGTAGAATTAGTGTTGACTTCAATTCTCCTGCAATTAAAAAATCCTCAGGACGCTTCATTTAGCTGCCAAGAAGTGACATGCAGAGATGTTTCAGCTATTGCTGGAAGAGGCACTAAGGACAGTGAAATGTGGCTCTCCAGCTGCCTTTCAAAAGAGGAAAATATTGTGACCAATCCAGTGCTAAGAAAATACAACCCAAATGACAAGTTTTCTGCCAGTTTTTGTCTGGCCCTCGTGTCACAGAACGGAAGCAGAGTGGCAGTTTGTTTTTGGGGAACGAGCAGCATCACTGACAAGTTTAGAGTCGGGAGGATGATTTTAATGAGCCAGTGAGGCTTGTTGTTGGATTTTGGTGTCATATTCTGAAGTAGCTGCTGAGTGTTCTGTCTCGGATCTGACAATAATTGCCAGGCACGGCAGCTCTCACTGTGATACTGGTGCTGTCATCTTGTAAATCTACATTAGAAACACATCTAAATGCAAGTATTCTGTTTAACAGTTATTCTGTTAACAGCACAGGATTCTAGAAGGAACATGATTGTGATTTGATATTTCTCTTGAAACTACTGCATTTCTGTGTTAGATACAGAATGGCAGTATTAAAATAGCTGCAGGAAGAGGAAAAACAGACATTGTGTGCTTTCCTTATTTTAGAATTCTCCTGTGTGAAGAAATCTAAAATAAATATTTTCTAGTTGTCACTTCTATTTATCCTAGGAAAGCCATACCCTGTTTTAAGATACAATTTTTTAACATCTTTAACACATTCCACTACAATCTTCCAAGGTTTGTTGATTTTTGTTTGTTTGGTTTTTTTGTCAGCAGATCTGGGAAATGCATAACTAGCTCATGGGCTTTGCCAAAAAAACCCAGAATTTTCTTACACGTGGACAGTAAGCTGAAACATTTATACTTTGTGCTTAAAATTGACACATTCTGTGACTTTCTGATGCAAACAGTGGTGCTGTTTCAGTTGCTTTTTGAGAAGATTATTGTGCAGCGATACCACCATATTTCCAATGGAGTTCTTCCATTTTATTAGAGGAAATCAGAAAGCTATACCTTATGGATCACCTTTTTTAGAGGTCCTGGCCAGATCCTTCTGATGAGGTGAATAATCCAAACAATCACCTTTCCTTTCCTGCTTTCTTCTGCCCCTCTGCCCTATTGTGTTGAGTCTCTTTAGCAGTTCTAAATTAACAAAAAGTTAATTTTCTTGGGCATAAGAGGGAAGAAATGTGATTTTATGGCTCCTGCTGTAGAAAGGACTGCAGTGCAACTTCATCCATATTGTGAAGCAAAAGGTAATTCAGACAGGAATTTCTGGTGGATTAAACTGGCTGTGCTGCCACGGTGTTGTGCTTCAATGGGATAACTGAATGGTTATCAATAAATAGAGTTTTCTTATTATTGATAATCTAATGGCAGAGTTATTATATCAGTTACTGCAAACTCTTCTGTTGTGGAACTTGATTATTGCTGTGCCTGTTATCTCTGTCATAGAGTTTTGGCTTGAAAAGCAGACCAGAACCAGGCAAAGGATATCCTTGTGGCTCACAGGGAGCTTCACTGCTGTGTCTTCAGCTTTATGTGCATGGAATCATGGAATCCCATAGACTGGAAAGAAATTCTGGAGGTCTCCAGTACAACCTCCTCCCCAAAGGAGAACCTGTGAGAGTTGGTGGTTGAGGATCTTATTTGAATATTTGAGAAGATGCTACAACCTCTCTTGGAAAAACTCTGTTCTGGATTTTGACCACCCACAAGGGAAAAAATATTTTCCTTTGATTTAGTTGGAATTTCCAGTGTCTGTTATTATTTCTATTCTGATGGAACTCACAGAAGAATCTGGATCCATCTTTTCTAAATAGTCCCATCTGGCAGTTGTACACAGCAAGTAAGGGCTCCAGATGTCTCATGACTACTGGATAGAGGGGAAGAATTGCCTCCCCTGCCCTCTTGCTGATACAGCACTGCTGGCTCCTGTTCAGCTTCCTTGCAAGGTTGTCTTCCCTGAAGCTGCTGCCTGCCCTTGCTGTGTAAGGTTATTCTAGCCCAGATCAGGAGAACTTTGTATTTGCTTTGGAATAACTTTGTGAGGTCCTTGTTGATCTGTTTTTCCAGCCTGTTGAGGAAGCTCCTCTGATCAGCCCCCAAGCTTGATACCATCTGCTAAGTGCCCAAAACTGCACCCAATTCCTGTATCCAAATTGTTAATTAGGATGTTGGCACACTGAGGGCCACGAGGAACCAGCCATGGGTTGATCCATGAGCTGTTGATGATGCTTTTTGGGCCTGGCAGCCCACCCACATTTCCATCCAAATTTCCACTCAAATTTCACCATCCATTTATCCAGGCCCTGTCTCACTAACATGGCTTGTAGTGTGTGTATTAGATGTCCCTTGGCTGTCCCTGGCCAATCATCTTTTCTGACTTCAGATCTTAAAGCTGCACACTCAGGTTTCCCTGTCTGAGTCCTCACCTTCTCTTCTGAAATTGTCAGCTGTGTCAGAGACAGAAATCATGCACATCCTTAAATCTGATTGCAAGTTGCATTGTTCATATTAACAATAGATGTAGAACTTCTGCAGACATTAACTAATCCTCCCTTGATACTCTGATTAAAGAAATTACCAGTGCAGAATTAAATATATAGCATTTACTAAATGGTTTAAAAGCAGATGAATTGATAACAAAGCTGTGGAAAATGGAGAATTTTTGTTCAGTGCTGCTTCTTGTAATAGGACCTGCAGGGATCTGTTCTGGTTTTTTGTTATTCACTAGTCTCGTAATAGGACTCAAAAAAAAAATTGGTGCAGTCACATAAAAATTGCTGATGATGCAGAAAGAGAAAATTAAATAATGATTAGTTCAGAACCTGGATAGCTTTTGTCAGATATTTGGCTTCTTTAAGCAGCATCTACTCTAATACATCCAAATATAGAAAGGCCCCACAGATGGTGTTTGTGTCCTGAGGTGCAGGGACACTTCACGTGATGAAACATTATTGTGGCAAACCAATTGAACATCAGCCTCGATTTTGAGAGCTAAGAGGATAAGAAGTCTTGCCTTTATAGACAGGGGGGCATCTGGGGGGCAGAGGAGGAGAATAATTGAAAATTTGTCTGTATTGATTGCTGGGCAATTGCTCCTGGTTCTGCAGTGTCCTCTTCAGAATGGATGGGGAACAGCCAGGAAGGTTCAGAGGTGAGGACAGCAAGGAGTGTAGGAGGGGGAGCCTGGAATGGGAGGAGAGGACCTGGAGTGGATCTTCAGGTTACTTAATCCACCTGACTCCTTTACAGCAGATTCATTTCCAACTATGATATTTTCAACATGTGCTTGTGTTGCCTGTTTTAAAAAAAAAAACAATTATCTGCAACAATGGATGTTTTGCAGCCTCTCAGAAATTCAGTACTTTTGGCATGTATGGTACAGACTTTTTTTCTAAAGACTACACTAAACCTTCCTTACTGCTTGTTATTTCTTATCCTACTCACCATGAACAAGGATAAGAGCTTATTCCATTTCTCTTTCTTGCAAGTTTTGGTTTAAATTATTTTCCTAATTCTTGTTCTTTCTAGACTGAAAAGTCAGAGTCAAACCCAATCTTTAAAATATATCATGTCTTCTGGATGTTCTCATTATTGCTTGAAAGAAGTACCTGTTTATCCACACCTTCCCAATGTATAATAGGTAAAAATAGATAAATAAATAAATAAAAGTGAGCATAATGTTCCAGCAGAAGCCTGACAAATAGAGAGTGAAGAAATCACTTTGTACATTTGTGCAGACAAACTGCAGAATGTGAGTGAGGAGTCAGGCTCTTTATGACTTATAAATGGGTACATGGAGGAGGGTTTCAGGTACATGATTGATAATTGAGGTAATCTGTCAACAGTCTGTCACTTCTGTCAAAAAAAAAATAGAACAAAGCCCAGTATTTGCAAACCAAAGCCATGCAAATTTGGAAATTGTGGTGGTTTGGGCTAGGCCTTCCTTGGTGACTAGTTTGTAACCAAGGAAGGGTCCAGATTTACCCAGTATTCCCTACGATTTTTACGTAAGCCAGATTATAAGAAGAAAGGAGGAGAGGCCTTCGTTCTCTTTCCTTCCGGCGGCTTGGAGGTGCAGGTTCCCTGCTGTTGAGTCTGCCGTGTTGGGGAGTGAGGCCTGGTTGGGCCTTGTCGACCTTGGGAGACAGAGGTTGCCGGCGATCGTTCCGGAGCGACCCTCGGTTGTCCCAGGAGAGTAGTGAGCTATTTCTTTGCTAACTCTTTTAGTGGATAGATCTTGGGCCGCTAATTGGGATATTTATATACATAATATTTTTGGTTTTGTTCCTTTTCCCTTCCCCCTTCCCTTTCCCTTATTTTTAATTGTATATAAGTGTAAATATATTTATATATCTCACTTTGGTTGTCTCTCTCTCGTTTTGGGTTTTTCTTTCGTTTTTTTTCTCCCTCTTTTCCCTGAGGTTTGGGGGGGGGGGTGAACTCTGGTGGTAAGGTTTGGAGACTTGGCAGGGAGCCAGCTTCAAACCATATCAGAAATGAAGCCACTTTTTAATAATTAGGGTAATTAGCAATAAATTAATCACGGAAAGCAGTTGTTTCTTTATTACTGATATCTTTAAAACAAGACTGGATTGTATTTTAAGTGATTTGTTGCCACATTATCGTAGAGGAAGTATGTTGCAGCAATCTGTGAGCTGGTTTCTATGGCATGTGCCCTGCAGGAAGTCAGACTAGATAATCACAATAATCCTTTATAGTCTTGGAATTGATGAATCTTTAAATCTGTTTAGTCAGGACCAGCTGTGTTGAAAAACAGCATTACTAAAATACAAAAAAAATGTGCTAACAAGTAGTGGATGTGCTGCACTGATGTGTTCTATATTCTTTCAGGCAAGAGGATTGTATGCAAAAGGCTGATGGTTTTTTAGGAGTGATGCCTTTCAGAGATGATATGCTAATTCTTGTACCCCTTTAAACATATTCTTTGTGGCTTTTGATGACTTATCTCCTTGGTGAGGACATGCTTTCAGCTATTTATATATAAACTGTGGAAAAGATTGACATTCAATACTTCTTTTTTTTTTTTTTTGGCTTACTTACGTTTCAAACACTGTAGAGAACAGCAGATATTTTGGATATCTGTGAGTGGGAGATCACCAGAAATGGTTCAGTTGCTGTCTAAAGGTGTAAGGGTGAGTCAGGAGCTGCTTCTTTTGCTTTAGCCACGCCTGGTGTGGCAGTTAAACATCAGCTGTGTGCTGGAGGGCTCTGCCCTGCCAGATGGGCTGGGTTACAGGCGAGAAATAATGCTGACATAGTGCTTCACTGTCATTTGTTAACTCCAGTTTTTAACCATTGGCCCTGTGCAGTGGTATTTTTTTTTTCCTTTCCCTTTGGCTTTTGTCTGTGGAGCGTCCTGAGCCCCGGTGAAAACACCAAACTTCTGCCTCAGAAGGTGACCCTGTTTAAAATGGATGAAAACAAAACTCAGTAGCTACCTACACTTGCACGCTGGCAGGAAGGCTTTGGTATGGCTTTTTAGAATAATGAGATGCCCAGGGTAGAAAAACATGGTTTTGTTCTGATGTTTTGGGATCTTTGTTTGAAATCTCGGGTTTTAACAGCTGCCAGCCACAGGGCCGTTACAAATATTTGCACTGTTGTTGTCACATACATGGAACAAACATTTTTAAATTGAAGAGGCTGAAATCAATTCTTTATCCTGGGAGTTGTACCTGTTTTCTTTTAGCTTTTTATTTGCAGTTCTGCCTCTCATCTCTTAACTATTTTGCTTTTTTATTTACCAAAATCTTGAATATTTTATAGAACAAGTAAAAGCAAGTACTTGAAAACAGGCTTTATTTATAATTTACATCCTATTTGCTGCATTCCACTTTCCCTTTTTTGTGCTTTTTGTTGAACTGCTAAACTATAATCTGTGTTTTCAGTTCACAGTATTATGGGGTGGCCATCAGCTCAGTGCCAGAGTTTAAAGTTACTGAGCCTCACAAGTTCTTTCATAGGGTGAAGTAGCTTAGCTTGCATTTGAGTCAGTTATTATTTTACCAGTATTCTCCCCGAGGCCATGTGTGGAGCTGCATTTATTGTCAAGGCAGAAGAAATTACTTGTTTATATAAGTCTTACTTTGATGGATCAGACTCTTCTTAACAAAATTTCTGGCTGTTCTGAAACCCAAGCCATCTTGTCAGAGCATCTGAGTCGATCAAACACTGCCCTGCCATTTGTTACGAGCTGTCTGGAGGCATCATCCCTGAGCCATGGAGATCTCTGCACCTCAGCAGAGCCACCTGCAAGGTCCAGAAATGTCCATCAAGGCAGGGTTCCCAAATAAAATGACTTCTGCTCTCATGAGCTTTGTGTCCATGACCTGCAGCTCAGACAGAGGCTCTGTCAGACAGTGCTGGTCATTGCCAGAACTTGTGTCCTTTGGATCTTCCTCTTCAGGATTTTGTTCATCAGGTAGGAAACTAAAACCCAGACTTGAACACATAAGAGAGGACACTTGTTTAGTGAGTAGTAACAGCTACTGTTTCAGGTGTGTGGATCCCATGACCTGCCCTTTATTTCTCCTCTCCAAAGTAGGAGCATCATAAATGGTTTGCAGAAACAAGAGCTGTGGCTCCTGCATTTTTTTTCCTTTTCTTTTTTTTTTGTAATAGTGGTGGGAGGCATATATCATGTCTGAGACACAAAAGAGCATTACTGTTAAAAACGTTGATACATCAACATGAGTTTGCATAAATTGAAATAACTTAAAGAGCCATAAAGAATCATTACTCTGAGTAATGAGAAAATCCTTTTCATTTTCTCACAATTTTATATTTTGTATTTGGTGTGTGAATAAAAATAATTGCATTATAATGTACAACAGAAACAGAACATTTTGAAACCTGAAGATGTTTAAGTTAGAAGATAATTTGGGTGATCAGCTTACCTCCCAAAAAATGCTGATCTTACAAGTAAAGTGGACATAATTTCAGTTCATCTTGGTCTTAATCTGAGAAAACAGTTGTGTTGTTTCCTAAGCTCTGCCAAGTTATTATTTTATCCAGACAAAGTGAGGCTTCCAGGAAGGATGAGTTCTGCTAAACGTGTGTGTGGGGAAGCAGAAATGGATCAGTTCTCTGTTCAAACTGCGAGGTAAATGGGCTGTCACTTCTCCTGTGAAGGATTTTCCTCTGCTGGACAGTGGTCTCAGATTTTGGAAACCCATATGCTTTTTTCCTTAGAACTGTTCCTTTGAATTTGAACTTGTCTCTTTTAGAGGAAAGAAATTTCCCGGAACCTGCCTCTGAGAAGCTCAGCTGAGATGTTTTCGCAGCTGAACGATATTTAAATGTCTTTACTGGTTTGAATTTACATGAGAAGTTTGTAGTTGGAAAACCACTGAAATCCATTGAGCAGTTTTCTTTAGGGATTCACAGAAATGTTGCAGGACAAACGGTGGCACCATGCCCAGGATCAGTAATTACAAAATGTGCTAATCAAACCAGTTTGCAAATAATGGCCTGTGTTCTATACTTTATTGGAATAATAGTGCGTGGTTTGCTTGTGGTTTTCTTCCTTAACATTTTTAGTGCCCCTAATGCAACTTTAAAATGGCTTTTGGCAAAATCTTCTCTAACATAATGAACTTGTATTGCTTGACCTGCATGAGGATCCTGATTGAGACAGGGAATTGTTGGAGACCTTTAAGCTGACACATACTGACCCAGTCCTTCAGACTGTGGGACTTCTTTTGAGATTTTTTCTCTCTCTCACTGCTGAGTCTGTCAGGTCCAAAGCAGTAATACTCCTTCTAGACCACTGCAGTGTCTGCATGAGAATATTAATTTTGTGCCCCGTGGGACACTCTCTGAGAGAAGCTGGGAAAAGGGTGAGAGTATCAGGTTATAGCCTTGAACTCCACTGGATGTGAAGTTCCCTGTTAAGAATGTCAATAGTGTTGGAAGAGCAGATGTTTGATTTAAATGCAGTGGAAATGCTTTAGGGAGAGAGTATTTTTCAGCTTTAGAATTTGGCACAGCAGTGTAAAGCACAGCTAAAGGGAAACTATTTATCTGACAGAATTTGTTATGTAGTGTAATCAGTTTGAATTTCTTGATATATATATTTGTCATGCAAGTTGTAACTTAGCTTGACTATTATTAATTAGTGTGAATGTTAATAATTTATTAATATGACATCAATAAATATATTGTGTTTATTCAAAACGGAAACCAAATCATTTAAGTCTACTTTAATACTGATGTGAAAGGTAGTATAATTTCTCTGTCATGCAGAAAATAGCACTGATTTATGAGGAAGGTTATATTATATTTGCAAAAGAATGTAGCCATTTAGTAATGGGTTGGAAGCTTCCTTCTGAATGTTTTAAGTTCTTTTGCATTTGACTGATGGTAAAAAGTCTACTAAAAGATGAAATATAGAGGTTTTCACACTCACTCAATACTGCTTCAGTTTCTTTCAGAGTAAAATCATTTATTATTACTTCTCTGACACATAAATACCACCAGTTAGTATTGAATGCAGTGTCTTCCCCAAATCCTCCAGATCCGTGTCGTTATCAGGTGAAGGCCGTACAGCTTTCCCTTTCCCAGTAAATCAGAGGATAATTGGCTTCTGCTGGCACTCAGAGTGCTTCCAGCAGGAGGCCTTTTGAGTGGCTGTAACAGAGATTCCAGCAGGAGGTTGAAAGTCTTTCAGCCAGATTTACCAATCTTCCAAGCTTTGTGGGACCAGAACTTCTGGGGGGAAGAGAAATACACTTGCTCTGGTTCAAGCCCATCTGGAAGACCACATAATTCAGCAAATATATTTTGGGATGTAAAGGGCCATTATGACTGTGGTTTTTTACATAAATAGAGGACATGAGCCTGTGAGAAAAATGGAAGGTGATGATGTGAGCAGGGAACATTTGGTACCAATTTTAGCTGTGTTTATTAAAGCTCCTTCACTGCTGGGATTCCTATTTACAAACAAGGAAGGGCAGGGTGGGGACATGAAGGTCAAAGGCATCCTTGGCTGCAGTGACCTGGAGATGGGAGAGCTCAGGATCTGAGGGGAGGGAGCAGGACAGAAAGCAGGATCACAACCTGAAAAAAAGATCACAATGGGAAAAAGAAGCTTCTTTCAGGTTCTTGGGCTCTTTTCTTACTGTAATGTCTTTAAGAAGTTTAACTTCATGTGGTCAGTTATACTTACGAAGAAATATGGTAAAGCAAAATGTATTGCCTTGTTCTTGTGTCCTTTTAACAGTTTATATGTCATGGCAAAGCCATTCAGAAATGGGGTAATCATCCTTAATTAAATAGTGAAAGCCTTGCATGTGTATTTCTTTTTCCTCAGAATGGAAAATAAACTTAAATTGCATGTGCTTACATTTAAGAACCTGTAAGACGTTTTTACTCGTGTTCTTAGAACATGAAAACAAATAAATACATTTAATATCCAGAGGATTTAGAACTGGCTTCAAAAAATGTAATGTGGATTGAAAAGGGGTGTTAATGTCACTTGTTTTGCAGTATTATAGAAATGAAGAATTAAACCTCTGTGTTTATCCCCTTCAATTCCATTTCCTTAAGCTTTGTTAAAAGTTTATGATGATGTTAGGAAATGAGGTTAATGTTGCTGTTGCTCCTAAAGATTTAGGAACTTCAATTGAATTTCAACAAAGCAATGGTAAGCTGCAGTCTCTGCCACAATCTTGTTATGTAGGTTTTTCCAGCCCTCAGCTACCGTCAGTGGCAGGATAGGGATGGGCTGGAGACAGAGGGCCACTTTTGGGTATTCACCCATATTTTCCTCTTCTCACAGTAATCATCCCACAGAGCCCCTTCTTATTTTTCCTGGAGAAGACAAATCTCCTTTTTTTGCATCCTATTTTTTTCTGTTAACCAAAAAAGCTAAACAACACTAATTTAGACCCAGAATACCTGTCCTGTTCTGGCCAAGATGCATTTCCTGATGGTGGTGATACAGAATATAAGAGTAACAAAAGCATGTGAATACTAATATCATGATGTCAGACACACAAATTGTGTCAGATTTGTTTAAAATTGTTTCTCTAACTGTTAAATATTGTCATCCCTAACTTGTCCCAAGTTCCTGTATTAGACAACTGAGGTATCTGAAGTTGTAAATAAGAAAGAGCTATGGGAGTCAAGATGCACATATTGACTGCTAGTGAGTGTAATAACTTGTACTTGGCATAACTGATTTTTAGAGTGGAAAAGTTGTTTGTACAGTACTTCATTACTGTAAATAAAAATAGGTTCTGAATTGCATCTGTAAGTTAGAAATTTAAGTTCTGAGAGGTGATACAAATAGGAGAAAACCTCTCTTCTTGAAGAAGGGCAATAGCTTGGTACTAACCCTTCATAAATACGTTTTTCTTAATAATGTTGAGTGGAGAGCTCTGAACTGAGATGGGTTGATTGGGGGGTACAGAGCATTTTGGTAACAGGTTTAAATATTACCCACTGCCCTTCATAGACAGTAGTGGAGATCTTGGGAAATACAACACCCTTTTCAAGGGCAAATAGCTTTGACAGCACTGTCAGAGCTGTCCTGTGTTATGTTCTACCTTAAGTGTTGCTGTTGGTGCAGTGTTCCCTGGGTTCCTCTCCATGTGGTGTTTATAGCTGGGAAGGGTGTTCATTTGTTTTGCAACAGGTAGAAAGTATCACCAGGTTTTTGGACATGTTGACAGATAGCTTTGATTTAAATGCACCATTTCAGTTTTGGAGCAGATCGAATAATTCATGTTTTCTGTTTATCGTAAAGGATTTTCTAGTAATTGCATTTGATTTTTTAATGTGCAATCCAATGAAGTTCTGAAATTATTTTGGAGGCAGTCCAGTTGTTTTGCTGCACAAAGTTTCCTGTAAAGCATATTAAATACTCCTGAGTAGAGGGGGAGGTTACCACAAGCTCTGCACAGATGAAATTTGTACTACATTTCAGAGAAGTAGGGGGAATAATGAGGGTGAGGAGTTTGCATATGTACTGCTGGTGTGAGGTGCTGTGTGCAGTCAGCTTCTGTACGATTCAGGGCTTTCTATCACAGGCTTCATTCTTCTGAGAATTTAGTTTTATTTTGCAACTCAGGCAAAGCCACAGTTCTTGTAGTTTCTCCTTGTTGTCAAGAGTGCAGGGAACCTTTTCATGAAGTTACTAATGTAAATTCAAAATATCTTTCAGCTCTGAGCCCAAGGATTTGACTCTTTGGAAGAAGCAAAAGGACATAGTTTATCTAGAAAAAAGTGACTGTACTGCTCAAGTGTGGTATATGGTAATTCAGAGACGTCATTTAATCTAATATAGAGGGAAAGCTTGTAGCAACATCTCTGCTTATCTTGTACAGGCTTTGTTTTGCTGTTTTGCCCTGCTCTTGCCTTCTTTATTGATGTTATATCATTCTTTTTACTGCTTAAGTTTCTCCTTTGTCACATGTCAATATTTTAAACTATTTTACACATTTTCATTGGCAAAAGTCTGAAGAACTTATTTTTTCTGTCACTCTACTTTACTCTGTTTTAATACACACTATAAATTGAAATGCCCTCTGTGAATACAGTAGAGAATCAATTCAAATAGATTTTTATTGGAGTAAATAATTTCTTTTTGAAGCTAACAGCTTTGAATATTCATAGGAGAAAGTAAATACTAGTCATGATAATACATCCTTATGAATAAATTGAGAACTAATAAATAGAGACTTTCAGGATAGAAGAATGGAAATAAACCAAAATTGAGGTGCCCTCCTTTCTCAGTCTGTTGCTTGATTGAAAGGCTAATGTTTTTTATTAGACTTGATGATCTCAGAGGTCTTTTCCAACCTTAGTATTTCTATGATCCAGTGGTTCTATGAATATTCGGTGGTGTTCTGTCACAGAAGGGTAAGCTCAAACCCAGACTCTTGTGAGAACTCCAGGATGGCACCTCAACCCTTTGTAAATGTAGTTTGTAGTTTTAATTAGGAGAAGTTGTAATTTATTAACTTTATTCTTGCTTGATGTAACTTTCCCCATTTTGTTGTCTGCATTTTTTTAACTGTTATTAAAGTCCATTTTGTTTCTGGAATAAAAGGAACAGAGGTCTAGGCACACATGGAGAACAAAAGAATATGTGCAATTTGTGTTCCCAAATTGCTTTTTCTGTGGGTGCCAATCATGATACCTGTGTACAGTTCACGTCTCCCACACAAATTTTACTTCAGTTCCTTTCCCTGTTCCTGAGACATCCCTGTATTGACCTGTACAGTCTTGACTTTTATTCATCAACAGGCACTTGATGAATACTCTCTAATTTGATAGCAGATGTTTAAGGTTTGCATGGTAATTATATTATAGATTTTGAGTAAGATTAAACTATAAATATTGCACAAATCTATAAATTCCAGCAGTTTTACTATAGTGTAATTTGCTTAATTAAAAAATCCAGACAAAACTGAGAAGAAAGGTAGGATTTTTGTTATTTCTAGCTTTAGTATTTCCTTTTATGTGCTGATTGTGCTTGCAGGCTTTAATATCTAATGTAGATACCAAAATCCCTAACAAGGAACCTGGGAAAAGCTGCTCACTTGCTTTTATAAGGAAAATAATTTTTGTGCCCCTCTCCCCTATTATAGCCTAAGGCAATTTTATAAGAAATGTCTTAAGGGACTGCTCTTGAGAGAGGCAAAATCCTGACTTTACAGTAGTGTTAAATGAAGTCATGGTAACAAAATGAATATAAATAGGTGAGCTTCTATATACTCTACCAGTCTTTCATATATTTTCGTATTATGAGGCATTTATTTAGAGGAGAATGGCGAAGGCAGCCTTAGTGTTTCAAAGCCCCATAAGCATGAAAGCAGGTTCAGGTGTGCTCAGTTTGAGTGTCTGTCATTGCCCCTTCAAACCCCCTGTGCTGGGGCTGGGCCGGGGGTGGGCTCTGAGGGCTCTGAGGGGACAGAGCCCTCTGAGGGGACAGCCCAGCCCAGTTCCAGATGGTTCCACAAGGCACAGCTGAAGCCTTTTCAAAGCCCCCGTAAGTGTGAAAACAGGTTCAGGTGTGCTCAGTTTGACTGTGATTGCCCGTTCAAATCCCCTGTGCTGGGGCTTGGCCGGGGGTTGGCACTGAGCCCTCTGAGGGGACAGCGACCTCTGAGGGGACAGCCCAGTTCCAGATGGTTCCACAAGGCACAGCTGAAGCCTTTTCAAAGCCCCCGTAAGTGTGAAAACAGGTTCAGGTGTGCTCAGTTTGACTGTGATTGCCCGTTCAAATCCCCTGTGCTGGGGCTGGGCCAGGGGTTGGCACTGAGGGCTCTGAGGGGACAGAGCCCTCTGAGGGAACAGCCCAGTTCCAGGTGGTCCCACAGGGCACAGCTGAAGCGTTTTCAAAGCCCCCATAAGCATGAAAGCAGGTTCAGGTGTGCTCAGTTTGACTGTGATTGCCCATTCAAACCCCTTGTCCAGGGGCGGGGCCGGGGGTTGGCACTGAGGGCTCTGAGGGGACAGCCCAGTTCCAGATGGTTCCACAGGGCACAGCTGAACCCGTGAGTGGGATGGGGTGACCCCGGCAGAGCAGGGACAGCAGACACCCCCCAGGCAGTGAGGGTGAGGGGGAGAAGCAGCCCCGGGAACACTGGGGCAGGTGTCCATGCTGGTATCCACATGGGCAGAACCCGTGGAGCAGGGAAAACTGGGAGGAGGAAGGAGAAGCAGGGAGGAGCTGCTATGGATTGGCCCCCTCGTTCTCCAGAAGGATGGAGGAACTGTAAGTAAAGGAAAAAAGTTGGTCTTGGGCAGAGGGTGGGTTGGGGACAAGGGTTTTTAGGGTTTGGATATTTTTTTTGTTGTTTCTCACCACCTAATTCTATTTTAATTGGCAATAAATAAATTCCCCCAAGCGCAGTCTGTTTTGCCAGGGTGATAGTTGGTAAATGAACTCCCTGTGTTTATTGCAACCCACAAAAATTGTCATTTGATCCCCCCCTACCCTGAGCTGTTGGAGAGGGGGACGGAGGGAGCGGCTGGCGGGGCCTGGCACAGGGGATGGCCCACACCAAAACTGGCTTTTGAACTCCACAGAGTTATTATGGAGCCATGAAAAGAAAAAAAAAATACAGCTAGAATTCCCCTTTCTGATGCACAGCTTCACATCTCAAGGTCATCCAAGCACTGATTGGTGTGATTTGTTAGTTATAACAGATGAAAGAAATACAGAAAAGAAAGGGGTTTGTATCTGGGGATGGTAAAATAAGGCAACAAGATGTGTTAGAGGACTTGTGCTGCTTGTGAGAAGAGTCCCTGATTCATTAAGGCCATCCAGGTTCTTTGTTTGTGACACATCTTAATTACTACCATAAAAGCTCTGCACAAACACTTGCTTTTATATTCCGGATGCAAAACATTTGCCAAATATGTTTATAAATGCACACAGCAGATTGTTCTGGATGGACTGATAAAGTGCTCATTGCTTGGGAGCTAGTGATAAAGCCAGATGAAAAATGAGAGGTTAAGGGTTGTGTGAAAATGTGCTGTAAAACAGAATGAATGCTTACATATCAGACTGACTTGCATATTTTTTATTTAACTACTAACAAGATGATAAAGTTTCAGGTTTGTTTATAGTGCTACTCTAATTAAAATTGAAGTGTTTTAATACTTAAAATTAGGGGGGTTTGTTTCTGGAAATGTGCTGTCCAGCGTCATCCGTTTGACTTTAATCTTTACACAGGGGTAGGAATCCTGATCAGCTTTGCTTTAGTGTGTGGGCTTTTTGGTTGGGTTTTTTTTGTTTGTTTGGGTGTTTTGTTTTGGTTTTTTGTTTGTTTGGTGTGGTTTTTGTTTTCTTTGGTTTTTTGGGGGGTTTTTTGGCTTGAAAGAGAGAAGGCAGAGGAAAGTCATTAAAATATGTGCGTCTCCTTCCTTCCTTCTCACCCAAATGGAGCTTATTAGTCACTGGACTCTTGTAGTGTGAGGAGGGATGTTTTAAACTGGTTTTTTGACTGCTTCAAACTCTGTGCTGCCTGCAAGCCTGGAATGAAGCCCCCTTCAGCTGTGTTCTAGCTCTCCTTTCTCTCTCAAGAGTGTTTTCCTTCACTGTCATGGATCTTGCACCTATTGAGTCTTCATAACTCCTTCCCTGAGATTCCAGCTACAGCTTCCTGGGCTTTGCACTTTCTCTTCCTCCCTTCCCTGCATGGACTTTGTATCTTCTAGAAGGACACTCTGTTTAGCTCTGTCTGTCAGTACCTGTGCATTCTGTTTAAAGCAAGTGAAATACTTGTATTCTTTTATTGCATTTATTTGTATTTAATGTAAGTGCTTCTGATATCTCTGTAAAAAATAATGTTTAAACATGACCATAGAACATGCAGTAATTTAACCAACACAATGTTCTGGACATGATAACCTTGAACCATCATTACAAGAGTGAGAAAGTGGCTCTTAGCACACTTATTTGGGAAGCCTGAATGTGATAATTTCTGAGCTGATTCTCATGATAATTTCATTGCCAGATGCTTTATTGTTAGTATATACCTAATTTGCTTATTTAATACTCCCAAACGTGTTTTTCTTCATCTTGTGCTAGAAAAAGATAGAACCTTTTCTTGTTCACATAAATAGCATACAGAAATGGATATTTCTCATACCTACTGTCATCTTCAGCTTATATAGCATTTACTTTTGACCACATTTAGGGATAAAACCTAAACAAAATCTAGTAATTTTATACTTTTCAGCTATGCATGATAATTTTCCTCACAGAAGTCTTTCAGCCCTCGAAATGTATCTGTTTCTGTTGGATCTGTGTCTGTTTTTCTTTTTTTCAAGCAGGACCAAAACCAGTATATAGATGCACAGTTAAAAGATTGTGCATCTTTTCATCTGAAAATTGTTTGATAAGAACAGCAGATGAATCCACTTCCTTCAGCAAAACAGATGTGTAATCAGGTTCAGAGAAATTAAAAAATAGCTTATCAAAAGGGATTGCATTGATGTTTGTTTTCCTAAGTCATGCAAATCTAGTGGTCTTATAGGAAAACAAACTCAAGTAGGTGGAAGTTCTTTTTTCATCTCATCTTTGCTATTTTTGGTAAAACAAGTCAAAACCACTTGCTCTAATAATGTGTTTCAATAGAAAACACTTATGTTTCTCTTTGTGGATGTTCCTCCATCAGCCCTAGTCTTGATAAATGCAGGTGTCTCTACTTAGAGAGCTTTTATAAACCACTCATGGACAAAACCAGATCTGTGATCAAGGCAGTGCCAGCTTGTGAAGGCTCAGTGTCAGTCCATCTAGTCACTGTTTTCCTAAGTGAAACTCCAACATCTCAGGCCTTTCAAAGCAGTGGGAATGGAGCTCAGTTGTTTAAAAACAACATCCAGCTGCAACAGGCGAGCTTGCTTTTCCTCCTGGATTCACTGCACATTGGCTGTTCTGTGCAGGGAGGAGATGGGACTGTGTAGGCAGGAGCCACTTTGCCACACAATTGTGATCCAGCAGACGGTGGAGTAGTTTGGACACACAGCCTTATCTTAGGGATGGCCTTGGTTGTTGACCCCAGACTTGCCTTTTTGTGGCTTCCCATGTACTTATTTTCTGCAGGGGAAAAAAAGTATTTCCTCTTGTCTGGTTTTGGGGGATTTGGTTTGGTGGGTTTTGGGGAAGGTTTTTTTTCCATAATTGAATAATACTAGTTCTTTTGGAAAGGATTGTGGTGTCAGTTGTTTTTTTGGTTGTGGTTTTCTTTTTTTTTTTTAAATAGTTTTATTTTCTTTACTGATGGTGGTGGTGTGGAGTTTTTTATTGTCTATGGTGATTTTTCTCTTTCAAAGTACTTTTACTGGTGGATTTTCTCATTAACTGCTTTAGTCCCTTTTAGAGTGCAGGTAATGAATATTCCTATCTCCCCCTCAACATAAATACCTGAGTAAATATTAGTAATTGCAATATCAAAAATATTGAGAATATTTTTTGGGGGTGATTAATTGATGCTGACTGTTCAGAACCATTCAGTTCACTGCTGACTGAAACCAAGCTTTTTCACCTCTCCATCACTATAAATCTTTGAATTTATTGTATGTTTGGAATAAGCAATCCCTGCTGTGTATAATGAATCCCCTTCTCTATAGCATTAAGTTCCATCAGAAAATGGGCCTCTTAGC